>NC_089823.1:70124774-71451024 GCF_035046505.1 Tiliqua scincoides
CAAGGAGCAGCGCCATGTAGGGGAGTCTCTGGGGCTCCGGAGGACATGGAAACCACACCTGTACCTCTCTGGATGGAGTAAAAAAAACTTTCAGGAAGATATGGATTCCTTCTTCTCTGCTGAGGAAGATGACATGTTAGGTGAGTTGCAAGCAAGCCCTGTGCTAGGGGGGACCCTGAAATCCAACACCATCCGGCTTCTGGGGGGGAGGGAGACCCCCCAGCAGTTACCTGCAGATGTCCAACAGTCTGCGGAATGACCCTATGAAGAAATTACGGGGGCCCCCCTCACCCCTGCACCCCCAGAAATGTCTTTTGAACTCATAGGCCTCACTGGGGAGGATGCTCTAAGCAAGTCCCAGGCTTTTCAGGCCTTTACAGGCCAAATGGAGCAACAATTGTTTAAAGTGGAAAGCAATGCAGAGAGCTTCCAGGAAAGTGAATCTACAGCTGTAGGAGACTCCCAGTCTTCGCTGCAGCTGTTCACTCAGGAGGAGGGAACTGTGGAAGGCACCAGGCCCAGGCTCAGGAGGCTTCGCTAGGCCCCGACACAGAAAGCAATGGTGAAGAGGCTTCTGTGGCTCTGCAAGGTTGCACGGCGGGGGAGTGACTTCTGAACCAACTGGGGGTACTCCTGATTGCAGAAGAAAGACTGTGTGAGCTGGCAGGCTCTGCCCAAGCGCGGCAGGAGGCTTCCACGTCCCGCCAAACAGATGGTCGGCTAGAAAGGAGGAAGGGAAACAGATCAAAATTGTCCTATGCAAGCGTGAGGGCTATAGCGATTCCGCGATGGCCACGAGGAACAGAAGGCACAAGGCCCCGGTGGTAACACCGGTAAAGAACAGGGATCGCTCCCCTTTGAAAGAAGCAGGCTTAGAAATGAGCTCTCCTGAACTGGAATGGCAAGGGAGGAAAAACCTCTACCAGGGGCACAAGATGTACCAAGGGAAGAAAGGAGGGGGGCAAGGGAAACTGAGGAAAGGAATACTGTGAGACTGGTCGAGTTTCCACAGCCGCCGGAACTCCCACGCGCACCACAAGATACCCCTGAGCTGGCAGTGACTATTGACAGACCTCCCGTGACCGAACTGGAACACACTGACAGGTGGTGGTTGGCAACCTTCAGTCTCGAAAGACTATGGTATAAACCTACAGCACCCGGTATTCCCAGGCGGTCTCCCATCCAAGTACTAACCAGGCCTGACCCTGCTTAGCTTCCAAGATCAGACGAGATCAGGCATGTGCAGGGTAACAGTTGCTCTCGACAACGGGGAGTCGGAACACTTCGAGACAACGGATCAGGCAGACAGACCCGTACCCAATCCCAGGGACAAGGAGAGACTGATCGGATGGAGGCATCAACTCAAAGGGCTGCTTGAAGAGGTACACATGTGGCTGCTGACCCCACTGTTTGACGATAATGACCTGCTGAGGATCTGGGCCTACGTGGTAGCCCATTTGAGCTGCCCAACCGGTCCCGTGACTAAGGACCGAACTGACTTTCCAGACTGGGAAGCAAAAGGCTGCGCTTCAGCTGAATGTAGGTCTACGCCTCAGGACCCAAATCCTGAGGAGGTAGAATTAATGGAGGTTCAAAGATCCGACCCGTCTGGCGCACACCACATGGTGCGACAGATGGAAACGGCACAGAGATAAGCAAACTGGACACAACAGACATTGCCAAAGCCATAACAGTCAAATATTTGATTTGAGTAGGATTTTTAGTAGTAATTTTTCATTGGAATTCTGTTATTTTATTATATTTTATATCAATGGCTCAGTTAAAATTAAAAATATTTACATAGAACGTGAGGGGTCTGAGATAACAAGAGAGAGAGGAAATTCTTGACGCTGTGAATCGTCTGAACCACGACCTCGTGATCCTGCAGAAGCTAAATTTTAAGGGTGAAGAGGACAGGAGCAGTGCTCAGAGGTTCTGGATGTGGGGTCCATCCATTTGGTCCTATAAGACCGAGGGGATGGGAAAAGTGGCTATTCTAGCGTGAAACTGAGATGAGCTGCAGATTCAGAGGTCAGTGGAAGTGGTCCCAGGCCACCTGGTCGTCCTCGATTTTAACATCGTCAGGATACAGAGGGACGGGAAGGAATATCAGAAGCTGTATAGACTTTGTGCGATCTAAGCCGCGATCCAGGCTGGACCTAGGAAAGAACTGTGGGCCAAACTCAAGGATTACGCAATCACCAACAAGTCCCCCATAGTCGCCAGAGACTTCAGTAACAGGTCGAGAATAGAAGGCAGGCGTAATCTGAGATATATGATGACAGGACGCCCGGCTAAAGATTATCCTCTGACCCCGGAAGAAAGGAACCTAAATGCCTTTTTGCTTAATTAGATTTAGAAGATAAAGCACTTTTAATTGATAACGGGTTAGATTTTTTTCTTTTAAGTTGCAGGAAGGTTTATATGAGTAATTTTCCACAGATGGCAGGCAGACTTTTTACTTACTATCACCCGATGGTGGCCAGCAGAATAGACAGGGTGTGGGTGGAGAAGGACTGGACGGTGCAATCTTGCAGGATAGGACTGACCCCTTGGTCAGATCACGGGTACCTTTCCATAGAGCTGTATGGCGATCGCCTGACCCTTCATGGCAAACCAAGGTGGAGACTGCACTCCTCTATGCTGCGTGAGCAGGAATATAAAGAATTAATAGAGAAGTGTATTATCACTTGGAGATAATTAACTGAGGTCAGAAGGAACGACCCGATCAGATGGTGGGAGGAGCTAAAGAGGGAAATTAAGCATAAGTGCATCGTGATGTCATCGCGCGTGTACAGGAAAGAACTGGCCCAGTACCATAGAGGCCTTTTTGGCTTTCTGAAGGCCCATCAGAGGATCAACAAAGGACTGGCATGGAATAAGAGGAAATTAGAGAGGGATGGGAAGATTATCCAAGAGTATCACCGGAGGAGGAGGGAGGCCAGAATACAAAAGCAGAAATACAGATCAAAGGGACCAGTTGTGGAGCAGGAAGACTGGGAGAAGAAACGAAGGGGGGGGGGAAGGATGATCAGGAACTTTGAAGGGCTTCGAAAGTCGGGAGGAGAGGAGATAAAATACTCAACCAATGAGATGTTGAGCATCATGAATAATCACTACCAGGAAATGTACGCTGAGCAAACCATGACTGACTTTTTGATGAAAATGCCTAGGGATCCCTATGACTCGCCCAGTAAGGAAGAAGCCAAGGAGATGACTAAACCCATAACAGAAGATGAAGTGCTGGAGGTGATAAGAAACGGAAGAGACGGCGCTGCTCTGGGTCCCGATGGACTGAATTACACCTTTTATAAGTTGTTTCAGAAAGAGCTGGCCGATCCCCTAGCCGTGGCTTTTAAAAGAGCCTTACAGGAGGAGGACAAATTTAGATACAGTTTTTATGGAGGAATCTTAACCTTCATTTATAAAGAGGGGGACCCTACTCTGCCTAAAAACTGGAGGCCCATTACTCTGACAAGCATCGACTATAGGATTTTAGCAAAGATTTTGAATAACAGACTTTCCAAAATAGCCCCTAAGTTGATTATGAGGACCCAGACTAGTGCTGTCCCAGGGAGGAAGATGACCGATTCCTTAGTTCTGATTAGAGAGATCTTTCATATGGTGGAGAAGGGAGAGTGGAAAGAGATACTTCTACAAATGGACCAATCTAAGGCCTTTGACAGAATAAACAGAAAGTATCTCTGGCAAATGCTGATGGCTAAGGGTGTACCAGAGGTTTTCATAAACTATATAAAAACTCTGTATGAGCAGGCATCAGTTATGCCACAGGTGAATGAATGGAAGGGAAAAATCATACACATAGAATCAGGGATACGCCAAGGATGTCCATTGAGCCCACTCCTCTATGTTTTGGCGTTAGATCCGTTGCTGGCCATACTCCAGGCAGAGCCCAGAATAAAGGGAATTGCCATGGGTGGGGAAGGGAATAGCGGGAAGGGAATAGCACAGAGGCTGGGAATACCGTAAATCGCTTTGTGAACTTTAGTTGAAAAGCGGTAGATAAATACTGTTAATAATAATAATAATAATAATAATAATAATTAATAAAAACGGTAGCCCACGCAGATGATGTGTACGTTATGGTTAGAGACGTGGGTGAGATGGAGACATTGAAGGGAATAATAGATGAATACAGCAGGGCCTTGGGAATACAGCAGGGCCTTGGGTGATAAATGAGGATAAAAATGTTATTCTCTTGGGTCGAGGGGGAAAAACATAGAGGTGAGGGCCATGGGGGTTGTTTTTGAGACGGATGAAAGGAAACGAGGTTCAAAAGTTGGAATCTAAAAATTTTAGGTATAATTTTTGGATTGAAACAAAGAGGGTGGGAAGAGAACTGGAAATTGTTGGCCTCTAAGGTGGAGGAAAAACTGAAGAGGTGGAAAAAATGGAACTTGAACCTGTGCCAGAGGGCGCGTTACGTCAATGTGTATTGCGTTCCGATGGCGTCCAATTTGGCGGCGATCTATCCCCCGCCGAAACAGGTGGTGGACAAGGTTACCCATCAGGTTTTTGTTTTCTTGTGGGGCACTGCCTTCTTCCCTCTTGCCCGAGCAATGGCATATAAGAAAGTGAAAGAGGGAGGACTAGGGGTTTGGGCCCTGGGACCTTTGATCTTGGTGACCTTTGTCTCCTATAACTTTGGCAACTGGGTGAAACGGAGGCAGAGGCTGCAGGAAGGGGGAGCCTTTGCATCTGTATGGGCCCAATTCGGAGACACTTGGAAAATGACGACCTGGGGACAGAAATGGTGGGTGAAAGAAGAGACGGGATATGTACTCACTCAGGCGATAAAACGATCTTTGCCAGAGTACATGAGGGAGGCGGTGACTCTGATGAAGGAGATGGGGCTCTCGGCCAAGCCGTATAAAACCAGCGGGCTGGAAGGGAAACAAGTCAAGCATTATGTGTATGAAACAACGGTACAGGAGTTTATTATGAGGCCTCACCAAGAGAAACAGCAAAGTAAGATGCACCGTTCCATGTACCTCTTGCAGGAGGAGGTGATGCACAGTGCCTTTAGCGAGAAGAGAATCCCCTTTAGTTTTTCGGATTTAAGGTGGAGGGCTTTCCATCAGGTCCTCAGGGTGGGAGTGGCAAACCCATGGTTGCAAGAACAGAAGAGGTGCAAGAGGCCAACCTGTTCGGGGTTGGGACCCTCTAGATCGGTAGGCACCCCGCCGCTGATAGAAACAGTAGCCCATTTTGTCCAAGAGTGTATGCCAGCGAAGGAGTTGTGGAGGGGCGTAGCGAGGGCCTTTAAGTGGCCCGAACTGGCCCAACAGGCGGGGGAGACTGTCGTCTCTCGGAAGGAGCCAGCAGGAGGTATGAGGGGACCTAAGAGGACGAGTAATGCAGGACAACGGAGGGGATTAGACGATAGGTGAGAGGTACCGTGGTCTACGGTAAGATAGTTAAATGTGTATGTCCTTTTTGCGCTGGGCATCCAAAGGGGCAAAGAAATAAAGGAGAAAAAGTCCACCAACACGCAGGGATGGGTCCGCTTTGTGGTCTCCAGAGTATACGGCGTCGTGGCTTACAAAAGGGTGAGAACTGGTAGAGACAGGTGGAAAAAATGGTGGGAGTGGTTAGATGGGGTGAATCCACCTATAATGTGATGTATCTGTGTTGTAGTTAAACAGTTGATGTAATGTGACTGTAGTTGAAAATGTAAAATGTGATGTCTTTCCTTTGTGTCATTTATTGTAGTATGAAACTAAATAAAAATCTATAAATCCCCAAAAAATCTATATTTCCCAAGTTTAGCAAAGAGAAGTGATTTGGAGCCATGGTAGCTTCTTTCCCCTCCTTCCTCTTCCAGTAGTGCCTGAGAAAGAAGGAGGCTGTTGCTGCTGTGTTTCTCTTCCAAGTTGCTCTCAGCAGCTTAGAAAAAGGATTGGAGTGAGCAGTGGAGCAGCAAGCTGCAGAGGCAGGCAGGCAGGCAGGCAGGCAGGCAGGGGCTCATACATTTGCTGCTGCATTAAGTGTCTCTCTTCCCAAACATTTCAGGTGATCTCATGGATGGGGCAGCCTGCTCTGGTGTCCCTGCATTTTTCCCTGATGAGAAGTAAAGCAGTTTGAGGGTGGTACTTTTGAATATACAAATAGTAGCAAGTAAAAGGGTTAAGCTGATGTTCCCACCTCTGCTATTCCACTCCTAATTACAGGATCCGATTCTGGTTTATAGTTAAGCCCATCACAAAACATCCAGAAACTGTTTATGTGCTTCTTGCTTAACATCTAGTTTGGTCCTAAATTTGCACTGCATCTGTATGGTTTGGGCATAGTAATTGGATTTTAGAGCTGTCATGGACTGACAATTGTTCCTTCACTTTTTTCCCCTGTTCATCACTTGAGTATATTTTTCATGAACTTATTTTGTGACAGCTGGTATATACAGATGCTGTTTTCCCAGATAAGGTTTTTTAATATTCTTTTTTCAGGTTTTCTGTAGTAGAAGCAAAATATTTGTAAGAGTGGCAATTGATACTAGAAGACAAGTTACAGTTTGCATTCAGTAGTATACTTAATCCACTCCTGAAAATTGGATTCAGATATATTTTTGGACCACAATCCAACACAGCACTAAGCATTCTACGCTTATTGGTTTCAATGGACTTAAGTGTTTGTCTGTGACCTTAATCTTGGTTAACAAGACTTAATACTTCATTGTATCTTGTCATGTTTCATTGCTAGTGTGTCATAGGGTGCAGTCCTACCCCTTATGTCAGTGTTTTCCAGCACTGACATAGGGAAATGCAGTTCTGAGGTAAGGGAACAAACATTCCCTTATTTTGAGGAGGCCTCCGTGAATGACACCCAGCTGCAGGATGCAGCACACATCCCATTGGCATTGCTATGCCAGTGCTGGAAAGTACTGACATAAGGGGTTAGGATTGCACCCTTAGGTTTCCATCCTGTACACACTTACCTGGGAGTAAGTCTCATTGAACTTGGTGGGGCTTATTTCTGAGTAGACACGAATAGGATTGTGTGGTAAGACTTCCATTGCATATACAGCAGAGGGTCATATACAGCAGGGTGTCGTGGCTTCCCAGCCAGGGAAGCCTAGTTGCCGCTTCCTTAAAGGGAGGGGGCGACATTGACAGCTGTGTCAGTGCTCCCACACTGGAAATTGGAAATGGGTCGAAATTGCAATCTGAAGCATTTCTGAGGCATGGGCAGGCATGGAGAGTGGTATGAGGGCCTTCTGCACCCTCCGGAGGACAAGAGCAACCCCTAGAAAGTGTAAAAAGCCCTTTTTTCCCCTCAGAGCCAGCATTATTGCAGGACCACTGATGCTGCCCCCTCTTCCTCCCCTGCAAACACTTATGCACCCTTATGCAAACCTCTAGCATACAGGTTACAAACCTTGCAAATAGGTTTGCTTTGTTAATCACTCACTCACTCTTACGTGAAAGCGGTAATGGTTTATTGCAGATTATTTAGAGCTATTCAGAGACGCCATTTCTCATTATCTCCTCAGGCTTTGTCACTTAAAACCAGGGTGGCAAAGTATTGAACGGGCATTTGGAAACATTTTCGTTTTGAAGGTCAATAAATGAAATACTAATTGAATACAACATACAAAGGAAAGTTACTGAAAATGTTAATAAATGAATGTATAAATAATTTAAAATTTAGATTTATAACACACCCAAGCCTTTCGCAAATTATTCTGCATAAGCAACAGAGTTTTACTCCTATTCTTAATGCTCAGCTTGCTTGTTTTCGGAAAACAGTTTTCTTGATTTTCCTCTGTTAAATATTTATTGCCTAAATATACTATATTCTAGACATCCTTTCATTCTAATTGATTTGTGATATCTCCTAGCAAATAAACTTCTGCACCTGGTATGTAGAATTCAGTCATTTTCTCTCCTTTTGGCATACATTCCTTGCAACATATATTCTTCTGTTTTCTGACAGGGGCCAAATAAGTGTAAATGTGGAATTTACCAGCCGTTTCCTGTATCCTGCTGAAGCTGTTTTGTTGTTTGTTTCAAAGCCTTTAACTGGCGTTGGTGGAACTACATTGACTTTCTCCCTGAAGGCCAAGATTATCTGTGTTAAACTTGCTGTAAGTTTCTTTGCATTTGATTGAAGGACTACTAATGATATCTAGTTATAATACATCCATCATGCTGGAAGCAGTGGGTTACAGCCATGCACTGAGCCCTCCATAGTTCTCCCTATAATCACCTGATGGCATGTTGGGCACTTTTGCTGCCACCAGTACTGAGCATTCAGGAACTGATCCAGCCAGGTGGGCTATCTGATGGGTACAGGCTCTCAGGCAGTGCCCAACTTGGAACCCAATCCTGTGCTCAGCGGCACAGCTTCGTGCCACTGAGCAATGTCGCAAACGTGCTGTAAGGCATGTTTGCATGCCTCTTTGCCGGGCTCCTGCCCGTGCTAGCCCAGTGCTGCTAGCGCTGGTCGGCGGTAAAGTGAGTAGCCCCATTGCGGGGCTGCTTACCTTACCTAGGGGAAGGGGATGAAAGTTCCCTTCTCCCAAGGTGCCTCCCACGGTAGCCTGGGGCGCGCAGGATCCGGTGGCAGCTGTTCTCGGTGCCGCTGAAGCTGGGCGCCCCGGGCAGCTCAGGATTGGGCTGCCCGATGACACCTCATGGCTCCCTTGCAAAAGAGGAACCAGGCAGACATGGGATGACACTTGATTTTAGGCAGTGATTTTTTATTTTCTAAAAATGGAAATATCATCTTCCCTAAAATTCTTGCTTTTTAACAGTAAGTGTATGGGAATAGGCTGCCATATTTTAATGTTGGTGGGACAGATTCAGTAGGGGCTATCACATTCCCTTGAGTCTGCAGCTTTGTGATTTAGGGCAGTGAACAGGCAGGTAAAATATAAAATTTGCTTCTGCAGCAAAGATTTATCAAACATCCCAAATGCCCTCACTTCTAGTGATTAGTCCTCATTTTCTTCACATTTTCACTTTAATTCTATCACTGCCTGCTGAGTTCCCAGTGATACATTCTACTGCAACTGTATTAGACAAATTAGAAGAAAATTGCTAATCAATTTAATCCATTTTTTTTATTCTGTGTAACTTTTGGTACAGAAGCCTTGTTAGACATTGTGTGTGTTGGAAACCATTTACTTTGTGGAATATTTTTATTTAAAAAACATAACTGCTTAAAGAAAAGTAGCACATCTGTCTTCCACTTGAGGACAGGATTTTTTCATTGCGTAGTCCTCTTGCACACTCTTCAGCCTGGCATGCCACATAACACTTTTACCCCCACATATATGAACCAGGCCTTAGCTTGTATCTGAGAACGTGACCTATCAATTCTTCACAAGTGCACTTCTTCATCAGTGTACCTCAGTCAGGTCTAACATTGCTTAAACTTCCCTGTTGTCTGAAGCCACACAGCTGCATATTGATGTGAGGAATAAGAAATGAGAGTGGCTCACAAGCCCATATTTTGCAACTGCTGCCTAACATGATTTTACAGTGTGAACCAGATCTCTATAACAATGATGGAGATTGACATGGTTCATGTATAACGGCTAGGAGAGAAAACTCTTGTGCTAAGTCTGCTGTGATTTGTCATTGATTCACATGTTTCTCTTGTCTACTTATACTCATGAGCACTACTCATTTTCTATTTTTGGACATAGTTATGAACATTTTATTGGAAGCACTTTTTATAATTCTTTTTAGAGGGTCTTTTCATTATGCACTCTAGAACAAATGTCCTTATTTAAGCTGTATACACAAATGTCAAACAGTTCTTCAATGAAGCCATTAAGCCATTTTTTTGTCTGAGTAGGATTTTTTTCCTTGCAATATACTATGCACTAAAAAGGAACAGAGACTTGGGGGGGGGGGCGAGATGGACAGACCCAAACAGCTTATTAACTATAAGTCATGAATTCTTTCAGATTAATATCACTTGTCATTTATTTACAGGGTACATTAAAATGCAGATCTCCTTGTTATGAATTGAAAACAGTTAATCTACAAGTTAATAGTCCTTTCAAAATGGATGGGCCATTCAGGTACACAATTATATAAAAATTGTTTGGTTATAGCTAGTTGTATAATATATTTAATCCTAAAATAATAAATTATTGTTTAAAATCCAGTAAATTACTTTTTTCACGTATGGGAAAATGCCCTGATTGTGAAAAAATGAATTGTTTTCCTAACATTTTCTTGCATATATTATGATTTTATATACATACATTAATGTTTGCAGTTGTGTTGAAGGATTTTGTACTGCCCATATGTAATAATTTGACAAAACATTGCCTTTGACCCCTACCACACTATGACCTATGTTTTATCCCATGTTTTATGGTTGCAGGCTTTTCTTTTCTTTGTCTTGGTGGAATTGAAGGCTGTACCAATGAATTATTCATATTCATTGGAATATGAATAATAGGATAAGGAACTCTCAGATTTAAGTTTTCATACTGATCTATAATGCTGGCTAAGTCACTGTTTGCCAATTTTCCACAAATATATGCCCCAGAAATAGAAGGGTTTTCCAGGTAGTTATTTGGGCAATAAACAGAAATTACAGATAGAATATTTAATTTGATTTTTAAAGTATTCTGATTCACATTGAGGCTTTGAGGTGGATAGTTCTAAAAATCTACATAATGATGTGTTTCTGTTTTTGTAAGTTGCTTCGTTTTTATAACTAAAACTTTTTATAGCAAAAAAACAAACTTTTTGATTATGTCAATATATTTAGTGTCATTTTAGTTGAATCAACAAGTTGTATCACTGAACCTGAGCAGTTAAATCAAGTCAGTCAGATAAAACAAGGTAAAATGAAAAGGTAAGTTTTCTTCTATGGGAACGATTTCAATGGAAAACATTACGCCAGAATGCATCATCAATTTGGATTTTTCAAGAAATTTCCAAATAAGTTTTTTGCTTCCATAAAGTTTCATGAACTTTGGAACAAAAGCTTTACTTTGTATCATATTAGTGATTGGTGAATGTGAATTTGTGTCCCCAGTTGTTCTGTTTCAGCAGAACAAGTTCCTTGACAGCTGTGTGAAAGTTGGGCCACTGTCACACACTTCCGGGCTGTTGCTGCAAGTGGGCAGTGTTGTGGAATGCACGTCAGCAGCACCATAGATCTCAGGGACCAATCCTAAACAGTGCACACTGATACGCACTGTCGCAAACAAGCTGTAAAGCATGTTGTGGGGCCCTAGCGCTGGTGGAACACTGGCGCTCTGCAGTTACTTGAACTGCCAGGTGGTGGAGAGGTAGGTGGGGGCACAGGGGGAGATGGGAAGGAAGCGATCTGTGGTGGGGGGAGGGCTGGGAGAGGGTAAGAGGTGTGACAGGGGAGGGAGTGGGGCGGGAGAGAGGCACGACCAGTGGAGCTCCACGCGACTGCACCACATCCAGAGTCTGTGTTGGGAAGTCCCCTTCCCCTGAAGAGCTACCAGCAGCTGCCCTGTTGTGTATAGAATGCCATGGCAGCTGTTTCGGTACAGCGGCAGTTCTGGCACAATGCGCAGCTCAGGTTTGGGCTGTCAGTCAGTACTAGTACATGGGGGCACTTAGAGGCATGTGGGTGGGGAGGGGAAGGACAAAGGGGTTTCAGGGATAAATGAGAGGGAAAGGGAGGGGATGGATCTCTCTGGCATCAGGTCTTATCCTTTCATTCTCAAGCCACCCCATTCCTCTTTTCTCCAAGGACATACAGGGTAATTGGGTAGCCTGTCAGGGGGTAAGTAAAAATTATTTTTAAAAAATATTTTAAAGTATTTTTTACTTACCTTCTGCTGGCTGTCTGATTCCTCCCCCCCCCCCACTAACGGATGCAGTGCAACAGTACGGCTGCATCAGTGCCAATGGTGGTGAGAGATAGGATTAGGTGGTCAGTTTATTTACATCAACTTCTTTGTTAAAACATGTTTTTTATTTTAAAATTTTAATTATGTTTTTAACAGCTAATTTTATTAATGCAGAATAAAAGTATTTTAGGCCAAATGTTTTACAAGGCAATCTTCATTGTCTTGGACATGAGAGGATTTATGGTGTAGTAGTGTGTAGGTTTCTGTAACTTGTTTTCATTTAAGGAAAGCATACTTCTTCAACCTAGTATGCCTAACCGTTTTATTTTAAGCCAATAATGACTGAATATCATATGTAATAATTATGTGATCATCAAAGTTTATCATTAGGAGTGACTTACATAATACAAAATCAAGTTTATATTATGATAAAACTAAGCTCTAGACCAGAGCTGAAATGGCTCAGAGTAATTCACTGAGTGTGCTTAAATATCAATAACTCTTTCCTGTGTGGGCTATAACTGTCCTTTCCATAAACATAATTGTCCCTGCTTACCTCCCATTAACAATGATCAGAACACTTTGTGAGCACAAAAATGCGGTATAAAATTGTAGAGAGCAAATATTGATGTAAAGAATAAGGTATGATGCTTAGACCGCTCTGCCTGTGCAAGCTGTTCTCTCAACCGCTGAGCCTTCCCACTTTATATACATGCAAATATTTGACACTATAGCCACTTAGGAAATAAAGAAATAAACATGACAGAGTAAATAAGCAACATGTGCTTTTTCTTGTGATCCATCACATATTGAGGTCCCATTGTGCAGTCATAAGACTCTGAAATCTTTGCTTGAAACAAATGTAAGTCAAGAAATTCTAGGCCAATGAAAGACAGAATATACGTGGATGTGATTATGAGGTCCTGGGAAGGGGGTGAGTAGGAATTAGTCAGCACAGAGTCCCTGGGAACCCTACTGTAGTCTCCATGGTGTGGTTTGCAAATATCTAAAATAAAAGCTTTCACGTCCGTTTGAATCGATATTGTTATGCAGGCTTTAGTTCCGGGAGCTTAGTTTGAGCATAACATTAACTAATTTCATTATCTGATTGCAGGGTCTAATTATGGAAAATGTAATTTTGTTCCAGAAAGTTATAGAGTAATAAGCAAGAAATTGGTGAGATGTGTATGTTCTGCAGATTGTTCATGTCATTTTGAGCAACAGACTTTCTAATTGTCTTTTTTACTAATCTCTTTTACGACAATCAATTTTTTTATTTTTAATCTCTTATTTACTACTGCTCTGCATAATAAAACTTGTTAAGATGTAGAGCATGCATGTGCAAGCGCAACTGTACAGAATCATATGATCATCATGTGATAAGTAGTATTTTGATTTGCTCAATACAAGTTCATAATGGACATTTATCGTCCATTACTTAACAATGCAAATTAATTAATTAAACAGTGATGAATCTTCATCAAGAATTAGACAGAAAACAGTGGTCTGTTCAGGCTTTGATCAGATCGGGCAGATACATGTTGCTTATTTACTCTGCCATATTTATTTCTTTATTTCCTAAGCCTCCAAAACTGAGGGGAGCTCTACTTCCCTCATCTCTGGAGGCTTTTCTGAGCCTCCCAGAGGCAGCGTATATCCGCTGTCTGAGTAGCAGATCTGAGTAGACCCATTGGGGCTGCAGCAGTGCGACACAGGGTAAAGGGAAATGTTTCCCCTTGCCCCAGGCTAGCCTATAGTCAGCCTCAAACTTGTGCTGGACACAGCACAGGCCTGCTGGCCTGCCTGTTTCCAGCACATGTTAGGATTGCGCTCTTAAGGTCTTAAGGCAAGGACTTGCAAGTCTTAAGGCACAGGACTTGCAATTCAACAATTACAATATGTTATTTAGGTGCAATCCAAAGGCCCAGTTGAGCTGGCGCAAGTCCCTTATGCTAGCCCGGAGGTAAGGCACTTTTGCACCGCCTCAGGAGGAGGCAGGTCAAATTCAGCCTCAGGTACATTTGTACCTTCCTTCTGGCTGATGCAGGGGTCTAGGGAGGGCTGGGGGAAGGCAGTCAGGGGACATTCTGGGGCGGGGTGAGGGTGGACAGTGGGTGGGCCCATGGGCATACCGGGCCTGGGAGGACAGTAAAGTTAGACAGATTCTAACCTAGCCTAGTGCCAGCCTGCTTGGATCTGGGCCACCTCTTTAGGTGGTGCAGATCTGAGTAGCCCCATTTAGGCCGCTGCCACGGTACCTGTGGTTACGGAAGTCAATTCCCCTTGCCCCAGGTTGTGCTGCAGCCAGCCCCATCCCTGTGCTGGGTACAGCACAGTCCAGGGCAGGCCAAGATTGGGCTGCCCGATAGATTAAGTGAACATAATGAAGCAAATCAGCCATTAAACAAATAAGTTGCATTGGATGCTAAAATAAACATAACAGAAACAACTGTCATAAGGGAAAAGTTGTACTACGGCTTAGTGTAAGAGTAATTTACTTGTGACTAAATGCATTAAAATCAGCAAAATCTATTTTCAACAAACTGTGTTTAGGATAGTTCAGTGGTACATGCCTAACCATGACAAAGCCATAATGTCATGGGAACAATTTGAATATACAATTACAAATTAAAATAAGCAAGTTAACTATATGGAAACGTAATTGAAAGAGCTTAGGGTGAATGAAGCTTAGGCTTGTTGGTTTAGGGGATTCCTATGAGACTGCAAATAGATTTAGGAATTGCAAATGAGGACAGAGTCAGCTTCTGTCTGAAATAGAAATAGAAAGTCTTAGTTTGAAATAGAAAGTCTTAGTTTTAGTGGCCTAATTTAGACATTCAAGCAAATGTCTAGGATTAAGGCAGTTTAATAGAAGAATTAAGGATCACACATCAAGATCAATTACTTCACATTTGTTGCAAATGTGTGATGGTATTCCTTGCAGAAAGATCTTATACAGGTGGGGCCTCTTTATCCCCACCTGTGGATTCTGATAAACGATTTTACCTTACTACAGGTCCCAAACCTGCGGATCTGCCCATCTGTTATCCTCAGAACATGACTGGGGCTGAGCTCCACATTTGCAGGGCCTTCTGAGGGTCAGGGAGGCTGTGTGGGTCTCCCTGACCAACAGGAGGCCTTCCAGAAGCCTCAGAAGGCCTCCTGAGGGTTGGGGAAGTTGTTCATGGCCTCCCTGGTCCTCAGAAGGGCCTCTGAATGCAACTGGAGCACAGCTTCAGTCACGATCAGAGGATCGAGTGCTGCAATCCGTGGATTTGATTATCTGCTGATTTCAGTATTCACGGGGGGGGGGGTGTGTGTGTTTTTCCAGGAATGAATCCCCCACTGATATCAAGACACCACCTCTATCTTATACTGTATAGGAAGTTATATCCAAACATTGAAGAAAACAGAAGGGTAGGAAGATGTTTTATACTGAGTCAGATCATTGGTCGGTCTAGCTCAGGATTGTCCACAATGAGTGTCGGTGTCCAGGGTTTCAGACAGGAAATTTCTCTGCCTCATCCAGAAATGCTGAAGATTGAACCTGGGACATTCTGCACACACAGCATGTGCTCTACCACTGAACAAGTAGCTGGCATTTAATAGTCTTTATCTGGTAAAACCTCGAATTTTCCAACATTTTCTCATGTGTAATGTGGAATCTGTGTAAATCAATGCAATGTCTCAAGATGGCACTTAAGTACCACTTCATTGAAATAAAATATTGAAGTGTATTATTAAAATGGAAATGAAATTGTTGATCATTTGACTATATCAGTTCTGTTTGCTTGTTAGCTCTGAAACCACTATGGAGAATACGTGCAACATAATAGGTGTGGAAGGATTTAACAAACAAAAGGACAACTCTAATACCAGTAAGCACTTTTGTCAATCGTATGCTTCTTTCTAGTCTCACAAAACCTTTGTGAATTTTGGTTTTTAATTATTAAATGTATTCAGTTGTAATAGATATTATGGTGGTTAGTGTGCTTCTCTAGTTCCAGAGAGCTTCAGGCACACCTAGCAGGAGAGTTGCTTTACAGGGTTGTGAGGCTTAGCACACCACCACCCCCGTCCATAGCTCCAACCTGGGTCTACAGCTGCTATTAAAAACAAAACCAGAAACCTGGTCTCTACACAGACAGAAACACAAAAAGTCTTTCGGATCATGTCGTTTGACCAAAAAACATTTCCCACTACTCTTTGGAATTGTTCTCTTCTCTTAAGAACATGTTTGGTCATTTAAAAAGAATTGTTCATATTTTGTGTATTTTGGTGTATTGTGTCATATTTTGTGTACTGTGTATGGTGTCCTCTGTTGCATTGGTCCTCCTATTCAAGAAGGACCAATGTCCTCCTTGGACGTTGAAGAAGACCTGTGAAACTGTCTTCTGTGTGCAGTTTTACACCTTAAGATCAAGATTAACCATATGAAGAAACTGTTCATCTAGGCTACTTATCGCACAACACACAGAGGAGCATAATTTTAGAGAAGTGACCAATTTTAGAGGTAAAAGTGCAGGAACCTGACATGATACCCCATTAAGATGATTCAAAACAACAAAAAGTTCTTTAAATTTCTTCATTAGGGTGATTTCTTCTCCAGTTGATTATTTCTACTTTAAAAACTTTCTATGCAGAGCTTCATGCATTATCTGCGGGGCTTCTGTTCTAGGAACCTCCACAGATAAGGAAACCCGCAGATAATGAAATCTGTGGGTTTCAGGGGCCCTGTAATCCTCCAGAGGTGAGGGGTGCTGTGCTCCCCTTGTCTCCAGAGGATGTTCTGAGGGCCAAGGAGGCAGCATGTGGCCACCCAGGCCCTCAGAACACTCTCCAGAGGTGAGGGGAGCAGAGCTCCCGTCACCTCCAGAGGGTCCATGTGGTTCAACCCACAGGTTTCGGGACCTGTGGGTAATGAAATCTGTGGGTCCTGAATCTGTGGATACAGCAGGCGCACTGTAGTTAATTTATAGATTTAGCTCACTTCATTCCAGACTCTTGCAATTAACTGTGATAGTTTCATGCAAATGTATTGAAAAATGGGTTAAAAAGTATCCCAAATAAATATAAAAGATGTATTGGAGTGCTGGTCTAAGGATGTTTACTCAGACACAAGGCCACTGAGTTTAGTAGGACTTACTTCTGGGAAAATTTGCATAGGATTATAACCTTAATATAATGTGTCACATATTATTTCTCAGGTAGATCTCGGGAGAGCACGTGGCTAGACATTAACACGTCTCTAGGCAAATGTCTCAGTTTGCATCTTGCTGAGTCTGATGCTTCTTCTCAGCTAAAGTCATTTGAAAAAGTTTCAAACACAGTGCCTCAGCACAGCAGCTGGTGATGTCACTATTCTAACTGTAAGCGAAACCTCAGAGCTCTACATGGTTTCTTGCTAAAATGAAAGTCCTTACACACATTAAACTGTAAGCGGATATTAAAAAAATATTTTGCAGTCACAATGAATGTAGAAAGAAAAGAAAAACTGGAGAACAGCAATAGCTTAAATAGCTCAGGTGATTTCACCCTCCATTCCACTTGCTCTGTTTCTGCCCTGGAGCTAGCCTGAAATGGGTAATGAAGCTGCTGCTCTATCAAACATGTTAGGTTTTTTTGCATATCTTTCATAATGTACTTTTAGTTCTTGTAGGGAAGTGTGTATGTTTTGGATTTAAAATAGTCTTGACTTTATATGAATTAAGCTTTACGCATCCACCTTGGACAGTAACCCTCATGTAAGATGTGGACCTACTGTAATAAATTTGCTTTCTTACATTTGTAATGCTATAGTTATAGCTTGCAATGTTGCATTATCAAAACAGATATGCTTGCTAGCTTTGATATTGTACATAAATTTGTAAATTGTGTTCTGGCAGCTGATCAGTCCAAGTGCTTTCAAGAGTTCTTCAGCCCAATGGATGCAGTTTTTCTGGAAAGAGAAAGTTCTGCAACTCTTGAACTTCACTACCTTCCTTTTAATATGGGAAAACGTTACTGTGCCATAATTTTGGTCAATGAGCAGGTAAATGGATTCTTTTTTGAGTGACGTGAAAAATTAGGACACTATTTCTTATTTCAAAGCATTCTTGTGAAGCCCTCCCAACATCCCTCTTTCTCAGTCATTATTGTTCTGTACACTCATAGGTCAATGTGAAAAGTTCCTGATGGAGGGAGGAAAGTAGTGCCAACACCAAGATATATTGGGTGGGTGTTGACGCTTGGGATGCCTGATACCACCCTTGAAGGGAAGCACATGTTTCAAAACAGGCAGGCATCTATCTGTATTTGCATTCATGCTCGCTCACTCATACTTCCTTTTAAACTATTCTGCCCCCCCAAAAGAAAATTATACTGTCCTAATTTATTTTAAAGGTTTATGCTATGCTATGATTAAGTAGTTAAGTTTGAGGTATATGGTCATCAGAGAGTTATGGTTTTGTAAGCATCTCAGTGGAAGTGTTCAGACTTTTTCAGCCTTATGTCTATTGGAAAAATAAACATTGTGTGGAGGAGAGAATGGCACTGTTGTCTCTTGCGTAATTTGACCTTCATTTCCAAGTGTAAGGATTGCCTATGGATAGAACCATAAATTATCTGGGCCTGTTACATGGTGCCTGCATTTCAAAGTTAATGATTGGGACCAGACTGTCCTAATAAAGAAAGAAATATTGCTTCAGCTTTACAACAGTTAGAGCTCCTCAAAGGGCTGCCAGTGCAGGTGATGTTCTCTCTCTCTCTCTCTCTCTCTCTCAGAATGGACCATAGGTATACACTGATTATTGTTTGCTATAAACCGGCATGCATGTCCTTGAAGTTCTGAGGCTGATGCGAACATTAGCAAAGCATGTTAAGAACAAAGTAAACACACAAAAAGTCAAGCAAGCAAAAAGTGGTGTGCTACCTTCTGATGCTGCCCTAGATCAATTTCATGCCTCAACAAATTGAGGCAAGCTAATATTTTAATATACCTTAAATTTATATAAACAGTGACAAAGGGCAAAGTGACCACATGTTAAACATGCTTGCCTCATTCCATGACTTCAGATTTTGATTTAATAATAAATAATTTTTAAACAGTTATTAGAAGTTAGACCTGTACTAAAAATTGTGTTGGAAAATGCACAAATAATTTATTATAATCTAATGGAAAGCTATTTGTATCTGTAGGTTTTTTAGTTTTTTTATTGCTATTTTTAAAATCTCCATCTCCATTTGAACATTCAGTAGCAATGAATCATTGTGCATTAATGGGGGAGGGGTTGATATTGATAAAAGATAACCAGCTATCCTGTATTTTCATTTCATTTTCAGTCACGGAATTAGAACAGAAGAAAAGACTAATGCAAAGGGAAACCATTTATTTACCAGCCCTGCACAGATCAGTTAACATAATTCAGATAGTAGATGTGCCATAAAAATGGAGAGCAGGTACAGTGAAAGAGGTGGTGTAGGTTTGGCTTATTTACATTAAGCTTTAGAGCTGTTTAATGCAAATAAACTTACCTACACCCTAAAGGAAAATAAAATAAAATAATCTAGGCAGCAGAATAATTAGGGGGAATTACTTATATATTGTTGCGATTCATGAGTTGTTGTGTTTAAGAACATGAGTTCTGCTGGATGAAGCCGCAGGTCCATCTAGTTCATCATCCTATGATGGAGCATTTTGCCTCTGAACTTGGGAGGTAGCACGTAGCCATCATAACTGTAGCCAGCAATAATAATCAAGTGATCACCAAGCAGTGGCAGCTTGATTCTGGTGGTTCTGCATGGGGCAGTGTGAGGAGCTACACACCAAGGAAAATGTGAACAGGGGTACCACAGATCCCACAATATGTGGCCCCACACCCAAAAGATTATCAGGATGCCAGAACTGGGCTCCTAAGGAGTAGGAGAGGGCAAAATGCATGTGTGAACACAGAAGGTGTGTTGTGGTAGCATAACACTTTTTGAATAGAATGCGGCTTCAGTGGTTCTGATCTGTGAGTTTATAGGGTGGCATTATGTTAGGAAACCTTCTCCAAGAGTACATAGGAGACTAGCTTTTGAGAGGAAAAAAAAGTTGATTATGTCCCTAAAAGTGGGGGGCAACAGATGGCTTATTTCGTTACTGTATCTTTAGACTTAACATGTTACAATTTCATAGCTTCAGGCTGGGCACAGACAAGTGTCTATCTAGGTAAAGGGAGGAGATGGAGAAGCCAGGTGGGTTCCACTCCTCCAATCTGGTAACTTTATGACATCATCAAACCTAGTTTGCTTACATTCAAGCACAAGAATGCTCTTATATGTTTCTGCCAGATCTGCCATTATATCTAGTGTTGGCTTACAGGAGGCACACCCACTTACTCTCCAGTAAGTGCAGGGTCCTAGATTTCTGTGACATGTAAGAAGCAAGCAATAGGGATTATATTTCTAGCTAATGTATTTAGGGAATTTGTTTTGTTTGCTTTTTTTCCTACTCCAAATGAGTCTGCAAATATCATCACTTTTTCACTATGTTTGAAGGCTCATGTACTCTGCTTTTGGTCTCTGTAGCCTGGGATGGTAGCGGCAGAACTACCAGTTTTCCCTCATTCAACTGCTGGAGTGAAAAAGGGAAAGTGGAGAACAGGAAGGGGTGTGTGCATGAATCACTAGGCACTACTCCCCTCATCAAATCTGTCTTCTCTCAGTGCTGTACCTTCCCTGACAACTTCATACTTGTAAGCATCAACATTTATGTTAGAAGAGACCCACTGTCACAGATTATAGGAAAGAAGAGCATGGATATTTCAGTCAGCATGCTTTGTTTTGAGGAAGAGAAGTCTATATCAAGGCTGTGCACAGTCTTACCACTCCCTTCAGTTGGTTTTAAGCTGATGTGGAACTGGCTAGACAGTGACAAATTGTCAGACTGAAGCCTCACCAGTCTGTAGTCTAAAAAAGTCCTTTTAAGGCATAATGTCTTAGTGGTTGTTTCTGTACCATGGTCTGTACGTATTCTAATGTGTTTTCTAAAGGTTGTAGCAGTGGCAAAGGAGTAATTTTTCTATGGGTTCATCCCACTCTGCTGCTGTGGTGTTTAAAGGCTTGCTAGCTACCATATGGCCAGGCATGCCATTTGCACATTTGGTACTCCTGATCCTGGCTCAGGATGCTTGCATCTCAGGGACAGTATGATAGGCCTTGACCATTTGGTCCGTGACAATGTGTGACTTTAAATGTCAGTAGTGCTGCAGAGCACTACTCTAGTGGGTCATGACCCATCAGCCAGGGAAGCACTTATCCCTGTCCCTTTAAGGAGTCTTTGTGGGGGAGGGGAGTCAAATGTGAAAAAAGAAAAAAACAGGCATTTCCAGTTTCACAACAAAAGCCAGAAGTGCCTGTTAAACCGGAAATGCCCTTTCCCCCCTTTTTCACAATTACAGAGGCTTGGAGAACCCTGCAGAGGGTTCTGCAGACCCTCAGACCTTTCAGGAACCCAGTGCTGGTTGGAGGTAAGTAAAAAACAAACCCCTCCTGTTCCTGGCAGCAGCGTGATCCTGGGCATCGTGTTGTTGCAATCCCCCTGCTTTGGGAGCCAGTGCTATACTGTGAACTGATAGAAAAAGTGACTTCCATGCCACTGTTGAAATGCAGAAAGGACAACTGAGTTAAAAGCAGAAGAATGATGAATAAGTTTGTTCATAATTGGTTTTTTCTTCCCCCAAAAATGAATTACTGAAGTTATCCTATTATACCATATGTAGTTTCTCCATTTTGGTTTATTTAAAAGGCTTTAAAATAAAGGGCTTCAAATGCATAAAATAGTCTTGTAAGTCAAACTTCAGTGTTCCTATAATGGGTTTCTGTTTGTTTATCGTCTGAGAGGCTTCTAATTTGTTCTGCCTGAATTGCTTTCAGCATGGAAATGCATATGTTCTTGTGTTTCAGATTGGGGAATTTGTGTACCTGGTGGAAGGAACATGTGGCTTACCATTGCCTTCAGGCTTACTTCCAATGGATAGCCCAAATGTTCTGTGCATTAGCAGTCTGTTAGAAGGTAGAGTGAATGGGGGGGGGGGAGAGATAAAATTGTTTTTGCAGTATATTAAACTTCAGATGCAATAAATATAGAAAAAAGTGAGACATTATGCAATTGAAATCTGTAAAATGCCACGACACATATAACATAATTGTTTCCTTTTCTGGCTCCGCAAATGGTAGTCAAACATTTTTTATTTGGCTTACAAATTACTTATCGCCCACACATCTTTTCTTGCCACATGCCAGCTCTCTGCTGGTACAAATAACCTAGGATTATTTTCAATATTTTCCATCTATCATTTTCTGTTAGCCTCTTTCCTGGATGTCTCAGCATTGTATATATGCAGCATATGGTTATGACTTGAGTTATATGAGCACTGTGCCTGACGAATGTTCCAGATTCAAAGTATTCAAATTTGATATATGTAGGTATATCCTGACCATTTGTCAAAGCCATATGAAATGCCATTGAAGGAAAAAAAAAAATCTTCAAGCTGTAATGCTTTGAAATGTGCTAGGCCCCGAAACCTGTTTATAGCTCTTTTTAGCTAATGTTTTATACTGCATTACTTCTGTAATTTGGCTTCCCATCAAATTTGTAGACTTCGTGCAGTTGGTATCTTCCACACCGGCTGCCACCAGAATTTATTGCTGACTGATAATGACCACAAGCTGGCAATCCATACAGACGATAGTCAAAGGAGAACGAAAGGTTACTTATTCAGTAATTGTAATTCTCAAAGATAATGGCCTGTATAGTCTTCATTCACTTTGCATGGATCCATACAGCAAATTATCTTGAAAGAGCTACAGTTACTGCTGAAGTGACCTTTCTTTCATGAGTTGTGATTCAGATATAGTCCTGCATGTCCATTTAATGAGATCCAAACAGCCCTATCAGCAAGGGATTGATGTTCAGTGTGCCCCTAGGCATCTCCAAAACAGAACACACACTGATATGGTAGTTTGAAAGAGAAATATAGTGCAGTTCTTTAGCATCGTTAGGTCAGAAATATACAGTGTTGGCAACAGGACATATAAAGCCTCTTAACAGGTCAGTTGACCCTCATCTCTTAATTGCGTTCCATTTTTACATACTCTGCTTTTGTTCTTTTGCTTGCTTCTGAAGAAGAAATCCAGCAGCTATTTGAATAGGTCCTGGCAATGAGTTTTCATCATACTTATTTACAAATGCATTGACCATTAGGCTGCAATCCTGTACAGATTTTCCTAAGAGTAAGCCCCATTGGACACAACGGGACATTTGAGTAGACATGAATAAGATTGTGCTGTAGTTCTGTTTACATCACTTCCCAAACACTAGTCATACTATCAGGTTCTTCCCTGTTGATTTTGGCCATTTCATGGCTTGCAAAAGTCAGTCAGAAGTGGTTTAGAAAAGAACAGAAATTGTCCTTATATTGTCTTACTATGAAAAAGTGAGGATTAAACTCATCCTGATAGTTTAAAATGTAGAGAAGTGAGGCAAAACTCTAAACCTGTTTTACCAGCATTGCAGTTCTGTTTCTGTTTAAGGACCCAATCCTGTGGGCCTTTGGAAACGGTGCTGAGCTCTAGCACTGATGCTAGGTGTTGTAAATGTGCTGTGAAGCATGTTTTCAGCACTGTAGAAGGAGGGAGCGCTGGCGTTGGGCCTGCGCCAGGAGGTGGATGCTGTGCAGCCGCTGGAGCTAAGAAAGACTACTGAGTGATGGTGCAGCATTTTGGGGCATGGGGGAGATGTTCCAGAGTGGGGGGAGGAACCGGTCTAGGAGGGGGATAGGACCAGCAGAGGCCTCCTCCACCTAATTTTATTCTCCATGCTGGGCTGAAAAGCCCAACATGAATGTTCTCAAGTCTGCACTGTCAAAATAGCTGGTGCAGACTTGAGAAAGCCCCATTGAGGGGCCTGTGCCTTTACGTGGGGGAAGGGAGCGAATCCCCCTTTCCTCAAGGAGAGGTGGCTTCCATTCATCATTTTGGTGACATTGTTCCTTCAGGCGCTGGTAAGGTTAGGATTGGGCTACCTGTCACCTGCTTTTATGTGATAGGCTAGAAACTAGTTAGTTCAGTTCTGTGTCCCACAGCATGGTAGAGGTTTGCAAAATAAATTGAAGATAAAGAGTGGCCAACATTTTTCTGGCAGGGCTCCTGTGTCTTTAGGAGCTCTCCTACCTGAAGAAATTTTAACAGGTGAAAGTTTTCATTTAACCACTATGCCAGGAAAAAGCTTCATCTGCTGCATTTGTGTGTATCATAGCTATTAGAGGCAGAAGAGCCCTGCCAGAAAATAAGCTTGCAAGACTTTTCCTTTTTGGACTATGGAAGGGTTCATCTTGTCTGCTTTCTCTACCACAGTGCTTGGGCTGTAACTCCTCATGCAGAGGAAGGAGTAGCCACTGGTGCATCTGCAAGCAATTTAGCATCTGCATAGTACAGCTATGCCATAGAAGAGGATTTTTTGATGGAAGAGTTCCAGTTCTGCCCTGTGCATGACATTCTACAGGCCACTGGAATGGCCTTACTTTGCACAGCAGCAGAGCAATGCAGGAGAAATGAGATGTGGCATTAACCTTTCTATAAATCTTCATTTTGTGTTTTTGCATTTTGAATAAAGCATTACTTGGAGACACATAGGCATCTGACAAGTGGCTATGTTTATTGCAGGTCAAAGTGAAAGGGAGCCAGTGCTTTTCCTGAAATGCTGTCTTACCAGTGGGCTTCAGGAGAATCTGAAGGTCCCTCTGATCAATGAAGCTAGAGAGAAGGCTCTGGCTCTTGCTGCACAACAGCTCATGTCTGCTGTGGAGTATGAGCGAAGAAAGGTCACAGGGACCCTGGAGAGCAGCAGTGTTCGAGTTGCAGTTGCTGCTTTAGGACTATCAAGAGTGGAGGTAAAAACACTATTGCCTGAAAAGATTATTATAATTTTGCTTCTTTCCTTAAATATAAAGCTGATTGAAAAGCGAAGCATTTATTATATACCTCACAGTCTGAAAAGACACTGTTTTGTTACTTTATGATCAGAATAACAATGATAGTAAATGGGACTTACTCCTGGGTAAGTGTGGGACCAATTGTAGCCAAAGATTGTCAAAAATTTCTCTACTTGATGTCACTTCTGGTGGTACCTGAGAGATTTTCATTCTAAAAAGTGGGTCCCGGTGCTAAATGTGTGAGAACCACTGTTCTATTATAAAATTGCCAAAACCAAAAGTTTGCTTTTGAGAGGCATCCTCCTACACTGCAGTGAGCATCCCAGTATACACACCAGCCTGGAGTGCTTGTGCATAATTCCTGCGCATCTGGTTGCTGTATGGCTTCAAACATTGACAAGGGCTTAAAAAAAGTCCCCCCAAAATTTTAAAAAAGGGTGCAAGTGCAGACTCAACAGCTACACATGCCTGAACCAAACTCAGAAAAATAGTGTCAAGTTTGCAAATGAATTCTAATTTAGAAACTTCATATTCAAAATGACCTCCATTTTAAGCTGTTGGTACCAATGAAGACATTATACAGGCATCCCCTGTATCCACGGGGGGATACATTCCTGCTGCTACTGTGGATACCTGCACTACAGATAGCGAGTCCTCCTCAAATTCAGCCTGTCATGCTCATTACTCACCTCTCTTTGATTGCAAACACTTTGCAAAAAAAAAGATTTTTCTTCCAGGAAAGAGACCATGAAAACCTAGATTTGTAGCTGCTAGCTGGGGTCTCCAAACTTTTCAGCACAAGGGCCGCATAATATATCTGGCATGATGTAGAGGGCTAGAAAAATATAAATTTAGAATTTAAATACATACATTAGAGACATAAGTCTGAGGGGCAAAAATGGACAGGGAATCCCAACAGGGGAAAAAAGGCAAACGAACCAAGCCTCACAGGGCTCTCCACCCTTCCCCAACGATCAGAAATACAAAGACAAATAAATCTGAGGGGCAAAAAAGGACAAAACAGGGAATCCCAAATTGTTTCCAAACAGAGAGGAAAAAACAGCAAATGAACGTAGGCAAACATGGCTCTCCACTCACCCCCCTCCCCCGTTGACCAGAACTACAGAGCCAAATAAATGAGGGGCAAAAATGGACAGAGCAGGGAATCCAAAACTGTTTTTAAACTGGGAGGAGGAGAGGAGGCTACAGACAAACCCAGGCACACATGGCTCTCCCCTTACACTCCCTCCCCCATGACCAGAACTACACAGGCAAATAAATGAGGGGTGAAAATGGACAAAGCAGGGAATCCAAAACTGTTTGCAAACAGAGGGAGAAGAAAAGGTAAACAAGCCCAGGCACACATGGCTCTCTGCTCACCCTTTTCCAGCCTGATTGCAATACCTCTCAGGTTCCATAGAGTCCCAGGATAGATGCTGCCCCCACATGCAGCCCAGCTCCTCCTCCTTCCTAGCAGGCTGCTGTCACTGCAAGCACTGCCTCTAAATCTCTGGAGGTGGTGCTTCCCCATGTGGTTCTTGTAGAGATCTGCAAGTCTTGCAAGAGCTCTGCAAACCTCGCCTTTGCTTGGTTGGGCTTCTCTGTGGGCCAGAAGGCTAGAGAATTCCTGCAGGCCGGATGGGGAGTCCTCATGGACTTTGGAGACCTATGTGCTAGAGGAATGCTATAGAACAGGGGTGCCCAAACCCCAGCCCTGGGGCCACTTGCAGCCCTTGAGAACTCCCAATCCGGCCCGCAGGGAGCCCCCAGTCTCCAATGAGCCTCTGGCCCTTTGGAGACTTGCTGGAGCCCACGCTGGCCCAACACAACTGCTCTTAGCATGACGGCTGACCTCTTGCGTGAGCTGTGGGACGAGGGCTCCCTTCACTGCTTGCTGTTTCACATCTGTGTTGCAGCAGTGGCAGGAAAGGAAAGACTGACCTTGCTTTGTGCAAAGCTTTTTGTAGGCCTTGAGTTATTGCAAGCATTCATTCATATGTTCTATCTCTAATATATTCATTTATGTAAATTTATTCAAATTTGAAATGTAAATTAATTTTTTTCTCCCGGCCCCCAACACAGTGTCAGAGAGATGATGTGGCCCTCTTGCCAAAAGGTTTGGACACCCCTACTATAGAAGGTGACAGCGAAAAACGCTAACAGGAATTGGACAGCAGAAAACTTCTTGATAGTGTTCATGCTGTTGCCTACTATAGTGTTTCTCAGGCTGCTACGAGTCTTGGTTCTCACTGTTCCTATTCCAAAGCAGAAAGAAGAAAAATCTTTTTACAAACCATTTGCAAATGAAAAGAGATGAATCATGAACAGGGGGTGGGGGGAGATATGAGAACCATGGAGAAGTGAAACAACTGATAGGGTACCCATGGACATGGTGGAGGGGGGGGGCTGTATTCCTGAGTTCCTGAACACAGGAGTTTGGGAACATACTATGGGTTTGCATGCTTTCTCCTTTCCTCTGCAAATTCTCACCTTCCTATCAGTATAGTGTTACATCTGCATCAGTATTAACGACGATTAATGCTAGCAATAAAGCTAGCCATCTGTTTCCCAGCCACTTGATAAGCTGAGCATTATCACACTTTTGCTACTGCTCAAAAATCTGGGGAAGTACAATGTATAATAATGCCGGACTTACTGTGCAGATGGAGGCCACAATAGAGCTGCTGCACATGTGAGATTACCATGTTATATTGGCTACCTGTTTACACCCTGGAAAACTGTAGAGAGTTTATGTCCCTTTTGGAATCTCTGTAAGAATTGTTTGATAATTGCCAACAGATATATTAGTAGTTAAGTTTATTCAGGGTGACCATTTGTCCAGAAATCCCCGGACCTGTCCTCTTTTCCCACTTCTTATTTTTGAATACTCCTGCTCTATCACGGTTGTCTGTTTTTTTCTATCTGTGTTCATTTTACACTCCTTACAGAGCTCTGTGCTTCTTTGATGCCAATGTTTTAATTCAAGAGGCTGAACTTTGCTGCCTGAGGAGGGATTTTGGTCTCATGGGAAACCCAAACCAACCTCAGCCTCTCCACCACTTGTGATGTTTGCAGTGGACTGCACTGCACTACAGTGGGCTGGCTTGTTGCAGGGGTTGGGGGGGGGAGAGAGAGAGTGCATGTGTCTTTTGAGTGAGTGGAGATAGGGTCCTGCGGGGAGGGGCTCCTCGGAAGTTCACTTGTTGCAGGGATGGGAGGCGGGGGAGGGAGAGAGAGTGTGTGTGCATGTATGTAGAGTGAGTAAAACGGGTGCTGGTGGGCTCCTTGAAAGTTTGATCTGATGCTTCTGGCAAGGATGAGAAGGGGGAGAGAGAGAGAGAGAGCAGCATTTAACAAGCGGCAGAGCACTGAAAATCATTCATGGCTCTGTGGAACTGATAGGGCAAGTTCTGCCCCCATTCTGCCTCCTAAAATTGGATAGCAGATAATCCCACTTCTCTCTCAAATTTTTTTTGTGTTTTTGTCTTGAAATGATGCAGACTCAGTGTCTCATTTTATATTGTGAGGAAGAGAGGAAGGTGCGCGCATGTTAGGAGCTTGTAAAAGTGGCTTGTAAACGAGAGTATCTTCCTCTGTTATCAATTTTGTAGGGCCTGATGGTATCATGGTGTTGGAAGGTTGTCACTGAATTATTTTGGTTGTTTAGTTTAATGGTGTTGGTTTGTGCCTTTTTTTGGTTTTTTATCATTGTTGTTTTAAAAATTACTAATACAGTTTACTAATACAGTTTAAAATTTAATATTGTAATATAGTGTTTAAACACATGAAATCAATATACAGATTGAGACTAATTATTCGCGTGGGTTCCGTTACAAGCACTCTCGTGGATGGCAAAAAACGTACTATAACAAAATCAATTTAAAAAACAAAGTTTCTTAACTGATTTAAAAACAGCCTTGCTGACCTTTGTGATGTAAGATAAGAGTCATTAACAAGACAATCCATCAATCAGTCCTCTTCCAAGTGCTTAGAGAGTCGCTTCACTCTGCCCCTCCCTTCACCAATGCAAAGGGATCACCCTTCTTTCATGTGCTCAGGGGGAAGGGAGGGGTCCTCTGGAGAGAGAAGGATTGATGGATTGTCAACCAGCTGCCTTCTCTCTCTCTCATTAAGGAGGCTATTGTTAAAGGACTGTTCAGTTTTTTAAACTGATTTTAAAGGGGTGCATTTCCCCCTTCTCCAGGGATCAGCACATTCCTTCTCATTTGCAGGGGCCATTTGTGTTGAGTTAAATCCATGTATAAAAAATCCATGTATAAATAGGCTGGACCTGTATAAGTGTTTTTAGTTTTTATTTTGTCATGTTCTACATTTTTCTTGAATATCCTACATTTTGGGGTGTCTTATCCTTTTTCAGTTATGTTATCTGGTCACCCTGAGCTCATTAATCCTTCATCTAGGGCCCAATCCAACTCTCCAGCTCCAATGCAGCCCCAAGGCAAAGGAACAAACATTTCCTTAACTTGAAGATGTCTTCATACATAAGAACAGCCCCACTGGATCAGGCCATAGGCCCATCTAGTCCAGCTTCCCGTATCTCACAGCGGCCCACCAAATGCCCCAGGGAGCACACCAGATAACAAGAGACCTGCATCCTGGTGCCCTCCCTTGCATTGGCATTCTGACATAGCCCATTTCTAAAATCAGGAGGGTGCACAAACACAACATGGTTTGTAACCCATAATGGATTTTTCCTCCAGAAACTTGTCCAATCCCCTTTTAAAGGCGTCCAGGCCAGATGCCGTCACCACATCCTGCAGCAAGGAGTTCCACAGACCGACCACAAGCTGAGTAAAGAAATATTTTCTTTTGTCTGCCCTAATCCTCCCAACACTCAATTTAAATGGATGTTTAACACCTGGTTCTGGTGTTATGTGAGAGTGTAAAGAGCATCTCTCTATCCACTTTATCCTTCCCCTGCATAATTTTGTATGTTTCAATCATGTCCCTTTTTTTTACCTCTTTTCTAGGCTGAAGAGGCCCAAACGACGTAGCCTTTCCTCATAAGGAAGGTGCCCCAGCCCAGTAATCATCTTAGTCGCTCTCTTTTGCACCTTTTCCATTTCCACTATGTCCTTTTTAGATGTGGTGCCCAGAACTGGACACAATACTCCAGGTGTGGCCTTACCATTGATTTCATGCCTGTCACCTCCCTCAGCAAACCATATTTCATAGTTTGAACTTTAGCTTGACTTCTGATTACAGAAATTTTAAACAAGAAAACACTTTAAAGCTTCTATATTCTGGCAGAGAGGCATTCCTGTCCCTTTTGGAATTGCCCGTCCCATGACATTGGAGACAGGGCCAGCTAGACATGTGATTTCTCTTTAGCAGAGGGACATCCAGTCTCCCAGACCAGTCCTGCCTTGTGCTGGAGCGGCAGGGTTTGTGCTGAGCTCTTGCTGGCTCAGCATTTAGCTAACTAGTATTAGACAGTTATTTTATTTTTCTCCTTCAGATTAAATGGAATTCCGGAACTGGGAAGGATATTCACTTGAGACTTTGGAGAGCTGTTACCAACCTGGAGTAGATGATAATAGGCAAAATCATCCAGGAATTATTAACCTTTAGGGCCTAATTGTTTGAGTGATTGTTATGTGTATTGCATTGCATTTTTCAGTTGATTCTCCTTTCCGACTATTATATTCTTATCTGCAGAATGGAAAACTAAAAGTTGCACCTTTTAATCTTGCCTCTCCATTTCGTGCCATTCCACTGAGTTGTCCTGTGAGCCACTGCACTTTGTTTTTGCACACATAATAGATTTCCCCCATGTGCACATCTTACATGTGTCTTAGAAAACACTTTGTAAAAATTTGGTCTCAAAGGGCGTCTAGTTGATTGCCCAACACTGTAGGCTATTTCTGGGGACAGGAACAAAAGCAGTTCACATTTAACTGGTACTTCAGCAGGTATCTATTCATGTTCTTATGATGTTTTTGAATCTCTCTGTCCTCTCTTTAGATCAGTGTTTGAAAATGTTGTTCCCTAACCAATACCTGTGTCTGGTAAATACCCTTCTTCTCTCTTTGCACTCAGATGGGAGTGGGCTTTTGCAGAAGCTAGATTGCAACTGAATTGTCCAGGTCTAGGGTCCTGCTGTACTTTTGACTAGAATATTTATTTTAGTCTTTCTGTCTGCACCTAATAGAGCCTCAGCATCATGGCTCCTAGTGGTTTTCAGCATTTTTAGGTGTTATTTTTAGTCCTTTGACAATGCCCTACAACATAGATAGGTTGAAGCGTTAGGAATAGTTAGACTTAGGGCACAATCCTAACCCACTTTCCAGCACCGACATAAGGGCAATGCAGCTCCTAGGTAAGGAAACAAATATTCCCTTACTTTGAGGAGGCCTCCATGAGTGCCACCCAACTGCAGGACACAGCACATGCCCCATTGGCACCGCTATGCCAGTGTTGGAAAGTGGATTAGGATTTTGGCCTTAGTGAATGAGGTTTCGTAACCCAAAGAAGGAACCTTTCACTCTGTGGTAGTTCTGGCCACAAAAGCCTCAGTTCCTAAATCACAGATTTGGTGCATGCTGGTTGGGGGGGGGGGGAGGGAATGTGTGGATAGCATTGAAAAAGTTACTGTCCCTGGTAAAAAAGGACAGGTAGATATTAGTAAGAGGATAAGCTTATGCTACAAGGTATCTTGTACAACATATCACTATTCTTCTTTCCAAAATAATTTTTTTCTAACTTTCAGAAGTTTTAAATTTAATAAAAAATGTACTTTTACATTTCAGATGAAAGTAGCTTAATCTTCATATGCTGCAGTCATGTACCAATAACAATACCCAGGAGTAGACACTGTCAAGTATTTGCTGAGTGATTACATTGCTGTGGAGAGCTCTTTTTTCCCTTGTGCACAAACACATTTTGCAACCATTTTGCATTTGTTTTTCCATTGACTTTTTTAAGAATCTAAATTAGATTTAATAGATAAACAGTATAGTTTCATAGTGAATTTGCAGTGAATTGATATTAAGGATGACAGAACTGGCTGCATGCTTAACATTTAGTTATTCTCATTCTTTACATTTTGTATACATGACATTCCTCTGTATTTGAACCTACTGACTGTTGATTCAAGCAGAAGGCATGTTTTATAGTACTCATGGTGAGCATAATGAAAATGTTAATGTAAGTTGAAATCTCAGGAGACTGGTAACCCACAGACTGAGCTATCAAATTCTTAAAGTCCAGGGTTTCAATAGTTAGAATATATTTTAAGAAATAATAACATAAAAATAATGGAATTTAGAATAATGGAATGCATTGTATGTCAAGATTAATAGGTTATCAGATATTTCAAGAGTTGATTCAGGAGAAAAATTCAGAAGCTATTTTTCAGACATATTTGTTGCAGAATACATTTAATAGATTAAAAAAATATTTTGGCTATGTATAATAAGCCATTGTAAAACTTAAATTCCAAAAATGGATCACAATATAATTTTGTATATTTATGAGGCACATAAAAGTCAATCTCTAGTGTAGGAATTACAGCACATTATTATTATTATTATTATTATTATTATTATTATTATTATTATTATTATTATTAAGCATATATAAATCTTGCTAATAATATTAAAGATCTTTTTGATACTTTAGAAACCTGAAGCTTGACCGCTAACAGTGGAATCTAGTGCATATCTACTCAGAAATAAGTCCTACTGACTTCAATGGATCTTACTCCCAAACAGGATTGCAAGCTAAATTTTGAATCAGTGTTGAAATGCACCTGTCCCTGTCACCCCAAATAAGGAGAAATCTTTACTTTGTAAATTACCTATGGATTTACAGAAGTGTTGAGTTTGGACTTGATACTTAGTGCTTAGAGCTGCACTTTTAAAAGCACTTGGTCAAATGGTGGTAAAACCAATACAGTTTTAGTATGGGTCCTCTTCAGGACTGAATTCTAACCCGAGAAGTAGTAAGAAATAGATCTGTAAATATCTATAGACATTACAAAGGAGTGTTGCAGATGCTGCTTGCACCTTTTCTTAGTAACTCTGCTGAGGCTGTATTGTGTTCAGCTTGCCGAACTTTGATTTTAGTTGAAAAGCACATGTATTTATGTTGAGCATCTTATCCACCACACACTGTGATAAACTATACATTTTTAAAGCTCCTTCTTAATATCCTGTTTCATTTTTGTACACTTCCATTAGAAAATAAAGAATCATGTTCCAAGGTTGAAGTGTATGTCTTTCAAGTCTCTGCAGATACACAACCCAATCCTGAGCTGCCCCGTGCGCAGTGCTGCAGCGGTGCCGAAAATGGCTGCCACTGCATCCTGCGTGCCCCAGGCAGCCACCACCGCCTCCTCGGAAGAAGGGGACTTTCATCCCCTTCCCCTGGGTAAAGCAAATAGCCCTGCAATAGGGCTACGCAATTCTACAACAACCCAAGGGTCGGTGTAGAATTCAGAGCTTCCGTGTCAGGTGGACAGCCCAACACAGAGGCTCCGGATCTGGTGGAACGAAACTCCCCTGTATACATTGATCAATATGTATACATTGATCTTGAATTTTTAAGGGAAAATGAGAGGTGGGGAGGAAGTGAGGGCACAAGAATGCAGCATTCAACCATTTTTGCTTAATCTGCTTTTGTACCTCCACATTCCAAAATTGCTTTTTAAAAACAGGAGAGCTTATATAGCCTTTTGAGGTTGTCTAAGTGTCGAACTCTTGCAAAAAGACACGGCAAATCTAAATGTGCTCACTGAACATGTGTTTATTCCCCCTATGACCTGCATGAGCAAACGTAACCAAACAGGCTTATAATTCATTAGTCAGGCATCAACTGTCAGTCTGGCAGAAATAGGAAAAGTACACCAATGATTTCCTAAAGAAATAGCGATTGTTAAAAGAGGTGGCAGGACCTGCAGTATCTTTATCTTGCGAAAGTGAGGGACATTACCTTTATTTTACAGAAGAGTAAGATGTATACATTATGAGCCTTAGCATTGTTTTGTTATAGCTTAGTGGAAGGAGCACCTGATAATTATGTCTGAAACAGTGTGGAAAAGGAATCCATTACTAATTATGAGGGAAGATTGCAGGGCATTCCCTGGAAAACTGAGATAAAATTCAAAGAGTGACTAGTCTGTAGAAAATGTTCATGGAAAAATTAATAAATTGATGTGTGTGCTAAAGCCTGCTTTTCTACTGCATACAGTTAAAACTTGCTGTGGGAGCTGAAAGTCAATTATGTTGTTCTCTTGCAATAAACATTGCGTGCGAAGCTTCATTACCAGTTATGCTGATGCAAGAGAGTCAAGAGTAGCAGGCATTGTTCTAGTACACTTTCTTTGACTCTTCAGAAAAACTTGAAGGGAAAACTAGTAAACGCATTTTTGAAATCACAAAACTAAGCTATGATTTCGACCAGGGGTGTCAAACATAAAGCCTGCAGGCTGGATGCAACCCTTGGAAGCTCTTCATTTGGCCCTTGGACTCTTCCAGCCCCACCAGAAGCTGCCGAGCTATGCTGAAGTGTCACTGCTGAAAGGGCAGCCCACATGATTAGGCTGTCCCATATCTTGAAAATAAGACAAAGGTTTTTTGCATTTTCTCTTCTGTTGTTTGCAGCTAATGAGTTACTAAGTGAGAGTTACCAAGGGCTCACTTCTGGTCATGACCGCTTCTGGGACTACTTCAGCAGCTCCCTTTCCTAATCTCTTGTTGCATTCCTCACTCCACAAAACAAAAAACAGCTATTGTAAAATGCATGTTAACCAGTGGAAATTGACCAAGAACCATGTATCTCAAATGGTTAGCACCACCCAGTTCAGTGTCAGGTCACTAACACCACTGTTCACTATGTCAGGTACAGGTGTACATCACTAAGCACTGTGACCCACCACAACCGCCTAACAAGTCACAGCTGGAAGTACCCACCACTAATCACCATGCCAGACACTTAGCAGAACCCACTACTATTCACCATGCCAGACACTTAAGAACCCCGACTGCCACATCCATCACCAGAAAAAAACCAACATAAACAGGCTTGATTTCTCACCTGGTTGGTCCCCTGAATATTACTGGCTCTGCAGGGAAGTGTCACACATGCAGGTCCTGCTGGACTAGGCGGAGAGCCTGGATCCCAATTCAGCCTAGCCTGAGCTGAGTGAACCAAGAGCTCCCCACGTCTGGAGGGGGAGGATAGACCAACCTAAACAGAACCTAATGCTCCTGGATGATACTTGGTCCCTTTTTGTGTACTTGGGGGCTCTCCCAGCAGCCTTCCATGCTGATTCCTAGAGAGTGGGCTCTCCCTGTCTTGCCCAGTCAGAAGCACCCAGAAGAGAGAGACAGTGTCTCCTCAGGCCTGGTGACTTTCTCTTTAGCATCACCCACTGGCTCTCTGTTGGGCTGCCCCCTGGTAACATGAAACACCCCAGAATTTTGAGGAAAAATCATCCACAATGAAATACAGCTGCACAACGATTTCATCACACAGCCCCTATACTGCCCCCCCAGGTGCTTACCTGCTCTTTGGGGTGTGCAGTCTGGATCAGATGCCAGCAGGACAGCACAGGTCTTCCCACTGATGCTACTTACTCTCTGGGCATTGCAACGTGCTTTACGTCACATTTGCGACATCCTAGGCCGGCACAGTAGTCGCTGCATTGGTTTCAGCTTCAGTTAGAACTGAATGTTTCCTTCCGGCACACTCAAACAACATGTATGTGAACCTCGCAATGAAGATGCTTAGCATCAAACATACTTTGTTTAAAGGCTGTGTTCATTTCTTCTAGACAGAACACTTGAAACACCTTTCACCCATACAAACACACCCACATCCTTGAATCAATATCTAGACCCTGTGGCTTTTTTGCTGATTCAGGTGGGCACTAGAGCTGGGATTTTTTTAGCTGCAGCACTGAAATTATTACCATAACTACTGTCCAGAGAAAAGGAGGCCTACCTGGCTCTTGCTTCTTGTCTTCTGACATGTGGTGAAAACTTAACCTGTTTCAGCATGGATTTTCCCCTTAATAAGCCTGAAATTTTAGGCTGCCCTGAACTGCAAAAGGAGGCGCAGATATGCTTTTAAATTTGCTTTCATTTTTGGCAGTTAACTACTACTTGAAATATTCTGCGTTAGTGAGCACCTGATACCTTACAATGACAGCACACTTGAAAAGCAGGATGCAAACAAAAAACAGTATCTAAGGACACAGATTTATTAGCCACTATTCTTAACTTTACAGAGGTGAACTCTGGCAAATCCTGTATTGACTACTTGTGAAATTGTTCCTTTGACATCTTGTCTCTCTAAAATCAGTCTCTACAACAAATCAATTGTTGTAGCTTCATCAACAAATACTGTTCTCTTATTTACAGGGAGATTTTTTACAGAACTTTCCTGACTGCTTTCAAAAGTGTATTGAATACAGCGTGGAAGTTAGCATGCCGGAGTATTTTGAAATCCCTGAAAAAATATATATTCCTGTGTTGGCATCAAGCAGAGTTAATAATATACACCTGGAAAAAGGAAGTGATTGTTCTGTACAAGACACAGGTAAAAAAGCAGCTGATCATTAAACCGAAAAACACCAAAATCATGTATTCTGTGAAATGTCTCATACAGCGTCTATTAGGGTTTTTGCACCCAAAAACAATCAAACTCACCATCTGGTCTACTGCGAAAGGTTTCATTTCAGTCCTTGCACTGAGAAGGGAAACCTGGTATTTGGAAGAGTAAAAGCAGTTTGAAGTAGTTTGTGACTGCAGCAGACTAGAGAATTCTTTGCCCTTTTTCTGTATTCCTCTCCTCAAATCAGAGAGGGTGTGTATTGGCACTCTTTTTGCCAGAGGAGCTGCTCTTCCAGTTTTTTTAGGAGGCACCAGCATCAATGAAGCAATGAAGGCCTTGGTTATTTCCTCCAGTTACCTCAGAGCTGTGGCGTTGGGGGAGAAGTTAAGCAACTCTCCAAATTTCTGTTGTTGTAGCCTCAGCATATCACAAGATTGAGCATAATACAGCTTGCTAGTGAACCTACAAAAATATCTAAGGAAATGCTTGTTTTATTTAACACGCAAATGTTAAATAGCAGAAATTATGGCACAATGTTTTGCAGCATAGTCTTACTCCATTTTTTATTATTCATTTTTATTATTTATATTTTATTATTTTTATTTTGTTGTTATTCATGCTGTCGTTCCTTAGTGTTTTCATGGTTTGAACGAAAGTTTGAAGTTCATGTTACCTATGGGTTATCAGTGGTGTTCACACTGTTACAAAAATGTAAAGGAACTTTTGTTGTAGATACTCAATCAGCAAACTGTGGGTTGAGAACCACCAGTGCGTCATGAGCCAATTTTTGGTGGGTTGTGAAAAGTTTTTGAAATAAACAAAAAACGCAAAGGTTTTGAAATAAACCTTTTTTGCAATAAACAAAAAACGCAAGCACCCTTTGCTCAGTTTGCAGTTGGAAATTATTAGCTGAAATGCTAACCTGTGATATGAGGTAATTTTCATGCTCCTGAATTAAAATGTCTCATTTTTCTATTTTCTCGAATACAGTTTTTCTCAAACTGTGGGTCAGGATCCACTAGGTGGGTCCCCATTCTCTTCGCCCTCTCTCCGCCTGCCTCCCCCCTCCCCGTCACACCTCCTCCTCACCTCTCCCCCCACCCCACTTTCCTCTCCGTGACTCGGCAGTCCATGAGACTACCGAGCGGTGGAGGTCGGGTGCCCGGCTAGCTCTGACACTTCTGGCACGTTTGCGACATTGTGCCCCGGTGGAAAACTGGAGCGCCGAGCTCAGGATTGGGCTCTGTCTTCTCCAAAAGGGCTTGCATCTCAAAAAATAAAACTTAAGGATTGTGATTTAATATCCAGCATCCTAAGAATTTTTTCCAGTAGGTCTCCCACTGAAAGAAATAGAGTTGAGTTAACCGCTTTGTGAACTTTTTGTTGAAAAGCGGTATATAAATACCGTTGTTGTTGTTGTTGAGTAAATTGCTTTGAGAATACAGGATGTGTGATAGAATGACCAGTCAACAAGGCAAATGATCAGATTCAAGGACCAAAGTTTTTAGAATGAACAATATGGCTAGTGGAAAACTTAGCTTTGCGAACATTAAATATTTTGGAGACGGCAATGTGAAAATGCCTCAGACGTATTTGCCAGCTTCTTGACAAGATACTGTCATACATGCTAAATCTCAAGAGAGTTTTTGCCTTGATCTTGATATCAACTCGAGTTTTTCAGATATATACGTGGAAAGTATTTTTTCCACAGTTGTCTTTGTCTATTTCACATTGTTAATCATTGTTATCCTTGTGTCTTGAAGGTCAGATTAAAGCTCCTGTGAACCATAGCCATGGCAATGCAGGGTCAGCTTCAAGTCTGGCCTTTCCAGTATTCAAAGCATTCAACTGGAATTCACTGCATTTTGTTACATAAAAGCTCTGTTGCAGTGCAGACATGACATGAAGGGAATACAAAACGGTCTTTTCTTTAAAACTCTCAGTTCTTTTTTCCAGTTCTTTCTTTAAAAGCTACTTCAGTTTGTATCCTTACTCCTGAAGTTTAGCACCTGTGTACATTTCTGAATAAATTACTGCTAGTTGAAGTGTCACAGACATGCATCTTAAACTACCTAATATGTAATGTGTCAAAAAAACAATGTTAGCATATATATTCCAAATTTTGAATTCCATTTTGTAAAAATGTATGATTTGCCAGATCTTCCTAGCAACCAATATCCATCGACTGTGCTCTTTGGTTTAATTAATATGCACAAAATGCAGACTTGCTGATTCACATGGTACCCTGAACTGTGTGCTTGACGAGGTGTAGTAGAGAGAATAGGGACTGAACTTCTAGGTGATCACGAACTATTATGTAAATAAACATTGCATTAAAGAGTTGCAAAACACTAAGCAAAATTACAATTTTAAAAGTAAACAATTTCCTGTCTTATTTCCCTCCTCCAGATCATTAATTTTGTAGAGTTTAGCTAGTAATACCTACTTTATATTCACAGGCAGATATATCACTTTTGCAGGCTTTTTTTCCTATGCATATTGAAACATGGAGTTGAAGCCACCCTGTTGGTCAATAACCACAGGAACTGCTTTCCTTTCCCCATTTGGTTTATTTTTTAGGTCATGCCATCCTAGAGCTGGAAACTTTGTGCTACAAATATGACTGTTAGTGTTTTATCAGCTCCTGCTCCCCCCTAATCGCAGCATGATGTGCCAAAATTAGCAAATGATCATGCTATGGCAAGCTTCAGGTACTAATTCCTGCATACCGACCTGCTGTTAAAGTTACAAGAGCAAGCCAGGCCATTTTCTTTCTAGTCAATTGCCAATAGTGGCACCTAGCCTTTGGACCTATAAATGAGTGTATCGTTATATACTCTACAAAATTCTAATTAGTGATTGAATAATTTGCCTCCTATTTAGAGCTTATGGAGTGCTATTGAACTGTTATGATGCTGCCCTTTCTAATATACTCTTTCTTTCACTGTGTTTGTGTGAACTTAATGAGCCTTTTGCTAATTTTTTTTTAATTTTAATGTGGTGTGCTTCATGCTAAATCAATAGCAGTTCAGCAGTGTGAAACTAAAACAAGAGTGGATATTAGCTGAAGTAAAAAAAATTATCTTTTTAACTGCAATATTTTGCCTCTTCCAATATTTTTTTTCTTGCAATATGTTTTCAGTTGTAAAATTGTGTGCGTAGTAGTTGGTAACAACCGAATATACGCACTTGTCCCAGTCTGCTAGAACCTTTGCCATCTCCACTGCGTACTAGAGTAATTCCCAAATGGAAAACAAAATGGCATCCACAGCTTTCCCAGAGCTCCATAAGTGTATTGGAGCACTCACTATGGAAAATTTTATTGTGGCCATCAGGTTTATTACAAGGGCTCAGGACAGGTTACAGTATAAAGTCAGTGTAAATATTTTGCTCCCAATGTTTACTATCTATTGTGTTGTTTTTTTTTCAATTTTAAAACACTATTCCACTTCATGTTTTTGTAAAAACTTTTGCTGGCTTACAACAGAAATATAAATTACAATCCAACTACTGAAACACATTAGGTGGAATCCAGAAGAGTATTTGCATAGTGGCAGACATAAAGACCACTGCTCCCTCCTTCTCTTAGCAGCTTTCTGCACCCCTGGTTGCTCCTGATGGTTGCAGGACCCTCAGCAGTGGTGTGCGATGTGGAGTGGCAGAGGAGAGGAGGAAATCTCCAGAAAGTGAATGGGGGCTATGTGCCCTTCTTCCTGTAGGCCCCCAACATCCCATATCTGCCATTGCCAGGAGTCTTTCTAAGCCTTAGGAGTGACTTTTCAGGGATGAAAAAGGGATGTGGGGAGGAAGTGGTATAGAATCCAGTGGTTCTTAAACTGGTAGGTAATAACCCACCAGTTCGAGTAATGCTTCCCCGTCCCTTTATGGGGCAGGGGAAGAGGAGAGGCAGGGAAGCAATCCACAGGGTCATGTCCCTAAGGGGGGTGAAGGGGATGCTTTCACTTGCTTGGTGTCAGTGAGGGCTGCAGGAGGTGCAGGGAGCCCAGCGCATCCCTCTGCAGGGCTCCCCGAGGCTTGGAATCTTGAAATGGAGTGATTGCAGTGCACCTCCTGCAAACAGGAAGTGCTTTGCGATCTCTCCATTTCAAGATTCCAAGCCTCAGAGAGCGCTGCGGAGGGCTACGCTTTGCTCCCTGCACCTCCTGCAGCCTCCAGCAGCCCTCATTGACTACAGGTCAGTGAAAGTCTCCCCCCTTTGCCTACCTGAGGGATGCAATCCTGGAGATTGCTTCTTTGCTCTTGCTCCTGCCCCAGAAAGACTTACTGAGGGAGTAAACCTCCCTCAAAGTTTGAGAACCACTGTTGTAGAAGATAACCTGTGCTCATGCCACTGAGTGCTTATTTGGATGACATGTATCAACTGATGATGACATGTATCATCAAGATGATAAGCTGTTATCATCAGCTTAGTTCAGGGGTGTCCAGGCTTTTTGGTAGGAGGGCCACATCATCTCTCTGACAGTCGGGGGCTGGGGAAAAAAAGAATTAATTTACATTTCAAATTTGAATTAATTACATATATATTAGAGATGGAACTTATATGAATGAATGAAGGTCTTGCAATACATCAAGGTCTGTGAAAGACCTTGCACAAAGCAAGGCCGGCCTTTCCTTCACTGCCACTGCTGCATCACACAAATGAAACAACAAGCAGTGGAGAAAGCCCTCATCCCACAGCTCATGCAAGAGGTCAAACAGTCACCCTCACGCTGAGAGCAGTTGCTTCGGGCCAGCATGGGCTCCAGCAAGTCCTCAGAGGGCCAGAAGCTCATTGGAGACTGGGGACTCCCCATGGGCCTGATTGGGAGTCCCCGAGGGCCACAAGTGGCCCCTGGGCTGGGGTTTGGGCAACCTTGGCTTAGTTAAACCATGATGAAAATACTTGTTAATAATAATTTGTATAAAATGTATCGCTTTTCAACAAAAAGTTATTCAACAATACAGTTCTGTCCCCAAAGGGCTCACAATCTAAATATTTAATAGGTGCACTTTGGCCAAGGTGGTCCTTAAGATAATCTAGCCCCAGGTTGCTTAGATCAGCATCAGCACTCTGAAATGTGCCAAGATATATATTGGTAGCCAGTAGAGCTGATGTGAAAGGAGTTGCCGGTGGTTCTCTTGCAAATGATTTGCAGATGTGTATTTGACTATTGTAATTGAAGTTTCTGAACTGTGTTCAGAGGTAGCTCCATGTAGAGTGCAGTCAGTTATTTAACTTGGATGTGATTTAGCACATGCGTAACCATGGACAGGTCAGCCTTCTCCAGATAGGGCTGTAGTAGTTGTACTAGACCAGGGGTGTCCAAACTTTTTTGGCAGGAGGGCCACATCATCTCTCAGACACTGTGTCGGGGAAAAAAAGAATTAACATTTAAAATCTGAATAAATGTACATAAATGAATATATTAGAGAGGGAACTTACATGAATGAATGAAGGTCTCTTGATAGCTCAAGGCCTATAAAAGGCCTTGTGCAAAGCAAGGCCAGCCTTTCCTTCACTGCCGCTTCTTTGATGTGCAACAGTAAGCAGCAGAGAGAAAACTTGGCTTGCACAAGAGATCAAACAGTTGACCTTTGCACTGAGAACAGTTGCGTTGGGCCAGTGTGGACTTTAGCAAGTCTCTGTTGGGCCAGAGGCTCATTGGAGACTGGGGGCTCTCCGCAGGCCGGATTGGGGGTCCCCAAGGGCTGCAAATGGCCCCTGGGCCAAGGTTTGAGCACCCCTGTACTAGACAAAGATTTTTTTTTTTAAACCAACTACTGGTAAGTTATGAAACCTTGGTTGTCCAAGGTCAATTCCCAATCCAGGAGTACTCCCAGATTACACCTCTTCAGAGGATGTACAGACCCAGATTGGTTGCATCCCTCCATTATGATTGGCAGGATTACCTCACAACAGTACCTCCATTTTGTCTGTGTTAAGTATGAGCTTGTTTTTCTTCATCCAAACACTGGACAAGCCCCAAATGGAGATTCACAATTTTCACACCTACCTATTTTGTGGGTTATCCCTCTTGCAAATATTCCTGCCTCTCTTCCAATACTTTCCTAAGTTATGTATGTGTTTAATATGGGCTTTTGTTAATGCAATGCAGATAATTAAAATAAGTGAAAATGTATATGTATATGCATCATATATCAAGAAACAGCCCATAGTCTCTTACAAGTGTAATTTCAATTAGGTGTTAACAAAAACAAGCAGTGTTTATTATTCCATGCTACTTGTGTACTTGGTTACGTTGTATACACAACTGTTGGAGATAGCAGCTGCCCTCTTCCAGCTGTGTCTATATAAGCAGCTGGTTCATACTAAGATTTCTTCAGTTGTGTACCCAAGCATATCAATGAGTATTTTTATAGACTGAAGCACTGAGAATTTTATTTAGCTTGGAACTAGAGCCATGAAAGGTTGTAAGTAGCCAACGGGCATTGATATAACATGCTCCTGGAAGCTGGCATCAATATGGTGTAATGCAGCTATTCTCTCAAACTCTCACAATGACCCTAGCTCTGTACTGCTGGACCCCCCCACCAGAGTAGCTCTTCTGTTCAACCTGCAGAGGTCCTCCTTTCTCCAATCTCCTGACAGCAGCTTCTCCAGCTACTACAGCAATATCTTGGCCCTCAACACGTCTTGGGCATGGCAGCCACACAGCAATCTCCAGTGTCTCCAGCAGTCTCTCTTCCAGCAGTCTCCAGTCCATTCACCCATCTGTCCTTCAGTCAGTTAGTCCATCAGCAGTTCCAGTAGTCCATCAGCCGTTAGTTCCTCAGTCCATTAAGCCTTCAGTTTCCTTCCTCAAACTTTTCTCCTTCTGCTACCCACCAAACTCCCTTCATCAGGTGCTGCTTTTATCCCAGAGGGCCCTATTGCCTTTGAGTAGCTGCAGCTGTTCAGCACACTCACTGTAATCTAAGGGCCTGCTGTTAACCCCATGCTTGCCTGCTAGAACAAGGGGCCACTGTCAACACCACAGGAGATAGGAGATACCTATCTCCTCGAGGTATCTTTCGCAGTTCCATTACAGACACCAAAATCACCAAACTCTCAGGGAGAGTTTGGGAACTGCTATAAGTTGTTGCGAGGGTGGATCGCTGTGACACAATCGCCAGGATCATGGCAAATGGGTATGGAGATCCACCTGAATACAGCATGAGATGCCCTGTCCATAATCAGCAGCTAGGCATCAGTGTGGGTGGCTGAAGTGGGATCTGACTTCAAATATAAAACATTTTAGTGAGTAGGTTAAAATTACCTTGAAATATGGTACATTTTTCACATTTCTAGAGTTTGCAATATATACAAAAAAACCACCAAACAATTGTCCCCTACTAAACTTTGTGCCAGCTTAAAGTATTGCAAAAGGATTTGATATCTTTTCTAAAATTTATTACTTAGGCTAGCAAATCATTCTTAATATGTTGTCTTTTATGCTCACTAGACCCAGGGCTGACATATTTATTTCCACTACACAATTTAGAAGACATAAATATTTCCATATTTAATAACACTATCTAGAAAGCATAATTTCCTGACTATCTCTGTGTATGTATATGTTAAAATATGCCTTCATAATGTTCAAGAACTGATTGTCATCTTTTTCACTATATGCCTTATGAATTTTGCCTCAGATACTTGTTCAGTGATGAATATAAGCAGAGTAATCTTCTATTTTAAAGTAATATCCTGGAACTTTAAATCTGTTCGCTAATTCAGTGTTATCAGTGCTACTGTTTCTCCTCAGGTAATGTTCTATGGATGGCATATTTTGTTTTACATAGGAAATATGATAATATGCAAGGTTCTTGCACAAGGTTATCTGTTTGATGAATATATTTCTGTTTTCTAACTATAATATGTTATAATTTCCAAACTTTTTGAAATGGATATCAGTGTTTTCATCTCAGTTTAAAAACAATTGCAGCTGCAGGAGCCGTTTTTGCCAAACAACCCTATTTTTGGTTTTCCTCTGGCATGGATAACCTTGGCAGTTTGGCCTTGGCTAGATGCGCCAATAGGAAAGAGATAGCCTTGTTTCCTCTCTGCATGGAACTTCATCAGGCATTCCTGGTCCCTTGATTGCTTTGCCCCAGTATGAGTGCCTGTGAGGTGTTTTAACTCAATCAAGGTAGCTGAAGAGCTACTCTTCTTTTAGCCTAGATGCATTTAAAAGGGGATTGGACAAATTTCTGGAGGAAAAATCCATCATAGGCTACAAGCCATGTGTATGTGCAACCTCCTGATTTTACAAATGGGTTATGTCAGAATGCCAGATGCAGGGGAGGGCACCAGGATGAGGTCTCTTGTTATCTGGTGTGCTCTCTGGGGTATTTGGTGGGCCACTGTGAGATACAGGAAGCTGGACTTGATCCAGCTGGGCTGTTCTTATGTTTTGTTGTCTGGATGATGATGATGATTAACTTTATTTTTACCCCGCCTTTTTCCCGGATGGATTCAAGTCGGCTTACAACAAAGGTTAAAACAAATTAAAAGACATAATTTAAAAACAGATAAAAGCATATTAACGACATATCATAAAAACAGTAGTCAGATAAAGAAGTCAGGTAAAAGAGCATAGAGCAGCAAATTATAAAAAGATCAGGCCTCTAACCAGGTGTTAAAAGATATTAAAAGATGTTAAAAAGATGTTTAAAAGGTCAGGAACTCAGAAGGCTTGTCTAAACAGAAGGGTCTTCAGGCCTCCCCGAAATGTTTCAAGAGAGGGAGCAGTTCTTAAGTCAAGGGGAAGGGAATTCCATAGCATTGGTACCACTACTGAGAAGGCCCTACACCAGGCGTGCTCAAGACGTCGATCACGATCGACTGGTCGATCGCCAAGCAAAATCCAGTCGATCGCGCGCCGAGCCTCCTGTCCGCCATGTTGAAAGGGGCGGGAAAGAGCCCCGGAGCTTCCCGATTGGCCCGGTGCCGCCGAGTGTCCCGGATGCGATGGCGGGCCAATCGGGAAGGTCCGGGGCTCTTTCCCGCCCCTTTCATTGATTTCAATCAATGACAGGGGCGGGAAAGAGCCCCTTTGGGAAGCTCCAGGGCTCTTTCCTGCCCCATTCATTGATTTCAATCAATGATAGGGGCGGGAAAGAGCCCCTCCGGGAGCAGGAGGCTTCCAGGGGAGGCGACCCCTGGAAAGAGTGCATGGAGGTGGCGGTGCAGTTGGGGCGGTGCAGCCGGGGGCGGTGGCGCGGGCAGGCGGCGCGGGAGCCCGGGGGCGGCGGGGATGCTCTGGTTGCTGCTACTGCCCCGCAAGGGCGCCGCCATCCCCGCCTTGGGAGCCAGGCGCTGCGAGGCTGCGGTTGGCGGGAGGGCGAGCGCCGCCAGAGGCGCTGCCGAGACCCCCTCCCTGGGGACAAGTAAGGGGAGCCCGGGAGGAAGCGCGGCGCGGCTGGGCTGTGCTGCCTCGCGTCGCCGCCGCCTTCCTCCCGAGGCTGGGATCAGCCTTGCGGTGCCCTCGGAGAACTTTTCCTGCTTCCCAGAGGGTGAGCTGAGCAGGCGCCTCAGGGCGGAGGGAGGGAGGGTGGGCGGGGAAGAGGGTATGGGGCTGCCCCCAAGTTGCCCCCTGGAGGGCTCCCCAGCCGCTCCCCTGGCCCCACACCTGGTGTCCCTCCACTTCCCATCACCCCCCCAAGTTGCTCTCCTGGAGGGCTCCCCAACCCCTCCCCTGGCCCCATACCTGGTGTCCCCCCACTTCCCATCAACCCTCCAAGTTGCCCCCCTGGAGGGCTCCCCAGCCGCTCCCCTGGTCCCACACCTGGTGTCCCCCCACTTCCCATCACCCCCCCAAGTTGCTCTCCTGGAGGGCTCCCCAACCCCTCCCCCTGGCCCCACACCTGGTGTCCCCCCACTTCCCATCACCCCTCCAAGTTGCCCCCCTGGAGGGCTCCCCAACCCCTCCCCGTGGCCCCACACATGGAGTCACCCCACTTCTCATCCCCCCCCAAGTTGCCGCCCTGGAGGGTAGATCTCTGAGCCTTGCTGGGTTTCAAAGTAGCTCTCCAACCAAAAAAGTGTGAGCACCCCTGCCCTACACCTTACTCCTGGCTGGTACCCAAGAGCATGTCTCTTTTTAGGCTGTGGAACCCACCCCCACCCCACATCAAATTATTTTGTTTTATCTAGCAAAATAGCTATCAGGGTCATCCTGGACTGAACACTGGCCACTCAGCTCAGGAAATATTTTGTTTTCTTTTGTTCTTCCAATTGGAGCCACCCAAGCATTAGGATTTTGCAGTAGGTTCCTACTCCCTACACTGTGCTCACTCTGCAAGCCTTTCCCAGGACCCTGCTTCAACTGCACTCTAGAATCTAGACACTTTTCTTGAACCATTTGAACTTGTAGCTGGGGCCTTATGGAAACTCAGTTTGCCTAGTCAGGATGTCCCCCAATGTGCTTCAGCATCTTTGTCTACTCATCAAAGAACATGTCCTCGTGTTCTGTCAGCACAGTGTACCATGTGGTTGTCTCAAAAAGCGACATGTCATACAGAGCAGCTGGACCACTGCTATGAGTGGCTGTGTCAGCATGCCAGTGGCCTACCAAGGAGTGCTGGCAAATCAACGTAGGAGGCAGTGGGTTGGCAGAATGGGGTAGGAAGGGGGAGGAAAGCAGTGAAGACTGGGGTGGGGGTGGATTGTGACCAGGAAGGTGGTGGTATCAGCCTATGTACCTTCTATGTCCTTTCTTGGCCTCCCTTCCTGGGTTCACGAAGATTCATTTGGGCTGCAAAGGCTTACACCTGGAAAAGGGAACAAATATTTCCTTAACACAGAGAAAACCTCCAGGATTGCCCCCCTCCTGCAAAATGCAGCACATGCTCTGGTGATGCAGCTGCGTCGGTGGGGGAAGGATTTAATTAGGATTGGGCTGTAATTCTCTCATATTTTCTCATAAAAATAATAAACAGATTGCTTTATTTGCTTAGATGTCCATTGCTTAGAAGGTTACTCTAATACCAGCTCTCAATAATTGCTAAACCCTAGAACTAGTTCACTTCCTCAGCAAACAATCACAATTTAATTACCCCTTCATACCTTCACCCCAGTCACACTTGTGTGCTGTAGGGTTTTCCTTGAAAGCAGGCTGGCTCCACTGTCTGGAAGATTCCGGTCTTTAACTGCTCCTTCCTGAAGTCCTTCCTCAGGTCCTCACACGAAGATCTCAGGCTTATGCTGAATCACTACTCAAAGAGACCATCTTTCAGGCATCTTCTGGTTCTTCACTCAGAAGTGGCTTCTGGGAAGGCTTCCTTAAGCTCCTTTTCCCAGCTTCTTCAGTGTTTATCAGTCACAAGTTCTTTTGGTCTTCATGCCTTCTGCCTCTTCTTTCTTCAATACTACTTTTCAAATCCTAGCAACAACCCCTATACATCTTACTTCTCTCACTGGCTCTACTGCCCCTTTTCTTTTATCACTCTCTTTCCCTGTGACGAATCATAGGATGCTTTTTGTTTAACTCCTAGTGATCATAGTTCAGAATTAAGAACCAGTGAGAACTCATGGAGGGAATTAGAATAACTAATTGGAAGTGGGCACCTAACCAACCAGAACTGCCGGTTTACAATGCCTTTTAGGCCATCTAGAATAGCCTGAGCACGTTCAAAGTTCCACAGTTATGTTGTCTTCACACAGCTGGCATACATTTTTGTGAGAGACAAAACTCTGTCTTCTCTTTCCCACAGCATAATCTGCCAACAGTGAGATCATACAATGTATCCATTGTCTCACAGACTCCACCAGCTCAGCTTTAACCTGAACATCTGTTTACAACCAAAGATGCCCCTGAATCCTGTTTCTTCACAGTAAATCACTTTGCAAGTTTTTTTGTTGAAAATTGGTATATAGTATAAATATTCTTAAAAATAATAATAGTACATTTATACTATTCTGGTTTACATTTATAATACTCTGATTTTGGTATCGGAGCATATTTTTTTTCGACCCTATTATTTCCGAGGGAAGCTGCGAAGCTTACCTAAGCTTACCTGTTTCCCAGGGAAACTAACCTAAATACAGAATGCACACCTCTTTATACCTGTTATGAAGGCTGTTTGTAGGTCGTTCTTAACTTCCCCTTCAAAATATTTGCAGGTAATGACTGTTGTTGTTGTAACCTTTATTGGCATATACATACATCAAAACAATATACGAATAAAATTCAAATTTATATAAGATCAGAAGATGGCTCCATAATCCATAAATGCATGTCACACACAGGAAAAATCCAATAGTCAATAGTGTCCCCATTAGCTGATCTCATACAGGGCTAAGCTTCCAGTTTCATTTCCCATGTACTTATGACTGTGGCGATTAAACAAGAGATGTTGATAAGAGTTTCTCCCTTCTCTACTGACAAAAGTGCTTGTAGCACATCTGCCTCTGCCCATCCCCCGGAAGCGCGCTAGGATGGGCATAAGATGTTTCTGACGTTGGGTCTTATGCAAGGGACAAAACAAAAGGATATGTTCAACTGACTCCACATGGTTCAGATCACAAAGACAGAGCCTTGTGGAAAGAGGTATCCCTTTAAACCGGCCCCATAGAAGGGCTGAAGGAAGGGCATTACATCTTGCCAGCATGAAGGCTCTTCTTAACTGTGGATTATACAGCTGGGATAAATAAAATGGCATCCTGCCTAACTGGACGGGTACATGAAAGTGCAATGGGGAGCAGGAGGTGTTGGCCAAACTCATTAGCTCTTGACATTCAATGTCCATGATTCTCTCTCTGACAACTCTATATGCTGCTGTTTGACACAACATACCCAGACACTCAATATCGAGACCAATTGATTTTAACTTGGTGTGTAAAATGGTGATTCCACAAGGCAGGATCAAGTCTGATACCAATTGGAACATCAGACTGTCATTGACCATTTTGAAAAGGATACCAAGCCAAAACTTTGCAAATCTTAGCCACGCCATTGTGTTCAACCTGATAAGACCTGTCTCAAGGCATAAAACAGAGTAAGGGACACATCTTGGCATGCCTAAAATTTTCCTAAGGAAAGTAGATTGAATATGCTCCGTAGCTAGATTTAGTGCCTTGAACCAGACCGGAACACCATATAAAACTTGAGTAACAGTCTTGGCTTTATAAACCTCCAGGGCTGCTGGAACATATCTGTTGCCCCAGGTATGATAAAATCGTGCAATTGCTGACGATGAGAGCTTAGCCAAGTTAAGCACTGAGCTGCGATGGGAAGCCCATGAGTGCCTATAGTGAAATGTAATACCCAAGTATTTAAGCTGGCGGACTTGCTCAATCTTATTACCCTTACAGGTCCAGCTGTAAGACTTCCAACTCTTTGCAAAGATCATAACTTTGGACTTGGTATAATTAATCTCCAGCTTGTTGGTTGCTAGATATTCAGCACATTTATTAAGCAACCTCAAAAGGCCAAAAGGATGCAAGATATTAGAGCCATGTCATATGCATATAAAGCAGTGGCACCCAAAGGTTGCCCAGTTTAGGACAATGGCTGTTAACATTCTCCAAGGCTGGAGCAAGGTCATTCATAAACAGGTTGAACAGTAGAGGTGCCAGGATGCAACCCTGTTTGACCCCTTTATTGGTAGTTATTTTCTGGGACAAAGTCCCAGATTGGGGACAGCGCACCTTACAGGATGTGTACAGAGATCTGATTAGAAGTCTTTTATCTATCCCTAGTAAGGTAAGCTTGTTCGAAAGCAATCCTCTATCTAACAAATCAAATGCCCCTTTTAAATCAATAAAGGCTACATACAGCCTTGCCTTGGATGCCTTAACTTGCTTGTCAATAAGGCAATGACTGATGAAGGATGGCACTCTGACTGAGTATATTGAGGAGAAAACTCAAAATTGACATGAAATATATGTTTTGTATGTGGATATTGGAAGCAGAATACAAATGCGTCATGAAAAACAGCCCAGAGAGTAGGGGCTGATACCATTTGGTGTGCAGTTAATTTTGCAGAATATGTGTGCATAATCCCTGTTTACCTATTGGGAGAAAGAAGGGAGCATTGGGAGCATGGAAAATTAGACTTATACTGATGTTAATGAAAGTTGCTATTATTATTACTATTCCCTTTTACACTCTTTAGGGTGCAATCCTAACCCCTTATGTCAGTGTTTTCCAGCACTGACATAAGGGCAATGCAGCTCTGAGGTAAGGGAACAAACATTCCCTTATTTTGAAGAGGCTTTCGTGAGTGACACCCAACTGCAGGATGCAGCACATGTCCCACTGGCACCGCTATGCCAGTGCTGGAAAGCACTGACATATAAGGGGTTAGGATTGCGCTCTTGGTGTACTAAGGCTGACAGAATTACTAACTTCCTATGAAAAGAATTAGTCCTACCTTGAAGTATTGAATGTACTTAAACTATACTGTATACCAAAAGATTAATATATCTTTTAATTTGGTTATTTTCTGTACTTTGTGAACAATAAGAGAGGGTTATAATTTATTTCAAAGAAAATATATTTATGAGGTGGAAATAAGTGAGTGAGTTTTATTACTTGTATAACTGACAAATGTGGAACGTTTTTGTGGAAGATAGCCGATGGGGATAATAACTTGGTGACAAAACAGAAAAGAGGTAATAATTCATAAATTAGCAGGTCATTAATCTTGTCTTTATGAGAGAACAAGCTAATTTATTTCAGAGAAGGTTGAACCTGAGGTGCAATCTATAATCTGTTTGATAGCCTGGTAATATTGAAGGCATATAATGTAATGCTGTGTTATATCTTTTCTGAACTTGACTTTTTTCTTTTCTTTTTTTAAAGAAATAACAGAGTTCATGCACAAATGTGTGTCTGAAAAAGTTGGTATCCATTTGTTTGCAACTAACAGTTGTAACAGACTTGAATTGCACCATTTTATTTCAGAATAGGCAAATTGCCAATGAATATACTATGGTTGTCCATTATAATAATTAAGTAGCTCATATGTTAGACCTCTTTATTGCTTCCAGCAAACTTATAGGCGTGCATGATTGATCCTTCTATTTGGTTTACTCAAGCCCTTGAGGGAAGTGCAGTTTGTTGTGTTGTCTTATGAAACAGTGTTGGTGCCCTCTGGCTTTCCAGATCCTCAAAGCAAGACATCTCTACCAAGAAGTAGAACTTCAGGAACTGAGGAGGCAACTTATCTTGCAAAATGTGGGAGACTCATAGTGAGGATCTCCCATGTTTTTTGTAAAATTGCAGAGGGACCTGAATCACACTGAGGCCGTGGTTCTTGGGGGAGAGAGGTTTAGCTCTTTCTGCATGGTTTTCCAAATCTAATAGCCCTTTGAAGCTGCTACTTGTTCCATGAAGGTTAGCTTGCAGGTACCCTAATATTTTCCCTCTAAATCAGGAAAATAGTGCAAGGGAGGAAGAACTAATCCCACTTTTTTCAGTGCCATGGCTCTGGCATGCTTTGCCAGCTCACCATGTCTGCTTTTAACTTCAAAACTGTAGTAGAATCTAATGGTAAATGTCTTCTGTCATATCTAATTTGACCCTGGCAGAAATATCTGAATTCATATACTGGACTCAAAGAGGCTTTTTCAATGTCACCTTCAAAGACTTCTATAGGATTTGTGGGAACATGTGTACCCTGCCACATCCAATGGGACTGTGTCTTTGTGCTGGAGAGTGTGGTAAACAGCAGTTTTGGTTTGTGATACCACTTTTACGAGAGACTCCTAAATCAGTGCTTGTTTTTTCATAACTGTGCAATGATAGTGCCTTGACTTGCCTTATGCATGTGGAGACCTTTTCATGCTTGCAGCTGTGTACAGATGAACATTTCTAAAAAGCAGTGGGAATAACTTTCCCCTAAATGCTATTATAAGAGAATTGTATTGCATCTTAATGCAGGGGAGGGGCCATAGGTCAGTGGTAGAGCACATGCTTTGCATGCAGAAGTTCCCTGGTTCGTTCGCTGGCATCTCCAGGTAGTTCTGGAAAAGACCTGTGTCTGGAGAGCTCCTGCCAATCAAAGTAGACCATTCTGACCTTGATGAATGAGTGGTCTGAATCAATAGAAGGCAACTTCATAAGTTAATTCTTTAATACAGGGTGACCCAAAAAAAAAACAACAGAACCCATAAAAATTTTATTAAATCCTACAAAGGTCCAGTAAATTTCAAAATGTCTTTTCCTTGGTTGACCAAGACATATTGGGAAAGATTATTGTTCCAATAATACCCTGAAAGAAAAAAGAAGAAAAATTAAAATTAACAGTTTTATTCAAAGATTTGTAGGTTCTGGTTTTTTTGGGTCACCCTGTATATGATATGATATTTTTATGTATATGATAGGTATATCATATATACAGGGTGATATACATATCACCCTGTATATGATATGATATATGTATATTTTGGGTCACCCTGTATATGATCACAATCCCAATCCAGAAGCTGTAGCTTGATCTTTGTATAAACATTCTAATTCCAGTCATAATTGCATTGATTGCAATCAACTTCTGGTCCAGTCAGTATTCGTATAGTTTCACATGTCTTCATAGATCTGTACAGTGTGCTTCACCAGTTCACTATAGAGAGGTTTCAGGGCCTCCAGTTCACTTTTAGGCTTAATGAATATAATTATGTAAACAACCTACAAATATATATATTTTTTTCCTCACAGAAGATGCTGCTGTTGAGCTTCCTATAAAGTTTCTACCACGATATCCTGGCCGATATCCTTGCCATATTCTTCTACAATCCAGCTATGACATCCGGTTGTATAAGATAGAATGTGTGGTGAATACAGATACAGCTGAGGCTGAGCTGGAGTTTGTAACTCCAGCATATCAAGCAGTGATTCAAGACATCCCAATAGTACGTTTATTTTGCATCATGAAAGTTAAGCAAGGCTGGTCATTGCTGCATTCAAAATGCTGACTTAGTAAAAATACAAATGTATGTGAAAACAGTTGGAAAACAGGGATGCATGCTCTAGCTGCATTTATTTAATATTTACTGTTATATCAACTTCTGTACCATAAATGTGTAAGAATCATACTAAACACAGAAAAAAAAATCATTTGGCCCATGGAATCTGTGAGTTCTACATACCAGTCTAGTAATGCTAGCTATTATTGATCATTCCAATGACACACATATATACACACACACAACTAATGAACTTTGATTCAAAATCCACATTGTTGTTGAGGCATTTGGCTGAACTATTAACTACATTGCCAGGTGTTATCAAGCTTAAGTGTATATATGGACCAATCCCATCTCTCCCCACCCCCATGCGAATGCAAGCAGAGTGTATGCTGCATCATGCAACTGGGGGGCAGTCCTGGAGGTCTCCTCCATGTAGGGTAACATTTACTTTTGTTGATGAAATTTTGTTAAAATGCCATGTACACTTATGGTGCTATATAAATACAGGTGGCACCTTGGTATCTGAGAAGGATCCATTCTCAAACTCCCTGCAGATACTGAAAACCACAGATAATGAAATCTTCAGTTTCGCCCCCTTAATCCAGTGATTTTCAGTCTTTTTCATCTCATGGCACACTGACAAGGCACTAAAATTGTCAAGGCACACCATCAGGTTTTTGATAATTGCCAAGGCACACCATGCTGCTAGTGGGAGCCTCACGTCCCTAGTGGCCCTACTAATAAATGACCTTCCCTCAAATTCCTGTGGCACACCTGTGGACCACTCACGGCACACCAGTATGGCACAGTGGTTGAAAATGGCTGCCTTAAGCTCTCTGACGGCGACTGGACCTGTGCTCTGGTTGCCTCCAGAGGGCTTTCTGAAGTCCCCAGAGGCCACATGCATTTCTGCGGGCTTCAGAATGGCCTTTACAGGCAAAAAAAGACTACTTCCAGTTTCCCAATAGAAACCGGAAGTGATGTTTTTATGCCTTTTAAGATATTCTGTTGCATGAGGAAGCCTCCGGAGAGCTTTCTTGGGCTTTGGAATGCCTTTAAAGGCATAAAAAACATCATTTCCAGTTTCCCTGAACCTTTGGAGTGTTCAGGTTGAGCCAGATCCTTGAATAGAAAATCCACAGGTCAACATCTGTAATAAAATAAATTCCAGTTTATTTTAAAATTAAACTATCCAAAAGTATGTTGATGTTTCATAGTTAGAGATGAGCTGTTCTGTTATTCATTACACTGTATAATTTTCTTGTACCAGTAGGCATTTCATTTGGATGCTTTTCTGTTTCAGACTAACATGAGCCAACAAGATTGGAAACTTACAGCTAATTTAAAGGGACGCTGTTTTTATGGCCCTCCTCTCATATATGTAGCTTCAGGTGAAACAACTATTTATACACTCACGTTCAAGCCAATTGCTGAATGTGTAACTAAGGTAAGGGGACAAAATGCGTTTTTTAAAATAAATTTATGATCAGTGTTGTGAACAACTAATGGCAACCAGCTATTAGACAAATAGCTCTGGCAAGCAGGTGTATTTTTAAAATATCATTTAGATCTGACATTGTAAATCAACTCATGGTGATTTCAGTGCATCCTATAATAATGTAAGAGTCCACTCTTAAACTCACTTTAACACTAAAATTAAAGGATGTTAAGTGACAGTGCATGCCTTCTGCAGTTATATCTTTATGTAATTGGTGCTGGAGCTTGTCACACACAATGCATTTAACTTTTATCTCCGGCCAATCACTAGAGTTATATGTAACTGCTACACTTAATGCCAGGTGAGATATTTGTGTAATGCAAGGGTCTCCAAACCCCGGCCCAGGGGCCGGATGCATCCCATGGCAAACCTCTTGTCTCCTGAAAGCCCCTGGCCCACTTTGCCAAACATGACTAGAACTATGCTCTGGTTGCATCTGGAGGGTGTTCTAAGGGCCAGAGAGGTTGAATGAATGAGCCCATTTATTCACACATCTAAGTTCCATCTCTAATGTATTTATATAAATTTTATATTTTAATTTTTTTCCCGGCCCTCAGAACCGTGCCAGACATTTGATGCAGCTCTCTGGCCAAAAAGTTTGGAGACCCCTGGTCTAATGAAGTACTTGGTGGAGAGAAAAGACTGGTCTGGAAATATGCATCCAGATCATTATATTACATGATAGTGTATGGTTTGTACAGTGGTAATAGCTGTCAAATGACCAGATACAACAATAAGGGTGTATATTTTACTCAGATGTCCTAATTGCTTATTACAATTATTTCATTTTTATCATGGATTTCCTCCAAAGGATGTACATAATGTCTCCCCTTCCCCATTTCAGATTTGTAATAATCTAACAAAATAGATTAGGTTGAGAGGTAGTGACTGGACCCAGAGGTGTCTAGTAAGCTTCATGGCTGAGCAGGGTTTTGAACTTTTCACCTTGGTCAGTGTTCCTAATGAGAAAATGTGTTGGGTGAGTAGCAGTTGCACACAGGGATGGCATGACCAGTATGCTGCCCAATACCATCTGCTACTCTCTTGTTTGCCACAGTGCTTTAAAAAAAAATGCCATTACATTGCTCTGTCACATGGTTTTTGCAAACCCTTAAGTGCAAAAGTGGTTTTATTCCTTCATTCACATGGTCCCCTTAAATAAAACCGGAAGTCCCACACTACTGGGTTTGGGGAAACTATGTGATGGAGCATGGTGCAGAAGCAACTTCCTGCTTGATTGAGCAAGAAGCAAATCAATGTGGTTCACATCCATGGTGGCCTGGAAGGAGGCAGTGGCAGACTTGGGTTCCCTGAAGCAGGGCACCCTGAATCCATTACCCCACTGTCTGTCACTGATACAAGTTGTATCAGATCACTTAATGATTTGGTTGGCTGTGGTTGAAGACATCTGGGTTTAATGAAAAGTTCAGGAAGTAGATTTTACTTCCTTTCATTTTTGCTGCTGCAGGACCTAGACTCCTCCTCTTCTCATTAATTGCTACCTTAATTTAAACCATAGCACCGTTCCCAGAGTGCCATGTGGGAATATTTCTTAGTGCTGGATATGTAGTAATAGGAGTAGCTGAGAGCCACATCCAAAAGGAAAGGAAATGAAGATGCAGCAGTGAGAACAATATTCCTCATCTCATCAGAACATCCAGGTTTCTCTTTCTCCTTCCAAGCTGGTAACTAAATTTTGTGAATATGTTTGCGCCTCTGATAGTCAATGTTCACTTCTTTTGTTCTCATAGGGGAAGCTGACGTTACAAAATGCAACAGATGGCACAGATCATGTCTTTGTCCTGAAGGGGATTGCAACAAAACCTTTGGCACTGGATCATATTGTAATAGACTGCCAAGTGAGACAGATCACACAGAAGGTTATAATGGTACCCAATTTTACCAAGAACACATTGCAATATAAGGTAAAACTTAGGGAAGCTTGAATGTAGGTTTGAGTGGGAAAGTGTCATTGTTTTTTACAAGGCAATTGGAAATTGCTGCTCTACCTAACACATTACATACTTGAAATCATCCTATCCTTGCTTAATTTGATATTGTCATGTTTGGATTGGAAAGCTTTGTTATTGTAAAATGTACATACTAATGCTAACCAGTTGTTTGTTCTGGGCAAAACTTCTTTTATAAACTGTGAGGAGGCAAATGTTGACCCACGGCTTATCTTTCTGCACATGTTCTGAATGTGCAAGCTCATTAAGCATTCAAGTGTTGGGACAATCTCCATTATAAAACAAATGCCTCCAAACATAAGTAGAAATGTTTGAAAATGGGTATATTGATAAAATAAATTAAGGTATATTGAAAACCCTATCTGCTTGTTGGGCAGTCCAATCTTGAGCTGCCCCAGTGGTCAGAGGAGCAGCAGCGCCGAAATGGCTGTTGCTGCATCCTATGGTTGCTAGGCAGCCACTGCCAGCTCCTCAGGGTAAGGGGACATTTGTCCCCTTCTCCCATATAAAGGAGGTGGCCCCGCAATGGGTCTACTTGACTCTGCACTGGCTATTTAGCTGATGCAAAATAAAACAGCCTAGTGCTGGGCCAGGAGGCCCAACGTGGGGCTCTGTCTGGAGCAGACTTCTGCGAGTCCTGCCCTCCCCCCACCCTGGAATGCTTCCTCCACCCCCACTAACCTTTTCATCGCCCAGAGCAAAGGATGAGCCCCAGGCGGTGCGTGAAGGGCCTCCAGCTGGACCAGTGCCAGTATTGGGATGGCATTAAGCGTCACTGATGTGTTTACCGCACAGGATTGGTCCTAAATTATAAAATGTGAACCTTAATTTGATTCTTCAGATACCGCTTGTCAGAGATTTAAGAAGATACACAATGAAAAATTACTCTTTTATTCAGGCAGTTTAAATTTTCCTGTTGAGGGGGAACTTTGCATTGCTAGTAAGCATGACAGTACACATAAAGAGTGATCTGCACAATGGGTTACCAGCTGGCTGAGCTCCCTGGCAGGAATGTTCTTCCTGGAGAGGATAAAGAAGCTTATCCCAGGACATGAAATTCCCTCAATTCAGATGGAGATTGCAGGAAGAAGTAGTGTGGCCTTGGTTTTTGACTTCTGAGCAGCATTAAATGGTTTTCCTTAAGTCTTGTTTTTTTAACAGCCAAGCAGTACTGACTCTCAGAATAGCCCTCATATTTTGCTGCATAACTAAAACATGATAATTGGGCTGTATTTTTCCTTTGAGTTTTTATCAGCATTAGTATTTTGCTTTTTAAAATATTGAAATATATTGTCATTAATTTAATACTAATGTTATTTGATTAAGAAGTTAAATTACATTGTGCACATCTTCCTCAGATTGCTGTGATGCATTTAAATTGTACAGAAGCTGATGTATTTCCTTTTTGGTACAATACAGCAAATGGTTGAAGGCTACCACATGGTGGCTATTTCTGGCAACAATTTACAGGATTAAACCATAAGAAATATATATTAAAGAATGTCTCATATGAGATAAAAGATGATTTGATGAGTAACTATTTGAGGTTATTGAAGAGCAGGAACTTGGGAAGGGAAAGAATGATTGAATCTAGTTCACAAGTCTTAACACTTTTGTAGATAGGTAGAAAGATCCATGGGTTGATGCATGCAAGCATGCATGCACAGAGAGAGAGACAGAGAGAGAGAGAGACATGTTCAGTACTTGTGAGAAATAATGTTGAGCCCAGTGTTGCTTCAGTTTTTGTTTCTTGAATAGGTATTGTTTACCCTTCTCTTTCTCTTTCTGCATTCAGAAGCAGTTCAGATATGACTCAGAAGTTATGCTCAGTTCTGAATTGACAACCGTTTGTAGGACTGTCATTTGTAGGGCCTCCTTGGAAAGGACATTGGGCTGGAAAGCAGAATTTTTCCAAATTCAAACCTTCTTCATTTAAACTCTACCAGCATAAAATATATTTGCAAGCATGATATAACCAATCAATCGCATAGCTTACATGCTTCTCAATTAATTGCATCCCTTGGTGTTTACTATAACCAGTTTATCAGTATTTTAATCAGTTTTGTCGTACTGGCTCTGTTGTAATCTGGTTAATTAACAAGTAAAGCAAAAGGTTCATTGAGAACACCTAGCTTTTATAACAATCCAAAGAGAGACCTTAGCTACAGGACCACAGCCAGCCGACCTTGCTAGGTAGTGTGTCAATCATGTTTTTAGGTGGAGTCATTGCCCGCCCACTAGTGCAATGAGATGACCACTTCAGGCAACAGATTGGTAATCCAACCTTGGTGTTCAGGTTCTCCCTTACCTATCAGCTAAGTCACTATTCCTCCTGCTGCTTCTTGGCTTTTGAAAAGGCAAAAGGTGAAGAGTAGAATAGGTGGAGACAGAGGAATAGAATGATGGGCTAGAACTGTGATACTCTAGCCCTGCGGTACCTCACACAGATTTGATCTCAATAGCTTACTTTTCTATAGCTAGGTGTAATTGGATTTAAAATGTCTGCATCTAAAATTTATTTAAGAATATGAGAGTTCACTAGTCGTTCAGTCATTAACTTTTAAGTGGGAGAGATCTTCCTGGGGAAGGCAGTTTCAGCATAACAAGACTGCAAGGGTAAATATCCCCTCACTTATATGAGAACATACCACAATAAATGGCATTCCTAGAGAATGATTTTTTTTTTCTTTCACACTGTACCTCTTGTGAAGTCCATCTCCGGGGCGGGGCCTGGGGGCAGAGCTTCTGAGGCAGCGGTACCAGAGATGCAAGCTCCCCTCCCTTTGGGCGGTGGCACCACCTCTGCCCACAGTGTGGGGGCTGGCTGGGCTTGCAGGCTCCTGCTCCCCAGCCCTGCGGGTTGCCCTGTCGGTCGCCCTGCAACTCCCTTGGGCAGCCGCACCGCCTCCGTCTGTGGCTTGGGAGCCAGCTGGGCTTGCGGGCTCCTGCTTCTCCGCCACTTGGGTTGCCCTGCTACCCGCCCCGTGACTCCGCCACCCAAGGGGTGCGGGGCTTCCCTGCTGCCTGTCGCCTCCTCCCAGGTCCTTCTCGTCACGGGGTAAGTCCCCAGGCGACACCTCTGTACAATAAAATACAATGAGACTTGTCAGAAATGCTGTAATGTTGACCAAAGGCAGTTTGTTATCTGATTCTGAATTAATATGAGAGTAGTGACTGTAGCAGAAGTACATTGTAGTGGCTGTAAAATTAGATTCTTATCACTAGGCAGCAGTGGAACTGTATAAAAGTATTATGATATCATCTTTTGACAGAAAGCAATATTTATACTGTTTTGACTTTAATGTTTATACAATATTTCATGAGGGGAAAAATAAATTACTGGTGCATGCACAAGTATCATGTTCCTGCTAACATTTCCTATACCTGACTCCCTGCCATTCTCTGTGTCAGTTCCAGGACACAATCTTATCCAACTTTCCAGTGCCTATGCAGCCTCATGATACGGGAACAAATGTTTCCTTGCCTTGAGGAGGCCTCCACCACAGGCTGGCACGGCCGCATCAGCACTGGAAAGTTGGGTAGGACTGGGGGCCCTCAAGCTCCTAGTTCTGCGGTGTAAAGTTCTTCCAGCAAAACACATTTCTTCTCTTATCTCCTTTTCTCTTCGTAGTTTGTTTAATTGGTTAAAATAGAGTACAGTGGCCCTTGGCATCCATGGGGGAATCCATTCCAGGACCCCTCACAGATACCGAATTCCATGGATAATTAAATCTGCAGGGGGGCTGTGTGGCACTGCCATTGCTTACCTGGGGGCTGCACCCACCCCTTTGGAGGTGCTGCATGGCCTACTGGCTCATCAGAAGCTTCTCGGACGTGACTGGAAGGCACTTTTGGTTTGCACTGGCAAACCAAAAGTGCCTTCCCTTCATGTCTGAGAGATCTTCTGAACAATGGGGATATTTAAATATGCACAGATTCCAATCCAGCTGATAAGGAGGGCCCATTTTATATATTCACCCTGCCTGAAAGTCATGCAAAGTGTAATTAACTGGTCCATCCCTCAAAAAGGACTCCCAACATCCACCATAGACCAGGAAGTTAGGCAAATTGAAAAGCTGTGTCTCTCCCTCTCCCTATCTATATAGCTATACCTACATCCTGTTATCCTAGGTTGGCTGATATTAACAGGCTCCATGAAATATATTCACTTACATACCACTTACAGCCACATGGCATACCACTGTGGGAGAGGGCTGGCTCTCATGGTGCTTGATGTGTGTATGAAAGGGATCAAAGCACACATTACTCCAAATGAGTATGTTGACCCTGCAATGTTCTTTTTCTGTTGCTAAGCAGCACATATACCAAGTGCAAATGGTATAAGCAGAGGTTCTCAAAGTCCTACCAGGGAGTAGGGAACCTTGTAAGTCCCTGTGGGGGCAGGGCAGGGCAGGAGCAAGGGGGGAAGCACTGACAGCGCCACAGCGATTGCCACGCCACAGGGTCCCAGCAGTATTTGAATGTACCTGGGGGGCTGCTGAAGTGTCCACAAGGTTCCTGGAGGCTTGCAGCCCCCTCCATGCAGCTGCACAAAGCTCCAGTTGCCGAACAGTGTTCACTCGTGCAAACCATAACCCCCCCCCTCAAATATTGCTGGGACCTTGCCGCACTGCGGTAGCTGCGGCGCCATCAGGGACCCTATTACTGGGCCACTCCCGTTAAGGGGAAATGGCCCAGTTTACACGCAACCCACAATCTGGGAACCACAGCTATAGGGCACATAGAGGTACACAATCCAGATTGGAACTGCAAAAGGGGCAAAGTGTAAATCCCTCCCCCTGGTGATTCCACTCTTGTTTGCATGCTGACATACATGCTATCAATTAAATCTGCAGGGTCAACATATGCTTTAAAAATAATGCAAGTTTTTTGACTCTCAGTATCAGGCTAAATGCTACACTCAGCATGGAAAACACAAGAATGTAAAGCGTGAGTTTGCTCTTGAGAATTATGAAGGCTCAACTGGAGACAGAAAGTGAAAACTAGAGGGGATCACAGGCAGACTCACCGGGAAACAGGATTCTTTCTCCCTCCCTTGTTTATCTCTATTTATCTTTCTGTTCAGAAAGAAGTTGCAGTTGTAACATCTTTTGATATCCTTCTTCCAATTGTACTCTAGAATTTTTCTGGCTTTCTTATCCAGCCTTGCAACCAATGTTACCTGATATTGCCTGACCATATTTGAATTTGCTTAACCCTTAGTGAGATTTCCAGGGCTGTCAGGCTCTTAATAATCCTTTGGTGGGTTTCTTTCCTGAGCCCCATCTTTTTTCCTTACTGCTCATTCAGGGCACCTTCACTTGTGAGAATCATTGATTGAACAGAGTCAGGCTTGGACAGAATGCTTGCTCTCTAAACACAATGACCCCTTTGACATCCGAAGTGGAGTGAAGCAGGGCTGTGCTCTCACGCCGACCTTGTTTGGGATTTTCTTCGCTGCCTTAAGAAAACACAGGTCATGGTTCAGGATGTGGACTCACCTCCCTGCATTACAATCTCTGCACATGAACTGGAGGTTGTCCATGACTTTGTGTACCTTGGCTCAACGATCTCCGACACCCTTTCTCTCAATACCGAGCTAAACAAATGCATCGGTAAAGCAGCTACCACGTTTTCCAGACTCACAAAGAGAGTCTGGTCCAACAAGAAGCTGACGGAACATACCAAGATCCAGGTCTACAGAGCTTGCATCCTGAGTACACTTCTGTACTGCAGCGAGTCATGGACTCTTCACTCACAACAGGAGAGGAAACTGAACGCTTTCCACATGCGCTGCCTTGGCATCACCTGGCAGGACAAAGTTCCAAATAACAGAGTCCTGAAATGAGCTAGAATCCCTAGCATGTGTGCACTGCTGAAACAGAGACACCTGTGTTGGCTCGGTCATGTCGTGAGAATGGATGATGGCCGGCTCCCAAAGGATCTCCTCTGTGGAGAACTCGTGCAGGGAAAGTGCCCTACAGAAAGACCATAGCTGCGATACAAGGACATCTGCAAGAGGGATCTGAAGGCCTTAGGAATGGACCTCAACAGGTGGGAAACCCTGGTCTCTGAGCGGGCCGCTTGGAGGCAGGCTGTGCAGCATAGCCTCTTCTAGTTTGAAGAGACGGCCAACAGACTGAGGCAGAGGCAAAGAAGGAAGGCCCATAGCCAGGGAGACAGACCAGGGACGGACTGCACTTGCTCCCGGTGTGGAAGGGATTGCCACTTCTGAATCGACCTTTTCAGCCACACTAGATGCAGTTCCAGAACCACATAGAGCGCGATACCATAGTCTTTCGAGACTGAAGGTTGCCAACTACTAAACACAATTGTGTGTTTGGTATCTTTGGCTGTTTTAGGAAAATTATAATTACTTAAGTTGTTCCGAGGCTGAGCTCTGGCATTTTAAAATGAACCATGAAGCAGAGCCCTAGTGTTTTTGCTCCATACAACTTGGGCCAAAATCCTAACCAACTTTCCAGCACTGGCATAGCAGTGCCAGTGGGGCATGTGCTGCATCCTGCAGTTGGGTGTCACTCATGGAGGCCTCCTCAAAGTAAGGGAATGTTTGTTCCCTCACCTCAGAGCTGCATTGCCCTTATGTCGGTGCTGGAAAGTGGGTTAGGATTACGCCCTTAATCTCCTATAAGCCCCTTGTCTACTTCTGTCTCTGTGCCTTCTGCCATGTTGCTTGTATGAGTCTGGAAGAGCCTTTCCCTCTCTGTATATTTACTGACCTCCATTTCTGCCAAGAACCCACCCCACACTCAAGAACTCAAAAACCCCTTTTCTAGAACGCATCTCACCTTGTCTCTTCCTTTATCTTTATTGACACCTGCCTTCTTTGTACTATTCTCACTACTGCTTATTATCTTTGAATTTTCTCATTTTGACCATCCGTGAGGAACTTGTGGGTAAGGCCTTTCAGATGGGGCAGAAGCAGCTGGTCCACCTGGAGCACCTGACCTGGCTCTGGCTTGTTGGTGCTGGCCCCATTCCAGCCTACATTTACCACAGAGACCACAGGACCAGGTGTTGCAGATATACCAGCAAAGCTGACCTATCTGAGTGCCATCAAATGGAAGTGGGTGAGGGAGCAAAGGAACAGTATTTAAAGGGACTGGTTCATACCTTAACACAGTTCATTACGTTGTTCTTTAGAGCATCGAATGATTCACATAATTTTTGAAGCAGCTGTTGCACAATAAAGTGAATTTGCATGGTCATCATTTCTGTGCCTGACCTGCCACACAGTTGGCTAGTTTTAGATAGGTTTAGAAATGGTGATGAAATGTGGTAGTAGTATGTAGTAAAATAACGTAATGCAATGTAGTAGTGTCAGTTAAATAGCAATTGAGCCAACTTTTTAATGGTGAACTCCTTTGTTACAGGGAACAATTCCCTTGTCAGTATGTGAACCACTTTGAGAACGTTTTTTATTGAAAATCTCCATATAATATTCATAATAATAATGACAATAACAATGTTTGGTTAGGAGAGTTACTTACTGTATAATCCTAGGCATATCTATTTTGAAATAAGTCCTACTGCGTTAAATGTGGTTTATTTCCAGATAAGGATTGTACCCTTATTCTTTTAGATGTTACTCATTTAGCACAAGTCAGTTGTTAAATGTCTCTATTCTTCATTTGATTTTTGTTAATATGGAATAATATGGGTAATACCTTGGAGAAAGACAAAGAGTTTTAATCAGTATAGATAATGTTTTAGTAAGCTTCATGGTTCTAATATTTAATGAAACACTGCAGAATGATATGCATAATCAAAAAGTACTGCAATGCTTTACATTTCCTGGAGCAAATTTGTCTCTGTCTCTATACACAGCTGATGTCTTGCTATTTGCCCAAGATGAGAAGTTCCCTGTTGTCAACAGCTGCTCTTGGCTGAGTTTGAGAGAATTTGACTTTTTTCCTTGTTGCTGTCTGCTGCAAGCGAAGAGGATACATGCAAATTTTCATTCACCCAAATTACTGTGTTACATATATTGTTAGTGATAAACACAGTAGCATCTTAATACTGCATAAGTATAATGGATGGTCTTTGTTTCATTCCTGGGTAGATACAGCCATATATATATATGGTTCTTATTTAGCGATGTCTGCCACATTATTATTATTTGAAAAAAATTATATTTCACCTTTTCCATGCATCCCATGATGCAGAATCATATGATTTGTCACTGTAGATCACTTCTGAAACTGTGATAGTCTTCTCTTCCTTTAAGCAGTTGTTTCTGAGCTTAGATATAGGGCAGTGTTAACCATTGAGATGTCTGCTTCTCAGCTTCATTTTGTATAGTAGGTTCTGGGTTATAGTAGGTTCTTGACAATTACTGAATTTCTGGTCTTTTCAATTGCCCCATCTTTGAGCATCACAAGCATCAATTTAGACATTTTTTGGTGCCATGGGGTTCTGCTTTTTGGCGTTGCAATAAAAACACTCAGGTAATGATTTGGAGCAATTGTCATACGCCTACCATCTTAGATGGCTTAGATACAGATGTTTGCTTAGATACAGATGCAGTAGTGCTTTTCAGATGGTCACAAGTAATCTCCAAACCATGGACTACAGCATCTTGAAAAAAGCATCATACACAACATGGAGCTTTCTGTTCTGCCCCACAACAGTGGCGTAGCTAATGATCATGTAGCCCGGTGTCAAGCTCAAAATGTTGCCCTGGAAGTGTTGTCACAACCAGAAGTGACATCACACCCGGGCTTTTAAAAAGTGAAAATTGGGAGGAGCCCACCTCCTTCCCCCAGCAGCTCACCACCCACTTGCTCTGCTGCCTCCCCCCAATCAGTGGCATAGCTAAGACATCTATCTACTACCTGGGGGCAAAGAAGATTTTGTAACCCCCCCGTATGACAAAAATCAAATTTAATTAAGTAGGTAAATAAAAAATTATTGGTTCCATGCTGTATCATAACAACATCTCATTGGCACTCAGAACACTCAGTCTCATAGGTCGGTTTGGAGTTAAGCAAATCCACTTTTGGTTCCATAAGGCAGTTGTGTTTCATTTTCTGGTTAATTGGCCATAACCTTTGATAGAATAAAGATATTCCAGTGCAGTTTGTTTCATTGCATTCTGCATTAAATTACCTTTCCAATAATATATAACATGATTGTGTTATTCATACATGCCAAGATTTTCACAATTTTGGTCACTAGTGTCAAGCTCAACTTGTTGTCCCCCTAAAGCTTGATGCCCGGTGCAACTGCTTCCCACTGCACCCCCTTAGCTACACCACTGCCCTGCAGCCCCCCTTTTTTCTGCCAATTATCTCAGAACCTCACGTCAGGCAGCACATCCTGCCTGTCCCCCCAGCATACTCTTTGCCCTGATTTCTGGGCAGAAGTAGCTGTCTGGTGCAAGGTTCTCAGACTATCTGCAGCAAAATTGGGGGGGGGGAGCGGGCTGTGACACAGAATGGAAAGCTCTGCACTGCATCCAGATACTTTTTTTGAGTTGTTGGATCCAGCTTGCAGGCTGTGGTTTGGCAAGCACTGGTCAAGGAGACAGGTTTATTACCTGGCTGCTATTTTTAGAATGGTTATTGTTTAAAGGACTTACATCTCTCTCTCCCCTCCCCCCCCAGCAATATGGCTTACAATTTAACAAAAATAAAACATACATCCCAATCCTATTCCCTGCCAGCCCTGAGTGTGTAGTGTTGCCAACAGAGCACATGGGGTAGGGCCTCTGAGAGGAGTTTTGTCAAGGGGTACAAAGTTTCTTTTGGGCCCCTTCCCAAAATGGGAGGGGCAAAAACAGAGCGAGGGGAGAGTGACAATGGGGGTGGGCAGAATGGGAGTGGGGAGTGGGTAAAACAGGGTGGTGGAGGGTGGCAACAGCTAGAAAAATTTTTGGAGCCTAGGTCTACCAGGTTTACCCACCTGCACAATGTGGCCGCTGGATACAGTAATACAGAAAATGAAACACACTTCTAAGTTTCTCTCTAATATCTTTTAAATATAGAAAATCATTGCAGGAAATTAGCATTGTATTTAGGCTCACACTAGAATGGAAAGTGTTCTGTGTGCACCAAAACCTTTGCAGCAGCTGTAGTCACGCAGCTGTGTCCCTAAGCGCCTGCACACCCCTTCATGGTTAGCAGATCCACAAAACAAAGAGCTACTGTAGCAGGCCACTTTCCTCTCAGATTTGACACTGTGTTAAGGACAGTTATGTATGCATTCCTCAGCCTGGCACATATGGCTTGCAGCAGCATCTGCTGCTACACGCCTGTGGTAGCACACCCAGCATCCCACAGAGGCAGTGTGTCTGGGTGAGATTGGAAAATGTAAGATCCCAGGAAATTTCTGGGCCCTCTCCTTTGGCTCCTGGGCCCCCTTTTGACTCTGGTACCTTGACACCACTCTCATGGACCCTGCTGCGGGGGAGACCCCAGGAGAGGTAAGTAAAACACTTTTTTACTTGCTTCTCTGTAGTCTCTGTGATTTCCAGTGGATCTCCCTGGACCTATACCAGCTCTTTATATCAGCTGTTTAGCTGATGTCAGTCCAAGGAGACTTCTGGGTGGTGAAGGGGGGGATAGAATCTTGGCATGTGCAACTGCCATCAAGATACCCACTCCCCGCCCTGATCCACAATAATGCTCCCTCCGAACCTCTCCCACCACTGACCCACTTGCTCTGATGGAGGTTCTACAGCCTGCTGTTGCCAACACAGGGCTTATTTGCTCCAATGTCTCCAATAGTACTGAATGACAGATTATCTGTGGAACCAGCATAAGTTGTGGGTAAGATTGGATCAAAAGACAATTAAAAAATAAAAAATACAATTAAGTAAAAACAGCAGAAAAAGACTTTTCAAATATATCTATTGTGTGTGTGAGCGCACCCATGTATGTAAATGAAAGAACTAAAACAAAAGAACTAAAAAGAAGCGAGAATTAAAAATACCAGCAGTGTCTAGAGAAAAGGCCTGGTGAAATAAAAAAGTTTTTAACCCTATCTGGAAAGACAACAGGTATAGAGCAGTTTTCAATTCTGATGGGAGGGAATTCTGCAGCTGTGATGCCACCATGGAGAAGGCCCTCCCTTTCATTGCTGCTTCAGTCAGTGGCAACACATACAGCAGCACGCACACACACCCCCAAGACCTCAGGAGATGGGTTGTCTCAGAAGGAAGTGTTCCCTCATACAATCTGGTCGTAAGGTATAAGCAGCTTTAACGGTCAAGAAGAGCTCTTTGAACTGCACATGGAAATGAACTGGCAGCCAGTATTGCCTCAGAACCAGAAGCCATCACCAGCAGTCAACCCAGCACACTCCTAGGACACACAAGCCACCACATTATGCGCTAATTGCATTTTCCAGATAGTCTTCAAGGAAGTTTCCTGTAGAGTACGTTATAACAATCCAGTCTTGAAGTCACCAGTTCTTGGTCATAATGGTCACATCTAATCCATGCAAGTAAGGCCACAGTTGGTGCACCAGCCAAAGCTGGGCAAACAAACAACCAGCTCTGGTTATCAAAACTATAACCAGATTCTGCAGAGGCACTGCAGTCCCATTCAAAACAAGTTGATAGTCTGCATTGTAGTTCTCCAAGCTAAATGTACCTATAGTTGCTGTTTTGCCCACTTTTTATTGAATTTCTCCCTAGAATGTTAAGTTGTGATGCAGCCCAGCTGATTTTGAATGGGTCTATTACTCTTGAATAGTCGCGTATACTTGAAATCAGACTCAGCACCAGCTAGTAGTCTCCTTTAATTTTAGTTACATTCCTTTTATCAGTATGGGCAATATATATGTGATCTATTCTGCCTGTAAGCACTTTAAAAATTATACATGTACAGACAGAGCTGATGTCCCTGTTCAGAGTAACAAGGTGAAGCAAATGTTTTCATGAATAGTGTGAAGAAAGAAGAGGTCAGAACCACTCTAATACAGTTTCCCTCTCTTTGTTGTAAAAGCCTTAAGTAATCGTTTGTAAGTCACTAACAGTGCAATTGTAACTTGAAGTTGAGCTGGCTTGGCCGTCCCCATGCTGGCTCAGAGTGTTCTACTCTATGGGACTGGCCAGCTTGGCAGTGCCCGATCCTGACCCTACACTGTCTGGCACAAGTAATTGTGTGCTGGGCAACGCAGGGGTGGGAGAGGGTAGTGTGAGGTCATTTTGCAAGCTGGGAGGGGGTGTTTCAAGGTGGGTGAGGGAGGAATGGAGGGAGGATTCAGTCTAGGAGGGGGTGGGATTGGCTGCATGCTAGCCCTCTTCCCTGGCCTGGAAGCCCTACATGGGGCTTTCCAAATTTACATCAGCTATATAGCTGGTGCAAATCTGAGAAACCCCATAGGGTTGGCTGGGATTTACTCAGGTTTAAAGGGAAATATATCCCCTTTCCCCAAGGTGACCTCCAGCCTCCTCCTGAGCTGCATTGGATTCAGCACAGCTCATGTGGCCTGGCTGTGCCAGCACAGTTTAGGATTGGGCTGTAAAATATATGCAATTTTGTTTAAAGTTGTGTTAGAACTTCATGTTGTTTAGACTTACTACATGACTTAATGAACTTTGCACGCAGCAGAGATCCTGATTTTGAAACCCTTACTTGCAAGATATTGGTCAGAAATAGTATTTCAAGGAGTTAATGTACCTTAACTTGCTTAATAGTCCCAAAATTTAACTCTGTTACATTTGAAAGGGCACAGCAGAAACTGTTCGCTTCATTCTATAGTCAATTAAGCATGGTAGGAAAGATTAAGAGAAATGTAGTAATATTTTTGCTTGAAATGTGTAATATGAGTGCTTTTGTTCACTTTTTGGAGCAACTTTATCTTCACAGCATTGCCATGTTTTGAAGTAGCTTGGCTTTTTAATTTGTTTGCATCTTCTCTTGTTGTGTTAGGTGTTTTCAGATCTTGCCATAGTAAACGGTGAATCAACTCTCACAGTAGAACCCGATGACACAGCTGCTTATACTCTGAATATATCGCCATGGAAACGTGGAAAATTTAAAGGTATATTTGAATTTGAATTTAGCACTGTGTTATACGTATGAGCTAATTCAACAAAGCACAGCTAACCACTGATGAAATTACCTCTGCCTGACCTCTGTTTTATGAAAGTATCAATCAGAAAAGATTTTCTCTTGTATAAGAACCCTCTTGAACCATGCACATTTAATAACATTTCAGTTCAACCTAGATGGCATCTAATCTAGGAGGAAGGAGGTCTGGTCTAGAGGGTTGAACCTCCATTTGCCTGAAGATAACATCCGAAGGTCGCTAGTTCGAGGCCACCGGCACCATGAATGGCGAAACCTTGAAGCAGCTGACAAGCTGAGCCGAGTTATTCCACCTGCTCTTTGGAAGGAGCTGCTTGTCAGCCTGTGTGGGAGGAGGCCAGGAAGTGATAACAGACCGCAAAAGTTCCATCTGAAATGTTGTGTGCTTCTTGAAAGATAGAACCTTTCTTTAATTGTAAAAATCCCTACGGGGATTTAAACAGCCTGCCTATGTAAACCGCCTTGAATTAAAGTCTGAGGAGAAATCTGACGACCAAGAAAGGTGGTATATAAATGCCTGTTTATTATTATTATTATTATTATTATTATTATTATTATTATTATTATTATTATTATTATTATTATTAACAACAAGAACAATAACAATAACAATAAACAATAAAAATGGCATTTCACTTCCTTAATTTCATTAAAAACAACTGTGTTCAGGTTTTCTTTCTGCTTAGGATGTAATCTTCAAAACAATAACAATAAAAATGGCATTTCACTTCCTTAATTTCATTAAAAACAACTGTGTTCAGGTTTTCTTTCTGCTTAGGATGTAATCTTCAAAATGTTGAACCAGCCTCTTGCCATTCATGCTCATCTGGCTTTGGCCAAAGGATATGTTCATCCTCAGGAGGAGACCATGCACACATTCAAAGTTTTTATTTACTGTTTTGGCTACCACAGTGCTTGCAATCAAAGAAACAAGCCACTTTGTTAACAAGAAGCAACTTTCATCATTGGCACAACAAAAACTGTAGGAAAAGTATCAACCAACCTTGTGGCTCCTTCATGGTCCCTTCACACTTTCAGAAATAGCTCTGGGCAAAGTTGACCTTCCTTCTCAAATATAATCTGCTTCATCCAAATATCTCTGTAAGCCTTATCACTGCTGCTGAGTTATGTAGGCACCATTTTTCCAGATTCTCTCACAGGAGGAGCATTATGCTCAGTTTCCTTTGCCTGTGACAGCTGTCTCACCTGGCTAGCATCCCTCATTGTGCCACTGTGTAATCATAATATTTAACATTCATATAGCACTTTCTGATTGCACAGAGCATGTCATATGTGGTCCTTTAATGTTGTCCTTACAATAACCTGGCTAGATAAATAAATGTTATTATTTCCATATTGCAGCTATGGAGCCAAAGGACTGGCTGGTCTAAGGCCACCTCATGAGAATTCAGGGCAGGGGCGAGATTCAACATGGGAAAGCTTTGGTTTGCAGCTTGGTTTTGTAGTGACCACTCTATGTTATACTGGCTCTATGATATAAAGCTGGACCTCATAACTTTAAATGAGGGAGTTGCAACCAGTGTTCCCTGTAAGGCATCTGCAATGCTGCATGAACACCTTCCGCTGCTGTGTGGCATTGTTTCTGGATGCTTGGCGAATGTCTAAAACTAATAATCGTGACCCACTTTTAGTTTGCAATCGCAAAAGTGGAAGTAGGTTGTGATCAGTATTTTTACACATTCTAAGGCTTGGGGAGCCCTGCAGAGGCATCCACGAGCTCCTTGTACCCCCAGGAGGCCAGCACTGCCTCTGGTAAGTTTAAAAAAAAAATCCTTTCATGCCCGGCTACAGCATGATCCTGGTGATCGCATCACTGCCTTCACTCTTCCCCAACCCTTAAGGGGGCAGACACTGGGCTTTCCTGGCTGTTCAGTCACGATCTACCAGTTTGGGAACCTTTGGTTTTGTATTTAAATTGCTACAAGAATCTGTGTTGTTCTGGCTAAATGAATGTCTAGGCTAAGCAGCGTGAATATGACTTCTTCTCCCATGTCTGGTTGCACTTTTGTTGTGTAACATATTACAGATAGAAAGGAACTTATGTGTGTTTATAACTGTTTCTTTTACTGGTTTTTTGTGCAAGGAAAGGGAAAAACCCAGCCCACTTTCTGCTTCATTGGTTGTATAAAAATCCTTTTGTAATAGTTAGGATGCAATCCTGTACACTCACTCCTTTACTAGGAGTAATTCCCTTTGAACCTAATAGGATTTCTGAGTAGACATGCTTAGGGATGCACTGTTAACCTGCTGCAATTGATTTTTAGCTGTAGTTGTTATGGTGAAAGCAGTTCTTCCTTGTCCATGTAGTTGCTTCATTGCCCACTTCTGTGTAGTCTTCTGACCCCATACAGAAATAATCAGTGTTCCATTTCTTTAATAATGATTTCATTTTTAGGATTATTGATGTAGTTTGTAAATGCTACCAACTTCACTAGTTATTGCAAAGTGCAAATGGTATAGTTTTTCTTGGCATTTTTGAGCAAAACCAATGCTAACAAGATGGTTAGCCTGTCAGTGTTAACTATGGTTAGCATCACTGCAAATGTAAAACTGAACCATATTATGGAAGACGAAGGAAGGAAGTTGGGAATTTAACCAGAGGAGGTGGCAAGAAAGAGCTTCCTAACTTGTAATCCATTCACAGGCTGCAATTCTATCCACACTTACCTGGAATAATCCCTCTTGACTATGATGGGACGTACTTTTGAGTGGACATGCCTAAGAAAGGGCATACAATCTCATAATATGATAAAGAGATTGGTAGCATGATGCATTTGCTTGGCTATATTGATTTTTTCCTTAAACATTTTTAAAAGGATGTTGCCTACTGCACGTTCTCTCCATTGTCATCTTTGCAAGGAGGCCACAATGCCATTAATTTTCTGCAGAACTGATTTTTTCCGTATGTATCTTAGAAACATAATTCTTTCTAAGTTCTCCAAAACAATTGAATATCAAAATTCAGTGAGAAAAATTTTGATTGTTTCTAATATTCAGGGCTGAGTGTTGGCAAGAGGGTAGCAGTCCATCTTATGAAACTAATGCCTCAGTTAATAAAACATCTGGTAACTATTTGTTTTAGGTGTAATTTCATTTGTTCCTGAAGATGGAGAACAACAGCAGTGTCGACATAACTTACTGCAGAGGACAGATGGCATACAGGCCTCTCAGAAATTAGCAACACTGCAAGCAGTCACTGCAGCAAACACTGGTAGGTTTATTATGGGTAATTTCATTATCAGTCTGTATAAATGTCCTATCATCATTCATTTTTCAAGGAAATGCATATTTTATATGCAAAGCCATGTGCCTGCTTGAATAATACATATTGCCTGCATTTAAGAGGGCTAGTTCTCAGTTATTTTGTGAGCCATGTTTGCTCAGATTCAGATCTAAAGAGTTTTTTTCCCCAGGAATATTATTGGCAATTATCAGACCGAGGCTCTAGAATACATTACAATAGTATAAACACATATATTACAATTGAAAATATATTTTATTTGAAAACTGGTTTATACTTGGAAGTATAAGCCCTGACTATGGCACAGCTGAAAATATCCTGATGTGTGTTTATTTAATTTCAAATAAGTTGTTTTGCATATGACATGTTTAGCAAGATCATGAACATTTCACAATCAAGTATGGGTCTTATTGATGCAAACTTCACTGAGTCATTCAGATTTCTTTTTTCAAGTCAGATTTGTTTTTACTATACAAAGTGATGACTGGTCATATCTGTTGGTCAATATGTTAATAGCTTTCTTGCAACAGATACTGAAACACAACCTTAGCCTTCTCAGCCCATTCTTGCAAGCAAACCTTCTTGTAGATAAATCAGGTTCCTTTCATTACCTTATCTTCTCAGCAGAGAGAATACCAGAGCATCAGGTTGGGCACTGGCTGAGGCCCCATACCCATCAGAGGTATCACCAGCCCTGAAACCTCACTACCAGTGATGGTGGTAGTACCCAATGCACCAAACTTGCTCCAGCACTGCTTCACAAGGCATACTCTGTAAAATGAATTTGAGGCCTGGATGATAGCAAATACAATCACTTGTAAGGTTCTTGACCATATTCCTGGGCATATCTCTAGTTTAAGGAGACATTTGCTGAGGAAATTGTGATTACAGTCTTAGTAACCTGAGCCTGGGTAAGTTTTATTCATTGAAATATTGAATCTAGCTTTTCTTAAGCAGACATTTGTAGATTTTAAAATCCTTTACCATTAACTCTCTTCTTATGATCAGCTAACATTTTACGGGTAGCAACATCTTCAGTTCTATTATTGTCTGATAATAATGTAGGTCAGTTTTTTTAGGTGGTTCATTTACTGTTGTTCTTTGCCAAGTGGTATGTTTCCTCAGAGTCTTACCACATTATTAGTAGTTTCTGGAAAATGTTTGAGATTGTGTAGCCCAAGAGAATACACTAATGAAAATCTATTATTATTATTATTATTACGAACAGTTTGTGGCTAAGGATGATTTGTCTAATTGCAGTTTTTTGTACTCTATAATTGCAGAGATGCCCTTGTAATTAGGACTGTCTTTCTGCCACTTCCTAACATACTTAAATTAAGACTTGCTTTAAAAGGCTACATGAGCATCTCCTAGAACGTAGTTTAGAACTTCACATAAGGCAGGCAGAATTGGCAAATTCCAGTTGCCAGTTGGAATGGGCAAAGATGAGATAAAGCTAAAAAGAAACTGAAACATGCTGACTGTCCCTCAGTATTTTGTTCCTAATTCACAAGCACTGTGAGTGAAAAGATAACTATAATGCCTTTATCTTTGTGATTAACATAACCCAGCATTCCCCAGCCTGTTATCATTCAAGCTGTGTACTGATCATGATTCAACCCAGGATACACTCTTGTAAAAATCACTTTTCCAGACTGTATCCCTAAATCAATTAGCTGTTGTTTAGGGGATCAGCTTTCTAACCAGGTGTACCATCATGTTATGTGAACTTCTCCTAGTACATGTTTCTCTAGTTATCCTTTGAAACTGTTTAAAATCCCTGTTTAAAATCAAGCTTTGTTATGCCCACTCCATCTCCTACCTGCTTAACCAGCTCCCTATTGAAGCAGGCATGGCTTATTTCTGCCATGCCTGTCTACTAATTCTGCACATGCCCGTCAATTTGTACTTGAGAAAGTCAATTGCAGTATTACAGTTCCTGTCCACAAATAAAAGTTGTATTGAACCAAGTTGATACTTCAATTGTAAAAGGTTTTGTGGTGGATGGCATATGTGGCAAGAGAATCTCTGCATGCTGAACGTAATTACCTATTTTAAATTATTAATAAAAACATTCTGTAATTGTTAGCAGTGTAAATCTTCCATATGTTGCTGGTGAGCTTTAGGTTCTATCCCCTTTCCTGTAGCAGGTGTCTATATATTGGCATCTGCTGTAACAAAAAATCTGTTACACAGTTTAGAATCCTATACATCTGTGTCTTTCTGGAAGTCATATTACATAGGATTTCATTTGCATAGAAACAACTTAGGGAATTTTTCAACATCATGAAGGAATGTCTGGGATATGCAGTTTACTGCATTTAGTGGCTTGTAGGCCAAATAAATGACAGGGTCCTGGCCACATTAATATATATATTAAAACTTAGATTGTAGGTATTGCCTGCCTGTATGAAAGCCAATCACACAACTGTAATTGAAGCATTGACTCAGGTGTGCTTGTTTTATTTTTTCTGTAAACAGTATGCATGGCATTGGGGCTTTAACCCTACTGCTCATTGTGGTCCAGATCAGGGACCACTGTCCATGTTATTTGTTTTTGAAAAAAGCAAGCATGCTGGGGCTAATTACATGATTGAAGTCAAGTCTAGCTTGTGGTATATCCTATCCTTCTCCCCCCCTGGCATAACTAGCGTTACGCTGGCAGAGGCTGCTTTACGGCAGTTGCAAAACAATCCCAGCTCATGCACACTGCAGGCCCACTGGCAGGGAGGCTGCAGCAGAACATGTTTAGGAAAAGAAATCCAAATAAGGAAGTCGGCAATGCCGGGCTTGTGTTCTGCACCCAGAATGAGCCACAGCTGGAATTACGCGGGAGCCCCCAGCCTTCTAGTGACCCTTGCAGAAGGCAATAAAAATTGACTGATCAATAACTCAACTGCAAAGCAACATAGAGTGATGTTCCAAATCTGCATGCCATTTTCCAATTTAAATTTTTATGTGACTTGCACAATCCATGAGACTTTCTCTGAGTCTACTACTTATCTAGAATTTTTCTGCCCTGATCTTCCTAGACGTGATCTTGATTTTTGCTCTGGACCTACCAAACTTCTTCTCCAGCCCTTATCTATTAAAGACTCTGGGGCCAGGTTTTTGAATGTCTACTGACTACTTACTGCTTCTAGTAATGATCCATGACATTTCCAGTAACCAGAGTTCTGTGGTAAACGTTCTGTTCAGCCCTTGCAAAATATATCATATCAAGTATAGGATTATTTAAACTTAAGCAAATTTTCCTCTACTTTCCTTGTATTTCTTTTTTTCTTTTCATCTCTCTTCCTATAAGTAAGCTTGTACTGAAAACCACATGGCACTGGTAAATATTGTATTATAGTGCTTCCACATTTTAAAACTCATTGGCGCCTCAAATAATACCATAAGCATCCTCAAATAGTTTTAGATGTAACTGGTGATCCAGCAATAGATTTCAGTTGTATGGCTGCCATGAATTTTATTGCCAGTTCACTTTGGCCATTGCTTCAGCAAGAGACATCATATACATCTGATGGTTCATGGTCCTCATAGATAATCTTGGCAATGGGCAATCTGAGACTTTTCAAAAGCAGCTGCAAAGTAAATGACCCATAATAAACCCTTGAAAGAAAGGGTTTTCTTTCTTTCTTTGCACATTTTCTGCAAAGTGTGCAACTGACCTCTTGCTAAAGAGATATTGGTTTCAATCCTAACCACTTTCCTGAGAGTAAGCCTCATTGAACAGTGTTGCAGTGCGCAGCTGACACCGCAGCTCCAGAGGCTCAAGGTCAGGCAGATATTCCTGGTAAATAACGAGGCACACGGCAATGCTTCACCACCAGATGTCCTTTACTTGAAGAATGTACAATATTTACAGTTCAAAGGCAGCTCAGTAAGCAATCAGCAAAGATACCACTTTTCTCAATTCTCCGATCACCAACACCGACGTAGCTTCTCACAGGCACTCCACATAACATCTCCCACACAGCAGCTTGCACACGCTGCAATATATATTGGCACTGGCCAATGAGAGGTGGGCTACGATCTGGTGATCGCGTGACTCATTGTCTGGTGACATAAGAACATAAGAACATAAGAACAGCCCCACTGGATCAGGCCATAGGCCCATCTAGTCCAGCTTCCTGTATCTCACAGCGGCCCACCAAATGCCCCAGGGAGCACACCAGATAACAAGAGACCTCGTCCTGGTGCTCTCCCCTACATCTGGCATTCTGACTTAACCCATTCCTAAAATCAGGAGGTTGCGCATACACATCATGGCTTGTACCCCATAATGGATTCTTCCTCCAGAAACTCGTACAATCCCCTTTTAAAGGCGTCTAGGCTAGACGCCAGCACCACATCCTGTGGCAAGGAGTTCCACAGACTGACCACGCGCTGAGTAAAGAAATATTTTCTTTTGTCTGTCCTAACCCGCCCAACACTCAATTTTAGTGGATGTCCCCTGGTTCTGGTATTATGTGAGAGTGTAAAGAGCATCTCCCTATCCACTCTGTCCATCCCCTGCATAATTTTGTATGTCTCAATCATGTCCCCCCTCAAGCGTCTCTTTTCTAGGCTGAAGAGGCCCAAACGCCGTAGCCTTTCCTCATAAGGAAGGTGCCCCAGCCCCGTAATCATCTTAGTCGCTCTCTTTTGCACCTTTTCCATTTCCACTATGTCTTTTTTGAGATGCGGCGACCAGAACTGGACACAATACTCCAGGTGTGGCCTTACCATCGATTTGTACAACGGCATTATAATATTAGCCGTTTTGTTCTCAATACCCTTCCTAATGATCCCAAGCATAGAATTGGCCTTCTTCACTGCTGCCGCACATTGGGTCGACACTTTCATCGACCTGTCCACCACCACCCCAAGATCTCTCTCCTGATCTGTCACAGACAGCTCAGAACCCATCAGCCTATATCTAAAGTTTTGATTTTTTGCCCCAATGTGCATGACTTTACACTTACTGACATTGAAGCGCATCTGCCATTTTGCTGCCCATTCTGCCAGTCTGGAGAGATCCTTCTGGAGCTCCTCACAATCACTTCTGGTCTTTACCACTCGAAAAAGTTTGGTGTCGTCTGCAAACTTAGCCACTTCACTGCTCAACCCTGTCTCCAGGTCATTTATGAAGAGGTTGAAAAGCACCGGTCCCAGGACAGATCCTTGGGGCACACCGCTTTTCACCTCTCTCCATTGTGAAAATTGCCCATTGACACCCACTCTCTGCTTCCTGACATGGTATTGCAGGGTATTGCATCATCCCTGCAGTGCCCTGTTGTATCAGCCAATCCCATGATGCATCAGTGCTACACTGCATGTATGCAGGCAAAGACATCAGGGCCTAGCCTTGCTCTATACAGCCTGTAAATTGACTATAGGCCTGGGGCATATATCATAACAAAATAGGACTTACTTCTGAGTAGACCTGGTTAGGATTGTGCCCATTGATATTTATATTCATTCAGTCATGGAAAAATGTTAGTTAAATAATCATGACAGACACGTGTTTTGACTTTAACACAGAATAACAATACCCCTACTGTTTCTAAAAGATCACAGTAACAGAACGTTGCTGTTCTTTCTTTTGTGAGATATGTACCTTCTTGAAGCACATAATACCTTCTTCAAGCACTATTTATCCCTCTCAGCAGAATGCTTATTTTGCAATTATGACTGGAACACCTTCCTTCTTTTATATTGAACAAATGTACATAGATATGTTTCCTCTGCCTCTGTTGTTTGCTAGAAATGCACGTTGCACTGTCTACAAATGTGTGAGTATACAATAGTTATCAGGATGTGACTCATCTAACGACTTCCTTGAGCCCTTAAACAAGGCTGCAATAAGGTTGCAAGAGAGGTTTTTTAAAAACTCTCTGACACTTGAACTTAGGTGAGAAAAATAAATGGAATGAACATTTAAGGGATAAAATTCATCAACATAAATCATTTTCACTTATCTAACGTAACAGAGGTTTTAACTCTTAATGTTATGTTGAGTTGCTTATGTTTTGTGTGGCTTAATTATATATTTAAAAAGCGAAAGGTGAGGGAAAATGCTAAAATTTGAATCCAAAACACATATGTTTGTGTATTATTTAAAGTATACCAGTATTTCAAAATAAATGTTGAATTACAGTTATATGGTGATGCCATTTTTGTTCCTTTAGAAATATATGCAATAGTCAGTGATTCTCAAACTGTGGTTCGGGACCCACTAGATGAGTTGCAAGTCAATTTCAGATCGGTCCCCATTCATTTCAATGTGTATTTTATTTTTAATATATTAGATTTGATGCCACCATGTTATGTGACTGCATCTGGGGAAATGTTCCAGATCTGTACTTTTAACAGATACTGTGTATATGCTTTTAACAATGATAATCAATTGGGCTTACTCCTGGGTAAGTGTGGATAGGATTACAGCCTTTGAGATGTTTGGGGAAGTTTTTTTTTTTTTTTTAAACAGACCAGCAACTTTTTGGAAGGATTAGGTGGGTTTTTCGTTATTTTAAATAAATTTTTAAACCTATGCTTATTGTAAACTTTTAATTTACTTACAATTTGATTTTTTTGTATGGGGGTGCTAAAAACATTCCTGCTTGATGATGTCATTTCTGGCCATGACATTACTTCCAGGTTAATGACATCGCTTCTGGTGGGTCCTAACAGATTGTAATTTTAAAAAGTGAGTCCTGGTTCTTAAAAGTTTGAGAACTACTGCAATCTAAGCTCTGCCTTCTATGAGCAGAAGAACTTCTGATTTGCTGGGGGAGAGGGGAATGCAATTTTGGCAAAATCCCCACTTCCCTCTCCAGCTCTCTACTACATAACTTGTTCCTAAAGCTCTCCTACCCTGAGGAGTGGATTTTCAAAGTTCATAAAGGAGAAAAGGCAGAATTGACACCATTCTTTGCATGATTGGAAGGTCTTCAGTTGGGCCGATGCAAGGATCTGGGTCGGGGGGAGGGCGGGCTGTGGGCCGGTGGGTGGGGAGCAGGGGAGCAGTGATGCTGGATCCCAACCCCTGTTCCTGGGGAGTTTGGAGTGGCTTCAGGAGGTGGCGCAAGTCAGAGGAGACCCATAGGGGTCAGTGTGCCTTACCCAGAGGTAAGGGGAAAAGTTTCTCCTTACCTTTGGCTGAGCCGCTTTGGGCCTCTAGCCTTGTGGCTTGCCTGTTCCAGCACAGGGAGGGATTGCACCCTTAGATTGTTAGTGACTAGTTAGTAAGAGATTGCAAGAGTTGCTCAAGTTATATTGATACCTATAATATTCTGGAAAAATTTGTAATGTTGTTTCTTATGCGTGAAGACAAGCGTTTGCTAATCTATTGATAATGGTTTGAACACCTGCACATATGAACCTGCCTTTTACCAAATAGAGCATTAATGTGTCTAACTTGATAAGAACATAAGAACAGCCCCACTGGATCAGGCCATAGGCCTGTCTAGTCCAGCTTCTTGTATCTCACAGTGGCCCACCGAATGTCAGCACCACCTGACAGTGGTTTTTAAGCAAAGGCCTATGCAGAGATAGCTTTCCCAGGCCTATGCAGAGATGCTAGGGAATGAATCTGGGACCTTTTGCATTCAAAACATTTATTGAGTCTAAATAAACTCTTAGAATAAATATTTATAATGAATTAAACATGTGGTCTTCCTTTGAGCAATGAAATGATTCACTCATGTATCTTGACAGAGTATTATGAATACTAGGATTAACTGAAAAAGTGTCTCAGGAAGATGTATGCATAAAAAAAAAATATGACATTTGTTCCAAGGATGTTTTTATTTTTGAATTGTTTGAGGTGAAATCCTTTTTTAAAAAATTTAAATGTATTGTCATCATCCAAATAACAGTGAAGTTATTTTCATAAACATAATAAGGCCTTGCATTTGCTTTTCTTGAACTTGAAGAATTGCTCCCCACTCTACCCCACTATAAGGTAAACTACTTTTGAAATAATGGAAAACTTCAAAAACAGTTGTTATTGCAAGGGAGTGGTCATCTGTTCAAAGAAAAAAAAAGTGAAGAAAATTACTTTCTGCCCAATTAATGTAAGTCCCTTGCATGAACCTAAGCAGCTCTTGGGATTTCAGACTATATGCTTTGAATTTTAAAGGTTGTAGTGTATTTCTGCTTTCTGTTTGAAGAAGCCTTCAGTTGAGACCCAAGACTAAATCTTTTTCTTGTTTCTTTGCCTAATTTAGAACAAAGTTCATCTTGCTGCAGAGTGTGGTTTTCTCTGGAGATAAATGGTATACCTGCACCACCAGAAAAAACTCTGAGTGTGGAATGTACAGTTCTGGTAAGATGATCTTCACTAGTGATACAAACCAAGATGTCTTCAGCTGTGTTCTTTGGATGGTGTCATATAGTGTTATATTAGAATGGCAATATGTATTCAGGTTTTGAATTACAGGCAGTTCCTACATTCAGGAGAGGTCCGAGTGCACCCATTATATGTGGTTGGAGGGGAAGGAAGGAACAGGTACAATGACAGGTAGAAAGAAGTGGGTTCCCCCAGGGATCTGCATTGGGTTCTGTGCTTTTGATTTGCTCATAAAAGATCCAGACTGGGCCTGAGCAAGGAGATGGCTGAGGTTACAACTGATACCAGCTTTCTCAGGATATGACTGACCATTCAAGCAGACAATGAAGAAGTTCCAAAGGACTTTTTCAAATGATGTGGATGGGCAACTAATGGCAAATGAGGTTCATTGTAAGTAAGATGTTTATTGGGGCTGAAAACCTAATGTCACTTGGCTGTGGTTGGTTGGCGTCATCAAGTGAGTAAAGAGAGCTAGCAGTCCAGCACTGTTTCTTCTAACTGCTTGCTTGCACTTTCGTCCTCTCTCCAGCTTGCCACCATCATGGGTCAGAAGTGTGCCATCTCCTCTTCAAGTGAGTGGGGATGGGCAGACAGCTTGCAGCAGTAAGATTCTTCTTGCTGCATCACTTAAGCAGTTACCAGGTGTGGTGGTCGTTTCTAACAACTTTGTATATGCAAGTAAAGGCATGTGTTTCAGCTTTGGCTTTCACATAAATATGCCAAACACTTGGAATTAAAAAACAAACAACTAAGAAAGGGGGATGGGAAAATGGAACAAGACAGGAAAACTGACTTTCCAGTCTCTCGTCCTGCAAAGAATGGGGAGATGCCTCCAAACTGGCTCAACTAACAGGTTGGGACAGGTCTCTTCATTTTACAGTCCTAAAATGAGATGTAGCACTAAAACTATTACGCTTTGAGTATCACTTCCCACGTCATGGTTCTAAATTAATTTGACTGTCTGAATTTATCTGGATCTGTTGTTCTGCTTTTAAAGCTCCTCCTGCAAAATATATGGCTCAGTGCTATTTGCCTAAATTTTAGATAACAGAAAGAAGATTTTGTGGTGTGGCTTTGTGACCGAGGCACAGAAGACTGATATGCAGTTAATACCTCCATATCAGAGATGATATCAGGCCCAGGAAAAGTGCCTGGAAATATTGAGTTTGTTTCTTTATAAAAAGAGTAGAAAAACCGATAAGGAAAAAAACGTGTTAATGAGAATAATATCAAATTTGATCTGGTGTTTATCTCAACTCAGAATTTACAGTGGAACATATAGTGTTCCAAACTGAGAAATCACAGGTTATAACACTTGCAAAATTAGATTGTGGAGTTTCAGAAAGCTTGCATGGTGGCATGCTTTTAAAATGCTGAGTCTGTTGTACCCTACAATAGCAACTGACTTTTGTCAGAAAAAGCTTATTTCTGTTGGATAACACAGTATAAGCAAACAAGTTATTTAAGAGAGTGCTTCTTTATAAGTACAATCATAGTGTTATTTTAGTAGGTTTAAGTCATTATGAAAATATAACCTCTGTGTATATAGGCTGCCTATATGGTCACATTTCTAGAACAGAGTGGTGATTGCTTAATGTGCAAACTATTACACACTTGACAGACAGGGAAAACAGAATTACTATTCAGGAAGAAATGACAAAGTAAAACAAAACACTCATTTTCCATAAGCAATTTTGAAAATGTTCTCCAGAAATGCATGCCCTTTTTGAAATGTGCTTTTAAAATATTCATAGTAAGTAAGCATGCTGTGCATGAAAAAGCCAACAAAAATTTATCTGTCTGTGAAAGGATGTTTCAATGTGTTTAATTTTTTAAACTGAGTTCATATTCCAGTAACAGTCAATTTCCAAGTTTAATTTTGGTCTACGTAAGTCCACACTCACATGTAACAAACTGCATATACTTTGTAATTCAGCAAGGCCTTGGTTAGCACTGGGGATACCTACCTCAGAAGTCAAGTGTTGCTTGAAACAGTGTTGTTGGAAATATTGTTGATGTAATCAGCAGGAAACAGGTGCTGATTGGTTCAGAATGCATGCTGCCACTGGTTAAAATGCTTGCCAGTTATGTTGGAACACAGACTGCTGTAATGAATCAGTGCTAAAGGAAGCTGTGTTATTGAGGGCTTGTTAGTTCTAAAGGAAACCATGTTATTGAGGGCATACCTAGAGAAGAATGGCCACACTAGTGTATCTCTTGTCTTAATTAGCATATCAGAAAGCCAATCTTTGTTTTTGTTTCTGGATGAGAGAGAATCTTGATTTCAATAAAGTTTCTTGATTGAGAAAACAGTGTGATAAATTCTACTTTACAAAAGAAATGCCACTTTGTACATATGGACCTTGTACATAAGCTTAGATGAACTTTTGATCGTACTCAGTTAATGCTCTTTAAGACCCAGTCCTATTTCCTATGGCCTGTGCATGAATATTGCACAAATGCTAGTGTGATGTCAATCATATTGTAAGCCATCCAGGCAACATGTCAGCTCTGCCAGACATGTTAGTGCAGCCCTCCAGCATCCATGGAAATCCAAACACAGCCTATTACCCACAGTGACATCAGACCAATTACTCCTGACATCAGTGACATGACATCAAGACATTACTCCTGACATCAGTGAGTAATTGGCATGATGTTGGTGTGACATCCTTGCATCATTGGTGTTGTATCCTTTGCCTGGCAAAAAGGTTCCACCCCATTCCAAAGCCATCTGTCAATATTTTGGAAAATAGATCTAGTGTAAAAGCATATCAATAGCTGTCTGAAGAGTTTAACTTTATATTTCAGATATCCTTTCAGAGTTTCCTATCTGGTGACAGCTGTAAAATCAGTTCAGAAGCTTTTTGGGAGCTCACTAGAGAGTTAACAGTTCACAACTTGACTTTTTTGTGGAAACAGCACAGTATTTCTAAGCTGGGCTTGCATTGGATTACTAGAACTGAGGAAGTAAAAGCATTGAAGTTTAAGCCCTAAACAGGCTTCCTCAGAAGTAAGTCCCACTGAGCTGTTATGCTTCCTCCCTAGTAAGTTTGTTTAGGATTGAAGCCTTAATTTCATTTACTACCTGTATTTTAATAATGTCCTGCTTCTTTCTATGAGACTCAGAATGTAAAGAAAAAAACTAGACTGACCTCATATAAATAGTGGTAGAACAGTGATAGCACATAGTTACTGATGTCAACTTTCACTGCACAGACCATCTGTTTAGAGTGGCAGGAGCCTATATTCCATCTATTCACTAGCAGGGGTCTCCAAACATTTTGGCCAGAGTGCCGCATCAAATATCTGGCACGGTGTTGAGGGCCAGAAAAAAAATTTATATATAAAATTTATATAAATAAATTAGAGATGGAACTTAGATGAGTGAATAAATGAATGAATGGGCTCATTCATTCAAACTCTCTGGCCCTTAGAACACCCTCCAGATTCAACCAGAGCACAGTTCCAGTCATGTTCGACCAAGTGGGCCAGAGGCTTTCAGGGGACAAGAGGCTGGCCACAGACCGGATTGAGGCTAGCTGCAGGCTGCATCTGGCCCCCGGGCTGGGGTTTGGAGACCCATGCACTACTGGTTAGCTGATCTAGCAACAGGAAATGTCCATAACCTGAATTGCTAGATGTGGGCATCTAACAAGCATATCTGTGCACAGAAAAATGAATCTAGCAAATTAATGCACATTCTGAAGTGTGCTTCTGCTTAAGGATTTTCTCTTGCTGGGTTGGATCAATTGCTACTTCAGTGAAAATTAAATAATCTTGGATGGGACATTCTTGTCCATGCATTGGTGAGGAATTTACATTGGAACTACAAGGTTGTGGTCATTCCTTCCAAATACCTTTTGTTTAAATCAGGGGTGGGCAACCCTGGCCTGGAGGCCATTTGTGGCCCTTGGGAACTCCCATTTTGGCCTGCAGGAAGCCCCCAGTCTCCAATGAGCCTCTGGCCCCTGAAGACTGTTGGAGGAGCCCGCGCTGACCCACAACTGCTGGTTGCGACCGCCAGACGTAAGCTGCAGGCCGAGTTAGAGCAAGACCTTTTATACTCTCCATATATTTTCTCCTTTTCCCTGGGGATTATTTTAAACACACACACACACCCCACCCCACTGCCTCTGAACAACTTATGTCTCCATGTGTTTATGGTTTGGTCTGTATGTTTCACTGTGCATGAGGTGTGTGTGGCAAACAGTTCATAGTTCTCATGTGGCTCTATGTGCCTGTATTATGGTTCTTGTGTGTTTTATAAATAAGCTCAGTAAAAGTCATTCATTCATATAACTTCTGTCTCTAATGCAGTGTTATTCAAACTGAGGCGCGGCTCTTTATGGCAGCGCCAGGAACTCAAAGGGGAGGTGCGGGATGTCCTCTCGCAGCAATACAGTCACACCCCTGGGCAGAATACAAGCCTGTCTTCTGCCCGTCTCTGCATCTCCGTCAGCATTCCCTCTCCTTCTCCGTCAGCTGCAAGAGTGGCTGCTGCCACCGAGCATGCTCTGCTTGCAGTCCTTAATCCTCACTGATCCTTATCTGGTTGGTTCCGAGTTCCTAGCCTGGGATCGCTTCTCATCAAAGTGAAATCTCGCTTTTCAACCCCCTCCCTCTTCCACTCCCCCCTTTTGATCTCTAAACCTTCCCGCTTTCCTCCCCTCCCCAAATAAAACGCTTCCTATTTTACCAGTCATCAGGACTCTTAAGGTTGCTTCCATGCAGTTGGCAAAGGGGGAGGAGTGAGACAAGCACACACTTTACTTGGCCAGGAGAAGAAAAAGGGTACTTTTTAAAAAGTGATTTATTAATCTTGTTGTTTGACTGAAGAGGAAAGGCTGTATTTTCAAAGTGATGAATCTTGATATTTGAAGGGAATACTTATTAGCCATTGATGAAGTGATTGCCAGCCCAATCCTATCCACACTTTCCTGGGAGTAAGCCCCATTGACTCTAATGGAACTTACTTCTGAGTAGACATGCATAGGCTTGAGCTGTGCATCTCCTAGTATAGGAGACAAATCAGCTTCCTAACCAAACCCTTATCAGCTCTGATATATTTTCATGGTCCATTTTTGTTTTCCCCACTGGCTGCTGGAAAAATTTAATTTCATTAAATTAATAAAGGGTTCAATCCTATCCAAGGAGAATGGGAGAAATGACCAGTTGGATTGGGGTCCACAGGGGTGTGTGTGTGTAATGTTGGTCAGACTGGTTGTTCACAAAGTTCATTTGATAAAACAATTCTATTGGTATGCTTACAAAGTTTAAAAAAATGAGTCCTCCTGGACCAGACAAAATCTACCTACTCCAGCATCCTGTCTCCAACAGTGATCAGCAGCTGATCATTTATAAAGTATGTATATTGCTATGTATTAATAATATATTTTTAAGATCAGCATTAATTAATGATATGATTACTATAATTAATATTAATATAGTTAATATATATTTAATATTTTATATTATATTATAATAAATATAATATTATAATATTATATTTAATATAAATATAGTTAATATTTCTGGCCACTTCCTGTTTAATGATGTCACTTCCAGCCCTCAGGAACATGATGGGGAGTCATGGCCAACAGCCACGGGGGTCAAGGGAGCCACTGGCCAGAAAAGTTTGAATACCACTGCTCTAATGTATTCATTTATGTAATTTTATTCAACTTTGAAATGTAAATTAACTCTTTTTTCCCCAGCCTCCAGCACGGTGTCAGAGAGATTATGTGGTCTCCTGTCAAAATGTTTGCCCATCCCTGGTTTAAATCAATAGAGTTTACTTGCAAATTATAGGTGAAATAACTGAGCTTGCTGGGAAAATTCAGCTCCAAGGCTGAGAATCAAGTGGAGACTCATGAGTGTGCCAGATATCTCCCCAAAATCCAATCTGATGTTCATAGATTGGAATCAGTTCATTAATGCACCAGCAATTTCCAGGTGGACGTACAGTTGGGATGCAAGCATAGCAGGCATAACATAGGGAAAACAGTACTCTATGATTCAAACAGATTAGATCTAGAATACAGCTGCAGGAAGCAAGCACTTCAAGATGTCCTGCCAATTTGAAACACATATTTTAAGGCACTAGCAGGGTTCATCAAAAAGAATAATTAGGAGGATACAGATTCAGCTTGGGAAGAGCAATCAGTAGCCAAATGCCACCAGAAAACAGACCCCAAGACATTCCTGGGATTTCTGATGCATAGTTTGCATGGACTTCCCAGAGCACCAAGCGTCAACTTCCCTGAGCACCAAGCATCAACCGGCTGATGAGAATTATGTGGGTTGCAATTAAGTAAGGAGGGTTTGAAAAGTCTACTAGTCAGGATACTGAGACTTGGGGCTTTCCAGCACTGACATAAGGGCAATGCAGCTCTGAGGTAGTAGTTGGCAACCTTCAGTCTCGAAAGACTATGGTATCGCGCTCTGTATGTGGTTCTGGAACAGCGTCTAGTGTGGCTGAAAAGGCTGATTCGGGAGTGACAATCCCTTCCACACTGGGAGCAAGTGCAGTCTGTCCCTGGTCTGTCTCCCTGGCTATGGGCCTTCCTTCTTTGCCTCTGCCTCAGTCTGTTGGCCAAGTGTCTCTTCAAACTGGAAGAGGCCATGCTGCACAGCCTGCCTCCAAGCGGGCTGCTCAGAGGCCGCTCAGAGGCCAGGGTTTCCCACCTGTTGAGGTCCACCCCTAAGACCTTCAGATCCCTCTTGCAGATGTCCTTGTATCGCAGCTGTGGTCTACCTGTAGGGCACTTTCCCTGCACGAGTTCTCCATAGAGGAGATCCTTTGGGATCTGGCCATCATCCATTCTCACGACATGACCGAGCCAACGCAGGCATCTCTGTTTCAGCAGTGCATACATGCCAGGGATTCCAGCTCGTTCCAGGACTGTGTTGTTTGGAACTTTGTCTTGCCAGGTGATGCCGAGGATGCGTCGGAGGCAGCGCAAGTGGAAAGCGCTCAGTTTCCTCTCCTGTTGTGAGCGAAGAATCCATGACTCGCTGCAGTACAGAAGTTTACTCAGGACACAAGCTCTGTAGACCTGGATCTTGGTATGTTCCATCAGCTTCTAGTTGGACCAGACTCTCTTTGTGAGTCTGGAAAACGTGGTAGCTGCTTTACCGATGCGTTTGTTTAGCTCGGTATCCAGAGAAAGAGTGTTGGAGATTGTTGAGCCAAGGTACACAAAGTCATGGACAACCTCCAGCTCATGCACAGAGATTGTAATGCAGGGAGGTGAGTCCACATTCTGAACCATGACCTGTGTTTTCTTCAGGCTGATCGTCAGTCCGAAATCTTGGTAGGCCTTGCTAAAACGAATCATGAGCTGCTGGAGATCTTTGGCAGAGTGGGTAGTGACAGCTGCATCGTTGGCAAAGAGGAAGTCACGCAGACATTTCAGCTGGACTTTGGACTTTGCTCTCAGTCTGGAGAGGTTGAAGAGCTTTCCGTCTGATCTGGTCCGGAGATAGATGCCTTCTGTTTCATCTTGGGGAGATTCTTGGGAAGAATCTTGAAGAGGCCGTCCCTGCTGACCAGGTCGAAAGCCTTCATGAGATCTATGAAGGCTATAAAGAGTGGCTGTCGTTGTTCCCTGCATTTCTCCTGCAGTTGTCTAAGGGAGAATACCATATCAGTGGTGGACCTGTTGGCTCGGAATCCCCACTGCGATTCTGGATAGACGCTCTCTGCAAGTATCTGGAGCCTCTTTAGCGCAACTCGGGCAAACAGCTTTCCTACAACGCTAAGGAGAGAGATGCCACGGTAGTTATTGCAGTCACCCCTGTCGCCTTTGTTCTTGTACAGCGTGATGATGTTTGCATCCCTCATGTCTTGAGGTACTCCACCTTCTCTCCAGCAGAGATAGAGGATTTCATGCAGCTCAGTGACGATGATCTCTTTGCAGCAGTTTAGGACTTCAGCAGGGATGCTGTCTTTTCCAGGTGCCTTGCCAAAGGCAAGGGAGTCCAAGGTCACGTGAAGTTCTTCTAGGGTTGGTTCACTGTCAAGCTCCTCCAGCACAGGCAGGCACTCAATGTTGTTCAGCGCTCCTTTGGTGACTACATTTTCTCTGGAATACAGCTCAGAGTAGTGCTGCACCCAGCGTTCCATCTGCTGCGCCCGATCCTGGATGACCTCGCCTGCGGCAGACTTCAGAGGGGCAATTTTCTTCTATGTTGGACCTAGGGCCTGCTTGATACCATCATACATCCCCTTGATGTTGCCCGTGTCAGCTGCTATCTGTATCTCGAAACAGAGCTGGAGCCAGTAGTCGTTAGCACATCTCCTGGCAGTCTGCTGGATTTTGCTACGAGCAGCTCGGAGGACCTGCAGGTTGCGCTCACTGGGACAGGCTTTGTATGCTACTGAGCTCTCAATGACTGGTGTCAACTCCTCAGAGGTGGGCTTCAAACCAGTCTGCCGCCTTGTTGGTCTTCTTGCCAAATATGAACAAGGCGGTGTTGTAAACGGCATTCTTGAAATGTTCCCATCTGTTGGATGCATTTGCGTCGGCCGGGCCTGGAAGAGATTCCTCAAGCGCTCGTGCAAATTCCTCCACTTTTCTCTGATCCCGGGTCTTGCTGGTATCAATGCAAGGTCTTCCTTCCTTTTTCGTGTGATACAGTCGCTTTGTTTGCAGTTTCACTCTGCTGCACACCAGGGAGTGATCAGTGTCACAGGCAGCACCCTGATAACTGCGTGTGATCTTGATACTGGGAAGGCTGGAGCGTCTGGTGAGAATCAGGTCGAGCTGGTACCAGTGCTTTGATCTTGGGTGTCTCCAAGAGACTCTATGTTGGGGCTTCATGTTGAAGAACATGTTGCTGACACAGAGACTGTGATGACAGCAAAACTCTAGCAGGCGTTGGCCATTTTTGTTCATCTTCCCAGTGCCAAACTGACCTAAGCAAGTGGGCCACGAACTGTTATCAGCACCAACTCTAGCATTGAAATTGCCAAGGATGAACAATGGCTCTTTTACAGGGAGCTTCTTGATAGTGGTGGCCAGGTCATTGTAGAATTTGTCTTTGGCTTTTGCTGGAGACGACAGAGTCGGTGCATAAGCACTGATGAGAGTGACAGGTCCTGCTGATGACTGGAGCTGCAGGGACAAAATTCTTTCACTTCCCACAGTAGGTGGCATGATGGATTCCAGCAGGGTATTTCTGACCGCAAAGCCAACACCATGTTCCCTGGTTTCGTTTGGTGGTTTTCCCTGCCAGAAAAATGAGAAATTTCGCTCCTTGACAGATTCGGAATCTGGCAGCCTCATCTCCTGAAGGGCGACAATGTCTATCTGCAGTCTGCTCAGCTCCATGTCGATGACGGCTGTTTTGTGTGTGTCGTCTATTTCTTGCAGGTAATCAGAGAAGCCAGGTTGTCCTTACGTTCCAGGTGCCGAGCTTTAGGGCAGGAGTTTTCTGTTTTCTGTTGCATGGTGCAAGTTGTTGATCCGCTTGTCGGTTTTCACCCTAAACTCCATGCACCCCGTGAGGTTAATGGACCGTGGTGAGGCAACACCTTACTGGCCAGGGACTGCCCAGCTTAAGGCGGGTGGTAGCTGCCCAATGAGACGCAATGATCTCTCCCACTGTTGGAAGCAGCCCCTGGCGTCACGTTCTACGCCAATCGAGTGAAGACTTATAACTGGTAAACTGCTGTTTCCCGTGTTGTGCCGACACTGTATAGCGAAGTTGGAGTGCGCGAAGTCCTCTCCAGTGCGCGAAGCCTGGGTAAAGAAGGTATGGAGGATAGACTGCATGCAGCAAATCCCATGCAGCAAATCCCCCCTCTCCACGTTGCCGGAATGGTCCAATGGAAAGGCAGAAGCCAATACGGTTGGTTCCAGCGGCGTTGCAGGAGTTGCCAGAATATGACTGTGTTCAGCCATGAACTACCTCAGGGACTCCGGCTCCGGATTTTGCCTCGAGGTTGACTCCTGAAGCCTTTTCCATAACTGGATATAGCCACATGGCAGTGGAGGTTTGAGGTCAGAGTTTCCTTCTCTTAGACTGACAAGTCTGACGAGGCTGACGAGTCCCATCTAACCAGAGCTCTGAGGTAAGGGAACAAACATTCCCTTACTTTGAAGAGGCCTCCGTGTGTGACACCCAACTGCAGGATGGAGCACATGTCCCATTGGCACCACTGTGCCAGTGCTGGAAAGCACTGACATAAGGGGTCAGGATTGTGCCCTTAGCCATGATGTTTGCTAAAATTTGTGTTTAGGTTATGGTGTTTTTTACATTTGGCAACATGAATTTGCATCAAGGTGCTGATACAATAAGAAGTTATTTAAAATATGGAGAGTTTGTTTCAGAGTTTAATTTCACAGACAATGCTACTTTTAAAATGCAATCCTGTTCTATTCAAAAGCATGTAATTATGGATGTATAACTACTGATAGTGCTTATAATCCTGTCATTTTATAAATGAGGGAACACAATGCCATAACAATGGTTATGATTTTCTCATAAGTTCTATAGTAAATGCTGTTATACAAAGTTGACATTTTGTTCATGTCTTTCTGAAGTCTGAATTGTGAAACAGATTTTACCATTGATTTTTAAAGTTGTGCTTTCACAATACCTGGCAGTCAAGAAGGAAATACTCTGTGAAAGAACAATTATAGGATGTCTGATGAAGGAATATGAACTTTGGGAAGGCTGCTGTTAATCACTTTAAACATAAAGCTCTCTTTGGCAAATAACTTGCATCAGATCTTCTTGGCAGATCATATAAAAAGTAGCTCTCTAAAAGAGAGTAAAGGACAATGTCTAGAATGAAAAATTTGACAAATACACAATGATTGCTAAATATTATTAATCCATTCTGTAGGCATCACTATGGAGCTAGAGCAGTGTTTCTCAATGTTTGTCCCTTGCTGTACCACTTCGCATGGTCGTATCACTGGACATCATTGCCAGTTATTTCAGGATTGGGAGGCCAGACCAATCACTGGCGGACCTAGAGGGGGGCAAATGGGGCAAATGCTCAGAGTGCCAACCCTCCAGGGGCACCTCCCCGATCCTCGCCCCTCTGCTGGAGAAGGAGAGCCCAGGACCGCTGTAGAGAGGCAGCTTACTGCCTCGCTGTCAGCACTTTGGCAGCGACTGAGCCGTCCCCCACCCCTCCTCCTTTATAGGAGGATAGGAGACAGGCACCCTAGAGAGGCACTAATTATGCTGGTCTCACTGCCAGGCGGTAGGAGTCCTGGGGTCCTGTAAGTACCACTGGACACCACCTCAAATATCAGAAACACTGCGCTGGAGTAAATAATACATCTACTTACATCTACATTCTTTCACATGCCAGCTAGGAAGATTGAATAATGTTTATTGGAAAACAATTCACTGTATGGTTGGATGTGTGTTGCCCAAAATGTCAGCTACCAGAACATGTTTGCATTAATTTGTCATTAGTCCACGGTTTTTTGTAAATGTTAAGCATAAAATTAGCACACTGTTTTCTTATAGTCCGAATACCTTAGGCCTAATTCCAAATGTACAAATAAAGGCGGATGATTCAAAACACTATTAGAGACACTTTCATAAAGTGTGTTTTGAGCTGCTCTGTGAAATTTGAAAACTAATGCCTGAATAAGATGTTGAAATGGGCATGGTTTGTTTTAGTGGTGTAAATGTGCAGTAACTCTCTTTCAGTGACTGAAACTGCTCTGGGCTTCTATGTCTTTCTAAGTGCTAAATTAAATGCATCATAAGTTTTAAAACAACTAGGGTTGAGTGGGTGATGATGATGATGCTGTGAAAAGGGTTTGTGAGGGAAAAAAACTTCATTGTGTTTTTTTTCATTGTCAGCAGGAGTTGTGAAAATGAGGCAAACAGATCTACAGTTTGGTTGTTCAGCAAATTTCCATTTAGAAGCAGATTTTGACATACTATTTTTCAAAAAGTAACTTGAATTTATCACATTTCTTTGTAATAATAGAAAATTAGTTACTGTAACACTATAAAACCATGTTTCTCAAACTGTGGGTTGGGACCCACTGGGTGGGTCGCGAGCCAATTTCATGTGGGTCACCATTCATTTCAATATTTTATTTTTAATATATTAGACTTGATGCTACCATGGTATGTGAACATAAGAACAGCCCCACTGGATCAGGCCATAGGCCCATCTAGTCCAGCTTCCTGTATCTCACAGCAGCCCACCAAATGCCCCAGGGAGCACACCAGATAACAAGAGACCTCATCCTGGTGCCCTCTCTTGCATCTGGCATTCTGACATAACCCATTTCTAAAATCAGGAGGTTGCGCATACACAACATGGCTTGTACCCCATAATGGATTTTTCCTCCAGAAACTTGTCCAATCCCCTTTTAAAGGCGTCTAGGCTAGACGCCAGCACCACATCCTGTGGCAAGGAGTTCCACAGACCGACCACACGCTGAGTAAAGAAATATTTTCTTTTGTCTGTCCTAACCCTCCCAACACTCAATTTTAGTGGATGTCCCCTGGTTCTGGTATTATGTGAGAGTGTAAAGAGCATCTCCCTATCCACTCTGTCCATCCCCTGCATAATTTTGTATGTCTCAATCATGTCCCCCCTCAGGCGTCTCTTTTCTAGGCTGAAGAGGCCCAAACGCCGTAGCCTTTCCTCATAAGGAAGGTGCCCCAGCCCCGTAATCATCTTAGTCGCTCTCTTTTGCACCTTTTCCATTTCCACTATGTCTTTTTTGAGATGCGGCGACCAGAACTGGACACAATACTCCAGGTGTGGCCTTACCATAGATTTGTACAACGGCATTATAATACTAGCCGTTTTGTTCTCAATACCCTTCCTAATGATCCCAAGCATAGAATTGGCCTTCTTCACTGCCGCCGCACATTGGGTCGACACTTTCATCGACCTGTCCACCACCACCCCAAGATCTCTCTCCTGATCTGTCACAGACAGCTCAGAACCCATCAGCCTATATCTAAAGTTTTGATTTTTTGCCCCAATGTGCATGACTTTACACTTACTGACATTGAAGCGTATCTGCCATTTTGCTGCCCATTCTGTCAGTCTGGAGAGATCCTTCTGGAGCTCCTCACAAACACTTCTAGTCTTCACCACTCGGAAAAGTTTGGTGTCGTCTGCAAACTTAGCCACTTCACTGCTCAACCCTGTCTCTAGGTCATTTATGAAGAGGTTGAAGAGCACCGGTCCCAGGACAGATCCTTGGGGCACACCACTTTTCACCTCTCTCCATTGTGAAAATTGCCCATTGACACCCACTCTCTGCTTCCTGGCCTCCAACCAGTTCTCAATCCACGAGAGGACCTGTCCTCTAATTCCCTGACTGTGGAGTTTTTTCAGTAGCCTTTGGTGAGGGACCGTGTCAAATGCATGTGACTGCATTTTGGGAAAAGTGACAGACCTGTTCTTTTAACAAACTACTATGTATAATTATAGTAAATTATACATAGGGGATAAAAATAGGCCCTCAGTTTGGCTGTACTTGTCATAAGAAGCGACTAAACAGCCACCAGGTAGGTGGGACTCGTAGGCAGCTCATTTGAGAGAAGGAAAACTCTGATCCCAAACCTCCACTGCCTTGTGGCTACATCCAGTTATGGAAAAGGCTTCAGGAGTCAACCTCCAGGCAAAATCCGGAGTCCCTGAGGCAGTTCATGGCTGAGCACAGTCACATTCTGGCAACTCCTGCGACGTTGCTAGAACCAATCGTATTGGCTTCTGCCTTTCCATTGGACCATTTCAGCGACGTGGAGAGGGGGGATTTGCTGCATGGGTAACAGTCTATCCTCCATATCTACTTTACCCAGGCTTCGCGCACTGGAGAGGACACTGTTCCAGAACCACTATTCAGAGCACGATACCATAGTCTTCCGAGACTGAAGGAGGCCAACTGACATAGGGTAGCTATTAAAATTGCTGAGTAGAGTGGGCAGGGGGAGAGAAGAGTCTTACTTGGAGCAGAGTTGGCTGTAAATGATATTCTCATCCCTTTCAGCTTTATGACTTTTGGGGGGGGGTCATAAGTTTAGTGTTAGAGCACAGGCTTTGAATGTAGAGGGTCCCAAGTTGATTCTTAGCATCTCTAATTGGAGGATCAGACAGCAGGCAGTGGCAAAGTCTTTTGTCTAGGACTCTGGAGAGCTGCTAGATGTTAGAGTAGAGAATACTGTGCAATGTAGACCAAAGATTTAAGTCAATACAAGGGAGTAGTTGTGAATTATACCACTTTTTAAAAACAATTATGCTCATATACTTTATTTTGCATGCTTATTAAGTAGATTATAATTCTGTCCCATCCTCAAGTGCCTGTGTTGGGCCCCACAACTGAAAAGCACAAATTCATTAAAGGATACGTAGCACAGAGCTAAATGCTTGTACTGCCTAAACTGCAAAAGTTCTTTCATTGTTTTTGACTGCTGAAACTAGTGAATGTTTATGTTAAGGACTAGTGTATAAATACCTTTTAAGGGCCAGCAATCTTGTGTTTTATATACCAGATTACTTTCTATTACATTCCTAAATATGTTATTCAGAAGTCCCATTGTGTTTAATGGGGCTTTCTCCCATCCATGTATTTGTAAGCCCTCCTAATTTAAGATAATCAGAGAGAAAAGTTAACAGCATGTTTTTTAAAAATTAAAAACAGTCATTTTTATAGCATGTTGTATAATACAATAAGGCTAGCTAAAAGTTTCCTGCAGCCTTGGCAGGACATAAAACAATGGAAGAACATCTTAGGGTCAGGGATGAGTAATCAAGGGCCATCATCACAAAAGAAGGTTCCATGATGAGTTTTCCCCACAATAGAACCACAATAAAGCATAACAACGGAAATTTAAGGCATAAAAAGCTGGGTCAAAGGACCCCTTGTATCTTTTGTCCTTTAGGACGCAATCCAAACCTGTGCTGGAGCAGGCAGCCCAGGAGGCTTGCGCTGCATCCAGCGCAGGTTCGTTGGCTGCAGTGGCTCAGCTAGGGGCAAGGGGAAGCTCTTCCCCTTACTCCTGGGTAAGGGCTGCTCACCTCAATGGGTCTCCTTGGACCTGCACCACCTCTGGAGGTGGCACATCCGAGGAGAGCGGAGCGGCTTGAAGCCACTCCATAATCCCCGGGGATGGGGGTTGAGATCCAGCATAACCACCATGTCCCAGCCCTGCCCCCGGCCCTGCCTTCCTCCCGCCTCCTCCACGCCCCCCATGCCTACCTTCGCCGCTTGTGCCAGTGTGCCTCCTCCCATGGAGGTGCCAATGTGCTTTACGGCACGTTTGCGACCCTCCCGGAACTCCTATGCTGGCATAAGTGCCGGTTAGGATTGCACCCTTAATCACCTGCCCGCTCTGCTGCCCGTTCCTGAAGTCATGCATTTGACCTGCTGGTGCTGCACAAAGCATCCCCCATTCCTTGCACTATTCAAGTTTTGCAATGTCAGGTCTGGTAACCAACTGTTCTTCCTTCCATCTTTTGTCCCTTCTCCACTTCCCTGTCCTGAAAGCAGCCAAGGAACTACTGCTTTAACACCTGCTGAGCAGGCACTCTCCATGAGTACAAAGCTGCTGTTCCAATGCCTACTGGACAACCATCCTTTGTGGGTACCTCACAATAAAAGCCCTTCGTTGTTGCACCTTTACCCTCTTTCTTCTGTGCCAAACCACTGAGTTGTGCCATCTGTTGCTGTGTTCAATCTTTGCACATTTAATTGATTTCTACCATGTTATGTGTGTTATGAAAAGTAACCTGGTAACAAAAGCATAATGGTATGCTCAAACATTTTTGAAACCTTTATTATGCGACTGGGAACACTGGGGAGTTAATGATGAACTCCTGCAGTTCTCAATCTTCTCTACGGCTAATTTCTTCCTTGCCTTTATAAATTGGGGAAAAGAGGAAGAGTAGAATGGGGTAAGCACCCATCAGGGAAGATTGGGGACAAATAGAACCAAAGGGGTCTCCTTATGAGCTGAGCTTCAGACAGGCTATTGCTAGCTATCTCTGTTCAGATGATAATGTGGAAAGGTGACATATATTTAAATAATATGCTTCTGTTTCACAGAGCCAGTGAAAAGTGACCTTGTATTATTGGTTAGGATACCAAGTGTCTCCACAGTAGAATGTAATTTAGCTCTCAATTGCTTGAATTTTTCACATTTATAACCACTGGCTTATACTAGCAAAGTTCAGCTACCAAAGCAAGATATCTATTATTCTGCCATCCTAAAACGTATATTTGGAAGAGATTCTGCAGTGTGTATGTATATATATACAGTGTGTGTATATATATACACATCCACACACTGAGCATGCTGCCAGAGCACCTTTTATGACGGTGCTGATGGCTTTATGGCAGGCAGCACCAGCAGAAGTGGTGCTAGAACATCAGCCAGTGAATGTAGGATTGTGCCATAAGTCATACAATGAAGAATGTAATATAGTGCATGCATTTCTTTATATCTTATGTATTAGTTGTTCAGGATAGCATAAGTAGAAAATAAAAACAAACGTCTATTAATTTTTATCCACAGGAGTATAGTTTATTTTATCCAGCAGAATTATCCAGCAGAATAAAAAATGGGGGGAGGGCAAAAACCAATAATATGCACAAAATGTGAATTTATTCTTAGGTAGTAATCTTATACACACTTAGGCTGTTTAAATCCCACTGGAATCAATGGAAATTAAGCAGCTTAATTTGTTCCACATCGCAGCCTTATGCTTCAATTCTATGCACAATTGCTTGAAAGTTAGTCCCACTGAAACATGTATAGGATTGTGTACAAAAAACATCACGCCTTTGCCACAGCTGGCCTTAAGCCAATATAACCGATTTGACAAAATTGGGTCCCACATTTTAGGGCCCCAGTGCTGGGGCAGTGAGCGAATCGCCCACTGCTGCAATTGGGGTTTGGGAGGGTGGCACCATGAGTGGAGCATCTGATCCTATAGGCTTACCTGCCCCAGAATCCATGTAGCCCAAAATGGGCCTTGCGGAAGCAATTTGCAATGATGTTATATCACCATCAACTATTTCTATTTTAAGGTGTATGTAGGCATGTACACACACATAAATGTCTTAATTTTTTCTACATAAACTAAGAGATAGTTGAATGGAGTAGATGGGAGATTTCTCAAAAATTAATTAGTATTTTAGCTCAGCTTGCTGAGCACCTTGATGGTAGGAGGAATGCCATAATTAATTCTAATGCAGATTATCTCATTAAAGTGTTCAGAAAAATTAAGCGGAGCTTGAATTTTTTCACAATATGACAATCATTCTCAGAGAAGATGTGTCCATTAGATCATGTCTTAATTGAAGCAGAAGTAAGTCAAAAGCACAAAGTAAAATCTGAGCCAATTGTCTGTTACAAGTGCAGAAGTTTTGATTCATTTTGGCCAAATTGACTCATAACTCCATTCTATGCATACTGGTACGTAGTCATTTGCTGGAACATAATGCAAACCTAAACTTCATTACAAGAGCACTGACAACCACAGGCTTAGTGCTTAAGGAACTGGACAATGTAATTGCCACTGTGTCCAAATTTCTAGGTAGAAAGGAATTCTGTTTTTCTAAGACCATCCCCATAATAGTAGATTGCAAATTAACGTGCTTGTAACATTTACTCTGAGTAATCTATCCATATTTCATACTACTCACATGATTATGGGCTGTTGCAGCAAGCTGAAATCTCCTTTCAAAGTATTGAAAAAGCTTATAAGATTTTAATTTTCTGTTATAAGCCCCCTGTTTTAGGGTAACAAAGGGCAAAGAGACAGTATAAGAGTCTTATATAACTTGTGTGTTTGCTGTAGTCAAAAAGGCTTGTAACAAAAGATACTTGAAGAAAAGAGATCCTCTTACTTATTAGGTTTTCTTGTATTGCCTGCGATCCTATATGCATTACCTAAATGTGTAACTTTTTGGTGACTATAGGAAATGGAAAGCTGTACTTGATGAATCTTGGACCTGATCCAGTATTGCTCTGATGTTCTTAATTTATGTCTACAGTCTGACCAGATAATTCTACAGTTATTTGAACAGAGCCGTCAAGCATTGATTGACTAACTTTAATTTTTCACACCTGTCTAAATACAGGTGTACGCCACTTTGTGACGTTTCGGCTTACACCAGCTTCGCATTACCAATGACCATGTGTGGTCACATGGTTGTTGGGAGTGCACATCCCAACCCTCTGAAAGCGAAGAAAGCTCCTCTCCTCCATCCTCCCCTCTGGAGGGTTGTCTGAGCCTCCCAGAGGCAGTGCATGTCTGGATGTTACTTTTGCAAGGCTCAGACTGAGGGAAATTGCATCTCTCACAATCTTTCTGTTTTCCTCCATGATTTCTGTCATGTTTTCACTCAGCCTGAGCTCCGTAGAGGCAGCAAGTGGACACGCGTTGCCTCTGGGAAGCTCAGATGACCCTCTGGAGGGGAGTGGAGCAGAGCATCCACTTCCCTGCGGAGGGACCAGATTGGGTCAAACACAGCTTGATGACAGAGATCGCGGTCCTGATCCCTGTCATTAAGTGGCGCATGACTGTAGTTATTTAAATGTGTTTTACTTTTTTCTTAATTTTTATGATGCTACAATATGTCACTACAATATGTCACTTTTAAAAGCACTTGTTTTGAAATAATAATAATAATAATAATAATTAATAATACAGGTATTTATATACTGCTTTCTTGGTCATCAGATTTCTCCTCAGACTTTAATCCAAGGCAGTTTACATAGGCAGGCTGTTCGAAATCTCCTTAGGGATTTTTACAATAGAATAATTCTTTCATAGAACTCCTTATTCCTGCTGGATTCCTTCCTGGTCTGGCCTCTCTCTGGCCGCTTCACCTCCCATGCTCAACTTGACAGCAACTTCTCTCTGCCAATGAGGGTCAACAAGACTTTTTTCAGAGGTATCTAGCAGAAAATACTTTCTACAGGACTTCACTGTTATCTCTAAAAACTACATGGCAAACCCACCTGTGATTTTTTTTAAAAAACAAACTTGTTAATAGACTTTCAGGGTAAATAGGCTTTCAGTGGATCATTATATTGGTTTTATATTTCAGTATTTCCCCACACAGAACTTCTTTCTAGTTGATATATTAACCAGCAGAATTACTATACAATACTAACAGTTCAATATTTTTACATTACATGTTTGCTGTTAAGTCTCAAGGGGGAGGAAGATAGAAAAAGTCTTCAGTTTCCAAATGGTGGAAAAATATTCACTTGAAAATTTAATAGGAATTCAGTTAAACATGCCAAATGAGAGACACTTACCAAGGAACAGAACATTGGCAGATGCATGATTAGCCATTTGTGAAGCTCATACTTGCTCTTTGAAGCAATTCTTTAATTAATATATGCCCCCCAAACTGTAGCAATTCAGAAATTCTATATTACTTTAGAAGTCGAAGAAAATGTGACACAACTCTGATACTTTCCCAGGCAAGTATTTGGAACCAATTATCTCTGGCTTTATTGATTTATTGATAGCTGGCAAATATTAAAAGTGCAGCTATAAGTAAGGATATAGTTAATTCATAGAGCAGAGTATTTTGCAGAAACATAGAAGAACATGAGAGCCCTGCTTGATCAAAGACCCACCCATCCCAGCACCCTGTTTCCCACACTGCAAGCCAGATGCTTCTGGAAATCCCATAATTAAGGCATGAAAGTAATGGTCTTCCTTTCTGTTTGCCTTCTCCCTCTGCCTGTTTTTCAATGGCAAACAGCCTCAGGAAGTTCCATTTAGTTATGATAGCTACTAGTCGTTCATAAGACAGATCTTTAGGTTTGCCAGCCCTCCAAAATTGGCCTGGAATCTCCAGGAATCAGCCTCAGTCTCTAGGCAACTAATGAGGCAATCCTCAACATTCTAGTATGGTCTCCCTGTTTCAATGACATTGTGTCATGTTCAGGAATTTCAGAAGCTACTGTTACTATCCATAAATTTGGCTGATCCTATTTTAAATCCATGTAAAGGCCTCCGTCCCCTGAGCTCACTGCCCTCCTCTCCCTTCACCCCCACCTGCCCTGCATTGGTTTCCCTTTTCAATTTTGCCTGCTCTGCAGGCTTAAGCTCCCTGTTTTTCCCTTCCTCAACTCTCCAGCAGGCTCAGCCAATCAGCATCCAGCAGGCTCCTGGCTTTTTCTGTTGGAATGGCTCAGGGCCCTTCACTGGCTGACCACCAGCCAATCCTGAGCCACCCTCCTCCTCAGCCATTGCAAGCCCTTGCAGCCAGCCTTTCCTTGAGCAGGTCCCCACTCAGTGCAAGGAGAGGCTTTTCCTCCACAGCAGAGGAGACATCCTGTGTGTCTACTCAGTAGTAAGGCCCATTACAGTGGATGAAGCTTACTCCCAGGAAAGGGTGCCTGGGATGGCAGCCTTGGAGCCTGCTCAAGGCCAAGTGCAAGGATGGGTGAGTGGGAGCCCTGATGTAGTCCCTGGGCTACTCCCAGGAAGGTGTGGAGGGCTGCAGCCTCAGCCCCCTCCTATGCAGGTCTACTCACAAGTAGTCAGTGAGGCTTCCTCCCAGGAAAGTGTGGAGAGGACTGCAACCTGAGAGCTCCAACCAACTTGTCTGCTCAGAAGTCCCATTGTAGCCAATGGGGCTTACTCCCAGGATAGTGTGGAGAGGGTTGCAGCCTGAGTGAGGGAGGGCAGGCAGGCAGGCAGGGCAGAAGCTGGCCTGTGGCTGCCCCCCCCCCCCCGATTCTTCTCTTCCCCACCTCTGGAGTCTGTGTCCTTTCTTCCTTCCAGCAGGGTGCCTCTAGAAGGTGGGGGGAGTTCTTTAGTATCCATGTAAGATAAGCAGATGTCATAACCACCATATGTATTGGAATCCTGGAAGATCTGGTGAGGAGGTAGATGTGGTGTCAGCAGTGACCCCTTTAAGGGTAAGGCCTGGGCATCCAGCAGAGTGTGCTGCACAGCTGCAGTCACTTGAAGGCAATAGGGCCCTGAGGAAGAGGGTGTGGGTTGTAGAAGGAGTACAGGTTGGAGAGGAGACTGACTGGGCTTATTGACTTTTACTTGGGTACTCTGACTGACTTACTTTGGAATCTGATCTTGGACTGTGACTTGCTTTATTGACTTTGGACTCTGCCCTGGATACTCTGACTGACTTTGCGACTAACTGCTGGAGACACTGGAGTTTGAAGTATGACTGCTGTGCCCAAGACCTGCTGAGGACCAAGGGGCTGCTGTAGTGGTGGGAGGCTGCTGGCAGGAGAGAGGACCTCTGCTGGTTGAACAGGCGAGCTACCCTGGAGGTGGGGTCCGGCAGGACTACAGGGCAGAACCAGGGTCATTTGTTGGGGGAAAGAAGGGAAGCTAATTTGCTTAAAGTGGGCATAATTCTCCAGGCAGAGAAGGGCCTTGGAATCAGGCAAAACACCACAGTGGACAAGGTGTCTGAAAACACAGGACAAGAATGTATGACAAAACTAAAAGCTACAAGAGGGGGCTACCTTATAAAAATGGGACCTATAAGAGCATAAAGGTAAAAAAAACCAAAAAACTATACATGCAGTATTATCTTCATTTTAGATGTCAAAAGGGTTTTGTGGCTCCTGAGGTTTTTTTTCCTCCGGAAAATGGGTCCAAATGGCTCTTTGAGTGTTTAAGGTTGCCGACCCCTGACCTAGGTGCATATTTCTTCACCCAGTGGGTAATTAATCTGTGGAAATCTTTGCCATAGGATGTTGTTGATGCCTGTGCTAAGAGTTTTATATAACCAAAGTAACGCCATCTTAACATCAGCTCATTGTCCCTGCATTTGGTCTTGCAGATGTTGTAGGCTAAAAGCTGCAAGCCACCCCTCACCCAGTGTCTTTGTCCTAAAGATAATGGGGCCTCAGAAACCAGTCTACACAGAGCAAGGGCAACCTACATCAATGTGCCTGTGGTTTCCTTTATCTCTCCAGTCCAGTCCAGCTTACTATGGTAAAGGGTGGAGGGGCAGGCCATGGGTGAGGGACTGAAAGTGGAAAGTTACTGGACCCTTGTCATCTTTGCTTTGCTAGCCGTGCATATAAGCTAAAATGTGTATAAAAAGCTGGTTGCATCCAGTTGTGCTTTGCACGTGAACTGAGGCTACATCGTCCTTGTGCCTTGCTTTGGTACCAGCAATAAACAGCTGTTCTCTGTTCCTCGGAGTGTTTGTCTGGATACTTGCATGCTGGGAACGAATCTCATGCTGCCTTTGGGTGGTTCAGAGGCGTCACTGTGATGTCACCTGGCCTGGAAGCCTTTAAAAGGGGATTGGGCAGATTTATGGAGGAAAAACCCATCTCAGGTTACAAGCTATTTTGACTACATGCAACCTCTGGATTTTAGAAGTAACCTACCTCTGAATACCAGGTGCAAGAGAGTGGCCACAGGGTACAGGTATCTTGTTGTCTTGTGTGTTCCCAAAGGTATCCAGTAGGCCACTGTGAGATACAGGAAGCTGGACTAGGTGGGCCTTGGCCTGATCCAGCAGGATTCTTTTTATGTTCTTAATCTAAAGCAGCAGCTGCTAACAACCCTAATCTGGATCAGGATCACAGTATGGAGACAGGAGGTATTGAACCTTTTACTTCCATGCCAGTTTGATGCCAGAAATTCCCCAAAATGACTATTTAACCTGTTAATACCTTGTAACAAGTCCTCCTTGCTTAGGAGAAGCATCTGAATATTCTTTAGTTTGCAAAGATGGCATAAAGCAAAGACTTAAGGGTGGATAAGAAATGCTTCACAAAGTGAACAAAGTTCGTAAGATCTAGGACTAATGTTACCATATTTTGTCTGAAGTGAAATGTTGATATAAATCTTGAGGTTCCTTTCTTGGAAGAAGCATCAGATAAACTATGAGAAACAAAAATGTTTTGGTAAGGCCATCAGCGTTTCTCAGGGGGATATGTTTGCACACAGCTTAAGTCTTCACAAAATAAGGAAGTGCTGCCCCCTTAGGCTAGACCAGTGTTTCTCAACTGTGGGTCAGAACCCACTAGGTGGGTTGCAAGCCAATTTCAAGTGGGTCCCCATTCATTTCAATATTTCATTTTTAATATATCAGACTTGATACTCCTGTGGTATGTGACTGCATTTGAGGAAATATGTACTTTTAACAGGCTACTATGTACATGTTTTTAACAATTATAGTAAATAGTTAGGGACTTACGCCTGGATAAGTGTGAATAGGGTTGCAGCCCAAGATTGTTAAAATTGTTCTGCTTGATGATGTAACTTCCAGTCATGACATCACTTCTGGTGGGTGCTGACAGATTCTCATTCTAAAAAGTGGGTGTTCCAGTATTATTAGTTTGAAAACAACTGGGCTAGACTATTGCCTGTTCTGCTATTGCAGAAGTACCTCTGTCATCTTGGAGCTGCAGGCATAGCTTGTAAAAACAGTTTAACTCATGATGGTTTGTAGGTCTGTAGCCTTTTGAGTCTAAAGCAGGGATCATGCTATGCTTGCCAAAAGAGTTTGAGCTTGCAACCTAAAAATATTTCCAACAATTTATAACAAAAGATTTAACAGTAGATGACAGCAAATGGTTTAGTCTGTTGCCAGAAATCTTGTTAATAAAACAGGATTCTTTTAATAAATAATGGGGCATTTCTTAAAGTGCAGCTTAAACTAGCTTTATGGGGCTTCATTATGAAACCCTTAGTGGTAAAAATGGTAAAGGACTCTAAAATTTGTTTACAGCAGTATAATGATTGAGCTTTAAGCAATTTTACTGCAAACTTAAAATGCATCTTATAGATTCAAGGCCATTGAATGATTTAGGCCAGGGGTGCTCAAACTTTCAACTTTAGGGATGCTGGACCTTTAACAAGTGTATAGAAGAGAGAATTTCAGCAGGTGCAGCTTGTCATCTGTGGGATGACAAGTTGCACCTGCTGAAATTCTCTCTTCTATACACTTGTTAAAGGTCTAACATCCCTAAAGTTGAAAGTTTGAGCACCCCTGATTTAGGCAGATATAACTCTACCATCTGTACTTTACTACATGATTTTTATGCATATTAAGTTCAAATTGCTGTTTTCTGTAAATGCAGGGGATTCTGTGAACGGTAGTAGGAAAGATATAACACACTCTTTGTGATGCAGTGAATTTCCTTCATAAACTTTATTATTGTTATCTTTCTCGTTTATTTATAGCACCCGCTCATTTCATTTCACTATGCATAAATACAGTGGTCCTCATTTGCCATTGATAGAGCTGTAGTTCTGTCATTGTTCTTATAATTCTCATTGTTTATGACAGCATTTCTTTGAAAGGATTGTACCTTTTCTTTGAAGTTGATCTTTTAAAAACAAGATATGAATACAGTGTAATGATTTTTATTTTTCATTTTTATGGAAAGCAACAATGGGGTTGAGAGGAAAAATGAGAGTCGTTTGTTATACTGTGTGAGATAAACTTCTAGATTTGACTCATGTTTGTGCAGTTATCTAGCAAAGGAACCCATGAGGACTGGCCATTGCATACATTACATGCCTGCCTTGTACTCTCCACAATGCTCCATGGTCAACTCTAGCTCCCACAAATACTTTTGACAGATTGAGGGCCCAATCCTAAATGCTCCCAATGTTGGTGCTAAACTGTAGCTGCGGTGCTGGGTGTCGTAAACATGCTGTAAAGCTTGTTTAAAGCACCTGGTGAGTAGGGAACACTGGTGCTGGGCCCAGCGCCGACAGGAGGAGGATGCGCTGCTGCCGGGGGTAAGTGAGACTGCCAGGTGACAGTGTAGCCTCTGGAGAGCAGAATGAGGGTGGGGTGGGGGGAACTGGACCAGGAGGTGGTGGGACTAGCAGAGCTCCGTTCCACCATATCCTGAACTCGGTGTTGGGCTGAAAAGTATGACACGGAGTCTCTCAAGTGTGTGCTGGCAAAATAGCCTGTGCAGACTTGAGAGGCCCCATAGCAGGACTTGGGACTCCCAGCAGCTTCCCGGTGCCTGCTGGATACAGTGGTAGCTGTCACAAACTTAGGGGTTTTTGGGGTGCTCAGAGTTCTTGGTTCTTGAACCCTAAAGCCCTCAAGGCCCCCCCTGTTCAGTAGTACTGCCACCACCCTGTATGTGCCAGTGCCTCAGTCCAGGGACACTGAGACCCTCTAGACTTGACTCTGTCCCTTGCAGGCACTGAGCGCTTTTAGCCACTTTGATGCTGCTGCTCCAGGGAAACTTAGCATTGGGCTGATTGTCCCGCAGTTCTGAACATCTCTTGTTGAGTGCTTGTACTATTTTACAAAGGTTCCCCCTCCTTTTAATTTATCCATCTTGTGACTTCACTTCATCTTTATGATACATGTTCAGTAAGCAGATTTGGCAATGTGGATATAAATCACTTGGCTACAATTTCAACATAATTTTCTTGACATCTTTTAGAAAAAAAACAAAGACAAATACCACTATTTCTTTATTTCTAGGATTCTGTTGTCATTGGAATTCCTATAACTAATCCCACAAATGATGTTCTGCTGTTAGATGTTCTGCTAATAGATGCTACTTTACTTACTGGGAAAAGAAACCTTGTTCTTGAACCAGGAGGACTATTACACTATGAAGTAAAATATTCCCCAGCTGTTACTGGTGACTCAGAAGGAAGGTAAGAGCTACTGTTATACCAACTAGTAAAAATAACTTTGCTAGGCCTAATAGTCTCTGGACCCAATCCTATTCAACTTCTCATGGCTGATGTAGCCACAATGCAGCCCCCAGGTAAGGGAACAAATTTTCCCTTACCTTGGGGAGGCCTCCCTAACTGCCCCCACTGCATACTCTGCTTTCATGGCTGCATAAGTTGCTGGAATGTTGGGAAGGATTGGACCTTTTGTCACTGAGATGACAATCTAAAGACACTTTCTCAGAAGTAGGCCCCATTAATAGGACATACTTCTGAGTAAGTAGACCTGGAATTGCACTGTGAATAACATTTTAAAATTAGTTTTATTTTCATTTTTACCATGGAACATAATTTTCACAAAGGTGGCACTTTATCAGAGGTGTAGCTAGGTCATTTGACATCCAGGGCCCATAAATTTTTGTCACCCCATATAATTAATTAATAATTAATAATTATATTGTTTAATTAATTAATTCACTTTTTATACCACCCTTCTTCTAAGCAGCTCAGAATGGTGTACATGGTTCCTCCCCTTATTTTGTCTTCACAACAACCCTGTGAGGTAGGTGAGACAGAGATAGTAATAGTCATGACATGGAATGAATAATAATAATGGCCAGAAAAATAAATGCAGTGAATATTTCCCCACAAGCAATGGATGAAATTCTGCATCAAATGGTATATAAGATGATGGTATTATTCCTAAAAGTCACAATTTCCAGAATTTTGGTCACTAGGGTATCACCCCCTCCCCCCCCCATGTCTCATTGGCCTGCTTTGAGTTAAGGCAGTGGTTCTCAAACTTTTAACACTGGGACCCACTTTTTAGAATGACAATCTGTCCAGGAACCACTGGAAGTGATGTCATGGCTGGAAGTGACATCATCAAGCAAAATAAAATAATTATAAATCATTAAATTAAAGAAAAACAAATAAGGGGAAGCCAACCCTGTTTTACCAAGTGAATTTTATCTGTAGCCTGCCTGCAATAACACCCCCCCCCCACACACACACAAATAAAGCACTGAGATTTTCAGCCCTCCCCAGTGCCCACCTTACCAGCTCAAGCCTCTGGTTTATTCTTTGGGGGGGCGCTGCCTGCAATAACACGCCCCCCCACACACACAAATAAAGCTTTGAGATTTTCAGCCGACCCCAGTGCCCACCTTACCGGCTCAAGCCTCTGGTTTATTCTTGGGGGGGGGGTTGCTGCCTGCAATAACACCCCCCCCCACAAATAAAGCAGTGAGATTTTCAGCCCTCCCCAGTGTGCACCTTACCAGCTCAAGCCTCTGATTTATTCTTTGGGGGGGGTCCTTTCTGGAGCATTTGTTGAGCTCCACTTTCATCAGATGGGGACCATGCAGCTAGCCTTGCATTCTTCTTCGCTTGACTTGATCAGGAGCCAAGGCACATTTGCTTACTCTCGAGTAAACACGACTGTGTGGCTTACTTTTGCTTTCCATAGGGCTCAATACATTTGTCTGCTTGGAGGGAGGGACTTCCTTCTTGGGTGTTTTTTGGGAGCTACTTTCATTGGATAGGAACCATTCTGGTGTCATTGGATTCCTCTCAGCCTGCCCTCTGACAAACTATGGCACGGTCGCCTACTCGCGAGTCAACGCGCAATATGACTTAGTTTCATTTTCCATAGGGTTAAATGGATTTTTTGGTTTCTGGTTTTTTGGCCATAACTTTTGATGGAAAGGAGATATTTCAATCCAGTTTTTTGCATTGCATTGCGCAAATTCTGCATCCAATGATTTATGGCATGATGGGTTTACACCGACTCTTCATGATGTTAGAGATGTTGGGGCATTTGTGGTGTCACACCCCCCCCCGAGGGTGGTATCTAGGGTGGACCGCCCCCCTGCTAGCTACACCACTGCACTTTATTGAGTGCAATGGACTTTTGAATGAAGAATGGTTTTAGTCATTTTCAATAAGTGGATTTTCTCTCATTTCTGTCAGAACAGGGATAATGTTAACACGATTGTTTCATACAGGAACTTCAGACTGATAGTTAAATTTATTTTCCATTTTGTTATTCACTGTAATTTATCTGATCTCTCTTCTCTACCCAAACTAAAAACAATCTTCAGCAAGTGGGAATATCTTTTACATGATGAGAGTCATTTTTTTCAAGAGTTCTACGAATTAAAAATAAGTTAGAAATGAATGAATATAGAGAGCATTTACATTGACGATATCTCAGAATGGAAACTTAAGCAAATTAGCACTATAATAAGTTGCTGCAATAAGATTGTTGGTGTTGCTATCCGTGCTGCTTTTTATCTCGGTGTTGCTATACAATATCTGTTCATAGTATTAGCTGAACTTGTCAAGGCAGATCACTGAACTCTGTTGAACTTTAAGTCAATTAATTATCCATTAATTAACTAAACTTCCAATAGAAAATCGGATTCTTCTACTCTAAGCTATTCCTATTAATAAGTTAACACAGTGTTTCTCAAAATGCGGTTGGGACCTATTAGTTGGGTCGTGAGCCAATTTCAGGTGTGTCAGAAATGACATATGTATTGATCTCCTTTGTAAGCATGTATAGCAAAGTCACCAGATATTGTTAATATCTCTTATTTTAGTGTTATATTCCTGTCCGAGAAGATTGGAGAATTTTGGTATGCCCTGAAGCTGCATGTGGAGAAACCTGAGCCAACAACATTTCCTGAAGTTGAATGTGAGCTTGGAAAGTATGTATTTTTGGTGTTCAGGTGACTGACTTTGCTTTTTAAGGGAGAAGACATTGGAGGTGACTGCAAGGAAAATGACTGTCAACAATGAGACCTGCAGGTAGCCAGGCTGATGAGCTGAATAGTGTTTCTAGACAAGTCTGAGCACAGAGTTGGTTGGCTGTTTAGACATGTAAACTTGGGCTAACATGTGCTCCAGTTTAAAGTAGCTCACTGGGCCAGAACTGACTCTTCAGTCATTTAGACTCTGATAAATTGTTTGGCGTTGTTTGATGTTTCAGTTTTCCACTTGAAAAATATTTTTTGAAATCTTCATTCAGCTTTTGCTTAATCTCTGTTCATTTTCAGAGGGTTGCCTTCTTGGCTTTTCCTCTCCTTGAGCACCCTTCAGTGACATAAAAGAAGGTTATTTGACAGCAGTGTTTGTGAAAAGACCCTTATATAAAAGCGAACAATGGATATATATATATTTTGAGGGAATAAGTATTTTCAGTATTTGCGTATTGAGTATTTCCATCAAACCTGCATAAGAATTATTAGTGCTCCAACCATATTGTCTACAACTCCTGCTCTATGATGTCCTCCTTATGGGATGAAGATTGCCAGTGCTGCAGATATCTTGTGAATACTTCCTTTGTAGCAGGGGAGGAAGAAGTAGCAGAAATGTTTTTGGTTGTGTTTTTTTTTTTAAAAAAAAGGAAAATGTACTATTTTTTAGGATTAACTGGTGGAGGAAAGGAATTTGCAGTAAATGCATTGTTTCCTTTCATTTTCCTTTCCTGGGGAAATTCAAGGGTGCTGTTTATTTAGATAGGATCCCAGTGCAGGCCACCAGAATATAGTCAGGCACAGCATCATAGTCAATTTTCTTTAATGGTAGTTCTTCCTTGATGTGCCCTTTTCTGTGCTATTGCCTCTCTTTTTGAGTCCCTTTTGTTTGATACTATCTATAACCACCGCAAGATTTATAATGATATATTTATTAATTCAAACCATTGGGAAATTATAACCCAGTCATTGTAAAATTGGGTGACATTTTCTTTGGAAAACAGTGTTTTTCTTAAAACTGCATCTTTTTGTCAACATGCTTTGAAGAGTAGTAACAGCATTAATAAATTAGCACAGATATTGGGTGGTGCCTTCTGTAGCTAATTGGGCTTTAAAAAAATTATGGTGTAAAGTACGTAATTTATATTTAAGCCTAAAGATTAATAATTACACTTTAGTTATAAATGGAGAGGCTTTCCAAGGTGGATTTGGTTGTTGACACATGTAGACAAAATGGAGGGAGTGAAAATGGGTGGGAAAAACTGCTTTTTAAATGGAAGACATAAAACAGTCATCTTGTTGAGTGCTCAGTAAATCACATGCCATTGGAGGAGTTAGTGAATTTTCAGTTTTCCTGGCAGCTGCTTGCACTGAAGGGAAATACAGATATTATTATTTATGGTTTGGTTATTAATTTTTGTCCAGTTTTACTGAGGGCAGAGTCTGTAACTTTTATGGACTATAGATCTATATAAGAAAATATATGTGTATAACCTTTTCCCTGCTATCGTATATTTCTTGTTTAACAATGTTGTAACTGATGCATCGCTAAAATGATCTATACAAAGTTTAGTCTTGAAAAGAGACCTAAATTGATCATAAATCTGTCAGGTTTCTGTTCAGAAATAATGAAGCTGTAGCCACTGGTTCTGTAATCTTACATTCTTTAACATTTTATAGTTGTATGAATTCTAATCAGTGCCTGTTACTGTTGTTATAAATATTGATACAGCAATAGCTTGAGGGAGGATTCAGCTCAGTGATAGATCATATATAGCGATTTTGTATAATCACAGGTTGAAGTATTTTGCAGTTGCTGTACCCCCACTAGTGATGGTTAGGATTGTGAGTTTAATTAGACTTACTCCCAGGGAACTGTGGATAGAATTGCAGCCCTTGGTTTTCAGTTGTTTTAAATTTGTAAATGTAAATTGAATGTTTAAAAAAACACAAAAAAGCCCAAATGACTCCTTGAGCTTCCAGGATCTGTGCAGGCTTTCAGTATCTGAAGAAAGCTTCTGAATGCTCTTGAGCCAGAGTGTCAGATGGTTAAAGAAAGAAAAAGGAAAGTGGAGACGAGCAGGGGAATTGGCCTGCTCAAACAGCTTATAGTTAGTGTGCTAGAGTGGAAGTTTAGGGTTTGGTATGTGTGTGTGCTATGTTGAAGTTGAAAAACTTCCTTGTGTGTAAGACACAGGGATGTTTCTTCAGGAAGGAAAGGGAAAGGGATGCCTTTTTGTTTCCTATTGTCCAGCCCCTCAGTAACAATAAAATGCTTAGCTTCAAACAGATCTTCTGGCATTATATAATACAATGGGGGAAGGTCTCAATAAAAGAATGACAACCCCCACCCCAACAGACAAGCACAACTGTATTGCTCTTGTTCCAGGCTGACCAGAGCCATGAATAAGGGTACTCCTTAGGGTTTAGGAAACACTGTGGCATTTTGTTGCAGATTCTGTGTCTATTTTTATATTGTTTTTTACGTAGACAAAGCCATATTAGCCCAGTAAGGGCCCAATCCTATCCAATGTTCCAGTGCTGCTGCTGCTGTGCCAATGGGGTACGCACTGCTTGCTATGTGAGAGAGGCAGTCACAGAGGTCTCCTCAAGGTATGGGAACATTTGTTTCCTTATCTCGGGGCTGCACTGTGGCTGCACCAGTGCTAGAAAGTTGGATAGGATAGGGCCTTAAGTAGCAGTAGAATTTATCCAGTATGTTTCAATGATTTTGTTTGTTTCCAGATGGACCCGTCAGTATATACCGTTGAAGAATCCTACATATGAGATTTTGGAACTGGAAACAACAAATTCTAATTCAGCTCATTTTTCAATGGAAATAGACTACAGAACTCCTGTAAGTTTCTTAAAAAAAAATTATCTTAATGTGAAATAGTGTCTAATAGAAACGTAAATGTTGCTGAAGTTTTAGAAATGTTCGGTTTATTATTCAGTAACACCGCAGATGACACTGTGCTGTTCGGTGCAATGTGGATATCTGTCAGTAGGTTTATGTATTAAAGGCAGGAAAACTGTGTAATCAATACAGTTGGAGAGAGTGTAACTGGGTGGTAGCAGAGCTTGAACTGGCATTATGTTTGCTGAGACTGTGTTGCTATCACAGTAGCTGCTGAGGCATTTCAGACACTGCTGATGCTCTGTTCCCTGAGATTTTCCTCTTTTTCCATATGAGTCCAGTGAGTATAGTGGCAGTGTGCGTAGGGCTTGACTTTGAAACTGACTGGACATCATTCCTCTGAGTGAATGAGAAAGTAGGGGTGCAGGAATGCAGTATTTGGCTGAGCTTGTCCCATCCTAGCCTGAGATTGTGGTGTCCCTGCTATGTGAGTGAAATTCATGGGCTCCAGGCTAAGGAGGGAGGTAGCTGGGGAGAACAGCTATGCAGTACACACAAAAACACCCCTTACTCCTTTACTTCCTTTTTTGTGACTGCCTTGAGCCAGGCTGTGGAAAGAGTCTTTGGTTTCATATTTCCCTGCACAGACTCATTCTGTCCTGATGTTGCTAGCAAGAAGCACTGCAGGAGGAGGACTTAGTTCTTTTAGTTCAATGTTAGTTCAATTTTTTGCATATTTGCTTAGAAGTAAGTCCCAGTGGGTTCAATGGCACTTGCTTCTCAATAAGTGTCACGGGTTGAACCCCGGCCTGACTGGTAATTTACTGGCTGCACAGTATCAGGCCTGAAGCCTCGGCCAAACCAGGAGTGCACAGCATCCTGGGAGCTTCATGCTGATGCAATATCTGGTGATATTGCATCAGGTGATCTCGTGTGTGTGTGTGTGTGTGTGTGTGTGTGTGTGTGTGTGTGGCAGCAGCTGCACAGTCAGCATGACTGTGCAGTAATTCCAAATGCTGTGATTAGCTGCAAGAAATATAAATGTCCAGCAGAGGCAAGCAAGTGTGTGGGAGAAGCAGAGCATTGTGAGCCGGAGGCTATGTTGGTTGGAAGAGTGGATCGTGTACCGTTTGTACTACTTGGACTTGTAAATATCTGTACATACAGTAAAGGAGGAGTGTGGTGGATGACTTCTGCCTCTGAGTCTTCCTTGTCGCCGGGGGTGATTGGGGTTTGGTCGTGAGGCACAGAAACATCAAACTGCTGTGCATAGCAGCTCGTAACAATAAGCCTGTCTAAAACTGTCTAAAACTGCATGCTGCCAAGTGGCTCGGCCAGCTCACATTCTGCAACAAACCTGGGAACCTCTGGTCTCATTTATTATGATTGTAATTAACACAGCTACCTGTGTATTCAGAGGTGTTTTCTCCAAGGACAAACCTAAAAGAACTGGTTGGAGTTGTTTTTAAAAGTAGTTCCAAAAAGTAGGAACATTTTGGTGACTTGAAAAGACTGAAGTCACAAGTCTTTGATTCATGTGTCATGTGCAGGAAAAAAAATGGAGCTGCTGCCCGGGTGTGTGTGTGTGTGTCGGAATTCTCTTTAACCACTCCCCTTCTGCCCCAACCCATCTGTAAACAAGGCAGGAGTGGGTGGGACGGACTGCGTGACAGTGGGGATAGAAGCAGCAAGAGGGAGGAGGGTCACGCACAGCAGCTTACCAAGACAACCCAATCCTTTACAGATCTACTCTGAAGTAGTCCCACTGCAGCTGGTGATTTAATGGGATGATTGGGAAGTGTGATTTCTACGAACCTTACCCCTGCTTCTCCTTTTCCCCTTCGCTTCTCCAGGCAATTCCAAGTCAAGAACCCCCATGGGCTCTTTCTCCTGCCCTCTCATGCAAAGAAACAAATCAGACCTCCCATCCTTCACCCCCCCCTCCTGCTCGAATGCAAAAGCAAACATTAACCCTTCCCTGCTTCATGGCTGGAACTTCCATGCTGCTTACCTAGTCTGAGTGATGGCCCCACAATGTTTTTCACGCCATGAAAACAGTAAGCAAGCATATCCAGACACAGACAGACTTGAGTCTGCATGTGTGAGGACTGAGTGCCGAGTCAGGGGCCCTTGACTCGAGTGTTTTGCTGAGTCTTCCATGTGCGTGACTCGGGTGTACTCAAGTCAAAAAGTTACTGATTTTTGCAACTTAGACTTGAGTCACCTGACACCTCCCATTTCTGGAGGCTTAAGACTGAGAAAAAGAAAGAGTTGGAACAATGACATTTCAAAACAGAACTGGATGTTGTTATAGAACAGTGTTTCTCAAACTGTAGGTTGGGAAGCACTAGGTGGATCATGAGCCAATTTCAGGTGGGCACCCATTCATTTCAATATTTTATTTTTAATATTTAGACTTTAAAATTTTCCTACTTGATGATGCCACTTCTGGTCATGACATCATTTCCGGTGGGTCCTGACAGATTCTCATTCTAAAAAGTGGGTCCCGGTGCTAAATGTATGAGAACCACTTCTATAATATAGAAGACACGGGGCTGCTGTCCAAAATGGTATTCCTGTCTCTAGTTCTTCCCATGATGACTAATGGAGCTCATTGTGCAGTGTGAACATCATCATGCTGAGAGTTTCCCTATTCTCAATAGTAGGAGATAATAGTTTTATTTTAGAACAATATGGTTTAAAGGAACAAGAAAATGATGAAAAGACACAAAAAGCAAGAATAAAACAGTGGCAATTAAAACACTTCCTATCCTAGCTTAAAGAACGAAAACAGAATGCCATTTTGGTGATAACTCTGCATTTTCCATCATCATCTGCTCATTGGATCAGGGACTTCTTAAATGCTGAGCTAACAGTAATCTCGGCCAGATTATTTATGCAGTGTCCTATTGCATCTGCAAATTCAGGACCCTCGGATTTCATGGGTCCCCAAAACCGTGGGTTGGACCCACATGGACCTTCCAGAGGCAACTGGAGCTGAGCTCAGGTTGCCTCTGGAGGGTGTTATGAGGGCCAGGGAGGCTGTGTTTGGCCTCTCTGGCTTTTAGAACACCTTCCAAGGCCTCTAGGAGGTTTTTTGGAAGGTCAGTTTCCATTTTTTCACTCATGGCCTCCCCAGCACAGCTCTGGTCACATCTGGAGGATTACAGGGCTATACCAGCAGATTTCATTATCTGTGAGTATTCTTATCCACAGGGGACCCTGGAATGGAATCCCACAGATAATGAGGGACAGCCTGTACATTCCATGTGGCAGAATGAGCCTCAACCCTGATTTAATGTTGTGAGGAAAAAATGGTATTTGAAAGGAACTGTAGGAGGTTAGTAACTAAGGCAGTGTGAGTGATCCCATTCGTACTCTACTAGTCCCTGGAGTGGAAGGGCAGCAGCTGCTGCTGAGAAGCACCCTTAAATGGCAATCTTACAGGCTCTTTCCTGACAATAAACCTCACTGAAGTCAGTGGGACTTTTGAGTAGACATGCCTATGATTGAACTATCTCTCCCCCTTTCGAACCAGACGAAAACTTAGCTCAGTTATAGGACACATTTATTTTATCTGTTTATTTATTTAATTTTAAAACCAACAATTAAAGTAATTTAAAAAAACCAAATACAAATGCAATGAATTAAGCACAAGGGATCAATACAGAAGATTTAAGTGGGAAAAAATATTAAGCAAAATTTCAGATGAAACCAAGAGCTCTTTAGCCCTTTTGTGTAAGTCTCCTGACCTGCAATGAGTCTCCTTAGACCTATGCTAGCAATTTCATTAACACAGGTTGAGGAGAGAAAAGGCAGCAAGGCAGCAAAAATGGGGGATAGCATTTGGCATACGCCGTCACTGGCAGATCCACCCCCTCCCACAACTTCCACGCACCCCCGACTCCGTTATGCCCTCCTCTGCCTCCTTTCGCCTCTCCTGCTGTGTTACCTGCTCTAGCATGTGGTGGGAGAACCGGCAATGTGGGCAGGAAGGCTCTGGTCTTCCTACCAGTATCCTAGCAGTGAACTACTTAGCCCGCTGTTGGTAGGTGCTTTATAACTGGCTTCCAGCAATCTCCAGCTGCAGGATGCATATTCCCCTTCCATCTAGAGCCGATAGAATTGGGCTGTTAATCAGAAAAAACTATAGCATATCTGTGTAGCATGCTAATCAAGCTTTCACATTCTGATGCTAAATAATTCTCATAAGGGAATTTGTTTGCTTTAGGGGAATTGTGTCAGCAAATCTCTCTTTTGTCATGTAGTATAATGTTGGTCAAAATTCAGATTTTTCACAATCAAGAAAATGACTTGTTTTACATTAATATTTTAGTGTCATATTGTATCAAGCTGAGCGAATATGCTGGAACATACATTTACTGATTTAATATTTTTAATGCAAAATACATTAAATATTTCATTATAAAAAAGCAAAAGTTGGATGGGTTCTGTAGCCAATAATTTCACAAACCAATATTTGCATTCATAGCACTATGAGTTTGAGTCATTATATTATTAGCTTCCTGAAGATAGATTTTTGGAAGCGCTCTTAACAGGTTCAAACATGTTATGGCCAGATCATTAGAAGAGAAATTGATTAAACTTAATGATAATGAATTTTTACTCCTGTACCCTGCATACAAACTGTCCAGGCAGTTTCATTCACCCTGCCTGCTCTCAGCTTTTCTAATTCATTAGCAGATGCTTAAATGCCACCACTGTTCATGGCATATTATCTGTAAAGCCACATTAAAAATAAATTACCCAGATTTACTTTGTGAAAATGTTTAATCCCGAATGCATTAGTCTTCAACATTGGACATGTGAATTCCAAACACTACCACTTCTGCCTCTTTCTACATCGACTTTGAGCATTTTCAGTAATCCACCAGCTGCCACCTTTTGCTTCAAGAGAACCTTCAAATACAGAGAATATTGGATGCAAATTGAAATCACCAACACTTTAGGCATTTATATACGTTGTGAATATATGATATGCTATGAATATATAGATATATGTATTGCAGTAAAGCAGTGTTTCTCAAACTTTTAGCACCGGGACCCACTTTTTAGAATGTCAGGACCCACTTTTTAGCATGAGAATCTGTCAGGACAAATCTGACACGACACTTTAATTATATTAACCATAGTGTGATGATTTACTTCCCTGATAGAATGAATAATTTGTCTTGCTAATTATTGCTATACATGAAATAATATCTTTTTTGTCTCGACATGGTTTTTTTTTACTGTGCCAACTTCATATGCATTTAATATGAACAGAATATTTGAGAGATTTTTTTAAAGTTTTGATATCGTTTTTAGGTTAAACAGTTTTATTCAACCTATTTAATTGAGGAATTAACTGTATAAAAATACAGCACAGAAAGTACCAACTCCCAGTATATTTTAAATGACCCATTTCTATAGTTATCACATAGCCAAGAATTTGTTAATGCCAGTTGGTATTCTAAGTATTTAAAAGTATTAATAGTCAGGCAACATGTGTTGTCAACTTCTTGATGTTGGGGGACACCATATGGGCTTTTTGTCAATACCATTAACTTTTAGTGCATTAAAGTTGATACTCTAATAATTCATTTTCAGTGCCTGTTACAATCTACAGTTGCTTCAATAGAAGGCTTTTCAGAGCATTCAGAGCATGTTGTGATATTGCAATGGTTTGACTTTGTTAGGTTTAAAGGATCTCATATATTGAAGTTTGGCCAGCAAACATTGTTTGTTTGATATTATTTTTCAGTGTAGTATATTGTTAATGCATTCAAATTATCTACTGGTTTTTTTTTATCATTTTGGCATGGGAATGCTATAGATTTTGAAAATAGGTTGGGACAGATGAGCATTAAACCTTGGACAGAGACAGAATCTGTTGAATAAAGAATGAAACTAGGGTAGAAATTGGCTGGGCCAAAAACAGTTTAGATCAGGGGTGTCAAACATAAGGCCGTGGGTCAAATGCAGCCCCTGGAAGTAATTTATCCACCCGCATTATAATTAGGCTCCCTATGCTTGATAATTGGGCGCTCTCACATTTTAAAAATATGAACAAGATTTGTACATTTTCCTTCCTGTCATTTGCAGCTAATGAGTTTCTATGTGAACAAAACATGCTTATTTCTGGTCGGCATCTGCTTAATGACATCACTTTCTGCTTAAAAGCCGTTTTTGCCCAATGTTGTATATACGCAACAGGAATCAAACGTGTACATCTGTGGGCTGGGCAGAACTGGGTTAATGATGTCACTTCTGACCCTCAGCAGGTACCATGAATGCTGACTTTGGCGCTCTGTATGAAACAAGTTTAACATCACTGTTTTAGAGAAGGTTTAGGGTAAAGCCTAGTTTGATATAGGGACAAAAACACAATCAGTCTGCCTCTACATTTATTGATCTTTAGGGTCTGATATTTTTAAGCTGCCAGAATACACTTTTTCTTGCTCCAACCAATTTTGAAACAATTACATACAATCTCTGATGACACTGATTTGTCTCAATTACTTCAGAAGAACAAATAGTTGAAGACTAAAACTTAAAGTGCCACAGCCGAAGTACTGAGGATAGTATTATTGCTCAACAACTACTTTAGTTTCATGAAATGTGTAGCATCAATCAGAAACGGCAATGACATTACACAAGTGTTTCAGGAAGATATGCTAGTGGAAATGGTTGGCACTAGGTTGCAAGTGTACTGAGTGATATTATTTTTGGATTTGGATATTGGTTGCCTGCTTAGAAGCTTCAAACAGTGCTATCTGATCACTATATAGTGGGCTAATCTGCCTTTCCCCATGCAATTGGGAATCAAACCTGGGTAATTCACAGTTAGTAAATCACAGCATGGTAGTTTCTTTGAGCCCGTATGAATGTATATACATGTGAGAAGAAAACCAAGAGGCAACAAACAGCACATGAAAAGATTCTGCATATTGCCCTTCAAAAATCAGTTTGTAGCTTTTTAATTGTGCCGAGTTTGAAGCATTTTTGTAATGTGAAAAAAGATAAAGTAGCAGCATATGACCTGAAACTGAAGCTCTATTCCTTTCATCCATGCTTTAAAAGAACTGCACTTCTTCCTTTGTGGCCAGTAACGCAATGTTTCTAGTTTCTGGGGAATAAGCATGTTGCTGTTTACTGCAATGCACTTTATCAGTTGTAGCAGATCCTGCATGCTGAGAGTGGAGAAGGCATACAGTGGAACACATTAATCACATCAACATCGACAGTCGATTCAAGGTACAAGAAAAGAACTTGGTCTTTTAAAAAAAATTGACTTTTTCTTTTGCTTTGTTTTCTGATCTTGTGCAGCTTATTGTAGCACCTCATTCTACCACTGAAGTTCCAGTTCAATTTTATCCTTCTGGCTTAGGAAGAACCAATCACACTGCAACAATCACTTTTACTTGCCCACAGGTATGGATGCTCAGTGAGATCAGATTAATGAAATATTAGCATACTTAAACGTGTAATGAATTTTGGTATGGTCTGACACATAGACAGTGCAAGGCCAGAGGGCCATATATCAACTGTCAAAGATGGACAAGGTCCCCTGATCCCTGCCTGTTCCCTTGGGTGACTGATCCAGAGATCAGAAACAGCGTGTGGATGTTGAGAAAGTGTTGGGGAAGGCATTGGTATGTCTGATAAAGACAATAAACATTATGTTGCTTAAAATGAATTCTTACTGAATTAATGCTTACTGGAATTTTGATATTGAACTGGATATGCACATTTGATTCAGAAGGAATTGTGTTCCAAGCGAGAGCATTCTACTTTGGCATCGCTTCAAGCAAAATCCCTCTAATGTGCTCCAAACTAAAGCAAAGCCATCCAAAGCAGTTTTGAATGCTTGGTTGCTTTGTTCTGCTTTTCTTTGTCTGCCTGCTTTCATATATAGAAAGTAACATTCACGCAGCGGAGGGAGAAGGACAAGGGACAATTTGATTGTTAGCTTTGAATTGTCAGTGAGGCACATCCTTTCCTTCCAATCATTATGATTCTTGGGAGGGAACTAGGAAAATGGACAAACGTAGGAGTCGGGCTAACAGGTTTCTCTGCATATTCTCTCTTCAAGTGAATGTTTTCAGGAATTTGGGCATGTTTAATAAATCAATACATTTCTTTCCATTCCATTGTCATTGAACTATCTAATTTCTTCTTCTCTATCTATCTCATTCTTCTCTATCTAATTTCTTTGTTTCTTGTGTTTGTGGTTAATTTATATTTTTCTCTATTAATATTTTCCCAGGACCCAATTCCACTCTCCCAATTCCTAGTTCAACCCAGCCATACCAGAACTCTGTGTATGTGTTGGTTTTGCTTTGACTTACAGCCCAATCCTATCTGGGATGTCATAAAATGGCTTGTGCCACCAGCAGCCATTTTGAGTGTGCAGCCACAACCAGTGGCAGTGGGGGAGACCTGCTGCCAGAATGGCATAGGTAATTTTTAAGGTAGCGGAAGCAGGACAGGGTGGAGAAAGGGAGGAATAAGAATCATCCCTGGTGAAGCAGAAGGCAAATAGGGAGGTGAACCGAGGGTGGTATCAATGGCATTTATGTGCACCAATATCCTAACCCCATCTGTCTCTGTTGCACACCTTGGACTTATGCCTGCTAAACAGCAGGTATAGATCCAAGAAGGCACATAGTGGTGGTGGAAGCTTTCCCTGGGGTAAGTGAACAAAAGTTCACTTAAACTGAGGAGACCTTTCTGGCTGAGCCCCTACCATGGATGCAGTATGTGCTTCATTGGCACAGCTGCATCATCCGGGGGAGGGATGTGGGTGAGTTTGGACTGTTAGTTCTTAGAACGGCAATATATATAAAAGCATTTCATGTTATCATTTAGTATTGATTTTCTTGGGAACTACTGCATCTATCTTTCTGAAATTTTGTAAGGCACTTTCCTAAGGTCAGTTTTGTAGAAGGAAAAAAACCTAACCTCCGATGTCTAACATTGTTTTTATGGATGACTCCTTAATCTCTGAACCTATTTTTTTGAAATTAGTAGGAATCTCACGCACAGGAATCATATTACCTAGCACATGCAAATTGGTCACAAAAATGTGGCAAGACCAACAGAACATTTTTAAAATTACCAAACTTTGATAAAGAAATCCAGAACTTTTTTTGTGAAATAATTAAACATCAATTGGACCTAGAATAGAAACCCCAGAACCTATGTGGATTAAAATTTAATTGATGTTGGCCCCTTGTGAGAGCTTCAATCTCTGAAAATATCATCCAGTTCTGGAACGTAATTTTAAAAGTTGCTTTTTGAAATTACGTCATGAAATGAATTTAGCCCACTGAAATCAATGGAAAATAATTTTTTTTAAGGCTCCAATTGAAGCAAAGTAACCATCCAAATTGGATGGATCCAAAATATCCAAATCCAAATTAAAACAAAATTTTGAAATGGTCCAACAGAACAATTTATGGCACCAAAACAATGAAGCAAAACCTGAAGCAGTGTGTTCTTTTTGCACATCTCTATTGGATCCTTCCCAGGGACAGACTGCACTTGCTCCCGGTGTGGAAGGGATTGTCACTCCCGGATTGGCCTTTTCAGCCACACTAGACGCTGTGTCAGAACCACCTTTCAGAGCACGATACCATAGTCTTTCGAGACTGAAGGTTGCCAATACAATTGGATCCTTCATAAGCAAGTATGGAAATGAGAGAATTTAAAAATCAATTATTGTTCAAAATTACATCATCCAAAAGTAATAATTACTATTCAAGAAATAATGACCAAATTATTAATCATTTTGACTTGGTTAGTGTGGATAATTATGAATTGGTTAAATATTAACCATGTTCAAGAAGATATTCCAAAATGTGCAGAGTTAGAAATGCTATAATTCTTTGGAGTAACTATACTGTGTTTGTATAGATATACAGACACACACATATATAAGACCTTTGTTCTAGCAGTGCAATGATGCTTGGGAAGCACACAAGGCTTGGACCTTGTTGCCTGGTGGGAGTGCAGAGTGCACTGAGAAGCTGAGACTATGAACAGGAGCAGCGAGGCGCAGAGCAATGAATAAGAAACGGCAGACAGGTTTGAATGTGGAGATGCATCAGGGAGGCTTAAAGCAGGAACAGATCTAACTTCCTCGCCCCGCCTCTACCAAGCTTTTTATTAAGTCATTAAAACACATGAAGCAATAGATAAGCAGCTAGTTACAGCTAGCTGGGCCTGAGCTAACTACAAAGCACATTCTTGAGATAAAGACCTCCCGTTGTTTACTGCACTGGGCTTTAGACACTCAGTGTATTACCAAGGCCAAGAGCTTGCTCTTGCGCAGACGCAACAGTCGCAGGCATGCCCGCTGTCGTTGTTGCCACTTACTGAGACTAAGCCCAGCACCTGTGCATATAATTACCACACTTTGTGTTAATGTCTCATGTATTACAAAAAAGTGCTTTTAAAAAAATATTGGAAGGGGCATGACTAAATGAATATGACTCATCTCCTTAATCTACTGTTTTACTAAAAGTTGCATCTGGAAACAAAAGAGAAAAGCTAATATTATGACACACATGCCATTCAGTGCGTAATTTGTGCTTGGGTGAAATGTTTGGTTCATAAAAAATATTTGATTTCTTTATCCCATTGGGATTTCTGATTCACTAATAAGATTCTCACTTGTAAGCACTGTTATAGTCACCCTGGAGAGGGATGACGGGAGCACAGCTCTCGTACTTTGAGATAAACCAGAACGCTGCTGGAATGCTCTGACACCATATCGAGGTCTCTGAGCCTAGATGGAGATGTGAGGAGCAAGAACAAGTTGCCACAACAATAACAGACTCTCTGTATTCCTCATGAGTCAGTGTTTTATTGTATCGTACTGCAGCACAAGGCTCTGCAATGAGCTCTCTCTGTTCTGTGCCCTCTTCCTCATCTGAACCTGGCAACCCTGTGCCTATAAATTACCTCCCTGCCTCTCTTCATTTTTCTCTTTCTGGCATCCAGGTCTAGGAACTTTCCAGCCACACTCTGATATTTTAGTGTTAGGATTGGAAAGAGAAGGCGAGACTTTGTGCCATGTTCTTCCACTTGATAGTTTGCACAGGGTGGGAATATCAGGGAAGGGTTGGGGTTAAGGGAACAATATGAGGCTGGAAGATAGAACATGTCAGATAGCAGGAATTCTAAGGCATGAAAGCTAGTCAGGCAAGGACATGGGTGTGTGTGTGTGTGAGAGAGAGAGAGAGAGAGAGAAAGAACACATGAGTCAGGGAGGATTGTGTGAAAAATGACACAGAGAATGGGATAGACTAGAGGAAAGGGTGTAAGTGAGAGAAAGAGTAGGGGTGACCAGATCTGTTCTCTCAAAAGCAGTCATTCTTTTAGAAGCAACTCAACTTCAGAGTTACGACTCTGTCTATCCAAAAGAAGCAACAGTCAGTTTGCTCACTAACAAAAGTCAGTTTGTTCAGTAGATGGCTGCATCTGTTTCCTTGTCCCCCTTTCCCTCTATTTACTTCTTGCCTGATTCCACCCCCTCACCAGTTTTTTCTTCATCGTGTAATGTCATTGTATTATGGTTGCTAAATCTTGAAAGAAAAGAAACTCCAAGCATGCTTAGTAAACAGTCACCCCAAACAAACCTTAAGAATAATGGAAACCCACCTGAGGCTCCATTTGGGACACCCCCTAACCCCTTTAAAGGGTTTTGTTTTTTTAAAAAAATTGTGTTGGTAGAACGTAGCTCTGGGGGTCTGGTCTGGCTATGGGGCTGTGCCCTAGGTATCATGAAGAGCTTCTCCACTTCAGAATGTACTACTACATGCTGCTTGTAAAGCACTTCATTTCCATACTAGATAAATTGTATGATTCCTCATAATACAGCAAATGCAATGCTTTTTCTACAGGTAAAAGTTAGTTGCAACCTGATCTACAGCAAAATTAAACCAGCTTACTTGGGTTTAATATACTGTAGTTCAATTGATTTCACCTTAAAATCACTGAATAAAATCACTTAAAACCTAAGCCCAGAAACTGAGGGCATTTTGCAAGGTGTACCATTTAGAGGCTTCTCCCTTCTTTAATATTTTCCCTTCTTTGGGAGCCCCATTAGGCTAATCCAAGCAACCCATGCAGGGGCCTGCAGAGTGGATTAAGCCCATCAAGAGCCTTTTGTCTTTCTGAGCTTTCATAATCTCATGCCTGAAGACCAGCCCCCTTTTAATCAGCAAGGAGGGAGGGAGGAGGGGCAGTGAGCTAGGGGTATAAAGCTAGTGCCTGCTACCACGTGCGCCTCTCTGCAGAGGCGCCCGTGGCCTCTGGGGAACTCAGTGCCTCGGGAACAAAGTGCCAGGTAAGGCACCGCGAGTTTAGCATCTGGGTGAGTTCAGCAGCAGGGTGAGGAAACCAGGGCCCCAGACACCGCCCTTCTCTTCCCTTGAGAAGAGGGCAGCAAACCAGTGTAGGGTTTTTTAAGTACCCCTAAATAAAAACAACAAAAAAAGCTATGCAGTCAGACAGCCAGCAGCAGGGCAGGGGCTATCCAGTATTTTGCATCGAGTGTAACATGTATGACTACAGGCCTCTGGGGCATGTCATGGGTGTGTCCTCAGTGCAAGGAGCTCCAGGGTCTCAGGGAACATGTCCGCTCCCTTGAAGCCTTGGTGGCCGACCTGGAGAAGCAGAGGCAGGCAGAGAAGGACCATGGGGAGACTTCTGGGGATGATCAGGCTTCGTCCCAACCTCAGGCATGCAGCTCCTCAGCTGCCCGGGTGGGAAGTCTCAGGCTGGAGGATGTCATCCTGGAGAGGAGGGAAACAATCCCGTAGGGGGGACCCCTTCTCCAGGGGATGGGCCCGTATCTGAACACACTCAGGATACTCCTTGGCGGGAGGGGGGTCGGCGGCTTCTTGTAGTGGGGGATTTGATTATCAGAAACATAGACAGCGGGGTTTTCAACAGATGTGAGGACCACATGGTGACTTGCCTGCCTGGTGCGAAGGTTGCGGACATCACTTCTCATCTAGATAGGCTGGTAGACAGTGCTGGAGAGGAGGTATTGGTTGTGGTGCATGTCGGCACCAACAACGTGGGCAAGTGTAGCCAGGAGGTCCTGGAGGCCAAATTTAGGCTATTAGGAAGGAAGCTGAAAGCCAGGACCTCAAAGGTAGCATTCTTTGAAGTGCTACCTGTTCCACATGCAAGGCCAGCTAGGCAGGCGGAGATCAGGAATCTCAATGCCTGGATGAGAGGGTGGTGTAGGGAGGAGGGGTTTAGATTAGTTAGGCACTGGGGAACATTTTGGGACAAGCGGGGCCTGTACAAGAGGGATGGGCTTCACTTCAACCAGAATGGAACCAGACTGCTGGCGCATAAAATTAAAAAGGTGGCAGAGCAGCTTTTAAATTGATCCCTGGGGGAAGGCCGACAGGACCCGAGGGGCATCCGATTCAGGACTCCTTATCCCTATGGGACGAGGATGGGGAGATTAGAGAACAACAAGGCAAAGACAGAGTAGGAGAAGAAATTGGGAATGGTCGCATGATAGGATGTGACAGACGGTTTGGCACAATGAGAGGATGCAGAGACAAAGGAGTGAATAAGCAACCCATCCTGGGCATTGCATGTACAAATGCTTTTATGCAAATGCCCGAAGTCTCCGAGCAAAGATGGGAGAACTGGAATGTGTAGTGACTAGGAAAAACATTGACATAGTGGGCATAACGGAAACCTGGTGGAATGCGGAAAATCAGTGGGATACCACAATCCCAGGCTATAAACTCTACAGGAGGGACAGGGAGGGGCGTGTTGGAGGTGGGGTGGCCGTTTATGTAAAGGAAGGAATAGAATCCAGCAAAGTAGAGATTGAAGGTGGGTCTGACTCCACTATAGCAATTCTGTGGGTTAAATTACCAGGCCTGAGGAGCGATGTAATATTGGGGGTGTACTATCGTCCTCCAGACCAGAAATCGGAAGGGGACCTTGAAATTAGGAAACAGATCAAGGAGGTGACAAGGAGGGACAGGGTTGTAATCATGGGGAACTTCAATTATCCTCATACTGACTGGGTCAATTTGTGTTCTGGTCACGAAAAGGAGACCGGATTCCTTGACACGCTAAATGACTGTGCCTTAGAGCAGCTAGTCATGGAGCCCACCAGAGGACAGGTGACACTGCATTTAATATTGTGCGGTACTCAGAAACCTGGTTAGAGATGTCAGTGTTATGGAGCCATTGGGGAACAGTGATCATGCTGCAATCCGTTTCGACATGCACGTCGGGGTAAGAATACCAGGCAAATCTCTCACAAAAACCCTTGACTTCCGACAGGTAGACTTCCCTCAAATGAGGAGGCTGATTAGAAGGAGGTTGAAAGGGAAGGTAAAAAAAGTCCAATCTCTCCAGAGTGCATGGAGGTTGCTTAAAACAACAGTAATAGAAGCCCAGCAGAGGTGTATACCACAAATAAAGAAGGGCTCCACTAAATGCAGGAGGGTGCCCGCATGGCTATCCAGCCAAGTTAGAGAGGCTGTAAAGGGCAAGGAAGCTTCCTTCCGTAAATGGAAGTCTTGCCCTAATGAAGAGAATAAAAAGGAACATAAACTGTGGCAAAAGAAATGTAAGAAGGTGATACGGGAGGCCAAGAGAGACTATGAGGAACACATGGCCAGCAACATTAAGGGGAATAATAAAAGCTTCTTCAAATATGTTAGAAGCAGGAAACCCGCCAGAGAAGCGGTTGGCCATCTGGATGGTGAGGGAGGGAAAGGGGAAATAAAAGGAGACTTAGAGATGGCAGAGAAATTGAATGAGTTCTTTGCATCTGTCTTCACGGCAGAAGACCTCGGGCAGATACCGCTTCCCGAATGGCAAGGAATTAAGTCAGATAGAGGTTAAAAGAGAAGATGTTTCAGAACTCATTGATAAAGATCATTAAGTCACCGGGCCCTGATGGCATGCACCCAAGAGTTATTAAGGAATTGAAGAATGAAGTTGCTGATCTCTTGACTAAAATATGCAACTTGTCCCTCAAAATGGCCAAGGTGCCAGAAGATTGGAGGATAGCAAATGTCACACCGATCTTTAAAAAGGGAAAGAGGGGGGACCTGGGAAACTGTAGGCTGGTCAGCCTAACATCTATACTGGGTAAGATGGTGGAATGCCTCATCAAAAATAGAATCTCAAAAAACATAGACAAACAGGCCTTGCTGAAGGAGAATCAGCATGGCTTCTGCAAGGGTAAGTCTTGCCTCACGAACCTTATAGAATTCTTTGAAAAGGTCAACAGGCATGTGGATGCGGGAGAACCTGTGGACATTATATATTTGGACTTTCAGAAGGCGTTGGACATGGTCCCTCACCAAAGGCTGCTAAAAAAAAACTCCACAGTCAGGGAATTAGAGGACAGGTCCTCTCCTGGATTGAGAACTGGTTGAAGGCTAGGAAGCAGAGAGTGGGTATCCATGGGCAATTTTCACAATGGAGAGAGGTGAAAAGCAGTGTGCCCCAAGGATCTGTCCTGGGACCGGTGTTTTTCAACCTCTTCATAAATGACCTGGAGACAGGGGTGAGTAGTGAGGTGGCTAAGTTTGCAGACGACACCAAACTTTTCTGAGCGGTGAAGACCAGAAGTGATTGTGAGGAGCTCCAGAAGGATCTCTCCAAACTAGCAGAATGGGCAGCAAAAGGGCAGACACACTTCAATGTCAGTAAGTGTAAAGTCATGCACACTGGGGCAAAAAATCAAAACTTCACATACAGGTTGATGGGTTCTGAGCTGTCTATGACAGATCAGGAGAGAGATCTTGGGGTGGTGGTGGACAGGTCGATGAAAGTGTCGACCCAATGTGCGGCGGCAGTGAAGAAGGCCAATTCTATGCTTGGGATCATTAGAAAAGGTATATTGGCAACCTTCAGTCTCGAAAGACTATGGTATCGTGCTCTGAAAGGTGGTTCTGGCACAGCGTCTAGTGTGGCTGAAAAGGCGAATCCGGGAGTGACAATCCCTTCCACACCGGGAGCAAGTGCAGTCTGTCCATGGTCTGTCTCCCTGGCTATGGGCCTTCCTTCTTTGCCTCTTAGCCTCAGACTGTTGGCAAAGTGTCTCTTCAAACTGGGAAAGGCCATGCTGCACAGCCTGCCTCCAAGCGGGCTGCTCAGAGGCCAGGGTTTCCCACTTGTTGAGGTCCATCCCTAAGGCCTTCAGATCCCTCTTGCAGATCTCCTTGTATCGCAGCTGTGGTCTACCTGTAGGGCGCTTTCCTTGCACGAGTTCTCCATAGAGGAGATCCTCTGGGATCCGGCCATCATCCATTCTCACGACATGACCGAGCCAACGCAGGCGTCTCTGTTTCAGCAGTGAATACATGCTAGGGATTCCAGCACGTTCCAGGACTGTGTTATTTGGAACTTTGTCCTGCCAGGTGATGCCGAGGATGCGTCGGAGGCAGCGCATGTGGAAAGCGCTCAGTTTCCTCTCCTGTTGTGAGCGAAGAGTCCATGACTCACTGCAGTACAGAAGTGTACTCAGGACGCAAGCTCTGTAGATCTGGATCTTGGTATGTTCCGTCAGCTTCTTGTTGGACCAGACTCTCTTTGTGAGTCTGGAAAACGTGGTAGCTGCTTTACCGATGCGCTTGTTTAGCTCGGTATCGAGAGAAAGAGTGTTGGAGATCGTTGAGCCAAGGTACACAAAGTCATGGACAACCTTCAGTTCATGCGCAGAGATTGTAATGCAGGGAGGTGAGTCCACATCCTGAACCATGACCTGTGTTTTCTTCAGGCTGATTGTCAGTCCAAAATCTTGGCAGGCCTTGCTAAAACGATCCATGAGCTGCTGGAGATCTTTGGCAGAGTGGGTAGTGACAGCTGCATCGTCGGCAAAGAGGAAGTCACGCAGACATTTCAGCTGGACTTTGGATTTTGCTCTCAGAATTAGAATTAGAAAATTAGAATTAGAAAAGGTATTGAGAACAAAACTGCTAATATTATAATGCCGTTGTACAAATCAATGGTAAGGCCATACCTGGAGTATTGCATCCAATTCTGGTCGCCACAACTGAAAAAAGACATAGTGGAAATGGAAAAGGTGCAAAAGAGTGCGACTAAGATGATTACTGGACTGGGACACCTTCCTTATGAGGCAAGGCTATGGCGTTTGGGCCTCTTCAGCCTAGAAAAGAGACGCCTGGGAGAGACATGATTGAGACATACAAAATTATGCAGGGGATGGACAGAGTGGATAGAGAGATGCTCTTTACACTCTCACATAACACCAGAACCAGGGGACATCCACTAAAATTAAGTGTTGGGAGAGTTAGAACAGACAAAAGAAAATATTTCTTTACTCAGCGTGTGATTGGTCTGTGGAACTACTTGCCACAGGATGTGGTGATGGTGTCTGGCCTGGACGCCTTTAAAAGGGGATTGGATAAGTTTCTGGAGGAAAAATCCATTACGGGTTACAAGCCATGATGTACATGTGCAACCTCCTGATTTTAGGAATGGGTTAAGTCAGAATGCCAGATGTAGGGGAGGGCACCAGGATGAGGTCTCTTGTTATCTGGTGTGCTCCCTGGGGCATTTGGTGGGCCGCTGTGAGATACAGGAAGCTGGACTAGATGGGCCTATGACGTGATCCAGTGGGGCTGTTCTTATGCTCTTAAAAACCCATCAAGGAAAACAAAGTGCCAGCATTTCTAGTATACATGGTCTGTACCCAAGGACAGTTGGAGGATAAAGTGCTGTTATTCCGTCTGAACCCATGATAGGTTACAGAACTTGGGTCAATAAATTAAAAGTTTAATTCTTCATCAAATACCAAAGCTATAAAATAAGTAAATAATTCACTGAAGCCTTTTGGATCCAAATTGAGGCCTGACGTCCAAGTTTTTATTTGCAGCCAAATTTTTAATCAATATCTAATCCTTTTCCTGGCTGTGTCCAGCCCCCCTCAACCTTTTCAGTGTTTTGCTCTAACCTTTGTGACTTTATGTTGCTCTTTTCATCTCTGAGTCATTTGAACTTTTGACTTCCCAGTGTTTTTAGTGATGCAAGGCCATTGCACTGTTGGTAATCATGGCACTAAAATACATCAGTATTATTATGTTGTTTGTAGCAATTCAAGGCCCAGATTTTTTTTGACAGTAAGCCTATGTCTCCCAAAACTTTTAACCTTAAACAATGGCATTGATTTTCTTCCCTTGATTTCACTGATTAAATGCTTCTGAACTGACACTTTAAACCATCTCATAGCTGAGTAGCTGACTAATTCAAAATCAACTAATGACAGCACTTACAGGACAAGCCTTAACTGTTTCCGATTGTGCCTCATTGCTGAATTGAGAGAGCCTGCTATGGGTTATTATCTGCTTCATTTGTTTCTGGTTTGGAGCTGTGCAAAGAGCTCTCTACAATGTGAATTTGAGCTCAGGCTGTAATCACTTTGCTCTTGTTTTTGATCACTGAAATTAACTTTGTTGGGACAGCAGGACTGAAATGCCAACTTGAATACAACAGTTACCCAAGATGTTAATAAACTTATATCACCCAGTACTCCTAGTAAAGCAGCAACATCCAAATGTAATGGAGTGAGACTAATGGTACTGAGCAGTGTTACAGGTGACCAGGATCTAATATTAGATTCTGTTGAGTATTCTTTGCTTAGATTCTTTTTTACTTTTCCTATTTAACGTGCTGCAGCTAATAATGTAGTATCTAAAATGCTCCTCAAGAAATGTAATCGGGGTTAGCCTATGGTCTGATTAGAGCAGTAGTTTTTTAAAATATGTTTATCTGCCACTTTTCTGCCTCCCAAGAGACCCTCAAAGGGGTCACAACTGGTTAAAATATAAAGCACATCAATATAAAACAATAAAAAACGAAAAACAATAAAATGACAATTACATAATATAATGTGTGATGTTGGTACCCTATACAGTGGTCTAGTTGATGTTATTTTTCCTTCCTTTTTTTGAGGTAAAAGGTTTGCATAATATGTAGTGCAAATGTGCTATGTGTTACTTTATATCAGTGGTTGAAAGAGTCCACGCACCCACCACAGGAAAAGGGACAGCCAGCTAGCTAGGTGAAGTGGATTGACCCTTGGCCCTTAAAAAGTTATCATAATTTTCCAATGTAGTCATCATGTGGGACAATGTAAACAATGGTTGTAATCCATCGTTCATAGGACCTTTGATGGGACTAAGCATGCAGAGCATTCCACAGTGTCAAGGAGAATAGAACCCTCCTTTCTAGCATTGAGCAGTTAATCTGTGTTGGGGACACCATGATAAGCGAACCAGAGGCACTTAATTAGGGCTATCATTCCATAGTTTAAAGATAAGAAAGAAGAACCAAAGTGTCTTCTAATTAAAATATGAATACTTTTATTCTTCCCACAGCTTGAAGAATGGGTATTTTTCTTTTCTGGCGTTGGTCTGATTCCTCAGCCACAGGAGCCAGTGAGTGTGAGTTCTCGCCTTGGCTATCATTCTTCCATCATCATAAGCTTCAAGAATCCTACTTTTGAAGAAGTTCTGGTAGATGTGATTTTAACAGGTACTGTAAATTTTCCTTTTGCTATTGTATAACTGAGTATATAGTCCTGGACAGTTCACATGACCCAAACAGTAGAGGCTTGGAAATATATACGCCGGCTTGGAAAAATCTGCCAGCCTTACAGGTGAAGGAACATAATTTCTTCTTAGAGAGGGGAGGATCTACCTGTTTTTACAGATGGCAAACAAAATTCTCCCCAAGTGAGTGCTATGTTTCAATTTTGTAGTGGATTTTCTGCTGAGCTTGACAGATATTAGCTGGAAAGATGATTCAGGGCCCACTCCTATCCAACTTTCTAGTGCCAATGCAGTTGTAGTGAAACCCTAAGTAAGGAAACAAATATTCCCTTTACTTGAGGAGACCGCCCTGATTGCCCCCCCCCATCAACGGATGCATCAATGCCCCGCTGGAATGGCTGTATCAGTTCTTGAAAGTTGGATAGGTTTGGGCCTTCAGTCTGTTTGCTGTCACCCACATCTGGCCAAAATAGGGAACTACAAGAAGTCAAGGTACGCCAGCAAGGAAACCTCTTTATATTGATCAGATCAGCTGGTACACCTTGATGGTCATAAAGGCTTCCAGGCCATATTCACTTGCTTGTTTGAGTAATAAGGATTGCTCTACTCTTCAGTGCTAGCTATAGACCATCTTTGCTTTATCTTATCTCACCATACTTCAGCAGAAAACAGGTGGGCACTTACTGAGAGATTCATTGAAACTGTTTTAACTGTTCTATGCAACCATCATACTTACTTTCATCTGATTGTAGCATAGTTAAATATTCATCACTTTGTACATACACCTAATGAATCATGCTAAACCAATGGTGCCTGGCAAAGTGTGTGAAAAAGAAAGCAGCAATTTGAGCTTGGTCTTTCATTTGCTAAGAGATTTTTCTCAGGGGAGCTTATGTTGATATGAATCTGGAGCTCCTCATACTCTTACTTTCCATCTTTACAATATCTACTCAGCCTGTAGGTTTCTCAGTAAATAATTAGTGCATTTTAGCTGTGTTTTAGGGAACTCTTGACTTCCCTAGAAGCTTATCTGGGTTTTCTTCAGGAGAACATCTGTCCTGTAAATCATCTCTCTCCAATAGATACTGAACTTGTAAGGCAGCCCAGAACATCCTGCTTCTTGTGGGAGGAGGCATGTGAAACAAGATGACTTGGGCACACTAGTCATTCTCAGGCAGACTCTGTATAACTGGTGCTATTAATAAATTTAATTCAGTTGTATTGCTTGAACTGTGCCAAGGATTTATTGAGAAGGTAAGAAATAGGGCTGCTGGCCTCTCTTTTTAAAATTCTGTGTTCCTTCCCCACTGAGAATGAATTATTTTAAAGGATATGAACATGTTCATGTTGTCTTTCATTTATGAAGAGAGTGCTCCCTCATCAATTTGACACTTTGCTGGCATGCCATTTTTATTGTTGGCATCCTTCAGTCTCAGAAGACCATGGTGTCACGCTCTGAATGGTGGCTCTGGAACAGAGTGTCCTCTCCAGTGCGCGAAGCCTGGGTAAAGTAGGTATGGAGGATAGGCTGCTACCCATGCAGCAAATCCCCCCTCTCCACATCGCTGAAATGGTCCAATGGAAAGGCAGAGGCCAATATGGTTGGTTCCAGCGGCGTCGCAGGAATTGACAGAATATGACTGTGTTCAGCCATGAACTGCCTCAGAGACTCCGGCTCCGGATTTTGCCTTGAGGTTGACTCCTGAAGCCTTTTCCATAACTGGATGTAGCCACAAGGCAGTGGAGGTTTGGGATCAGAGTTTTCCTTCTCTCAGATGAGCTGCCTTCCCAGGCTAATGAGTCCCATCTACCTGGTTGCTGTTTAGTCGCCTCTTACGACAAGTACAACCAAACTGAGGGCCTATTCTTATCCCCAGCCCCCAATAGGCGTGCCATAGAATCTCATATTCCTCTCAACCTACCTGTAAGGGGTACTAGCAATCTCATGAGATTTGTGCTGGTTGAAAGGCAGCCAAGGTTGTGACTGCAGGTAGACAGTTGACTAAGTGGTGCTCTAACTCTGTGCTTAGCTCCTTTGTGCATGTTGACTACTAGGAAACCACTACACACATATGCCATCATGCTCAAGTTCCCTGTAAAATGATTCTGCAGAATTCTGGTTCTCTCTTACTAGGAGGTGCATTATCACATGATAATGTTGCATACATGTCTATTGTATTCATAGCACACAGTATTCTCAGTTCACACATGAGCACGATAGAGTGATGCAACACTGTTTTCATCTTATGAGCCAATGTTTCCTTGATAATGTGGATCCTTCCCATACCACTCCAATAACATAGAAATCCAAGAATCAAGTGAAAGGAGTCAATAGTATGACCTTTTCTTCACCAGTTGCCACCTTCCCACCCTGCCGCACATAGCAGCCACTTCACCTGGCCTCATGGGTTGGCTGGTACTGCTCTCACGAGGAGGCAAGCAGCTTGGGATTGGCAATTTTGAACTGAAAAATGATAACAGGAGAAGGAGTTAACTAGCCTCTTCCGACCTGCCTTTCCTCTGCTCTGTTTACTTTGGGTTAAAACAGATGCTGTATGCAGGCTGAAAATTGCCAGTCCTAGGCAGTTGTCTAAGTGAGATAGAAGCAATATGAATACCATATGGGAGTGGGGGAGATAACAGCTGAACGGGGGACGGGGGGACATGATTCTGAACATTCAAATGGCAGAAAGTGTAGGATGCAAATGCAGAAAAAAGAGATCAAAAATCAGTGTTCCCTAGCAAATGCAAACTTAGCTTGCCAGCCTTAGCATTGTTTATAGGGAATCTCTTCATCTAGAAGTCACAAGTATTTTGTGCGTGCTGGTGATCACCTCATGATGTAGTTATCAACTAACAAACATGCATGTGCAAACTCACTTCAGCTGTGTGATATGCTTTTTAAAAAAGATGATTTGAACATATTAGCTGAACTTGTATACTTAGATTGCATAGCATATTGATTTTCTTATTCCATTGCTTGGATAGCCTATAGTAAGAACATGGGCTAATCGATTTGTATAGTCATGTGCTTTTCAGAAAGGAGTCATTCATGTCCTAGCTTGCTTTCCTGATGCTGTATTAGAAGGCAGTCCACTAGACATGTCTCTTTTTGAAATAATTGGGTACTGTGCAGCAGAGCTTTTGTGCTCTTGCATAGCGTTGATTCATCTCTACTGAGGCTGTGCAGGGCATGTTTTAGCAGAAAGTGTTTTCAGCATTTATAGATCTAATTTTTACTGTGCTTCTTGGTTAAAGAGTTTTTTCTATATACCAACCTCAAGTAAATACATTTCTGAAAGACAAGTACAAGGTGCTTAGGAAGGTGCATGCATGCACACACGCACACTTTTTGTCTAGTGACAACATCTGCTGTAAAATGGTTTCAATATATATAATGATGGGCATAATCCAGTCCCGGCTGGGCCAACGCTAGCTTCTGAGGTAGGCAGGGGGGTGGGGAGGAAATGAGAGGGAGGCGTTCCTGGGCGGGGGAGGGCGGGTGGTGGGCAGCCCTGGGGGCGGGTGGTGAGTGGGAGGCAGAGCCAGTTATGCTGGATCCCAACCTCCGTTTCTGGGGAAAACAGAGCAACTTCAAGCTCCACTCTCCTTGGACTTGTGCCACCTCAAGAGGTGGCGCAAGTCTGAGGAGACCCTTAGGGGTAAGTGCACCTTTCCCAGGGGTAAGGGGAAAAGTTTCTCCTTGCCTCTGGCTGGGCCACTTTTGGCTCCTATCCTGCGCTGAATACAGCACAAGCCTCCTGGCTTGCCTATTCCAGCGCAGGATAGGATTGCGCCCAATATGCTGGTAAAGTATTTTACATTATATTTTAGATGTTTCTTTGAAAAACAGAACTTAAATTTTTGGCCCAATCCTATTAAAGGCCTGTACTGGCAGAATGCCCATTCTGCCAGCACAGTCTGTTGTAAAAGCACCGTAGAGTGCTTTGCGACAGTCAAAGAACCAGTGCTTTGGCAGGAAGGCTGGAGTCTTTTCACACATGCTGGCAGAGTGATAGAGGCCTGCTAGAATAGGTAAGCCCCATACAGGAGGTGGAATGGAGCAGGGGGAGGGTGGAGAGGGGATTGAATGGGGCAGAAGGAGAGTAGGGATGGTTGGATCAGGCCCAAGAAAGGGGCAGGTTTGGCACGTGCAGAACCTAAACCTTCCTGGGCCTGATCTGCCTGCACAGAACAACTTGGACTTGTGCCAGCAATACTGCCTTGGCCACCAAGAATCTTTCTTTTTTCTGTAGGTGGTTTTGCCATCACTGCCCCTTCACATGTACATGTGTGTCCTGCACGTGTCATGTGCACATACACAAATAACTGAAATTGGGGAAATTAGCAGGCAAAAGGTCAAATCTAAGAGTGTGACAAGGTTTGGGATCCTTGACATGGATGAGTGGTGGAAAACAATCTCAAAGTGCCTCAAAATGAGACTAACAGTAACCACAAGACATAACTTTTCAAAGAAATATAACAAGTACTGAGGAGAGAGAGTTACTTGCAAATAGCTGTGTTTGGAAAGTTAGTTGGAAAGATGACTTAATTTTTTGGGGTAAGATAGAGACAGAGAGAGAGAGAGAGAGAGAGAGAGAGAGAGGTCACCTATCCTAGTCTGCTGGTTATGGCTTGAGTGCAAAGTTGTTCCTAAGTAGCAAGGCGGGGCTGTAAGGTTTCCAGGTTCCAGAGGAGGAAAAGACCAAGAACAGATGAGGCTTACTTCAGAGAAAAGAAACCTCCAAGCACAGCATGGACACCACATCTAGTTTCTGAAGTGACCCCCCCCCAAAAAAAAACAAAAAACAAACAAACCCCAAATCTACTTCCAGAGCAGGGAAGTTATAGGACTTTTCACAAAGGAAACAAAAGGAATATTTGGCAGGACAAAAGAGTTTGGAGAGCTTCTTTAGCTATGCATTTTGAGGTTCCTGGTCTTGGTTGTATTTTTCCAGGGGGATGCAAAAGAGCTTGATGGCCCATCCAGGGGAGTTCCTGCTGAACAATAGTGTGGCAGGGTGTGTTATCTCAGGTTCAGGTGGAAGAGCTTCTTGAGCCAGCATCTGAAAAGAACTACCCAGTTGGGCAATTGCAATTTAATTTAGCATTCAGGCAGGAGTGGTTCTTGCTAGCTATCCTTTTGTCAGACCTCAAGCACCCAGATTTAGTGGGTGGGCCTTTCCTTGGAAGCCAGCAAAATCTCACCCATTTTCACATTTCAGGGAGGCTTGCCCAACTCTGAAACCAAGATGGAGTCAGTTTAAACTGCACACCTGTTTGGGGAAAGAGGGTGTCTGTAACAGTGGAGAGCAGAAGGATAAGTGTCATCACCTGTCCACCAACCATTACATTAATTGCTGTAATAATTTTATAGGATGTTCATACAACTTCTTGGGATGTTCATATGTCACACAATCTGACTGTTGTGTGTAAGGGGAAGACACACTCCTGAGAGGGATGTGAAAGGTCAATTTGGCTTGGTGAAGATCCTCACATAAGTTCTGGAGAAGTCTATGCAGTGTTGTCAGAAGCAACAGTGATGTTGGCAAGCAGGGAGACTGAGGATTAAGAAGCTCAGGAGGAGAACTGCCCAGGAAGTGAAAGTGTTAAAGGAAAGATAGGCTATGGAGAAACAGTGTCTGAAGAAAAGCTGGGTAGACTAACAGTCTGATCCTACAGTGGGGCAGCTCTGGATTGCCATGTGCTGCCCCAGCAATGGCCATCACAAATGTGCCCTAAGGTGAGAGGTACTCATGGAGACACCAGTGCCACTTGGTGCTGGGCCTCCACACTGACAGGACAACTGACAGGAGCCACAAACAGTAGGTTCTCCACCAGGCAATGGGTAGGGACAAACTTGGGTGGGGGAGGACAGTCTGGGAGGTGATTTGGGCCTGGGAGGGCAAGGAAAGCAGCAGAGGCTGCAACCGAATCCTATTTCCCCTTTGGGCCTCAGAGGCTAACACAGGTTTTCTTGGTTCTGCACCAGCTAAATAGCTGGCGTAGCTCCAAGTAGACCCATTGGGGCTGCCTGGGCTCTACACGGGGTAAGGGAACCAATGTTCCCTTATCCCAGACAGACCTCTGGCTGCTTCTCTGGCCCTGCAGGATACAGCAGCGCTGGTTTTGGCCCCAGTGTACTGTGCAGTGCCAGCCAAGCATAGGATTGGGCCCTAAATACTGGAAAATGGCAGAGACACCAAGAAAGCTAAGGAGGAATGGAGGCACAATGAGATAAGGCAGATGGAACAAGAAGTTAATGGAAAGGAAATCTGGATACACATAAAATAATTAGCTGAATTTTTGGCTGTGAGTTAAGTAACCATAGAGTAGAATTTAAGTAACCAAGTAAAGTAGAATTTTCAGTGTTACATTGGATCAACATTGCAGATAGATCAAAGTTGGCAGGTTTCTTAAACCAGTTTTAGATTGTTCATGAGTGGAGTTTCCTCGCCCCCTCGGATAAGGGAAATTCTTAATCAGTTTTCTTTGAGAATGCGGGATTTTTCTTTGGCATTTGGGATGCATACACAAAATCTGTTATCAACATTTCAAATTCTGCTATTCCTGCCAAAAAGCAAGCATAATGGAATCCAAAGAGTGTTGCAATGGTAGAATCGTGGTACAGTAGAACCAGGGAAAATATGCTCATACATAGTTAAAATGTTATTTGAGTTTCCCTAGTGTTTACATTGATGTGTGCATATCAATATCAGGTCTCCAATTACCAAGGCTGTACTGTAATGCTTGTCACTGTACCCCATAACTGTGCAATGCAAACAAAGCTTTGCAATTATAAATTCATTCATACATAATATTTAAATATGTTTATCTGCATAAATCTAGATGTACATATTAGCAACTCCTCATTGGGGAAAAATGCATTAAAAAGTGTTACTAGCACTTATGCAAATGAGTAAAGAGCTATGCTGAACCGAAAGATTCATGTCTCTGTGCAATTACTAATCAGCTGAGGGTGGAAATTGCTTCATCTTTGGGATTTGGCTTTATCTAGTTGTGTATGCATCTGATGCTTTAAAATGATCTCTGTAGCAATATTTGAGATGGCATTTAGCTGGGGTTGTTCAGTGTCACAGTACAATAGTTGCCTCATCCTTTGGATTACTAAAGCTAACAGTGTTTACTAGGCAGAATTGTATGCATAGTAACTCAGTCATCTCATTTCCATGGTGAAATTGCCATTTTGCCTAAATGTCAGTTTGGAAATGTTTTCTTACTGCTCTTTTGCTTCCCTGGGCACTCTTTAATTTAGATGATGTATTTAGCATTCCTAAATTCTGAATTCATAGCAGTCTAAGCCAAACTTCTGTTGATTCTTCTAGCAGTAAGATGTTATTGTAAATATCAAAGACCATTAAATTCAATATATAGCTTAATTAAAAGCAGATGCAATGTTTAGTGTTAACTGAAGTCAATAACAAAAGTATTTATATGGAGTATAACTGTAAGGATCAAAGGAAGCTATACTGAATTGGACACTGGTCCATCTAGGTTGGCAATTTTAACAGGGTTTGGTAGTGGCTTTCCAAGGTTCCAAACAAGAATTTTTCTCTGCCATATTTGGAGATGCCAGGGATTGAACTGAGACATTCTGCATGCAAAACATGTGCTTTGCCATTGAGCCATGGCCCTTCTGGTTGATTTTAGCCAACTTTGAATTATTGTTTTTGTACACAAAATGTGCAAGCATATCATTGTACTTTATTGCACATTGTTCCTGATCTTAAACTGGGAAAATGTCTATACTAATTACATCAATAGAATGTCTTATAAAATACACTGCAAAAATAAATTCAACCAAGAATAAATCTTTTTCTCTGGACCTAGCAAATTATCAGCCACAATAGGAATTTTCAGAATGTATAATTCTTAATAATCTAATAAATTTGGGTCCTGGAGTAAAATATTTCCCAACAGGCTCTTCATTTCTGCCTTGAACTGTTGTTTTGTTCTTTTCTGCCTCGTTCTGTTGTTTTGTGGTGGCAGGAATACAAAAGCAGCACAGAGAAGAGGGCTTCAGCTCTTTCATATCTGGACAGTGCCAGTCAAATACAGACTAATACTGTGACATGAGTTAGGTCATAGTCATTCACAGTCTCTCAGTTTCAGGGGAGTTGGAGAAAACGTATATTCAACTCTTACCAGTGTTGCTCTGTATAGCAATCTGCCAGACAGCTTGACAGTGCAGATGTAACATCATTTATTCTTGACACCCTATTTTTTCCACTCTCACTGCAATTTTTTTTCACATATGTCATTCACTGTACCCAGTACAAAGTTGCTGAAATTGGTTTTCCATTATAGTCTTTCTGGTAATCACGGTAAATGTCAACTCTACTAATTAGAGTCTACTATCTCTTGATGCTATGATCACCTTCATGGTTGCATCCTTGAGATAAGAGGTTAGTGGAAGCCAGTATTCTAAGTTTCCAGAGGAGGGTGAGATATATGAATGAACAGGTTACAAATAATTGTTATATCATGCAAACCAATTTGTGTACAGGTTCTCACAACTCTTGTAAGTACTGGACACAGGGCCTAGGAGAGGGGGCAAAGGGGGTAATTTGTACCTGGGCCCAGGGTCAGAAAAAGGGGACCCAGGAGCCCAAAAAAGGGGGCCCAGAAATTTCCTGGGATCTTACATTTTCCTATCTACTCAGACTTGGTGCTGGCATGGGATGCTGGGGACACTACCATGAGTGTGCGGCTGCAGTTGGTGCAGCTACTGGCAAGCAGAATGCATACAAGTTGGCAACCTTCAGTCTCGAAAGACTATGGTATCGCGCTCTGAAAGGTGGTTCTGGAACAGCGTCTAGTGTGGCTGAAAAGGCCGATTCGGGAGTGACAATCCCTTCCACACTGGGAGCAAGTGCAGTCTGTCCCTGGTCTGTCTCCCTGGCTATGGGCATGGCACTCCATAACACAATGTCAAATCTGGGAGGAAACTGGCCGGCTACAGCAGCTCTTTAGCTTGTGGATTCGCTTTGCATGAAGGGGCATATAGGAGCTCAGGGACACAGCTGTGGAATTAGAGCTGCTGCAGAAGTAAGTTTTGGTGTGCACATGACATTTTTCATTCTAGAGTGAGCCTAAATACAATGATGCTAATTTTCTGCATGATTTTCTATACTTAAAATATTTTAGAGAGCCTTAGGAGTGTGTTTGGTTTTCATTATTACTGTATCTAGCTGCCAGTACCAGTGGGTGGGTAGACTTGGGCTCCAAAGACTTTCCCAGCTGTCTCCACCCTCTCCCCACCCTGTTTTGCCCCCCTGCTCCCATTCTGCTCCCCATCACCACCCTCCCCTGCTCTGTTTCACCCTTCCCCTTTACAAAGGGGCCCCAAAGAAACTTTGTATCCCCTGATAAAATTCCTCTCAGAGGCCCTGACTGGACATCAGAAGTAAGGTATGAGTTGTTTCACCACATTATTGCCCTGTTGTATCTATACATCAAGATTAGATTGATCATTATGTTGACTTCCTGCAATAGTTAATGCAGTGGCTGCCAAAGTTTTTTGGTGGCGAAAGGGGGAGGAAGAAAAGCGCTGCTGTTAGGGAGGAGATGAGGAAGAGCGCATGGCCGCTGGTCTGTTTCTCCAGTGTTGGGACTTTGTTCTTTCACCAAACTTTATATTGAGGATGTGTCTGGTTCAATCAAAACCAACTGGGGAAGGGATCATGTTTTCTTAATATTTATTTAAGAGATTTGTTTCCCAGCTGTACTCAAGGTGGCTAACAATATTAAAAAGTCAATAAATATATGTACAAAAAATCAATAATAAAAATTACAACAATAAAACTAACTGGTGAAAACACTAAAATAGGCAAAACATCGGCATATAGCATAGCCCAAATAATTCAAAGCCCACAAAACCCTCAGACATAACAGCAGCAAAAATAATCAATTAATATATAGCAGCATAAGACTGGTGTTGAAAAAAACAAAACAGCCAAAGCACAAAATAAAAGCAGCCAGTAAGCAACCATAAAGGAAGTGTGATGAAGGTAAGATAATCAACCAAATCCTCAACCCACACAACATGCTAAAAAGCTGATCTAAACAAAAAAATTATTACCTAGCACCCCCCAATAAAGACACAGGCAAGGGTATATGGTACAAAGGGCCACTTTATTAACTATTTAAATATACTTCAGATTGCAACAGGGCCTAACAAATAAGTCATGCGGGTTCTACATGGGGGAAACGGAGCTGCCCGTCTACTTCCCCCTATAGTGATTTGGGCGACCACACCAGACTCAGGGCAGCGTCAGTACAAGCCTGCCGCCCCCTTCATTGTCACCCCGAAGGGGCAGGGTGGCAGGCTAGCTCAGGCCACCCGAGCGAACCCGCGGTGCGCCTTTACCACCAGGCCGAGGTTCATCCAGCCTGCGCCACCCAGCCGGGAATGCCAGCATGACCAAGCGTGGAGTCCACCCGGCCCTTGCCGCCCTGCGGTGTACACTGATATGACCTTACCTACCCAAAACCCGCACGACACCTGCCACCCGGGGGGTCAGCCTAGCGCTTGGCCCCACCGCCCCACACGGAAACAAATTTCCGCAGGCCCAGTTGCAATTCAAGAAGAAAAGTATAATTGCCCAACACCGAAAGGTGTACTCCATCGCTTCTGAACAACTGGGGCACATCATAGCTGATGCCTGGGTGATAAATGACACCGACTCCATAAAGGGGTATCGCCCGCCTCACATACGAATTTACCTTCTTCCTAGCCAGTTCAATCTTTTTAACATCAGAGGCATAACGCCAAACACTGTGAGGCAAGAGGTCAGACCATAAGATGACCTTCCTGCAAAATGCTGATTAATGTGGAGAATATCGCTGTAGGCCTGAAGCGTCAAGGACAGAGTCGTCCTCTGGCCCAGGTCGTTCTCTCCCAAATGTATAACAACGATGTGAGGCTGGGCATGGGCATGCACAAACTCATAAAAAGCAGGAAGAAGCTGATCCCACAGCATTCCCCGCCGTGCAACCCAATGCACAGTAGCCAAGGAACCAAGCTGCAACTGCATGCCAAAGCTACTGGATGCCGCCCTCTTCCTTGCCCAGAAAACGATGGAGTGGCTGAAGATAATGACCCGAACTGCTCCCGCCCAGGAACCTGTGGACAGGAAAACAGGAATCACAATTCCAGAAACATGCATCACTTAACCATATAGCACCTGGCAAAGCCAGTGCAAGTGAGCGCCCAACCGCTGTCACGGGACGAGCCCGGAAATATAGCATGCAAAACAGGAATATGTGGCAGTGCCACAATAAACTTCTGGCAATGCCAGTATAAAGAGCGCCCAACCGCTGTCACGGGACAAGCCCGGAAATATAGCATGCAATACAGGAACTTGTGGCAGTGCCACTATAAACACCTGGCAATGCCAGTATAAAGAGCGCCCAACCGCTGTCACGGGACAAGCCCGGAAATATAGCATGCAATACAGGAACTTGTGGCAGTGCCACTAGAACGCCTGGCAATGCCAGTATAAAGAGCGCCCAACCGCTGTCACAGGCCGCGCCTGGAAATTTCTGTGGTATCTGCATCACCCCTCGCCCCTACCACCAGGGCGAGGGGGAATAGCCGAGCGAATCCCGCTCAGCGCTTGTCAGGCTCTCTGACGTAATACGAAAATGCGCAGGAGCGCCAACGGCCAATCCTCTGAATGCCCCGGGCTGGGAGGCCGATATCAGCTGCAGCCGCTGCAGCCCCAGTCCTGAAAGAGTGCAGGCCGTAATCTTCCGCCCGAAACCCAAGGTCCGCCACTGCCCTGCGAAAAAGGACCCTAAACTGGAAAAACATAACAGGTGAGGCATCAACATGACAGAACAAACCACAGGACGTGCAGCCAAACAAGACCAGCATCAGCAAAACTTGAGGCCTTGGCACAGAACGCCAATGTCGCCAAGTACACTGATAAAGACCCACACGATACGTTAATGCCCTGCAGGTATAAAAGAACCGCATCAGGTGTTCTGGCGGAATAGGCCAGACTTGGGGTACAGCCAGGGCTGCCCAAAAGGCCTCAAATTCCTTTGCCTCCCTTTGATAGCTGTGAAGGTAGACGGCGCAAGCGCAGACAAAATTACATGCTGCGCTCTGCATAGCCAAGGGTCCTAAGCGAAAGGGGCATCGGGTCGGGATCCCGCCGCACCCCTGGAGCCAGCTGCCGGAAATGCTCCACCTAAAAAACAAGATAGGGTGTCGGCTATGCCGTTATCAAGACCCTGGATGTGCCTAATGAAAAACAAGGTGTTAATCTTAAGGCAATGCAAAACAAACACCCTCACCAGTCCCATCACCCGTGGGGACCAGGACGTCTGCTGGTTAACGACAAAAACCACAGCTTGGATGTCGCACCAGAAACGCACGGTGGAGTTGGCAAATTCCTCTGCCCATAATTGAACTGCCACCGCAAGGAGGGGACAGCCCTAAAAAATCATGCCTACAGTAACCCCTTCTGAAACCCCTGTATCCGGCCAAGGGGCAGAACACCATCTCTCTCTAAAATAACTCCAAATCCAAAACCACCCTCAACATCAGAGTGAACCTGCAGCCCCGCCCCAAGTAAACACTCCTGCTGCCAAAAGGATACACCATTATAAAACTCCAAAACTGTAACCAGATTACCCAATCTGCCTTCATGTCCTGGGTGATCCGCAGGCGATGGTGAGGCCTCTAATACCTGCCATGCAGGCATGCAGCCTCCTGAAAAAAGGCCTGGCTGGGGGCAACTACCCTGCAGGCAAAATTCAGATGTCCCACGAGAACCTGCAAATGTCTCTAGGACAATTTCGGAGCCTGGAGGCCAGCACGTATTAGCTGCTGCAGCCTAACCAACCTGTTGCCAGGCAGCCTACTGCACCGCTGGACAGTGTCTAATTCAATACCAAAACGTAAGGGTAGTTGCGGGGCCCTCAAAATAATAGACCATTGAGGCGAATCGTGCTCTGCTCACCACTAACCACTCCAAAAGGGAGGCAGATTTCTCGAAAGGGCACAGGAAATTGCGTATCCCATTGGTAGCGCTTTATCCAGATATAAGGAACCATTAAACTGAAAACCAAGCAAACAAAAATCATCAGGGTGGACGGGCAAGAGTCTGATTGTAGACACAATATCCGCCTTGGCCATAAGGGCGTCAAGGCCACAGCCACATACTACCCTGATAGCTTGGTCCAAAGAATATATCATAATGAACTAAGGTGTGCAGGGATCCTATCACTAACTGAACCCCCATAAGGATAGGACAGATGGTGAATGAGATGGAAGGTCCAGGGACCTTCTTGGAACTACACGTAATGGGAACACCTAAACATTGGGAAACGGAGGAGACTTAAAGGGGCCCGCCAGATGGCCGGCTCCCTATTCCTTATCTATCTTAGCTTAAACTGTTCCTTCCATACCCTTTACTGACAAGAGATTCCTGGCCCAGGTAGACCTAGAGGGAGGGGCCGCAGGAATCTGAAATCCCTTGTCACTACCTTCAACTAATGATTGAGCGTCCGAAAACTTAGGATACCCCTACAAAATACAGCCAACACCTCTACTCTAATCAGGGTGGGCCACCTTCCCAGCTTGAGGGGGCTGACCACCCCCACTTTTGGCCTGCCCAGCTCGGAGCCTGGGACTCCTCCTAAATCCTGCCAACTTGGGGCACACGGACACCAAGTGCTGGCCGTTGTACTGCCCGCTGACATGTGCAAGGGTGCAACCTGCCCTGCCGCACCGCCCCATGGAGTTAAACTCACAGCAGGAGCGGGGGGTGAACGCATCACATTCCTAACATCCCTGCCACTGGCCTGGCTGCACCCAGAGCAAATGCCCACTAAGGATCAATCGCCTAAATTGGACCGGGCCGGCCAGATAAATTGAACCCACAATCCTGCTCTGAAACCTGCCAGTCGAGGGGATAATATCCAGGTACTTAAAGTGCAGCTGCCCGTGCTGCCTACATTTGAATAACTACTGCAGCAAAATAATATATCAGGTCAACCAATTATTCCAATTTTTATCAATTTTTCTGCCTTCACCCCACTTGGGGGACAGGCACTGGGTCACCCACCTTCAAGGCTGGCTCAGGTTGCTCACACAATAAACTAAACACATTAACAAACTCGCCCTGCTAAATTTTCCTTTAACTGCCAAGGCGAGTTGACCACCCAAAGGCAGGGCCACATCCCACTAGGCCACTCGTGGATGCTCACCTGACCCTTCTGTGGCTCCCTGAGAGAAAACCCCATACAGGACATCAGCATAAGGAGTTAGGCTGTAAGGGACACCAGAGACCATCAAGATCCGATGCCTGTACCTGAACAACTGGAGGTCCCGGAGCCTGTCGCTCAATGAGCTTGTCCAAAGCGGTTAATCTCTTCTGTGCCCAGAAAATGATGGAGTGCCCACAGATAAGAACCTGAACTGTCCCTACCCAGCAACTTGGGAAGATGCCACCTGTGGCTACTGCTGCTCATCAGGGTCCCACTGTGCTTGCACAACCGGAGGTCTGGCTGGAGCCTGTCACTCCTTAAGCTCCTCCAATGGTTACTCTGGAAGAGAGGATTTGCGTTAGGTTCGCCCCACGTCCCTTCCTGGTAGACCTCCCTGGGGAGGGAAGCACCTGATGCATTGACCATCACCCAAACCAGCGTTTGCACATTGCACTCTCCTTCTTAAAAGCTTCTACCTGTGCAACCAGAGCCCACAGCTCAGCTGTATCATCCTCCACCTCTGAGGAAGAAATCAGTGCAAGCTGGGGGGGGCCTTCCCCCCTGATTTCTTATTCCTCATTGGGCATACAGACGTCTCAACAAAAAACCTGGGGGGGGGAGTGGTGGCAACTGACAGCCACCTCTCACCCCTCCAATATATTTCTATTAGAGAAATATATATATTATTTCTGAGAGCCCAGTCCTATGCATGTCTACTCAGAAGTAAATCCCAATATAGTCAATGGGGCTTACTCCCAGGAAAGTGTAGACAAGATTGAAGTCTTATTTATCATGACCTTCTTATTATTTAACAATCATTAATTTTATTTTGTTGTTGTTGTTGTTGTTTTGTTTTGTTTTGTTATTAATTTATATTTTAACTACAACTTCCTTAATTACGGAATTTATTTTTTGTTTGTTTGTTTGCTGTTTTTTTTTAATTATTTATTATCTTTATTAATATTATTATTTTAATCTCACCTCTTTATTTATTTATCCAATCAACTTCTTATTTTCTTTCCTCCCCCCCCTTTTTTTTTTTTAAACTAGCATGCAAATGACACAGCAAAACAGACTTGCAGTCTCCCATCCAATTCTGAACCACAGCTAACTCTGCTTAGCTTCACTCAATGTTGAGTGTAAAACACCACTCAGCCACTAGGCCTTATAGGCAAACAAAGGAAGCAAACTCCTGGCAAAATGCCCTTCCTCACTATGTGCTGGGGAGGAGGCTGACAAAGCCCTGAAAGCCCCAAACACACGGAGGAAGGTGCTGAGAAAAGCTCCTGGTGCCTCTGCAGGCAGGCTCAACAAGCAGCCGGGCAGGAGGCAGAGCAACCCCAAGGGCGGCAGGCACCAGCTGCAGCCAGGCACGCGCCCAAACAGCGCTCCCACGGGGCGCCTGCACACCAAGCAGGCGACCCGTTTCACACACGCACCCCAAACGACCAGCAGGCTCAAACACGGACCCGTGCAGAGCCGCCAGGCGTCCAAGCGCTGGCCACCCAAACTACCCTGGGGAGGTGGGGGGGTCGGGCGCTCAGCGGCTCCCGCTGAGCGCTCTACCTGAGCGCAGCCAGCAGCCTGGAGGAGAGCAGCCAAGCGAGCAGCCAAGCACCAGCCCCGAGGCACACCAAGCCCACTGGAGGCGTGGGCACACCAGCCGCACACACGCGGCCAAAGAGGGGCGCAGCTGGACCGCCGCCCCTGCAAGGCAGCCCACCGCAACCCAGCCAAGAAGCCCAACCCAGGTGACACCACCAGCAACCGCTCGCTGCCCTCAGGTAAGCCGAGAGGGCAGGCGGGCTCCCGCAGCCAAGTCTGCTGGGCTCGAGGCCCCAGCAATGTGGCCTGAGTCGGGGAGCAGCGTGCAAGAGGTCCTTCCCTGACTGCTGCCTGGTCCCGACTGCGCGGGCTTCTCTGAGCAGCCTGCACGTGGCCCCAGACCAATTAGCCCCCAGCCAATCGGCTGCGAGGCTGGCCCTTCCTGTGTCTCGTGGGCGGGCAGGGTAAACGCCGGTGGCGTGCTAATACATGTGCCACCGGAATTCAATTTCCATCAGAATGGCTCCAAGAGGGGGCAGTTCTTGTTGCAAGTCAGGGAGTTCTACAACTGTGGTGCCATCATGGAGAAGGCCTTGCTTCTTGTCATTGCCCCTGAACCTACCTCAAGGATGACGTTTGCAAGAGGACCGTCTCAAACCAAAATGTGTGAAAGTAAGCGATCATTCAGGTAACTCAGCTCCAAACTGTAAAGGGTTATAATATAAAAGTTAAATCTAGCACCTTGAACCACTGCACCCCAGACCCACCTGAGAAGCCACATTCTGAACTAATGGCAGTTTCTGGCAGTCTTCAAGGGCAACCCCACATTGAGCTTGTTACAGTAATCTAACCAATATTTTATTTATTTTAAAATTTTTACCTTGCCTTTCCAGAAGTAGCTCAAGGTGGCTAGCAAATTTGAATAAATATTATAAATACACCAATAGTCACCAAGACATGGGCCAGCATGGTCAGGTCTGACTGACTCAAATACTGCTGCAGCTGGTGCACAAACCAAAACTGGGCATAAGCCTTCCCGTCATAGCCACCACCTGGAGATCCAGGAGGACTCCTAAGCTACATAACTGTTCCTCCAGAGGGAGTGCAACCCTATTCATAACAGGTCAATAGTCTAGTACCTATTTCTGCATTTCTGGACCAGGAAACTGGCTGCTTTTATTATTATCTGGATTTAATTTCATCTTGTTAACCCACAGCTAACTTCCAACCACCTCCAGGTCAGCACTCCAGAACTTCATAATCCCTTCAGTATTTGGTGGAAAGGAGAGAGAGAACTAGGTGTTATCAGCATATTGATGGCATCTCACTCCAAATGCTTGGATCTCCTCTGCCACCGGCTTCATGTAGCTGTTAAACAGTATAGTACAGGGAGTATAGTATAAAGATAGTATAGTATATTGTATATAGACATCTATTGCCCCCTGTATACTAATATCCAAAGTGCTGAACAGGCACCCCCTAACACCACCTTCTGGGACCTATTGGCCAACAAGGAGTGGAACCTCTACAAAACAGTGCCTCCAAGCTCCAACACATCCATCTAACCTAGAAGGACACCATGGTTGATGGTATTGAAAGCTGTTGAGAATTAACAACAGGGCCAACAGGTACATGCTCCCCCTCTCCAATCCTTATGGTAGGTCATACACCAAGGCAACCAAGGTGCTTTCTGTTCCAAAGCCCAGCCTGAAACTGAACTGAAGGAGATCAAGATAATCCATTTCATTCAAGAGCTGAGATGCCATTATGCACTTGATCAGAAAAGAGAGATTTGACACTGGCTGGAAATTTTCCAATATGGTGGAATCTAGTGAGAGCTTTTACAGGAGGGGGCAAACCACAGCTATCTTTAATAGTACAGGCACCACCTGCTCCCTCAAGGATGGAGCATCCCCACTCGCTTGTCTGAGCCTCCCTAGGCTGATCATATAGGTCAGACTGGGCAAGGGTTGTGTGGGCAGGCAGACGGCCTCACACTCCAGAGAATCCTGTCTGACTTTGGTCATACAAGCCATTATACAAAATATGCACATCGGAAGCAACTATATGGTCATTTCTACTTTGGAAAATTGTTTTTAATGCACTTCCACCAGATTTACAATGTATATATGGATGGATAGGGAAGAGTTCAATAAGACTAAATAGAAATCTGTAATAACATTTTCAGTTTTCAAACACTGGGATGCAAACATTCCAGACATTCAGAAAAATTGCCTCTTTACCCCTCAGAAATATCTTCTGTAGTAGGCAGAAGCCCCCATTAGACACATTCTGAATATATGATCATGCCACCTTACCTTACGTAAAATTAAATTACCGGTACATCATCACATTACTGCTGTGTTTGAACCACCTCCAGAAAGCATTCTAGTGCCTGATTCCAATAGGCTGGACCTATACGTTACAATGCAAGGACCTGTCTGGAACCTGGTCGCCTCCTCTCTGCTGTAAAGTGTGAGGGGTGCAATTTGGAGCAGAATATCAGCTTATCCCTTTCCCAACCCATCATTTTTCCCGTGTAATTTCTATTCCCTGGCCTGCTTTTTCACAATTCCTGACCCTCCAGATGCCTGGGCAATCTTCAAATCTTTGCCATCTAGTACTGGATTGAAGAAATCATGGTTTGAGAAGGCAACTAGTTCATGGTAACTTGAATTCCTATTTAAGGGCCTAATCCTAAACAGTATGTGCCGGCCCAGCAACGGAGCACCTGTGGAAGGCCGATGCTCTGCCACTTGGCAGTCGCCCAAACTGCCAGGTGGTGGGGAGTTAGGTGGAGGTGTGGAGGAGGTGGAGGGAGGGCAGGAAGAGGGCAGGAAGGAGGCATTCCAGGGGGAGGGAGTGGGGTGGGAGGAGGGTAGGACCAGTGGAGCTGAGCTCCACCGGATCCTAAGCTCCATGTAGGGCTGCACGGCCTGACGTGGAGGCTCTTGATTCTATGGCAGCCCAAGGACTACCGCAGAATCAAGTAGCCCCATTGCGGGGCTACTTGCCTTACCCAGGGGAAGGGGACAAACACCCATTTCCTTGAGGAGCTGCCGGCAGCTGCCTGGTGCATTTAGGATGCTGCAGCAGCCATTTTCAGCGCTGCAGCAGCCCCGCACACCAGGCAGTTTAGGATTGGGCTGCCTGTCTCTTTATTCCAGTTTCTTGTAAGGTAGGATTTGGCATATTGTAGAAAAACACTACTGTGGCAGCACCAGGAAAAGGGTTGATCAGCAAGAAGGCTATAAATCATATTTAGAAAATGGGTTTTTCTTAAAACGCAAAATTGTATAATCATATCAACAACAAAGAAAAACAGAACAAAACTATCTTTTAGTAATAACAATGCACTTTGAAAGAAGTACCATACAGATTCAAGGAAATATAACACATTCCATTCTGGTGAGAAGCAAATCTAGAGGTGTAAAAAGAAAATTCCTTCAGCTGCCCTTCTCATGAGTATGATAATTTAAGCCCAGTCCAATCCAACTTTCCAGTGCTGATGCAGCCATGCCAATGGGGTGTGCACTGCATTTTGCAGTGAGAGGGCAGTCATGAAGGCCTCCTCCTCGGGGTTTCATTGTGACTGCATCAGACCTGTAAAGTGGAATGGGTTTGGGTCCTTAGTCAAATCAAGAAGGACATTTTAAAAGGACAGCAGACATTCTGGAAAATAGTCCAGAAAGTCAGGCTTAACATACCTTGAATTTGGGAGGAGATAATATGGACAAACATGTGGCGTATAATGGCAAACCAGGATTGGATAGATGGGTCATTTATTTTATTAAACCTGGTACTTATTGGAAGTTTAATAAGAGACAGAGAAACCATGAATTCACAGCAAATTGGATGCATTACCTTATTTGGATGTGGTGTTCTTAGTATATGGCAGAATGGCGGATGATGTAATGGTCAAAATGGCAGACTAGAACCAGGAACACCTGGGTCATATCCCAGCCATTATGATTTGCTGGGTAATGTTACTATTTTTCATCCTAATCTTCTTTACAGAGCCGTTATGGAGATAAAAGTATGGGGGGACGGACTTTGTTGTTTTTCTCGATAGTTCTGTGCAAGATTATACAGTTTAGTTCTTTTATTTATCTTGCAATGGAGTTCTATCATCATCCCATTAAATTCAAAGTTCAGTTTATTTTAAAATATTTTGACTTCATCACTTGTCCTCAAAAGTTTCTATCAAGAATATGGCAAGAAATCATAGGATCTGGAGGCACTTGGAATAAGTGTTTACTACTTTCATTAAAATTTCATTGGAGAACATGCATTTCCCTTAGGGTAAGAATACATTTTTAAATGTCAAAAGTTCTTGCTCAACCCTTTACCAGCCTTTGGTTTGGGGGAAAAACTGTTAAATCTGTATTTTGTTCCAAAGCATTTTAATAGGATTCCATGAGTATCTATAGTCATTTTTGGCATGCAAAGGAGAGCTATTAAAATGCAGAGATCCTTAAAAAACTGTCATCTTGTATTTCAAAGTATACTTTGAAGAGTATTCATCAGTTCTTACATTAGAACTGTCCTTTGATCACATTTCAACCTCTAGTGAATTCCTTTCCTTGAATGTGACATTGAAGCATAAGAGAATTTTCTTCCTTTCTTTCCTTTTCCATCAGATCGGGAACATGTCATGCATCATCCTAGTGCATCTGACTTTCACCATTCCAGTAAGGACTCTATTTTCTGGCTTCCACTCAAGCAAAAACAAGGTACACAGCTGCATGGTTTGTACAATGTGTTTCTACAAAATATTATGTACAGACTTTGAAAATATATAGCTTTTAACAAAAGTATACATGTTGTACTCCATAACATACTGTGCTAACGAGACTCCCATTTATCTAAACAGCAGTTAGGACCTGTCCTCAAGTTAAAGAATATATTGGCTTACACTGAAAACAATGTAAGGAAAATGTCTTCCCATCATCAATAATGAATTAGTAAATTTTGCAGAGGCCAAACTAGCTGTGATATAGCCCATCAAATCATGGAGCGTGGGGGGAGAGACTTTAAAGTGTAACATATGAGGAGTGTGTAGAACAGTTTTCACCCAATAACTACTGCATCCCAGCTGGACGGAAGAAAGGGAGGAAGGAAAAAACAAGTGAAAAGAAGGCCTGGGGAGCCATCTTGGGACATCGGGAGGCTCCTGGGAAGTGACTACTGTCCTGGAGAAAGATGCCCATAACCACCACTACTCCTAGCTATGGGCTGGATGAAGCTTTCAGCTCTGCAGATAAACTTGGTTACCCTTTGGTTTAGTTGCCCTTACTTCAGGTCCCAGCTGTAGAGAAGAGTGCTTACTTCAGGGTTGGGACTTAACAGCCATGTATGAAGTGGCCTGAGAGACTCTAAGGGATATTGCTTGTAAATAAATGTGCACTTCTTTTGTATTATTCTTGACCTGGTAACTGTGAGTTTTTTCAGTGTGTGATGGAAGTTCTGGAAGTTGAAGTAGTGATCCTCCATGATAATATCTAATATGTGTCTAATGTATAAGGGTGTAGCTAATCCTAAAAGAATATGAAGTGTCAATCAGAAGACAGTTTATAAAGGTACCTTGTGGTAACAGTTTGTTAATGGTGCCCTCATAGTGATAGTGTTTTAGGCGAAGCTTGTTTTCCCACATGCATTTCTATTTGTGAGAAAGCTGCCAGTTTTCAGAGGCAAGTGGTCCGATTACTCATCAATGTGTCAACTGTATGGGATGAGTTGCATGCAGCTGAATATGCTTGTGGCAGGAAACAGACAGAGGGGATGATTGGCAGGAGCACTGTTTGTGTGATGTGAGCAATGTGCAGCATATTGCTTCTGCTAAACTAATTCCACCACCTTTTCTGTGAAACTCCTCAGGTTGTCACCCACATCAAAGAATTAAAGAGGGTGAGTGGGTTTCAGAATGTATTGATATTTCAGTAAAAACTCACTTGAATAAGCATTATATATAGCATTATACAAGTTGAATCTTATTATTCGAGAGGGTTCCATTCCCAGAACTCAAGTGAATGACAAAAAGTCGAACTGTAGCAAATCAATTTAAAAAACAAAGTTCCTTTGCTCCAGTGGTTTAAAAACAGCCTTGCTTACCTTTGTGACATTAAGATAGAGTCATTAAGATGACAATCCAACAATCAGTCTTTCTCCAGGCCCTGAGAAAGGATTGTCTTTCTTTCACAAGTTCAGGGGGAAGGGAGGGGGTCACTTGGAGAGAGAATGATTGATGGTTTGTCACCTGGCTGCCCTCTCTCTAACTAAAGGACAGTTTTCCTTTAATTTAAAGGGCCCTTCTCATCATGTTGAGATAAAAATCTCTACAACAGTAAGAAAAGCATTTTAAAGGGATGCATTTTCCCCCTTCTCCAGGAATCAGCACATTCCTTCTCATTTGCAGTGACCATTCGTTTTGAGTCAAATCCGTGTATAAAAATTCAATGTATAGCAAGATTGGACCTGTATTATAGTAGCATTGCCACCATGTTATTGTAATTTCTCCAGTTGATCAGAAGCTAATATATTGGAAATGTAAATCTAGGTTTTGGTATTTGAGATTTTTTTTTTTTTTTTGGTGAAATTTTAATGCCTTAATATGACAAACTACTATAGTGCTTATTTGCCAGAATTTCCTCTGAGTTCATGTTCAACAAGTGCTTTGAAGTGGAACTTAACTATAATACAGCGGTTTTCAACAAGAGAAGTCATATAGCAGCCGCACTGGAAAAGTGGCTGCTTTGACCCTCATGTGGCAGCAGAAAAAAAGGAGCAGCTAGAAAAGGGGCTGGTCGAGGGTGCTTTGCATCTCACAGCAGCATGCTTGCGCCTGCTGCTGGGCAAGACTAGGGCTGCAATCCTAACCATGCTTTCCTGAGAGTAAGCCCCACTGAACAAAATAGGACTTACTTCTGAGTAGACCTGGTTAGGATTGTGCCCTAAGGCTGCAACCCTGTACTCACTTTCGTGGGAATAAGTCCCGTTGACTATTATGGGACATACTTCTGAGTTAGACATGCATAGGATTGGGCACTAAGACGGTTGTTGCCTGCACTTCATGCTGATCCGGCAGCCAAAGAAGCCTGGACGAGCTCTGGGTGGGAGCTGTGGAGTGAGTGAGAACGAGGGAGCCAGAAGTGGGCAAGCAGGCACGAAGCAAGTGAGTTTGCTGAGGCCACCAGCCTGAGAATTGGCTAGCTCAGGACTTTTCAAAGTGGGGCGTCGTGATGCCCCAGCCAAAGAGCTCTTGCCACTTTCCCCATAAGGGGTGGAGGCAGGGTCGGGGGGGGGGAAGCAGAGATGCAATCCCCAGGATCACATCACTAAGGGGCTGCAGGGACTGGCATTCACTTACCAGTCCCTGCAGCAGCCTCCCAGGGATGCGGGGTGCCCTGCGCAAGGGTCTGCAGGGCTCCCCAGGTCTTGAAAAGTGAAAGTGCAGCGATTGTGCTCCACTTCTGGTTTTGCGAAGTGAAGCTTGATCGCTGCACTTTCACTTTTCAAGACCTGGGGAGCCCTGCAGATGCTCACGCAGGGCTCCCTGCATTCCAGGAAGGCTGCCGCAGGGACTGGTGAGTGCATCCCAGTCTCCGCAGCTCCCTGATCGATCCTGGGGATCATGTTGCTGTGTCCCCACTGTCCCCACAAGAACTTACTGCGGTTCAAACTCTCCCTGAGAGTTTGAAAACTGCTGGGCTAGCTAAAAAGGGTTCTTGAAAGTCCCTTTTCCTTGCAGTTTGCCTGCAACTCCCCAAAGCAACCCTTCCTGTGTTGCCTTCACCGACAAGGCACTATTTGGCTTTTAGAGTAAGGGCGTTGAGCCACAATCATAGCCACACTTACCTGGGAGTAAGTCCCATTGACTATAATGGGGCTTACTTCTGAGTAGACATGTGTAGGATTGGGCTTTTGGTCACATTCTTTTTTTCTCAAATACATGCAGGCAATTGGCACTTCTCTCTACGCTTCTCCCCCACCCCACTCCCTCCCACTGGCACATTCCCCCCCCCAACCTAATTGCAGTTAACACTGTCTCTCCCCTCACTCGTCCTCATTTTCCAAAGGTCCAGAATCAGTTGCCTCACATTCTTTCTCTCTCTCTTCCCCAGTTAAATCCTACACTTGTTTCAATCAGGTCTCCTCATTACCCCTCACCCCACATTTCTCCACTATGTGCTCAATCTGACCTCTCTTTGCCAACACTTTCTGGCATAACACTGATAATAATTTGATCACCCTACTTCAAAACATTTTTTCTTTTTTATCCAGAAACCACATATATTTCCTTCTCCAAGCTTCTTGTGAATTTCTTTGTCATGTAATGATTTAATTGTATTAATTATATTAATTTAAAATTGATTGTAATGTAGTAATTTAATGTAAGTAAAAAAACTGGTTGTGTGCCTTGACAATTTTAGTGCCTTGTCAGTGTACTAGGAGCTGGAAAAGGTTGAAAATGGCTACTGTAATGTACTTGTGAATGTGCTCAACAACTCACATAATCAAGAGTGTTTTTGTGTGGGTGTGTCATCCTTAGCCATGCAAGTTTATGTGATAATGAATGTGAGAATTACCTATCCACTCCATTTTCTGAACCCTTCATTACTAATGTTTGGCAAATGGCCACTTCTGAATCTTTGGGCAGCTGGGACTGGTCCATGAGCACAAGACATTAGTGGATGAAGGGGGATGTTTTTGACCTTGGCTAGAGAGAGTGACTGCCGCCTGCTCATCCAACCCTAACAAAAACCACCAAACAGATAATTAGTAACTAGCACCACTAACTTACACATTGATTACTAAACGCTGATGCCATAAGTTCCCATGGTCTTCTGACTGTTTTCCTTAGAGGAGGAAGGCATAAGGAAAAACTGCTGTTTCCAGCCTGCCAAGGATTCTAATACAGAGGGGGAAAGAATTGGTGGCATAGGAAACCTTAGTCTCTCTGATAGCTGCCCCTATGCTTTTAACTTGTAGACCCAGAAGAAGCCCATTGTGTTGATGTTTTGTGGATCCCCTTACTTGGATGATATTATAAATCTTCACAATAACTCTTGTACATAATTCTGTAATATCATAACTTGAGAAATGGAGTCATTTAAATTGTTCACTGTAGCAAAAGATTAATTTAATTAAAATAAATGCAGATACTCTGTTCCACCACTGTAATTTTCTTCTTTTTGATATTTTTCTATCAAGAAGATATAGGATATTATCTATCATGTATTTGCTAGGATTAGCAAACTGTTTTAAACACCATTATGGCAGAAACAATAAATCATTCCCATCACATATACAAACCTATCCACTGATCTTATAAAAGGCAGTGACTTCTCCAATTTACTATTTTGAACAATGGTATTTGGATTAGATGAATCTTGTGCTGTTGAACCTGTCCAAGTTATTTTAAAAGGAATATTCTAATCATACCTATACTTCAACTTGCATTTAACTATTACTACATTTTTTTTAAGTATTGTTTCCCAATTCTACTCTTGGTGATTGATACAAAGCATCTGGCCTAGATGCCTTTAAAAACGAATTGGACAGATTTCTGGAGGAAAACTCCATCACAGATTACAAGCCATGATAGGTATATGCTGTCTGTGATTAGCTGGTTGCTCATCATTAGGGCCAGGTAGGAATTTTTTTCTGTCACCTGACTTGGCCATGGATGGCTGTTTTTTCACCTACCCCAGACTGGCAAGTTGTGTTCAGTAGGTTTCATGAGTTAAAAATTGGTCACTTGTATTTAATAAAGTGGCCTAAGTTAAACCCAAGTGCAGCCTGGTGTCTTCATTGGGGAGGGGGGGGCATGCAAAGGTAAATAGAATGCCAGATGCGGGGGAGTGGCAGTGGGATGCAAGTATCTTATGGTGCTACTTGAGGCTCCTTGTGTGCTCCTTGACACATCTGGTGGGCCGCTCTGAGATACAGGAAGTTGGACTAGATGGGCCCTAGACCTGATCCAGCAGGGTACTTCTTATATTCAAGAACCTTAATTCTGTATTCCCTTGTTCCATGAATTAGTGGTTGAGTCTTGCCCGAGCCTTACACTGGAGAGGATCTCATGATCCTCTGAACAGTGATTTCCAAACTTCTACATGGAAGTTGGGAACCCTGTAAGTATTTGTGGGGATGGGGGTGGTGATAGCACCACAGTAATCATGTCACCAGGCAACCAAGCGGATTCCTAATGTACCGGAGGTAGCACTGGCCATCAGGAGGGTGCAGGGGGCTCACAGCGCCTTTACAGGTCTCCCCACTGCTCAGAAAGGTTCCTCAATCTGATTGCAACCTACTTCCAGTTTACGGGACCAGAAGTGGGTCGTGATCAGATCAGATTGGTCCATTAGAAAGATAACTTTAGATGTTGTATTTGTGTAAATAACATTTGTGTTAAAAGCTATCATCTTCTCTAATTATTTTGCAAGCTCCAAAATTTGAAGTTCAGTTTTTTTTCTTGTATAGCTTTTAAGTTAGAAACAGATTTTAATGATGTATTTTTTTTTATTAATTACCAATATCACTGTCTGGCCTACATGTGAAGGTAGTTTACTCCAAGTAATCTTGTTTCACAATACAAGCGTGCTCCCATATCTGCATGGGTTCTATTCTGGAACACCCTGTGGATACATGAATCCACAGATACGGGGGATGCCTCCCCCCATTCTGTGGAGGCAAGAGGAGCTTGGCTCCCCTCACTTTCAGAGGGTCTTCTGAGCCCAGCAGAGGCTGTGCTTGTCTGCCCACAGCTTCTACAGGACTCAGAATGACTGTGAAAGAGGAAAATAGTCACTTCCGGTTTTTCTCAGAACTGGAAGTGACATTTTTCTGCCTTTATATGCTGGATGATTTTCCCAGCCCTCATAATGCCTTTTAAAGACAAAAAAGTCACTTCCAGAAAAAACCAGAAGTGGTTTTGTTCCTCTTTTACAGACATTTTGAGCTCAGCAGAGGCTCAGAAACCTTTCCAGAAACGAAGGGAGCTGAGCTACCCTCCAGAGGGGTGCAGGGGGCCCTGTAGATCCCCAATCTGTAGATCAGTGAAACCGTGGATTTGGAATCCATGAATATGCCCCCATGTTACTATCATTTTACTATCTTAAATATATTAGTAGACTTGCACAATAACTCTAGAATATATTATGGGTCAGTTGGAAACTTTGTAAGTCTTCCTTTGACTTGTTTTTCAGTACTTTGATTTTTTTTCTTTGCAATGCAATGTATTTGTCTAGTTATTTGTGGAGTTGCTTTTATGTGATTAATTCAGTAGCATTGTGCACTCTGATTTGATCTTATACAGTTATAACCTAATTATCCATAGATTTTTCACCCAAGGTTTTATCTCACCATGATGGGAAGTGCCCTTTAAATTACAGGTTAAAAGTTGTTTAACGATAGCCTTGTTAATGTGAGAGAGGGCAGCCGGCTGACAATTCATCAGTCATTCTCTGTCCAGGCACTTAGAACAGCTTCACTCCAAAGTAAGCAACCCCTCCCTTCCCCCTGAGCATGTGAAAGAAAGGTAATCACTCTGCCTTCTTTCCCAGAGCTGCACTCTGGGTGAAGGGAGGGGTCACTGGCTCGAGGTGAAACTTTTGTAGGCACCTGGAGAGAGACTGATTGATGGATTGTCTGCCTAATGACTCTGTCTCACATCACAAAGGACAGCAAGGCTGTTTTTAAATCACCTGGCAAAGAGAGATTGTTTTTTGCTTTTCTGCAATTTTTGCCATCCATGTGAGTTCTGGGAATGGAACCCTCACAAATAATGACACTCAACCTTCCCTTGTTCCATTTCATTTAACTGTAGCTGCAAATCAGCACTCCTGCTATAGGATGGAGGAGGGGAGTCTAGGAAGGAATATGGCCTTTTAGGTTGCTCTGTGACCTGGTACAGTACAACCTCATTTGTTCTGCCCATTGCAGGTGCAGTCTGGTGGCAAATGTCCAAATCCTAACCAACTTTCCAGCACTGGCACAGCTGTGCCAATGGGACATGTGCTGCATCCTGCAGTTGGGTTGCACTCACGGAGGCCTCCTCAAAGTAAGGAAATGTTTGTTCCCTCACCTCGGAGTGCATTGCCCTTATATCAGTGCTGGAGAGTGGGTTAGGATTGCACCCAAAGTTAGTCAGCCTTTTCTAGATTGAGTAAAGTGCCGCTGCCAATCCTTCCTGCTCCGCCCACTGCAAAGCACTTTTGCTGTTTAGTGGAGGATAGGAGGATGTGAGTTTGGAGAGGAGTAATTCACCCATCATTGTCTCTTTGTGTTGCATCCTTTGTGAGGAATGGAAAAGCTATTGCCCACAAAGTCACGACTAGATCTTACAGTTAGGAGGAACTAGACATTGGACTGTCATTTTCACCAACATTTGCATCTTTATTAAATTGTCTGGTTTGATTTGTCAGTATTATTATTACCCCCTCTTGTACTTTGCTTTCTTATTGTTCACTTACTATTCAGCTTGCTATCAGAATATCACATATTTTGTACATTCAAATACACATATTTGAATAAATTATGTAAATCCACCTGTTATGTAAACATTTGATTCTACAAAAATGCATGTAGACAAAATATTAGTCCATAAAATTGTTAGCTGGTTTACCCACACAATGTATTGACTTGTAATACATTATTGATAGATGGGAGCTATACATGTATGAAATAAAATGTAAAATTATGAAGTCAATAGTACAATACTTCAGTGGAGAGACAGGCAGTTTAAATCTCTGTATGACTCTTGCTGTTCTTTACTTTCAGAATGTATGTGGATAACAAATTGTCTCTGAGTTAAAGTACTAAAAATATAATTTCCTTCATGCTTATACCTAGAGCTATACTGCTTGGCACTTGGTTGTTTAAATCTTTTTCACATCTCAGCCCTAAACACATTTAACTGGAAGCAAGTCCGTTTGATTCCAGTGGAATTTACTTCTATGTAAATGTGCTTCGAATCATGGTATTAATCTTATATATGATAGCATTAGCTGTAAGTGCACTTTTATGATAAATGAAATGAATATTTGCTGGAATATACAAATGTTATTTTTTTTCACGGCAGCTAAATTATTAAGGGCCGATGTTTAAAAACAGTCTACATTTCAAATCAGGATATATTGCATTATAACTACACATTTTATTATTGAAATCAGTTTTCAATCTGTTTGTTCTAATTGAAACAGCAACTGTTTAACATGTATTTCTTTAGTGCCACAAAGATAGCTTTTAAATTCAAGCTTTTAATGAATTAAAGTCTGCAAAGCCTCTGCTGGAAATACACACATTTTCATGAAGCATAAGCTCATGAAACGGAAGACAGAGCTTGTAAAAATGCTATAAATGGTAAATATTCTTTCTTGGGTTATGACAGTGATTTTATAAAGTAGATAAAAAACTTTATTGGGTTTTCTTTGAGTATTTCGCGTTGCCACTTATAAGATTGCATTTGAGGTCACTGCAATATGACCATGAGTAAATCAGCAGTGGATTTTGAACTGCTTGTTCCTTCTCATGCTTCTAGCACAACACTTGTTGCACAAGGCAACATATGCATACTGCGCTAGGTTCTTCAGGCCCCTTTTGAAATAGTCTGACTGCATCTTCTCAGAACAGTACATGGTTCTGAACAAAGTAACTTTGGTAAGCTCCATCTGGATGATTCAGATAAGTGAACCAGCTATACTGCAAACTTTGTTATGTTTGCATTGGCATACCTAAGGGGGGCAGGGGGAACAAATGTTCAGGTGCCAGGCGGGGGGGTGTCACAGTGCCGCCATCCACCCACTTGCTCTGCCCCCCTTTGCACCACTGAGGGTCTTCGGTCCTTGGAGGGCTGAAAAAAGCACTTCTGGTTTCATGGAGGAAACCGGAAGTGATGTTTTTAGTTCCTTAGAAGACCTTCTGAGGACCAGGGAGGCTTCTCTGGCCCTTGGAATGGTTGCTTTGCACCAATAAGATGTAATTTAAAAAGCTCATGGCTTACTTGCTTAGATGAGATAATTCAATATAACACAGGTTGCTTGTGGGTTATAACGTTGATTCTCAGGCACATACAGCTGCCACGGAACACTGCTTTCAGGTGATAGTCTGGCGAACCACTTTAATATGAGAACATCTAAAGGGAGCTAGTGACCACTCTACCTCCACTATTACATATACCTGTACTCACTTAGATGGCAGATCAACCCAATCATGAGATGAGGGGCAACCAAAAAGTTGAAGTGAAATAAAACACTGCAAAAAGATGGGGGTCAGAAGATGGGGAGGAGAACATTTTACAAACAAATGAAAATATGTGAAGCTGATATTTTATAGCAATATGAACATTGTGGCAATTTTATTTTTTCTCCTAGAGGGATAGACATTGTTAGATGGCACACATTTTAAGAAATGTTAAGAAAAACTGATGAAATGGAACTGAGAATGGTATATGGCTTTTATAATGAATCTTATTTAATTTTACGGAATTGTAACACTATTAATCTTTACTGGATGTTACTAATTGTTTTGTTAGCTTGTTGTTTGTATAGGCAAATCCAGCAACAAAAGAATTAGGATGTAATCCAAACAGCGCTTTAGCCAGTGCAAGGCCCTTGCGCTGGACTTGGGTGTCTCAAAAGTGCTGTAAGGCACTTCTATGACAACTTGGGAGCAGGCCATGCTGGTGGAAGGACACACACCGACCTGCTCGCACCAGATCCAACTCCTGATCCTGAGAAGTCTGGATTGGGGGTGGTGGGACAGCAGGTAGCAGACAGGCCAGTGGAGGACTGGGCCCAGGAAGGGGTGGTGCCAGGATACAGCACTTAAAACTGGATCCTAACCCCCCTCCTGAGTGGGCTGGCCTTACACCAGGCTGCTCAGATCTGCGCCACTTCCTTAGGTGGGCAGATACAAGTAGCCCCATGGGGCAGCTGCCTACAACATGGGGTAAGGGGAATGAATTCTCCTTACTCCTAGTTGCACTACAACTTGGCCCAGCCCTGCTCTGGCCCAGCCCTGCTCTCCGGCCGGCCGGCCTGCCTGCTCCAGGGGATGTTAGGATTGGACTGCTCGTGTCATAATAAAATTTTGCTCTAAGGAAAATATTTATTAAATAAGGTGAGCAGTTACATTATGATTACACACTCTTACTATACTATTCACTATTGTGTGTGTGTGTGTGTGTGTGTGTGTGTTAGAGAGAGAGAGAGAGAGAGAGAGAGAGAGAGAGAGAGAGAGAGAGCAACCAGTTTTCTACTAAATTGAGTGTAAATATGAAGGTTTGTTTTTCTGAGAAATAGGTAGGTTCCTTAACAAGATAATTAGCATCCTATAATAACAGAAGAGTATTAACTTTTTCCCATCTGAAATTATGAAAAATATTAAAATGCAGCTTATTATACTAGCACTCTTCTGAGGATCATTACCTAAGAAGTATACGTATGTATTCTGTACCTCAGAAGCTAATGTAAATCCGCACTGCTCAGGCAAACTATACATAGAATAACGTTTCCTATGGTGTATTTAAAATATATTTATTTTATATATAATTCTAAAGTGAAGAAGACAGTATGTCTGTATGCCTCTGTCACTTCCATTGTAAAGAGCATAGAAATGGGATTCTGAAATGTGTCATAGTGGTCATTTGCATGATTGCACATGGTGCAAATGCACACATAATACTAAGTATAGGTCTGTTTTCCAATTATTATTTCATGTGTGTCTGAAGATGTAAGCAGGTTATACACAGGGTATATTTACTACAGCCAGAACAAATGATGTTGAAGCTAGTGTGCCTGCAAAATTAACTACTCACTGTGTAGTCTGCTCACATGAGCAATGGAAGATCAGTATAGGAGAATTCTATGAAAACTCAGTTCCTCCTCTGTGATTAAAAATGCACATGGAAATCTGATATTAGACTGTTCATACAAATAGACTATGTGTGAGCAGTTATTTGCTGGGACAGATTTTAGCCCACCCCTTTGAGAGGCCATGATCCTACACAGAGATACCAATTTAACTTAAGGCACATCATTTCCTTTCCTCATTCACCTATTTGGCATCAAATTGTCAAAAATTTGTTTTTATTTTTTTTTCCTTCCATGAGTTTCCAAGAAGAATGAACTCATTTACTGATCAACAAATGGACATTCCAAATGCTGCCATGCTCAAGAGAGTTTCAGGCAATTATTGTTTTCTCTTTCAATAATAATGATAGCAGTTATTTCTGTGTAAAACTATCAACCCCAAAAGTAGAAGGTTCTGTCAACCCCAAATGTAGAAGGTATACAAAGTTTCATTCGGTAGTCTTCCTATAGCTGGGATGTTTATCATAGAATTGCTGAAGATTGTATCGTAGTATCATACTTGCAAAGCATAAATAATAGCCCCACTGATTAATAGCCCCACCTCTCTGTTGTCATTATACCTACGCTACTTGGATGTTTGATGTACTGTAGGTACTTGCAAGAAATTTCTGCCAATAAATCCAGGCCAGGTCATCTCCTCGCCTTCTGAGGGTCACTCAGGGGTCAGGCCTGTTCAGGCATGTCGCAGCAGCCAGGAGAAGCAAAAGAGGAGAGGAGGAGGAGGAGAGCAGAGGAGAGCAAAAGAACATGGAGGAGAATGCAGAGCATTGCTAAGTTATCTCCTTCTTCCCTCCTCTGGGCTGTTCCATTACATAGAAGGGGAATAGCACACAATTCTACCTAAGCACCTTGTTAATGACTTCAAAAACAGTGGTGTGGTTCAGATTCTTTCCTCTCTTTCAGTCAGGTTACAGGGAAATTCATCTCCAGGGCAACCATGCTTCAGGGCATGCTGCAGCCAAAATTAACCTTTTCACTCCTCCTGAGAAAATAGTAAGCCAGGCTCAACACTTGCATTTAAATCAAGTGTGCCTCATTGTCTTTGGGAGGATCACACACAACCCTTCTGTACCCTCCTTCCATTTTGCAAATGTTTGGCAGATGTCTGGTTTTTTAAAACACCGGGATGTAACCCTCATTTCCATCTAAAACAAAGTTCGAGGCTAGAATTCAGTACACCATTACTTAAGAATAACACCCATGGAATTCAATGGGGGTCTACTTCTGAGTAAATCACATTGCAGCTGGATGTAGCTACACTTGCTCACTCTCATTCCTTGTTGCTTGTCTCTCTGCTGTGAATTGAATTGCATGTTCCCAGTTATGTGTTATATGTTGTTTGTAGAGCCTCTGGCTTAACACACCAGACACCTTAAAGAAGAATTTGATAATGGTTTTACCAGTATGTTACTTACAGTGCACTTACTCTTATAGTGTTTACAAAAATGTTGTGAAGACCAGAATTAAAAAAGTTAATGAATAAAAATTTATCTTATAATCTTTAACTATTTTTAAAATAAATTAGAGACTGTACAGTTCTTGGGTAACAATTACTGGTAGTATTACTTACTACCAATTATTTTTCAGGATCTGGCCTCAGGTAAAATCAGACAAAATTATATTCAGAGAATATCTCCCCCTCCGACTTATCTTAGAATCATAGAAAATTCCATGATTTTTGGCTCAAAATCTGCCCTCAACTTATCTGTGAGATTGACTTATACATTAGTATCTACAGTATTTTGAGGAGGAAAACTAACATAAGATCTGTTTATTACTGTGGTGTCTATTGCAACATGAATAGTAATTTGAATTCAATTTTATTTGCATACACACATTTTAAAGACTATTTAGAGAACCAAAATGCAACTCTGGAATTAGTTCAGACATTAGTATTGTAAGTGCCATTAACTATTCTTGATGGATGAATAGATCTTGCATTTATTATCTTGTTCAATATTACATGTTCAGTACTACAGAACAAATATCACTGAAGTCTGGTATGCTTTTGGAAGTCTTAACACTTAGGACAGCAGTTTTCAAACTCTCAGGGAGTTTGAAAACCGCTCTAGGTTCTTGCGGGGGCGGGGGGAAGGCAGCGGTGTGATCCCCAGGATCATGTTGCTCAGGGGGCTGCAGGGGCTTGGTTCCATTTACCAGAGCCTCCTGCAGCCGCCTGCGGAGAGCCCTGCACGACCTTCTGCAGGGCTCCCCGCAGCTTTGAAAGCGAAAGCGGAGCGATCGCACCCGCCTCTGCTAAACCAGAAGTGGAGCGCAATCGCGCCACTTTCACTTTTGAAGCTTTGGGGAGCCCTGCCGAAGGTCACACAGGGCTCCCCACACCCCCAGGAGGCTGCAGGAGAATCTGGTAAGTACAACCAAGCCCCTGCAGCCCCCTGAGTGAAGCGATCCTGGGGATCATGTCCCTGCCTCCACTCCCTGCCCCCGCTCCCTGCCCCGCTCCCTGCCCCCCCTCCTTAAGGGGAAAGAGGCCAGGGCCCTCAGGCTGGGGCATCATGATGCCCCAGTTTGAAAAGCCCTGACCGGGGGGGGGGGGAAGTTGAGAACAAGAAAGTAAGATATACTGTTCCAACAAATGGTGACCAAAGGCCAGATTAATTATAATAGTGGGAATAACATGCTTTTTAACAAAGTAGGTTGTGCCAAAAATGGGCAACAAAGTAGGAAGGGAAAGAGGATGGGAATTAATACCTGAATGAGTTAAATCAGTCTACAGCTTTATGACTTGCAGCTTCCAGATATGTTGATATTGCATGGATGGGGACTGATGGTGTCACTGGCAATCCTGTCCTCTCATAATGACAATGCCAGGCCATCTGCTGGGAGAGAAATATGAGGAAGAAGACTGGCTTAATACAACCAAAGGCAAGAGACCTTCCTCCTGCCTGCTATCATCAACCTGGGTGTGTTAAGGTGCCAATAGGTACTTCTGTCTCAGGTCAAATAGCAGTTTGTAGAAGGTTTTTTGTTGGGACTATGATGCAGTATGTCCTGATCTCCCCGCCTCCCCCCCCCCACACCTCTGCTATTTGAAAAGAGAAAAGAGAAAATGGACAGACAATCCCCATATTTAACACATTGTGTCATTAGGTCCTCAGTGAAATGATCAGTGGTCTTTTTATTAGGGTCGTGATTGGTGGTTTCACCAATTGGTGGCTGATGAGATGTTCCAGTAAAAAACTAAGAGACTTGTAACCATCTCTCCTTATGTACCAAGTGTTTAAATGATTTATTGTTTTTCAGAAATCTCTTTGCCTCCAAAAGGCAAATTGGATATTCCAGTGTTGTTTGCACCTCAAACCATGATAATGTATGAAGCTGTCCTGGTTATTAAACTTGAGAAGATAGAGGCTGAAAACTGGTCTTATGATGATTCCATTAAATTAACAGGAGAAGACTGGTAAATATTTTAACCATTGGCTTATAAATCTGATTACTTTCACCAATTTGAGTTGGGAATGATAATATGTTTTGAGCTTATTTAAACATTTCAGAGGGGGGGTGTATAGAATTTAAGAACTGCTATAAATGGTACTGTTGTTAAAGTAGAGGATGACTTTTTCATAAGTTGCTGACCTGGTTAAGTTCTCTATTACAGTACATAAACTTGATATTATTAATCTGTAGAGATATGATGATGCAAACTGTAGTTTGTTTTACTGCAACTATTATAGTATTCTACCTAAGAAAGGGAGAGCTATACAACTTTCCCATATGTGTCAGATATTGTTAGATTTGCCTTAGGAACTCAACCAGTCTAATTTTTTTTAAGTGTTTAATATTCTATAGATAAACACTTAAAAAAAAATTCAACACAGAAAAATATTCAACACCTAAAGAGGGAGAAATCCCATTTTACAGAATAGAAATGAACTCAGTATAGATTAAAACAGAGCCAATAATCAGTTATAATCTGCAGTAATAAAGTCAAAGATGTTACACGAATCTCATCTAGCACGAATCTTAGGAATCTTATTGATAATAATATATAAATACAGCTTTTCATCACCCCCCAAAAAAGATTACAAAGCGGTTTCCATATCAGAATCAATGAGAAGATGGTTCCCTGTCCCAAACTTACTCACAGCCTTTAAGAAAAGGGGAAAAAAATTACAAAGGAGACGCTAGCAAAATAGCCAATGAAATAGTTTCTATGCTGGGAAGAATACAGACAGTTGCTTTCCCTTGCTAAATATGAGAGCTAGTATTATCTGATTCTCTGGTTGTGGCCATTCCTAGAGAAATCAGACCTGGCCTCATTGATTCTTAGTTATGCCCAGGTGAGGTTAAAATAATGTTCTCCTTATGCCTTGGAAATCTTTCCAGAAACTTTAATTTGCCTAAAATGTGGCTGCCAGGGTTTTGCTTGAGACCCAATAATTAAATCATATAACCCCAATCTTATACCAAATTCACTGGTTACATCTTTGTTTTAGAGTTCAGTTTAACATCTGGTATTAATCCTTTAAAGCCCTTAATAGCCTAGACTGGTGGTTCCCAAACTGTACGCTTTAGCACTCTGAGGTGTTGCAGTGAACTCACGGGGTGCCACAGGATATCTCAAGTGGCCTCTTCCCAGTTCTCTTGGGTGGTGCCATCTTGGATCACATGAGTCCAAAAATGGTGCAGTCCAAAATGGTGGTACCTGGGAGAGCCAGGAGTCTGCCACTACACTACATCTGCCACACCATCTGCCATGCCATCCACCACATGACTATACTGACCACGGTATGTTTGAGACCTGCTGGCCTAGCCCTAGACCAACCTTTGAAATCTTCAGAACTGGTGGTGGTGGTGACAAAATGTGGCTTTTTCTGGGAAGAGCTGTCAGATGCCTTTTCTTCTCACATTCAGTGGGCATTTAAAATGCACCTGTTTAAAAAGACTTTTGATTATTAGTGATTGTTTTGTTAATGTGTTTAATGGGTCTCCTTCATGAGTTTTGTAATATGCATTTTTTAAATCAAGTTTGTGACTGATGCTGTATATTTTGTTATATGCTTCAGATATCTCATTAGCTGCTTTGAATAAAGGCCTCTGTAGAAAAATGGAATAGAAATTTATTAAATAAAATAAATAAAGATAGTGAAAACATGTAATGAAGAAGATAAAATAGTGTATTGAGAATGTCTTAGAATACCTCTGAGTCCAATTAAAACTGGAATTTATCTCCATAATAAGTTTATTTAAAATGCTATTTATTTTGTTTGGTTTGGTTTTAGCGAACCCCTGGGGGCTGGGGATAAGAATAGCCCCTCAGTTTGGCTGTACTTGTCGTAAGAGGCAGCTAAACAGCCACTGGGTAGGTGGGACTCATTAGCCTGGGAAGGCAGCTCATCTAAGAGAAGGAAAACTCTGATCCCAAACCTCCACTGCCTTGTGGCTACATCCAGTTATGGAAAAGGCTTCAGGAGTCAACCTCAAGGCAAAATTCGGTGTCGGAGTCCCTGAGGCAGTTCATGGCTGAACACAGTCACATTCTGGCAACTCCTGCGACGCCACTGGAACCAACCATATTGGCTTCTGCCTTTCCATTGGACCATTTCAGCGACATGGAGAGGGGGGATTTGCTGCATGAGAAACAGTCTATCCTCCATATCTACTTTACCCAGGAGATAACTGGAGAGGACACTCTGTTCCAGAACCACCATTTAGAGCGCGATACCATAGTCTTCTGAGACTGAAGGATGCCAACTGATTTTAGTGATAAATGTCCATATTTAGGTTATTCAAGATTCATGCACAAAATAGTAATTGTTTTGAATATCTTTAATGAGAGTTATCCCAAATGGGATCTGGAACCAAGGAGGAATTTTGAATGGGTGTATTAAGTCAATATCAGTTGTACTAGTTTCTTAATCATACGTATTCATGTAAATGCCCTTTCAATTTCTTAGCAGCCCTATAATTGAGGATAGAAAAATCAAGGGACTACGCTGGATCTATCCAATTAATGGAATCCCTGAAGCACCACCCTCTAAATCAGCACCAGGTACAGAATGGCAATGAAGCTGCAGACTTGTTTAATTAAAGTGAAAAGCCCATTCTTTTCCAAAACTATAATTCAGACTGAAAATAGCTTGAGTTTAAATCTATTCCTATTAAATGCACCTCATATTCATATCAAGTTATCCTTTCTGTTTATACCACAGTCACATAGATAAATAAGTGATGCCTCCTTGCCAAGGGTTGGATTTGGCAAACAAAGTATTTCACATGCATTTCTTAACTAAAGCACAATTTCAGAATTAATTTGCTGTTTTTTCTAGTGACTATCAAGAACACTGGGAACCAGTTTATAAGCCAATAATAAAAACCCACCATGTGGGGCTGATAAGGGAACTTCAAAATGTGCTAGTCAATTATATACAAATGCTTATGTCAAGGAATGGAAACAATAGTAGGAAGGTAATTGAGAGTCTTATTGAGGAATGAAATCATCACACTTAATGGAATAGATATTACTTGTACTGTCATTGTTCTAATTTATTAAGGATCTTTAACATGAAGAAAAATGCAACTGTGATGTTAACTACATATTTCATTCAATTAATTTGCACTTTAATTCTTTCAGAGTAGAAATGGAATATTTCCATCAACTATTTTTTTCTTCTTGCACAGCATGGCATCCTCATAAACTATCAAGTAATCTACATCTTTGTGTGTGTGTGTATGTAAATTTGTTGTAGTCTGCACATATTCATATTCATATTCATGCTGATGATTTGAAAGAGAAAAGTTTGGCAATGACAACACATGCTGCTTTGCAATATACAGGTGTTCCCCCCATATTCATGGATCCCTTATATTTGATTTCAGTTATCCACAGTTCAAAAATCCCCCCATTGTGCCTCCCATTGCACAAATTGCTTATCTGCTTCAGGTTTTAGCCTTCCCGTTGCTGTTCCTGGTCTCCTGGCTCTTTGCTGACTGCAAAATGGAAGAAGGAAGCAGCAGAATCACTCACAGGAAGCAAGGCAGAGGGCTGAGAAGAATATGACACTTAGAGAATTCAAAAAGCTTAGCATCACATTCTTTTTAGCCCTCTGCCTCACTTCCTGTGTTTTTTCGGCTTCCCTCTTCCATTTTGCAGTCAGTAAAGACCCAGAAGATCAGGAACACCAACAGGGAGGCTGCAGTCTGAAGCAGATATTTGCATGATGGGGGGGGGGATTTTTGAACATTTTTGTAGGTTCTCCTTTTATCTGTGGTTTCTGTATCCATAAGGGTGGGGAATGTATTGTTTACTGATACAGGGGGGTGCCTGTACAAGTATTTGGTTCTGGTGCTTCACTTAGGCCCGATTCTGAACTTGGCATGGCAGCTCACCGCTATAAGACACGTTTGCGAGCCTTAATGCGAGCCCAGCGTTGGAGCTAGCCCAGTGTGAGCCCGCTCCAGTGCTGGGCCCGGGGTCCAGTGCTCTGTGCAAAATGCTAAATAGGTAGAGAGGCAAGGTGTGGTGGGGAGGAGGCGTTCCAGGGGGAAGGTATGGTGGGGAGAGATGGGGTGCAATTGGTAGAGCTTAGCTTCGTCAGATCCAGAGTCCCATGTCAGGCCACGCAGCCTGACACGGGGCTCCTTGATTCTGCACCGGCTAAAGAGTCGCTGCAGAATCAGATAGCACCATTGTGGGACTATTTCCCTTACCTGGCGGAAGGGGTCAAAAGTCCCCTTCCCCTGAGGAGTCCCCAGCAGCTGCCCAGCGTGCTCAGGATCCTGCAGTAGCCATTTTGGTGTTATGGCAGCCCCGCACGTTGGTCAGCTCAAGATTAGGCTGCCCATTCCATGCTTGCCCTGCACAGTCTATGCCACAATTCAAGACAAAGTTTAGTGTTTTTATGTCAATTTAAATGAATGAGCTTAAGTGCACCTGACTTTTTGTTGAATTGTGGCTGCAGTCTGTTTAACTGGTTTTGTGATGTCCATGTTATTAAAGGACTTTTGGTTTACCAAAACCATGGGGTGTTGCCTCATGAATACATTGTAAAGCTGCTATTTAGCTTTCATGAACTACTTATGAGGCATACTGCCCTTTATAATAAGAAGCCACTATATCTTAACATTTTAATTGGAAATATATCCATAAAAGCCCATACAGTGCTTATTGTTCATTCACTATTGAGTTCATGTAATCACTATTGTACTTCATGTCAATATGTCTGTTCATTCTTCACAGACATACCACAAAAATAAAGAATTGTTTAAACATTGTTATAGTTCATAATTTCTCCAACATTTGAATATTACAAATATACAGTGGTGCCTCGCAAGATGAATGCCTCACGCAACGAAAAACTCGCAAGACGAAAGCGTTTGGCGATTTTTTTGGTGACTCGCAAGACAAATTTTTCTATGGCCGTGCTTCGCAAGACGAATTTTTTCGCTTTTTTTTTTGGTTTCTTTGCAGTTTGCAGTGATGCCTCGCAAGACGAAAATTTCGCAATACGAAATGACTCGCGGAACGAATTAATTTCGTCTTGCAAGGCACCACTGTATACTTGTCCTTCTAAGGGTGCAATCCTGAGGCTTCCTTGGGCCACTGCAAGTCCCTTGCGCCAGTCCAGGAGGGTCACATGCCGTAAAGCACGTTTGCACCTCTTCGTGAGTCTGCTGGGCTGGCACAAGGATGTGCATTGGCCCGTGGAGGCTGAATCCAGCCAACTCTGCTGGGGAACCTTGCGTCGGCTGAGCTTGGCTGATGCAAGGCTCTGGGATGGGCTGGGAGAAGGTGGGGAGCAGGCAGAAGGGAAGCATTCCGGGGCGGGGGAAGGGTGGGCAGAGGGTGGTCCCAGGGCTGACTCGGCTCTTATGCCAGAACCCAACCCTCATTCCCGAGCAGTACGGAGCAACTTCAAGCTCTCCTTGGACTTATGCCACTTCAGGAGGTGGTGCAAGTCCAAGGAGACCCATTGGGGCTGCAGTGGCTTACCCAGGGAAGTAAGTAAGTACCATCCGGGGAAGTGGAAAGGGGAAGAGTTTCCCCTTCAGGGCCCTTTCTTTGGCTGGATACAGCACAGGCCTCCTGGCCTGCCGGTTCCAGCGCAAGATAGGATTGCGCTGTTAATGTCACAAATGAGTGATAGCATTTTAACCTTCCTTATCTTGCTTCAAATGTGCTTTCAACCTGAAAAACATAAGTATCTGAGAAGTAATCTTTGACAGAAGAACAGCCCCTCTGTATCAGGCCATAGGCCCATCTAGTCCAGCTTCCTGTGTCTCACAGTGGCCCACCAAATGCCTCAGAGAGCACACAACAAGAGACCTGCATCCTGGTGCCCTCCCTTGCATCTGGCATAGTCCATTTCTAAAATCAGGAGGTTGCACATACACATCATGGCTTGTAACCTGTGATGGATATTTCTTCCAGAAATTTGTCCAATCCCCTTTTAAAGGCATCTAGGCAAGATGCCGTCACCACATCCTGTGGCAGGGAGTTCCACAGACCAACTACATGCTGAGTAAAGAAATATTTTCTTTTGTCTGTCCTAACTCTCCCAACTCTCAGTTTTAGTGGATGTCTCCTGGTTCTGGTGTTGTGTGAGAGAGAAAAGAGCATCTTTCTATTCACTCTTATCATTCCTATGCATAATTTTGTATGTCTCCATCATGTCCCCCCACAGGCATCTCTTTTCTAGGCTGAAGAGGCCCGAACGCTGTAGCCATTCCTCGTAAGGAAGGTGCCCCAGCCCAGTAATCATTTTAGTCATTCTCTTTTGCACCTTTTCCATTTCCACTATGTCCTTTTCGAGATATGGCGACCAGAACTGGACACAATACTCCATGTGTGGCCTTACCATCGATTTGCACAATGGCATTATAATATTAGCCATTTTGTTCTCACTGCCTTTTCTAATGATCCCAAGCATGGAATTGGCCTTCTTCACTGCTGCTGCACATTGGGTCGACACTTTCATCAAGCTGCTTTATCAACATGTCCATGCCTTGAGTAACTAACCATAATTATCCATTTCATGTTCAGTTTTCCACAAGTCAGTCACTCTTTTGTGTGCGTGACTGAGTTTTTTTTTTTTATGAATAATGAAAACTCCATGTGCTTGGTAAAGCATTTCTTGGTAACTTTGTATGAAGTTCCCTTCATAACTCTATCATAAAATGCAGGTTTTTTTTTTTATGATGAACCCCCTTTGGTGTGCATGGCCATGAAAAATGTAATAGTGGCTTAAAAAAGCAAGATGATAGTAAGAAATTTAGGAGACATGGTACGATGAGCAGTATCAGTGGAGTTGAATATTTTCTAAAGTGGGGCTGGTAAAAAATATTAATTTTTTTTCCAGCTGTTGTATGCTGCCGAGCCCGCAGTAGAGTGGAGGAAAGAGTAGAAGTGCTGTTAACTGGTGTTGTTCCGGGAATACGTGGTTCAAAAATAATCAGAGACCCTTTAAGTCCTTCAAAGTACAAGTCAGTCGTTATTAGAGATGAAGTTCAAGTGACTGAAGGTAGGAGAACAAAAAGCATGTCATTCTTTATTGTGTATCATTACAGCTGTTTCAAATCCAGATATACTTAAGGTCATCTGTAGAATTTTTATGGACTGGAGTTGGAATCATTCTGCCTGAGGTTTATAACCATTTCATACATCAAACTCAGAACAGATCTATCCCCCCATTCTTATAGTATGCATGCTGAAATACATTGGCAAAACAGAATGAACCTCATGGAACAAGGATCAGTCAATTGGTGCAGACTTGAGTAAATACATTAGTGCAGAGGTTCTCCAACTTTGAGGGAGATTTACTCCCTCAGTAAGTTCTTGCGGGGAGGGGCTAGGGCAGCAACGCGACTCCCAGGATCACATCACTAAGGGGGGGGCGAGGGGGGTGCTTGTGTCTTACTTGGACAGATGTAGGGCTTCAACAGGCTGCAGGAGGTGCGGGGAGCCCTGCGCAGCCCTCCCCGAGGCTTGGAACTTTCACTGAAAGTGGGCGCAATGCAAAACAGAAGTGCTTTGCGCCTGCTTTCAGGGAAAGTTCCAAGCCTCAGGGAGAACTGCAGAGGGCTGCGCAGGGCTCCCAGCACCTCCTGCAGCCTGCTGCAGCCCTACATCTGTCCAAGTAAGACACAAGTGCCCCCCTTAGTCCTTAAGCGTCCCCTTAAGAGTCCCTTAAAGGGACGGGGGAAGTGTTACATGTGAGAACCACTGCATTAGTAGCATGGTTGCTGGCAATTCTGATGAAGTGTCTGTTTATGCTAATCTATGTTTTGTTAGACTTTTCATTTGGAGCAAAAGCTACCCACCAAGTTTTTGGATAAAGATTTTTTTTTTCTTGGCTCAAAGTTTCAACCTGTTCATTTACCCAGAGGTTTTAAACTGGTGGATCAGGAGTAAGAAGTGGGTTATAACCCAACCTTGTCTGGATTGTAGAAGTCTTTTAGGCTTGCAGTTTGAACAGAAGGCCAGAGCTAGTGTTAAATCCTATCAGGGATTTTGATAATGGAAGGATTGATTTGGGAAAGCCCTCTTAATGTTCAGTTGGCCCCCTCAGTGTCCCATCCACCTGCTCTCTCCTGCCACAGCACTCCCTCTGTTCTCTGTTGTACCTCCCTCCCTCTCCCTCTATCTTAAAAAATGAAGAGGAAGCTGTTGCTGTGGCACTCTATGCCCCTCCTCTACTTTCAATAGGCCTGGAAGGAAATAAGGTGCAGAATGACACAGCAGCAACCCATGTTGATTGGCCTCCAGCAGTAGTAAAAGAGAAGGAATGATTGCTGCTCCTGTCCACCAGGTTCTTGAAGATGGGTCCCATTGGAGAAGATGGGTAAAATTGGAGTTTATAGTAGGTTCTAGTACTTGACAAATTGAAGACCACTGCATTAATCACTCACTGAGCATGGCTATCTCTGATACTTCAGAGTGCGGGTCACAGACCAAGCTCTCATGTCAAAAGTCTTCCACTGAGAACTTAAAATTGTCTTTGTGACAAATGTCTTCTGCACAACACAGTGTCTAGTCAGATAAAATATTCTTGTTAATTCAGGTCACACGTTCTTTTTATCTTTTGAACTGTAACTATTGCTATGTGAATTTATGTGACGGAAAAAGTGTTGGTTCATTTCAAAGACTGTAGTATCATGTACTGTATGTAATAATAGTAGGGTAATGTAGGCTTGGGGTTTTGAAATGTGTTAAAGAAGTCATTCTAAATATTTTATCTAACTTTCACCTTAATTACTATATTGATTTCACCAATGTTATTTCACCACAACACAGTGAAAGCATTTTAGAATATCTTTTTGTTCTGTTTGCAAGAGTAATATTTTAACACTGTATTGTTAAAATATATATTGCAAGACACTGATTTTGAATGTAACAGTTTTTAGGTAAATACTATGGTTAAAAAAAGACAACAATGGAAGTGACAATTTTCAGATTTCTGTCAGTAGCATTGTGATTATTTCTCACTGAATGTCATAGGAAATTATTCTTGTCAGTAAAAGCACTGATGGAACTTGTGCTCTGAAATGAAAACCTCTGAGATGGTGTGCAGGCCAGGGCCGCCAGCACAAACAGCTGGCAACCCCTCCCCCCCACTTTCTGAGTCCCCATTGGAGCAGGTTGGCCAGTAGAGGGACTTGTTCTGGAGGAGGATTGGGGAAGGGATTGACTGGGAAGTATTGGGACAGGGATTGGTTGGGGGTGGGGTGGCAGTTGGCCTGGCTGGGAGCTATGTCAAGGGCAGGCTGGGGGCAGATAGCAGCAGCGCCAATATACTATATCCCTGGGTTGTCACTCCTCTCCCATTGAACATACTTGGTTTTACACCAGCAAAAAAGCTGGCATGTGTCCTAGTAGGCCTATTGGGGACTGAGCAGATAAGTGGCAGAGTTGGTAAGTTGGTAAGCAGATAAGTGGCAGAGTTGGTAAGTATAAAAGTTCTTTACTTATCTCTGTACTGCTCCCTGGTGCCTGGCTAGCCCACAGCATATAGTGCAGGCTGCGTCAGTACCACTGCAAGCTCTGGGCCAACCTTGGAAAGAAAGCTTTTAGTATTCTTCAGACAATTGGTGAGAATGTAAATACAATCCGGCTCATTTTCTCAAGTCATCAGAGAAGGCTCTTTTACAAGTGGTGCCGCCTAGGGAGGTGCAGGGGGCAGCAGCAAGAAAAAGGGCCTTCTCGGTCGTGGCAGCATCTCTTTGAAATTCCTTCCCTCTTGAGCTATGAATTGCTCCCTCTTTGCCGACCTGCCAGCGTGGCCTGAAGACTTTGTTTATTCAGACAAGCCTTCTGTGTCTTGGTTTTTTAAATTAATATCTGGCTTTTACAGGCTTGTTCTTTTTAGGTGTAGCTGTTGCTCTTCAGGTGTAAATTATGTTTCATGGTTGTTTTAAAGTTTTGTGGATTTTTAGGGCAGAGTACAATTGGTTTAACTGTGTGTCTGCTCTTTTGTAAGCCACCTTGAATCCCCTTGGGGAGAAAGGCGAAATAAAAAGGACATAAATAAATAAATAATATAGCAATAGATCTGTATAGCATATCTGTGAGATAACAGCTTGGCAAGTTGCTTCATTCTCCCACCCACCCCAAAATGATACATTATTGGGTGTGCATGATGTGTATTAAACCATTTTTATAGTTAAAGACAGATGATGCTAATCATAGGAAGTTCACATTTTAAATAGTCTCTACTGTGCTTCAGTATTTGAATTATTTAGACATGAATAAATTTCTTAAGTTATGAAACTTTGTAGATTTTTCTCTTCTAGTCTAGTCAGCAGGGCTTGAAATTGAACTAAGAATTATTACTACCCATTAACAAAAAGTGAAAGCCCCAAAGGCTGGATTCAATCAATGTCATCAAAATTAAGGGTTAGAATTGGTCATACTGGATTGGTTAAAAGTGAGCTACAGCTCTGGCCATCCTTAATATTCAAAACTTGTAATTTTTTCAATATATTTTATACCACTTGGTGTTGTGATAATATTATATAACTTTAATCAAGTGCTTGGAGTAGTTAGATGTGTTATGAAGAACTAGTAAGTAGGCACAGTCTTTGCACCCAGACCTACAATTTAAAGTAGTCATGATACTGTGAGGAAAGGAAAGGGGAGCGGGGAGGGAGCAGGAGGGAAAATAGCAAGAAAGAGGCTGAGCTGAAGGATGGAAAGAGGAAACACTAAATTCACCTGGGAATAAAATAAGTTAAAATAATGCCTTGAGCATACAGTGAATATGAGCATATTTCCTGTCTCCTTTGTGGTTTGAATTTGTTCACATTTTGTACAATGCAAAGTGCAACACAGAACTAACAGTATCCACCTGAAAATGGCCCATCCATAGTCACAACTGCAGTGTCCCAGCAGTGATTTCTCTGTTAATAGAGGGTGCAATTTTTTTCCAACTGCCATAATGTTAGATATATAATACTTTTTATGTTGTTTATTCCTTTTTTATTACTGGTATTTATATACTGCTTTTCCATTAGGAAAAAAAAAAAAAACAACTTAAGGAAAACTCACAGCTACTAAAATAATTTAAAAATAGAAGCACTGCAAAACAGTGCATCAGGTATTGTGTAAAAATGCAGCTATTTTTGTCAAACCTGTGGGGGAAGGTGATGCTTGGCGGCTTCTGGGGTAATTACGGATTGTGATTTTGTTTTAATTGCCTTTTTATGATGAAATTGTTTCATAGTCTTTTTATTTGTTCTTGCTCTTGTTTTTCTTTTTTTATTGTGTGTACCTTTGGATACATCTTTGGTAAGAATGGTGGAATATTCACAATTTCAAATTAATGTGCCAGGCCCATTGACAAAACATGAGATAACATGTTGATATATCAACAGTGAGGTTGCAGAAAGCATGTTTTAAATTCACTAAAAAGAAAACTGCAAAGGAAGAAAGACATTCCTGTCTTTGTGAGTTGTTTTAACTTGAAAAGTTGAAAAAAGTTATTTTTAAACATTTGTACTTTCAGCATCTTATAAATTTGATCTAGTCATGTAAACAGTTTTTGTTTTAGAATATTTTTTCTGAGCATTTTTGCTGACTACAATATTTTTAAATTCATCTCAGCCCCAGCATTTTAGGAATTTACTATTATTCTATAATAGGCTATATCAGTTATGTATATTAATCCCGTTCAGGGTGGAAATATTATGTATTCTTTATTCACTATTCTTCTCTCTCTCTTTTCATTAGATATTCTTCTCTTTATTTCCTCTTCATTTTCCTTTTTACAGCAGCTTGCATTCCCCAATTGTACCTGTACTGACCTAGTAGACACTTCCAGGATCAATCACCAGCATAGCCAAAGTGTAGAGAACTAGTTGACCCACACAACTTGAGATAACTCAGTTAAACTAGACGTTGCCAGAATACAATGAAGCATTTAGGGAAATTAGGCACCATGAGAACTACATCCTCCATTATACCCAACTTTTCTTGACACATTTTAGAAACACAAAAGCGTCAAATGCCTTTGTAATGCCTGTGATCTTCACAGCATATATCTGACTATCCTTACCACACTCTCCTACTTTGTATTATGCTCTCCTGGTAGGCACCCAGCACACTAATAACAATGAGGGCAAAATAGTGGTGATGTCCTAATTTGTGGTCGGATGACCTTCTGGTAGATCTTCAACTTGAGATGGTTGCTGATCTTCTTGTTGCAAAGGACACTGGTCATTGTGCCCCACTTTGTCTAGGCAGAGTTTACTCGCACAATGGTCTTGTGACTCAGGCTGCTGTCAGCTGTGATCGTCGAGCCAAAGTATCAGAATGTCTCAGCATGTGGCAGGTCGATGCCGTTCACATGGATTGTCCCAAGCTCATCAGGGTCTGTTGTGATATACTCTGTCTTCTTGACATTGAGGCAGAGGCCAAACAATGCGAGATGGTCGCTCCAAGCTTGTACTTGCTGCTCGAGATCTGCCTGGTTGTCGAACACAAGAAGAACGTCATCTGCATAGAGAAGTGTTCACGGTGCCAGCTTTTGCAGATTGCGTGTGATGATGTCCATCACCATGATAAACTGCAGCAGAGAGAGCACCGAGCTTTGGTGGATGCCAGCGGTAACGCGGAAGTCTTTTAGTGTTCCAGCAACGGCCTGCACATGACTCTTTGGATCCTTGTACAAGAGCTTCACCCATCGAACAAGTTCTTCTGGCACTTCTTGGCTACACAGCACTTACCAGATGACGTTGTGCGGCACGCAAGGTCAATGAAGGCAACATCCAGTGGCTTTTACTTCTCTCTGTGCTTCTTGAGCAGAAGAACAGGCGGCATACACTACATCTGTCATTCCACAGCCACTGACAAAGCTTGCTTGGTTCGTCATGAGTTGGACGACGTTGCGGATATGGTGGTCGATGACCCTCTCAAAGATTTTCGTTGTTTGAGAGAGGAGGTGGATCGGCCTGTAGTTTGCACAGTCAGCAGGGCTGCCTTTTTCAGATTGGGACAGGCGTGCTATGTTGCCAGTCTGCAGGCGTCTTCTGCTTGGCGATGATCTGGTTGAAGAAGCGCGTGAGCTAATCAACCAGGTTCCAGCAGTGCAACTTCAGTGTCCAATCCTATCATGTTCCCCATTTGTTTCCAACAGAAAAGTAGAGTAACCAGTTGACTTTAATCTCTTGAGTGGATGCTCTATTATTGATAACTATTGTAGAAAAATAGTGATTTGTACCACAGTGTGAAGCTGTATTCTGACTGACAGCCATATATTCTTTCTGTTTTATGCTTAGCATTTAGTGCTCTTTGAGCACATGTAGTATTTCACAGGACATTATCTCAGTAAGGTAGATCAGTATTATTATCCTCGCTATAGTAGGTGGGGAACTGAAGCTGAAAGACAGTGGCTGGTTTAAGACCATGTACTGAATCACTTACTGAGGTGAAAATAGAATTTGGAACCATGACTCATAGTTCATGCCCCTAATTGGGAATTATCAGAGAAAAAACTCTTCCCTGGGGAAATATAAAATGTCCCAGTACAAGAAAAGTGAAATACAGGCAACTCTTGACTCATGTAATATTTCCATTCCAGATACTCTTATGCAAGTCCATTTTTTTCATAAGTCGAATCTCTTTCTGTGCATATGCAGCTCTCTTGGAAGGGTTTGGGACTAGCAAGGAAGAGCTGTGTGAAAAGAAAGTGGATAGGCAGATGAAGTTGGAACAGAGGCAAGAGAGGCAACTTCTGTTCCAAGAAGTTGGAACAGAGGCAAGAGTTGGAACAGAGGCAAGAGACAAGAGGGCTCTGTAAACAAAGTAGGAAATAAAGCAAGGCAAGGAAGTGTGAACCTGAGTGAAGGGGGGGCTAATTTGCTCCTGCACGAAATGCAGCTGGAGGGGTAGTGCATCTCCCTCCCTGAGCAACAGTGGATCAGTTTTAAAGGCACTAAGAAGTTTTAATGGAGCAGAAGTGCTGACGGTGAAGTCAGATTCCATTGTTCAGATGATTGCATGGGAAAGGCTATAGAAGAGGAATGCACATCTCTCATTCTGCCCACAACGCAAAAGGATGAATTCATTGTGCATCCTTGCAGTTTCATTGTTTGCATTTATAAAATATCTACAATGTGATTTGGTGACTGTGGGCCCAATCCTATAAAACTTTCCAGCACAGGTGCAGCCTCAATGCCACCCAAGGTAAGGGAACAAATATTCCCATACCTTGAAGAGGCCTCTGTGACGGCCTCCCCACCACAGGATGTAGTGCGCGCCCCATTGGCACAGCTGCACCGGCACTGGAAAATTGGATAGGATTGGACCCTGGGTCAGTTGTATTCTGCGAAATTCTAGGGGAAAGTGGGAATGAGGAGAGCAGGAACAGGCCTCAGAAAGGGAGAGATGACTCTAGCACACCTACTCTTGTATCACCCAAACTTCGGAGTTTTGAGCGAGCACTGAAAGTGCTTGCATTAACCTGTGGCTTCCTTCCAGAGAGCAATTCTTTTTTCTTTCCCTGCTCGGTTCATGGAGGGATCTTTCTCCCTCTTTTCTCTTATTGCAGGCACATCCCTCTGCTCCCAGGTTCTTGCCTCCCTGTTGTCCAGATTAATCATCTCCTTCTATTTGTGTTGCTGGTCTCCATGTCTTTTCACCTCTGTCTCCCTTCTTCTCCTTAGCCTGCGTCCTCTTGTTTTCTTTGCTCTCCTTCTTCCTCTGTGGTAGAGGTTCCTTCTCTGTCTCGCTATCTCCAGTACTCTCTCAGGCCCCTTGGTAGCCATCTCTCTGCCTTGTCTCCTCTTTGCCTTGCTCGCCTTCTTTCTTCCAGTTCAGTCCTCTCTCGCACCCTCTTTCTCTCTCTATTGCTATGGTGTGTCTTCCCCAAGCTCCACAAGTCTCTCATTCCTCTTCTCTTCCTTTCCTTCTTTTTCCATCTTGCTCTTCTTGTCCTGCCCTCTTTGCTCTCTTTCTTTCCATCTCTCGCCATCCTCAGGCCTCCTTCCACTTCTTTCCTCCCTTCGCATTCTTTCCCTGCACTGACCTCTTGACCTCTCTTTCTCTGCTGTCTCCATCCTCCTGCTCCTCTGCCTTCTCTCCCTGCTCCTCTTGACCCTCTTTTTGAATACTCCTGCCTCCCTGTCATCATCCCAGCTCCACTTTTCTTGGTTGCATGATGTCTCTCAGCGCCAGTCCCCATGTACTGACAACACAGCCTCGCTTGCAGTCTTGCAAGACCTGGGGCCATCTCCATGGTTCTGGGTATACCTGCAACCACATGCAATTCTGCAGACTTCACAGTCACTGATGTATTTTCCCACAGAAAAACTGCATGTCTGGCGAGGTCCTTAGTGTGCCTTTGTCACCCATGAGTGAGTAGCAGCCTACCTCCAGCACCTGTGCAATGCTCTTTCTGTCCTTGATCAGAGAAACCCTATCGGAATCAGGGAACAAAATGACAGAGCCTGCATGAATTCTTTGCTGAATATAGGCAGAAAATGCTGAGAGCTGGATTCTCACTGTCTTTGCTGTTTAGTATGGTTGTACTTTCCAAGTTGAGGTAGTTATGCTCCCGAATGTTTTCTCGCTTGTTCTGCCATTTGTATCGAGCCCGGGACCTTTAGGAGTATCTGGAGCTTTCCTCATTTGATTTTAGTGACACAACTTCAGACTTTTTTTGTGGTGATGACACACAGTCTTTTCTTTTTCTTTGCTTCTAGCAGTTGTCACTGTAATTAGGCAGCATGTGTGTCAAGAAAGCATCTAGATATTGGAACTAAAATATTAACACATTCACAGAGGGATTTTCATAATACGATGATGTGGTTGTCTTTGGAGTTTGCAGCTCTCATTAAAAATCTAATTGCATGTTTCAGTTTTAAAGATTCCCTAAACTAGGTTTGTAGTGGAAATTTACAACTAGCTATGGGACCAGCAGAGAGTTTTCATATACTTTCAGTTGGCACTTACGAAACATGTTGTTTTTCCACAGGTACTGTAAAATTCTTGGAGAATGCTTAAGAGGGACATAGTATAGTTAATAAAACAGAAACCCCTCAGTAAAAACAAGAGCATATATTGGAAGAGAATTGAAAGCAGGTGCCATCTACAAATGGGGAGAAAGAAAGCAAATACAGTTCTTTTCAAAATGCACCAACAAAATGTGCAACACAATTACCAACCACAGCTTGCTCTGTGTCATATTTGAATGGTGCAAACTATACAATAAACATTCTCTGTGCAGTCTAGAATGATTTGATTGCTGAACGAAACATCTGCTCAGCAGTAGCAATTTTGTCTCTGTGGTAGATTCCAAATGATGTCATGCTTCCTCTCCCCCACTAAGTTCATTTTTATGTTAGAGTCTGTGGTGACATTTTGTGCCGGGGAATAATTAGGAGCCTTCAGATGTGTCCTACTGTGAGTGCACCATTTCAGCACCACAATTAGCAACAGATCAGCTTGAAAAAGGCAGGAAATGGCATTCATACCTTAATGACATGGTATGCATACCACAGAGAGAAGACCATGATGTCAAGCATGATCTTAAATCGGCATGTCTGAAAAGTTTTAAATCCAAGGACTCAAAAACAAAATGCTGTCTTGATTCATGACCTATCACTTTCAGCATATGTAGTGCACAATCCATTATTCTGTGCTAGCATGTGATCCAAAGAACAATAATGTCCTGCCCACACCCTTAGAGACAGGGACATCTTAGCTACTTTTAATTTATTTTTCATATTTCTATACAGCCTTTTCTCCAAGGAACTCGGGGTGGTGTACATGGTTTCTTCCCTTCTTGTGTCCTCACAACAACACTCTAATGTAGGTTAGGTTGAGAGATAGCAACTGGTTCAAGGTCACCCAGGAAGCTTCATGGCTGAGCAGAGGTTTGATCTCAAAGTCCAGCACTAGAACCACTACACCATTCTGGCTCAATAAAATGTTTCAGAATAGTGAATAAAGGTATTCTGGAAAGTATCATGAACAGCTACTCAAATTGAATTTGAAAAGGCAACTGTTCTGAGCTCACATCTATCCTGTACTTGTGTGTCTGTATGCATGTACACCTATGTGCATGCACAAAAACATCCACGCATGTGTATGATGCAGAAAAGAACTGAACATAAACTTTGGAAACAGCAAGTGCCTGCAGAGCTAGACTTTATGCCTTTCACAAAAATTCTGCTGTGTTAAATGGTGAATTCCTGTATGTACTATCCTGTATTGTAGTTAATAAGACTAGCCAGTGCTCCACAGTCCTGCAGGTTGGCTTTCAATATATCACAGACAGGAGCTGCTCTACTGTGCCTGAAACCCTGACCTTTAATGAGGCTTTATATTATTTATATTATAGTATTTGCTCATGATTCATAGCTGCTGTTTTATTATCTGTTTTAAAGAATCTTGTGTTCATTAGTCATATTCTGGAGGAAATGATAATTCATATACAAGAAATACCAAATGCATCTATTTATTTTCAAGTTGGCAAGAGAAGATGAAAAAGCAAAAAGAAATGGAAAAAGAGATATTTGCTGAGATATTTTTATGCCGTCTCTCCTGTGCTTGTGACAGGTTACAATAACACATCAAACAACAAAATGTCATACAAATGTAAAATGATTAAAACATCCTTACAGTGATGTCATACCTATTACGTAAAGTCTAGTGGCCTTTTGCTCACATATGATCCAGAATATCTCTATTGTTGATTATGCTAGAAGCTTCAGGCATTTAGCATTAATTTTGGTCTTGAAGGTATTTTTAATATTATGAAAGTGTGATTATAATCCTATAGATCAGTGATTTTCAATCTTTTTCATCTCACAGCTCACTGACAAGGCACTAAAGTGGTCAAGGCACACAAGCAGGTTTTTGACAATTGACAAGGCACACCATGCTGCCAGTGGGGGCTCACATCTCCCATTGGCCCTATTAATAAATGACCTTCCCCCACATTCCTGTGGCACACCTGTGGACCACTTGCGGCACACCAGTGTGCCACGGCACAGTGGCTGAAAATGGCTGCTACAGATGCTTACCTGGGAATAGGTTCCATTGAACTCAGTGGGACTTCTGAGTGAACATGCATGCAATTGGGCCCTAAGGCTCCATTGTTCTGAGCTTCTGGTTAGAGGATTGGCTTCTCTTTATTGACTGATAATTTCTCAAATCAGATTGCCTTTAAATGTGTAAGCCCTTGAAAAAGCCAGATACATTCATACCATATGCACAATTACCTTGTCCCTTGTTAGGATTCTTTACAGTTGATGAATTCATGTATGAAATTGAGTTTGAATCTGAAAGACTGAGCTCTCAGCTAAAGCCTGCAACAGCTATAAACTTGGTGACAAAAGATCGAGATCTGAAAACTGGAATTGTGACCTTGGTCTTCAATGTCGTGTTTGCACCTTACAAACCAGTGAGGTATGTGTGTGCATGCGGGTGTGTTTCATAGTATATCAGTGTACATAAATGGTCTAAGAAGCAATGTTAGTTTTCATAATAGGTGTTTTCAATCCAGCAATTGCTTGTGGGTTCAGGAACTTGAATTTGCTCATAAAGCTCCACATATATTTGATGCAAAGAACAGCATGGTACATGCAAAATGCTTGTAACTGTGCCCTCTGTTGGGGTAACTGAGGAAGCCTCATTAGCACTCCATACACTGACAGGGTGATGCAACTGGAATGCAACCTGATTCCTCTGCACACATAAAAAAGCCCTTGACTGTGCTTCTCCCATGATTTATTCAAAAGCAGAAGTATGGAACCTCCAGACTGATTGGAAAGGATCATGCAAATGAAGAAGCTCCTTCATTTGTGTGGTCCCTGTAAATCAAACCTGAAATCTTGCATTTCTGAGTTTGACGAAACCATCCCAGGATCCAGGTCAGAAGGCAGATGATCCACTTTCTGCTTGCTTTAAGCAAGCAGAAAATAGATCAGTGAGGACTGCATCAGTTGCAGGCTGGAAGAAGCCATCAGTGGTGGCAGACTTAGGGTGAAGGGCACCTCATATCTGCCACCCTCTTATTCCCCTATAACATGCCACTGAAGCAACATGCATCACCTAACCTAATGGACAGGCAACAAGTAGAAAATTACTGTTCCCTTACCCATTTCAATCTTGTGAAAATGGCGGATTGTGGTCATTTTAATACCTGTGGGCATGTATTGGTTAACTGTGGCTCTGATATGAAGAACAAGCATAGGAGAGCCCAGTTATACTGAAGATATGCTACTCAAGCAAAACAGATACCTGACTCTGCATCACTGAGGTGGAAAAGGCACCACAAAACAGTGAAGAAAATAAATCTGGGGGTGGAGGGAGGGGAGAGAGAGAGATCCTACCTCAGCCAAAGACTTGTAAGATGGACAGGTCATTGTTACTCATCAGTTTCACAATATATTTTAGTGTTGTCAAGATGAACAATATTGGAAAAGTACTAATACAGTGGTTCCCAAAGTCCTACTCAAACTTTGGGACCACAATAAATCTTTGCAAGGACAGGGGAATAGCAGCAATACAGTCCCCAAGATCATGCTGCTGCCAGGGCCACAGGTAGGTTGTTTCTAATCACAGTAGCAAGCACTGGCATCCCTGGGGGTGTGGAGAGTGCCACGAACACCTCTGCAGGGCTCCCAAGCCTGTAAACAGTGAAAAAGTGCAATCGCAAACCTCTTTGAGTTTGCAATTGTGACACTGGAAGTGGCTTCCAGTTTCCTTTTTCACTGTTTACAGGCTTGGCAAGCCCTGTAGAGGCATCCGTGGGGCTCCCTGCACCCCTGGGACACCATCGCTTGCTACTGTGATTAAAAACAACCCCCCCCCCCGGCCCCAGCAACGTTGTGATCCTGGGTATCCGTTCGCTGCCATCCACCCTACACCTTAAGGGGCCAAGGAGGAGTGCTTCCCTGGCTGGTGTGTCGCAAGCCACCAAGTTTGGGAACCACTACACTAATAGATAACAGCTCTTTAATAAAAAGAAAACATATAATCACCCTTTATATCCACCACTTAGGAATGAAATCCAATCTCTAGTATAGGAGCGACATTGATTTTAATGTCAAAATGTTAACATTTTTTGTAAACTAGAACTTAAATTACATCTTAGTTATCAGGCTGTCATGCTATTGTCATATTGTAAACAACTCTCCTTTCGGTAACATGATAAATCAAGGTGTCTACACTCCAATTTACAACCAGCTGTAAAACATTATAGTTCTATAGGAATATAGGTTTACATCACACCTTGGACATTGATTTATTTCACTTACATTTCATTATGCCTTCCATTGTAATGACTATTTTAAACTTAATTTTCAAGGAACCAAGCAACGTTGGTGGTACAGTGTAACACAGGAGGCATCTGGAAGTTTCCAATACTGTTCATTGCCACAGAACCAGAAGTGGATGATGTTATCAATATTGAAGCAGCTGGTTTAAACAAGGAATCTTTAATTAGCTTTCGGCTTACAAGTCAGACAAGGTAAGAATATCAAAGGGAAAAAAAGGACTGAAGTTTTTTTTTAAAAGGATAAACAGTAGTTCCCAATGGACGTCTTAGTTTATTGGGAAGGAAGGGAAGAGAACAGTATAGAAATTGTCACTAAAATTACTTAACATTTTTTAAAAATCCCAGTGTGCCAATAGATCAGGACGTATGTGTCAATAATGTGATTTTGAGGCTACAGTACATGAGTAGGTTCACACACTGAAATTGTGAGGGGTCATAGAACCACTGAAGTTCTCCAGCATGAACACACCAAGAGAAATGACATCAGATGGATTACCTTCCTAGATCATGATGGCAATCAACTATCACTTCATTAATCATTTAGACTTAATCAGGCAGAATACAGTGGAAATTGGCACAGGTTTCATTGATTTTCAGAATGAAAAAATAAAGTTAATTTTATTAACTTGTGCCTGGGACATTTTGCTGGTATATATTTGTGTCATAGACTAAGGTTCAGTCATTAAAAAAGCAAAAAACAAAAACCTCCACTATGAAACAAAAGGCACTGATTTGTTGAAAAGATTATGTAGTCTGGTCATACTATCATTTACCAGGAAGTGACTCAAGGCAATTGATACATAACCAATTAAGGACATGTAAGAATGTATGTTTGGTGTACAGGGGGCCCTCTGTATCTGCAGGAGATGCAGTGGAGTGGCAAGAAGATATGGGTATCTTGTCTTGTGTGCTGCCTGAAGCATCTGGTGGGCCACTGTGAGATACAGGAAGCTGGACTAGATGGGTCCTTGGCCTGATCCAGCAGGATTCTTTTTATGTTCTTAAATATACAAGACAGAAAATACATTTCTAACTTAAAAATTTGTGGGAACCTGGGAAGCTTTCATAATTTTTAAAATTGCATTTTTATTGCGTGTTCAGGTAAGTGTTTGGAAGAGAGAGAGAGAGAGAGAGAGAGAGAGAGAGAGATGATATCTTGACAACAACCTCACTTTCAAAGGATGTCCTTGGCCATTATTGATTTTCTAAAAACAGCTCACTTCTCGCATTTATGTATCTGGGATGGACAGTTGTTACAGCTATCTCTTGACTGTCAGTGGAGAGAATTCTTCAAAACATGGCAAAGCTTTCTATTACAGTGCCAAAATTATCAGGTTCAATAGAATAGGCTGTTTAGAGCACAAAAGTGCAGCAATGCAGTTGCCAAAGCTGGTAGGTGTTTGACAGCAGTGAAGAGATCTAATGTTCTCAGAAAAGGAATAATAACGCCTGAATCATTATAGTATGTAGAAAGAGGGCCTATGATGCAAATTTGACTTGGGGCTTTCAAGTCTGAAAAACTAGAGGATCACCGTATTACACTTGGAAAGCACTTTCTTCCCCCCCCCCCTTCCTCTTTATTTCTACTCTCTGGTAAGCACTCTAATTCCTGGAGCCAATTCCTTTGTATTCTCTCTTCCCTTTTTACATGTTTTTTCTACATTCTTTTCTCAGTAATAGGATAACCTTGCTTTTGGCAGATTCAGCTAGAGAATTCTTGTCATGTTGACCTTTTATTTGGGACAGATATCAAGAAGTTTCTAGCTTACCTATTGAAGGCTTGGAGTGAATATCTGAAGCCATTTTAGAATTTAGATCTGCTGGAGTGAAATTACTGTTATGTCTGCTTTGAAAATGATCCTTATAGGACCAAACTAAGCATGATGGTGATGGGGAGGAGGACTAGTCTGCATCAGGACCAGTGGGGGGAGTTGGGCTTTAAATAACACGCTTACAGTTTGCCCCAGAAGGGAAATTGGCATCTGTCCGACTACAAAAGGCAATCATAGAGGAACCTGATCTAGATCATGGTGGAGCAATGGGTTAATGTTCCCTCTCCCCACACTCTGCTCTGTTGTATTATACAATGGAATTTCTTATACCCATGATCTTGGAAGCTAAGCAGGGTCAGGCCTGGTTAGTACTTGGATGGGAGACCTCCTGGGAATACTGGGTGCTGTAGGCTTATACCATAGTCTTTCGAGACTGAAGGTTGCCAACCACCAGACTTGAGCATCCTCATGTTTGTGTACCATCAAAACATCTCTTGTGACTAACTTGTGAATGAAGGTCAAATCATCACTCACTCATGGACCGTTTAGTATGTTTCATGGTACCATTTGAGCAGTGCTAAACTAAACAGTGATGCACTGAGTTTATTCCCTATTATTTGCTATATTGTCTTGATTCCTATCTGTTTTAAAATCAAGAATAAACATTCTGTTCATCTATGTGTCAAATAATTTAAGAAAATTAAAAACAAATAAGGAAAACAAATCTTTAAGCCCTTGCATTTGATATACTCTGCCAGTATGAAAAATAATTCTGGTTTTGTTCCTGTACTTCATTAAATTACCAGTGTTCTAGAATTATGTATGCTGCAAGCAAAAGCATTCATTGAACCAGTTATTCACATATTTAGATTTGTTTTCTCTGATGTCATTCAGTTGGGTCTGGGATGAATTTCACAGAATTGCCAATCAATATGGAGAGGCAATTAGTACATTTTGTTTGAGGATCTCTTATGTAACTGCTTTTGCATACCACAGATTAGATCAGAGTGCTATTTTTTATCGGGGTTACAACTGAGAGGAATTCTTTAAAACAGAGTCATCCAACAGTTTATTGACCTTTAAGGGCACAATCCTAACCCCTTATGTCAGTACTTTCCAGCACTGGCATAGCGGTGCCAATGGGACATGTGCTGCATCCTGCAGTTGGGTGTCACTCACAGAGGCTTCCTCAAAGTAAGGAAATGTTTGTTCCTTGCCTCAGAGCGTCATTGCACTTATGTAAGTGCTGGAATGTAGCAGTGACTTTTGGGGAGCAACCAAAACCCAGGGGACAGGTTGCTGGATATAGGTGCAAGAGCAGAAGCAGTGAAAAGTCAGACAGAAATCAAGAGACAGCAGGCAGATTGAGGGTTGAGAGTGCAGAGAGAGAGACCGTTTTTACAAGCCTCTGAACTGCTCTTTTATTGTACTTTTGCAACATTAATAAGTTACATCCAGTTCCTAGATTGTGCCACATTGGAATCACATACAGGGGCTAAGAACAATGGGTGCCTTTTTCCAAGTGCCGTATCAGCTATTTTCACACTGCGGCCTCAGGAACTTAGCACCCCTTGGCGTGCTGTAATGGGGGGAGGTTTGCCTGCCTTGCCATGTTACCAAAGCTGCAGTGCTCTTTTGCATAAGCACTAAAACACCACACTGGAAAGCACTGACATAAGAGGTTAGAATTGCGCCCTAAGTGATGTTAGGTATTTGAAAAACTTACAGTGCAATTCTGTACCCAAATAGTGCTTGCTAATTCAGCACAATATCTGAGCAATGTCTGTCATATCCTATCCAGCACAAAGGGGGAGGAAGAAATAAGAGCCTGAAGGCCTCCATGGTGGCACAGGCCTCCCACAGAAATGCCAGCACCACCCATGAATCATGGCAAAACAATCTGATGACAACCCTTCATCAGATGGATGTGCAAAGAGCCAGTCACTACAAGCATACCACTCCCAGCACCAACAGCCAGGGAAGCACTGCCTGGGTAAACCAAGCAGGTCCACTGAGTGGCCACCACCAGACCAATGCCCCCTAGAATGAGTAACTCAGCAGTAGTCACCACCATGACATCATACATATACATGTCGCCTCACACTGCAGGAGCTACAGTGGCACAGACAGCAAGGTGGCAACACTGAGTTGCCAATACTCCCAGAGTTCAAGTTGCCTTATGTTTCTCACACAAAGACACACTTCCAGGAAACACCTTTTTGACTGCAGCAGACCAAGGGAAGGAAGACTTCTCCCTAGAGAGGGGACAGGCATGTGGTATATTTATTTTTAAAGTGTTTATATACTGTCTTTCCCTTTTACAACAAAAGGTTTAATGCCATTAACAGCAATACAAAAATCCAATAAGATCGATAAAATAGAAAATTAACAAAGAATGACACAAACAGAAAACAGAGAAGCATAAATAAAAAAGCAAGAGCAGTATGGAACAAAAACATCTTAAGCCTTAAGGGTTCTTAATTCAGCTGGGAGAGTTCCATAACTGTGGTACTGCTTCCCCTTGTTGCTACCTACTGAACCTTGGAAAATGACGGTATAAATCAGACGGCTTCCCCAAAAATGTCAGTGGATGGACCATCTTGTATGGGAAGAAGCAGTTCTTAAAATACCCTGACCCCATGCCATTAAAGGCTTTAAGACCAGCACCTTAAATCACACCCAGAAACAAACTGGCAGCCAGTGAAGTCAAAGGAGCAGCAGTCTGACAGAGGCAAGCTGTCAATCCCCCATGAGCACACATGCTCCTGGGTTCTGCAGTGATTGTAGTTCCCAAATGGTCTTCAAGGGCAACCCAATAGAGAGCCCATTACAGTGATGGGCAGTCCAATCCTGAGCTGCCCAGAGCGCCCAGGCTTGGCGGCACCAAAAAGAGCTGCCGCCGAATCCTGCGCTTCCTGCGCTATTGCAGGAAGCTCCTCGGGAGAAGGGAACACTTGTCCCCTTCCCCCCCGAGTATGGTAAGCAGCCCCGCAATGGGGCTACTCACTTTACACAAGTAAAGGTGCTCGTGTAGGGCGCGCAGCCCTCCACGAGTGCCCTGGATCCTGCGGAGCTCAGCTCCGCGGATCCTCCTTCCGCCCCTTGGTACACCTCCTCCCCGCCCCTGCCAGCCTCCCTCCTTCCCCGGAACACCTCCCCCATGCCCTGTCCACACCCCCACCTCCAGTTCCGCAGCCCGGCAGTCCAGGAGACCACTGGGCTGCAGAACCTGGGCCACCGCCCAGCACCGGCCGGCGCTTGGCTAGCACTGGCGGGAGTCCGGCAGGGAGCTCGGCAAACATGCCTTACAGCACATTTGCAACTGTGGTCAGCAGCACAGAGCTGTGCCGCCGACCACAGGATTGGGCTACAAGTCTTGTTGTCACTGGTGCATGAACCACTGTGGTCAGGTTTATTTGTAGAGTCCTTCTAGGGTAGAGTATATGCAGTAAGAGTTCTGAGAAGATGAGTGTTAACAAAATATCTTGCCATACATATTGTGAGGACAGCAGTTTTGTGGGCACTTTCTCCCACAGTTTCCATCACCAGAGCTCCTACGTGCATGGTCTGCGTGTGTGTGACATGAGTCCAGATGAATATAGCCCCATGCTGTGCGCCCTGTAATCTGAGCTCTGGTTTTCTTGGTAGGGGCTTGAATACTGCGCTTGGTGTGCAGTGGTTGCCTGCAGAGTATATTCTGCATCCTATGCTCTGCTGTAGGAAAGTGGGTAGGATGGAGGGGGTGATGGAAGTTGAGATTTTCTTGTGTTTGTTTTCCCTCCTCATGGTTTTCTACAGGTTTTTGAGTTCATACGCCAGCTCCTCATGTCCATCATCTGGAGAAAGTTTACAATATGATATAAGTCTACTTTTCCCCATCCCATCCGCATCTCCAGCCATTTTGGGGTTTACACCAGCAGCAGTTGCTCCAGCATTGAAAGTACATCAGCACAGTGTTGTGCCAGTGTCTGTGGTGCATCCACCAGTGGAACTGGGGCTGTACTGGCAGGGTTTTGTCTCAGCTGGTGCAGCTGTAATTGCACTGGCATCCAAGAGCATAAGCCATATCCTATACTGCTTAGAACTGCATTTCTGAAATATAGGTTTGGATTATTATCAGTGATTGATAATGGAGTTGGCATGAGAGAAAAAAAATCATTCACCTAGAAACATTGCTGCTAGATTTCCTTGATCCTGAACAATATTTAAATTATTTTTTTTCTCCAAAAGTATGAAAAATGTTGATACGGATGCACCAGAGTAATATATTTTATAGCTAACCCTGACTGAGATACTTAGCACTGTAACAAATCTTTGTGTCACTCAACATTTTAGAGCTTTCTCCTAAGGTGTAGCAGGGTCATCTGTAGAGCTGAAAACTCTTCTGGTGTCTAAACTTCATGCCCCTGAGTGATTGATTAAACCCAAGTTTCTCTTGGACAGGTACATAATATAATCAATGATGATAAATGACGGGCCCTTTATATTCCTGTAGTTATGTCATCATTTTTTTTAAAGTGTCTATCAACTACCTTGTGCTTGTCATATAAAACTTTACCACTGTAAATTATCTGATGGTAACAAGACCTCCATGAAATGTGCATTTCGTACAATAGCAGACTATGGTTTTTTAAAAAGTTCCCACTGGGAGTGTCTGATAATTTCTGCTTCCAGTAGCACAATAGTTATTTTAGAAGGCTGTGACAGAATTGCTAATGTATTAGTTCTCTAAGAAATTAAATGGTTTTTTTTACATGTATAATCTATGTAATTTTTCCATTACTAAAATTTCATCTGGATCCAAAAGACTGTGGCTGCAATCCTATACTTGCTTTCCTGAGAATAAGCCCCACTGAACACAATGGGATTTACTTCTGAGTAGACACACCTAGGATTGTGCTGCATCACTTTCACTGCAAACTACATTTTGAAATAAAATTTTCTAGATGCTGCATTGCATGTAGAAAACTTTGTGCTATAGAGAAGTAATCAATATTAGATTCTCAAATTAGCTCAGTTACCCTTGCTGACATGTTCCAGAAAGACTAATGTAATTTGAACTGCCTGTAATCTAATACATTTTCAACAGTGCACAAGAAATTTAGAAGGCCTAAAATAATTTTTGGTAAAGTTTTGAAAAAGAAATACTTTATGATCCTATAGTTACTTTCATGCTAAGAATAGTTTGATTGTAATAACCATGAACTGCTTTAAATATTGACCAAATCCATTTAAAATAATAAAAAACCACCTAAATTAACGTGAAAGGTTTTATAGGATTGAGTAGAACTTCGTAGATCAACATTTGTCTGAAAAAAATCAGTCTTTAGATTTTGAAGGTGTTTAACTTCTTGGTGTTCCTATGATAATTTGCATATGTGTTTTCCTGCCATCTTCACTCGCTTGGGAAATCTCCAACATGGATTTCCTGAGGATGAAGGAATTCTGGTAGATTTAATGGAAGACACCTGTCTCCTGCTGTCCAAGCAAGGGGACGATCTGTAGTTGCTGGGGTGCCAGCAATCAGGAGGAGAAAGAAGACTTGCATCTAAGGATTTTATTCCTCCTGTTTCTCATCCTCCATTCCCATTCCTGTTAGTGTTCTACAAGTGTTTCAGAAAGCCCTTAGGATAGAAAACCAACTAGCTGTAGTGAAGAACAGGCTGCACCACAAAATGGCAGCATTAATATTTAACTGCGGATCTCATGTAGCTGGATGCCAATAATTTAGGGTACCCGTTGCACTGTGATAAAAGTTGCATGATCTAATTTTCTGTGCCATTCACTAGGTACCCCGAGCCTTACACAGCATACTTCCTACCAGGCAGTGATCCAGAATTTGCTGTATGGCCTCAAGCTGGAGAACTTCTTCCACTTGACACAGCAGGAACTCGCCTCACTATTGGATTCAAGCCCAGTATGTACAGCAAGAAACATAGAGCAACGCTAGTAATTCAGGTGAGCAGTGGAATTCAGGGAACAGTGGAATTCTTGATAGGGGGCTTTGTTTTATGAGGGATTTAGCTTTACAAAGCTCATGGTAAGGATTTTCTTTCCTTAATGAAATGCTTTAAAAAGACCCTTTTTCTTCCTAGAGAAATAGCAATAGTGAAACTGCCTCACCTTGCTCTAAGAAAGCAATTGGCATTAAAAAAACAAAAAAAACTTGTTTTTGGTTTCACCAGCTTGTCTTGCTCTCCTTAAAGAAATTTAAGTTTATGCCCTGGTGCATCAGAAAACAAATGTCATTTCAAATCAGTGCATGAATGTGGGCAAGAAATAGAAACTATTTATGTATTTTGTTTGTTCGTTGCATTATTTGAAGAATGAAAAGGTACTCAGAAGTATCTTGGAAAACAGTTTTTCAAAGATTTCTTTAGAAAGTTTTTATTTTTCCTCTAGTTTATAAGCCTAGTAGGTTTTCTTTTTCTCAGTTTGCTTAGGCCAAAGCTAATTCAAACTTTTTCAGTGGTGGTGATAATCATCAGGGATATTGACTGATGAAGTTCTTGCATACTGAGTCAGACCATTTTACTTCCGATGGTCTCTTTTGACTGGTATCAGTTCCCCAGGTTCTCAGGCACAGGTCTTTGCTACCTGACCATTTTAACTGTTAACTATTAAGTTGAGATGCTGGAGACTCATAGCCCAATCCTGAGCTGTCGCGGTGCCAAAATGGCTGCAGTGGCATCCTAAGCATGCCAGGCAGCCACCGGTGGCTCCTTAGGGGAAGAGGACATTCAAGGTAAGGAAAATAGCCCTGCAATGGGGCTCTTTAGCAGGCACAGAATCAAGGAGTCCCATGTCAGCCCATGCAGCCTGACATGGGGCTCTGGATCCGCAGAGCTGAGCTCCACCAGTCCTCCTACCTCCTGCCCCACTCCCCCTGCCCTCTGCCCACTCTGGAGCACACTCTCCCTGCCTCCCCCCACCCCTTCTTACCTTTCCGTCACCCAACGCTTGCATAGAGTGCCAGTTGGTAGACCATAGTCCCAATGCTGGAGCAGGCCCAGTGAGGGCTTGTGCTGGACTAGCTCCAGTGCTCAGCCTGCAATAAGGCTTGCAAACGAGACCTTTATGGCATGTTTGCGATAATGCGCGCCGGTGGTAAGCCAGTGCCCACAGGTCTGGGTTGGGTCGGAAAGCTGGTATCTCATGCATGTAAATAGGTGCTTTCACCCTGAAATGTTTGACTCAGACCAAAAATGTGTTTTCAGCCTGCATCCTTGCCCAGGTAGCTCCCCTCAAATAGGCACAGTATATTATAACATTTTGGCACATTGTAACTCTGTAAAGGAGTGTTTCTCAAACTGTGGGTCGGGACCCACTAGGTGTGTCACGAGCCAATTTCAGGTGGGTCCCCATTCATTTCAATATTTTATTTTTAATATATTAGAGTTAATGCTCCCATGGTATGTGACTGCTTTTGAAGAAATGTTACAGATCTGTACTTTGAACAGGCTACTATGTATATGCTTTTAACAATGATAGTCAATGGAACTTAGTCCTGGCTAAGTATGGGTAGGATTACAGCCTAGGATTGTTAAAAATGTTCCTGCTTGATGATGTCACTTCTGGTCATGATATCCCTTCTGGTGGGTCCTGACAGATTCTCGTTCTAAAAAGTAGGTCAGTGTTTTGTTCTCTTTTACCTGGCTATCATACATGTTGTTCATATTCGGTTCTCCCAGATTACATCAATAGGTGCTCAGCTTATAGGTCTTGCATCCAACTCTCTCTCTAAAGAGCAAGGAGTGCCCAATTTGTCCAAGAAGGGCTCTGAGCAATGGTGTCGCTAGGGGGTGTAGGAGCTGTGGGCCGCACCAAGTGACATGCACAGGGCAGGTGATGTGACTAGTGACCAGAATCGCTAAAATTGCAGGTTGTAGGAATAATTTCATCATGAATGCATGATAGTACAGCAGAATGCCATGGAAAAATCAGAGTGAAATATCTCCACTGTATCAAAAGTTATGGCCAAAAAACAGAAAACAATAATGCAACTGTCTTATGTAACAAAAAAGTACATTTCCTTAATTCACAATGGACCATGAGACTGATTGTTTGAAGAGCCAATGAGATGTTATTATGACACAGTATGGAACCAATAACATGTTAGTAAGGTGATACCTGGCGGGGGGTGTGTGACACCACTAATGTCAAAAATCACTAAAATCGTGATTTGTAGGAATAATACCATCATGCTATATAACATTTGATGTGTAATTTACAGCGAAATGCAATGAAAAAAAATCATGTTGAAATATCTGTGTTCTATCAAAAGGTATAGCCAGAAAAGCAGTGGGGTGGGGCAATGGTACCTCATAATGCCCACCACTTGGGTCATTGCTCCGCTCACTTCATGGGAGGAGGTCCATCATGGGGGTGACACACTGGCCTCCCGGACTGGTTGATGCAAACCCTAGTGACACCACTGGCTCTCAGTATGAGAAGATCTTTGCTTTTCCTGTGTAGTGTACACTTGTGGTGCATCATAAGGATTGCAGTGCTCAAGATGTCTAGCTTAGGAAGCACCTCACTGGTTGGGTCGTTAGCACATGAGATGAGTTGGCCTTGGGGTGCCTGGGCTGGTTTTGCACTTTTCAGATCATATCGGAATCCAGAGATTTCATCCAAGCTCCAAAACATGTCTAAAAATCTAGGCACCCATAAACTCAGTGAATGGATCTGTGAACTGCACAATTTGGTGCCTTCACTACTATGAATTCACTACCTATTTTAGGGAATAGTGAAAGTCTAGGAACTAGAAACTCTTATGTTCTCTTTCTCAGGCCATTGCAGGGACTAAATATTTCTGGGAAAAGCAGAAGACAGGAACAGAACAAAAACAATGAGCAATTCTGAAAAAGAATTGCTTCATAGCACTCAACGTAAAAGATTCAGAAGGGTAAGAAGCAGAGATGAGGTTAAAGGCTATTACATATTTTACAGAAAATAACCAAATGAGATCGTACCTGACCTGGTCTACAATTTTTCGTTTCAATAATTTATGCTGCCTCAGCATTGCCCTATTTCTTAAAATGTACTTTTTTTTCCTTTATACTTTTCTGCCATGAGACTCCCTCCTGGATAAAAATGCCTCAAGCTATGCTTTCAAGCTGTGTTATTAACTTGTTATTAAGCATTTCTTATCATACAAGGAATGTTTTAACTATATGAAATCCTTATTGAGGAAAGTAAATAACTTCAGGGGAAGAATCAGAAATTCCAGTAATAAAAGAAGGCTAGAGAGATGCCATCTGCAGTTTTAAAACAAGCAATGCCATTAATATGAATGAAACATCCAAAAAGGTTAAATGTCTGTGTTCAAAATTGTTGTTCACTTTTGCTGATTATGCTTGTTGAAGCTGACAAAGGATCAACATATTTGCAAGTCGCATGCTCATCAACCAAATATCATTAAACAAAAAGTTCATATAAAAACCATGAAAAGAGAAATACTGAGAGTCATGTCAAGCATCTTAATGTTTACTGTTCATGAAGAGAGATTGACTGGTTTTTACTCGTACATTAAAACTATCTTCAGTGAAATCTCTTGGGGACAAGATTTCTTACCTTTATTTGGCTCCCGAGTGGTCACTGAATGCTGTTAAAGATAAGCGGACAACAACAATGCAAGACATCTGAAATCAAAAGGTTATACAAATTATGAATATACAAAGTGAACGTGCTGAATTAGAAATCTTCAGAAATTATTTACTGATATAAGAAGTCAAAAGAGATAATTTGATGCATGGCTCTAAATAACCTGATCCTTGTAAAACCAAGGTTTTTGATGAGCTGTTGGTCCGTTGTGGATTGTTAACCTGCTACATTAAGCCGTCCCCTCCCATTCCAACCTTTACCCAAGAACCACTGTGCCAGCCAACATCCTGCAATCCCTCTCTTTTCCTACTCTGTCTCCCTGAGCAGTACTGATACTGACGGCTTGTCAGCCATCCTTCTTGGGTAGTTTCTCTCTCCAATCACCCCTTCCTTCTTTTTCCTCTCAGAAGAAAATCAGCTTGGCTCCTTGTCCCTGCTCCCTTCAAGGCTATCACCTCTGTGGGCTTCATTCCTTCTTTAAGACCCCTCTTTACTTAGGAAGGCTCACTCAATTGACCTTTTGCTGCTGCAATCCCTGCATCTTAATGCTCGAAAGCCATACAGAAACAGGATAGGTAATCTTAACATAACATAACATAAGAACATAACATAAGAACAGCCCCACTGGATCAGGCCATAGGCCCATCTAGTCCAGCTTCCTGTATCTCACAGCGGCCCACCAAATGCCCCAGGGAGCACACCAGATAACAAGAGACCTCATCCTGGTGCCCTTCCTTGCATCTGGCATTCTGACATAGCCCATTTCTAAAATCAGGAGGCTGCACATACACATACGGCTTGTAATCCGTAATGGATTTTTCCTCCAGAAACTTGTCCAATCCCCTTTTAAAGGCGTCCAGGCTAGACGCCATCACCACATCCTGTGGCAAGGAGTTCCACAGACCGACCACACGCTTGATCTTGGTCTGTGGCATAGTCTCCGTGCCAAAGATCTACAATTCTCCATTATTTTCATTGTCTTTATCTCGTGAGAAGTCGTGCTGACTGCATGCTTAGTGTATGCTACCTTCCTCCTTTGTTGGTGGGTGCTGTGTAGGGAGTGTGTTAGTGAAACCTTTTTCTACTTTTTTCCTTTTTGTTGGAGGCCTGAGAACATTTGACCCCTCAAGTCCTTCAGAAGCCTCGGCATTTTGTCAAGAGAGTTTGTTCAGTGGAAAGATTAGCTCCCCCACTGCAAGTGGGTGCTCTCAGTGCCAGTTTTTAGACCCCTCTTCTCCTTGATTCAAGCTATACAGAGCCATTCATAGCCACAGTCTTTTGCCATATTGTGAACCACCTGAACCTTTTTCCTTGCATTCCTACTAATCTCCCTAACTTTCTCCCCTTGCTTCTTTCTTTCTTGTATCCCCAAACCTTCCCTTACTTCTGGGTTCCTCTGGGAAGCTTAACTGCTTTCTCCTTGTGTGCACATGTTACATGTGTTTTAAAAAGCACTTCTCGTAAACGTGTATTGTAGTAAACCACCCTTTATCCCCATCTAAGCTTGGGGTGACTCATGTTTTTATCGCCTATCTTTGAGTTATTTTTAATAATGTTTGAACTGCACTGCACAGGTCCTAGTGAAGATAATCTCTAGGTTTCTAAGTCTACATAATAATATTAATAAGATCAGAGTGAGATTATAAACATGTTTTATCTGTCCTAATGTCTCCTCAGGTACTGTCACAATGTAAGTATATTGCAGACCTTAAAATTAATTTCTTTTCTTCTTAAAGTATAAAATAAGCTCAACCCATGTGTCTATGATAAAAAAGCATTCATTGGTCCACATTTATTTGCTTTCTTGTAAATTGCCCTTATTCATAAACATGAAAGGCTGACTCATTAATATTTTTATGAACATCAGATTCTTTAACAAGCAAGACCTCCATTTTGTATTTGTGCTTGAATGAGCCATTATAATTAGACTGTATAGTAGCAGTGAAAACAGCATGCTTTTAGACTCCTTATTTTATCGTTTCTATCTACAGTTGTGTAACAAAGTGGAATGGAAAGTAGTGAATTTTGAGGAAGGAAGGTTTCTATAGTCATCTTTCTCTCATTTGCTGAGGAGGTTAAAATCACCATTTAATTTGCAAATGTGGATTAGATGCCCTGTTGAGAGACCCCAATCCCAAACTCAACGCGATAGCCCTGTGCTGGTGCTGAGTATCACAAATGTGCTATAAGGTACGCTTGCGACACTTAGTACTGGATCAGCACTGGCACTGCTTCAGAGGCAATGAGCTCCAGGCAGTGGAGAGGTTAGTCAGGGTGGGGGGCAGCATTCCGGGGTGATTTGGAAGTTTATTGGAATTTCCTCATTCTGAATATGGGCAGGAGGTCTGGTCTAGAGGGTAGAGCCTCCATTAGCCTGAAGATAACATCAGAAGGTCGCCAGTTTGAGGACACAGGCAGCTCCCTGAACGGCTAAGAATGGCGAGACTTTGAAGCAGCTGACAAGCCGAGCTGAGTGATTCCACCTGCTCTTGGTGTGAGCAAGAAGTGTCTTGGCTGCCCTCCATGTGAGAAATGGAGCTGCTTGTCAGCCTGCATGGGAAAACTGGAGGCCAGAAGTGAGACCAAACCAGGAAGATCCATTCTGAAATGTTGTTGTGGGTTAAATTACCAGGCTTGAGCAGCGATGTAATACTGGGGGTGTGCTATCGTCCTCCAGACCAGAAATCTGATGGGGACCTTGAAATGAGGAAACAGATCAGGGAGGTGACAAGGAAGGACAGGGTTGTAATCAGGGGGGACTTCAATTATCCTCATATTGACTGGGTCAATTTGTGTTCTGGTCACGATAAGGAAACCGGATTTCTTGACGTGCTAAATGACTGTGGCTTAGATCAGCTAGTCACGGAGCCCACCAGAGGACAGGTGACTCTGGATTTAATATTGTGCGGTATGCAGGACCTGGTTAGAGATGTAAACATTACTGAGCCATTGGGGAACAGTGATCATGCTGCGATCCGTTTTGACGTGCACGTTGGGGGAAGAATACCAGGCAAATCTCTAACAAAAACCCTTGACTTCCGACGGGCGGACTTCCCTCAAATGAGGAGGCTGGTTAGAAGGAGGTTGAAAGGGAGGGTAAAAAGAGTCCAGTCTCTCCAGAGTGCATGGAGGCTGCTTAAAACAACAGTAATAGAGGCCCAGCAGAGGTGTATACCGCAAAGAAAGAAGGGTTCCACTAAATCCAGGAGAGTGCCCGCATGGCTAACCAGCCAAGTTAGAGAGGCTGTGAAGGGCAAGGAAGCTTCCTTCCGTAAATGGAAGTCTTGCCCTAATGAAGAGAATAAAAAGGAACATAAACTGTGGCAAAAGAAATGTAAGAAGGTGATAGGGGAGGCCAAGCGAGACTATGAGGAACGCATGGCCAGCAATGTTAAGGGGAATAATAAAAGCTTCTTCAAATATGTTAGAAGCAGGAAACCCGCCAGAGAAGCGGTTGGCCCTCTGGATGGTGAGGGAGGGAAAGGGGAGATAAAAGGAGACTTAGAGATGGCAGAGAAATTAAATGAGTTCTTTGCATCTGTCTTCACGGCAGAATACCTCGGGCAGATACCACTGCCCGAACGGCCCCTCCTGACCGAGGAGTTAAGTCAGATAGAGGTTAAAAGAGAAGATGTTTCAGACCTCATTGATAAATTAAAGATCAATAAGTCACCAGGCCCTGATGGCATACACCCAAGGGTTATTAAGGAATTGAAGAATGAAGTTGCAGATCTCTTGACTAAGGTATGCAACTTGTCCCTCAAAACGGCCACGGTACCAGAAGATTGGAGGATAGCAAATGTCACGCCTATTTTTAAAAAGGGAAAGAGGGGGGACCCAGGAAACTATAGGCCGGTCAGCCTAACATCTATACCGGGTAAGATGGTGGAATGCCTCATCAAAGATAGGATCTCAAAACACATAGACGAACAGGCCTTGCTGAGGGAGAGTCAGCATGGCTTCTGTAAGGGTAAGTCTTGCCTCACAAACCTTATAGAATTCTTTGAAAAGGTCAACAGGCATGTGGATGTGGGAGAACCCGTGGACATTATATATCTGGACTTTCAGAAGGCGTTTGACACGGTCCCTCACCAAAGGCTACTGAAAAAACTCCACAGTCAGGGAATTAGAGGACAGGTCCTCTCGTGGATTGAGAACTGGTTGGAGGCCAGGAAGCAGAGAGTGGGTGTCAATGGGCAATTTTCACAATGGAGAGAGGTGAAAAGCGGTGTGCCCCAAGGATCTGTCCTGGGACCGGTGCTTTTCAACCTCTTCATAAATGACCTGGAGACAGGGTTGAGCAGTGAAGTGGCTAAGTTTGCAGATGACACCAAACTTTTCCGAGTGGTAAAGACCAGAAGTGATTGTGAGGAGCTCCAGAAGGATCTCTCCAGACTGGCAGAATGGGCAGCAAAATGGCAGATGCGCTTCAATGTCAGTAAGTGTAAAGTCATGCACATTGGGGCAAAAAATCAAAACTTTAGATATAGGCTGATGGGTTCTGAGCTGTCTGTGACAGATCAGGAGAGAGATCTTGGGGTGGTGGTGGACAGGTCGATGAAAGTGTCGACCCAATGTGCGGCGGCAGTGAAGAAGGCCAATTCTATGCTTGGGATCATTAGGAAGGGTATTGAGAACAAAACGGTTAGTATTATAATGCCGTTGTACAAATCTATGGTAAGGCCACACCTGGAGTATTGTGTCCAGTTCTGGTCGCCGCATCTCAAAAAAGACATAGTGGAAATGGAAAAGGTGCAAAAGAGAGCGACTAAGATGATTACGTGCTGGGGCACCTTCCTTATGAGGAAAGGCTACGGCGTTTGGGCCTCTTCAGCCTAGAAAAGAGACGCTTGAGGGGGGACGTGATTGAGACATACAAAATTATGCAGGGGATGGACAGAGTGGATAGGGAGATGCTGTTTACACTCTCACATAATACCAGAACCAGGGGACATCCACTAAAATTGAGTGTTGGGCGGGTTAGGATAGACAAAAGATACTATTTCTTTACTCAGCGCGTGGTCGGTCTGTGGAACTCCTTGCCACAGGATGTGGTGCTGGCGTCTAGCCTAGACGCCTTTAAAAGGGGATTGGACGAGTTTCTGGAGGAAAAATCCATTATGGGGTACAAGCCATGATGTGTATGCGCAACCTCCTGATTTTAGGAATGGGTTAAGTCAGAATGCCAGATGTAGGGGAGAGCACCAGGATGAGGTCTCTTGTTATCTGGTGTGCTCCCTGGGGCATTTGGTGGGGCGCTGTGAGATACAGGAAGCTGGACTAGATGGGCCTATGGCCTGATCCAGTGGGGCTGTTCTTATGTTCTTATATTCTTATGTTGTTGGTTCTTGAAAGAGAGAACCTCTATGATTGTAAAAATCGCCTTGAGGAATTTAGAAACGCCTGCCTATGTAAACCGCCTTGAATAAAGTCAGAGGAGTAATCCGATAACCAGAAAGGCAGTATATAAATACCTTGTTGTTGTTGTTGTTATTATTATTATAATATCTGTAACTGTGGACAAGTTTTTCCCGAAAGGCAGATTTCTACCACCAGTGGTCTTTCCCTGCAATGTATGACAACAGAGGAGTACTGGTGAGTTCCTGGGTGTCCTCCGTTTGAGTGGGGCACCAATGAGACTTACTGTTTTTACATGTCTGCCCTTTGATAACATAGTCTCAAGGTGAACTACAATCAGAGCAATAAAATATAGAAAATTGCATCTATGACAAAAAAAATCCAATAAAATCAAAACAGTAGAGCAGGGGTCACCAAACGTTTTGGCCCAAGACTGCATCATATATCTTAATATGGTGTGGAGGGCCGGATGTGACCTGCGGGCCGAGATTGGAGACCATTGCAATAGAGGTTATAATTACATATCAGATATAGCTTTTTTAAAAAATAAATTAGCTAGCCTTCAGATTGTACACACAAGCATTGTGCGTACATATATTCTAGCATAGCCAAAAGGAAGTAAAATGTATGAAATATTTCTTTAGAAATATAGTGACATTTATTCGCATGCATGTGTTTGTGTGTGACAGAATATCAAACTGGGCAAGTTGCTGCAGTTTATGTTCAGATGGTATTAACAGTTGATTGCCAGCTGTTACTTAAATCCAAGTTCCAAAGATAAGAATATTGTGACTGATAAAAAAGATTTTATGAGCTAGAATGATTTCTTAGTAGATTTATATATCTGTTAAATTGTAGTTGCTCCAGTTGATCAGATATTTTTCTCTGACCTTGAGATGTCCGAAGTATCCTACTCTTGGTTGACTATGACCCTGGTGTTAAAACTTTCTTCAGACTTAATATGACATATATGAGGAAATACTTCAAATACTTGGCGGGAAGTTAATAAGGCAATTTGCTCAATTCTAGAGAAAACATTTTCCTTGTTCCTGGTGTTGCAATTAGGTATGAGGTTCTCAGGCTGGTTCGCATCATGCCTGCTCTGCACTTTATTTATCTTTCTTTATTATTCATTTATTAGATTTTTAACCTGCCTTTCTCTCCAAAGGGCACCCAAGGCAGCTAACAACATTTAAAATAAAAATATGCAAAAATAAATTTAAAACAAATTAAATATGTTATTCACCAGAGATTAATTGTGCGGTTTAGTCCTAATGGATGGTTTATCAGGAGCAAGTGTCTTTGGTTCAGATTGAATGGATAGGTTTGTTGTTTCAGACATTTTATATGAATACCGTATTTTTCGCTCCATATGACGCACTTTTTCCCCCCAAAAAAGTGGGGGGAAAAGTGTGTGCGTCTTATGGAGTGAATACTGGGGGCAGGGTCTGCATCGGGGGCAAGGTCCTCATTTGCACAGGCGCCACAGGGGGAGGGCAGACGGAGAACAAAGGGGGCAAGGTCCACACCAGGGGCAAGGTCCTCATTTGCACAGGCACCACAGGGGGAGGGCAGGCGGAGAACAAAGGGGACTAGGTCCACACCGGGGGCAAGGTCCTCATTTGCACAGGCGCCACGGGGGAGGGCAGGCTTCCTTTAAAAGTAAGTTTTCCTCCTCTAAAAACTAGGTGCGTCTTATGGAGCGAAAAATACGGTAATACTTTCAGCCCATTCTTAACCAATTTTCCAGTGCCAGTGAATCCCTGCAGTAAGGGAACAAACAGTCCCTTGAGCGGGTCTCCATGATTGCTCCCCCACCACAGAACCTAGTGTACACCCTGTTTGCATAACGGCATTGGCACTGGAAAGTTGGTGAGGATTGGGCTGTTAATGTGAATTCAGTTTTCAGGATGGAGTATTTGTTTTTTCACAGTTTGTTCACAAACACACTGTAGAAAATTCACCTCCCATATTATCAACGTTTTACAGTTTTTAAACTTTTGAAATACAAACGTGCCCCATTATCTATGGGGGTTCTGTTCCGGAAACTGTGGATACAGGCAAACACCCATCCCCATGTTCCAAGGGGTGCCCAACATTAGAATATCTGTATTCTATAAAAAGTTATGACCAGTTAACCAGAAAATGAAAATGTAACTGCCTTAAGGAACAAAATGTGGATTTCTGTAACTCCAAACTGACCTATGAGACTGATTGTTCTGAGAGCCAATGAGATGTTGTTATGATACAGCATGGAACCAATAAGGTGTTAATATGAGCCAACTCTCATTTCCATGTATCATAATACAGCTACTCCCGCTAACTGGTAAAAAGGTACTTTTTCAAGTGGTACTCCTCTTATATTTAGCAGGGAGAGAATAAAAGTCCCTCTTCACCCCAGCACTGTGTGTCTAACCAATAAGGGGCACACTTTTTATTTATTTACTTAATTAAATTTGATTTTGTCGTGGAGGGGTGCTACACATGTCGATGGAGAGGGTGTGAAACTGAGTGGGGCAGGAATGAGGGTGGTTCATGCCCTGAAGGAGAGCATGGACGGTGACAAAGACTGCCACGGGATCCTATCCCCTTTCACAGGCCAGAAAGCCCTTCATAGGATTACTTGGATTTGCACCAGATCCAAGTAAACCCACAGAGGCTGTCTGGATTTGACATGAGGTTGGGGAACAAATGTTCTCTTACCTCAAAGAGATCTCCAGCCAACTGCCTGGCCTTGCAGGATTCAGCAGCAGTCGTTTCGGGTCCATGATACCATGACATGGGCAGCCCCATTAGGATTGGGCTGCCCATAGTCTTAATACAAAATTATTTCAATTTATCTTATTTGTTTATTAACTTCCCTTATAGACTTCCCTTTCTTGACCAGCATCCTGCAGAGATTCTTTGGTTTTAAAAGTTGGTGACACTTCTAGTGTTCAGTTTCAGGTCATAAAAAGATTATTACAGAAGCCCCTTGTTTTAGTTTGGAAGTCAATTCTATTTCAAAGCAGTGTTGTTGTTACTGAATATTTGTATATTGCTTTTCAACACAGAAGTTATCATATTGGTTTACAGAGCAAAAGGAATGAGAAGATGGTTCCTGGTCTCAAAGGGACTTGCAATCTAAAAAGAAACACCTGGGGAGACACCAGCTCACCCACTGAGATGAACATGATGCTGGGATGAATAGGAATAGTTGCTCTCCCAGTATTAAGCTTATCTCCCTGCTACCTATTTGTCTTGATTTGGCACCATGTAAAAACATGCTATGATTACTGTACATAGATTCTATTCTGTGACAATGATGATGGTCGAGTAAAAGGCCTATTGTATTTATGAGACGAGAGCAAATCTTCAGTTTTAAAATTTAAAGCTAACATGATGCACTTTTGCTTGAGTTAGAAGCAGCTAAATTAGCTATGAGGAGAAGGGTACTATGCAAAACTTTAATGAACTCTTAAATCATTTGTATATGAATAATAGAACTGGCTGTCTTCTGTGTATTAACCATAGCACAATCCAAAACTCTGGACATTATCTTCCAGTAACTCTATATAGATGTTAACCAGCATAAAATCACACAGTAACACACAAAATAAAACCCAATCATTTGAAGAACAATAAACACAATCTTCTGTGACTAATTATAAAAGAATGGAGACAGTTCTGTACTTGTCTACTCATGTGAATGCCTAGCAGGATGATGTGATCTGTTTCAGTGTATGTACCACCTTTCAACAAAAAAATTCACCAAGCTATTTGCATAGTAAATAATTACTCTTGGACAACAATAAAACTATTCTAAAATTTCTGAATTCTAACATTTTCGTTAGAGTTTCATCTGTGCTCTTTTAAAAAATGACATTCGTTAAGGCTTGTAGACCACATTGGGCAGGCGGTATTACCAGCTGTTGAAGCTTTGGGTGAACAGTGATGTAAAAGTCCTTATCCTCCTTAGCCCTCTTGCTGTTGAAGCCTTGGCAGAACTGCCATGGTCATAGAGGGATAGCTCCAATGTCCTGTCCACATGACAGCCACCATGTCCCATCCTGGTGACTCAGGATCTCGCTGTTCAAAATGGGTAGGGGCTTCTTCTGATCTGGGGAGATGGTGTCAACAGCTATTGTGTCAAAAGCCAAAGGTCTAAGAGAATTAACAGGGAAATACTACCCTGTCATGCTCTGGCTGTAGAGTGTGTACCAAAGCTGCCAAGGCCATTAAGGTCCCATGGAAGCATGGGACTGGAATGGGGTAGAGAAATTTCAACCAACCAAGAACTTAAAATTTGTTGGAATCTCTGTTTTGTCCTAAATACACAACAGTTCTTGTGCCCCATATTCCTCCCCTCTGCAATTACATTTGCAGATTTTGCTAATTACCTGAGAAGTTGTTCTGAGAAGGTATGAATAGATCTGTTGGGGGAATTCAGGGTTTGGGTTACCATTCATTTATTTGTCACAGTTAGATTATGTAATGCATTTTTCTTCCCAGTATAGCATGAGCAAGGAGTTTAGGGAAAACGCACATCATAAGGCATGCCCACAGGCACTGAATAATATGGGGTATGCTTGCCTATCACGTCGATTAACTATAAAACATTTCAGTCCAGGCCTTTTGCTATTGCCAAAAGCTTGATATCCAGTATCATAACTGAAATAAATTGCCAAAAATCAAGGCAAAATCTTGTGGGTTTTAGATTATGACTCTCCAACAGGGTGTTTGTTTTTGTCCTGAGTATAACAAATTGATAGTTGGTCTTTAATGCCTCAATCCACACATTGCTGTCCTGCCTTCTTTGGGGAGTGGATTTTGATGCTCAAAACAGGTGGGAGGAGCAGAAGCATAACTGGTGCATTTACTTATTTTGAACACTTAAAACCACTCTGTGTCCAGAAACATATGCCAGCATATCATGGGCAAGCCACCCATGACATGAACAGTGACATTCATATTGAGTGACAGATTGGGGAGAGCAGCACAGAGACTCCCACTGCCTCCATCCAGTCCACTGCCACTGGAGTTGGTTCCCTTGCCTCTCTCCTTACTCCATACAAGGCCCACGTGTTTTAGAAGGCCCACGTAGGGGAAGGAGCAAGTGATGTAGCAGGGAGCTAGATCATTGAGCTCTGAGGACTGGAATGCAGCAATCCAGCCCCCTCATCTTGTTCCGTCCTCTGTGTGAGCCCTTTAAACCAAGCTGGGAGAGCAGAACATGCTGAGAGTGCTCCCAACGTTCTCCACATTTCTTGCCTTGTTTAACGAGGGGTGTGTGGGTTTGGGGAGGTGTGGCAGTGGTCACAGGGGGGAGGGTGGCACTATTGAACCGCCTCAGGCAGCTCAGTGGCTTCAGCTGGCCCTGCAGCATTTGGATAGAACAATGAAGATTAGTATGGGAGTATTGTGCAACATATTGGGCACACAGACCTCTGAAGAGCTGTGTGATGCCAGTAACATGCGATCTGCTGTTTTTCTGCCAGCAACAAGATCTCTTGCCAACAAGTATCAGATGTATCCATGTGTCACGCTCAGTCCAGGTATTGCATTTACAGTATGAAGTTCCACTCCTACAGAGCTGCTTTTTCTACCCATATTATGAGATGACTCACTTGATCCAAACTAAGATGCTAAAAGTTGAGGCAGTTTATTTCAAGCACTTCCATTAATCCCTAGGGTACAAATAAAACCAGCAGCCCATTTGTTATTTTTGTTTACTTCCTGCTGTGAAATCATTTCCTCAAAACTGCTTCCAAACTGTTGCACATTAACAAGAGTTGAGATAACCTAGGGCGCGAGACAGTATACATATTTTTAAACATGCTGCTCTTCATAAAATGAAATGTTCTGCCTTGCTTATTATGCATGGTAGTTGTTTTTTCCCCCCTCCATGGTGCAGTTCCAGTAATGTGGCTTTCTGAGGCACCCCCTGCATAGGGAACAACAAATGACCTTCTTATTACACATATTGTGACAGCTCACTGTTGGGTGCTTTGCACTAATAGGCCATGAACTTATCTTCTTCTGAAATTTCTCCTCTGTGTTTTCAGACAGCAGCAATGCAATGGATGTATGAGATCAATGGCCTACCCCCAGAGACCATCCCACCTACTTCATCAGCAAAAGTTGACTGCAGAAACACGTATGTGAGATCAGCCACAGTGCAACAGCGCAATTTTGTGCATGAAAACATGAAGCTGTTATCCACGGGCGTGTCCTCCACAATCAAAGGCGCCCCTCTCATTTTAAGAGCCAAATAAAACTCTCCTATCTTTACTTTTATGCAAAATGTATCTTTTGTTGTGGAAATAAACCAAATATTTTGTAGACAAGTACATTGAATTACAAATAATAAATTCTGTACTCATTATTCTACTGTGACTGAAATTTTTTTGCAATCCATCTGAGAGAATGTGGTAAGGATTTAACTAGCTTTCCTATATTCTTTTGCACAGGTGGTGATGACCCAGCATCAAAGCTACCTGCAACATTCATAATATTAGCATGATACTGTTTATATCATAATACAGGTGTAATGGCAATTGGGCCAAGAATAGTATACTGCTGCAAACCACTTTTGGTACTGCTATAGCTAATGCAAGTCCTTATAAGGGGCTGAAAAACAGTAATTTCACTGTGGTGCATTAACAAATGAATGGATGGCACTTGTGATTTCCTTTATACTACTTCACTATTGGTGATTAAATAAATGAATAAATTCCTTTTTGTTGCTTCCTACTTTCCTCCTCTCAGACTTTCTGTAAATGATTCCTAACAACAACATTAAAGAAATGTTTCTGCAAACAGCAAGGGTGCTTGGCAATGCTGCCTACAGGAGGCATTTATAATGTTGATGATGTGGAACTGGTAGAAGTTACTGATTTACTGCCTCTGCTGTGTCAGCTCAGTTGGCAGGCTTACAGTGAAATTATATCAGTCGCACAAGAACTGTGGAATTCTAGCTGAACTATCCTTGGCAGAGAAATGGAGAAAGATGCTGGATGACGCATTTAAATTCATCCAGTCATGATGATCACTGGGATTCAATGTGAGAGCATTCAACAAGTGGCACTTTCTTACAATGCAAGATACTGAGTGTTGTTTCTGTCCAAGCCCCATTAAATTGAAAAGATATGTGGCTGCAGTGATATATGTACAATGTCCCTGATTAGCAATCCTAATGGAGTGAATCATGTTTATGATCCAAAAGCATTGAGGGGTATGTTGGTCTCCTAATTTTGTTTGGTGTAGGGCCTAGATCAATTTGGCTGTACTTGTCGTAAGAGGCGACTAAACAGCCACCGGGTAGATGGGACTGGTTAGCCTGGGAAGGCAGCTCATCTGAGAGAAGGAAAACCCTGATCCCAAACCTCCACTGCCTTGTGGGTACATCCAGTTATGGAAAACGCTTCAGGAGTCAACCTCAAGGCAAAATCTGGAGCCGGAGTCCCTGAGGCAGTTCATGGCTGAACACAGTCACGTTGGAACCAACCGTATTGGCCTTTGCCTTTCCATTGGACCATTTCAGCGACGTGGAGAGGGGGGATTTCCTGCATGGGAAACAGCCTTTCCTCCATATCTACTTTACCCAGGCTTGGCGCTCTGGAGAGGACATTCTGTTCCAGAGATACCATTCAGAGTGCGATACCATAGTCTTCGAGACTGAAGGATGCCAATGATGAGGGCCTAGATACACTTACTCTGATCCCTATAGGAAACATCTCAGGTTCTGGTGTGGGCATATATGATACAGCTGCCTTGCTGAAGTTAAGCAGATTTGGGTCTGTCCAGTGCCTCTATGGGAATCTGTCTGGGAACTCCATGTACAAACCTGTAGTTCTAGCATAGCAGAAAGTATGATATAAATATAATAATATCATGGCAATAACTGTGTTGCTCCTGGGGAACAACAGAACACGTGCAGGTGCTTGAGTTCTGCATGCATGGATGTTGTGTGAAAACCCTTAAATAGCTTTGCTCTTTTCCGCTTTTAAAGCAAGGAGCTGGTGATGAAGGGAAGTATTCAACGGTTATTTCATCTTGTACAACCTGAGAATGTGGACAGGATTCTTTGGTGTGTGTGGTCAACAAGGTACAGTCTTGTCCAGCTTGGCTAATAAATGCTGCCTGGGGTGCAGTTAGCTGAATAGGCAGAGAGATGATTAAGGTATCTCTTAGAGAAGGTGTGGTTCCATCCTACCTTAAAAAGCTGGTAGCCTGCCTTCTTCTAATGGAGTGCTGCACTGTTCCCACTGCACTAGACAATTACTGGTCAGTCTAGTCTTCCATTTATGGAAAAGGCTCTCAAGTGTGTAGTATATAGTTTTATCCAACTATACCTGGATAAAACGGGTTGTGATCTTTGTGATTAAGGCTACTGCTGAATGGCAGGTCCAGGTTTGCTTCATTCGCCTTCTTTCTGTTTGTGAGATCCCTTTCAGGAAGGCTCCTGTGGGTGACTCCCTTGATGCTGCAGCAGTCCCTGCAACTCAGTGCTCTCAAGGTTCCTGTTCCTCAGGAAATAAGGAACAGTCATCTTCATCCTTGGAACAACCTCGCTAAAGACCCCCTCTGTCTTCACTTGTCATTGCCTTATGTTTAATCACATTCACAATGTGCCTCATGTTGGTTGTTTTCTTTCCACTTTGTGAGTGCCATATGATGTGTTTAAATGTACTTTTCACTTTTCATTTTTGTTTGAGACCCTAGATTGGCGCCAGGTCTCTATCCTAAATAACCGCCCTTGACCAATCCATCAAAACAAGGAGACTCTTCCGTCCCTGTTGTGAGCTCCTCTTGGAGGCTTGGGCTATCAGTTAAGAGTGCTTGTTTGGTGGGAGAGACTAGCTTCCCCACTGCAAGTAGGTGAAGTGCTTTCACAGCTTGTCTGTAGGTGCACTCCTTGTCTGTAGCCCTTAGTGCATGGAGTGCCGTTCACTGACCATGGCAGTTAAAACTTAAAAAAAAAAATCTGTTCTCTCCATACAATCTCACAACCCAATCCTATGTGCCACTTACAGGGATGGAACTCTTGGTCTGCCACTTTAAGTGCTGCTACGTCATTGTAAAAGGTATGCGCTGCCATGCACTTCTGGGCCACTGGTGCAAATGACCAGAGGCCCCATGCATGGCAATAGCTGTTGGACAACATTCCAAATTGGATAAAGTGGCAGGGAGTGTTTTGTGGGCAAGGGCATTTCAAAGGTGGGCGGGATGGATCCAGGATGCTATCCCTATTTTTCCAGACTGACATGACCCCTGTCTGCCAGCAAAATAGCTGATGTGGGTCTGAGGAGACTGACTGAGAACAAAGTGGCCTACCAGGAGGTAGGTTTTAAAAATCTGTTTTTATTTTTAATATTTCTACTTACCTCTCCCAGTTTGTCTGGTTGCCCCCCACCATAGCATGCAGCTCCCTCTCCATCAGCGGCACAGCATGCTACGAACTGGTGGGGGGGGGGGTAGGATTGCGCAATTAACCAATTAAAATATTGCTGGCGAGTTGCGAAGCCAAATACAGATCAGGGCAGGAGCTATGCTGCACATGGATCCACAAAACTAATAAGACGTACCAGGAATTTCGGGCTATTCAATTTAATTACTGCAACTTTTTCTGGCTGTCCATCCAGACCAGGAGTGTCCAAAGTTTTTGGCAGGAGGGCCACATCATCTCTCTGACACTGTGTTGGGCGCTGGGAAAAAAATTAATTACATTTCAAATTTGAATAAATTTACATAAATGAATATATTAGAGATGGAATGTATATGAATGAATGAAGATCTTGCAATAGCTCAAGGCCTTGCACAAAGCAAGGCTGGCCTTTGCTTTGCTGCCGCTACTGCATCACAGATGTGAAACAGCAAGCAGTGGAAGGAGCCCTCATCCCACAGCTCATGTGAGAGGTTGAACAGTTGGCCGTCACGCTGAGAGCAGTTGCATCAGGCCAGTGCGGCTCCAGCAAGTCTCCGGAGGGCCAGAGGCTCATTGGAGGCTGGGGGCTCCCTGAGGGCTGAATTGGGAGTCCCCAAGGGCCGCAAGTAGCCCCAGGACTGGGGTTTGGGCACCCCTGATCCAGACATTCAAATGCCTTCCTAGAGGTGGTTTTGTTCCAACACTGGAAACAGGTAATTCTGCACAGATACCTTCAGAAGCTTTCAGCTATGCCTCTTGTGTGCTTGTTTGTTCCTGGTCAAGTTACTTTCACCCCTTGCTCTTGAATTGAAATTCTAGCTCAACTTGTACTCTAGATTCCAATTCCTTTAGCATCTTGATCTGGCATCCTGCCAATACTTCCTTTTGGGCACCAACCTTGGATACCGCTGTCCATGATCTCTATTTCAGAGGGAGCAGAGCCTGGTCTTTGGGATCCAATCTAGGGTGTTAGAGAAAGTAATGTGCTATTTTTTGTAGCGAAGAGCAGCTGCAAACTACCCCTACATGTGTTCATTTCCCTGTCATTTAACCAGAAAGTTGAATTGCAAAACTGATGATCCAAAAAAGAAGGATGTTTGTTTGCTTCTTTGTCTGAAATGAGCAAGAAAAATATTAACAAAAATCCAAATATTTCACTAAGACTTTGACAGGGCCATGTAACATTTAGAATGAAAAAAGATCAACACCATCACTGCAGCTTGGTATTTATCTGCCTGCTAGATATTTAATAAATTGCGCTTTTCCCTGCAGTGACTTCTTTCTGTAAAATAAATGACTGCACAGTGTCTTAGTGCTGACACAGATCACAGTTTGTTGCTAATGGAATGTTAACTGCTTTTTAAATAACTCTGAATAAATCTGCTGATCCATAAAAGATTCATCTGAAAGGAATTCAATTCATCTCTTGGCTCCGTTGCCTCGACTGACATGAAACATATTCTTCCATAGTTTATTTCATTCCAGACATTGTAATGCCAATAAGCACCACCTGAGTTGTAACAGGACAGTGTAATAGGGACCCATGAAACATTAATAGCAGCCTGTAAAGGGTAGATGAAATCTTGAAGAAGGTGAGAGAAGAGGAGTTTTTTCCAGAATTTTCTCTGGTGTCATGCGGATTCTCAACACCTTTTTGCAAGCAGAAAGGACATTTCCAAAGAGAAATTGCAAACAGCTGTGAAAAGAAAAGGCAATCTTCCATAGTTGGATGCACTATTATCGTTTCGAAATTACTCTTCATGACGAGACAAAATTTACTCCCGGCTGGTAGCATCTTGCTATTTGTGAAGTCACAATTGCTTATCTAATGGCTGCCCTGACAACTATCCAGCAATCTTGGATTTCTAACAGTAGCCCTGGTAGTACTAACTGGGGGAGTATCAGGTTTTTGGGTCAGTCCTATTCATGTGGAGAGATGGTGCTAGGTGTCACAAATGTGACATAAAGCATGTTTGCACACCAGGTGAGTAAGGAGTGCAGGTAGGAAGGCCTGCGCCGTCCCACTGGTGCCGGATCCAGAATTGCAGCTCTCGGCTTTGGTGAATACAGTGCTGAGAAATGCAAAGGTGGGAAGGGGGTGTTCTGGGGTGGAGAAGGTGGGGAAGGGGAAGGTTCAGACCTGAGAGGGGGGCGGGATCAATGGAGGAGGCTAACACTGAATTCTATTCCCTGTCTTGGGCCTGGAAGCCAAACTTGGGGCTTCTTAGACTTGCACCAGCAGTTTAGCTGGCATAACTCTTACTAGCCCCACTGGGCAGGCTGGGGCTCGACCTAAGATATGGGAACATGTTGCCTTCAAACCTTAGGCCTCACATAGGCCTCCTATGTGTTAGCAGCGCTGTGAAAAAAGCAATTCATTTGCAGGGAAGCTCTTGGTTTTAGAGGCAAGCTGCATCTGATTGCCAGATGCAGGGGAGCGCACCAGGTTGTGCTTGTTGTCTTGTGTGCTCCCTGGGGCATTTGGTGGGCCACTGTGAGATAAAGGAAGCTGGACTAGATGGGCCTTTGATCCAGTGGGGCTCTTCTTATGTACACAAAGAATATATATATTAGAGCAGAACTTCCTGCATCTTTCACATTTTAATTGGTTGAGTCCAGTGGTTCCCAAACTGTGAGCCATGGAGACAGGGAAACCAGCCAGGGGAGGCAAGGAATCCACACGAAAAGCTCACCCCCCTATACAATGTATAGCAGTGGTTCCCAAACTGGTGAGTCATGTCCCACCAGCTAGGGAAGCACCTATCACTGTCCCTTTAAAAAGCAGGGAGGGGGGAAGGCAGTGGCACGATCGCCATTATCACACTGTTGCTGGGGACGGAAGGGGGTTTCTTTAACATACCTTCAGCCAGTGCCAGAGTCGGGGGGGGGGGGGGGGAGCGCCTCCAAACAAGTAAAAAAAAAGTAAAAAATGGGCACTTCTGGTTTCACTAAGTTTTCTTCTTCTTTTTTTACATGTTTGGAGTTGCAGGGAGACCTGCAGAGTCCAGCCAGAGGACTTTGGCACTGGCTGGAGGTAAGTATAAAAAACCCCTCCTGTTCCTGGCAGCAGCACCATCCTGAGAGTTGCATTGCTGCCATGGCCCCTCCCCTGCACACACTTACAGTATTCCCAGCTCCCTTGTAGGAGTTTGGGAAGCACTGATATATGGGATTGTAGCCTTAATGGGGAGCCACAGCCAGTGGCCCAGTCGGTCAAGGGAACTGCCAGTCGAAAAGTTTGGGAACCACTGCTTAAGTCAGCCAAAACCGAAAGCTAATTCTGAGCACAGTGCCAGCCTGGTCTGGAAAAGGGCCTCTTATAGACTGTGCTCACTTCACGTCTTGGGGGATGGCAGACCCCAGGGCCTTCCCCCCTTCCTCAGCAAATCTTCCCCAGTTGTGGAAGATTGAGGGGCAGAACTTAAATATTAAATAAATGCAGTTGGAGGGGATTTGTTGGCCATGGCGATTTGTGTACAAGCAGGAGGAAAGGGGAGTCAGGGCTCTAGTAAGCCTGATCAGAAATGCCTGTGTACAGGCATTGCAACTGCAGCGCAGCGGATTGTGCCAATGGTCTTTTTCTACTGTGCTGCAACAACTGGCTAAGATAATCACCAGGGTTGTGGAGGATTAATCAAGCGAGCAGGAAAAGCTGGCAGGTACTAAGAACACCAAGGTCAGATGCAGACATCTGTTCTGAATGCCAACAATACAATGAACACTCTGTCTCCGATAGCAAAGGATAAGAGAAATTTTAAAAGAGCCTGAAAGAAGCTGAAATCACAGAGGATCAGTTAACAGCCTTATTAAACAAAGAACTTGCTAAAATAGATGCCTTTCTCCAAGGAATGGCTGACTTATACGGATGGTTTAAGACCAAAAGGAGCTGTGCTACAACCCTAAAGGGTGGAAGACATGCCTGAAGTGAACAGGATAGCGATTAACTGAAATATTGTGGATGGAATACAAGACCTGGAATTGGAATGAAGAAGAGCATTGGTGTTAAGACAATTCGGCAAATGGTACCCAGTTGTGCACACGTGAAAGGGCTGTTCACAACTGCTACCTAGAAATCGTCCTCCTGCTTCTTTCTGACATTTGCTGAGTGCCAACACTATGCTAGGTGTTCTACAGAACACAAAACTAGATGCCTTCCATCCAGAGGGAGTCTCTATTGCTTATGGGCTCAAGTTGTTATTCTAGCCTTCCTTCAAGATGCCCAGAGAGGTATGCATGGCTGTCCCACACCTCTTCGATCCTTGCAGTAACCTTGCAAAACAGGCACAGTGAATGGCTCCAAGTCGAGTTTTGCTGCTGGTGATTGGAAGTCAGGTCAACCTAGTCTAAGCCGACTCATCTGACTCTTGGCACTATATTCCATTTCACAGCCTCTGTGTAGATTTCAGCCTCCCAATTCCTGGCCTGGTAGTTTGATGTCCTTGTGCTCTCCCACCCTCCACACAGCAGTGCTTGCCAACTATTCCTTGACTGGGCATGTTGGCTCATGTTCGCTCAACTCTTCCTTCCAAGCTATAATGCAGTCCTTGAAGCCTGGAGGAAGGCATCTGTAGTATCTTTTTTGGCTTTTAAAACTTTTGGGGGAAGAAATGAATGCAAATACCTAGAGGAATAGAAGGAAAGCAACTCAAGTCAGTCAGCGTGACTAAAACCCCCATTCTCTGTAAGTTGTAAAAGAACTTGGCAGGAAGGCAGTTGCAAGTCTGTTAGCATTAGACACCGCCAATGGAGCAAAACAGTCAGGTGTAAATCTCTTGTTCCACTTTAAAATCTGACAGTGGTCTAGCAGACATCTGAGAATGGAGACAAATGTTCACATCCTCAATTCCAATCCCACCAGTGTTATTTTCAGTGGAAAGAGGGGACACTAACCTGTATCTCTAAGATTCTTAGCTAGAAACAAGGCTAAATAAGAATGTACTTGTCAAGCAAGCCATTTTAACATTGTGGGGTGGAGTAGAGCAAGATTCCCAGCAATATTTGACAACCTACTCATGAATATCTTCCATGGAGGCACGTGTTGTTAGAGCACTTGCTATGGCGACACTTTTCAGTCACTCCTTTGCCTTTGGCATACACAACTAGACCTTATGGCCCTGTAACGGATGACAACAATGGCCTCGCAGGCTGCAATGCTATACAGTGGAGTCACAATATATGTGCATTCAGCTTACACAAACTGAACAGTATGTACTTGGTAAATAGTGTGGGCAATCCTGCCAACCTTTCCACTCAATAAGCATATGTCCCAGAATGAGTGTGAAATGAGAGGTGAATCTGCTGTTCCCTCAGTTGGTTGCTGCCTGCCTCTCATACGCCTTGTCCTGACAGCTTTAGAGAGACCTGAATGAAAAACTGCCTTGAAACTAGAGACTCAGGTATGAGAGAGAAGCAATAGAATTGGGCAACCAAAAGGAAACCAGTCAATGACTTAGCCTAGGCCACACAGACATCTTTAATAGATTTATTTCATGTAATTAACTGTATAGTTATAAGCTTCCCGGCATTGCAGGTTACAGCGGCACTAAAATGGCCACCAATATATCCTGTGGGGCCAAGGAAGCTGCCAGAAGTTTCCTCAGGGGAAGGGGACATTTGTCCCCTTACCTTGAGTAAGGCCCAGTTCCTGCAATGGGACTACTTGAGTCTGAGCCAACTAAATAGGTGGCACAGACTTGAGAAGCCCCATGTAGGACTTCAGAGCCATACGTGGAGCATAGGATCCAACGGAGGAAGCCTCTGTCGGTCCCAACCCTCTCCTGAGCAGGTCCCTCTCCTGTGTCACACTTCCACCCACCAGAAATGCCTGCTGCCACTCTTCCCACCCCCCCTCACCATCCAGCGCTTACCTTTGCTGTACTGGCATCCAGGGCCTCCTCTGCATCGCTGGTGGAGCAGCCACAGGTCTCCCCACTGGCACCACTTATGGAAGGATGCTGCAAATGTGCTTTATGGGATGTTTGCGACTCCTAGAGCTGGCAATGCGAGCATATAGCCAGCAATCCTTGGGGCATTTGGTGGGCCGCTGTGAGATACAGGAAGCTGGACTAGATGGGCCTATGGCCTGATCCAGTGGGGCTGTTCTTATGTACTAGAGCCCATAGGATCGGGCTCTAAGCCTTTAAATGCATTTTTTCCCTTTCCTAGACCAGGCCTAGTTCTGGAGCTTTAGAGGGCTATTTGCTGTCAGGCTCCACGTAGAAAGCACTGGAAATGGCTGCTTCTTTCTTCTCACTCTCCATTCAGTGGCAATTAAATGTGAAACAGTAGGGAAAGCTGCTGCTTCTAGGCATCTTCTCATTTCTACAATGTCTTGATAATAATGGCTGGGCAGTGAAAACCATCAGTTGGCCTCCTTGGAGCTATTGGTTGTTTATAAGATGTAGAACTGCACAGAGAAAAGGGGAGGTAGATATGTATCTATATTTTATCCTCAGCAGTAGGCTGACAGGAACAGGCAGCAATTAGGCCCCGGAGGAACCAGCAAGGTCGCAACCGTTGGTCATGGGGGTTTACTACAAAACCAGAATTAACAACACCCTCCTGAGTCAGAGAAAATAAGCCGTGTGATTACAGTGGAAATTCAGATCTTTGTTTCCAGCACTCCACCTTCCTAAAACTCAGTTAGATGTCCCTGGCTTTAGAAGTTCTCCTCCCAAATCCAGCTACTGGAGAGATGATTAATCTGGAATGGATGAATGAATGAAGTTCTGCCCCAGCTTCTAGAGCTGTCAAGCAAGAAAAATACCTGCCTTTCCAACAGCCTTAAAGATTGTGCATGTCTATTTAGAAGTTAATCTCTTAGAGTTCAATAGGGGTTCCTCTCAAGTAAGAGCGCAATCCTGTGCTCGGCGGCACGGCTCCGTGCCGCCAAGCACTCTCACAAATGTGCCATAAGGCACATTTGCAAGCCTCACCGATGGGCTCCCACCCATGCTAGCCCAGTGCCAGCCGGTGCTGGGCTAGCACGGGGGAGTCGCCCAGCTTCCACGGCTCGGCGGTCTCCCAGACCGCTGAGCCACAGCATGGTGGGGGGGGGCAGGGATGGGGGTAGGGAGGAGGCGTGACAGGGAGGGGGAGGCTAGTGGGGGTGGAGAGAGGGCAAGGAAGAGGTGTGACGGGGAGGTGTGATGCAGGGAGGGGGTGGGCTGGAGGCGTGCTGGGGGGAGGGAGGGAGGCTCGTCTGTGGAGCCCTGCTTTGCAGGATCCAAGGCACTCGTATAGGGCTCCGTGCCATACACAAGTGCCTTTACCTGTAAAGTGAGTAGCCCCATTGCGGGGCTACTTACCTTACCTGGGAGAAGGGGACGAAGGTCCCCTTCTCCCGAGGCACCTCCCGCAGTAGCCCAGGGCACGCAGGATACGGCGGCAGCCCTTCTTGGTGCTGCCAAGCCTGGGCACCCCAAGCAGCTCAGGATTGGGCTGCCCCTGTGCAAGCATTAAGGGTCCAATCCTATCCAATTTTCCAGTGCCCGTGCAGCCATGCCAAGGGTCGTGCACTGCATCCTGTTGTGGTGGGGTAGTCATAGAGGCCTCCTAAAAGTATGGCAGCATTTATTCCCTTACCTTGGGGCTGCATTGCGGCTGCACCGGTGCTGGAAAGTTGGATAGGTTTGGGCCCTAAGACCCTTATCAAGCTGTTGGAAGCAGTACTCTGGCCCAACTGCTCCAGACTGCATGCTGCGTTTTGTGACAGCTGCCAAGGACCTTACACTGTCAGAGATACAGTTTCAGTGGCATAAGGCCCGTATAGGATTGGACTATAAACAAACAAATCAAAAGAACAAGCAACGAGCCAAAAAAATTATATGAACCAATGTTTAACAGATCATGACACAACAACACACCTGGAGTTTAAGAAGTATACATTCAGCAAACAAAGTATGTCTTTGGATCAGAAGCAAATCAGCACATCCTACAGCACCCCTAAACTATCAGGCTGATCTTTCAGGAGAAATGCAATGCCATCCAGAACAAGCTGCGCACCTAATCCCAGGCCAGAAAGACTGCTGACCACTGGGGCCTCTACTTTGTCTTTCTATTTCAGTGGTTCTCACACATTTAGCACTGGGACCCACTTTTTAGAATGAGAATCTGTCAGGACCCACTGGAAGTGATGTCATGACCGGAAGTGACATCATCAAGCAGGAACGTTTTTAACAATCCTAGGCTGCAATCCTACCCACACTTACCCAGGAATAAGTCCCATTGACTATCTTTGTTAAAAGAATATATATAGTAGCTTGTTAAATGTACAGGCCTGTAACATTTCCCCAAATGCAGTCACGTGCCATGGTAGTATCAAGTCTAATATATTAAAAATAAAATATTGAAATGAATGGGGACCCACCTGAAATTGGCTCGTGACCCACCTAGTGGGTCCCAACCCACTGTTTGAGAAACACTGTTCTATTTGTTCTTCTCTATCTCATCCTTTACAGCCCACAGACAGGGGTTTAGGATTTCCACTATTACCTTTCCTATGATATGATTAAAATGGGGGGAGGGCATTGCTAGGTGTCATCAGCAATACAGATGATTGACTCCTCAGCCCAACTCTCTGGACAACTTTTCCCAGTGCTTCATATAGATGTTGGTAAACAGAATGAAAACCAGTGGGAGAAGTAGTCCCCTAGCACCACTTTTTGAGACTTACCTACCAGGAATGAGCAACGCCTTCACTGGGAAGAACACCCCAACCCAGCTCTATTAGGCAGCCCAGAAGATACCATGGCCAATAGTATCTGCTGCTGTCCCACTGCTTTATTCTGGTGCTTGTTTTTTTAGTAGTTCGTATTGCCATTTTAAATTATAATTTGCTTGATGCTGCTATGGGATCAGTGGGGTTTATGCAAGATGATTGTGACTTTTCTTGATTGAATGAATTTTATTATCATGTATTTTACATTGTGATTTATGATTATTGATCTGTTATTATGAATGACCAACGTCATGCAAGAATAAAATCAAACTGCACTACGGCCATTCAGCAACTACTAGCTAACTGATATTCAACAACAAGCCTCAACCAGGCTGAGGCTGCATCAAGTAATAGGATTGCAGACTTATATCTCTTTCTGTGAGTGGTCCGCCGGACGTTGGCCTAAGAACCATAACATATAGACTATACTGCTGCATGGCCTTTGCTGGTGGTTCCCAAACTGTGAGCTGTAACTCCCTGGGGAGCTGCAGAAACCAGCCAGGAGAGCTGCAGAATCGTTGGAAAAGATTTGCCACCCAATACAATGTTTAGGAGTGTAGCCCTAATGGGGAGCCACAGCCAATGGCCCAGTAGGTCAAGGGAGCTGCCAGTCAAAAATGTTTGGGAACTACTAGCCTTTGCTATTGCTACCTGTAAGGGATTTGCTGGAAATTACTATTAGAGAATTATAGTTAAATTATAAATTAAAAATAAAATTGCACAGGGAAGGGCATGATCAACAGGGGGAACGGATGACAGCAATTCAAGTAGGTTCTGCCCTTTGGTTGCATTGTGATCTTAGATCACACATCTAGATCTCCACATCTCTAGGTCTCCACATCTAACTCTCCAGCAGTCGTGCCACTTTGCCATCTAAGGCAGGGGTCTCCAAACTGTTTGGCCAGAGAGCCGCATCCAATAACTGGCGTGGTGCTGAGGGTTGGAAAAATTTTTTAAATATAAAATTTTAATAGATAGATTAGAGATGGAACTTAGATGAGTGAATAAATGAATGAATGGGCTCATTCATTCAACCTCTCTGGCCCTCAGAACACCCTCCAGACACAACCAGAGCACAGCTCTGGTCATGTACACTTGAGTGGGGCAGAGCCTTTCAGGGGACAGAGGTTGGCCGTGGGCCAGATAGAGGTTTGTCGCAGGTCGTGTCTGGCCCCCGGGCTGGGGTTTGGAGACCCCTGATCTAAGGTAATGGGACCTCAGCTGAGACGTGCCCATTAAAAAAACCACTCAAGAATTTTGGCAATCCCAAAAGAAAGTATACCTTTTGTAGGTTTTAGCTCTATGACTCATTTTTAGATGCAGCTGGCTTTATCTCTGTTGTCTGCACCAGCACCAGAGCAGGCGAAAGCTGGTACTCTGTCACTCAGGTAAGTATGTTTTGGTGGATAAGTGTCATTATTCACACAAATTCACAACAGCAAGTAGCTGGCAATTATAATGAGAAATGAGGTCCCATGCATAGATACGCTGGGAAGGTACTGCGAGAGTAGAGGCATCACAGCAGTAGTGCTCGGCTGGGGCTGCTCTTTATTATACTGTGACTAGCACATTTCTCTCAGAACTCCGGGCTACTGGGGCTCTTGTACTTTGTAGAACCAATCATTTGAGGGTCAACTCTTGTGTCTTCCCCTGCAATTTCTTATTCAGCTGCCACTTTGCTTTGTTTCTTTCTTCCCTGTTAATATGGATGTCCAGTGATTGCTTGCTGACTTTCTCAATCTCTTTGCTGCTTCTCTTGGAGAAGTGAAAAGCGCCCTTCTTCAGCCAGTCTTCTGCTTCCTATCCCAGGCCTCCCCTTGCCCTGGGAAAACCCCTTGCTCCGTTTCTCTCAGCTTAGAAAGCTTCCACCCTACCACCATTTTTTCATGCTCAATCTTGAGGGGAAAGTTGGAAAGGCAAAGAGACGAGAACCTCAAAAATGGGGAAGAGGGAAACTGTAAAGCTGGGACCCATTGGGACAAAGGCATCCAAGACATCCTGGGCCATGGGTAGTGCAGTTGTGAAGCACACTCTATAGATGAGATTTTCAACTAGTGTGCCACAGCAATTGGTATGCTGTGGAAATTGGGGGGAGGTTTAGTCATTAGTAGGACCATTGGGGGATGTGAGCCTCCCACAGGCAGCACAGTATGCCTTGTCGTAAAAAAAAAACTGTTGGTTTGCCATGACCATTTTAGTGCCTTGTCACTGGGAAAACCACTGCTGTATAGGAACACTTCACCACTTATAGAAGTGGACATCACCACTTCACCCCTTATAAAGGCCTTGTGGGTCCAGTACAAGCAAATAATTCTAAATTCTACAGAGTCCTGAATTTACCACTCAGCTGCCGAGGCACATAGCTCAGGTATCTGGAATAACACCCAAATTAATGGCACCTGCAAACTGCCTTTGCAAACCCTGTGCATATCAGAACACACAGATAATAGCCACCTGTGGGTTCCTTCCTTCCGGTTCCTAGGTGGTGACTTTGTTGTCTTAGTGTCTGACTTGGCAGTTTTATTCCTCTAGCTGGGGGGGGGGGCAGATTTTCAGCTTTAGGGAACCTGGACCTTTAACATTTGAACAGAAGAGGGAATTTCAGCAGGTACAGCTTGTCATCACACGGATGACAAGCTGCACCTGCTGAAATTGTTGCTCCTACACAATTGTTAAAGGTTCAGTTTGAAAGTTTGCCTACCCCTGCTCTAGCTGGACAGACCCCTGCCTCTCTTACTAACTTCAAATAGTTCTACACTTTATTTCAAACTGGACTCTACAGGAAAGGACTTTTACATTTCAAAGTGGTGTCCCCATTTCAAAGCAACAGCTACATTTCAAAGCAGCATCCCCACCTCCATTCATTCCCCTATGAAGATATAACAAGAGGCAGGGAGAAAAGCCCACCTTTGTGATAGAAATAGACAAAAAGAGCCTTGCTTCATGAATGGCATGGCTCAGCCTCTGATGGGAGCGACAGTGGCTTCTGTTGTGTGGCTTCAAACAGCAAAGGCCTTTATGTGATATTCTTCAGAGAAGTGTGTTTCACACATGCAGACATTTTTCCGGTCTGGCAGGCTAACATCGCAACAAGAGTAGGGCCTTTGTGCATAGATCTGTACACGGCAGAGGCACACCAGTGCTGGTGGAAAGCTTCCCTGGTGGGTGTTCACATTTCTTACCAAATGAGCCTGCTATGGAAGACCTCTTGTGCCAACAACAATGAATATTGCTTGTTTTCCCTTGCTACACTCCACAGGATTTGTTTCCTCAAGCATTGTTTCTGAGCATCTGTGGAAAAGAAATATTAGCTTTCTTTCAAAGCACAATACTTGTATGCATATATGAACCTAATATTTGGATTTTGTCAAGCATGCTTTCCTAATAGTATTTTACAGCCTCTAGCCTGGAGCTCAGCTTCCATTATTACAAATAATGTACACATGCCATGGGCAAATACTAATGTTGAAACAATAAAACACATCCAACTTTCATTGTTTTAAAGGTAGAGTACAGCTGTGCTTCTCAAACTTAGATGCTGCTGCCTGATTTATAAATGCTAAGGGTGTGGCTAATGCTGATTGAGCAGCAGTGCTCCCCCCAAGTAGCTTCTTGTTTAACCCTTGATGCACATATCTTAATCTGCCCTCCCAAAAATTGGCTCATGACCCACTGGTGGAGTCCTGGACCCACAGTTTGTGAATCACTGGCATACAGGATTGCAGGTTAGTAACCCTATTTCTATGCCCCCCCTCCATCACTATGTAATCTGGGTCACAAGACATGTCGACATGAATTTACTTGCTTGGTGGGGCGTTTACTCTCTGTTATACCATTGACCTGGGAGCCATCTCAGCTTTATTTTTTTGGGTAAAATTCTGATGAGGTGATATCACTTCCTTAGTTTCATGGGGAATGATAACCTCCCTGCTAAATGGCCAAAGAGGCACTTTTTAAAGTTGTGGTCCTTTTATATTTAGCAGGGGGAGAACCACTGACTGTTTTCAGCCCAGCATAGTATCTTTTCCAGTAGCTGTTGGTGATATTTCTTCTGCATGTTTTTTGTCAGGCAGCAAGACCTTTTGGGACAGTGAATAGTTTATTTCATGTAAATTGCCTATGAACTGTTTTTTTTTGTTGAAAAGCATTTAGATAGTAGTCCCCTAATTGCCTACTGCAATGCTTCCTAAACTGCAACGGAGTTGGGGGCACTGTAAGTGTGTGTGTGGGAAGGGCTATGTCAGCAATGCAATCCCCAGGATTGCACTGCTGCTGGAGGGGAGGGGATTTATTTTGCACTTACCTAAAGGAGAGCCGGCCTTTAGGGGTGTGTGGGGAGCCTCGCAGATGCCTCTGCAGGGCTCCTCAAGCCTCTGTAATAGTTTTGTTTTTTTTAAGATTGAAAACAACTTCCTGTTTTTGATTGTCAACTGGAAGTCGTTTTCATTTTTTTTTTACAGAGACTTGGAGAAATCTGCACTCCCTTAGGTAAGTGTTAAAAAAAAAAACCCTTCCGCCCAGCAGCAGTGCAGTCCTGAGGATTACATTGCTACCTTCCCCCACCTCTTAAAGGGGCAGAGATAAGTGCTTCCCTGGCTGGTGCCTTGTGACCCACCAATTTGGGAATCATTGGTCTACTGTTTTACAAGCTAGTCAATTTCACTCTGTTACATAGGTACTATTCTACATTCAGCCAATAGATGGGGCAGTATGTAATGGAATGTAATTACATTCAGCCCCATCTAGTGACTGAATGCAGTAATTACATTATTGGCAGAGGCCACTTCCTCTATATTTTAACCCCCTTCCTGGACCTCCCAGCGTTAAAACTGGGCTTCCTTGATTTGTTCCAGCTGTATAGCTGGCAGAGATACAAGAAGCCCCACGGGGCAGGCTATGACATTACTCAGAGTAAGGGAAATATATCTCCTTAGGAGATCTCCAGCTGCCTCCCAACATGTGCTGAATACAGCACAGGCCATGCAGGATGGCTGCCCAGTACATGTTAGAATTGGGCTGCCCATAGTGTATGGCAGCTTCAAATGTACCTAAAAGGTTGCACTATGCATGCATGTCTGATAGCATCCAGATACATTCCCTTCATAAAAGAGAATGGGAATGCCTTACTACCCAAAAGGAAATCACTGGATTGGAGAGTATGTAGTGAAAAATGAAGAAATGAAAATGCCTTTATGTTACATTCATGTGTCAATGTTACATTTCAGATTCCCTTTACAAGTCAGTAAGTCAATTCCAAGGGTTATGCATGAGAATCTTGAAATCTGCTGTAACCCTTGGAGCAAGACATATATTCCTTCAGAATTATCATTGCTTTAAGACAGCATGGAAAAGAACTGTGCGGTCTGCATTTAAATGTTCAGATATCTGCAAGACTGCAAAAGAGAATACTTCGATTACTGAATAACCTCCTTCATTGGGAAATCGGTTTTGGGGGGATTCAGATCTTCAGCACAGGGCATTTTAGTGAGTCTGAATGACATATCTGGAAACATACTGAGCAATCCCAAGGAGTGCATACGTACTTCAAAGGAGTAAGAGTTTGAATCACAGTGTCGGTAAACTGCTACAGAGGCAAGATTGTGTTTGCAGAACCCCCATATTTTACTACAAAGCAGGGACATTTCATGTCATTTCTATACACAAGAGAGATATGGAACTTCCCCCTTCATGAACCTGGAAGTATGGAAAGAGGAAGCAGAACACACTGAACTTCCTGTTTCAGCATTTACACAAGACACTGAAAGAAGTGTCATTTGATACCCTTCACTCAAACATGTGATGATATTGTCTTTCATTTAATAGAGGGCATTCCTTTAGAGCAGGGGTCTCCAAACCCTGGCCCCAGGGCCAGATGTAGCTCACAGTGAGCCTCTATCTGGCCTGTGGCCAGCCTCGTCCCCTGAAAGCCTCTGGCCCACTCAACTGAACATGACCAGAGCTGTGCTCTGTTTGCATCTGGAGGGTGTTCTGAGGGCCAGAGAGGCTGAGTGAATGAGCCCACTCATTCATTTATTCATTCATCTAAGTTCCATCTCTAATTTATTTATTTAAATTTTATATTTTTTCCAGCCCTCAGCACTGTGCCAGATATTCCATGCGGCCCTCTGGCCAAAAAGTTTGGAGACCCCTGCTTTAGAGCAATGATTCTCAAACTTTGGGTTGGGACCCACTTGGTGGCTTTCTGATGACCCCATTTAGGAGCAGAGCACCAGAACCTGGAACTGTACCTTGTAGGTGATTGCTTGAAGAAATGCTGTGCCTAATGATAATAGGAACCAACTTGTGCTATTAATGGGGAGAATGGGGGAAGCAGCTCTAGAGCAGAGAAATGGCATTTAAGGCGTCAGCTCTGTTGAGACTACTTGTGGCCGACGCTGCACAGTGTCAAGTACAGTTTGTCTCTGCCACTTTCCTGTGGCATCTTTTTTTGTACAGTTTGCAACAGCAAGTATTAAATATGCAGTGGATTACTGGAAAGAGTAATAAATTCCAGAAGGATGTTCTTACTCTTCTGCACAGGGAATTGATGAATAAACAACACATTGGAAATTGGAAACATGTAATATTTAATTCAAATATTTGAATACAGATCTAAAAATAACTAGAACACAAACTCAGACACACAGTTTTAAATCAAAATACAGTTAGGTTGTAGAAGTCACATTCTCTTTCCTTGTTTTCTAGGCATTTTCTAAGGTTATAGATTATATTTTGGTCCACCAGCCTGAATGGGATAGCCGATACAGTTATGAAATGGAACTCATGTCAGATCTCTTCACATGAAGCTCATTTCATTTCATTTTTCATCATGAGCCAATTCAATGCTAACTGGACTGGAAGCAGGTTGTGCAGAAGCTAACAGGAAGCATGTTGGTGGACTGAAAACAATGCAAGGCTAAGCCCTTCATGCTGCTTCCTGTTAGCATTTGGAGACAGCACAGAAACAGCCAGACACAGGAGACAGCTACAGGAGGGCTGCAATCAGAGACCAGATAAGTCATTTGCACGATGGGGGAGGGGATTTGTACCATGGGTAAGTGAAAACATGGATATGCAGATACAGATACAAGAGTATACAGATACAGGTTGAGACTTATTATTCGCGTGAGTTCCAAGCACTCATGTGGATGGCAAAAAATGCACTATAGCAAATCCATTTAAAAAACAAAGTTTTGAAAAACAGCCTTGCTGACCTTTGTGATGTAAGATAAGAGTCATTAAGAAGATAATCCATCAATCAGTCCTCCTCTAAGAGCTTAGAAAGGAGCTTCACTCAGCCCCTCCCTTCACCAATGCAAAGTGATCACCTTTCTTTCACTGCTCAGGGGGAAGGGAGGAGAGAGAAGGATTGATGGATTGTCAGCCAGCTGCCCCCACTCTCATTAAGGAGGCTATTGTTAAAGGACTGTTCAGTTTTTTAAAACTGATTTTAAAGGGGTGCATTTCCCCCTTCTCCAGGGATCAGCAGCATTCCTTCTCATTTGCAAGGGCCAATCGTGTTGAGTCAAATCCGTATATAAAAAATTCATGTATAAAAAGGCTGGACCTGTACTGTATTTTCCATTTCCCATTTATGTAACACAAGGTAAAATTTAGATTTTTCTTCAGAGCAAATAGCATGTCACAACTACCCTGCACCCAAGGCCCAAACGTGCTTTTTGCAGGGATCGTCTTCATTTTGACTGAGGAGGCAGACCCTCCTCCTCTTGAAAATAATGAGAAAGCATTTGTGGTTGGGAGAGCTCTAAACGCTCATCAGATTTCATATTAGTTTGCTGGATCAGAGCCTATTTGTGCACACCGCTTGCGTTACTCAGTTTTTCATCTTACATTTCACATCTTGATTGGGGGGAAAAAAAACATGGAAGAATTATTTCAGCATCAATTCTTTTTATTGGAAATGCTTATATGTTAATTTGATATGATCTGCCTGCAGAATTACAAAAAGCCTGTGGGAGCATATCTGAAAGCACATTGGAAAGAAGGTATAATTTCAACTCAATATTTTTCAAGAACCTTTGCCTCGTCTTTTTTTCAAAAACACATCTCCTCTGACTATCACCATTAAGAACAGGAGGAAATATTTTCAGAGTAAATGGACTCCAAATAGCAATATATAATTCTGCAGCACTTTGAATACTGATAATCATGAACCTGTTTGCATGTGTGCTCAGGTACAATTTAAAAGACACATTCTAGGTCATTGTTTGGGTTTCTTGTTCAGTGGGTCTAGCAGGGTAAAGACAGTGTTACATTACACATTAAGGGTAAATGTATATGAAATCGGAGTAAAAGGCAGGAAAAGTATTTTTTAGTAAAAGACACTGGATCTTAAGAATAAAGATCACACACTGCACCAGTAGCATCAAACAGCTGCAGAATAGAGGGCTGTGCGAAACTGTTGTCTTAAAGGCACTGAGGACCCAGTCCTATCCAACGTTCCAGCACTGATGCAGCCATGCCAACAGGGCATGCGCTGCATCCTGCAGTGGGGAGGGGCAGTCATGGAGCCCTTCTCAAGTTAAGGAAATGTTGTTTTCCTTACATCTGGGCTCTATTGCAGCTGCATCAGCACTGGAAAGTTGGATAGCATTGAGCTCTGAGGCTGCACTCCTATGCACACTTTCCTGTGAGTAAGCCCCACTGAACACAATGGGACTTACTTCTGAGGAGACATGCATAGCCTTGTACTGTGAAAGTGTTGATGGAGCTGGTTCTGATCACTGGCAGTCCTGGCCCCTGTGCTGTCTGGGGCCAGGACCTCAGGATGTCCCCATTGCTGGGGGCTTTCGGAGGGCCAGGGAGGCCACGTATCCCACTTCTAGTTTTTGGTCGAAAAATGGAAGTCTAAGCCTTCTTTAAGGCCTTGGAAGGCCTTTGGAGGGCTGGGGAGGCTGTGTGTGTCTCCAACAGCCCCCAAATGGTGAGGAGGCAAGGAAGGTGGTGCCATCCCAGAGGCATGGCACCCTGGAACATTTGTCCCCCTTGTCTCCCATAGGGCACCACTGATTCTGATCATTGGATATCAATCAAGTAAACTGATCTCCACAACTGTGTAATGATCTGTTCTGTGTTTGCTTGCTTGGTGGTCCTTTTCCATTGCTGCTCTTGTGATGGGGTGAAGTGTTTTTTGGGTGTGTGTGTGTGTGTTAATTGTTATGCTTGCTTTTTCTTCTCCATTTTTCGCTGTTTTCATCGGTGTTTTTTGATAGCTGCCTTGAGCACCTCCTTTGAGGGCTAGAAATAATTTAATATATAAATAAATGCATACTTTGGAAATCCAGACAAGCGGCTTGTGATCCTGATTTGCCAGATGCTTCCAATTGTTTTACATCCCTGCGAGGACTGCAGCCTGGCCTGTGTTTGGGGGGGGGGGGGCTGCTGGTTTGTTTAAGCTCCTGTTACAAGTTTGTTCCTCATCACTCCTGTTCCCTGCTTTGCTTAGAACTCTCAGATGTTGCTGCTAATAACTTGAGAGAGCAGCGAGGATAATCAGTGCACGGAGCAGGGGTTGAGGTTTTGTCAGCTATCACATCCTCTGCTGTTTTGCAAGAACAAGTGTAGGCGCTAACCTGCAATTACAAGTAAAAGAAACAAAGGGCTTTAAAAAAAAATACTTTTACGAAAGACTATCTGGAGCAGAGGGCTTCAGAGGAATGTCTGATGGAAAATATGTGCTGAAAATCCAGTTTGATCAAAGATTCAAAAGGAAGAGAGACAAGGCAGTGTCACAGAGAAGAGAAGTGAACCACTGGCTGGAGTTCTAACAAATGATCAAGTGGGGCCCAAGGCAGCTTGACTACTTTACCCAGAGCTTCTGTGTAGAGATAGGTAATTTTTTTTTATTTTTTGGTGATGCATGACTCAGAGTGCAAGTATTTGCAGCAGAAAAAGACTATAGGCAAATTGTGCGTGTCTGCCTGAAAGAGCATCCCCTGTACAGTTCAGCTACGCTGTTCCTTTAAATCTTTGAATGGTCCATTTCTACCCCAGGCACAGATCTACTTGTCTCATGCCTGCCTCGTCCTTTGGGATAATAAACACGGTTAACAGATGGCTCTATTAATTCTAGCTCCACTCTTTCTTTATCCTGGGCCTACAAATGCCAGGAATGAGTGCATGACAATAGTTAGTTTCTGGCAGACCTGAGGAGTAGTAGAAAAGGAGGTAGGGTTGCTAGTCCTCCCCAGGGCACAGTACCTGCACCATCGAAACTTCCAAGGCACTGAAAGAGGGTGTAGTTGGTGCATTTCCTGTTTCCTGTTTCTTCATTGGCTTCCTATGGAGCAGGGGTGTCAAACATAAGGCCTGTGGACTGGATATGGCTCATGGAAGCCCACATGATAACTGGGGTCTCTCAGCGCTGCCCTTTCAGTAACACCACTTCTGCTGATGCGCTGGAAGGGACGGACAGAAGGAAACCCCAGAAGACAAAGAATCCTATGGGGGAAGGGGCAGACCAAGAGGCAGATGCTGCCGAGGTGCTGGGGGAGGTATAATGCAGGTCACTCTTTCAGCAGCACCGCTTCTGCCAAGTCAACACTTAACAGAACACTGCTCCACTGCTGAGCTGCAAAGTGACACCTGGGCAGAAGTTGCGCTGCCAGCATGATAATTGGGCTGTCTCATATTTTGAAAATATGGTCAAGATTTGCATATGTTCTCTTGTCATTTGCAGCTAATGAGTTTCTATGTGAGTACAAAGTACTTATTTTTGACCATCATCTGCTTACAGGCCTTATTTCCTGCTTAATGATGTCACTTCCGGCCCTTAGCTGGTGTCATGAATGCTATTGTGCCCACTGCATGAAATGCGTTTGATAGCCCTGTGTTGGAGCCCTGCTGTCCAGGGCAGGTAAGAGGCAGTAGGGAGCACAGTAGTGTTCTTCAAACATTTTTCCTACCACCCAATCTAATAATATCACATACCCTCATGCCCCCATTCCTGGACTTAGTATGAAAATGCCTGACATGTAATATAAAACAAGATGACAGGTAAGCTAATTTAAAGAAGAAGCACAACTGAGAGACTTTGTTCTCACTTCTGTACCTATCTCTGGGCCTGGACATGTTCAGGACATGTGAGATGGTGAGCGACTCGTGAGACTACTCTGTCTGTCTGTCTCTGAGATACATTTACTGTTGCCTGATATTGTTCCTTTTAACTTAAAAATACTTTTTCTATAAATACCTAATAATAAAAATATATAACATAGGAACCTAGGCTTTTGTGGTCAGAACTGTAAACAAATGTACAGATCTTTTTATGGGCTTCATGACCGCATTACTTGAATTTAGTTGTTTCTTAAGGGTGAAATGTTAGGAACAACTAAATTTGAGGAATGTGGTCATAAAGCCCTTAGGAAGATCTGTACATTTGGTTAAAAATATATAAACTTTACATAGTGTACAATATAAAAATGATAATTTGATGCATTTTTCTGGACTCTTAAGGCAAAATTCCAGAATACATTGGGGCAGCTCTTTAAGCTTTTCAAATATAGATTGGGGAAGGAGGAGCAACGTGCATATTGACATTATGCTCAGAGTTTCATTCTGTGACTTCCTTGGATGGCACCATTATATGCCTAGATAGTGCATACGATGTACCTACTCAATGTGAATATTAAAGAGAAAGCACTGTTTGGAGCAGCTGATGGTGGTGGTTGTTTGTGAAGACAAAATGAAGACTAGGGAAATCTACAACCTTTGGGAGTACTCCGTTAACAAATCTTGTCAGCATGTAGTGAATGCTTACAAAAAGGGCTCGGTGGAATTCAAACAGCCCTGGCTTGTGTGATGGAGGATCCCAATGCGCTGCCGGCACCGTAGCTGCCATACTTTCAGAAACCTGCTGTTCTGAAGGCATGGTGGAAACACTTGTAAGAACCGACGCAAACAGAGATGAATGAAAACATTTAAATCATGGATGGAAATGCCCAAATGCTACTAGGGTTGGCCCTTTTCCCAGACTGAACAAATACCCTTTGGCCACTGTTTGTTTTTATAGGATAATTAAATGTATGAAATTGAAAAATCATCCCTTGACTTGCACAGAAAATCACATTCAGTTTGTTTTAAAATTGGCCAGTCAGCGACCATCTACGAAACCAGTATTAAGGAGCATTTTGTCAGTGCCAATTCATCAGTCTTTGTTCTGATAGCCTTGCAAGGAAATCCTAGCTCACATAAAACCATCAGATGTCCTAAATCCACAGCAACAACAGTAGCGTTTAATGTAATTATATCTTAGCTTGAGAAATAATACTGTGGATGTTTTTGCCATTCATGCTGTTCAATGAAGCATTTAATGCAATCAATTTCACTTGAAATACGTCATGCCTTCTAAATCATTCCGCTGTTCACTTTTCCAATGTCAACTGGTTGTTGCTGTCAAGTTGAACTGGGCCCTTTCTGTACAAAGTAAAATGCAACGGGCTGTTTTGCAGGAAAGAAAAGTTGCAAAACAATCCTAACTAAATTCCCCAGCATTAGTTCCCTTACGTTGAGGTAAGCCTCTGCTTCCCCAATGGCTCTCCTCAGATCTACACCAGCTATGTGGCAGGTGTAAGTCCAAAGAGGGTAAGGGAGATGGAATGGGAATAGGATCCTACGCATGCTAGTACTGCCAGGAATAACCCTTCCCTTCCTTTTTGGCCTCCTGCCTTCACCCATCCCATCCATTGCCCACCCTGTTCTGTCAGTCATCTACCTTCTCCTGCCCAAGCCCATTGCCTGCATTTCAAGCCCCCCTGACTTTCTCCCCTCTTTCTTCTCTGTACCCCCAAAATCTTCCCACTCTTCTTCTGGTTCCTCAGGGAAGCCCAGCTAATCTATCCACTGTTCTTCTTCACCTGCATTTTACCCGTTTGATCTGCTCCTTCTAACAAATTCCTCTTTCCTCCTCTCTCTCCCATCTAACTAATTGTCCTTTGGTTTGTTGGGTGTGCACTTTAGCAGTAGAATTGTCCCTAATTAGTTTTGAGTGAGTGTGTTAGCAGTATGAGTCCCAGCTGAAATCCCATTTTGGTTTTTAAGCATTCAGTAAACTTTGGTGCACCTTAATTCCCCACCACAACCATTCTTTCCTTGCCAAGTTACATAGATGTGCCATTAGCTTTGACACAGGTCCCTGCACAAAGTTATTTCCCTCCCCTCGATGTGTGCATGCTACACTTGTTTTAAAGAAGCATTGGTGGTAACAGGGAGCTGTTTCTAGTTGTATTGGGAGGGTGTTCTAAAGTTGTGGTGCTTCCACAGAGAAGTCTTCCCCCACCTCTTTGCCACCAACCTTACTTCCAACAGCAGTGGCACACTCAGAGGATGGGTTGTCTCATATGGGACCCTCAGATACCCTGACCTGAACCATAAAGAGCTTTAAAAGTCACCCTCCCCCCATCTTGAATTGTGGTCAGAAAATGAACCAACAGCCAGTGCAGCCATAGGAGTAATGGCTTGACTGAGTCAAACTGCTGAGCTCCCATAACAACACTGGCCGTTATATTCTGTGCTGTGGTTTCTGGACCGTTTTCAAGACCAGCCCAACACAGAGTGCATTGCAGTCATCCAGACTGGGGGTTACTTTCATGGACCACTGTGGCCAGGTCTGCTTGATTCAGGAAAGGCTGCAGGCTGTGCACTAGCCTATGCTGAGAGGAAGCTCCCTGATAATCACTACCACTTGTTTACCCAGGAGCAGTGATACATCCAGGAGGACAGCTGGACTGTGCACCTGCTCCTTCAGAGGGAATGCAACCCCCATCCAGAACAGGTGGAAAGTCCAATATCTGCATTGTAGATCTCCAGTCCACATGGACCTCTGTCATGTTCACATCAAATTTCAGTCTGTTAACCCCCATCCAGTGCCCAAACACCACCAGGCAGTGCTCTTTGGGACATCAACAGCTTCTTTGGGATTGGCTGAAATTGAGAGAGAGAGAGAGAGAGAGAGAGAGAGAGAGAGAGAGAGAGAGAGAGAGCAGGGTGTTGTCAGCATAGCATCCAGCTCTAAAGCACCGGGACATGAAAAGTGTCCTGAAAAGACTAAATTCTTCTCCCCAGCTCTGACATGACAGGGACTTCACCTACAAGCCATTTAACTTTTCTTCACTTCCTGTTTTTGTCTGTTTAGTTTGTTAACTTACAAAGACTGTTTTCATTTGCAAAGCAAATGTCCCCTACAAATGAAAAAAAAATTTTTTTGTTAAGGAATTGGATTATTATTATTATTTTTTTTGGCAAGTTAAACATTATTATCTTTCCCTGCTGATATAGGTGTTGATCTTCTCTTCTTGGGTCAGCTATGCAAACCTGTTGTATGCTGTCAAATACTGCAGTGAATTTGCTAAATGGCATCCCAAGTGGATCCTGACGCAAACTGGTTTAGGTGTTTGAATGTTCTTCAGCTTCTTAGCATTGTACATCCTTATTTACGACTGCAGCCATTGCCTCGGTTCTCTCAGCATGTTCATTCATTCTGTTCAGGTACCTCTTCCCTTTTGACAAGTTCTGAACATAACAAATGCTGTGCAATGCCTTCTCTTTTCTGCCTGAAGATTGCCTGCAAATGTTTTCTGTGAGTGCAATATAGTATAACAACCCCATCTACACAAGGCTTAGGAATGAATAGTTCAGGAACACTGCATTGCTGTCATTGCTACTGTCTGTGGCTGAAGGCTCCCATAAATTCACAGCTACATCAGAAATACCAGGCTGCCTTCTCAGTTGAAGATTCATTGCTCGGGAAATTAAAAAAAGAAAAATCATAGCTGTATGAAGCTTTCCACCTGACAGTCACTTGTGATGCAAAAGCAGCAGGCACAAAGGAATCGAATGTGTGGAGTGGCGATACATCAGGACTAACATGGCAATAACAAGCCACTGGACAGCATTCTATTCAGAAACCTTTCCTTGCATGGCTGGGTCAGAAATCAGCGGGGCCGCCTCAGAAAGCAAAGCCCCAATTGTGCAGTCAAAGCTCACCAGAGGCAAGGATAGACTGTTGCTCTTTGCTACTTGTATACATGTTTCTAATGGAGTCAATGAAGGGAGTCTGACTTTACTTGACAATTAGGTATAAAAGAGCTTCCATTCTAGCCCAGCTGTTTTTCATGTGACCTGCGATGGCTCCTTTAGCAAGGAGGCGATGCCATTTGTACCTCGCTCCGTGCTCTGTCACCTGTGGCTCCACTTCTGAGGGCCAAACTAGCATTCTCCATAAATGCTTTGCCCATTTTTTAAAATCCCCCAACACAGAGCTCAGCTGCCTACTTTGGAATCCCGTCTCAAAATCTCTTCCATTCTGGCAGGTGCTTCATTGTTTTTGCTTCTGAAAATCCCCACACTCCAATCTGCTCCCAGCAGTGCATGTCTCTCAGCCGATTGAAGTCAAGTCACTGAGTGGTATCAAGTTGCCACTCTTTGTTTCTCTTTCCTTCTCATGTGTTGCTGTCAGCAAGTCAGGCGCATTAGATATTTGAACGTGTCTCGAAAAAAACTTACTCGAGCTACAGATCTATTCCTTTTAACAGGAAAGCTCCTTTCCCTTTCCCAGACTTGTTAAACCATCAGTGAACATGGAGAGCACCTTTGAAGCTGCCTGTACCATGCCGTCTCTGCAACAAGAGAGGCATGTGGCTTGACACTGGCTCACAATGCATTAGCATTTTGCTGTTGTGGATTTGCAGCTGAAGAAAACAAGGAAGGCATATGCCTAGATGGTTTTGAGGAAACAGTGCCATTCTGAACCTGGGGTCTTATTAGGACGAGAGAGAGAGAGAGAGAGAGAGAGAGAGAGAGAGAGACTTTTGATTCAGTATGTAACAAACCTGCTTATAAAATTGTTAAAAAGCAATTCAAATAAAAATAGTTTTGAAAATTCGATTGTAAAAACCATTAGAACCAATCATAGTGTGGTAAAGAGTGTGCCTGGGCATGTGCAGAGTGCTGACAACTCTACTTTTCTAGGGTTACTGGGCAGGTTTGAATACTTACATCTCTTCTTTGACAAATGACACCTTTCCTGGCTCCATCTAAGCCAATAACTTGCCACATTAGTATTCTAATGCAGTGATCTAGTGTCTGTTCTGGAAGTCAGAAACTGATTGTTCTGGTCCAGTGCTATAATTTCCCCTGACTTGAGTTCACGGCCAGTATTATAATTCACTCTTATTACATGAAAGGGTTCCTTAATATGTAAAATTGTGATGAAGTCAATCTCCTGAAATAACTCAGATGTTAAATAATGCATCACTTCTCTCTTCTTTTCTCTGTCTCAGTGGTGTACTTATTTGGGTGGATAGGCTGTCATTCTTGCTCAAGAATCCTGGATCCTTTGAAATGGCGTACTAATTACTATTAAGATGATGAGCATTAAATAGCAAGCGGATACCAGTTGGAAGGCAAAAGAAACTGGCAGCAAGCGTGAGTAATGTCTGCATTCGGTTTAGGTTCACTACTCCCCATGACACAGTCTTGGAAGGCAAAGTACCAGTTACTTTCTGGAGATTGATGCATTTTTATAGCCACCCTGCCATTCCTTTTGACCCTTCAGGAACCTCTCCAATTGGGGTGCACTGAAGCCTTTGTGCCCTCCTAGAAGGGCACACTTTACCTCAACCAAGCCCAGAAAAGTCCTGGCTTCACATCCAAGAGAAGTTCAAGATCCCATTATTCACCCAGGAATGTATTTGTTTGTCCAAAATCTTACAACTATCCCTGCTCTAGGAGCAGAATTTTGACATGTTCTTCCTCTCTGAAGGTGTACCCTGCTTTGCCTGAGTTCTGTTGAGGCTCCCCTTGTGAGTCGTCCCAGTCCCTCTCTGGCAAAAGAGTTCCTTCCAGATGGCAGATGCCCTCATGTGAACTTGAACCCTTGTCAGGAAGGACCTTATGTGTTTGTTTCACATGGCAGTCCTCTTCCAAGGGAACTATCTTTCTACCCATGCTCTGCTCTGCTCTGCTCAAAATGTATTCCTTGGATGTATGTGTTGTGAAGAGGGGAGTTGAATTCTGAGTGCAGTGGTCCCCAGTGGTTCTTTACTTTTGCCCCTTTGATGCTGCCACTGTGACTTCTGTGTGGTAGTGGTGTGGCATACTTGTGTTGTCTGTGTGTGTATCTGGCGTCCTTGGGGCATCCACCCAAGAGATGAGCTAGTTGGAAGCAAGCAATGATACAAGGTCACTGTGCTGATAATGGTTTAGGATTCCTCTCCGTGGATAATGGGCTGCTTTGGTGTTTCCGTGGATGATGAGATTGTTACTGAGGAGGCTGTGCCACCCTTGCTTTGCCAGGACAGGCTTGGCATATGGCTTTGTTGCACTGGCTCAGTGCATCATCAGCATGGCATTGCTGGAACAGGCTTAGGAGATGATGGATAGTGCACCATTGTCTGTGCGCTGTTGATGCGCACAGTAGGATTGGGCCTTTAAATTCCTAGTTTTAGGTATGAAAATATTAATATCTAGAAACCATTAAGAGCCATCTACAGTTGGACCTTGGTATCCATGGGGAGGATATTCCTGGACTCCTCTGTGGATACCGAAACCCATGGGGTCAATCTTCACACGAAAACTGGAAGAGTCTTTCTAAGACCTCCGGAAGGTTTTTTAAGGCCTTCTGAGGCTTGGGGAGGCCACGTAAGGCCTCTCTGGGCCTCAGAAAGCCTATCAGACATGACTGGAAGGTGCTTCTGGATGTGTCCAGGAGATCAGGAGAGGCCTTCCAGCCTGGGTTCAGAACCTGCACTGAGTCAAATCTGCAGGTTCCTAGCTTGTGGATAAAGATGGCCCACCTGTTCTTGGCTTCCTTTCTTCCTTGATTCCTCTCCTTTAGCATTTTCTGCTATCCTATTTTCTAACTTAACACTGCCAAACATAACTTTTTTTCTTTAAATGGAAGGTGACATTCTCAGGATGCTGTGAAAAGCTGTGGAGTGCTCATTAAGATCCTTTACGTGTCACATGTGCGCTGTGTGTTACCCACGCCTATTTCAGGGCATTAATGACAAATATATACTAAGCTTGCATTCCAGCAAATACTGTGCAGAATATTTTCCTGGGAGATGCCACTCCAAAAACAGTGTCCTGTCAATGTGACTGAACATTTACAGGTCTGGCAGTCCAGGCTGGCACATGCGGTCTTTGTAAACGAAGCTGCCTATGGTACTTGGTCCAGCTACCACGGTGACTGCAAGGCACTGTTCTGCCTAGCTAACCTTGCTAGAAATGGAGATGCTAGAGCAATGATGCACCAGTTGGCAGGACATGGCTGCATAGCTGCCTAGTCCTTCAAGTGAGGCATGGTTTGGGGAAGGATGGGGCAGAGCAAAGTAGGGTGAGCCACCCACTCCTGTGCACAGCTGCAATCACTTTTCTTGCAAGAAGGTAAAGTTTAAAAGTCATATTGTAACAGAGGGCAATTCAACTGTTCTTTCCATCTTCTGTCAGGGAAGGGAGAGACCTTCCCTAAATGCAGGGCCTAGGAGAGGGGGGTAAAGGGGGTAATTTGTACCCAGGCCCAGGGTCAAAAGGGGGGCCCAGCAGCCAAAGGAGGAGGCCCAGAAATTTCCTGAGATCTTACGTTTTCCTATCAGGCTTGTTACCCGCATGGGATGCTAGGGACACTACCACGACTGGCAATGCTGGGGACACTACTGATACCACATGGGTTGGTAGACCTGGGCTCCAAAGACTTTTCCAGCTGTCTCTACCCTCCCCCCACCCTGTTTCACCCCCTCCCTGCCCCTATTCTGCTCACCCGTCACCACCCTCTCCTGTTCTGTTTCACCCCTCCCCGTTTGCAAAGGGGCCCCAAAGAAACTTTGTACCCCCTGATAAAATTCCTTTCAGAAGCCCTGCCTAAATATACCCCAGGGTCTCCAATCCAAGATGGACACATGGATACATCTGTGCAGAAATAGGAGACAAGAGGATTATATCCTGCTGAGCAGGTAGTGTACCCTGGAGGTACTTCTTTTCAGTCATCTTTTTCCAGGTGTCTCTCTAATACAGGAGCGGATACCAGTTAGATCCACTGGTAAATGAAAATGGGGCAGAGGGAGAGGGAGGGTTTACGTGGAACAATTCCCAAACTTGGTTACCCCTTCAGTGGTTAGAAAAGTAAAGTCCCATCTCTGTATCTGAACAATAGAACTATAGTCGTCCCTTGCTTCATGTGAAGGCTACATTTCAGAGTCATCATGTAAAGCTAAAACTGTGTATAATCAAAATTAGATTGAAAATCCCTGACAGTGGACAAATAGGTACTGTCTCTAAAAATTACAAGAAGCAGGTGGGAACTGAGGGAACAGCAGTTTCATTCTCTGACCTCATGTACATATTTAGTAAATGGAATTGCCTTTGCTGTTGTTTTCAGTGTGTAGTTTTGTTTTTTACTTAACATGTATAGTCAAACCTGTGCAAATTCACTGTGCCTAAGATAAAGGGTGACTGTACTTCTTTGTGTGATATTTCAGAATTTGACTGGCCAGGCAGAAGGGCATTCATGGCTTCTATGGAAATTGAAGGCCTAGGTGTTGGGAAATAACCTTGACCATGGTATTACTCTTATGGGCTTTGCACATTTCTAATTGCGCTTTTAGTCCTGTGCCAAGGTCTCAAGCGGGCATATGTCTGCAGTGAAAGTCTTTTTGATTTACAGTTGCCAAGCTTGTGCAACTTGCTCTGTTAATGCAGTACCTCTTTTTTGAAGGTGTTCTCATTAGTTTCTCTCTCTCTCTCTCTCTCTCTCTGCTATCCGAAAACCTTCTAACATTTAAGATGAGCAACCTCCACTCCCCCACGCACAAGAAGTTGTATACATACTCGTAGTATACCTTTTTTGGAATCTAATGCATTATCCTTTTTGTTATTGACATAGCTGTCAGGAAGCCATGGTAACGAAGGGCTGTTTTTGACTGCTTTTGAGGTTTCTTACATAAAAAAAATAATCAGATCACTTTGACTAACCTTATTAAGTAAATTGGTATGGCAGCCTTGTATGTGTAGATGGTTCAGATAATCTAATCAATTATCTAATCTGATAAAATATTCAATCAGAAATCTAATCAATTATAGTTACTGCACTTCTTCTTGATGTAATTCTGCTCTCTTGCTCTTGTTCTCTCTTGCTCTGTGTGTGTGTATGTGTGTTGGGTAAAGGTCTAAGAACTTACAGTTGTATAAAGGGTAATTTCTAGTACTTAATTATAGCCAACCTACATCATATACCTACATTCTTCAAAAATGATATGATAGAATGGTAAGTCTGCTGGTGAGTTTATGTATTTCTAAGAATAGCCTTGAAGAGTTGCACTTTAAAATAGGGAAAATATTTAGCCAGTCGTACTTTTCCAAAAGGAGGTGACATTGTCAATAAAATAGCCCAGAGGGTGAGGACAGAACATGAGAGAGAGAGAGAGAGAGAGAGAGCGCAAAACAAGACAGCCCTGTGCTTTCCATCTTTATCAATGCAGAAACCAAAAACTGATATTTACAGGAGCTGTTCCTCAATAACCGTTGGGTCTTTGATAGAGCTTGAAGAGAATGTGGCATTACAGAGAAAAACAAGGCAGCTTATTAAGAGATTACAGTAAGTTTGTTGTTTTAGGAAAAATACGTAGTCTACTGATTGATGTAAACGACCTTTTTCCACATAAGGAAGCTCTGAGTCTGCATTGTGATCCCAACAGTTCTAAAAGTCTTCTACTGAAACCCTGCATTGTATCTGCTATAGTAGTTCACAAAAAGGACAAAGATAGATACAGGCCTCATTCTCACTCTGGTGGGTCCAAGATAGCAGCAAAACCATTTCTTTAAATCCTATAGGCAGTCCCAATTATATGTATATAAAGTAGGGGTGGGGTGATTTTTAGGGCAAGAGGAGGTATATATTGTACATGTGCTGTCCTAATTCCTTCCTGCCCACAGCTGACCTCCATACATTCAGTACTACTAGGTGCTTTTGTCTTCAATCAAGTTCTGATACTGGCAGTGAGCTTGACTGGGAGAAAGGACTGAAGGGGGGAGAGGTGGAGGAAGAGAGGCTATGGCACTTCAGCTCCCCATAACTGAACACCCTATTTACTAACATTTCACCATAACCCCTCACTTCAGATGTGCTTTTGGGCAGCCCTGGGTTGAAACAAGCCTTCTACTATCAGAGTCTGCTACTGTCCCGTCTATTTTGGCCCTGAGTCTTCTTGGCCATCTGTTTCGGCTCTAGGCTTTACAATGGTGGATGGAGATCTATTGACCTGCATGAAGGAGATGGCTGATCTTTTTCCTGTTTTCAAGCCTAGGAGCAGTCACTTTTGCAGAGAGAACTGTAATGGCTGGCGAGATGTTAGTTTTGCAGAATCTCTAGTAGGTGCACATGAAGATGCTACTGATTTCTTTCAGTGTAGAGCCTGGAGCGAAGTGGGGCAGGGAGTCCTAATGGCAGCTTGTGTGCAACTTCAGCACAGTGCAGCAGTATCTACCAATAACTACCACTTTCCTTCTGCAAGTATGTTCTTGGCTTCTCTCCAAGGGAGCAAGGTTAATGGAACTCTTACAGACTAACAGTCCACCTCAGATGTGGCTTGATTTGCTCTGGACTGGCCTTTATTATGAGATAAATTTAATTTCCCAGGTTTTGAACCTCAGTTAGTCGTTCCCAAACTATGAGCCATGGCTCCACAGAGAAACCACCCAGGGAGACATGGAATCCTTGCAAAAAACCCACCAGCCTATATAATATACCCCTACTGGGGAGCCATGGCCCAGTAAATCAAGAGAGCTGCCAGTTGAAAAGGCTTGGGAACCACTGACCTAAGGAATCAAAACATCTCATACTTAGAGGTGTTTTTTTAAAAAAAATCAGGATTTGGAACTACCTGTATACTAAATTTTAGCTTTCTAGTGAGAAAGTACCTTAGGCTGCAATCCTAACTACACTGTCCTGAGAGTAAGCCCCATTGAACAAAATAGGACTTACTTCTGAGTAGACCTGGTTAGGCTTGTACCCTCAGTTGTTTGGGGGCACACTTCATGACTCCTGGTTTTAAAAAGGAAGGAATGAGCTATTCTCAGTATTTTCTGGGGCTATGAGTTCTTCAAATGTCAGGTTTCTAGCTAGTGTTGTTTTTCTGAGTACATTTCAAGTCCCTTGTTTTGAGGGTGAGATGTGGACAGCTCAGCTCTTTAAGTAATCAGGACAGTATGGACTACGTTTCTATTTTGTGAGGAATTACTTCAACAAATCTGATACCCCACTGAGGCAGTCAGTCTGAATGCCACACCCTATGTAAATACAAGTGCCTTCAAGAAGCTCGGAAAGCCTTGTTTTGGTCTTCGGTTTTGTGATTTGCTTTGTGATCTTCACAGATAAACACTGCTTTGTAAATCTGTGATTGTTGTCATAGGCTTGTTTGTTCTGGCCTGGGGACCTCATCTAAGAAGATAAAAGGTTTTCATCAAGAGCTGACAGGCAAGCTATTTGCTCAGTGACAAAAGCCACACTGAACTAAAAATATGTTCAGAGAAAATATGAAAAATAGATTTTAAAAACTTCAAAACAAATAAGCCTGACTATGCATTCTCTGTGTTCTTGACAATACGCTATCTGTCACTGTTGTTGTTGCTAAATTCTACCTTAAGGAATCTTCTTGACAATGGGCCTGGTCAGATACTGCTTTACTAATAGCACAAACCTCTGCATGTCTACTTAGAAGTAAGTCCCACTGTGTTCAATGGGACTAACCCCCAGGAAAGTGTGTATAGGGTAGCTATCCAAGAGCAATAGAGCTAAAGGGATGACAAATGTGACTCAGGATCTTGTATGTTTCTGGTGCATCTATCCCTGTACAGTCCTTAGAGTGCAGTGTTCGAACTAAGCTGTACAATCTTGTCTTCATGCAGGATCACTCTGACATCCCAGGATGTCCCCACCTAGAAGACAAAAAGGGGGAGGGGAACAAGATAATAGATTGGAGGTTCAGGAAGATCTTGTATAGAGAGTGGGGAGGTCATCAGGGTTTGACCAAGTCAGGCAGTGGCCAGAGCCGGGGGGGGGGCTCTGTTAAATGCATGGAACTTAGAACAGAACAAGACACATGAAAGATGGGGCTACTTGGTTCGGAGCGCAATATCAGAAAACTAAACAGGTGGGCAGCCTTTTTTTTTTTTTTAGCAAGGCTCTACTCTGTCTCCAACAGAGCTGACACAGGAAGAGCTCACTGCCACTGCCCCCCCCACCCCAGACCTGTCTTGTTTCACACACTCCCCCCCACAAACAATCTAAAAAGCAAATAGCCACTAGAAAAGACACTGCTGGGGTGAAGAGGGACAGTTTTTCTCCCCCTGTTAAGAGAAGCACCACTTGAAAAAGTTTCTCTTTACCCAGTTAGCAGGGGCAACTGCATTATGATGCACAGAAACGAGATTATGATAAACTGTAATCCTCAAAATGGCATTCTGTTGGAACTTATGCACATAGGTTCAGTGCAAATAATACCTTGTGGACATTTGGGGGTGGGATCAGGAGGCAGGGCTCTGATCAGCCCATTTGTGTCCAAACAAAGCTCAAATTAGGCTTCGGATTTCCAGTTTTCCATAGTATATAAATTTGCCCTGGAACGTATAGATGTGTCGTTTTGCTATTCTTGAAGCTTGTCCTCCTTCAACCCTCTTGCATTATTGATGCCCTGTTCCATTTTCCCTGCTCTCTTTTATGCATATTCTCCTGTCTTGCGTGAAAGAGAGATTCCCATATGTATCTTCTTTCCATTTTGCTGAATCACCTGTAATAACTGTAGTTTAACTCTTTGGCTCGTCTCCCTGAATATTGGCTCTCCCCCCTCCCACCACCAACCTTTCACTTTAATCATTTCTAAATGTATGTAATATGTATGGAAATCATTGTTTCATATCTGGAAGAACCATCGCACTTCAAACACTAGAGACAGAGATTCCTATGACTTCAAATAGGAGCCAGACTAGATCTGGCTTTGAACAAGTAATTTGGTTTGGAGTGCCTTTTATTGGGGTGCAGCAGAGGTTAAGTAGCAGCCACAGTGCTTCTTGACCCAGTTCAGAACCAAAGTGTCGGTGAAAGAGGATTTAACATCTTACCCCCACCGTGGTCCTAATCCAGATTGCCCCCTGTTATTATTTTGTTGTTAAAAACCCAGTTAGGATCAAACAATGTGTTTAAAGCACTGGTTCCCAAACTTCCAAATTATGGGCGAGTTGGAAACCAGGTAAGTGTTTGCATTGGCAGGGACAGAGGCAGAGATTGCTAATGCTGCTGCTGCTGCTGCCAAGGAACTTTCTTTACTTTGGGGGGGGGGGAGGGGGTTTATTTACAAAGCCCTTATCTCCTCTCTAAAGTTCCTGTTTTCCCTGAAAACCAGAAGTAGCTTTAGATTGGGCTTTTTACAGCAGCTGCAGAGGAGATCAGAGGGGGCTGAGAGCCTCCAAGACCCTGCAGAAGGCCGGTGTTACCTCCCAGGTAAGTAAAAAAGCTCCTTGGCAGTGGCAGTGCTGCAATCTCTGCAGCACTGTTGCTGCCATAGGAGCAGGGCTACTCCCCTTAAGGGGAAATGCCCTGCTTCCATTTTGCCTGGTGGGTCGTGACCCACCAGATTGGGAACCATTGGTTTAAAGTCACATCTAGATTGATCCTAAAACATCTCTCAATGGAAAGAGTTCACATATTCTTCTGTCAGACACGAAAGGCCAGTTCACACAGAAACTGAGAAATTGTTATATTGTTTCAGGAAATAATTCAGCTAGGTGGAAGGAGGAGATATCTATCTAGCTATCTATCTCATGCATGTAGAACCTTTGATTTCTGTGACCCATCTTCTACAATAAATAAGTGAAGAATCAAATTCCATCTTTGTTTTCAATGGTTGTCTGTGTTATCGTTGATTGATATGGTTGTCATATTCATCAAATCTCATTGGAGCTGACAGGTGACTGCAGAATCTGCTTTTCTTTCTGACACTTGGCTGCATTATGAACAAATTATTACACTCATGCCTTCAAAGTGCCTAATTAATAAATGTGCTGATAAATTATTTCCTTGACTGCATCCTAAAATACATATTTGCCTTTCTCTTTCTTAACTTGATGTAGAAAGGGAGTAGTGCTTTGGTCTCATAACTGACTGAGAATAAAATAGTTTAACAGAACAGCTGTTACATGATGGTTCTTTTTTGGTTTGCTGTTAGCCCCTTGATGCTCCTAAACTGCCCATAGGACATATCCGCCATCCAGAATGGAGATTAGTGACTTCAGTGTGTATGAGACAGGTTATGGGCAGTATCTAGGGAGACACATATATGATTTTTGTAGCTAACTTGCAAGGAGTAGCTGTGTTATTGGGGGTATCCAAATATATGTCATTTGCTTATGGCGGTGGTTCCCAACATTTTTTTCACTTGCATACCCCTTCACGGCCCATTTCCATAAATTGTACCCCTCATATTAACCCTGTATTAGCCCCACAAGGCATTCTAATGCCAGCCCTGCAAGGAGTCCAGGCAGGTAATACAGACCTGCCTTCCCCTGCCATTATTCAATTCTTTTTCAAATACCTTAAAGTTCTTAGAATGTACCATGGGGGTACATGTACCCCAGGTTGGGAACCCCTGGTTTACGAGATTTGATAATACCTCAAATATTATTAACAGTTAAAATGGGAATAAACAGCACAATCCTATGCATCTTTTCTCAAAGTAAGTCCCAGTGTGTTCAGTGGGACTTACTCCTGGGTAAATATGCATAGGATTGCTGCCTAAACAAAGGATCAATCTTATTTGAAAATGCTGCTGTAACATAATAGGAGTGGCCAACCTTTCAACTTTAGGGCTCCTGGAGCTTTAACAATTGTGTAGAAGAGGGAATTTCAGCAGGTGCAGCTTCTCATCTGACAGATTCTTCATTCTGTGAATGAAGATCATAGACATCGTTAATGTTCATCTAGAAGGCAATGGGATTTAAATGCTTAACTTTTGATGGGTTGTGGTCATTATTTGTGGTTGCATGTTAAACTGCTAACTGAGCCTTTGGTAAATGCAGCATACTTAATATAAGTGCAGTTTTCAAATGGATGAATGTTAACTTAATTATGTCCATCAGTGAATTAACAATAAAATAAATACATATGTTGTTGCTTATAGTGAAGCTGGTCTTAAACACATCAGTTACAACGCTATTAAAATTATATGTGACACCATCCTAATAGGGACCTGTAAAATTGTCCAATATTGGGCAGTGGCAGCTGTGCAAGATCAGCAATCCTGGATGCCCAAAACAGTGGCATTTCTAGGGGGGGCAAATGCCCCAGGGTGCCACACCTCCAGGGTGGTTCCTCCTTCCTCCCCCCTGCCACAGTCCCCTGCCGCCATTCAGGGGACTTTGAAGAGCCGGGAAGGTCACATGCTGTTTCTTTGGCCCCCTGAAGGCCTTCTGAGGCCTCCATAAGGCCAAAAATGGTTACTTCTGTTTTTCAGCCAAAAGTTGAAAGTAGCGATATTTGGCCTTCTGGAGGCTTCAGAAGGCCTTTGGAGGGTTGGGGAGGCAGCATGGCCTCCTGAGCAATCTGGAAGGCCAAACATAAATTTTCAACCTTCTAGAGGTCTCAGAAGGTATTTGAGGGCCAGGGAGGCAGCGTGTGGCTTTTCCTGCTCTCCGAAGGTGCCCTGATTATCTGTGCGGTGGCACCCTGTGGTCCTGGCCCTGGGTGGCACAGGGACCAGGATAGGCAGTGGCCCCAAAACTGATAAATTGGCAAGGGAGTGGATGGATCATAGTGGGGAGGGGGAAGAATCTTTAAAAAAAAAAAAGATCACATCATGTGCCTAAAGGATGGTTCAAGCACATTACAGTGCCAGCAATTAGATTCTTTGATCAACCCCTTACTAAAAAGATCACTGTACAATCTTAATGGCAGATTGAGGTTGTCCTGTTGGAACCAACTTCCCCAAACAAAGCTGACTTTTGGATAGAGGGAGTAAGCAGGGTTGGGCACTTGACTCATGTTGACTCGATTTGATTCATGCAAAAACACTGTTTTTGATTACTCAACTCTACTTGAGTTGTGGATGTCACTGACCTCGAATCAGCTGACAGCTCAGGGCCACTGAGTCAAAAAAAGAATTGGGACTTGAAATGACTCAAGTCCCAACTCTCTTTAGTGTGTATGTTCTTGCTTAATTTTTTTTTTTTCACTGCTTCTACATTGCACCAAAGACCTTGTGGTGATCTGGAAGCTGGCCTTCAGACTGATGGCAGCAGCATTTGTGGTGGGAGGGTAGGTTGGTTCCAGGAGGTGGGGCTGGATGAGGGGACGAGGAAGGCTTAAGGGTTTTTTGGGGTGGCTGCGCTCAACCTGTTTCTCGAAATGGCTGTCACTTGGAACTGGAGAGACTCAAAATTTTTCTCAAGTTGAGTCATGATGGCTGTGCACTATGACTTGTGAATCAAGTTGTGGGGTTGCTGATTTGCAACTTGATTCATAACTTAGGCTCAGTGACTTCAGCACATCCCTGGGAATAAGTCACATCAGTGTGTATTATTAGATGGGAGGTTTTTATGGAAGATCAGAAGATCATCAGTGCATGATGTGGTGTTGACAGCGATTCCAAGTTTTGACAGCTGTTTGACAGCTCTGGGAAGGGCAGGGCTGGCTCCACAGCTGTAATCAATCAAGGCCAATGGAGACCTGGATGGACATCTGAGCTTCTTTTGACCTTGATAGGACTCTGAATGGACATGGACTGAAGAGATGGCTCACCTGAGCCTAATTTGGACTTAACAAGGGGCTAACAAGGTAGCTCATAGGTGAGCTGCATTTTGGATTATGAGACATCCAAGGATAAAAGGCAGCTTCAGAAGGAGCTACCCTGACCCAGAGGGAGACGCTACCTGACCTAGAGGGAACCTGTCCCAACAGAGCTACCTGACCCAGAGGGAACCTGACCAAAGGCTACCTGACCCAGACCTATGGGAGAAGGGGACTGCCAGGACCCTGCTGGAGGACACAGAAGAGAGGACTGCCAGGACCCTGCTGGAGGAGACACTCTGCTGGAGAGGAGGGACTCTGCTGCATTTTACTGTGCTTTGGAGACTGGATTGGACTTGGACTGGAGGCTTTGGACCTTTACCCACTAAGTTAAGTGGAGTTCTGGGGAGGGGAAAGCCTCTGGACAAGAGGAATTGCCGGGGGTGTGTTTGAGCAATAAATTCTTGTTAATTGCTCAACTGATAAGGAGTTCTGCATTTCTTTGCACACCACAGCTGTTGTTCTTGGAAAAGGAGGGTGTTAATTAGCCAAAAAGTGGGCATTAGAAGGGAGTTGGAATATTTGGGTGGGACAAATTGGCGTAGTCGGCAGGATAGGGAAAATCAGACAAGACAGAGGTTGCTCTGCTTTTAAAAATACATGGAATTTGCATTGCTGGGGCAGCATAAAAAAGTGATACTTGTATTGCATAGTTTAATGGTATCTGTTGGGAATATTTCACGGGAGACACCCTTCCCTGAGGGATTTTGTCAATGTTTATTCTCTCTCCCCCCCCTTTCTGATATGTTGCCTATTTCAACATCAGTATGTTAGTTAAATCCTTCTACAGAAAAAAAAAATACTCTGTCCTTTAAAGGGGTGGATGTAGAGGTGGAAGGACATGTCTGAAACCATTATAGGGAAAGAAGAATGAAATTAGAATGGGACGTGAAATTCAGTGGGAAATACAAAGAATGACAGAAACAGACACTTCCCATGCCACTGAGACAGCAGCCTGCCTGCTTGCATTGAAATTCAGCAAATTGCCTTTGTATTCCAGAAACTCTCTTGTTAGAATTCCTTCCTATGACGTCTGAAAACTATCCGTGGCAATGGAAAATACTAGAGACCTGCAGCCTTGCAGAAGCAGATGTCTAATGTCTTGCTTCTGAAATTCGAGTCCACTAAATCAGATTTAGTTAAACCCCAAGCCTCAGGTTACAACAGCATTTGTAAGCAGAGAAGACACAGCATTCCTGACATCCGTAGATAACCTCTCTAATAAATTATCAGGATGGATAGGTAATTCTACAAAATGCTTTCCATTATTTGTCTTTAGATAGACTTTTTTTTTTGTCTAGACGTATCAACACTCTGACAATGATCCCATTGTTTAGAAATGTCAGTGCCATCCATTATGTGCTGCTCTCAGCTGTTGGATGGCCTGCAGAGTTTCATTTCCTTATTGGTTCTGTTACCATTTTTTTTTTTCTTAAAGAGTGATGTGTGCTGCATGTGTTAGCTGCATGACAGTCCAAGACAGTTGCAGAAACTGTATATGTTCCAACTTTACTAAGTAATTGATCAAAGAATTTTAGAAGTTTATGAAAGGAATACGAAAACTGTTATCAGAGGGGATGGTTCTGTATAGGTCCCACTGATCCCAGAGGGCTTGTAGTCTGAGGACATATTTCCATGGCAGCTGTTCGTGCCTGGAAAATATAAAGAAGTTTTCCTCAGATAGTGCCATATGGTGACATTACGAAGATAGCCATACTCGTCTTAGGGATCTCTCTAGCTGTTCCTGGGAGACTGGTAGGGTCCAACCTTTAACACACTGATAGGATCCAACCCTTAACACATCCTTAGTTCCATCTCAGTTATGAATTCAGTCTTGGCTGCTCTCTCTCAAGCTTCCTCGCCTGTAATATGGAGATAACTTTGATCTACTCTACAAGGATGGTTGAAAAAATAAAACTGCAGCAGTACATCAAGCACTTTGACCACTTCGGGAAAAAAAAGTATTCTTTTCAGTGCAACACAACCAAGGAAAAGGGAGAGGACTAGGTCTGATGAATGAGTAGCAAAGACAGGATCGGGATAACAGAGAAAGCATGAAACATGGGACAGTGGAACTCTGCACTGTTAAAACATGCTGCAATATTAAGATTCGGCCGCTGTTGGAGCATGCAAACTGGATTCCATGAGCCAGGACCACCACTCCTTCTCTTAAAAGCTATCATTTGCTGCAAAATGTCAGTAAGGTGCTTGGGCTGCAATGGTATCCTCCATTTCTTGGGACCATTGAACTCTATGGGACTTCTCAACAAACATGCAGAGGACTGTGTTGTTGATCTGCTGCTAGGACCCATTAGATGCAGCATAGCAGTTCTCTTCTTCATCTTGTTTTCAGTCTCTCTCTCTCTCTCTCTCTCTCTCTCTCTCTCTCTCTCTCTCTCTCTCTCTCCCCAGCATTTTCAAATGAATGGTGAGCAGTGAGGACACTTTGCTCTGTAGGCACTGATTAGATAAAGCAAAACCCCTTTTGCTCCAGACCTCCTTTTCTTCAGATGCAGAAGTCTTTTCCTTCCAGTCTCCTCAGAATTCTTATAGCATTTCAGAAAACATCATTGTGGGACTGAGCATGTGATAATATATCTGGGAAAGCTAAAACCTGTTAACGATGCAAAAATATGAAGTATAATCATTACAAAATAAAATGACCTGTAGAGGGAGAACGTCCATGAGAGGTGAGGTGCTCTTTCCATCCTGCCTTTTCTGTGATCCCAGTGTCTTACTTGCGTCCACTTATTATTTTGTATATAGTCAGTATGAACTGCAGAAGGCTATTACTGGCACATGATGGCATCTATGACATTCTACGGAATGCTGTTGGCTGAGTTCTTGTAATTATGTCTGGTATTTCTGCTGTCAAACTAGACAAATGGACACTGCTGGTGGTTTTGTTTCAAGGGAAGCCCCCTTGGCCTACATCTCTGTTGTGTGATCAATGGCTTCTGCTATTCTGACGCTTCAGATCAGAGAACTTCCATGTGCCTCGTGGGAGCCTTTTCCCCTTAGATCTGCTTGAAAATGTTGATAGCCTCAAGGAAGGTTTAATAGCTTTTCTTGAACAAGTTATTCTACCCTGTATCTGGTTCTAGTTTCTAGATTTAGGCTCCTGGGCAAGTTATATTAGAGAAACATACGTACATTTTATAAGGCACCTGGTAATAAATTACGCATTTCTTTTTTAGAAAAGCAGAAGACGTCCCTCTTTAAAATTCAGCTTATGGCAGAAGGATGGCAGAAGATAATTGCAAGCCGTCATTAAATATAATCAGGTTGTGACCCTTTTCTCCCGAAATCACTTCTTTTCTTTCTCTTTTTAACATTATATGAGTTTGAAAAATTGATTTTTTTTTCATCCCCTGGCCTTTATTAAAACCTAGTCTTGAACTGAAGGAACATTATGACATCAATTCTTGCAAACGTTCTGAAATTGATGTCATAATGTTTCTTCAATTCAAGACTAGGTTTCAGTAAAAGCCAAGGGATGAGGAAAAAATCAATTTTAATCACTTCATATTCCCACTTAATAGCTGGCCTTTGATTCTGAGATTCCTTTTGCATCTTTTTGTGAACAGAGGCTTTTATTGAGTATTCTGTGAGCATGCATGGATGATAGCACTGTTCCCTGCATTAGTACGGTAACTGACACCAAGGCATGTATTCAGCATTTCTAGCTATTGAAATGTGGATAGGCTTGAGTTCCCCCTTTTGGACTTGTTCAAAGAGTAGAATATCTTAAAATATGTATTCCCCAGTCACGACCTTTGTGAATTTTTTTTTTACAGTTCCATGCTTACTATAATCATTATCATCTGAAGATGTGAACATACGAAACTTCCTCCTTTTGATCATTGTTCCATCTAGCTCAGAATTGTCTACATTGTGTTGTCTACATTCAGAAAGTCTTGAAGGTTTCAGCTGAAGGACTTTCGCTGCCCTACTTGGAGATGTAGAGATTGAACTGGGGAGTTTCTGCCACACTACAGCTCTTGCATATGTGCACTAAGGTTGATGGAAGGACTATTCCTGCTTCTACTGACCCCGAGCCAGCACTGAAGTGGAAGAAAGCTGCAGTTGTGGTAAGTCTCTAAATATTGTTTGTCTCTCTACACCAGGGGTCTCTAAAATATCTGGCACAGAATATTCAGAATTCCACAATATCCAGAATTACAAAATATGGAATATTCTGAAACAGAATGTTTTTAAGTGCCAACAAGACTTTTTTTTTTACTTTTTTTGCCTAAAGAAATAAAATTACAAGCTGTGTTTCTTGCACAAACTTTGTTTCACGCACAAAATTATTAAAAATGTTGTATAAAATCACTTTCAGGCTATGTGTATAAGGGTTATATAAAACATAAGTGAATTTTGTGTTTCGACTTTGGGTCCCTTCCCAAGATCTCTCTCTTTATATATTCCAAAATATGAAAAAAAAAAAAAATCCAAAACACTTTTTGTTCTGAGTACTTTAAGAGATGCCTAAACTATACTATATATGGCAGTAACTTGTTGGGAATACAGAAGCATATTAACTGACAGATTAATCCTATCCTTGAGATACATCAGTGTATCTCAGTGTGTGCCAGTGGAATGATAGCCCTGCCAGCATTGGTCTGTTCACTCAGTTGTGCCATGGATGCTGATGCAACACTGGAAAAATAAACAGCATATGGGTGTAGCTTGGACACTGGCCTGACTCAATCAGAAGAGAGGCCAAAACAGGAAGGAGATTGTGGGAGCAACCTGGGTGGGATGAGGGGAGTCAGTGCACCCCACATCCCAACCCCCTTTGGACAAAGGGCATATCCCCAAGGCAGAAAAGCATTATACCAGCCACAGACCTAGCATAGGAGTAAGCACACTGGGAACAATGGGGAAGGGAAAATTCTAGGAAGTCTCATGTCCTCCATCCCATCATGCAGCATAGGCTACAGACGACATGTGATAGCCAATTGCAGCACTCTAGCCCTGGTCGATGAGCCTCTGCCAGGGAGACTACAGCTCAGATGAGAAAATGTGAGGCATTGGGCTGAACCTCCCTGGCATCTCAAAGGGGACCTTTGGTAATGGAAATCATGTTGAAAGGGCACTTTGCTTACAAAGGGAGCACTTTGTACAAACAACCTCTTGTCCATCGCAACATGTATGGCAAGATAATTGTGTTTTAATTCTTGTCTTTGCACAATTCTTATTGTAGGTATTCTGCCCATGAGGATTCCACACAGATAAGCACCCAACTGGAACCTTAGCTACAAGGCTCATAAGAGGTGAAAAAGTAAATAAATGTGTGAATACGTGTGTGTGAACCGTCCCGTTGAGAGCAGAAAGAGATTGGTTTTTACAGCAGAGAGACTGTACCCCATCCAAGGGTATGTAAATAAGCTAAAGGGGGCATGTCATTTTCAAATGCACATTTTCCAAGAAAGATCTTCTTAGACATTATGGCTTTATAACTTCTCCCCATCCATTTTTTTTAAAATGGCTCGGTTTAATGATGTATTGGGCATTATGGCTAGTGTTAAATTATTTTATGTCAACGTGTCATTTGAGATGCAGCTGTCTCATAAAGCATCCCAAATTGAACTTGTACAATTTTAGATAATAGCAGAAACAGTCCTCTGCTTTCTTCTATCTGCAGAGAAAAACTAAGCTAATGCTTTTGGACTCTCCCCCCACCTTCTTTACCGCCTTGGAAACTTTATCCCAGCATCTGTTGCCTTTGCTATTCATGCTTGTCCATGGCCTAGGAAGAGCTTCTGGCTTCCAAATGGGCAACCTGCTACTATGTAGTCGGTTTATGCAGGTTCAGTCAGTGCAAAGAACACAACCCAACCCTGCCTAAATGAGTTGTGTGGCAGCCAGTCCTGTTTGTTTAGTAATAGAGCTGGGAGATGAGCAAACTGGTGCCACAGATGAACTACTACAAATTAGGCCAGGACAATGAAACTGAAAGAGGAAAGAAAAGCCCATTGATAGGAAAAGTGGCTTAGATGAGCAAAAAGGGAAAAAAAAAATATGGCTATGGATGAAAGCCACAATGCTACATGCAGAAAAAAATGTTTTGTTCTGTTTGTTTGAAAGAGCACACACGCCTTCCCAAATAAAGCAAATCAGGGTTTAGCTTGCTGAAGAAAACAATGCGTGAATTTCTTTTAAATGCAGCATGAGCTTTCGTTTCTGGAACCATTAATATTATTTCTTCTTTGTTGATTCAATAGACTCTGAAAACTGGAGTGCTGACAGTGTACGTTTCCTTAAACAATTGTGTGTGCTTTTTGGGTGTGTGTGTGTTTGGTTGTTTTTTTTAAAGATAGCAGCAATGAGCATCTTCAGATCATTTCCATTGTTCTCAGTATTAGCTGGATAACTAGAATACTGCCGGCACATCCTTATGTGCCACTGCTTTTGCCCCCACCCTTCTATCCTGGCATGGGCAGAAGTGCCCTGCAGCCATTGACTTAGTTGTTGCTGGGGGAGGGGGTGAGGGTTTGAGGCAGGCACAGGAGCTCCGACCTCACATTCCACTCTAACCAGCAACCCCTTCCCTCCCACCCCTCATTCAGTCTGAGAATACCTGGTTCCTGTTTGGGGAGGGGTGGGTAGGAATTTTTGCCAGTCGAATTGGCCTTGGATTGAATTTTTGTTTTGCCTACCCCAGACTAATATTGATATGTGGGCAGCTTAGGGTTAATTTGTTCCCCGTTTATCCTGTTGGTCACTTTACACAGATGTTGTACAAGTCAGGCAGGCAGGCCTCATCCTTCAGTGTCTTGAGGTAAGCAAGGTCAAGGGGTGAGCCAGGACAGCTCATGCTTGCTTGTCTGGCTCAGTGAGGCTAGTTGGCAAGCGCCTTGGCTGGATTTGCAAAGGCTATTGCAAGGCTTGGCCTGTGGGTCTGCACTGTCCAGCTGTCTCAACCCTTTGGGGTTGGCCGTGATAGGCTCACTCGGTCTTTGACTGAATGCAGCCTTGGACGTTACACCTGTTTATCCCCTGAGGGAGGTAGCCGGCTAGCACCATTTCCCCCAGCGCCCACATGCCTGGAACTAAGTTAGAATTTTACCCTGCTGCAATTGTTTAATTATTAATAAAGTGGCCCAGTCTACCAAGGCCTCTGTCCTGTGTGTTTATTTGGGGGGGGGGGGTGCAGGGTAAAATTTTGTATATTTTTCAAAAAAAAGCAGCAAACCTATAAAATGGGTCCTTCTAACAGGTTCACATGGATTGCAGGCAGTGAGATGTAATGCACAATTTAAAAAAAGACATCACCAAGGTGAAAATACAATAGAACCCTTACTCTTGAAGGAGGCTTCTCAAAGCCAGATATCAAATTGACAAGGAGAGGCACCAATTTATAGCAGAGAGTGAAGTTTATCTCTGGAGCTGTGCTCTTTAATACTGCATCCTGGGATAAGACATTCCAGTAATGTCTGCAAGATTTGCAAGAGGAAGTAAGATCTTTGTATGCAAAGATGATTGTAGAATAAGCTGGAAAGGAGGCAATTACAGTTGAAAGTGACAGGCTGATGAGCTGAACTCAGCCTCAACTAAGGTGCAGACCAACAGCCCTTGAAGCTGGAAATCAGACCATGGGACTTGTGCACTGGGGACCTGTCCCACATCTGCTGTCAACATTAAAGAGAAGACTGGGAGTGTGTTTTCTCCTAATGTTCTCATTTTTCTTCCCTTCAATTAAAATTCATATGACTGTGCTGTGTCAGCACCTTGTCTTCTCATTGTGCTTCTTAGGCAGGAACGATTTAAATGCGAAGTTCCACCCCATGGCAAACCATTGAAGAGAGCTTACCCATATCAGCAATGCACATTAAAATAAATAGCTTCTTAGGCCATACACTGGTCCATTCTTGCACTCTGGAAGTCAGACAGCCAGCCAGTACCACGGACACAGGTGGCTTCCTCCCCTGCCCTCGCAGGCCAGGCTTAGGATATGACAGTTCATACCAACATCCATACAATGTTGGCACAGCGGCCAAATAAGATTGGGGGTTAAGAGTGTCTTCTCAGGCTAATTTAAAATTATGTTGTGATGTTCACTTGTAGGCCAAATCAACATGCCTGAAGCAAGAAGAGGTGCATCACTGTAAAATGGGACTCCCTTATATCCATTCTCTATCCTATGTCAGATGAAAAAATAAACCAGGTTCTGATGTAGCTCGGCTGAGGCAAAAATCTGTAGTATCCCGTTGTTAAACCAGACAATGGTTAAAACAAATATGCTATCATGGGTATAGAAACAAAACTAAGAAAAATTGAGATATTGTCACACCATATTCCAAAATGGCAAGTTGTAATAATACAAGGTTACAAAAACCATCAATGAATTATGTTGTCCTTTAATAGTCCACTTCATAGACTTAGCCTGAGTGCTGATCATGAGCTTATGTTTCATGTAATACAGTACATGCTTGGATTGAAATCCTTTTTAGCAGTGGCCATCAAAAGGATTAGTGAAGGTTATGAAGGTTCAGACTAAATTGATGGAATAATAAAAGAGAAAATTCCAGGCTAGTGTTTTCCTGCTGAGGTTGTGAGTGACAATGCATTAGCAGCTTAAGGCAAGCTCCTCTGCTGAGCTAAGGACCCCTTTGTACAAGATGAAATTTCCACTCAGAAATTAACTCTGTCTCTGTAGGCCAGCACATGAATTCCATGTGCCATTTGTCTTATACCTATTTCACCACATGTACGCTTGACAGAAAACCACAACCGGCACGTTGAATTATGAATGGGATTAAAACAACTGGCTTCAGGAAACTGACAATCATACAGCACAGTGATTCTCAACATTTGTACCACTTTACATGCTTTGCCTATTCGAAGTACCACCACAATGACATCATCATCAATTACTTCTGGTTTGGGAGGCCAGGTGCGACATGACAAACACCAGTAAGAGGCACAGGGTGGATGGGAGGGCTTTTTTGAGCATGGAAAAGCATGCTTTGGAGGCTAAGCCTCCTATCACTGTTGGTTGTGCCTCATTCCTGGTTTCACTGCCAAACAGCACCACTTCAAGTACTACTGGTGGTTCCCGTACCACTGGTTGAGAAACGCTGATGTAGAATACTCTATCGTGTAAAGCAGACCACCTCAGTTTTTCCCCAGATGGTTAAAAAAAATGGTCTGAAATTCAAGGATTAAGATGCCAATTTTGAATAATCAGCATAGCACAGTTTGGAATCCTGAGGATCCAATCCTATACAACTTTCCAGCACTGATAAAGTCAAGCCAGTGGGGCGTGTGCTGCATCCTGCAATGTAAGGGGACAGTCATGGAGTCCTCCTCAAGGTATGGGAATGCTTGTTCCCCTTCCTCAGGACTGCATTGCAGCTACATCAGCTCTGAAAAGTTGGATAGGTCCTTGTTAAGGCCAAAGCTGTTCTCTAGCTTTAGCTAAGTAGGCTTTTACTTATGGAATTCAGAGAAATGAAACCAGGAATTTGCACTCATTGTTAATTTTCAAACTGTTGAGTTTCTAAACTGGTCATGACATTCTAAAGAATAACCTAAAGGAACTTTTCTGCTAGAGAAGGAGCAATGCTAACTGTACCATCCTCAGCACACTTACCTGGGAATAGCAGCCCAATCCTATGCAAGCCTACACAGGAGTAAATCACATTATATAGTCAATTGGGCTTGCTTCCCAGGTGTGAGTAGGATTGCAGCCTAAGGGATATCCAACTTTCCAGAGCCAGTGCAGCCACATTGCAGTCCCGAGGTAAGGGAACAAACATTCCCTTGCCACAAGGAGACCTCCAGGACTTGGTACTGGAAAGTTACAGTTAAGAGGACTTAGGACCCAATCCTATCCAATTTTCCAGTGCCAGTGCAGCTGTACCAATAGCGCATGCACTGCATCCTGTGGTGGGGGGCAGGGAACATTTGTTCCCTTACCTCAGGGCTGCATTGTGACTGCACAGGTGCTAGAAGAAAGCCTCACTGAGCACAATAGGACTTACTTCTGAGTAGACATGCTTAGGATTGTGCCCTAAGGCTGCAATCCTACTTCCACTTTCCTGGAAATAAGCCCCATTGGCTATAATGAGATTTACTTCTGAGTGGATATGCATAGGATTCTGCTCAAAGGCTGCAATCCTATCCACACTTTCCTGGGAGTAAGACCCATTGAACACAATAGGACTTACTCCTGAGAAGACCTGCATAGGATTGTACCCTTAATGAAGTAATGTTTTGTGCCACATTCCTGCCTTTTTTTAACCTGAGGAATTTCAGCTGTGGGAGCATCGCCTCTATGTGTCTGATAGTGTATTATACAATTGTTGTGTAACAACACTTTGTATTGCAGTGAAAAGTTCCCAGGCACAAAACTGCATTCCCAAACCCCAAGGATGAAAACCAACCCAATGGTGCAGTCCTGTGCTTGTGGGAAGTAAGGGCACAATCCCTATGCCCATCTACTCAGAAGTGAGTCCCATTATAGTCAACAGAGCTTACTGCAGCATGAGAGCCCAAGCCTATGCATGCCTACTCATTATAGAGTCTCATTCTAGCCAAAGGGGCTTACTCGCAGGAAAGTGTGGATAGGGTCGCAGCCTTTGAGCACAATCCCATGCATGTCTACTCAGGAGTAAGTCATTATAGCCAAAGGGGCTTACTTGCAGGAGAATGTGGCTAGGAGTGCAGCCTTTAAGCACAATCCTATGCATGTCTACTTAGGAGTAAGTCATTATAGCCAGAGGGACTTACTCCCAGGAAAGTGTGGATAGGGTTGCAGCCTCAGTGAGGAGGATGAGATGCTTCCTTCCTTCGCCTTCTGATTGACAGTGGCTGCAATCCTAACCACACTTTCCTGAGAGTAAGCCCCATTGAACAAAATAGGAGTTACTTCTGAGTAGACCTGGTTAGGATTGTGCTCAGTACCTACCCAGAGGTAAGTTCCATTGTGTGTCCATGGACATGTGGCGGGGGGCGGGGGCTGCTCCGGCGCCCTCCTCTTCATCCCGCCCCCGACCCACCGGGAGAGCTGAGCCCAAGGAGCCTCCAGGCACAGGAGCAGTCTACTCGCCAGTCGGCCAGCTGGGCCAGGGAGGGGAGGCGCGGGGTGGGCAGCTGGGCTGCTTCTCTCACCCTGGTCAGCAGGCTGCATCTGCGGGCGCGCTGGCTGTTCGCGCCCTTTCGCAGGAGCTGCGAAAGCGAGCTCGCAAGGGCTGGTGAGTGGCAGCCGCGTCGCGGAAGACTCCAGTTGGCCGCGTCCGGCTCACCCCTTCAGCCCCCGCAGCCTCGGCACCCGCTGGGAGCGACCCCCTTTCCCCCAGGACGGGTTGGCCCCACACGGCTGCTGCCCCCAGGAGGGTTAGCCCTGACATTTCAAGGCACGAGCTCACTGGCCAGCAAACAGTTCTTAGAACCAACAGCTGGATTAGGTAGGGGTTCTATAGAATAGGTGAGAACCTGCTGAATGCCACCACTGACTGCAACCAAACCATAACTCATAGTGAGAGTGAAGGTAGAATGAACTGAAGGAGGGGAAAGGAGGTGTTAAATGATGGCATTTGTAATAAGGAGTTAAAATGGTATTTGTAGTTAAAATTGCATTTATTGTTTGTATTGTGGTCTGCGACTTAATATGAAATAGCTAAAATTTTGGGGCTGTAAACACCTTTGAGGACCTGATGGTCAAAAAGCAGGATATTAATTGTCTCTGATGTTCCTCTGTTGGTCATCACTTTCTTCCTATGCTGACAGCAACTGTTACCCTGCACATGCCCGATCTCGTCTCAACTCGGAAGCTAAGCAGGTTCAGGCCTGGTTACTACTTGGATGGGAGACCGCCTGGGAATACCGGGTGCTGTAGGCTTATACCATAGACTTTCAAGACTGAAGGTTGCCAACCATTTCTGGTGATTCAAGGGTCTGGTGATAACCTTTGGAGTCTTTTAGGACTTGGGACCAGAATACTTGAAATACTGCCTTCCTTCATAGAGATCTACATCATGGATCCTCCATCCAGATCTGAGAAGGAGGCTCTCTTGCATTCCCCTCAGACTTCTGAAGCGAGGCTGATAGTGATGCACGAGAGAACCTTTTGGTGATGGCCCCACCCTCTGGAACATCTTATCATTTAATATCCACCTGATCTCCTCCCTGCTGCTTTTTTGTCAGGAACTAGGAAAGTGGTTTTTTTCAGCAGGCATTTTCTGAACTCTTGTTTTAGCTCTGTCTCTTCTGTTGTGATCTCACTTGCTTTGGTTACTACAGCATTAGTGTGGCAAAGCATTAGTGTGGCAAAGCTCAAAGCTCAATCTGCCCCAAAGCCCCCCTGGGTTGGGGCAGATTACAAAAGAAGAGAAGAGCATATAATGGAAAGAGGGACCTGATGAGAAAGCACACCTTTTACTGAACTTGCCTTCAAACCACCATCTCTATATTCAAGGTGATGATTGAGCAACAGAGCAGTGCCCTAGGATCCGCTAACCAGTCTGGGAACTTGTGGGGTTGGAAAGACTCCAAAGTCAAGAAAAGTTTTCTTACAGTGATGGTGCACCAAAACAGCCCTAAACCCAAGAGGAACCAAGCATTACTGTGGTTAAAAAACAAAACAAAACAAACTTCATCTCTCTTGCCCTGGACCTCCAAACCAGAGAAACAAATGCACTCTCCCATTGGCCTGGTCCAGACGCCCTAGCTAGAGCAAAGCAGGGAAAAGAGGATACAGTATCAAACTGTGACTTTCCCAGCCTCCCTTGCAGTATGTGTGTATAGGCTAAGTGAACTCTGTGTGACTATAATAAATATTTTCTGTCCCATGAATTTTTTCAGTAGCAGTATTAATGCCTGTTTAGTTATCCTCCATGTTTCTATCTGTAGATTTCTTATACCAGTGGTTCTCAAACTGGTGGGTCATGTAAAGTTTCCTCTGTCTCTTTAAGGGGTGGGGGAAGGGGAGAGTCAGGGAAGTGATCCCCAGGATCCCGCCTGTATGGAGGGGCAAGCGGGGTGCTTGTGACTTGCTTTATGAAGATAGGGCTTCAGCAGGCTGCAAGAGGTGTGGGGAGCCCTGCACAGCGCTCTGCAGCACTCCTCGAGGCTTGGAACGTTCACTAAAAGCGGGCGCGAAGCACTTCCGTTTTGCAGGAGGTGCTTTGCGCCTGCTTTTAGTGAATGTTCCAAGCCCTCCGGAGTGCTGCACGGGGCTCCCTGCACCTCCTGCAGCCCTGCCTTCATAAAGTAAGTCACAAGCACCCCCTCGCCCCCCCCATACAGGCGCAATCCTGGGAATCTTGTCGCTGTCCTAGCCCCTCCCCTGCAACAACTTACTGAGGGAGTAAAACTCCCTCAAAGTTTGAGAACCACTGCCTTATACAGTTATCTAAGAATCCATAGCTACATCCAAGTCAACAATGATGATATTCACAATAGTGCTTATCAGGGTAAAATGTCACACAAAAATCTTACAGAAGGAAATGTGAATGTAAAACTGATCAATGGTCATGTTCCTGCTCTCTCCCAGGTGAAAATGATTAGTCTGACCTTAGCGATTACAATTTTAAGACTGTGGAATGTGTAAGATTTGCCCAGCAGGGGAAGCAGAAAGATCAAAGGAAAGTTTTGTATAAAAGATACTCTCAAAAACTTTTCATGTCTTCAGGATGTCAGCCACAGACAAGATCAAAATCTCAGGTTATGTCAATTTAAGGTGTGAAGGAAAACTACTCCCAAAGCTTGTCTATAAATGTGATTCATATAAAAAAGTAGATTCTTTCAAGATACCCAACAGGTTAAAACAAATGTATTTATTTAAAAGATTGATATACCCATCTTTCCTATGCCAAAGCAAATGCCCAGTTGGTTAAAAAATATTCTAAAGCTAATTACAAAAATGACAGAATAAAGTCAAAACAAGAGTCAACTGAAGAAATATCAGGAGGCATTGAAAACGATACAGGATAGGGAGGAGACTAGAGAGATCTCTGGATGCATGGGATTCCATGTTCTGGGTGTTGCCAGGGAGAAGACTCCCTCGTGCATGTCTACCAGCTTGCTCTCTGCTCATGATGGAACATGCAGGAATGTCAATTCGAGAGAGTGGGCAGCCTCCTGGGAGGAGAGGAGCCATTGAGACCCTTAAAGTTAATAATCAGTACCTTGAATTCCAGTACCTGGAAACATATTGCACAGTGAGGCTTGAGAGCAATACTGTTGTAATAGTCACCAGAGTGCACCCACTCTGCATTCTCCACCAGCTAAAGTTTCCAGATGCTTTTCAAGCACAGTTACATATAAAGAAATGTTTGCTCTGGATCCATGCATGGGGGAGCCCAAGACCATAGGATGGTGGAGATTAAATCTGAAATACTCTGAAACCGAAGCCATTGCATGTTAATGTTATTCATGTTCAAAACAGATGTGATGCTAAATAGGTCATTTGTGGTTATTGGTTTTTCTTAATTAAAATAGCAGCAACATTGGGATTGAGGCCAGGGCACACTTTCCCCTTGTGCAATTTGGGGGCAGGGACGTTTTCAGGACTGCAGCACCAAGGGAAGAGGTGCTTGCGTGCTCTGGTTCTGATCCTGGTTGCCATCCCTGTCCCATGGCTGCTGTTTTGGTAAAGAAAGAACACCCACCAAGCACAAATGACCCATTTCTCATCATGCCTGCTCCAGTTTGACCCTCAGCACAGCCTAAGCCAGGAGCAGTGCTGAGATCAACAGTGCATTTTCCCTTAGCGTGTGATTTATTATGAGGAAAGTTGGCAAGATTGAGCCTTTAACGCATTCTGAAATTTTGATTTCCATTTAATTTTAGAACTTTAATTTAGACCTTTTAATCTCATTTTTACATGGAGAAAGACAACATTAATCCAATGAAACATATAAATATAAGGAACACATTTGAATCATCTGCTGTTAATTTTCTGCCTCACTTAAAGGAAGGGGGGGGAGAAAAGCTTTCCTGATCAAGATACTTTTAGCACTAAGGGGTGACCTTAACACTGGTAGGTGTATGAATCCTGAAGTGATTTGATTTGGGTGTTTCCTCTGAATAGTTTGAATCAGGAGAAAGACAGTCGGGCTCCATCTATGAGCACAGAGTGCAGGAATTTCATGACAGAGCCAGCGCCTTAAGAGTCATAAGCCCTATTTCATCATGTGCTTGGCAGACATCCCAGTGATAAATGAGAAAAAGAGAACACTATAAAGCAGTGAAGGCATTTATACTGTAGCTGAAGAGCTGCCACAGCTACCATTGGAGGCTGATTTCAAAAACGGAGTCATTTTTACCTTGGATAACGAAAGAACAGGACAAGGAAGAGGATATATGGGATCACCATCTGTGAATAAAAACCAGTCCAAAGTGGCTCTCCCTTTTGGTTCCCAAAATTTCTATTAAAGTGTGATGTAATGGAGAGTGATGCCCCAATACAGGTGTCCTTACAACAAGTATTTATGTGGAACTTGCAATGCCGGAATACTGGTAAGAATGCACACCCTAATGTACATCCCACTGAAATTAATGGATATACCGCATCTGCATTCAATGCATATTATGATGCATGTTTATATATACATTTGATTTATAACTCTGGCTCCTATTCCAGCGCGTCTTTTGTGAAGATCTTCTTAGCTACATTGGGGCAATGGACTCCTGAGTTTGAATACAGGTGAGTTTGAATACTTGGTTTCTCCATCATGTAGTTCAGCCAGTGGCTTATTTTTAAGTCTAATATCCCTCAGAGTATGTGTGAAGAAAAGTAGGCAAGGAAAGAGAACACACTTGTGCATCAGAGAAATAACTCATAATGGGAAGGAAGACTGCTGTGTTCACTAATTACACAGGCAAACACACATTTTGCTGTCATAAAAGTTAGACCTATTTCTGGGTATATTTGGGGTGCTGATTCCAAAAACGGCATCGCTTTTGCCCCACCACATCTACTTTTGCAGATACGGCATAGCTTCGTGAGTAAATGGTTCAAGCGGCTTCTTTGTGAGTAAGCCTACGCCATGGCTTCCTCATGAGGAAGCTGCTTAAGAGCCCAATCCTGTGGTCCACGCCACACCTCTGAGGCGTGGACCACAGTCGCAAATGTGCCATAAGGCAGGTTTGCAGGGCTTTTCGCCGGGCTCCCACGTGGTGCTGAGCCACCGCCCAGCGGACGCCCGTGTTCCGCAGCTCGGCAGTGCCTGCGACTGCCAGGCTGCAGAACAGGGAATGGGGGCATTCCCGGGGGCATGGGGGAAGCATTCCGGGGAGGCATGGTCGGGGTGTTCCCAGGGGCAGGGGAGAGGTGGGTCCGCAGAGCCAAGCTCTGCAGGTTCCAGGGTGCTCAGGTAGGGCTGCTCACCCTGCATGAGCACCTTCACTTTAGCAGTGACCAAACAGTCGCCACTAAAGTGAGTAGTCCCATTGCGGGACTGCTTCCCTTACTCGGGGGAAGGGAACAAATGTCCCCTTCTGCTGAGGAGCCTCCCGTGGTAGTGCAGGAGGCTCTGGATTCGGTGGGAGCCCTTTCTGGAGCCGCCAGTTCCCGCAGTGCCGGGCAGCTCAGGATTGGGCTGTAAACCATTCACTAATGAGGCTATGCCATGTCTTTGAAACTTGATGTGATAGGGCAAAACTGATGCCATTTTTGGAATCAGCACCCGAAATTCATATAAAACCACCATAAATTTTGAATGAAATTCTTCTGACCCTCAATTTCACAGGCTTGTGTTATTAACACAATACCTAATATTAACACAATAGTAGTTAGTAGTAGTTGGCAACCTTCAGTCTTGAAAGACTATGGTATCACGATCTGAATGGTGGTTCTGGAACAGCATCTAGAGTGGCTGAAAAGGCTGATTCGGGAGTGTCAATCCCTTCCACACTGGGAGCAAATGCAGTCTGTCCCTGGTCTGTCTCCCTGGCTATGGGCCTTCCTTCTTTGCCTCTTAGCCTCAGACAGTTGGCCAAGTGTCTCTTCAAACTGGGAAAGGCCATGCTGCACAGCCTGCCTCCAAGCAGGCCGCTCAGAGGCCAGGGTTTCCCACCTGTTGAGGTCCACTCCTAAGGCCTTCAGATCCCTCTTGCAGATGTCCTTGTATCGCAGCTGTGGTCTACCTGTAGGGCGCTTTCCTTGCACGAGTTCTCCATAGAGGAGATCCTTTGGGATCCAGCCATCATCCATTCTCACGACATGACCGAGCCAACACAGACGTCTCTGCTTCAGCAGTGCATACATGCTAGGGATTCCAGCTCGTTCCAGGACTGTGTTGTTTGGAACTTTGTCCTGCCAGGTGATGCTGAGGATGCGTCAGGATCCCCAAGATCGAATGTCCACCCAGGCTCCTCAGCATCATCAGATCTTTCCACAAGGGCATGAAGGGCACTGTTGTCTTCGATGGCTCCACATCAGACCCCTTTGACATCCGAAGCGGAGTGAAGCAGGGCTGTGTTCTTGAGCCAACCTTGTTCGGGATTTTCTTCGCTGTCCTGCTGAAGCATGCCTTTGGAACTGCAACAGAAGGCATCTATCTCCGGACCAGATCAGATGGAAAGCTCTTCAACCTCTCCAGACTGAGAGCAAAGTCCAAAGTCCAGCTGCAATGTCTGCGTGACTTCTGTTTGCCAATGATGCAGCTGTCACTACCCAGTCTGCCAAAGATCTCCAACAGCTCATGGATCGTTTTAGCAAGGCCTGCCAAGATTTTGGACTGATGATCAGCCTTAAGAAAACACAGGTCATGGTTCAGGATGTGGACTCACCTCCCTGCATTACAATCTCTGCGCATGAACTGGAGGTTGTCCATGACTTTGTGTACCTTGGCTCAACGATCTCCGACACTCTTTCTCTCGATACCGAGATAAACAAGCGCATCGGTAAAGCAGCTACCACATTTTCCAGACTCACAAAGAGAGTCTGGTCCAACAAGAAGCTGACAGAACATACCAAGATCCAGGTCTACAAAGCTTGCGTCCTGAGTACACTTTTGTACTGCAGCGAGTCATGGACTCTTCGCTTATAACAGGAGAGGAAACTGAACGCTTTCCACATGCGCTGCCTCCGACGCATCCTCGGCATTAACACAATACCAAAAGGCTAACTGATAGATTAGCCTTCCTAGTGTTACAAATTTATCCCTACAGAGGGAGAATGTTACTTGTATGTGTAGTGTACTGTCAGAGGTACAATAATTACCTCTCAAGGCCAGTGTTTCTACACTAGTTACCATGTTACAATCAAATGATCTTGTGGCACTAACCACAAAGATTAACCAAATTATTGCAAGGCAAGCTTTTGTGGTCTGCTTCATCAGATGTATGATGTACATTTAAGGAGGCTTTAATGGTTCTGCAAGAGTCATTGTTTAGTGCAGGAAGCAATGGCATCTGAAATTACTCTTTAGTAGTTTTCAGAGAGGGGCTGCAGCTGCTGTTCCTTGCTGCCTTAATTATCAGTCGTTCACCTTTCAAAACTGTTGAGGGTGTGAGAGGTGGTGCAGGCAAGGGACAGTAGTTGCCCATGTGAGTGAGTGGGTGAATAACTAGCAACATTGCAACACGGGGCATCAGCCTCAGCCTCCCGTCTTCCCCTGGGCAGCAGATTGGCCAGGCAAGCATAAGTTGCTGGGAGGGCACACCACAAAGAGGATCTTAAGGGCACCCTGGACCCTGGAGCAGGCCCTGATAGTCAGAGCAGAAACAGTCTGTTCAGTTCCCTTCCACCACACTTGCAATGTCTGTCTACATCAGACAGAACTATCAACCCTCAGCAACAGGGCTGGTTCATCCATTGGCCAACTGAAGCTATTGTTCCAAGAAGCAGATAGGTGGGGAAACCTTTGTCTACCAGCTTGCCTCCACTGCTTCTCCTTGTCCTTCCACTACCTGGATTGGAAAAAGAAGAGGGGGACAGCAAGGAAGAGGCAATGTGGAGGGGAGCTGAGCCACAATATCAGAAAGTGGGTGTCGGATACAAACACCTTCAGCCACTCTTTACTAACACACAGGTCAGGGCACTTCTTATAATGAACTTACTCTACAGTTACTTACTAAGCAATACATAGCAGGGTTTACTAACAGGGTATAAAGCAGTGAAAGCTACAAGGTAGGTGGCATTAGCAGCATTAGATACAGGGAGGTCACATGGAGAATATTTCACAGATTTCTTAACTAATACAAACTTGTTACTACTTATGAGCTAGTCCTTTGTGGATTTCTACTATACTACATGCTTGTCAAAGCTTCAGCAAGACACTCTTAGAACTGGAGAGATGTTGAATCTCAAATTGGTAATCCTTCAACGTTAAAGCCTAATGCAGGATCCTTTGATTGCTTGACTTCATCCAGGGTCCCTAAATCTTCTTGCTCTTTGCTCATCTGCATTTCTATGAGGTGCTGCTGCATGGCTATGATCGCGGCCCAGTCTCCTGCTGAGGGCATTGCAGCTCCGGCTCCTGGGGAAGCTCCGGCAGCATTCCCACCCCCTGCTACTTGTCCTTGTGGTGCAGCTGGCGGGACAGGAGTTGATGGAGAAGGTGTTGAAGCTGTTTGCACTGCAGCCAGCAACGCAGGGTTCACAACAGCAGGCTCAGATGTTGGTTGTAAAGGAGGCTGTGCTCTTACCATGGAACGTGATGCTGGCCTTTGCACAGCAGGCCACTCATCCCTTTGTCCTGTTACAACAGTTCCTCGCCGTAAGCCACCGCTTGGCCTTGGCAACATCAAAGGGTCCTTGGCCTCTTCCAGCATCACTTTCATCAGTCCACTCCAACTCTTGTTGAAATCTGATAGCAGACCTGCTGGCAGCTGAACTTGGCATGTTGTGCCTCTGCCGATTTCTCTGGTTCCCTGCACTCCATGGCTCACGTGCTTTGAACCCCTGTCTCTCTTCCTCCCTGAGTTGAGCTCGGTGCACCCCTGAGTGTCCTCTCGATGGCCTCTCATCCTCCATGGTCGTAGGTGGTACAGACTCAGATCTGTAAGCCTCTTCTACTGGGCTTGGGGCTTGGGAACTCAGTATGTTGATGGGCATCGGTCCCACAGCTCCCTCCACCTCTTCAAAATCTAAAAGCAACTGATCTCTGAACATCATGTTGCTCTCTTCTACCCTATGCTAGTTTTGCTTAACGTTGTTGAGGCAGAACAACCCTTACTGCCAAAATAACAAACCACTGAAATCTTTGTAGAGGTTTGCCTTTGCCTTAAGTGTAACCACTTTTGGGAACAAAGTTCAGTCACATCCCAGCGCTATGCCACCATGTCATATACAAAGGGGGGTTTGGTTGCTTAGGGTTCTTGGTTTTCAAACCCTAAAGCCCTCAAGGCCCCTTGCCCAGTAGTACTGCCACCACCCTGTACGTGCCAGTGCCTCAGTCCAGGGACACTGAGACCCTATAGGCTTAATTCTATCCCTTGCAGGCACTGAGCTCTTTCTCCAATTAAAGCCTTAGTCCTCAAGTTCTCAATGAGACCTCAATGAGCACTCGGTAGCTTGCTGAACGGCTAGGCAGGATTCTGAACCTTTGTTCCCAACAGATAATGAAACAACTTAGTAAAAGGTATTTTAGTTTATTAAGTACATAAGGTTACACACTCTATAATAAGGCAGCAAATGCTAGAGGCATAAACATCTAGGAAACATATCAGCAATAAAATAATAAAGCTAGCTGGCTATCTCTATTAATACCTATCTCTTACCTGGGTCAGTTACTCTTGTAGATCTCTTAGCTCCAGGACTACCTATGGGGCCAGGTGCCCATGATGGACAATGGAGCTCACACGTGTGCAGGATGTTGCACCCAAAACTCTGTTCAAGAAGGAACACACACACACCCCCATGGCACTCATTATTATACTTCTTATGCTAATAGTACTGGGGTGACTTCATACTTATTAGACTATCCAATCAGAACCCTTGAGGAAAAGAACCTTCTCAAAGTTGGCCTGGTTGCTAACCCCTCATAGTTCTTACCCCTCCCAACTGGAGATCCACAGCTGCACTCAATCACCCTTGATAAGGCGCCTCTCTGTCTGCTAAGGTGCTAAACATTCCAATTGGTTGTAATTCTTGTTATCTGTCCTTCCTGGCCAGTAAAGGAGAGACAATAAATCCTTTTGTTTATTTACTCACATTCCTGCAGCTGGGAACTGCTAGCAACTTCTCAGTTACACTGTCTTAGTTTGGTTCAGGCTTCACATGCCAACCTAGGCCTAAATGTGCTTATTCATGACTGTGGGAGGAACAGAGGCTGGCCCATCATCAAGTAAGGTGGGCAGCATTTAGCACAGTGCCTCAGGTGAACCCTGCTCAGCAAACATACTCGGAAGTAAGACCCAATGAAATCAATGGAATGAACATCTGAGAAATGAGTTGTCTCAGAAAGTGCAGGTGCGACTCAAGCAGTACAAGCCTATGAGTTCAATGGTGCTTATTCGTTACTTCAGTCATTGTCACCTAAATAGTTTTTGCAACATTGTGGAGGACAGACACTACCGAGAAGAATTTCATTCTAACAAAAGCTGGCATTCTAAAGCAGCTTCGTCATTCAAGAGCTCCCACAAGTACCATTTATTTCAGGGCCTGGAACACTTTTTTAGAGTATTGTTAGCTTGTTTCACAACACTTGCTGCTTGTAAGACAAATAAAAACTCCTACACACATTTGGTGTATGCCAGCGCATTCATTTCCAGATACACTTTTATTCTAAGGCTGTGGCCATTTTGACTATATGTTCTTCCCTGCCTCACTTGGTAAGCATGTGATAGCACATCAGTAGCAGCAATGGGTAGCGACACTTGCCATTGTGAAGACATTAAGCCAATCTGGAGTACAGAGGTATGCAGTAGGCTCAGTAAACGTTATTTGCTTTCAAAGCTTGCTTTATTGAACATTTTTGGACCAACATCTTTGATGTGCTGCACTCTGCAATCTGCTTGACATGGGCAAAGCTGGTAGGACTGATGGAGCATCCTGCTCTGGTTGGTCTAGGTGTCTTCACATTTATTCAGGCCTCCTTGTTCTCAGATTCCATTATAAAGGTGTCTCCTGTATCTGCAGGGGATAGGTTTCTGCTGCTACCGCGGATACCCAAAACCATAGATAGTAGCAAACCCTAATCAAATCTCCCCCATGACCTATCTCTCTTTGTTTGTAAATGTTTTGCAAAAGGAAGTTTTTTATTAATTTTGTTTTAGAACAGGAAGCAGACAGAAAGAACCTAGATTTATATCTGCTAGAGAGATACTATAGGAGGTGACTGTGAGAACGCTAATCAGGAGTCCTTTGCTGTCCACTTCCTGTTAGCATTCTCACAATTACCTCCTGTAGGATTCCTCTAGCAGCTAAGAGTCTAGCTTTTCGCTGTTTGCTTCCTGTTCCAAAGTAAATGGGAGAAACATCTTCTTCTGCAAAGGATTTGCAAGTGAGGAGAGGTAAGTCGTGAATGTGATGGTGGGAATTTGAGAACCATGGATAACAGAGACCATTGATATGGGACCCACGGATATGGGAGCACACTAGTATGAACATAAATGTTAAGTTCTATTCTGAAATATTTTGAGCAGCTTTTGAGTTAGTGTGTATTGACATAGCAAGGAAAGGAGGAGAGGAAGAAGATGCCAATATCAGACTAAGGAAAATTCAAGAGACATTGTTCTTATACATTAATGAAATCTGTCTAATTTCTACTACTTTTAATAGTTGAAACTAACACTTTAAATTAGGAGTGAATAAAATCCCCCCGGAGATTTATCACTTGTCTTATTAAAACTCTTTGGGGTGCAATCATGAAGTCTCAGATGCTTCACCTTACAAGAATATCCTAATTTTCTTTTAAATGTCATTTTAGGTGAAATCCGGTGACAGCCTCGAGATTTGTGGAACCACCTGGGGAATGTCCCTAATTGTACTGAAACTCTTTTGGTTTCCCCCAGAATTCCTTACATCTTTGACTGAAGAGGAATCTCCCAGTTTGCTTCAAGTATTAGGGTATTTAAATACATTTTTCACTGTGTTACAATCCACAGCTAGAAAATACTGTTCCTGTTCAGTATTTCTGAAAGTGATATTAATGGGGGGGGGGGGGGAAGGGGGAACAAAGTTAACTAACCTTTATCTTATAAATATAACCTTTTTTTTTTTAACACATCCACAGCCCTCTCCACAGCCTGGGGCCATTCTGGCACTTCAAATATAAACTTGAATAACCTCATTTCTCTAAAATATCTCTATTCCTCTATTTCTCCATAGGAGCAATCTATTTTTTTCTTGCATTTGCTGCTGCTGCCCTGCATCACATTACAACACACATTGTAATGAAAGATAATGCCTTTCCTTTCTAATAAGAATGTATTAAATTATGTGGTGAATGAGTCTAGAAAGAGGAAGTGAGACGCAAAGTTTTATTCCATCAGAATTGTTGAAGATCATTGACTGGAATCCAGGGATATTTGTTGGCATATGTGTGTTGCCATATGAGCATTGGGTCTGTCCTTTTATTCTTCTCAGGTAGCATCTCCTAATACTGCATCAGAAGCAGTTTCTGCAAATCTTCTGAATTTGGCGAACAGTTTGTCCCATTGCAGTTGTGGAGGTTCTTTAGATTTTGGCCACCGTAAACGAACTATTCAGTTGTCTGGCACAAAAAACTTGGGTGTGTTCTTCATCTTACCTTGTGGTAGGGGTCATAACTCAGTGGTACTTTGCATGCAGAAGGGCTGCAGTTCAATCCTTGCCATCTCTCTCTCTCTCTCTCTCTTGCAAAAAAAACCAAAAACAAAACCCTGCCTGAAATCCTGGAAAACTGTTGCCAGCCTGTGTAGACTGAGCTAGATGGATCAATGGTTTGACACAGCATAAGGCGGCTTCCAAAGTGCATATTCAAGGCCAATTTGAACAAAATCAGATGTTGTGATGGTGTTGGTAACCAGTGTGCTGGTTATCTCATGGAGGTGTCTGTTGCACTTTAGAAAATATGAAACTGACTCTTCCCATTTGAATGCAAATCCTGTAGAGCCCTCAAGTTAGCTGGACTTTCAGAGCCAAAAGTGAATGAAAAATGTTCAGCAACATAATAGCACATTATATATATATATATATGTTACCTCTAGTTCCCCATGGCTTTACCGAAATAAAGAAAAGATTCAGCAAAAGATCTATCTATCTATCTATCTATCTATCTATCTATCTATCTATCTATCTATCTATCTATCTATCTATCTATCTATCTATCTATCTATCTATCTATCTATCTATCTATCTATCTATCTATCTATCTAATGTGCAAAGCATGTGATTAATTTAGGCCCAAATACTAACCAACTTTCCAGCACTGGCATAGGTACACCATGGGATGTGTGCTGAATCTTGCAGTTGGGTGGCATTCATGGAGGCTTCCTCAAAGTAAGGGAATGTTTGTTCCCTTACCTTGGAGCTGCATTGTCCTTATGCCAGTGCTGGAAAGTGGGTTAGGATTGCGCCCTTAGACTCACTCACCAAATAGGAAGTGCATACAGTTTGGTTTGATGGTATTACCCAGGGCTCAAAACAAAGTCCCATATTGCCAGGTAGAGACTTCAATGACCTTTTAGGGAAGATACAAACTTTTACTATCCAACAGAAAAATTAAACATGAGAGTCATTGAAAACCTGCGCAACTTTCCTTTTTTATTCAAAACACTAGAACGTTGGGCAATGGTCCTATGAGACAGATGAACAGGACATTCTGAACAAATCACAGGAAAGCACTTCTTCACTCAATGTAGAGTTAAGGAGTTCATCAGCTTATGGACAGGGGCTAGCTTACATAGCTATAAAAAAGTGACAAGAAAATGACTTTTAGCCATCAGTGGTTTTTAGTCATGCTAGTCACATGATATTTGTCTCCAGCATCTGGTAATTGGAGCTGTACTGCCCCTAAATATGGAGGTTCCATAAAAAGAAAAATTGTCTTTATTATGCCCTGCTTGTGACCTTCTCAGGGACACCTTGATAGCCACTGTTTGAGTTCATGATTGGATGTACTGTTGATCTAATCCAGATAAGTGATTCATATAAAGAAACTTGGAGAGCAAGGTGGCAGAGAAAAAAGCTGGAGACTGAAGTTCATTTAAAAATATAAATATATTTTAAGATGGTTTAAGAATTCTCAGTGTCAAAGAAAAAGATGATGCCGAAGAGTATTTTGGAATGTCTATTCTTGTTACAGTGTGAAATGACTGAACTTATGTTTGACAGCCTTTAAAATTGAACATTTCAGAGCCAAAGCTGGAGTCTCGAGAGAGGGACTTCATTTGTGCCTACAGCTGATGTCTGACCTTTGCTCACTGGAACTGGAGTCTCAGTGCTCCCCCTCAGGTATGTCTTGGTTTGCATTCTCCAGTCATTTGAAATTATTGCTTAGGAAGTCAGTGGTAAAGTGACAAATTTCAGATCTCATGCTGCAAGAGAGTCTCCTTGGCTTAAAGCTAGAGCGGAGATGAGAACATTGCAAGTCAGAGATACAGGCACTAGATAGCAAAAAGCACTTGGTGGGAACCATTAGGCTGACACCAGCTATACACCTAGAGGGAAAATATATAGCAACAAGATGCAACAACTTTCCCTATGAAAGGGCCATACCTCAAGATGCCTCTGGGATTCCAGGTGAACTCAAAGGTCCAGCTGAATGTGATGTTAAGCATATCATTGTTTTTCCATCCTTTAAAAAAAATAAGCTGCAGGGAAGTCTGATCTTGGCTGGGGCCACAGTATGGACAGAGGTGTATTTTTTTAACCCTTCTTCTCTGTACTGCAGTCCTGATGAAAATCACCTCTCAAATCTGCTGTTTCGCCCAGGAGGTGCCAATTGAAGATTCCCTCTCAGAACAAGCAGGAGCTCTGTGTGTGTGTGTGTGTGTGTGTGTGTGCGTGTGCGCGTGTGTGTGCGTGTATGTGTGTGTGTGCGTGCGTGCACGTGTGCGTGCGTGCGTGCATGTGTGTGTGTGTGTGTGTGTCCATCATACTGTCCTCTACTCAGGTTATCAACCAAGCTGTTGGTCCTACCAAGGGGAAAATAGAAAAGGAGCAGGAAGGAGGTTAATAGCTATATAAATGTACTGAGCTAGAGGGACAAACGAGAAAACAGCTCCTAATATTCATTCAGCTTCCAACTTCATCCCTGTCGACACCTGCACACAGTTTCTCTCCTTCTTGCCTGACATTTCTAGAGGGTAGTGGCTACTTGCTGCCATGGTCACAGTTCCTGGCCCATCAGCATCAGCAGATGAGGTAGTTCTGACATACGCAGAGATGCTGGTTTTGACTAGGGTATTCTCTTGATGATCCTTGCTCTTGATGATCTTGCTCTGGCACCAAATGATACCATTGCCATCTGAAAAGGACACTACAAAGGACTACTCAAGCTTAAGTAGACTCATTGAAGTATTTCATTGAGGTTGCTGTGCATCTAAATCCTTTTGCCACAAAGTTTCTTGTCATTCGTTGTTAATGCAAACTTTCTCAGCCACATTAGCATTTCATTCTTCCTGTGCAGAAGACCCTCTCAAAAGGAACTTGTCTCTGCTGTTCTGAGGTCTGAAATGATATAATAGGAACAGTATGACTTGTGACAGTTCAATTAGGAATTGCTTGGAATGGCAGCGTTTGCTGGAAGCAAAGATTGTCTTGGCCTTGGAAAGCTTCTTACAAGTGAGAAACTCAAAGGCCCTTGGCACGATTTTATAGAACAACATGAAAAGAAATTAAGGAACAGAATATGGATAACCAGATTGAAAAACTGGAGGAGCAGAGCTGCTTTGTCTAAATGATTTTTTATTGGCACCCTTGCTAAGTAACAACAGCAAATGGTTGCTAAGAAGTTTGTGGGCAATTTCCTCTCCTCATCGTGTTTTCTGCAAAAAGTAACTCGCTTCTTTATTAGATTGTGTTTTTAATGCTGTGTTCAAAACACTTTCTTTTTTTGTTTTAAAGGCAGAAACTTTCCTTCCATTATGCAAGGATAAAACAATTTTGAACAATTGGCTTCAGTTTCTTGTATATGAGAAATTTTTGCACAAATCAGCCTGAGCAGTGATTAGAGTCCAGAACATGGATGAAAAAGAGGGAAACTATTGAGAAGCAGTTAAAAACTCACCCCTCCCCAAAGAAGTGTGTATGTGTGTGTTTCTTTACAATAACAAATGTAAAAACAAAATTAAAAAAGACTGTTTTAGTCCAGTTCTATTATGAGTCAATTCTCTTGGTTTCTTGCATACGCATAGTAGCTAACTAGCTATCCTTCATGTGGTTTAGAGTCCATTGATTCCTGTGTGTGCTTATTTTGAGATGGTGGGGATTAAGTTTCCAAGCACCCTCTACTGTGACATCTGCTGGGAACAACAATGCTCAGGAGGTAATACAATCAGGTTTGTTGGTGTTCATGCGCCAATGTTACAAGCCAGGAGGAAACAGGCAAGGGTTTTTTTTTTTGGTTTTTTTTGCAAACACTCGCCAAGAACGCTCATCGTACTGAGTGGATTCCAAATTGAACTGAAGGGTGTTTGTCGATCAACTAATTATCATAATTAGGAACTACAGTGTAACCTATGTAGCAATAATATGTTACAAATGATATACAGATTACATTAGATTTCCTATGCTGCCTTCACGTCTTACTCCTTCTAAATGTGTGCATATAGCTTGTTACAGAAGCATTGTATACCCTGCATTGTACACCTATATATCATAATACTTTGTACCAGTATCTAACTTTTTATTAGAAGTAATGAGAAATGGCACATTATTAAAGGACAGATTTGTTCACTTTGTGTGCAGCTGTGTGTGCTTGCATGCATGCATGTGCATTTATTAGGGCTGTGGGATTTTAACCAAGTGTCATCTCCCCCTCCAACTCCCAGGGGGACAACTAAACATCAAGGAGTTCTATAAGCCTGTGGGTGTTGTAGACAAACAACAGAGGCAAAGCGGCCGGGAAACTCAAAGTTTCTTGTTCTCAAATGAGCACAGGAGCCTACCCATGTCTCACTTGTTCGTAGTTGGCAGTTGCTTAGGTGGATGCCCTCTTCCTGGGGTTCAGTCCTGGAAACAACATCTGGAAGTACCAGAGTGTCCACAACACCTGCTGATGGATGGTCTTCCTGAAATCAGCAGGGAGATTCTTCTGGGATTGCTCCCAGCTTGCGTTCAGCTGGAAAGGCATTCTGATGACGGCCTCCTCCCACTCTAGCAGTGCCTATGAAGGGGTTACAGAGTATTTGTGTGCTGCTGCCAGCCTTCCTCTCGCTTCTCTCCACTTCCTTTCCCTTCCAGTTCTCCTGGGTCACCAGATCTTTCCAGCCTTCCATTCTCCTATCATGTTCTTCCCACTCATTCTCCTTTCCTTCTGGATCCTTCCATTTCCTAATTTGCTTTCCCAAAGCTTTTCACTCCTTTCTCAGTTTCTCCAGCCCTTCTCTTGCCTCTTCCATTCTTCCTCCTTCTCCTTTTTGCCGTGCTCCCTTCCCACCTTTTCCTCCTTCCTTCCTGTCTCTCCCTAGCTTTCCTCCTTTGTCACTCCTCTCTTTCCTCCTGCCGGGGCTGATAGCCCCAGCCCCTCATGCTCAAGCTGATGGTCCTCAATTGGCTGTAGCTTCAGCTGGGGGGAGATGACAGCCAATGATGTCTGCACTTCAACTGATCAGTGGCATGTGGTCTTCAGATCAGAGAGCTGTTGTGGCAAGCTGAACAATACACAAGATAAATTATGTGTCCTGTTTTCTGGGAAAAAAAATCTTGTACTCAGAATTTTTTTTCATCATTAAGAGCCTCATACTTATGTGCCTATAAGCTATCCTCATACAGTGATATCAACACTTGTCATCTCTGTATACTTTAAACATACAAGTTAAGATGGTGTTTGGGGTGCCATCTGTAAATTCCTCCAAGAAGAAGTCAGAGTCTTTCAGTTCCTCTCTTTGTATCTTACGTAGGTGTAAACAAGCCCATGATAGATTTATCTGCAGGAAAAATGTGAAGATGAAGAAAGCATTTCCATCACCCAGTGGGAGCCTCTGTTCATTCCCTCTGATTATGGGGCCGTTCAACATGGAGTTTTTGAGCTGATCAATACTTTAAAAATTCAAGCAGACTTTTTTTTTTATCTTCCTTGCTGAGACTCATAAAAGATTCATTTTTTGCCAGCACCTGAGACAAATCAATGGTTAAGGTAATGAGATCTTATTCTTTGACAGATCATGTTATTAGAAGAGTGAAATGTGGGAGTTTTATGAGCTCATTTCTATTGAACTGGGACTCACATGCTATGAAATATTGGTGGTGTGTATATGGGATTGAGATTATGTACATAGTCCTAGTGGACAGTGAAGCAATGTTTAACATCTGTGTGTTCCTTCAAAATAAGCCCGTTGAGGTTTTGAATTGTTTTGCACTGTGTAATGTTACTACTGGACAAGGGGGATTCCTTTACAGCTTAGTCAATTTGCACACTGAATTTTGAGAAATATAAGCTAACTCTGAGAGAAAGAACCTGTTTGAGCAAAAGTGAGCATTCAAACCAGATTTTTAAACATAAGGGTGCAATCCAACTTTCCAGCACCAAGGTAAGAGAACAAACATTCCCTTACTTTGAGGAGGACTCCGTGATGGCCACCCAACTGCAGGATGCAGCACATGCCCCATTAGCACAGCTATATCAGTGTGAGAAAGTTGGTTAGGATTTGGGCCTAAGTCAAGCTTGTTAAAGCCACACGCACCCAGGGCAGGCCCACTCATGAGGCAAAGTGAACTGGCTGCTTCTATTCCAGGTCATTGCCACATCAACTTCCTCTTGTTCCCAATTTCTCCCCATGTACCTCTTCCTCCATGTTCTGTCCGCTATGTGTTTTGAAATAGAGCAGCAGAGCAGGGCCAGAATTAGGAAGCCAGCAGAAGCACTGCCCCACCTCCAAAGAGGAAGAGTTTCCTTGAGTGTCATGTATTGTTCTGTTAATTACAGTGGTGTCCTATTTACACAGACTGAGGTTAGGGTGCCCAGGGAATACACATCCGATTCACATCCGAACCTGAAGGCAGTGATTTTAAAACACTTATGCTGTGGCACATAATGTGCTGCGAAAGGTCTGCAAGTGTGCCACAGGAGTTTGGGGGAGGGTCATATATTAATAGGGCCATTGGGGAATGTGAGCATCCCACCAGCAGCACTTTGTGCCTTGTCAATTGTAAAAAAAAAAGCTGATGGCGTGTCTTGTCAATTTTAGCTCCTTCTCAGTGTGCCATGAGATGAATAAGATTGAAAACAGCTGATCTAAGGAAAAATTGCATCAGAAACCATCTCGGTTCCACCCATGCCAGGATTAATGACATAAATGCATGTAGTCTTCTTCACTGCCATTTGACACATGAGCCAGAAGTATAAACAGAAAATGATGCATTTGCAACATAGTAGCCATCATCCAATGCTCTAAACCAGGGGTACCCAAACCCCAGCCCGGGGGCCACTTGCGGCCCTCAGAGGCTCCTAATCAGGCCCTCGGGGAACCCCTAGTCTCCAATGAGCCTCTGGCCCTCCAGAGACTTTCTGGAGCCTGCACTGGCCCAATGGAACAGCTCTCAGTATGAGGACAACTGTTTGACCTCTCATCTGAGCTGCGGGATGAGGGCTCCCTCTACTGTTTGCTGTTTCATGTCTGTGATGCAGCAGTGGTAGTGAAGGAAAGGCTGGCCTTGCTTTGTGCAAGGCCTTTTATAAGCCTTGAGCTATTTCAAGACCTTCATTCATTCCTATAAGTTCCCTCTCTAATATATTCATTTATGTAAATTTATTCAAATTTTAAATTGTAAATTAATTCTTTCTTTCCCGGCCCCTGACACGGTGTCAGAGAGATGATGTGGCCCTCCTGCCAAAATGTTTGGACATCCCGGCTCTAAACCATTTTGACATGGGAAAGGAAAGCATTTAAGTCACCTGAGAAATGCTGTCATGATGGCTGACCACTCCACCAGCTAAATGTGCTATTACCCATTTAGAAAATATTTATTATGCATGAAAGTGAAGTACAAACAATTACAAAAGATAGGAAATTTTGGCCCAATCCTACGTACATTCTCTGCTGGCAGAAGGTGCATTCCACCAGCAGAGCTGGCAGGATCCGGAGGAAGTGTCGGAATCCTTCCAGAAGCTGCATAACAGTGATGTCCGCTCTGTTGCCACCAGTCAGTGCAGCAAGGCTGCCAGGGCAGTTGCTGACAACTATGTATGTGGGCTGGAGACCTGCATGTGGGCAGGCGGTGGGAAGAATGGGGGAGTTTCTGAGTGGAGAGGGGGCGGAGAAGGAAGCAGGATAAAGGAGGAAGAGGGCGAGTTCAGTAGCATGAATATGCAGCTGAATCCTATCCCTCCCCCTTTCCACTGGTTTTACTCAGTTCTGCAGTAGCAAAATAGCTTGTCAGGATGGGCAAGTGACAAGCAACCTTCTGTGTCTTCTCTTGAACTTCATCAGATGGCTCCGATGAGCAGTCACCTCCATATCCACCCAGACATGTCACTTTAGTTCAAGTTCTCTTCATTCTGCCTACTCCGATGTCTTCTTCATCTGCTCTGTAGCTCTGACTTGGGTGAGTCCTCTTCCCTCCAGCTACAGCACCAATACTGCAGCCAGAAAAATGGCTGGCTAAATCTGAGAGAGAAGGATAACAGATACCAAACAACAGATTGGTATTCGTTGTTTCTGCATCGGTATTTGGATGCAGTATTATGTTTCAGCATTACCATTAGGAGCATGTCCAAGGTCCAAAGTTGCTTAACTTCCAGTTGTCAAGGCAGAAGACAGATTTTAATAACAAGAGTTTCCAGCATGTGCGATGGAGTGAAAATCAGTTGGAAGGAACAGCATCATTTTCTGCTCAGTCACCACCAGCTCAGGCATCATTTGGTCCATCAGCTGCCACATCTTTCCTCCACTCATCATTTCCCAGCCATGACTGTATCAGCACTCAGTTTTGTCATTCATGATTCCATGGGTATCATTTGCGAAAAACAGGGATGCTAGGTGCAATACTCCTTGTTGCTTGTTATGTGGGCACCAGACAGAATAATTTCTGGTAAAAAGACAAAAAGAAAAAAAAGAAAAAAAAAAGCATCTGACTCATGGCCAGTAGGTGTCTCCCATACCACTGCTCATCATTAATAAAAAAATAGAAGTTAATATAAACAAAAGGAGAACACTGAGTTAAAACAAAATGTAACTCTTCTCAAGAAGTCCCCTTCACTCAGTGAACTGAAACCCATTGTGGATTTAATTACTGAATGCCAAAAAATAAAGTAAGGAAGTGCATTAGCTTTTGGAAACCGAATTATTTCTTTTTCTGCATTGGTACTTTCCTCTTTGAGATATAAATTGAGAATTGGAGGGAAAGTCTTTAGCCCTTTGCAGGTGTCATGTCTGCTGTATACAGTATACCAGTGTTGGTGAGAAATAAAAGCTCACTGGCTAGTCACATTCCTGTGCCAATGTGCCCCTTAGTCATGACATCCCCCACTCTGGCTTTCCCCACATATACTTTTTTGTAAATAAAATGCTGAACACTGGGGCATCTTGGGGCACGGTTAGGAAGCATAATGGTGTGGGGGTGTGACTAGCTGGCATGCTCTTATATTCCCCCACCAGGTAGATCCTGCACATGGCAGGCACAATCCCTGCACAGGTTTAATGGTCAAAGGGTCAGATTTTTACTGACAGCTTTAATATCACAACTCTTGTTAACAGGGAAGTGTTTTCCCTCTTTCCGTAGGGTTCATTAACACTTTTGGGTTAGTTCAAATGTTTGAAGGTTATAAGGTGGTACTGGTCTTTACTAGAACTCAGTTTTCACACGAGAAGTCACTTCTTTGAAAGTGGACACATGCAGTGGTATCGTTAGAGGGGTGCGGGCCGCAGTGGGTGACGTGCCCAGAGGGAGTGACACCACTACTGGCCAAAATTATAAAATCTTGGTATTTTTGAACAATAACATCATGTTCGTGTGATGTGAAATTTCAACATGTGAAATTTCGTGCAGAATGCCCTGAAACAAACTACGTTAAAATATCTCTATTCTTTCAAACGATATGTCCAAAAAACCCCAGAAAACACAACTGCCTTATGTAACAAAAAGTGGATTTAACTCAAAACTGACCAATGAGACTGATTGTTCCAAGAGCCAATGAGGTGTTGTTATGACTCAGCTGGGGACCAATAAGTCAGCTCTCATTTCCATGAATCAGAGCTCATACTAGAACTCTTATTCAGTTGTGTAAATGTCATCAAGTTTTTTTGTTGGTTACTGATTTGTATGAAATCAGAATGTATGTGTATATGAAAATAAAAGTTAATGGGGGTTACACCAACCCTAGTGATGCCACTGCATTTAGGTTGTGCATATGATATTGTAATTTATTCTGTATATGGTCTGGTATGGGAGGGGGTCCATCATGGGGGTGATGCAATGAGCTCTTGCACCAGGTGGCCAAACCCTTGAAACTTCTGGAGCTATTCACCAAGTATTGCACTGTTTGTGTATTTTACTTGTTACTACTCATTTTTAAAGAAATAAGTTAAGACAGTGGTTCCCGCACTGTGGGTTGGGATCTACAGGTGCATCACGATCTGATTTTGGGTGGGTTACCAGAGAGTGGTGGAAAGATCGAATTACGAATTGCCTCATGCTCATAAGCTATTCAAAAATTGGATACTGTAGCTCAACTCCTGCAGTTTGCAAGCATGTGTAAATATGGAGAGATAAATTGAGGGTTTTTTTTCTGGTTATTACTTAGAAATAAAATAAAATATTTCTTTCTAGATCTCCTTTTTTTGAAAGTCTGATATACCTAGGTGGGTCCCAAAAGAGTGTCATTTAAAAACTGGGTTCCAATGCTAAAACATTTGGGAACTACTGAGTTCAGATGTTCAGTAAGTGCTGCACTGTTTGTGTATTTGTTCCTCTTCATTTTTACAGAAATAAATACATAAGTATAGGTGGAGCTTATTTATGCGCATTATTTCCATTCCATGACTCGGCTCAATTAACAAAATTCCATACAGTTAAGCAAATACGCTGCAGCCTGACACTTCCGGATGGAAGGAAACTAAGGCAGCTGTTATCAATCCCCTCCCCACCGCTCCTTCGCCTCCCCTGCTCCGTACTCAGTCCTCCCTTTGCCAGCTGTCTGCTTCTTTCACAGGCAGGATGCTGAGCTTTTAAGAGTCCAGTCCTATGCGTTTCTACTCAGAAGCAAGCCCCATTGTAGTCAGTGGGCTTACTCCCAGGAAAGTGTGGATTGGATTGTAGCCTAAATCTCATGCTTTGCTTGCTGGGAAGACTTGCTTGCTGGGTTGTTTTGTTTGTGTAGGCTGCAGCAGGAGAGCCAGCACCACCTCAGTGGGGGTGGGGATTTGGCAAACATTCCCTGGGTTTTTTAAAGCAATCCCCTCTCCTCCCCCTCCCGCCTCTCCATCCTCTGCTCCACTCCATACTCAGCCCTCCCCGTTGCCAGCTGTCCCACTTCTTTCACAGGTGGGATGCTGAGTTTTTAAGAGTCCAGTCCTGTGCATTTCTACTCAGAAAGTATTTCTTACTCCCAGTATTTCTTACTGCATTTCTTACTCCCAGAAAGTGTGGATCGAATTGTAGCCTAAATCTCATGCTTTACTTGCTGGGAAGACTTGCTTGCTGGGCTGTTTTGTTTCTGTAGGCTGGAGCATGGAGAGCCTGCCTCATCTGGGGGGGGGATTCAGCAAATACTCCCTGGGTTTTTTAAAGCAATCGCCTCTGCTGCTACCGCACCTGCACCTGCCCCTGTGTGTGTGTGTGTGTGTGTGTGTGAGTGTGTGTGTGTGTGTGAGAGAGAGAGAGAAAGAGAGAACATGCTCCACCTTGCTGCAGGTATTCTGGCTACAGAGGTTTTCTGCCCCCCTCGTCAGCCTCTTTGCTGGCTCAGGGGCTCCAAGAGTGTTCCTTCACAAGGGGATCCTCTTCCATGGCTCCAGGGCTATTTCCCTGCCTGTGCCAGGTGGAGCCTTTTTGCAGTGTTTTGGGCTGCCTGGAAATGGATCGAGACACCAGCGCAGGGCAAAGGTGTGTGCGACTTTCAGTTCCCCCCACTCCATTGAGACAGATCTGCAGATAAAAAATCCATTGATAAATAGGTTGCACCTGTACATACATTTAGGCTGTGTGTATGATACTGTAATTTAAAGGTGCAATTTTAATGTTGTGGGGGTGGGGCAGTGATGCAGGGGTTGGGTGATGATGAACCATGCCCACGTCCCGAGGAATTTCCCCACCCACTGCATGGGAGGTGGTCCATCATGGGGGTGATGTACTGACCTCCTGTAGGGTGAGACAAACCCTAGTGACGCTACTGGACCTATAGGAAAATCATGCCCCTTGTCAAAATGTGTCACCTCATTTCAGAGAAAAAGAGTTGCAGCACAATCCTATGCATGCCTATTCAGAAGTAAGTCCTGTGGTGTCCAGCAGAGCTTACTACCACGAAAGTGTTTACAGGATTGCAGCCTTAAAGTCCATCCTATCCCCAGCCATTCTGTAGCATGTAACTGTGACAACACAGCACATGCTGTATGCTATGGCAGGGTTGATCAGCGAGAAATAAAAACTTTACTCACCTCTTAGTAGTCTGCCTGCTCTCCAATGGGTCTCCTATTTTGCTGGTGTAAGTCTGAGGATAGGAAGGTGGTGGAGCAGTTTGGAAAATTGGAGATAGGATCCAGCATGCACTTTTGCCACTGAGATCCACCTCCTCCATCCTGCTCCCCATCCATAATGCACCCCGAACTTTCCCTGAACCACCCACAAACAGCTCCCTCTGACACCTCACCTGGGCCAGCGGAGCATCTTGGTGATTCTGGTACGCAGAGCTGCTGGTTGTTAGGTAGATCAGCTGTCATAAGTGGCCCATAGGATCGTCTCCTAGCCATGTCTCTGAGCTGGCCAATGTTGATGGGAGGCACAATTTTCCTGTGATCTCATTTTCAAACAAGTGGTTTCCCCCACCCACCCTGAGAAAGCTGAGGTCATCCAGTTCCATTCAGTGGTTGTGCCATCTCGGCTGGTGAATTGGAATTGGCTCTTTAAGCACACAGTGCAGGCATATAAAACATTTAGCACTGAAACCAAGCCAAACGGCAACAATGATGTTTCATTAAACAAAGTAACTTGATCCCCATTCTTCCAAATGTCTGGAGGCAGTACATCCATGCACAGGCTTTTGGATACTTATGGTAGTGAATTTTTATGCTGTTCACCTTGCTGTCAGGCTAGCCCACAGCCCCCTTTCCCACTCCCAGAAGGCTAATTTCTCCTTGGGTGCTTTCTCAGTTTGCTCTAAGCTTCTTAAGCATTTCCTGGCATTGGAAAAATTCATTAGTGTCACCTAAAAATTTCCTGCTGAATCATGAAACAGATTGAACGGCCCTACATCTAAACATGGAGGGAGGGAGTGTAGTGATAACACTGAAGTCCTTTTATGAAACCCATCTGTACCCAAAACATGCTTTGTATGTGTGTGTGTGTGTGTGTGTGTGTGTGGGATGGGGGACTTTTTACTGCCTCATAAATGATGCATGCTAGTTTTGATATGGACAAAAGATACCAGCCTTCTGAGACAAATAGATATTAGGTTATAATCAATCATTGATGTCATTTAATCCAGCAATGGCTTCCAGCAGGAAATTAGACCCTAAAGCTTTTATTTTGGTCTGTGTGCTTTGGGGGTATTTTAAAATTTAGTTTTGTAGATTAGATGATGAGATATTTTAGGGCAAACACTTGTGAACAATAAAAAATGATGTATTAATGAACAGTCTGTACATCCAGAACAGCAAAAGGCTGTGCATTTTCCGGGGTGTGGGGCGGGAAACTGAGCTATTCTGTGTGTCTAGTAAGTATAAGGGCATGTACGTCAGTGCAAAAGTGATAATGAAGCTGAGGGATGATGACATAGTAATAATAGTTTGTGGCAAGGTTATAGGAGAATGTAGATAAAACTAAATTGATTTAGTTGACTCTTGTGTTGTTCAAGCGGCACTTTTTAAACTTTTTTTTTAAACCACAGGCATTGAGGTTTTTAGAACAGAGGAAAACAATGATAAATCAGCCATTTTGGGGAATGTTTAAGGAAATGGAACTTGAATTTATCTGCAGCTGTGCAGAATTGTGGTTTGAACAATAATAAGGACATCGCTCTCTGCAGGGCTGCACTTGAAACAACCCCTCCTTGAAGTATTACCTGCGTTTCAGCATTGAAAACAGAGCAGCAGATTTCATCTGAAAGGTTGCAATGAGCACAGGTTAAGCCTGTGCCATTTCCCATTCATGTTCCAGTTCCAGTCAGGAGAGCAGATTGATGAAAGAGAGGTTATCTTTCTGAGCTCTCCCAGTGTACCCAATAATGGATCGTTGTCTGTCATGCATCTCCTTTTTTTCTTGAGTAGGTAACACAAAAACCTTTCCCTACTGCCATAGTGGTTTCATGCTAAGGCAGCCACAATGTGCCCCCTGGATTTGTAGTCAATATTGCGCATAAAGAGTGGCCTGAGCAGGGCCTCTGAGAGGAATTTTACCAGGGGGTACGAAGTTTCTTTTGGGCCCCTTTGCAAAGGGGGAGGGGTGAAACAGAGGGGGGTAGGGTGGTGACGAGTGAGCAGAATAGGGGCAGGGAGGGGCAAAACAGGGTGGGGGGAGGGTAAAGAAAGCTGGAAATGTCTTTGGAGCTCAGGTCTACTAACCCATGTGGCATCCGTAGAATCCCTAGCATCCCCAGTTGTGGTAGTGTCTCCAGCATCCCGTGTGGGCAACAAGTCTGAGTAGATAGGAAATTGTAAGATCTCAGGAAATTTCTGGGCCCCCTCCTTTGGCTCCTGACCCTCCTTTTGACCCCGGGCCTGGGTACAAATTACCCCCTTTATTCCCCTCTCCTAGGCCCTGGGCCTGAGCATTCCTAAATGTCTAGGACATGGCAGGAGAGAGAAGGTTGAACTAACTGCATATATGAGACCCATTGCAAGACCCATCCCTCAAGAATGGGATGCAGCCACGGACCTCCGCAGCCCCGTGTCTGGGGCAAAGCTCTGCAATAGTGCCCTTCCGTGGGCTATTGCCATCCCCTGTGCAGAAATCTGCCGCCCCTACTCAGCAGAGGCTCATGGAGCCTCGCACGACCTCCGCCCACATCGGGGAAACCTCTCTGAGGTTCCCCGATGCTATAAACTGTGCTTCTGGGAAACCAGAAGCACAGTTTCCACCCCTGTCAGGAGCCTCAGAGAGGTTTCTGCGGGGTCCTAGTGGCTGGCACCTAGGGCTTTTGTCTATGGCAGGTACGCAACTGGTGGGATCCTTGCATTGCTTAACATAAAGGCAATATTCTATTTGTGTAGAATGGGCCTGCATGGAGGGGGAAGTTAAGGCGACAAACTATATACCTTGTTTGAATGTGACCTAAATATCCTACTTGGATTGTCAATGAGAGGTCTAAAGTGCCTCCATGAAGAATATACAAAAATTGCTGCATGATCAGGCCAAAGATCCACCAAGTCTGGCATGATGTCTCCCACAGTGACACCTCAGCTGCCTCTAGCAAGGCCAAAAACAGGACAAAAGGGCAGACTTCTCTCTTGCTGTTGCTTCACTGCAACTGGTATTCAGAGACATACTGCTGCTGAGCTTGTAGAAAGTGCATTGATTAGGAGTCATTGATAGCCTGTCATTGATCCATGAATCATTGGATCTGTGATCTAGGAGTCATCGAACTGTGAACGGTGGCACAATCCTAACCTACCTGTACTCCATAAAACACATTGTGACAACACACCGTCTAGGATGCTGGCAGCAGTGTGGCGTCAGGCAGCAGGTCTGGTTGGGTCATTCCTGCTTTTAGTCCTCTAGCACAGAGGCCGATTTAAAGGGCAAGTTGCATATTTTTTAAATTAATTTCACATTTGACACTTCCTTGTCAGCTCTGCTTTCTAGCTTCACTTCTGAAGACAGTTTTGGACTATTTTGACATGGTCTGAAAAATGCAATTAAGCTGAAACATAATTATACTTCTTTTAACTTTCTCCTGCATGGCAGGAGGGCATGACAATAGTTGGGATGAGATGGGATTACCTCTGTTTGTCATCCTGAACTTCTTAGGTCGGGAGCTGGCACTTCACATTGGAAAATCATGTTGGCGGCAATGACTGTAATGGCATGCTAACTGTGGGGACCCAAAGGGTGACAGTGGGTGCACATGCACAGGTTGCCTACACCTATAACACCTGGATGAGCATTTAAGTTCATTATGTTTTAGCACCTCTCACTTTGCATCACCTGAGGTGATAAATGATTGAAGACCAATAGAGGGACAATGCTTAGGAACGTTGTGGCTACTTCACAGAACCAGTTTTCTAAACCTATTGTTCATTCAACTGTAGAATCTTGTGTTCATAAAGGCTGTGCACATCAGCCTTTGCACAACAACTACAGGCTCCATTCACTGGACATTTTCAGCCCCTTTCTTCTCCCAATCACTTTCCAAATCTTAATTTACTATCCGGATGTCTAGTAAGGGATTTGGACCCCCACCCCTACATACCTTGTGATGCTCTCTGTCAAGAGATTTGGAGACATCCACACCCACTTTGCGATACCCTCTGAGGGGCTGCACTTCAGCAATAGAACACATGTTCAGTTTCTGGCACCTCCATCTAGAGCAGGGGTGCCCAAACCCCGGCCCAGGGGCCACTTGTGGCCCTCGAGGCCTCTCAATGCGGCCCTCAGGGAGCCCCCAGTCTCCAATGAGTCTCTGGCCCTCCTGAGATTTGTTGGAGCCCACACTGGCCTGATGCTACTGCTCTCAGCATGACGGCCAACTGTTCGACCTTTCGCATGAGCTGTGGTATGAGGGCTCCCTCTATTGTTTGCTGTTTCACATCTGTGATGCAGCAGTGGCAGCAAAGGAAAGGCAAGCCTTGCTTTGTGCAAGGCCTTTTATAGGCCTTGAGCTATTGCAAGACCTTCATTCATTCATATAAGTTCATCTTTAATAAATTCATTTATGTAAACTTATGTAAATTTATTCAAATTTTAAATGTAAATTAATTCTTTTTTTCCCTTGGCCCCCGACACAGTGTCAGAGAGACGATGTGGCCCTCCTGCCAAAAACTTTGGACACCCCTGACCTAGAGCTAGAAAAGATTCCTGCGTGAGATGTGGGAGACCTGCTGTCACAATACTGGCCTAGATGAACCAGTGGTCTTGATTCATTATAAGGCATGTTCATATGGTCCTATCTGCACTTCCAAACCCATGTATGAATGAGTTGGATCAAGCCCCTGTGGACTTCTTAGTTAATTGTCTTTTCATGTCCATATTTAATACAGGCTGTTTAAATCAAGCAATCAAATAAATAAAATGTATTTTGAAATAAATCCAAATGGTGATTATGTGAATTGACCCTGATGCTAGACGTTTCACGCATCTCAATGATAAATGGAATTACCAAATGATTATTTTAATGTGTGAACTGATCCTCAGTAGGAAAGCAGATTTCAGTTGCGAGTGCCTAAGCTCCCAGACCTGAAACTGTCACTGAAGATTATGCAAAAAAGCAAGAAGTGTTTCTGATGACTTTTGAAGTCATCCATATTGATATATGAAAATTATTGGCATTTTTCTTTCATGTCTCTGTAGAGAATATCTAGCAGAATTGACTGCATATTTAATAAACAACAAAAGTTCATAATGTTGGCTGCTAGTTATTTGAAGTAGAGCTTGTACATTTTGCATCTAGTGTTTCAACGTATTTGAGATATAGCCTGGGTGGCTGTTTTGCAATTACTTTCTGTATTAAGCTCTGAATTCATATTAAACTAAAAATTAAAACAAGAACCATCCCCTTCCACTTAACACATACATTTATATTGAACTGGGATAATGTGTTTCAAAGATATTTTTCTAAAATACTTAAATAAAACAATTCTTGAGGGGGGAACACTTTTAAGCCCTCCTAGAAACTATTGCATATGAAAAGAAACCCCTTTTACTAAAAACTTTTATAAAAAGAGAAAGATGAACTTTGATTTTATGAATAACGACTTGGAATTTTGAATAAGAATATCAAAAGTTGCTAAACTCCTAGGAATTTGTTCCAGAAAGTCTGGAACAGGCTACATCTTTTGATCCTGAGCGTGTGTGATTTCATAATGCAAACTCGCCTCTGCAATCTGCGTTAAGAGGCTTGATATGCCAGTCTCTTTCATATGCTAGCAGATTTATGAAACTGGTTGTACCAGCCAGCCCTCTGCCAGTTGTCAGACCTCATGCTTCAGCTGCGGGGGCCAGAGAAACTTAAGCCAATTCTTACACTCACAATGCCAGACAACACTGACAGATTTTAACACAGCATAGCATAACTTCTAAGTAGGAGTATTACATTGAACCTTAAGCTTTTTGGACACATTAGACCTCCAAAATGAAGATTGTTCTTAGCCATTACTCTCCCCCCCCCCCCATGGTTCCTGCAGTAACTTAAGAAAGCCTTTATAATTTATAAATTATATATATGTGAAGCCAGATCGGAATGAAACACCTTGAATGTAGTGGTTCTTGAAAGAAAGAACCTTCTTTCAAATTGTAAAAATCCCTATTTAATAAGGGATTTAAATAAAGCCTGCCTATGTAAACCGCCTTGAATAAAGTCTTGAATAAAGACCAAGAAAGGCGGTATATAAATACCTGTTATTATTATTATTATTATTATTATTATTATTATTATTATTATTATTATTATTATTATGTTGTTCTTTCTCAGCCAGTGCTAAATCTGGAGGAAACAGGTTTTTCACACTGGAGGAAGTGTGGTGAAGTTGTCTGTCTTCACTAATTTAGAGTAATTTTGCAATCTTCTTCTTCAGTCTTTTGCTGGCGGAGAGCAGGTTGTCCTCTCAGCCAATAAGCTGTAGTAGGTGCCACTGGGATCTGTGTGCCATTTATGACACGCTTCCACTCTTGGTGATTCTTAGTGATATGTCTTGCCTCATTGATGGTCAAATGCTGGTTCATTGGGTCTTCCTCAATGTGTTTGAGCCACATCTTCTTTGGTGCATGCAGCCTGCTGGACTCCACCAGTCAGCCACTTGTATCAGACCCTCAGAAGACTGAATGGTAAAACCAAGTTGACCAATGACAATATCAAGAAAGCAGATGGCACCATAGTGAGCTCCCCTGGTGAATGCCTGCAGCCACAGTGAGCCACTCGTGAGTTGGTCCATTGGAAAGGGCAGACCAAGAGGAACACGATGCCACCGTAATTGTCCCGGTCTGATAAATGCAGGTTCCAAAAACACTTGAATTCCTCCCTCCAAGCTGATAAATGTATTGAATCCTATGGGAAGCAAAACTGAGCTACACGGTTGTGTTTACTCATGAGTAAGCAAATGTTTAATGGTTCCTTGCTATATTTTCCTGCACTTTAAAACCAGTTTGTTTCCATAGGATTTCAATACTATGTTCAGTTCTGTTGGTTCAAATTGCCATCTTCTCAATGTTTTAATTTGGCAATGTTTTAATTTGCGTTTGGCAGCATTAGGTTCATTGTAGTTGTGCACACAAGTGGCCTGTGAATCTTAAATGGCTCCTGTAAGTTTAATTCAAATAGTTGACTATGTAGTTGTGCTCTTCACGTGTGTGTGTGTGTGTGTGTGTGTGTGTGTGTGTGTGTGTGTGTGTGTGTGTGTGTGTGTGTGAGAGAGAGAGAGAGAGAGAGAGAGAGAGAGAGTTGTGTTTTAGGCCTGTTTTATTCCTGTGGCTGTCTGCTGATAGGCATAAAACACATATATACCACCTATATGGTGATTACACATGATAAAAATGCTTTAAAATTTATAAAATATGAATTTGGAATTAAAACACATAACACTGCTTTCAGACTCCCCCCCCCCTTTTTTAGGATAATACTGCCATCCATGAAAAAATAAAACCATTTTAGACTCCCTCTAATAGGATACCCTGTGTCAAATAAACCTCTGTCAGATGTGTTTTTGCCCTGATCCACCTCCACGGCCAGCACTGGTCACAGTGGTGACCAGTGTGCAGGGCACTGTCAGAAATGCATAGCCCTTGCACCAGAAGCAGTGCTCCAAGACTGCTCCAAGACTGTTTTGGAGAGGCTGCCACAACAGCAGACTGCGTGGTATGCCAGCAGATCACAGGTCTGCCAGGCTACCATTTGGTTAGGATTGGGCTGTAAGCTGGGCAAAAGCAGCTAGGGAAGCTGACACCTATGCATTCAAGTGCAAGACTGAATCCAGGACCTCTCCCAAATTGCAAACCTGCTCCTTCAATAGGAGTGCAACTTCATCCACCACAGCTGCTAATCCCTAAACTGGGTTGCAGGTCTACTAATATCACCTCTCTCTTGTCCAGACTTAATTTCAACTTGTTTGCCCTCATCCACACAAACTTACTCATCACTTAAGATCTTCTTAGGCCCTTGTCTTGGTGGTCCCACCTTGGAAGGTTAAGAAAATAACTGCTAGAGAAAAAACTTCTTATAATAATATAATAACAGGTATTTATATACCGCCTTTCTTGGTCTTTATTCAAGACTTTATTCAAGGCGGTTTACATAGGCAGGCTTTTTATTTAAATCCCTTATTAAATAGGGATTTTTACAATTTGAAAGAAGGTTCTTTCTTTCAAGAACCACTACATTCAGGTGTTTCATTCCGATCTGGCTTCACATTCTGTCCTCCATCCTCCCACGCTCAGAGCAGATGGAATAGCTCGGCTTCAGCTTGTCAGCTGCTTCAAGGTCGTACGGTGCCGGTGGCCTCGAACTGGCGACCTTGTGGATGTTATCTTCAGGCAGACAGAGGCTGTACCCTCTAAACCAGACCTCCTGTCCTTCTTTCACTGTATTGTTCCAGTTTTGCAGTTTCCTCCAAAGGAAAGTCACGTAGCACAGCATGAAAATGGGGGGGGGAGGGGGGGTTAATTGTTCTATCACTTTTGGTGTCTCTTACATGGTGGCAGGCTGCTTACCAGTATGTTTTCTGAAGAAAATGACATGCCTTCATGGCAACATAGGGGGCTGCCATGTTTTCCACCTAGAATTCACCTGCAATGATGTTACATTGTGACATGCTTCATTCCCGGACATGTTCTGAAAAGCAGGAGCCAATCACTGGGAAGGGCAGCAGCACTAGAAGCACTGCCAGACTTTTCATCAGTGTTGCCCCAGAATTGTCTTCAAAAAGCAAACAAACAAAAACACAAGTACTCATCAAAGTCACAAAACTGCCACACAAAAATACCGTGTTCTGTTCTGCCAACACCACTTCAAACGCCATCCAGGATCCACATATGCAGCAAAATTATTTTCAAAGGCTATATTCAAGTCAGTGGTTGTTTGAGTCGACAGATCAGGAGAGAGATCTTGGGGTGGTGGTGGACAGGTCGATGAAAGTGTTGACCCAATGTGCGGCGGCAGTGAAGAAGGCCAATTCTATGCTTGGGATCATTAGGAAGGGTATTGAGAACAAAACAGCTAGTATTATAATGCCGTTGTACAAATCTATGGTAAGGCCACACCTGGAGTATTGTGTCCAGTTCTGGTCGCTGCGTCTCAAAAAAGACATAGTGGAAATGGAAAAGGTGCAAAAGAGAGTGACTAAGATGATTACGGGGCTGGGGCACCTTCCTTATGAGGAAAGGCTACGGCGTTTGGGCCTCTTCAGCCTAGAAAAGAGATGCCTGAGGGGGGACATGATTGAGACATACCAAATTATGCAGGGGATGGACAGAGTGGATAGGGAGATGCTCTTTGCACTCTCACATAATACCAGGACCAGGGGACATCCGCTAAAATTGAGTGTTGGGCGGGTTAGGACAGACAAAAGAAAATATTTCTTTACTCAGCGTGTGGTCGGTCTGTGGAACTCCTTGCCACAGGATGTGGTGCTGGAGTCTAGCCTAGATGCCTTTAAAAGGGGATTGGACAAGTTTCTGGAGGAAAAATCCATTATGGGGTACAAGCCATGATGTGTATGCGCAACCTCCTGATTTTAGAAATGGGTTATGTCAGAATGCCAGATGCAAGGGAGGGCACCAGGATGAGGTCTCTTGTTATCTGGGGTGCTCCCTGGGGCATTTGGTGGGCTGCTGTGAGATACAGGAAGCTGGACTAGACGGACCTATGGCCTGATCCAGTGGGGCTGTTGTTATTTTCTTATGTTCTTCAAGTAATGGAAAGATATATCACGTCCTGGCTCTCACATTAACAAGATTGCTGATATCAAACGAAAACCCACATTCTGCTGGTGGTATCCCTTGTTGGCATGTAACATAAAATAAACCGTGGCTGTACAAACAAGGGCTGTTTTGGACATTACAACAAATCCCACTTCATGAGGCAGCTCGACTTTCTGTAGTAATTCTTTTGATATCTTTTATTGCATCCTCCCCCAGTAGTGCCGCCTGAGGTGTTTCTTTAAGTGCTGCGATGCTCTGCAGTTTGTTATTAAAGAGAGTGCTCAGTTGGTGTTTTCGTGTAACATGTCCCTCCATCCTGCATTACTGACAAAGCAGTGACAGCCACTAACAGAGCAGTACGCTGCACCTGTCTCCTCTCTAGCTCACGTCTTCCCATCAAACTTGACTGCAGGAGAGAAATTAGCTAATCATTGATAGGGCATGCCGCTGAATAAATTCCAAATCGCTGCTAGTCCTTTTTTTTATATAAATAATTCAAAATAAAATGAGAGCTAAAGCAAACACAGCTGTAGCTCATGCTCCATCACCCACCTGCTGATGGTACATCTTAGCTGGCATCTGCTGACTCCGACTTGCACACTCACCACCTCCTCCCCTTCCACAGCCCTACAATGTCAGTAACAATGAATCCGCCCCGGCCTTCTCAAGCTGCGCCATTTGGCTTTCGACAGACAGCATCAGAAGGCCCACGAAGGCTTCATTCCGTCCCTCAACCATCATATTCTCTTACTTGCAACTCAAATTTCTCTGCTGGTACACATCCTTCAGAAAATGCCTGCGGCTGCATAGTGTTTGACTAGCTCATGCAGTTATCTTTGCAGAAAACATGTACGAGGAAAAAGGAAAAGCCTACTCAAAATGAAGAGTTAGAAAGGAGTCCATATAATCCAGTACTGACTATTTTGAAGAGTACGGACTCTTCAAAGTAGCTTTCTCCCAATCTGTGACCTTAAGAAACTTTAGTTCAGATACCAGTGATTGACTGTTGTATGCAAATATTCATATGAATAGTTGTCAATATGGCCATAGGCCAGCGTGTATCACAAAACAACATTCCACACACATTATATGATACATTATACCAGTGGTTCTCATACTTTTAACACCGGGACCCACTTTTTAGAATGAGAATCTGCCAGGACCCAGCAGAAGTGATAGCATGACCAGAAGTGCCATAATCAAGCAGGAACATTCTTAACAATCCTAGGCTGCAATCCTGCCCACACTTTCCCAGGAGTAAGTCCCATTGACTATTGTTGTTTAAAGCACATACATAGTAGCCTGCGCAATTGGGGGGGGGGGAATTAGTGAACTGTGGAAAAGTGAAACTGCCGATCTTGGATCCACAGTCAAGGTGACACACCTGTACATTTATCCTACAGTACGTGAGGTGATAGGCTCGTGTGGAAGATATTCATGGGAGAGAAAGATGTACAGAAAAAAATATATACATTGGCTGTACTTTGTATGAGACAGAACTGTCTTTCTACATCAAATATCCATCTTTAAACAGAGAACACACAATCAAGTAACAAATTGTCTGTGAAAGTACCAAATTGTTCAGATATTTTTTTATGCTCAGACTCCAGTTTCTTTGAGACCACATATAATTCAAAAGAGATAATTGAGTGAAATGATTGTAATTCTTGAAAGCAAAAATATATCTTTAGTGGAAGCTAGGCATCTTGGAAATATTATCTGAATGGCTTTTAAAACACAAATGCTTCAATTACAGTGGTAGCAAATCCTGCCAGTCTTGTGAAGTCAACGATAACTTTGAACGGTAAAATATAGATTGCAGAATGCACAGCAGGGTCTTGTGTTTTAGATCTGTAGCTTCCAAATGGCAGGCTCAATTTGTAATCACCTCAAGGACCTCGAGGAAAGGCATCCTCTGTCCCTTCTTATCAGAAGCAAAACAAGAACTTATTTCAAATCTCGAGGTCCTGACTGTAGTAGCTTTATTTCTTTCCTGCCCTAGAATAATTATCATGTTTTAGATCTTTAACATTGTCTGGCACTAATAGCCTTCTGTGCAGTAAGCAATATGCAACAAAAGTCTCCTGGTATGGCACAAAATTAGTGAAAGGGGGCCGGCTTTAGAACAAGATAACAGAATTTAGAGATGCCGAATAGGTTGGATTAGGACTGCTCTAATTTAGAAATTAGTCTCCTTTTCTGATCTTCAAAAGATCTCATTACTTTTAAAAAGAGAAACCTATGAATTGATGCAAGAGTGGTATGTGTCTGTATAGATAGATTCCTGCTATTATCTTACTCAACATTTAGTGAGCAGAATAGTTGCTATTTTAGTAACAAGAACTGCAGGAGAATAGTAAGAAAAAGCCCAGATAGTTATCTCTGTCAGTAGACGTGCTGTCTGATGTTGGGTAGGCTTTCTGCGTGAAACAGAAAGGGGCCTACAAGATGACCCCCAGTCAGAAATAAAACTGGTGAGTGCAGAACAGTGACTTATACTCAGTGGTGCAATTGCATTGCTTTTATGTAGTTAATTGGCTGGAAAATATAACAGGAGTGAAGTGTCAGGAAGTAATGCTTCTTAGGGAGTTGAATAAAGTATTGGAAGGTGGCATTCAGCGTGATAATGGCCCAATCCTATGTACTGCCTATGGCAGCTGACCTTGTGATCTGCTGCAGTACGTTCTGTTATGGTAGCATGAAAGGTGTGCTGCTGTTGTGCACTATGAAGCCATTGGCACAAATTGCCAGAGGCTCCATGAACCCACCAGTGAATCCCATGTGCTACTTCAGAGCAGGTATGGTGAAAACAGGTATGGTTCATAGGTGGTTTGTGGGCAGTTTGGGGGAGGATAGGGGTGGGGAGTGTGGTGGGTGGGGATCATGCCATGATCTTATCCCCATTTTCCTGTCCCAACACACCCCTTGTGGGTCCTTGGACTTAATGCCAACTAAATAGCTGGCATAGGTCCGAGGTGTCTCATTCATTAATGACCAGGCAGCCTCTTAAGAGGTGAGTAAAAATTATTTTTACTTACCTATCCCAGGCCATCTGGGCATACTCCCACAGCATGCAGCTCATGCTTGGGTGGCATAGCTGCATAGTGTAAACTGGTGGAGGATAGGATTGGGCCATAAGAAACTGAAAAAGAAAATAGAATATTTCTTAGTCCAAACAGCCAAAGTCCAGTCCAGAATGGCTCTGATGCTATCTTCCCAGAAGGGAACAAAAGAGTTTGATTGTGGTGGGGATGAGTTTCTTGGGCACAAAAAAGGCATGGCTTCTGGGTGTACCCTTGACCATTGGGTGAGGATCAGCAATATTGGCTGATTTGCAGCATGAAACCCAACAATATTAACTTTTGGCAGAGATACCTTAAGCAAAGTATCCCTTACCCACCACACTCCCCACCCCTATCCAAACTGCCCACAAACCACCTATGAACCGTACCTGTTTTCACCATACCTGCTCTGAAGTAGCACGTGAGATTCACTGGTAGGTTCATGGAGCCTCCGGCAATTTGTGCCAATGGCTTTGTAGTGCACAACAGTGGCATACCTTTCATGCTACCATAACAGAATGTACAGCAGCAGATCACAAGGTCACTTTCTACTGCCTGTCTGGAATTTGAATAGACACACACAATCCCTGCACTGACGGTGATCAAGGGATTGTGTGTGTCTATTCAAATTCCAGGCAGGCAGTAGAAAGTGGCTCTTTGCATGGAACTTTACTGAAGTGAGAAAGAATGTACATTGCCTTGTCATTGGACCTGTCTTGTCAAGACTTTCAAACAGAGAGGTAAGGGGGAAGCTTGGTATCAGGAGTGAGGATGCTGAAAGCAGGAAGTACCTGAGACTAAGAGATGAAGACTTACCATACTAAGGTTACCTATTGTGTTCATGGCATTCGTGAGGGCTTCCTGATTCATCATTCAGGCTCTGAGCCTCTGTGTTTCTTTCATGCTCAGACTCTCTCATGAGTCTGGGGAGATGAGGGCAAAAGTCTTCCATATGTCTGTCTTCCTTGGAAATATGTTGAATGGCACGTAAACAAAGCGAGAGACTGTACTAAGTGTCAGTGTGGTAACTTTCATCTTAACTGCCTAGTCCGCTAATCAACACATTCTGCTGACATTTCTTGGACACCAAGTAGCGTTGGCAAGTCACCCACAACACAAGGAATTGTGAGAAGCAAATTTACAGACAAAATGTGGTAAAATGCACCCTGATACAGCTTTGAAACTAAGATGTGGATTCTGTTTGCCAGCCAGTAACTCCAGAAATAGGGTTATGACTGAAGCTTATATGGAACTGCATGAACAAACACAGGATGGAGTCTAGTCAGAATGTAAAGATGGCGACACTGGTTTGATAAGTAGAATCCTTTGCTGACTTCATTGACCTCTTTGGGTGGTTTTAACCCTTTCCTTCCCCTTACATAACAGGAACACAGTGTGCAGCCACCCTGCTCCATGACACTTCTGTTTCCTAGTGATGCATGCTGGGTTCCCAGAATGCACTGTTTCTGTTAATTGGAAATAGAAGAGGCATGGAATGGGAGGCTGCATGCCACAATCTTTCTAAGTAAAGGGAAGAGGAAATGGGAAGCCTCTCTTCCCCCTTCTTTCCCATGGGTGTGAGCCTACTTGATGTCAGCTTGCCCTGCTCACTTGTTTGCTTGCCTTGCTCACTTGTCACTCCCCCTCACTTGCCTGCCTGCTGATAATCGCTTGCCCTCTCCTGCCTACTTGCTTGCTGGCCCCAGCAACCAAAGGGGGGTACAAGCATGCACAAGAGTAGCAAAATTATGGGAAGATCAGTCAGGACGTGAGTATGGCCCACCACTCCCTGTCACCAAAGGGCTGGGGAAAAAAAAAACAACGACTCAAGGAAGACACTAGCAAACAACCACTTGGAAAAAAAATGTTATGCTGGGGTGACTTGAAGGAGTGGCTCTCCCCTGGCTAAATATAAGAGAAGGTTCATTTTCAAAAGTACCCATTTGACCAGTTAGAAAGGTAATTCTCCATATTATCCACAAATTGGAGCTGTGAAACTGAGGCCCAAATCCTAACCAACTTTCCAGCACTGACACAGCTGTGCCAATGGGGCCTGTGCTGCACTCTGAAGTTGGGTGGCAGTCAGGGAGGCCTTCTTAAAATAAAGGAATGTTTGGTCCCTTACCTCGGAGCTGCATTGTCCTTCCCTTGGTGCTGGAAAATTGGTTAGGATTGCGCCCTGAGGCTGATTAGGCCTGCCTAAGACCACCCACAAAGTCCATGGCAGAGGTGAGATTTGAATCAGGTCAGTCCTGGTTACGTTGCAGACTCTGGGACAGCAGCTACCTATTATAATTAATCTTGAAAATTATTAAAAGCACACGTTAGGATAATTGACAGAATTATTTCATCATATGAAGGAAGTTCATATATTTGGCCACATATACGGCACCCTGAGTGTATAGATTCTTGAGTTCTCCTAATAATGTGTTCTAGCTATTTTAGTTTCTGTCCAGTTGTGCTTTTCTTTCACTAGCTCCAGGAGCAGCCCATAATAAACATTAAAAGAGATTGCAGAATTATCAGCTGCTACTTTTCACAAGCTGAACTGATTAAATTCCTGGGGTCTCATTTTCATAACAAAGGCTGAGCTAGAAAACAGTACACTATGAATTGTCCCTTGAAAGTGATTAAGATAAGGACAGAAAATGGCACAAATGAATCCCATTCCTCCATTGCATCTTTGTTAGCGCATAGTTAAAGTCATCTTTTGATCCTTGTTCTCTCTGCAGGAGTTGAGAGATACAGCTTGCAGAGGTGATACTGACATGCTTTATCTTTGGCAAAGCAAGGAATTATATCGCTAGCAACTGCTTTTGTAGATACCCTTGCAAAAAGGCAGTAGTCATCCTGAGACTGTCTGCACATCCTGACTTTCCTCTCCAAATTCTCATCCATGCTTTTGTTCTGAAGTTGTCCAAAGTTGGCATGGGTAAACACATGGGGCCATAATGATGTGCCAGTAAAACAGACTTTGTGCTGGTTTGTAAATATTTATTTGCCAAACTCATAATACTACATCTTATATGACATGTAGCTGACTTTTACAAAATAAGTTTTTCTTTCTCTGGGAGATAGCAGTATTTGCAATAGCAAAAATTTTCCCTTGTATGGGATATTAAATTTGAGCAAATAACATTAGCCTTTGATGAAACCTATGAAATATACAGAATTGGGCATTCTCCATTGATTTTGTGTGGTTGTACATTTTTAAAGAGATTTTATTTTTGAAACTACAATGCCTATATCTGTTTTTTTATTTCAGTTTAGAAAATACTCTTGCAGCTGAATCCTAACTAAATTCTCACGTGATAATGCAGCACATCATATTGTATACTGCATCTCGTGGAGGAATTTCAGCTGCTGGAAATTTGTCCCCTTGTCCCATTGCCCTAGGGCAGCATTTTTCAACCGCTTCTAGTGTGCCGCAAGGCTGCCTCAGGTGTGCCACGAGATCAGAGCAGACAGGCAGCAGCCGCTCACGCGGGGGAAGCTGCTGCTTTGAGCCTTATGCGCAGCAGAAGGAAAAGGAGCAGGCAGCCAGCCAGCGAAGGGGCTGGTTGCGGCTGCTTTGCACCTCCTGCTGTTGCTTGCTCTTGCTCCTGAGAGAGACGAAGGCTGCAACCCAATCCTGATTTACCTGGGAGTAAGCCCCATTATTATAGGGCTTACTTCTGAGCAGACATGCCTAGGATTGGGTATTGTCCTTACCTCATCTGCGTGCTGATTGGGCAACCAGAGAAGCTTGGAGGAGGTCCTAGCAGGTGGAGTGAGTGAGAACGAGGGAGTCAGGAGCAGGTATGAAGTGAGTGAGTCTGCTGAGGCCACCAGCCTAAGAACTGGCTGACTCAAAGGGTCCTGGAAAGTTCCTTTTCCTTGCCTGCAACTACTCAAAGCGACCTTCCCCGCATTGCCTTTTGCCTTTTAGGGGAAGGGCATTGGGCCCCAATCCTCTCCATACTTACCTGGGAGTAAGCCCCGTTGACTATAATGGGGCTTACTTCTGAGTAGACATGCCTAGGATTGGGCTTTTGGTCACACTTTTTTTTTTTCTTAAATACAGGAGCAGGCAATTGGTACTTCTCCCCACCCCACTCCCTCCTGCAGGCACACTGCCCCCCAAATCTCATAATTGCAGTCATCACCTCTCTTCCTGTCCCTCCCTTCACTCCTCCGCACCTTCCAAAGGTTCAGAATCACTGGTTTCAAGTTCTCACTTCCCCCCACTCCAGTTGAATCCTGTAGTTGTTTCACTCATGTCTCTTCATTGCCCCTCACCCCACAGCTCTCCTGTGTCCTCAGTCTGACCTCTCTTTGCCAGCACTTCCTCGCATAACACTTTAATAACATTTTTCATCCTTTTCACAATCACATATCCTTTCCTCTCCAAGCTTCTTGTGAGTTTCTTTGTCATGTAATAATATAATTGTATTATTTATATTAACAATTAATTGTAATGTAGTGATTTAATGTCAGTAAAAAACTGGTAGTGTGCCTTGACAATTTTAGTGCCTTGTTGGTGTGCCGTGAGCTGAAAAAGGTTGAAAATGGCTGCCCTGGGGTAAGACCCAGCAGCTGTTGTGGGTCAACTCAGACCCGTGCCAGTGTTATCACTGGTGGAAGTCCAAATTGATCCATGCAGGCAGATCAGGCCCAGGAAGAGGGTGAGGATATGGTGAGGATATGGATATGGCACAGCCAATCCGCCCCCCCCTGGGCCCGATACACCCACCCCACCCCAGCCCCATTTCACCCTTCCCCCACCCTCCCTCTGCACTTCTGGTCCAATGGGCATCCTTCACTCCACCAACATGCAGGGGAAGGCTCTGCCCTTCTCATGGATGTGCCAACTTGTAGCACTATTGCAAAGTATTTTATAGCACTTCTGTGAAATTTTGCATGTGTTCCACCAGCAAAGCGATGCAATAGGATTGGTCCGTTGATCTCTGTAGGGTTAATTTGACTGGAATGACTTAAACTCAGCACACTCAGTTCATTCTGGTGTTCAGAGTGGAAGATAAATATATCCAGTGAAATATGAAGGTTAGGATTAAGTGCTGTGGTATTAAATTATTTTCACAGTTTGACCAAAGACCAGCTCAAAGGATTACACCAGGGAAGAGAGAACACTTTCGTTTAACTAGTATAGTATGAACTGCAATTGATTTTGATTTTTGAATACTCTCAAGTGAGCAAGAATACAAATGTCTACTGCTTTCTGGTATGCTAAAAGTTTCCATTTCTATACCACACTGTATTCTAGGTTCATGCATCTGGATCCTAAGAGAGTCTAGAGCAGGGGTGTCAAGCTCGTTTCATACAGAGGGCTGAAGTTAGTATTCATGGTGTCTCTGAGCTCTGGAAGTGACATCATTAAGCAGAAAGTGATATCATAAAGCAGATGATGGCCAGCAATAAACACTTTGATCTCACATAGAAACTCATTACCTGCAAATGACAGAAGAGAAAATGTTCATATTTTCAAGATATGAGAGAGTCCAATTATCACTCTTGAAGAACAGAGTGCCCAGTTATAACAGAACCCAATTATAATGGGGGCTGGATAAATTGCTTCTGGGGGGTTGCATTTGGCCTGTGGGTCTTATGTTTGACACCTCTGGTCTAGATGAGTCTAGAGTCTAGGGTCCTTGGAGAGTCTTTTATTTATTTATTTGGTTTTTGTATCCTGCCTCCTTACCAAATGCTCCCAAGAAGTCTTTCAAGAAAAATCAACAATATTATAAGAATAGCATGCAGAAGAACAAATGACCATAAAAGCAACCTGTAAAACAATATGGATAATAACTAAAATCCCGGATACTGTACTAAAATGGCAAAAGAGAATTAAAGGTTGCATTAAATGCTGCTCAAAGCCATTTTCAGGTTGATGGGGCTCCTTCCTCCTTACAGTAGCAGCAGAGCCATCATCTGTTCTGTGAGGAGGAGGAGTAGGAGGAGGAGTCAGCAAGACAAAGAGTCACAATCACTGCTTCCATGGCCTTGTCCTCTTCAAGTATGAATTGTACTTCTCCTCCCACAGTGATCAAAGAAACACAGTCCTGGGAGGTGGTGGAGAAGAAGAGGAAGACACCAAAGAGGCAAACATGCACCCCCCACACCTTTTCTGTTGTAATGATTTATCACGGATTGATTTTCTGTAAGTCATTCTGGGAGCCCTTTTTATGAAAATTCTTGGAATGAATGAATGAATGAATGAATGAATGAATAGGGGGCTAAGAGAACAGAATAGTTTTCACTGGGCACTTAAAGGTCAACCAGAAGGGTGTGAGGGATGTATAGAGATGAAGTTCCACAATGTGGGCACCACCACAGAAAAGGTAACACACATCCAACGGCAAGGGCAGCTGGGAGATGATCTCAATTAATGGGGCAGGTTCATGTGAGAGAGGATGATTCTTTCAGTTTTCAAAGACTGTATACCTAACCTGTATTGCCTTTGACATTTTTATAACTATACAGGTGTGAGTCCTTTAGCAACATTTTGGTTAACACCAGGATCGCATAACCAATGATGACGTGTGTTCACATGGTTGTTGGGGGCACACACCAACCCTCTGAAAGTGAGGGAAGCTCCTCTCCCCCCTCCTCTGGAAGGTTCTCTGAGCCTCCCAGAGGCAGTGCACGTTTGAGCGCTGCCTCTACAAGGCTCAGACTGAGGGAAATCATGTCTCTTGCATGTTTTCCGGTTTCCTCCATGAAACCGGAAGTTGCACGAGATACACAATTTCCCTCAGAGCAGACATGCGCTGCCTCTGGGAAGCTCAGATGACCTTCCGGAGGAGACGAGAGGAGGGTTGGGGTATGTACCCCCGACAAGCACATGACCACAAGTGGTCATCGATTATGCGGAGCATCCCCTTTCCTGTGGAGGATCCGGATTGCATCAAGCACCACTTGACAACAGGGATCGCGGTCCTTATCCAACTGTATTTTAATATGACTGTATTACGACTGTATTACGACTGTATTTTAAATTCCTTTCTATTTGCATTAAATCACTGTTCCCAAAAAACCTAACACAATAGCAACAGAGAACAAAAATGAATGTAATTCATTATAATATTTTTGATTACTCTGAAATCTGCTCTGCCTTAATTCTTCTAGAACAGGGGTGCCCAAACCCCGGCCCTGAGGCCACTTGCGGCCCTCAAGGACTCCTAATCAGGCCCACGGGTAGCCCCCAGTCTCCAATGAGCTTCTGACCCTCCAGAGACTTGCTGGAGCCCGCGCTGGCCTGATGCAACTGCTCTGTGTGAGGGCAACTGTTTGACCTCTCACATGAGCTGTGGGATGAGGGTGCCCTCTACTGCTTGCTGTTTCATGTCTGTGAAGCTGCAGGAGCAGAGAAAGAAAGGCCAGTGTTGCTTTGTGCAAGGCTTTTTGTAGGCCTTGAGCTATTGCAAGACATTGATTCATTCATATAAGTTCCATCTCTAATATATTCATGTATGTAAATATATGTAAATTTATTCAAATTTGAAATGTAAATTAATTCTTTTTTATTCCCGGCCCCTGACTCAGTGTCAGAGAGATGATGCGGCCCTCCTGCCAAAACGTTTGGACACCCCTGTTCTAGAACCATGTTCTGTGCAACCAAATTAGGAACTGCCCTCAGGTCTATGTTGCTCAGCAGCTCATTTGAGATACAGCTGTTGCAGCTGCCCTACTGTCCCATGGGGGAGGGAGTCTGGAGTGTTATAGGCCATGAGGCTGTTCCATCTTCTCTGCCCTTAGCATCTCTGAGCAGAAATGATGCCCTGACATATTCCAGGAAGGTAAGATGGGTCAAAGGACTGGCACATAGCCTGAGTTTTGCTCATTGCTTTACCTGCTAATAAGATCGCATTCCAGTATAAGTTAGGATTATATAGATATTCTCTGCTGTAATCAGACTTACTCTTATATGAGCATTGGCCCAGCTGTATCAAGGCCTGCCATGATATATATATCAGGTATATTATTTTAATCAATATTTTTATTGATTTATTGATTATTTTAAAACTCTTTTATTTTATTTTTATTTTGCTTGATTTTTTTTAACCTGACCTTGCAATAGTCTGCAACCTTACTTGTTTGCTCCAACCTATTTAGGTACACACCTGCATTGTAAGTTACTCAAAAAAGTCTCCTTGTAAGCAAACGTGGATCTGCCTTATCATTTCCTTGGTATCCCAAAAAGACCTTCAAGCGCACAGCCATGGCGTGCAAATTGCTACACAATTCCCACTAGTCACAGGAACGACTGAATGAGAAGATATGATACCGCAGAACACTGCCACATGATGGAAGGAGTAGGAGCAACCCCAATGTAATTGTGATTTATTATTGTAAGCTTTCCTGAGCCTTCTAGATTGACAGAAATCAAAGAAATCATATACATTTTTTGCAGATTACAATGAGGTTTCAATAAGTAAATCGTAGAAATTGAAACCTTCACTTATAGCCAGTCTCACTTCTGTTACTGGTACAAGCTGAGGGAAAAGTTTGGGGCTAGATGACAGACAGTGAGGCAAGGTGAGCATTCTTCACCCACATAAGTTGATATCCATCCCCTTACCATACTTGCAAAGGAATCTTGGAAAATCTGTTGACGCACAAGGATCTGCCACTCTCACGTCTCATCTGGCCCTTGTTACTAATTCGAAAATTACCATGCGGGCTAAAAATAGGGTACTGCAGTCAAGAATAGTTTGCTGTGAAGGAGAAAGCAGTATGAGAGAAAATGAAGAAGGCAGAAAGGAGGCCGCCCACAGCACACAGCATCCACTATGGTAGATACAACTAAAATACATTATTGGACCAGAAATTATTAGTAATAATAATACTAATACTAATACAGGTATTTATATACCACCTTTCCTGGTTGTCAGATTTCTCCTCAGACTTTATTCAAGGTGGTTTACATAGGCAGGCTGATTAAATCCCCATAGGGATTTTTATAATTGAAAGAAGGTTCTATCTTTCAAGAACCACAACAGTCCAGATGTTTCACTCTGATCTGGTTTCACATTCTGGCCTCCATCCTCCCATGCTGAGAGCAGATGGAATAACTCGGCTCAGCTTGTCAGCTGCTTCAAGGTCGCACGGTGCCGGTGGCCTCGAACTGGCGACCTTCGGATGTTATCTTCAGGCAAATGGAGGCTCTATCCTCTAGACCAGACCTCCTGCCCAGAAATTACCAGAAATTATTAGTATTAACTGTAATTTTTTTTAAAGTTAATGCCTTAAGGCTTATTATGGAATTGAAGAATGTTAGGACAAAAAGACTTTCTATAAAGGAACATTATTAAACTGGAAGACTAACAAAGCCTAAAGGTGTTTTCAGTCAGACAATGATTAATATTGGTGTAGTATTGGAGGAAAGAATATGGAAGGTCCATTCCTTTCACTTGTCCTCTCCAAAAGCGAAACAAAACAAAAACCCCCAAAACTCACTGCTCTAAAGTTTTCTAAGAATAATAAAAGTCTGCATGTTGTTTCTCCTCTTTGTTAGGAAAATGCATCTTTAAGTTAGATTTTTCTAGAAACTTGCAAATACACTAATCCTAACCTGGGCTGGAACAGGCAAGCCAGCTGGCCTGTGCTGTATCCACAAGGTTGGGGCTGGCTGTGGCACAACCTGGGGCAAGGGGAATTGATCCCCCTTACCCTGGGTAATGCAGCAGTGCCCCAAATGGGGCTACCTAAAGAGGTGGCACAGATCTGAGTAGTTCAGCACTTGACTGGGCCTATAGGGAGGGGGGTTAGGATCCAGCCTTAAGGGATCAACCCCACGAGCCACCCACTGCACTCCCTCCACCCGCTCCAGAATGCCCCAGTTCTGCCCTCCCCGGGCTTACTCCAGCACGGGTAGGCCAGTGTGTGTCTTTGAGCCAGCCTCCCCAACTCCTAACTCATCGCAGATGTGCCTTATCACATTTTTGTAACACTCCTTGGCTGGTACAAGGCACTTATGCCAGCTGACAGAGCGCTTGGGATTGTGCTCTAAAGCAATTTTTGTTAATCCAAGATGGGCAGATCAAAAGGTTTATCATTGGTGAAGTGAAGCATAAAGTCTTGGCTCTGTTCAAAGCACAGAAAAGAGTTACAGGACTGTCTCCATTTCACTGCTTCTTGGGCATTTGGACTGAATGAATTCATTGATGTCAGGATTTATGGATGACTTGATCAGGAAAACCTATTCAACCATGTATTTTTGATAGCTCCCTTAAGTTCCATCTTCTGAGGTGCACAAAGAAGTTCCATCTTCTTTCCCGCCAAGAAAGAAAAAGTAAGTTCTTTTTGTCCATCCTCATGGGAGAGCCAAAATGACTTGTCTTAGGAACCAATCCTAAAGGGTCATAGCACTGGCGCTGAGCTTCAGCATCACTCTGGGTGTTGTAAATGTGCTGTTAGTCATGTTTATGGCACCCTCAGAGTAGGGAGTGCTTGCACCGGTCCAGCGTCAGTTGGCACTGGGCTCAGCACTAGGTGGAGGATGCCACACACATTGAATGATACATAACATGATGGTATTACTCAAAAATACCAAGATTTTCACAATTTTGGCACTAGTGGTGTCATTCTCCCAAGTGCATCGGCACCCCCTTAGTGTTGCCACTGCTTCAGTCCTTGCTCATTTCCAGGTATGCCCCCTATTAAAAATTAGTTCCTGGTCAACTGTGTTCCTATCCATTCATACTCTTTCTGAATAGCAGCTTTGCCCTGAATTATTTAGGTGTGTCCAATTACGTTAATTTGGTGTGGTTCCTAAACACATATTAAGAAACAAGGAATTTGCAGGGCAAAAGGTTAATCCATTCAGGAAAATAATAAATTGAGAGAATAACTATCACTTTCAAGTGCAACATCACAGCTCTGATAACAAGAATGATTATATTGGAAAATGTCACTAGTCACACCTTTGATTTACTAGGAGGCGTTTTACTACTTGTCAACATCAAAATTGATGCCAACACTCTCACACATATCCTATTCACTTGGTTTGTTTTTCTGAGAAGTATCACTGTGATTAGGATTGTTTTCAGTGCTGAACAAGCTAATAATGATGACCACGTTGCAGGCTGATATGCCGCAATGCAGCCATTAATAATAAAGAGAAAATGAGGCGAATAACCAGATCAATCTGCACGAGGCAATTTCAGATTGAATTTCAAAATTCAATATAGGAATCAAATTGAAAAGACTGTACCCCAAACAAATAATAGTTATAGTGGACTGAAAATGTGTATATTAAGGATATTATTTTACATACTCATTTGAGGAAGGTGATCAAACTCTGATAATAGTATAATTCTGTGGATAGAGGTGGGTGAAAATGGTGATAAAAAAACTAAGCATAGGGGGTGCAGTTGACATCAAAACCAATACAGCCCCATCTCTTGCTGCTGTTTAGTCAGTTTTCATTCCCCCATCTGAGAATATTTACTGCCAATCAGGCCATACCTCACTTCTAAATACATGTCTAATTCAGCCCTGATTTGACTTCCATCATCATGTAGCAAAATTTCATTGATTATGTGGTGCCTTAATTAAGCCATGGAATGGGGTGGCAGGTGGATTGGGCCTGGGAAGGGGTGGGTTACATGGCAGTGGTGCCTGCCAAATCCAAACACCCTTTCCGACCCTGAATCATCTTTTTGAGTGAAGACAGACTTGCGTCAGCGATATTGCGGGCACAGGTCCAAGTTGACTCATGACAGCAGTTAGGGCTTACCCTGGGGCAAGGGAACAAGTAATCCCTTACCCTGAGGAGGTCTCCACATGCCTAAACTCCCCTGTGGGATACAGTGGATGCTAAATTGGTGTCACTGCATCACCAAGCAGGGAATTATGGTGGATTGGGCTGCTCAATTAATTGACAGCCCAATCCAAAGTAACTCCCTTACCACAGATGCACCTGTGCCAAAGTGGTGCATGCTACCACCTTGTTCCCTTGCCCCAGGACAAGCCTCCACTGCCCCAATGGGTTTACTTGGACCTGTGCTCGCTATTTTGCTGGTGCAAGTTCGAGTGGACCTGGGTAGGTGGATCAAGGCCAGGAAAGAAGAATAGTATATTGACAGAGCTGCTGCCGCCAATAATTGCCCCCTTCCCACCCGCGAAACACCCCACCCTGACCCGTTCTGTGCCCCATTTTTCCCTCTCCTCAGCCCATTCTGCTCACTACTGATAGAGAGATTTCTGGGACTTGGTCTCTGGGTCAGATGCTAAGCAGACATAGACTCCTTTAAAAGCACATAGAAAAATTTATTTACATGCTATTTACAGATTAAGAATAGATTAGGGTGGATACAGGTTCGAAGTTACCCCATGGTGGATATTTGATTTCTCCTGACACTGACACTACCTGCTCTCACGCCAGCTTCCTAGTGTCAGGGCTCCCATGGAGGCTCTTGTTGCCTGGTTGCTGCTGTTTACCTTTTGTGGCAGTGACCAGGCTGCACTCTATGGCATGTCATATTTTGCTATGGCAGTAAAGTGAACTGTGCCGCCAGAACATGCGTTCTGGTGATGCAGCATGCCCATAAGATTGGGACGTAAGAGATTTCTGTCACTTATGGCCTCAACTGAACTTAAGGATGGTAAGATTTTTTTTAAAAAAATTGTGATTTGTACAAGCGTTGCTTCATTCCACCAATATATTACCCTCTATGTAGAAAAGTCACATGCTTACTGTACAAACTGTGGCAAGAGCAAATGCCTCTTTGGGGTCATGTGCAAGCTTTCTTTCACACAGTTTCCTTATGTAGAAATTATATCTGTATTGGACATGGATTTATGTGAAGTGACCCTAACATTATTAACAGCAAGGGTGACAGTGGTGAAATCTCATAAGAACAGTCCTGAATGTTGCATTTAATTTAGCTCATGGAATTCTTTACTATCCATTTATAGACCATGGGGGAAAAAAGCCATTTTCCTGTGTCTCACTTTGTGGCATAAATGTGAGGTCTCACCACATTTTTCTTTCAAGCCTAATTTTCTAAATATCAAAATAGCTTACCCAGCATGCTCTTTCTCCTGTCAGGTTTGTTGGAGATGAGGCTAGCAGCAATTTACAAGAGCCATTCTATTTTTGTACCTAATAATAGGGGGAGGCAGGCAATCTTCTGGTGCACAGATTCACCTTTTTTTCAGGGGTTTTCAGTTTGATTCATTCACAGCCTTGTGCAAATCAAAGTCTTTTCTTTTTTTCTTTTTTCTTTATTAAACAGCCCAGTGCACTTTTTTTTCGTCAAGTTTTTTTCTCTCCCCAATTGGTGGTGAATCTCTGGAACTAAATGTAATGAGTGTTCCTTTATGCCAGGAAGGGGAAAAAAAATGTTTGTTGTTTGGATTCATTTCTATGGCAACTGCATAAGTAAAGAATAAAATAGAGAGTGCACAACAACAAATAACACGTCTAGTTCACTTAGCGTGTCCAATGCTGGCAGCTTTCGTCAAATACAGGCATTCTGTTACAACAGTCAGCAAACAAGAGGTTGACACTTTCAGAGCTCTTTGATGGGAAAGTGAATGGCAAATGATTTTTCCAAGATGCTTCAGACAACCTTGCATTTTAACTATTTGTCCGCTTTATGTGATGAGAAAGTGGAAGTAATGGCAAATTAGGACTGATCCATATGCAATTATGATCTGTGTTTATATCTTCTCAGATTAGATAGGGTTCAAAATTTATCAAGATAGGGTTTTTTGGGGAAGGGGGGATGTAGCTGTTTCTTGAGACAAAACTCAATGTTATATGAGAAATTGGGGGTGGATTCCTACATATGTTATTTTACTTAAAGCAGCCACAACATTGGGAGGGAGATTTGGATCAGAGCCATGGTGTGAGGGGAGAGGGTATTTAGCCGTTCTACAGATTCCCCAGTACAAATTTCTCCACCCCAGAGCTGCTCTAGAGGAGAAAATAACGAGGCAAAATATAGGTGTCTCTGTGTCTTTCTCTTTGCAGCTAATAGAAGCTCTTGTACACATACCGTGGCTGCTTTAACCACAATAAAATGTGTTGGTAGAGCCAATCAGTTTGGCCCCTTGAATTCACCTTACAGTGCCATAATACTCAACATTTGAAAAGTGCTAGTCTCATAGCCACTATGCACCACTAGTTTTCTACATTGTAGAAACCAGGTGCAGCGCAATCCTATCTTGCGCTGGAACAGACAGGCCAGGAGGCCTGCGCTGTATCCAGTGCAAGATAGGGCCCAAAGTGGCTTAGCCAGAGGTAGGGGGAAACTCTTCCCCTTATGCACGGGTAAGCCACTACAGCCCAAATGGGTCTCCCCAGGAGGTGGCATAAGTCAGAGGAAAGTGGAGCAGCCGCAAGCTGATCCACACTGCTTGGATATGGGGGCTAGGATCCGGCATATCTGCCAGGACCCAGCCTCGCCTCCTGCTCCCCACCTGCCCGCCCCTGGGACCGCCCTCCACTCGCCCTTCCCATCCCAGACAACCTCCCTCTCACCTCCTCCCCGCCCTTCCCAGACCCTTGCAAGCTTGGTTGACACAAGCCTCCCCTTTGAAGTTGGCGCAGAGGCTAGCTTCAGCCTCCATGGGCTGGCACACATTCCTGCACTGGCCTAGTCAACTCTCAGAGAGGTGCAAATGTGTCTTATGGCCCTTTTGTGACCCTCCTGGGCTGGTGCAAGTGGCTTGTGTCAGCCCAAGGCACAGTTTAGATTGCGCCCTTAGTCTTAAATGGAATTTGCTCAACTGACAACAAAAGACAAGTTTCAGAATTGGATTCCTTTGCTCTGGAAACCCCTAGCCCAATTCTGTAAACAGTGTCTTCTCTTGTCCTTTTCAGCTGACCTGAAGGAATGATTTCAGCAGGTATGTAGATACCAGTCCTTGCAAGAAAAGACTACGCCAAAAAAAAAGCAAAAAAAAAAAAGCATAGCTTCATCATCATCAGAACCTTTACTGGCATAACATCAATTTTGCGCAGGTTTGCTGCTGAGGATGAGAGAAACAAATTTCTCTACCAACCCCCCCCCCCCCCAAAATTGAATTCCATTTATTCCATTCCATATTAAAGAACAGTGAAAAGCAGATTAATCTATATTATTTGGATTGAAGTTTTGGTCTCTAATGTAAAGGAATTATATAAGGTCAACTTTGACCCAGTGACAGCCTGGTTCAAGCTGGTCTGTCTTCTGAAATGCTAATCCACCACCTCCACCCCACAGATTCTGGTACCAACCTGTGTGCCAGCCAGCCTTCTAGCTCTTCAACCTCCACGTGCAAGCACCTAACCTTACCATCTTCTGCCATCTTCTGCAGTACTGCTGTTTCTGGTCCTAAACTGATCAGACTGAGTGAAGAACATCCTCCTTGCCAGCTCCAAGCCAGTTTAGAACTGGCAGCAGCTGAGGGAGAGGCAGAGGCCCTTCTTCCATGTGTGTTCTGGAAAGAGAGTACTTGTGTAAAGAATCACTATGGTGGCAGCCTCTCTGTTTGAATGGTAAGTGGAATAGGATGTTCACCTGGAAGCAGGTGGGGGCAGGTGATGAGAGGGACATAGGGAGGAATGGGGCATTTCTGGGTTGGGAGTAGGAGAAAGTAGAGCAGAGAGAGATGGGAGGGGTGGATCCAGCTGTATTGGTAGACACTGCATCTTAACCCTCCTTTTTAAATGTCCCCGTTGCTTTCCTCTCTTGAGGCATTCTCCACCAAAATAGGTGGCGTATGTCCAAGGAGTCCCATTGGCAATTGGGAAGCCTACCAGGAGGTAAGTAAGAAATGTTTTCACTTACCTCCTGCAGGCTGTATGATTGCCCAAGCCACCATAGGATCCAGTGCATACCTTTATGGTGCAGGTGCATCAGCACTGATAGTGGGGGATATGATTGGGATGTTATTGGTGCAGCTTTTGTTTAAGCTTCATTTGTTCAGCCTGGATTGTGGAGACCTGGGTTTAGAGCTTTGCCCAGCTATGATGAAGCCCACCATATAGCCTAAGACATGCTACTACTTCTCAGCCTAATATACCTCACAAGATCATTGTCAGGGTCAACTTAGAAATCGCTACGTTCCATGCTGAGCTCTTTTGACAAAGAGGAAGGAAAGACAATATAATTAACAAATTCATTTTTCCCATTAGTGCACTTAGGAGAAGCTCTTTCTTGGAACCACGTAACACTGGACCTGAGTGTCCTTGCCTGATACAAAAGTCATACAGAGGCTGCAAATATTAATTTTACAGTACTCCATTACTGGAGGAAGCATATTCCCATATGAAAAGCTCTGAACGTTATACTCAGTGCTTTGCTGAGGGAGATGTAAACGGCTGTCAGTTTTACCTTCTTTTGAGTGACTGTAAATAGAGTGAGATCATTATTTATGCTCCACTTTCGAACAGAGCAGTCTCATTTATGGCTGATTCCCTTTCCTCCAATACCACTGATCAGTGGCGTAGCTTAGGGGGTGCAGGGGGTAGCAGTTGCACCGGGCATCAAGCTTTGGGGGGGCAACAAGCCAAACTTGACACTAGTGACCAAAATTGTTAAAATCTTGGTATGTAAGAATAATCCCATCATGTTATATATCATTGGAAAGGTAATTTAATACTGAATGCAATGAAAGAAACTGCATTGGAATATTGTATTCTATCAAAAGCTATGGCCAATTAACCAGAAAATGAAAACACAATAAAAAGTGGATTTTCTTAGCTCAAAACTGACCTATGAGACTGATTATGCTGAGAGCCAATGACATGTTATTATGTTATTGACATGTTATTGACATATTAACATGATACAGCATGAAACCAATAAGGAGTTAATAAGAATCAGCTCTCATTTCCATGTATCATAATATAGTTACCCCTGCTAACTGGGTAAAAATGCACTTTTTCAAGTGGTGCCCCTCTTATATTTAGCAGGGGGAGAATAACCATCCCTCTTCACCCAGGGGAACGCTTTTTATTTATTTAATTTATTAAATTTGATTTTGTTGGGCAGGGGGGCTACAAATGTTTTTTGACCCCAGGTAGCAGATAGATGCCTTAGTTATGCCACTGACTGGGGGGAGGCAGCAGAGCAAGTGGGTGGCAAACTGCTGGGGGGAGGAGGTGGGTTCTTCCCAATTTTCACTTTTTAAAAAGCCTGTTTGTGACATCACTTCTGGTTGTGACATCACTTCTGGGGCAACATTTTGAGCTTGGCACTGGGCTACACAATCATTAGCTATCCTACTGCCACTGATAGACTTGCCTGCCAGAAAATAGACCTGTCTCAGTTGCTCGGTGCCTTTCTTAACATTATCTAACTGTTTCCAACTTGCTTAGCAAGAGGGGAATTAAAACTGTGCTAAGTAGGCTATAGAACAACCCCACCTTCTCCAATTGTGACCCTTACACTAGTGTTTTTTTGTGAGCTGGTGCCTTCCTTGATTCTTGTGTTGAGCTCCTTTAATGTTCTACAGTGTATTTATAGAAACAAGGTTTCTATAAATATCATTAAAGCCTAAAAGCCCAACAGCATCATTTAATGCCCATAGCCATGTTTGCCAATTCCGCAAAATCCAAAAGAGGAGGTTTAGACATGCAGCCCTGACCTTAAACTCCCTGTGCTCAGTACTTGACCCAGATCACAGTTCTAACTGTGGGCTGAAAGCAATATAATTATGATACTTCATATTACCATATTTTAAATGCGAACAGTGAATTTAAGACTTCTGCTGTATTTGCAAGTTCCAAGTTAGATTTCACCTGTTAGGCTGCTTCCAAGAACTGGCCCCAAAATTTGCTCTGATGTGGAAAATGTGGTTTCTAAGCAATATGTCTTTGGGGAAATGGCAAGTGTTCATTTGATGGTGATGACCCATGTCCCCTATATCAGACATTTTCAAAAGAAGTGGATGTTATTCTGAATCTCCCTCCATGCATGTTTCAGTACAGAAGGGCACAGGACACATTTGACCAGAACACAATTGTCCAGGATGCATATACCCTAGTACAGGGGGTGCTCAATACGTTGATCGCGAGCTACCGGTCGATTGCGAGGCAAAATGAGTCGATCGCAGGCTTCTCTCCTATACGTGCATCTCTAGGAGTGAGCCCAGGGAGTGAGCCCAGGGAGCCCAGGGAGTGAGCCCAGGTAGTGAGCACCTGGCAGGCTCCTCCCTGGGAGAGGAGCCGCTGGCAGGCTTCTCTCCTGTCCATGCATCCCTGGGAGTGAGCCCCATTGACTCTACTGGGGCTGACTTACCTTTCCCCTGTTTTTGCACTGGTATGTATGGAGATCTGCCCCCCCCCCCAACTTCCATCTGTTGTTTCTGTGTGCAAGGGGTTTTGCACTGGTCTTGCTGTGATGTCTATACAGAGATCTTCCCTCCCCCACACCTTTCCCTTGTTTTTGCACTGGTATGTATGGAGATCTGCCCCCCCCAACTTCCATCTGTTGGTTCTGTGTGCAAGGGGTTTTGCACTGGTCTTGCTGTGATGCCTATATAGAGATCTTCCCTCCCCCACACCTTTCCCTTGTTTTTGCACTGGTCTGTATAGAGATCTGCTCCCCCCCACTTGTATTGGAATCGAGGAAGATCTGGTGAGGAGGTAGATGTGGTGTCAGCAGTGGCCCCTTTAAGGGTAAGGCCTGGGCATCCAGCAGAGTGTGCTGCACAGCTGCAGCCACTGGAAGGCAATAGGGCCCTCAGGGATATAAGAGCACCTGAGGCAGGAAGGGCTCCACTTATTTATGTGAGTCAGCCTTTTCCTACATGAAGATCATTAAGTCCAAGTACCATTCCACCATGACTGATGAACATTTGGAAGTGTGCTTGAGGCTGACTGTCAGCAGCTACTGTCCAGACTATGCATCCTTGGCTGATTCACTTCAGTGCAAGTCATCAAAGTAAACTCAAGTAATTACAAAAAAATGTTTATAGTTAATTATACTGTGTTGTGCAATATTGGCTCATTTGGTTATGCAAGGTACACCAACATACAATGTACACATAATGTTATATGTTATGATGGTGCGAACATTGTAAAAAAAACTCTGGTAGATCTCCAGGCCTTGCTGGGTTTCAAAGTAGCTCTCGAGCCAAAAAAGTGTGAGCACCCCTGCCCTAGTACTGCTTTGGGTCAAGTGCAGGCCCTGTCCCATGACATTGCTGGGACTAGCCAGAGGGGTTCATCTGCTGACTGGAATCCATGCTAGAGAAGGGAAGGTGGGTCTGTCTTGTGAGGGATGGTTTCTTAACCCTTTCTCCCTTGTCACTTTCACAGTCTTTAAACCACTACTGCTCAAAGCTGTTGTTAGATCTGTGGGCTAAACAGGAAAAGACCCAGGACCTAATCTTAACCAGCGCATACTGGCTCACCACCAGTGCGCACTGTCATGTTTGTGGGCCCTAGCACCAACAGAGCACCAGAGCTCCACTGCTTGGGGTCACGCAGATCGCCAGGTAGTGGGAAGGTAGGTGGGGGCAGGGAGGTGGCATTCTGGAGCAGGGGGAGGAAGAGGGAGGGTGGGAGAGGGTGGGGAGGAGGCATGCTGGGGAAGGGAGCAGGGTGGGAGGAAGGTGGGACCGGTGGAGCTTTGCTCCACCGGATCCTGAGCCTCTGTGTTGGGCCGTCTGCCCAATATGGAGGCTCTGAATTCTATGCCGACTCTCAAGTCATTGTAGAATCAAGCAGCCCCATTGCAGGGTTACTCGCTTTATCCAGGGGAAGGGGACAAAATCCCTTCTCCTGAGGAGGTGGCGGTGGCTTCCTGGGGTGCACTGGATGCAGAGCAGCCATTTTTGGTGCCACTGCAGCCCCGTGCGTCGGGCAGCTCAGAATTGGGCTACCAGTCACTAATTTTCTATGCAATGTGTGCCATGGCCCTAGTAGGGGTGGAAAGAATCAGTTGTGGCTTTATTTGTCTATTTTTGTTTCTCAAACATAAGAATTTTGTGCTGTCATATTATTAACTCTAATTTCTATCATCCTCCTCAGTATAAATTATTTCATACTAGAAAGCAATAACAACTGTGCAACAGGATACAATTTTGAATACTATCCTTAATACCCTAATACAATAATAGTAGGCATAAAGATAATTGTCATTATATTCGTATAAGAGCACAATTTGACTCTAACATAACACAGGGATATTAAACTGAAGAGCGGGAGCGGATGTGGACCTTGATAAGCAGCTTGCTCCAATGATGCCTGACAATAGTGTCATCTCCAGGTACCATCAATAGGGAAAGTGACAGTCATTGGTGGTCAAGAAGGATTGGTAATAAAGACCCTGGGGGTGGGTAGGCAGGAGAAGGAAAAGGAAGAGGGTGACAGGAGGAGGACAAGGACATAAGAAGGAAGGTTTGAAGAGCAAGAAGATGGAGAGAGATAGCACAGAGGAGGAAGGAGGAGAAGCCCAAGGGTTTGGGAAAGAAGAAGAAAGGGGTGAAAAGCTGGCCAGAAAACTGGCCAAGAGAGGAAGGTAAAAGTGATGGCAGAAAATGCTAATCCTGAACGAAAGGATGCCAAGTAATGCCCTGGTAGTCCACATCTCTTCACAACTCCACCTGCTTCTTTTTGTCTTTTTAAAATTACAGTAGTGGAAAGATCAGGAGGAGGAGTAGGTGCAGCTCATAAAGCACAGTCTGGAGCTGGGGGGAGGCAAGGTGGTGATGGTGGTGGCAGACAGAAGTGGCCAGCAGATCCCCCGCCAATCAGCCTCCTCTTGCCAATTCACTGCTTGAAGTGGCTGCCTGACTGCACCTTATTAGTGGGCCAATCTAAACATGTTTCTGCTTCACCTAGCAAAGAAGGCTGGCTGTAGCCTGACTATCACTGCTTGTTGGTTACATCTGGGAAATTCTACTTTGCACCCATGTCTATTCTACCGACACTGGGGCCTACTTTTTTAAACCTTTTAGGGTACAATCCTAACCTGGTCTACTCAGAAGTAAGTCCTATTTTGATCAATGGGGCTTACTCTCAGGAAAGTGTGGTTAGGATTGCAGCCTTAGTTAGATTTCTTCCCAGTTAGAGGGGAAGATGGGTTTGCTGTATTACACGTTTTTGTAATTGGATCCATGAATTTCCTATGCACCAACTGTCAAAGGTAAGAACTGTTAATGTTTATACTTATGAATTGTTTTAAGCTTGATTTGTATGGCTCTGTAAGCCACTTTGGTTGCCTTTTGGGGAGAAAAGTGGAATACAAAGTAAGCACATAAATAAATACACAAATAAACAATGGCTGTGAAAAAAGTAAAAGTTGTGTGAGCATTTCTTCTCAATTTTACATAAATAACCCAAGAATTCTTATCAGTAACAGGCTGTAAAATCCAGCCCTTTCTGCCCTGACTAGCGGCATCCAATTTGCCCAACAGACTTGTATGTGCAAACACATTTTACAATTGTTACACATGTCATTGAAACAGGCAAGAGCAGAGACTGTGTGCAAAGCTTCTATGTCCATTTTGCTGTCGACATGAGCTAGATTTAGGTGAGGTGTTCAGGGATGAAAGGCTGGGGAAATGTTTTAAGTGCCTAACAACTAGTTCCCTCGCCCTCACCGCATAACTCTTGCTGCTTCCATATCGCCACCCGTCATTTCTGAGTAGTACGTGGCGGTTAAACCAAGCCCTACAGCGTCCTTCAGATCTAGACAGGTTTGTTTACTGCGTTGTATGTCATCGTCAAGCTTTGCGAGTCACGGGGGAGGCTTGCTGTTTCTTACATACTACCTTCTTTCTGATTTTCTTACCAAGAGAACTAGGTGTACTAAACATGAAGCATGGCCAGAGGGATCAAAATCTATTCAAAGTTTATTTAGCTCACTGGTAGCAGCATCATAAAAAGAGAGAGAAAAATTTGTGCAAATTCTTCACACGCTAGAAATACGGCTCCTGAAGAAATGGGACTCTTAGGGCTTTTCTGAACAACAGTGGAGGGGGAGCCTAAATCTTACTCCCAAGTAGTAAAATAGCACTAGCTTGAATCAAAGCAATGGCACAATATCCTGTCCACAAATAATAATGGCTTTGTTTAAGACACAATAGAATGGATCACCCTTCTGTCAATTTTTCTTTCCCCCCCCTCTCTTTTTTAATTAAACAAGTTAGATGAGTGGTCTGAGAATAAAGTTGTACTGCCTAGAGCTAACTTTTTAAAAGGAAAGGGTAAAAAGGGGAGAGAAAAAAACCTCATAGAATGGCGGGCAACTTCTTTGGGAGATAAAGATGGCCTGATGTGCATATCTCCCTCCTTTAAACTGCGAGAAGTTCCAGTGGCACAGACTGCGTAAGAGACGGGTGTATCACTGAAGCCTGACCCACTAAGGAACACAAGAGCAGATCCTCAGCAAACATTTGTGGGCAGAGAGAATAAAGGTAGGAAAAAGACAAGGAGATGTATCCTCCCTCTCCAACTTCTACCTACGCTTCTTGGATGAATTGAGTGAGCTGCATCAGCATGGGGAAACTTAGGGACGATAGGGCTGCCCATGTCTGCTTCCAGGCTCTCCCTACCACCTCAGAGACTCTAGACTCCCCATCAGAATCCCAGCTGGGGAGCAGCAACTGGTGCCATGCTACCAAAGCACAGATTCATATCCAGCCACCCACCGTCCATGGGCACAGGACATAATGAGCCGCCTGGGTAAAATGTTGGGAACAACCATCCTGCCAATCTTTACGAGGATGGGCCAAGTGTCAGGGAAGGATCCACACTACCAGAAAATCACAGGCTGACAGTAGACACAGTGGCAGAAGGAAATAATGCTAAGTATTTCTTTAATGTGCAAGGAGATAATAACAGCAACCTCCTTTTCACTGCAGGGCCATAGAGGATCCAGAGACATCAGAGGGGCACATGGCAATCCTGCCCGGGGGCTGAGGATGGAGGAATTCTGAAAGAGACAACCTTGCACTTACAGCAATACTAACTTTTGCTAATTGGGTAAGAGGCACTTTTTCAAGTGGGTGCTCCTTTTTTTTTAGCAGGGGGAGAGTAACTGGCCCACATCACCCCAGCACTGTCTGTTCTAGTGGCTGTCTGCTGGTATTCATTTGCATCTTTTTAGATTGTGAGCCCTTTTGGGACAGGGAGCTATTTTGTTATTTGATTTTTCTCTGTAAACCGCTTTGTGAACTTTTAGTTGAAAAGCGGTATATAAATACTGTTAACAACAACAACAACAACAACAACAACAATAATATTCTTTTCTCATACTCTTTTTTCTTTCCTCCAATACACTTCTCCAGTAGCATGTTCTAGTCATACTGTTCAATAAGTTTGTACTTCCTGGATCCAATCAGATGTTAACAACCTCCTTTCTGATTTCCCACCAAAGTACGTATGTGAGCATTCATTCTGCATTGGTTTTAAAGATTTTCATTTCATTATTCAGCATGATTTAGAAGTTTAATAAAGCTTGCGTTTTACTACCCGCAACCTCTCTGATTCATTTTGAATGGGTACGGCTGGGGAGAGGCTTGTCTGTTTGCCTGTTTATTTTATTTAGCAGAAAGCTCAGCTGTCAACACAGACGGGCCCATTTCCTAATGAATGCCCACTTCACTGAAAGGCTAGAATAACGTGAGGTATCAGCTGTAGCTTTGAGAAAAGAGGCGGATGGTGGCTGAATCAAAGATATCCTTCTCTGTTGCCTGTGCTCGGTTATTTAAGCCACAGTGTTTGTCTGGGCACAGTCCAATGAACACTCGAGACAACACACGTGGGAGAATGTGCCACTTTGTTAGCATTTTAATACAGAAAAGGAGGCTGAGACCTGCAGTTGCAGGGGCAGCAAAACCCCTGTGTGGTGCGGAAGCGGGACCGCTGGGCGGCCCCAGAACCAACTCTGTCCCCCAGGCAGGATGTGCACCTGACTCCAAGCTGCACCCCGTTCTTGGGCAATGCAGCTCATCCAGGTCTGTCCCATAAGGGGAAGGCAGCCAGCCTCTGAGGAGGATCCCCACGGTCCCAGCCGGGGCCCCAGGCAATGTCCTCGTGCCACTGAGCCACTGCTATTGGGTTCTGCCCTGCCTATGCTGTCTGAAGGTGCACTCCACGGTCCCAAGCACGCCTCTACCACACCACCTGCCAGCATAAAGTGACCGATTGTATAATAGGGGCGCAGCCCCGTACCCCACAGCAGTCTGGGGTAGGTGAAAAAACTGCCTGTCACCGACCAATCTTGACAGGCAGCAAAACATACCTACCCGGCCCCAAACGGCGACCAGTACAACTCAGACTGCGTAATGGGTGGGTGGGTGTCCGCTCGGTGCCCACAAGCAAAGAAGGAAGGGGGGCTGTTGCTGTGTCCTTAAATTACCTCTGCTCCCCCCAGCCACAGCCCTCTGCCAATCCCCTCAGGAGAAGGGGCTCGTGTGTTCCGGCCAGGCCATACAAACTCCGATCTCCCTGCTGTAATTGGGCGATCGGAATAAACAGTTGCTTCTCCTTATGATGTTCCCTCTGTCAGATTTAGGTCAAGAGAGAAGCTGAACAAAGACCGCTTTGCTGTTATTTTGGCAGCCATTATATACAGTTGCAGACAAATACAGCAGAAAAGAACACACTGCTTCTTTTCCTTACAAATGAGACTGCGAGCAGTGTTTTAAGCATATCTTGATGGAAAATCAAGACTATAAAAGTACCTTGTTTAAAAAAAATTAATTGTAGAGTTGGGTGAGCATTAGACTCCAGGGTGACCACATTTGTCTTTGCCAACAACAGTGTGCTGAGGTGAAATTATCAAGGCTAATTGTGGCATCAAGGCATATCCAGACAAATATGGCTGTGGTCCATAATTAGGCCATCTCTGTTGTTGATTTGTGTGATCCGTTTGTAAAGCACCTATGCAATCCTCCTCTCAGAATAGTTTTTTTTAAGAAGACCTGCCTTATATTATATATTTGTTTGAAGTTAATATTTGGGAAACAAGTCAGGATGGTGAGAACACTAGGTGAAGAAAGTAAAGTCTGACTGGCAACCCAATCTGCGCTGACATAGCAGGGCTGCATAGCCCACACAGTATCCAGCACTGAAACTGAGCAGGCCAGAGGTCTCCTCAGGGTAAGCAAGCTCCAGGCTGCCCAAAGGGACTACTTGACTCTGTGCCAGCAAAATTGCTGGTGCAAACAAAGAAGCCCCATGTAGGGCTTTCAGGCCCAGGAAAGTGGTTAAGATACAGTAGAGGTGTCCTTTTCCTGCCCATTCCCTCCTGGGCCTGAACCATCCCCTTCCCCTACCAAAACACCTCTCCTTGCCTCCATTCCACCCTTCCACACACCCACCAGTGCTGGTGGCTGTCAATATAGATTCAGTGCCAGTGGATGGCACAGGCCTTCCTGCCAGTGCTGCCTACTTGCAAGTCATCGCAAATATGCTTTATTTATTTATTTATTTATTTATTTATTTATTTATTTATTTATTTATTATTAATCTGATTTTTACCCCGCCTTTCTCCCTGAACAGCATTCTACAGCACGATTGCAATGGCTAGTGCTGGTGCACTGGGCCAGCACAGCATACAATAGGATTGGGCCATCATTTTCAGTGGTTGTACTGCCAAGCATATCAAGTGAAAACTGAGAAAAATATCCTTTGCAGGTCATCACACTAATTGATTTTGTGCCCAAAAGAAACATAGTACTGACACAAGAACTTTCTTGTTAAAATGTGTCTTAACATTTGTTCTCCTTTATCATAAGAGGGAGAAGTACGGGGGGCCCTCTATCCATGGATTCACTTATCAATGGGTGGGATCTGTGGGCCCCCCCATGCGCGCCCCCTCTGGGTTCCCCCTCAGAGACTCCCCTGGGCCACTCAATGCCTTATAAGGCTTTAAAAACTTCACTTCTGGTTTAAAAAAAAAAGCACAGAAGAGACTTTTTTTGTTCTAAGGCTCAGTCTGAGACCATAGATGGATGCGTGTGACATCATCTTGGCTCAGATGACCCTCCAGAGGCAAGGGGAACAGAGCTCCCCTTGGCTCCAAAGGTTGGGGGGAAGCATTCACCTGTATCCATGGTTTCACCAGCATGCACAGGTCAGGATTGGGTCCTAAGTTTGTAACCCTATACACACTTTCCAGGGAGTAAGCCCCATTGAATACAATGGTACTTACTTCTGAGTACACATGCATAGGATTCTGCTGTAACTCCATTACGATCACTGTTCCAATAGCAACTAAATACACTCATGTTGTTTTTAGCTTTTGGGAGTTTAAATTTACTGTACAGTGTCCTGTTGCTTTGTGTTTCTTTTTTCTTTTGAACTCATGCTATTCTGATCCTATATCTAGTTTAGTTTGGTTGGTGCTGTGTATTTTTTTTTTTATTATATTGAGTTTATTTTATTGTATTATTTTATCGTGTTACTAGCCATCTTGATCACTTCCCTAGCAGAAGGGGAAAAACAGGATATAAATATTTTAAGTAAATGAGGGTGCAATCCTAAAGCGCTCTTGGACTGGCGCAAGTTCCTTGTGCCCGCTCAGGAGGGCACTTTGGAGGGCACTATCAAGCGAGTTTGCTCCTCCTCAGGAGCAAGCTGCACCAGCACATGGAGATGCGCTGGAGCACGGAGGATGCATCAAGTCTCTGTGGTGGCTTGCCCCAGGTAGGTAGCATTGGCTGGGACGGCGGGAGGGCGGGTGGTCCCAGGGGTGGGTGGGAAGCAGGAGGCGGGGCTGGGACCTGGCTGTTATGCCAGATCCCTGAGAAGTGCCGCTCTCCTCTGGAGGTGCGCAAGTCTGAGGAGGCCCATTGGGGCTGTGGTGGCTTACCCAGGGGTAAGGGGAAGAGCTTCCCCTTGCCTCCAGCTGAGCCACTTTGGGGCCCTATCCTGCGTTGGATACAGCACAGGCCTCTTGGCCTGCCTGTTCCAGTGCAAGATAGGACTGCGCTGTAAATAAGATGTCCCACCAATTCTTTATTCCTTATCTCTGTGTTGATGTTTTCAGCATGGACTAGATTGGATAATGTGATCTGAAGCAACACCAAAGCCTGGTAGGGAAAGTATGTCATTAAATTTTTTAAAATTAATTTTAAATGTTTAATTAATTCAGGGCTAAATCCATTTTCTAATTTTTTTCTCTTCAGGTCTTAGATTTAGGGACTATATTGGTATAGAACCCGATCTGCCTTATAGCAAGGCATGTAGCAAAGGGCTCTGTGCTGTGCTGTGCTGAACAGATAGATTTTTCATCTCTGATAGCACTTGGGTTTCTTTGTCCTTCTATTTCTAATAATAAAAAAGAGCATGGGCCACATCCATGCAGCTAAGAATTCAAGAAAGCAAGTTAGCTATGTAGATCTCTCATATTTTGCATGGAACCTCCCAATTTATTCTTCCCTCTTCTGTATTCTCATGCTGCCTTTTCCTTATTGGTTCACTTTGACTGACATTTCCTAAGTAGCACTGTTGGCAAATAAGGCAGTTTGATAATGCATTAGAAGTTCTGTCTATCTTCACACCCACTGAGATGGCCAAGATGACCCACCAAGCTTTTTTCAGTGGTTCTAAACCAGGCATTCAATTCCCTAACTCTCACTGACACAGGCTGAAGTCATCAATTTATTTTTCTGCAGAGCTAGTCAAAAAGAAAAGGAGTGGGCATGATGTAGTAGCAAACCCACACCCCATGGCTGAAACGATGCCCCTTTTCTTGCCCTTCCTCTCTATTAAGCCTTTGTGTCACCATTACTCATATATGTGACACTGTTATTCATGATGCTAGGCCAATGTATGCCTTCCACGTGCCTATCCAGCCATCCCTGGCCTGGTGATTTTGTTTCTGGCTGAAAGACAATGTTAAAAGCCCAGAAATCTTGCTATTAAAATGGTGGAAACCCTATGCCCTACACATGTAATAATAATATTACTAACTTTACTTGACTTATGTGCCTGATCTAGACAAAGTTAAGCTAATTTAAGTCTCATTGATTTCAACAGGAGTTGTAAGCTTGTGCTTCCTTCCTTCCTGATAAATCAATAGGATTTAAAAGTGCTTAACTGTGACAAGATGGTGCCCTTGATTTGCACATTTGAAAATGTTCTTTAGCGCTTGAGTTATTGGCGATAGGGTAGGAGGTTGGTTATAATTCACAGGGGAGCCTACTGTGGTGTGAAACTAGAAGCCCAAGAAATTACATAGGAGGCCAAGCCACCATTAACAGAATGTTAACATTTAAGGTTGCATGTGATTTTTCTGTAGCACTGCTTGCTGGACCAGTTGTTTAAAAGAAGTATGTCGTATTTACTGAGAAGAACAATCTCATCTGGGTTTAAGAAGTGACTGTAAATTCAGACCTCTGTATTAGAAAACACAAGAGCAACAATTTTTCAGCTTTTTTTCAGCCCTTACTGATTGCAGCCCTTACTGATTGTACTTAGCTTAGTACATTAGTCTCTGTTCACCAAGGGTCAGCTTCAACTGAAATCATTGGAAGCTGGGCCATTGATTCAATTGTAGTTACCAAAGGCTATATGTAAAAGGAGCTATTTTAAACCGCAGAGGAAATAAATGCAACAGATTTCCCGCAGTGAAAATTCCAATCATTTTTTGTGTCTGAGGAGAAACTATCTTGGATTAAGAAAAATTAAATAAGGTATTGGGAAAGGTGATGGAGCCAAAGAAAGATAAGAATCAGGGTTGTAGTTAAGCATGTAGCAGGGGCAGATACTGGCAATGCTGCAGCATATCCCAAGTAGAAAAGAAAAGAGACTGGGGGGGGGGGGTTAGGTGGACAGTAAAATTGGTACAGTTATTAAAAATATTATCTTTTGATAAGGGAAGTCTTGCTGAAATTAAATAAATGGAGAGAGTTTAAAAATGGAAAAAAGGCATATATATCAATCAGCACAAACCAAATAACCTCCAGCTCAGTGGTTTCAAGAAATATTTAGTGTGCAGATTAAAAATAAAAAAATAAAAACCTCTGTACTCCCAATCAAGATTCATTCCTGATTTCCACTCAAGTTATATTAATTTTCTTAGTTTAAACTAGTCAGGAAGAACAAATATTATTAACATCTGCAGATCCAGGGCTGACATTTTGCAGGGAGAAATTCATTTCTTAAATGTATTTAATCTATTTTCTATTCCTATTTCCTTTTTGAGTTGCCCGTCTTCCTGTATATGATATTGTCAAAAGTGAATCACAATTCCAAAATTTCATCTGCCTGAGAACTGCGCTCCCAAGCACCACTGTGAGTGGGTCTCAATGTTAATATTTTTCTTAGCTGCACAGATTAATGGAAAAATTTAACTAAATATTTTGAAAGATCACTGAAAATAAATTATAATTTTATTTGAACTTTATAGATCTATATTTTTCCATGCATGCTTAACCCAACTTTAAACAAAACAAAAATAACTATACTGGTTTAATAACTGGCTTAATTCTTGCCATCCCCCCCCCCCCCAACCAGACTTCTGCCATGAGAGTAAATCATCCTGCCCTGAACTGACTGCATATCACTCATAATTCTACTCAGTGCTCAGTCAAAAACGAACAGAAAATAGTTGGTAAAAATATGTTCCCCATCAATATAAAATGGCTTAGGGCGATAGAGGTTAATATTCTTCTCTGCTGTCACTTGTCCTCATCAAAATGGAGACAGAGACCACAACATATCAAATTCAACATACGAATGAGTGGAAAATTGGTTAGAAAGTTCAGTGCATGTACATTTCTTTTCAGACGAGGAATTTTCTCACAAAGTAGTGGAATTAGTTAAAAAAGGAAGTTGAAAAGTCAGGAAGGTCAAATCCCATCAGTAAGCATAGATTTAAAAAATGGACAAACACTGTAATAGTAATAGAGCCTATGTCATATCCCTGTCATGCAGGGTGTCATAGAAGGCAAAAAAGATTATTTTAAAAAGTGATAGTCTTGACCAAATCAGGAAAATAAAATAGAAATGTTTTGGAAACCTGGAGTGTAACAAAAGTTGCTAGTAACCAATTATAATGTTGCTTTAATTACTTCAGAAAAATGCCTCTTTGATAAGTGTTTGTTCTGATAGCTCAGTTTGTGTCCAGTTTTTAAGATGTGGGTTGTGATCTTGTTTTTATCAATCTATCTGATGTCAACAAAACCCGTTACTGTTTGCAGAGATATGACTCTAAAGCAGTGTTTCAAAATTGTGGGTCAGGACCCACTAGGTGGGTCATGAGCCAATTTCAGGTGGGTCTCCATTCATTTCAATATTTTATTTTTAATATATTAGACTTCATGCTACCATGGTATGCAACTGCATTTGGGGAAATATTGCAGATCTGAACTTTGAGCAAGCTACTATGTATATGCTTTTAACAATGATAGTTAATGGGACTTACTCCTAGGTAATGCGGGTAGGATTGCAGTGTAGGATTGTTAAAAATGTTCCTGCTTGATGATGCCACTTCCAGTCATAACATCACTTCCAGTGGGTCCTGATAGATTCTCATTCTAAAAAGTGGGTCCAGGTGCTAAAAGTTTGAAAACCACTCCTCTAAAGAAAAGACGACATACAATGGAAAAAAAAAATGACAAGGTGTTAATGGTTGCACTGATACCTTCCTTCCAATAAATACACAAGACAAAGTTATGGATTTTAATTGGGCTATATTTATTCAGTCAATGCTCCTTAACATGGTACTGTCATACATACATACATAAGACCTTTATTGGCATAGATAATGGAAATACGAAACAGCAACCAAACATTAAACATTCAGAACACACACACACAGTAAAATAAAGCACTCATAATCATCCAATACCCCCTCCCCCCATTCACCATAATATAGCGGAAGACCCAGAATTCCGTCCTGCCAGAATCCCAGAAACAAAGTTGGCAACCTTGTCAAGAGAGACAGTTTCCTCTATGGAAAGAAGAGTTTGTAATTTAAATGAATCCTCCCAGCCCTGCATTTTGTTCAGCAGTGGAGCCAGATAGATCTTACGAAGGGTATCATGGAGTGGGCAGTAAAAAAATATATGATGTAATGTCTCCACACAATTCCTGTCACAGGTACATCTTCTTTCTGAGTAGGGAATGCCACTAAACCTGCCCACTAGCAGAGCTGATGGGAAGGCATTGCATCTCGCAAGGGAGAATGCTCTGCGAGCCTGTGGGCACTGCAGATGATAAAGGAAAGAAGCCGGCTTCCCAAAGCTGACTGGGATGTGCAGATGGAGAGGAGAGCAAATGGTGTTAGCTGCACAGAGTAGCTCTTGACGCTCAATATCGAGCAATCTTTCCTTGATAGTCCTGTAGGCTTCGCTTAAACCAATCATACCCAGGCTCGCTGTGTCTAGTCCTATCGATTTAAGCTTGGTGAGTAAATCCGCAACCTCCACAGGCAGTACTGGATCAGCCAGAAGCTGGTACATTAGCCCATACGGGGCAGCACTGAAGAGGATTGCAAGCCAAAATTTTACTGATCTCAACCAAGCCAATGTTTTGAGTCTAATAAAACCCACTTCAAGACACATAGCAGAGTATGGAACACATCTGGGAAAACCCAAGATCCTTCGCAGGAAGGAGGCCTGTATGCTCTCAGTTGAATGATTCAAGGCCTTATGCCAGATTGGACAGCCATAAAGAACTTGCGAAAGTACCTTAGCCTTGAATACCTCTAAAGCAGCCGGGACATATCTGTTACCTTGGCTAAAAAAAACCCGGGAAATTGCAAGGGATGAGATTTTTGATGCATTTAGGACTGCATTACAATGAGAAACCCACGAATGCTTATAGTGGAAATTAATGCCTAAATATCTGAATGTCTTTACCTGTTCCATTTTGTTGCCCATAAATGACCATTTAAATGGTTTCCAATTGTTGGCAAACACCATGATTTTAGATTTAGAGTAGTTAATCTGTAACTTGTTGGATGTAAAATACTCTATAGATTGATTAAGTAGACGTTTTAAGCCAATTCTTGTTCGAGAAATAAGAGCCGCATCATCCACATACAGTAATAGCGGCACTGGATGGGACCCAAGTATTGGGCAGTGACTATCCACTGTCTTCAAGGCTGGGGCTAAATCATTCAGGAACAGGTTAAATAGCATGGGAGCCAAAATGCATCCCTGCTTAACCCCTTTGTTTATAGCAATGGGGTGTGTGAGGCTACCACTCCTGGTATATCTAACTTTACATGATGTGTTAGAATATAAGCTCTTAATTAACATCAATAGTCTTTTATCAATCCCCATGCTGGCTAATTTAGACCAAAGAAGATCTCTATCAATGGAATCAAACGCAGCTCTTAGATCAAGGAAAGCCACGTAGAGTCTTGCCTTGGCTTTCTTAATCTGTTTATAGACTAGGTGAGATAAAATTAAACAGTTATCCATTGTTGATTTGCCCCGACAAAATCCTGATTGCTCAGGACCTAGGATACCCTTGGAGTTGGTCCAGGTAAAAAGCTTATGATTTAGGTATTTTACATAAATTTTGCCTATTACAGAGAGCAAGCTGATAGGCCAGTAATTCGCAGGGAGCTTAGGGTCACCCTTTTTAAAAACTGGGATGATTGTTGCCGAGACCCAGTCTTTGGGAACTAAGCCAGTCCTATCGATTGTTGTGAAGAGGGGTGCAAGCAAGTGAGCCCACCACTCAGGGTCACATTTTAAAAGTTCAGGAGGTATTAGATCCGGTCCGGCAGCTTTCCCTGATTTCAATTGATCTATTATCTGTATAATCTCCATGGGCATCACAGGGGGCCAGGTAGGTAGATCAGATGAACTGAAGTCGGGTTGGGTATCTGGGGATTTGCACTTATCAAAAAATAGTTCTGAAAAATGTTTAATCCATACAGAAGAAGAGATTACAACTGGGTCATCCATTTTGGAGCTAAGAGAGCCTGATACCACGGCCCAAAATTGTTTGTTATTTTTTTGCTGTATCACTTGCAACAACTTGATCCATTGAACATGGGTGTACTTCTGCTTTTTATCTACCAGTAAGGCATTAAATTGTTTTTTGTAGAAAAAATATTTAACCGCCTCACATGGAGCATTAGACTTTCTGAAGGCCAAATAAGTTGCTCTGATCAATGCCTTGAGGTCTCTGCATTCTTTATCAAACTAGTCCTTTTTATCGGATACACCATGTACAGTGCTCCGCTTAGGGTTGGAACCCAGGGTCCTAAGGATGTGGTCAATTAGGCATTCAAATGACTGGATTTGGGCAAAGGGGTCAGGCTCCTTCAAGATGGATGATAATGAATCTATACTTATTAATTCCCTAATTAACTGATGGAAATTTAGAGAAAGGGTGTTGTTCACTATGATTTTGCTGCTACTCTCTGTGTTTACTTCAACCCCTGGGTGTGCTGGTGTTCTCCCCGAGTGTAGATCAAGCACCAGAGTTAAAGGGAAGAGATCACTAATAGTAAGATCCCCAATGTCAAACTCTTTCACATGTGGTTTCAAAGACATGGACACGAGAGCATAGTCTACGACGCTTGACCCACGGGGGGACATGTATGTAAATTCACCAGCATCGGGGTACTCCTTTAGCCCATTAAGCCAGAGCAGATTAGAAATAACAGAAAATCTTGCAAGGGCCAAGCCATTAGCATTGTAGTGAGAATCCTTTGACCATCTATCTAACTTACAAAATGAGGGGAAAGAATCTTCTTCATCCACCATCCATGCTCTAGAATAGATTTGATTAGAGTTTCCAACCCTGGAATTCAGGTCACCCAGCAAAACAACCTCAGCTAGAGGATGATTCCTCTTGAGGTCATCTATACCAGACAAGAGGTCACTCCAGAGCTGGGATCTCTGAGAACTGTTAAGTAAAGGGGGGATATAGACGTTAATACATAATAAGTCAATAGCTTCACAGGATATCATTAAAACTTGCATCTTACAACACACTGAAGTTGTGACTAGGGAGCAAAGTTTAAGTTGCTCTGCCACCAGTATGGCTAAACCTGCTGATGGGTGCCCACTAGAATTAGGTTTAATAGCAGGGAGCAAAAAAGCTTTATATCCATTAAGATGCAATTGGCCCTGGACCCATGTCTCTTACAACATAATTACATCAAAAGTTCTAAGATAACTTAAAAAATCGGTGTCATTTTTCTTGCTCCTCCATCCTGCAATATTCCAAGAAAGAATTCTCAAAAAGGGAGAGACCAAGTCAGGAGAAGCGTTGATCAGTCAAGCTTCATTCATGGGTAAGTTCTCAATTTCCAGGGGGGCATGAGACACACAGCTAGATGAGGCTAAGTTTGCCTCCATGAGTAACACAGAATCTCTTGAATTAGTAACATGTTCCCTGGGTGAAGTCGTTTCTGAATCAGATTGATGACCCAAAGCTTGCTTTGGAAGAACCAAAGGATGCGTTCTGCCAGTCAGAGCTTCCTCAATGGTACTGTCAATAAAAACCCTGCAGCAGGTCCTATCTTCTAAATATTGCTCCCCACTTTAGTGCAGTCACCTACCCTGCAAAAGACAGTAAGCAGCTGTTGCTTACTTTGAGCATTCTCACCCTGACTCAAAGCTGGGAACCTTCTGTTGCTGATCTCCACATCTCAACACCAACCCCTGATGGGGTGAAGGCCTGATGGGGTGAAGGCTCTGCCTTTTCCAAACTGGGAGGCCTTTGAGGTCAACTTTACAATCCAAGCCAGAAGGGTTATCAGGCACCCTCCTGACATCCCTGAGCCAGCAACCTTACCTGCTCCAACTGGTGCTGCTCCTAGATGCAGCACTGGCAGGCTGGTGCAGGCCTTTTAGCCAGCATAACTGACTCATGAATAGTTGCAAATGTGCTTTATGGCATGTTTGTGACACTCTGAGCCACTGCAGGGATGGTTGCACAGGCTCAGGCAAAGGTTAGGATTGTACTTTAAGCTGAAGAAAGGCATGTGAAACTAATGGCTGCCTTAGACCCATCCTTTTCTGTAAAGCAACCAATAGGCCACTTCCATGTACCTGCTCATGTCACATCTGCAGGAGGGACAGGACAAAGGCATTCCTGAAGGCAGTGGCAAGAGAGAGGTAAACTTTGCACAGAACAAAAGCATAGTACCTTTTTTTTTTTTTTAAATCTTCTAAAACGTCCAGTGGCAGGAACTGCTGCAATTAGGGTTTGAGATGCTCATTTATGGTATCTAATCAAGTGCAATTTGTCACTGATTATCTTAGCACTAATTAGGAAGAGTCTTCTTCAGCTTAATCAGAGATATCTGGAAAGAAGTCATTTGCATAACTTCAAGTCGCATTATGTCATTAGGACAGCTGAACTAATGTAAGTTGGCGTTTACTGTAAAATTAAAATATATGGCACTGAAACAGGAAAACAAAGAGGCGGTGGGAACCTACAAATTAGAAACCAGCAAGAGCAACATTAATTGATGGAGTGCAATATCTGTGCTTCATGAAGCATATAAGTGCATGCGGCACAAGGAATGTAAATAGGCAAAGGCCAGGATGCTCAGTAGGGAACAGCACTGGCATGAAAAATGCTGGCCACCTGAATGCCACTTCATTGCTTTCCCTGATGTGGTTGCTGTAATTGACAAAAGAGCCAAGTCCCCATATTTAACAAGAAAATGATGCCTGTTCAATGATACACAAAATGTTTCGCAAAAAGGCTTAAAGAGGCAGGCCTATGGAGAGAAAAATAATGGGAAGTGAACAAGTGGTCCTACTCTCATTTAATTTTCCATTAAAAATATTCCTCTTATTTATTGAATTTTTAATCTTGTTTATAACACATTTTAATTTTTTTTTCATTTTAGAGTACAATGATTATACCTTCTGTTTCCTCCCTGCCTCTAATATGAAGAAGACGTTCAAACTGATGCGTGATAGAAGAAGAAGAAAAAGAGAAGCAAGAATGAACATGGCGGGGGGAGCCTACTGTGATTGGGTAGCCTACTGAATCCCCCCCCCCCCCAGGAATTGGATGCATCAGCACCAATGGTGGGGAATAGGATTGGCTACGTAGTTGGTCACCTTAGCTATTAAAACTGCTTCCACTCACCTGGAAGAATGAGATATGCCCGCTTTGAAACACTGCTAGTAATTATGGTTGAAATGTCCCTACCTGTTGATCTTCAGGAACATGGTGCAAATCCAAGAAACAAGTCAAACCTAAGACAGAACCAAAAATAGAAGAAGCATCAACATTACCAAATTACATCTCAAGTCATCTTAATTTTGATGTGTTGTCTTTTGGGATGGTATATAAGACCTTTAATATATAAATACATATCTACTGCTTAACTTTTAGGCTGCAATCCTATGCACACTTACCTGGGAGTTAAGTTCCATTATGCTAATTGGGACTAATTTCTTAGCAGACATGCACAGTAGCAAGCGGGGGGTGGTATACTTCTGATGCTGTGCCCAGGGGGTAACAGGCATGCCACCCAAGCCCCCGTCCTGCCAAGCAGAGGCCTGTACTGTGTTTGGTGGTGGAAGGGTCCTCCTACCTGCCCGTGTGTCTGAATGGCTGCAAATCACAGTCCCCAGAAGCAATTCAGCAGTGGCACAATGACATGATGACACCATTGCATCACCGCCAGAGCACTTCCTGTTGCTATGCTTTGTGCCTGTACTCCAGCCAGTGGTGTAGCTAATGATTGTGTAGCCCGGTGCCAAGCTAAAAATGTTGCCCCGGAAGTGATGTCATAACTGGAAGTGACATCACACCCAGGCTTTTTAAAAATTGAAAATTGGGAGGAACCCACCTTCTCCCCCCAGCAGCTCACCACCCACTTGCTCTGCTGCCTCCCCCCAGTCAGAGGCATAACTAAGGCCTCTATCTACAACCTAGGGTCAAAGAACATTTTGTAGCCCCCCCCGCATGACAAAATCAAATTAAATTAAGTAAATAAATAAGTCATTGGTTCCATGCTGTATCATTATAGCATCTCATTGATGCTCAGAACAATCAGTCTCATTATTCAGTTTGGAGTTAAGCAAATCCACTTTTTGTTCCATAAGGCAGTTGTGTTTTCATTTTCTGGTTAATTTGCCATAGTTAGTTGGCAACCTTCAGTCTCGAAAGACTATGGTATCGCGCTCTGAAAGGTGGTTCTGGAACAGCGTCTAGTGTGGCTGAAAAGGCCGATTCGGGAGTGACAATCCCTTCCACACTGGGAGCAAGTGCAGTCTGTCCCTGGCCTGTCTCCCTGGCTATGGGCCTTCCTTCTTTGCCTCTTAGCCTCAGACTGATGGCCAAGTGTCTCTTCAAACTGGGAAACGCCATGCTGCACAGCCTGCCTCCAAGCGGGCCACTCAGAGGCCAGGGTTTCCCACTTGTTGAGGTCCACTCCTAAGGCCTTCAGATCCCTCTTGCAGATGTCCTTGTATCGCAGCTGTGGTCTACCTGTAGGGCGCTTTCCTTGCACGAGTTCTCCATAGAGGAGATCCTTTGGGATCCGGCCATCACCCATTCTCACGACATGACCGAGCCAACGCAGGCGTCTCTGTTTCAGTAGTGCATACATGCTAGGGATTCCAGCACGTTCCAGGACTGTGTTGTTTGGAACTTTGTCCTGCCAGGTGATGCCGAGAATACGTCGGAGGCAGCGCATGTGGAAAGCATTCAGTTTCCTCTCCTGTTGTGAGTGAAGAGTCCATGACTCGCTGCAGTACAGAAGTGTACTCAGGACGCAAGCCTGGATCTTGGTATGTTCCGTCAGCTTCTTGTTGGTTTGATTGAATACAAATATTCCAGTGCAGTTTGTTTCATTGCATTCTGCATTAAATTACCTTTCCAATGACATATAACATTATGGTATTATTGATTTTCACAATTTTGGTCATTAGTGTCAAGCTCAGTTTGTTGCCCCCCCCAAAGCTAACACTGATCAGCACAATGAGTTGGGGGTGTTGCAGCAGGGGATGACACCCGGGGCACATGAGCTGGCAACACCACAGGATAAGCATTGGATTATACTGCCAATGCTCTGCATGTGTGTTTTTTGTCTCTAAAGTGTGATTAAGCCAGTAAACCAGCAGCACTCATTTCTTTGAGATGAACCCCTGGGCTGAACTAGTTAACTAGCTTCCGTCATACTTCTTACTAACCTAAGCCAAAATGCTTATTAAATTTGTTAATGTTAATTGGGAACTTTTGTCTTGTTACTCATGTTCACATCTTGTGTGCAACTATACACACACTTTCCACGAAATAAGGATTACTGAACACAATAGCACTTCCATTCCAACATATGTAGGATTGCGCTATTAAACTCCTATTTGCTCATTGCTGATATAAACTTAGGGTGCAATCTAAACCTGCTCTGGAGCAGGCAAGCCAGGAGGCTTGCGCTGCATCCAACGCAGGTTCGTTGGGTGCAGTGGCTCAGCCACAGGCAAGGGGAAGCTCTTCCCCTTACTCCTGGGTAAGGGCTGCACACCCTTATGGGTTTCCTCGGACCTGCATCACAAGTCCGAGGAGAGCGGAGCAGCTGGAAGCCCCGCCCCTGGGGCTCCCAGCCCCGCCCCGGCTCCCCACGTGACCGCCTCTGGGGCTGCCCATCGCCCATCCTCCCCCGCCCAGAAATGCCCCCTCCCGGCCCCCCCATGCCTACCTTTGCTGCTTGCATCAGCGCAAGTGCGCTGACACAAGCAGCGGTGCAGGAGCCACCATGGAGGCTTCTGTCTGCCCCCGCACATTGGTGCATCTAAATGCACCGACGTAGTTCCCATCAATGGAGGTGTAAACGTGCCCAAGGGACTTAGGCCGGCATAAGGCGCCTTGAGGATTGCACCCATAGTAATCTTAGGATTTTAAAATTAAGGTTCTCTCACTTTTAATCATTACATGGATAGCACAATCCTAACTGAGAGCCCAGTCCTGGGCTCGGGGCTCCTGCTCACCACTGCCGCGCACTGTCGCAAACGTGCCATAAGGTAAATTTGGGGCCTGAGCATCAGTGGTAGCCCAGAGCTGGCCGGCACTAGCCTTCCGCCAGGTGGGCACCTGACCTCCACTGCTTGACGGTCGTGTGGACCACCGAGCAGTGGAGAGGTAAGTGGGGGTGTGGGGGGAGGTGGGGAGGAGGCATTCCGGAGAGGGGGGAGGGGGGCAGGGAGAGGGCAGGGAGAAGGTGTTATGGGGAGGCGGGGAGAGGGTGGGAGGGAGGCATGCCAGGGGAGAGAGCAGGGAGGGAGAGAGGCGGGACCGGTGGAATGATGCTCCACTGGATCCAGAGCCTCCATGTTGGGCTTGCCACCTTACATGGAGGCTCTTGATTCACCGCCAACCTTTTGGTTGGTGATGAATCAAGTAGTCCCATTGTGGGGCTACTCTCTTTACCCAGGGGTAGGGGATGAATGTCCCCTTCTCTTGAGCCACCAACAACTGCCTGAAGTGTGCAGGATGCGGCGGCAGCCGTTTTTGGCACCACCACAGCCGCACGCACTGAGCAGTTTAGGATTGGGCTGTCAATCCCCACCACCACCACTGCAGCCATACAACGTGAGTGTGTGTTGCATCCTGCAAGGTGGGGCAGTCTCAGATGTCTCTTCCAAGTGAGGGAACTTTTGTTCACCCACCCAGATGTAAGCCTCCATTAGCCAAATGAGTTATCTCAGATTTGTGCCAGCTACTTTGCTGGTCTGAGGTAAGAGAGAGGGAATGGGGAGAAATGGGAAAAGGATACCATCGCAAGTCCCTGCCACTTATGTCTTTCTCATTCCAGTCAGTATCCCTTTCTCTTCTCTTCCCAGATACACCTCTGTTCCTCCCTCCATTCTACTCTGCCACCACAACTGGCTTACTACCTCCAATGCGGGCAGCAGTTTCACCAACTTCTGTGGCGGCATTTGCAAAACGGTTGAGGTGGTACACTGTGAGTGTCATCACCTGCCATTTTATGACAGTGGAACACTGTTCTGCTGTCATAAACCACTCCATGTGCCATGTTCTTAATTTTTGATTATCTACAACTGAGTACTTAAGACTGTTCACTGAGATCACATTCCAAAACTAGAATGATCAATACTTCTTGCATTTGAGACAAAAATGTGTGATGTTTAATTCAAATATCTACTGCCACGGAGCCATAAATGGCAATGCCATTCATTAAGCATCTGAAACAACAAGTTGAATATTAAATAAGTATTTCAAACTAGAAGTTGACTTCCAGACTTAGGCAGGTTCAGTCCATGACTAATTAATTATTGAAGTTAAAGAATTGTCCGTCCACAGTATGTACTTTTTCATAATTACAGCTCAGGGAAACATTTATCTTAATTAGGATCTCTCGTCTCATAAAGATTTGCTGTGCAAAGTCTTTTATTCTGATCTATTACGGATTCTGTTTGGAAGATGTAAGGCTGGTGCATCATTTTGACATAGTGGAAGTCTGTTCTGAAATAGGTGCCTGAATTTTTTTTTCTTTTTGGAGAAACTTCTTGATCTGCGTCTAGATAACAAATGTTTCACTGTTGTGGTAACATTGAACAAATTGTCAGTGATCAGTTTGAATCAGTGTGGATTTCAATATTTATTTACTGCTCTTGTTACCTTTCGTATTTACCTTGTGGTTTGTCCTCTGTTGTGTCTCAAGTCAGATCCAGAGTTCCCCAGCTGATGAATGAAATAGACTGGACTGGACCTTGGACTGGACTGGACTGGACCTTGGACTGGACTTTTGGGCTTTCTCTTCACTGTCCAGCAAGCAGTAAGATGTATCCTTATTTAGCTGCTTGGAGTTAAGCCATTTCTGCCCAATGTTGCATATACACCAGGGATCAAATGTGTACACCTGTGGGCTGGAAAGAAATGGGTTAAAAAGAGCACTTCCTCCTGAACTATTCCAAGCCTGGAATGAGAGAGAAAACTCACAGAAATATTTTTAATCCATATGCACATTTTTCTTTAGTGGGCATGATATTCCTATCTTTCTATGAGGAGACGCAACACATTCTACATTTCATCAGTGACTGTTTTGCTTTTTGAGGTGAAAAAAACTATTACCAGCAGAAAAGATGCACTATGAGTAATCTTATTCACATGGCCAAGCGGTAGATGAAGTAAATGTGTGTGTATATGTGCATGCAGCAGGAAAAGGGGTTGTGGCTGCAGGCCCTGCCCACAACCAGCACATGGTGACTGAAACATCACACATAGGCTCTGTGCTAAAGAGACAATGAATGGATAGCGGGTGAGAACGACGACTGCTGCTATCTCTTAGCCCAGCCTAGTCACAGGATCATTGTAAGGACAAAAGGGGAGAAAGGAACTATGTACACCACCCTGAGCTTCTTGGAGAAAGGGTGGTGTAAAAATGTAATATATAAATAAATGATTTATTGTTCATCTGCTTGAAACAGGAGTAGCTTAAGAAACTGAGAATGTCTACTCTCAGGTGCCTAGATAACCCTAGGTAAGTTTCTCAACCTCAGCTCCCTATCTGCAATATGGACAGAATAATACGTAGCTTACAGAGTTGATGGAAGGACTGCATCAAGATAATATATGTGATGTGTTTTACAGAGTCATAAAGTGCTATATAAGTATGTATAATAAGATTGACATAAAATGGCTTCTTTTTATAAATGTAATAAAATCGAATAGATGTTCAGGTCTGAAATAGAAGAAGTCTTCATATCCTTACTGGTAAGAATTTTGCTATTTTATATGCGCAAGTTCTTCTACGAATATGGGATATGATCACTCATTAGGACAGTCTTTCTCCTTGGAGTCACAGTGCCATTCAATATGAGAGTCACAGTGCTGTTCAATATCAGGAATGTCGTACACTGGCATCCTACAAGGAAGCCAGATATGTATGTTTTGACCCTTCTACAATTTTCTTTTTGTCCCTGTTTTTACTCTGCCTCCCCTTTCAGCTGCAGTGGAACACATACTCCAACTGCGTGGGTAGCAAACCCAGCTGCCTTCGCAGCTGTTGTGTACATTACATTATTCCTTGGCTAGCCAGCAAGGAATGAGTCTCCCATTCATAGATGTTGGAAAAATTTGAGCCAACTTGCTACTGGAAAGAAAAACAAACAGAACATTTGCTTTCAGAAATTTAGTCTAGAAATCCAAACGCCACTGCATTGGCTAAGCAAGGATTTTTGTAATGTTCTGACTATATTGAAAATAATAATTAACAGTTTACATATTGGTCTGATATTTGAAGAGCTCATGGGGAAATTTTTTTATAGTTCAGCTGCAGAAAATGGTGGAAGACCTAATTGCATAGGTCCATTGTGGGTTGCACATATGTGTATTTTTCTGCTTAGTTTTATTCTGGCTATGTATTAAGTACATGTGTTAAGGTATATTTTGGTATTGAACTCATGTTCATATCACTGTACTAACTTGCAGTACTGAATGGAGCCCTGCTGTGAAAAATTCTTCAGTAGTTCCATTCTGTGAGATAAAGAGAATTTGGTAGACCTAATTCAGTTTTCTCCTGAAATTGTATAAATTAATGCTGATACACTAATGGTACATGGGTTGGTTCAAAATTAATGCAATGTAAGTGGCCCCTCCCACTTGCCATAGAACCTATTCTGGGCAGCAACATAAGTAGCAGGGGCTGCTTACATGGCACATTGCAGTGCCTGCAGTACTTACCGTGCCACCCCCTATAGCTACACCACTGCCAGAGCATATACGCTGTATTCATCTAAGTTCCATTTTATATCACATGTGCCTACAAGTCTTCTATCATGCCATTAAGGATGGTGAAGCAGATGATTGCTCCACTCAAAAATGAATTGGATTCGCCTAGAAATTCAAATCAAAGCTTTCAAGGTTAAAAAGTGTTTGGAGGAACTTGATTCTTTTTTACCCCATTCTGGTTGGCAACCTTCAGTCTCGAAAGACTATGGTATAAGCCTACAGCACCCGGTATTCCCAAGCGGTCTCCCATCCAAGTACTAACCAGGCGTGACCCTGCTTAGCTTCCGAGATCAGACGAGATCAGGCATGTGCAGGATCTGGTCCCTAAGATAAAAAACTTTTGCTTTGGGGTTCATAATAATTAGTTTTCTTCCTTTGGGTAGCAGAATGAAGTGGCAGGGCAATGGAGAGAAGTAGAGAGGGTGATTTGCTCAAGGTGGGCTCGGCTGCTAACTCTTCAATTCTCTTCATAGAAAACCATATTTTCCTGTGCAAATAACCTCACTCTTGTTCACTCTGTCTTCAAGACATTCCTCTCTTCAGTAGCAGTAGCAATGCAGGGACCTAGATCTCAATCATTTGGAGAGGGTGCTATCCATGCCACTCATTTTTTAGGGGAAGACTATGCCTATCCCTTAGCCTCTCATTTTGCTACCCTGCACATAGTGCAAAATCAACTGCAAACTCTGGAACGCCATTTGTTAGGCCAAAAGTTCAACAAGACTGCAAATCATTTCTGGCTTATTTCTCTTGGTCTTGGACTGTAATTCTTCCCTCCATCTCTCTGGTTACTTATATTATGCACACTGTTTCACTAAACAGAGGGCCTTCTTTACTATTTCCCTTGATTGCTAATTATCCAGCAAGAATCTCCACTCTACTGTGTGAGCTTAAGATGATCACATGCTTTTTTGCTCTGATCTTTACTCATGAGGAAGGTGTAATATAGAACTCCAGAAATATTAATGTGAAGACAGTGATATGCTTACCCCGACCTTGCCCCCCCCCCAATTCCCTCCTTTGGGACTTGGAGAAGATATTCAAATTCAGTTAAATTAGTTAAAAATAAAATTACTGGAAGTAAATGAGATTTTGAGATTTAAAAAAAAACAATCAAACTGTTACACTGCAGTATGAAAAAAATAAGCAGTTGTTTCTAGAATCTGAAAACTTGGAAAGGGAAAAACTAGTCATGATGACTAGCCCCTCTGCAAACTGTACATCTTCCTTGGACAATGGAAAATGTGCCCTAGTCTTAACATTTCAGTAAATGGGAAAAGAGTTGGAACCTTTCTTCTTTTATGTTCTCCATCTACCACAAATGGTCAACGTAGTTGTGTGTTGGGAGATACAACAGCAAACTTTTGTAGGCTAGACTTTTTGTAGATGTATTTGGAATTCTATCATTTATTTCTCACATTCTACATATTCCATCCAATGTTCAGTGAGCTCAGGAAAGCATAAATGGGGGATCTCTCCTTATTTTTCCTACTTTACTCTTATCTTTTCCTCCCTGTTTCTTTCCCCATAGTCTGTAAGCAAATTTAGGCAGAAATCCTGTGCGCTGGGAGTAAGCTCCATTGAACATAATGGGACTTACTTCTGAGTTGAAATGCATTGGTTTGCATTATTATATAGGGATCCATCCAGACTGTTGAAGTGATGCAGAAAGGTCTTGTGTACATCTATGGCAGGGGTGTCCAAACATTTTGGCCGGAGGGCCACATCATCTCTCTGACACTGTGTCGGGGGCCGGGGAAAAAATTAATTTACATTTAAAATTTGAATAAATTTACATAAATTAATTTATCAGAGATGCAACTTATATGAATGAATGAAGGTCTTGCAGTAGCTCAAGGCCTATAAAAGGTCTTGCATAAGGCAAGGCCATTCTTTCCTTCGCTGCCACTGCTGCATCACAGACATAAAACAGCAAGTAGTGGAGGGAGCCCTTATCCCACAGCTCATGCAAGAGGTTGAACAGTCGTTTTCACACTAAGAGCAGTTGCATCGGGCTAGTACTGGCTCCAGCAAGTCTCCAGAGGGCCAGAGGCCAGAGGGACTCCCCACAGGCCATATTGGGAGCCCCTGAGGGCCACAAGTGGCCCCCAAGCTGGGGTTTGGGCACCCCTGAATCTATGGTATGGTATAAATCAGGACTTTTCAAACTGGAGTGTCATGATGCCCCAACCTTAAGGGGTGGGGGCAGCCTGGAGGCAGGGAGGAGGTAGTGGCGCGATCCCCAGGATTGTGCCGCTCAGGGGGGCTGCAGGGGCTTGGGTACACGTACCCAAGCCCCTGCAGCCTCCCAGGAGTGTGGGGAACCCGGCGTGACCTGCAGAAGGGCTCCCTGCAGCAGTGAAAGTAGATGTGGAGCGATCGCGCTCCACTTCCACTTTAGCAGAAGAGAGAGTTTGAGAACCACTGGTATAAATGTATAAGAATAATAGCATCCTATTTGCCTTTATGAAATCCCAGTGAGATACTGACTGGCCAAGATTACAGTAAACAACAGCTAACCATGGATTTGGACACAAGTCTTCCAAATCCAACAATCTTTCCATTACCCAATGCTGCCTTTTGCTTTTGAAGATTTTTAGATGACATTCAGGTGACAGTTTCCCACATACAGGTACCCAAGGACTGGATGTATACCAAAATGAAAGGCCATGCAGACAAGCTAAGATAATATCCTGCACTGATTTTTTAAAATCATCTCTATCTAGCCGATGTTTGAGACTGGTCTAGAATTCTTCCATTAATTGTGCTCTTTGTATGTTTCTAATTTGTTTCTTTTGAGAGAAAATTCAAGAAGCTTGCAAAATTCATTTAGGACATTTCCAAAACTGGTTGCTAAGTTTGAATATTGTTCTTGGATCATTTGTTAGAGAAGGCAAGAACAGAAAGCATACCTGAAGGTCAACCTGAAGGTTAAACTTCAATGAATCCGAGACAACTACCTCCCTGCCTTAGAAATGATCTGGCAAAACCCAGTGATAAGGGCTATTAAATGCCATGTCTTTCAGATCAGTTAAGTTGGGATACAGCAATGTATCTTGCTGTTCTATTAGAAGAAATGTGGGCACTGACTACCCTCTTTTAACAAAGGGTAATGTCAAATGCCAATTGCAAAAGAAAAGAGTTTGCACATGCATCGGGCAGTGGTGGAAGTCAGGGATTTTATTTTTTTATTCTTACATGTATGTGAATGGTGTTCTGCCATTTATTTCTTTGCTGATTTCAGAACTGACAACTGCCAGCATGATAACTAAATGCAGCAGAAATCTACCATGATATTTCAATTGTCTTAGGAAAGAACGAGTGCAGGCTTGTCAGACAGTTTCTTTAAGCCCATAGCATATATAACAACTAAAGTACTCAAGCTTTGGAAAATGTATGCGTCTCCTATCACACATGCAGTGCACATTCTTCTAGACAATCTAAAAGTACATCTAGATACTAAAACTCTTGTCCTTTTCCAGTAATAAGGATGCTGCCTAATGGCACTGATTCCTTTTAGCAAGTTCTAGGATGTCTCCATGACTTTTTAGAGCTGAGCAGGTAAGAAAGTAAGGTTCACAGGCAATCCTATATAGTAGAATATGCCTTTTTATGTATAACTAGCGTCTTAGTGGTGAGATAAAGGATCAAGTGATTGTTACTCTTTTATATCTTATAAGAAGTATGGTTAAGCTGCACCTAAGGAATAAACATGTGTAGTCTGAAACCCAGCAAGAGGGCTAATGTCTCCCCCCAAATGGCACCCCCGAAAGGAACAAATATACCCACTTATTTCCATTGATGAAGAGAGAAAATGATCTGTTATAAATCAGAGTAACCAGCACTTCCAGGCAACCCTCACTATTGTCTACAAAACTAGTACTTGCTGTTCATTTCGAATGGAGTTGCAAGTCATCAGTTTTTCAAAATATACTCCTATTGCGCATGACCTTAATTAGATTCTCATATGTTGCCTAAAAGAGATGTGCAGGTGAGCATTATTTTTTCCTTTCTAGTTTCTTCTGATCACCCCAGTTGTTTATGCTAATCAGTGATTCCCAAACATTTTAGCACCATGACCCAGTTTTTAAAACAACATTCGATCGGGACCCACCTAGGTTTACATGACTTTAAAAAAGGAAATCTAGAAAGAAATAATATTATTGTTTGTTTGTTTATTAGTAATAAACAAGAAAAACCCTTAGACATTCATCTCCCTATATTTACACATGCTTGCAAACTGCAGAGGTGCAGCTACAGTACCTGATTTTTGAATAGTTTTAGGGTTGAGGCAATTAGAGCCCAATCCTGAGCTCAGCGCTCCGGTTTTCCGCTGGAGCGCACTGTCGCAAACGTGCCATAAGACATGTCTGCGAGGCTTACTGCTGGGCAAGCGCTTGTCCTCCGCTGCTCATGAACTGCCATGGCATGGTAAGCGGGAGCGGGGAGGGGGCAGGGAGGAGGTGTTCCGGGGAGGGGGGAGGCAGATGGAGGGTGGAGAGAGGGCGGGGAGGAGGCATGACGGGGAGGCAGGAGGTGAAGAAAGGGTGGGTGGGAGGTGTGCTGGTGGAGGGAGGGAGGTGGGTCCCATGGAGCTCTGCTCCACTGGATCCAAGGCATTCGTGTGGGGCTCGGCACCCTACACAAATGCCTTTACCCATTGTGGGGCTGCTTCTCTTACCTGGGAGAAGGGGATGAAAGTCCCCTTCTCCTGAGGCACCACCTGCGGCAGGCTGAGGTGTGCAGGAGCCATTCTCGGCGCCGCTTCAGCCACGCACCCCGGGCGCTCAGGATTGGGCTGTTAGTTATCTGATCTTTCATCACCCTTTGGCAACCCACCAAAAATCAGGTCCCAACCCACCAGTGGGTCCTGACCCACAGTTTGGGAACCAGTGTGCTAGATTATACAACTGTTCTTTGTCCATGGTTTATAAAGGTAAAATACTTACTATCTTCTTTGGAAACTTTTTCAATTGTGCCACAAGATGTTTGAAGTTTTCAGCCTTTACTTTTCTGACTCACTACCTGCAGCAGGAGGTATCTGATAAAATCTTACAGATGATTGATTATTCTGCCTCTCTCATACTCAACTCTTACCAGCTAAATAAGCACCTTTGCAATAGAAATGTCAGTAAGATTTTTTAAAATTCTGTTTAAGGTTACACTGTATTTATGTCAAAGTACTCCACATAGAAGTACCCAGGGCTTTTTTTTCTAATAGAACGCGGGGGGACGGAGTTCCAGCACCTTTTTGCAGGGGCCCCTCCCCTTCGGAGGCATTCCGGGGGAGCAAAACAGAGGCATTCACTGGGTGGGTGCTGGGGGGTGCAGGATGGGCGGGCGCCTGACCCCTGCCTGACCGCACAACAACCCCCTCCTGCCCCCATCCCCAAACTCTTGCCTGAGCCCAGCCTGCCTCCCCTCCCCCCGTGCTCTGCTTCCCTGCGCAGCTTCCAAGCGAGTGGAGAATGCGGGGGACACGCGCCAACACCAAGGCGGAGGAAGGACAGCCAGCCAACCAGGGAGATGGGCTGTGGCACCCACGGAACGCCCAGGTACTGGTTTGATGGAGGGGAAGGAAGCTGGCTGGTGCAGCCCCCATGCCAATCTGCAGCACGAGCCTAGGCGTGTCTACTCAGAAGTAAGTCTCACTGTGCTCAATGGGGCTTGCTTCTGGAAAAGGGTGCATAGGCTTGCAGCCTGAGAGCTCAAGCCTATGCATGTCTACTCAGAAGTAAGTTCCATTGTGTTCAATGGGGCTTGATCCTGGGAAAGTGTCATAGCCTTGCAGCCTGAGTAGACAGGCAGAGGAAGGGCTCTGAGGCTGCAGTCCTCTCCACACTTTCCTGGGAGGAAGCCCCATTGACTAATGGGACTGACTTCTGAGTAGGCAGGCACAGGATTGGGCCCTGAGGCTGCCATCCTATCCACAGTAAGCCCCATTCACTATAATGGAACTTACTTCTGAGTAGACAGGCACAGGATTGGACTCTAAGGCTGCCATCCTATCCACAGTAAGCCCCATTCACTAAAGTGGACTTCTGAGTAGACATGCATAGGATTGGGCTCTTAGGCTGCAATCCTAGGCACTTTCCTGGGAGTGAGCTCCATTGACTAGAACAAGACTTACTTCAGAGTAGACATACCTAGGATTGGGCTCTTACTTCTGGCAGAGATATATATCTGCACCCGTTTTCACATGCTAAGGGCAGGTGAAAAGGGATTCTACGTGTGTACAACATGCTGTCCAGCCTTGCCAGAGATCTTCCTCATCCTTCCCCCACAAGCATGCCCTCCGCCAGCCAGCATTTGCAGCTCCTCTCCAGCAATGCACAGCAGCTGCTCAGGGCAGCAGAGAACATACAGTTGCATGCCAAGCACCTTCCCAAAGCCACAGAGTATTCTGATACCTGAATTAAACCATATTTAATCGCTTGTTTGCAAACGTAGCTGTTTCTATGTGCACCTAAGGACCCCTGTCGTGTAAGAATTCCTTTTTTGTTCTTACTCCCACAGTTGCTTAGAGTAATTTTACTACATGAAACTTATGTAAGCCATATTTCGGAATCCATTCACCGCTTCCTCTCCTCGAAGTAGAGCCACACTACATACTACATGCTACAAGTGTACCTGTACAGTATTTTTCCCCATGTGTAGAAAAAGTAGCTAGGGGGAAGGGGTTGTGGAGATTAACAGCCTGATCCGATGCATGTCTACTCAGAAGTAAGTTCATCTTTAGGGGGGAAGCACATAAAAAATATTTTATTTCTCCAATAAAAAATGGTTTAAAAATAAATAAATAAATAAATAAATAAATAAATAAATAAATAAATAAATAAATAAATAAATAAAAGATTAACAAGTTGTGAGTTCCTGCACCTTTTTTGTTACAAAAAAAGCACTGGAAGTACCTCAATGAGAAGGCCCTCATTGCCAGATGTGGGGTATGTAGTTCCAAAGAAAGGGAAAAGAGACCAACAAACAAGAAGAAGGAGAAAAATCAATCAGACTTTCAGACTGTAGTACTGGCCACACTTTACTTGGGCATAAGTTCCAATGAACTACAGGTACTTCTGAGTAGGCATGTAGAGGATCACACTGTTCGTCTTCGGTATTGGTCTGTAAGAATAGCCAGTAAAAGAGAAGTCAGTCCCAACTAGGTTAAAGATTGAAATGGGCAGAGCATCATTCTTAAATTGCCTCCTCCTATCCCTTGCCTAGCAAGGTGGGAAGCATGTACAGAAGCAACCCTTCCTCACATGTAGCTGATGTGCATCTCCATCCTCACTGCAGAGTTCATCTAGACATCACTGAACTAATCAAACCCATCTTTTGATACAAATGGAGATGTGCTTCTTGTCCAGGAACACCAGTCAGCCCATGTGCCTGGCCTGATCGTAATCAGAGCCGATTTAGGGCCAAAGTGTGCCAGCCTTTAATAAGAAATGCCGAATGACAAAAAACAAAACAAACCCTCCACATCGCTGAATGATTAATATTTCCTTGCATGAAGCAAATTGCATTCAAAAGCAAAATATAATATGCTATCATGAGTCTAAGAGACAAAAAACAAGAGAAATCCAAGAGGGGAAAAGGTATTTCTATTTTTGATTTCACATTAGAAAAAAAAAGATGTTAATCACATTTTGGATCCAAACTGAAAGGGTAATTTCATTTGAAAAAAAATGTTTTTTTTAATCTTTTGTCAAAATAATTCATTTGAAAGTGAAAGGAGCAGAGAATAATAAAACTGCATCTTGTACAGCTGAATAATAAAAAAGCAATAAAGTTATTCATAAAGATTATCAATAGCTAATGTATTGTCTTAGGTAACTCTTGTATCCTAATATCACCCTCTGGAATCATGTCACATTTATATTGCTATGCAGGGATTCTATCACACATTGGAAGGCTACATAGAATATAAATGCAATGTCAGAGATTACAGAAAACCACAAGGGAAATTAAGAACCGTTTCTTATGTGGTGTTATACGCTTTAAGCCATTGTGTTCTGGGCTTCATGTCACTATTGTTTTGTAGTCAGGTCTCTGAAACTGATGCAAGATACTTTGAAGGTAGGAAATACTGTAGAATCCCATCAGGGCAACACAGAAAAAAGACAGTGCACTTCCTTGTTGTCATTTCCCCAGAAAACTGCAAATCCATTCAGAAGGCACACAGCAAAACTATATATGACAAATATGCCTCCCTTATAGCATATCACCTAACCGTTTGGGTTCCTTACTGGCAGTACCTCCATGAAGCTCAACACACTGACGTACTTGGGGGCGTCAGGTGGGGCAGATGACCCAGGATGCCATGCAGTGGGTGGGGCACCCTCGCCCCTCGCACCCTCGCCCCTCGCCGACATGATTTTGTTTTCCCTATGGTCCTGTATACGGGCCTTAGTTAGGTCTTGTGAGGATTGGGGCGATCATGTGCAACGTCTCCAGCCCTTAGAAGGCCTAAAAAGTTGCTTCTGGTTTTCTCTAAAAACTGCAAGTGATGTTTTTTGGCCTTCAGGCTGCATGTGAAGCAACATTTGCGGTCCTGGCCTCAGGCAGCACTGGAGCCATGATCGCAGTTGGCTCAACAGCAATGCGTTTGGATAGCAGTGAGCATCACCTTGCTATGGGCTTGATTTCACATGGAGCTGAGCACCCTATGGAAATTCCTGTAATGTAATGAAAGCAGCAGTCCTAAGTATGCTAAACAGCGATGGAGAAAAATCCACTGAGTTCTACAGAATTTGCTCTAATGCAGGGGTGTCTATTAATGCTAAAAGTCCATTAAATCTGAATACATTTATGACAATGTGCAAAACATATATGACTGGTTCTTAAAGAAGCAGTCAGCATCGGTTATTTCCAAAGTCCATGAAATCAAGACCTGTTAAATTGAGGGTTCACTGTGTAGATGCTGCTTTTTCACTTTTATAGTTGTCTGAACTGCCAAGCCCCAATTGTTTTATTAATAGTTTATTTTTTATTTATAGTAAGCTTTATTGTGATGTTTTAATGGAAACTTGTAAGTTTCCATAAATGCCTTAGGCACTTGTCTTGGCAAGGGGAAGGTAGGATATTTATTTGTTAATAAAAATAAATATTAATAAGAACATAAGAACAACCCCACTGGATCAGGCCATAGGCCCATCTAGTCCAGCTTCCTGTATCTAACAGCAGCCCACCAAATGCCCCAGGGAGCACAGATAACAAGAGACCTGCATCGTGGTGCCCTCCCTTACATCTGACCTAGCCCATTTCTAAAAGCAGGAGGTTGCACAAACACATCATAGCTTGTAACCCATAATGGATTTTTCCTCCAGAAACTTGTCCAATTCCCTTTTAAAGGCATCCAGGCCAGATGCCATCACCACATCCTGTGGCAAGGAGTTCCACAGACCAACCACATGCTGAGTAAAGAAATATTTTCTTTTGTGTGTCCCAACTCTCCCAACACTCAGTTTTAGTGGATGTCCCCTGGTTCTGGTGTTATGTGAGAGTGTAAAGAGCATCTCTCTATCCACTTTATCCTTCCCATGCATAATTTTGTATGTCTCAATCATGTCCCACCTCAGGCGCCTCTTTTCTAGAATGAAGAGGCCCGAATGCTGTAGCCTTTCCTCATAAGGTGCCCCAGCCCAGAAATCATCTTAGTTGCCCTCTTTTGCACCTTTTCCATTTCCACTATGTCCTTTTTGAGATGTGGCGACCAGAACTGGACACAATACTCCAGGTGTGGCCTTACCATCGATTGTACAACGGCATTATAGTATTAGCCATTTTGTTCTCCATACCTTTTCTAATGATCCCAAGCATAGAATTAACCTTCTTTACTGCCATCACATATTGGGTTGACACTTTCATCGACCTGTCCACCACCATCCCAAGATCTCTCTCATAAGAACATAAGAACAGCCCCACTGGATCAGGCCATAGGCCCATCTAGTCCAGCTTCCTGTATCTCACAGCGGCCCACCAAATGCCCCAGGGAGCACACCAGATAACCAGATACTTCATTCTGGCGCCCTCCCTTGCATCTGATCTGTCACAGACAGCTCAGAACCCATCAGCCTATATGTGAAGTTTTGATTTTTTGCCCCAATGTGCATGACTTTACACTTACTTACATTGAAATGCATCTGCCCTTTTGCTGCCCATTCTGCCAGTTTGGAGAGATCCTTCTGGAGCTCCTCACAATCATTTCTGGTCTTCACCACTTGGAAAAGTTTGGTGTCGTCTGCAAACTTAGCCACTTCACTGCTCACCCCTGTCTCCAGTTCATTTATGAAGAGGTTGAAGAGCACCAGTCCCAGGACAGATCCTTGGGGCACACCGCTTTTCACCTCTCTCCATTGTGAAAATTGCCCACTGACACCCACTCTCTGTTTCCTGGTCTTCAACTAGTTCTCAATCCACGAGAGGACCTGCCCTCTATTTCCCCGACTGTGAAGCCTTTCGTGAGGGACCGTGTTGAACGCCTTCTGAAATTCCAGATATATAATGTCCACGGGTTCTCCCAAATCCACATGCCTATTGACCTTTTCAAAGAATTCTATAAGGTTCGTGAGGTAAGACTTACCCTTACAGAAGCCATGCTGATTCTCCCTCAGCAATGCCTGTTCATCTATGTGTTTTGAGATTCCATCTTTGATGAGGCATTCCACCATCTTACCTGGTATAGATGTTAGGCTGACTGGCCTATAGTTTCCTGGGTCCCCCCTCCTTCCCTTTTTAAAAATCAGTGTGACATTTGCTATCCTCCAATCCTCTGGCACCATGGCTGTTTTGAGGGACAAGTTGCATATCTTAGTCAGGTCTTGCCCTGGTGATAATAATAATCAGGTCTTGCCCTGGTGATGCACAGTTAGGTCAGTTTTCATTCCCTAGTACCCATTCTCAAACTGTGGGTCAGGACTCACTAGGTGGATCATGAGCCAATTTCAGGTGGGTCCCCATTCATTTCAATATTTTATTTTTAATATATTAGACTTGATGCTGCGATGGTATGTGACTGCATTTGGGGAAATGTTACAGACCTGTAATTTTAACAAGCTACTATGTATATTCTTTTAACAATGTTAGTAAATGAGACTTACTCCTGGGTAAGTGTGGGTAGGATTGCAGCCTAGGATTGTTAGAAATTTTCCTGCTTGATGATGTCACATCCGGTCATGACATCACTTCCGCTGGGTCCTGGTGCTAAATGTGTGAGAACCACTGCCCTAGTAACTCAAAAGTCTATATTTGTAACTTTTTACCAGCACATGAGACTGATTGTGTTCTGGTTACAGGAGTTTATCATGTTGTAGCACTTTTGTAACTGTCTTTCTAACTGGGCACATTTATACCATCAATAATTATACTACTGTTGTGATCTCAGAATCTCCTACAGGTACAAAAGAAAAAAAATGTAATTTCCTTTTGACATCACCAGAGTCTCACTGCTGTACTCATCTCTAGTTATTTAACAAAAATAATGTATGTGTCCTGGCTTTGCAGTCATTGTCCAAATGAGCATCATTCTCTGTCCTTGTCTTCTGCACTAAAATGTTACAACACAATTCCTTCTTCTGAGCAGGCATTGCCTCCAAAAAGGTGGTACGTGGAAGGAGAAACCCTGAACCAACTGAAGAAAAAGATACTTATTGGAATGCGCCGATTCCAACAAGCACAGAAAAGAATATTGCAAAGCTATCCATTTTTATTTGCAATTGCTTAGTTTACATGAACCAAGTTATGCAAGGTTTTTATTACATTTTTAAAAAAATAAGCCTTCTAAGCAAGGTTCAAAGATCCACGATCAACAATTGCAAAATAAAAAAATTAAAACAAAGAAAAATGCACTGAGCATGTGCTCTTCCACAGTACTCCATCTTTCTACCACTTAAGGGACATACTGTAGGGTTATGCTGGGTTCTTGTGTGGTTTACTGTTTCTTCTTTACATGCCAGATGTACCAGTTCTGCGCTGGTTGTGTACCACAGTTGTTCATTTGTGCCACATGCACCGACTCTTCTTGTCCGCCATGTGAACTAGCATGGCCTGGCGCAGGCCAGAGGCCTTGTGTGGTTTGCAGGCCATCTCTGTCAGGTGCTGATAATCATCATGACTGCCATTTAAAGAAAAGCCTTTGTCTGAAAGCAGTCTTAACTGAAGTGTGAACAGAGCTGCTCAAAGGCAATTGATGCTTAATCTTTAGCAATTAACTTCACAATACCCATGTGGAGAGCCAGAATTCAAGGGACAGGTTGCTAGGGGCAACGCAGAATTCATTTTCAAGAAGGGTTCTTAGGGAGGAGGGAGCAGGTGGTGGTGTGGAGAGAGTTCCAAAGGGGAGCTAATTTGAGGTCAGTTGGCTAGGCACAGATGAAGATGGTCCGCTTTTTATATAATGTAAATATATATGAGCAGTTTTGATGATGATGATGATGATGTTGATGATGATGTCAAACACTTTTACAATGATCTCCTCTACTTTTGGTACAGCCCTATTAGTAAGTTATTTCATCTCTTCATTCTCTTCTGGTAAGGAATGTTGCAAAAGTTGTGAAAATGCCAATTTCAATGACTGGATAAACTAGATCAACTTTTCCTGGACACGGATCAGTTTCCTTTCACTTTCATTCTGAACCCATTTGTGCCCGGCCCACAAGTGTATACATTTGGTCCCTGTTGCATATATGCAACGTTGGGCAAAAATGGCTTAAATGCCAGACACTGTCCAAATAACATGAAGACACTTCCTATTAATATCTCTCATTTTTGTATCCACACGACTGATTTCAGCCAAATGCTTCTTGAAGGCAGGCAGGCAGGCAGGACTGAGTAGGAGTAGGCAGGACAGCAGTCTGAAGCCATCTGAGATGAGAGTTCAGTTCCCCATAGAACTAAATTAAGTCCTACCCATCCCTGGATTTGGGGGAAGGGGAGGGAAAAGAGAGAGAGAGAGAGAGAGAGAGAGAGAGAGAGAGAGAGAGAGAGAGAGAGATTTCTGATTTTTTTGATGGCCTCTTAACATTCTAAGAATTACAAGTGAACATCAACATGTGCTAAGTGCCTTGGATACACAGTTTTTATAGATGTCAATTCTGGAGATATTTTTAAAAGCTGTATTCCATACTCTCTGGAGAAAATATATAGTTTTATTTAACAAGATAAGGGTCAGAAGAAATATTAAATCCCGCTCACAGTGTACTATGATAAAACATTATAGATGTTCACGTAAAACATTAATTCTGCAGGATACGTTTATATAGATGTTGTTTATTAATCCAGTAAAATGTTTTGTATTGTTTATTAATCCAGTAAAATGTCAGTGCAACACAGAGTCTCCATATTAATCATTCAATACAAAATTGGCAGTCCCTTGTGTCTGCAAACAGGTTGCACATGAATGTTGTCTGCTTAACACAGTTTTGGGGGATTTTCTCAGCTGTGTTTTACCACTGGGGCATTTTGCTTCTCCCAGTGAGTTTATCAGTTGATGATAAGAACGGTTATTTGGAATTAATCATTGCAACATGACAGAAGCAATTAATCACACTAAGTAATCATTCTAAATGACATTTTTCCTCAAAACGGTTGTGTCAATAGAATACTTTTATAGCTTCTCTCTGCTTGCTTTGCAAACTCTGCACACAGTTGTGTCAACATTTTATTTGAAGAGACCAATTTGATCATTTCTGAAGCATAGTATGCGGGGTGGGAAGGGGAGGGGAACGTCAAATCCACCCAAATGCATTGTTCACCTTCCTTGTTAGTCCAGGGAGATACAGCACCTTGTTATCATTATTTCTAAAACACTGCAGAACTATACCAATAGCCCTACTGCTCCTCATGTGTGGTTACATACAGATAAGCTTCCCTCACTGACCTATTCCATCATTTGTCTCCCCACAGAGGCTATCGGGTTGTCAAGGGAGGCAGCAGGAGTGTGCCAGAAAGCCCATGCTTCTCACTTGTGTGCTGCTGAGGCTCCATCCCCCCATCTGTACATTATTTGTTTGCTTAGACTTATATTGATTTTCCATGTGATCAGGAATGTCCAGAATGTCTCCCTTGGTACAGTGGGAGGAGGAGGAGCTTCAGTAACATATCAGCATAGGGCAGGCCATGCTGGTGGGCTCTTACTGCTCCCTCTGACCACACACCTGACTAGGACTAATATATGTTTATTTTCAGGGACGTGTGGTGGGTGGGGAGGCAGGGGAGGCAGAGACTCCCCACGGGAGTCCTTCAAAAAGCATCACTACTGTGGAAGGTGAGCAGAGTGTGTGGGTTGTGAGTGCTTGCGTGCCTCCTATGGCAGTGGTATTTTTCAAAGGACTTCAGTGGGGAGGCTCTGCCTCCTCTGCATCCCCACCCACCGCACGTCCCTGAACCAGACACATGTACTAAAAGCTGCCCAGGCCAGCCCAAGCCCTCCAAGGGCTTTCTGGCGCCACCCCACCTCCCCAGGCCGTTACCCTCCACCCCTGAACATTGCCCACACCTGTTCCGTGGACCTGGACAGACCCTCCCTATTTTGTATGGCTATCAGAACTGTGATGGGGAATTGCCTTCACGTGTTGCTTGCAGGTTTCCCAGAAGCATTCAGTTGGCCACTATGAGAAACAGAACACTGGAACTGATGGACTTCTAGTCAGATCCAGCAAGGCACTATTCTCCATTGCAGAGTTCTTGACTGAAGCAATTATTCTGCAGTAATCTTTATACTACAAAACAGGCTTATACTGCTATACCATTGATTGTCCTATCCCAGAGCATTATACTCTGGGAGGTGGTGGTGACTGGGGGTAGCTCTCCAAGATTTCAGACAAGGAACTTTGCCTTGCCACTTGAAATCCTTCGAACTGTCAGGGATTCAACCTAGGAAATTCTGTGTTCACTTAAGTGCTCCAGCACTGAGCCATGGCCCTCATTTAAAACAAACGAAAAGCTAGCACTAGTGAGCTGCATCTAAATGATGCCAACATATTTGTTTGATAATCTGACACTCTATTTTTGAAAGTGGCTTTCCCTGGCAGCCTGATGATTAAATAAGTATAGTGATATCAGAGATTCAGATTTCATTCTGAATAATCCATCACAATGGTCTGCTAGTCATACTTCTCCTGTGCATTTGTGCATTTGGCTATGTGAAACTCCTCTCTCTGCCCAGTACCTGATATTTTCAATGATCTCCTTTCTAGGAAGGAACCTTCATTATTGAGAAATATTCGCAGATTTTATGTCCAAGTTTACTGGAATTCCCTCTTTATGCAAATCCAGTGTCTCCTTTCTAGTTTCTTTTCCAAACAATTTTTTTTTAAATGAGAGCCACCAATAAGGTTCACTTAGGGCAGGGGTGCCCAAACCCCAGCCCTGGGGCCACTTGTGGCCCTCAAGGCCTCTCAATGCGGCTCTCAGGGAGCCCGCAGTCTCCAATGAGCCTATGGCCCTCCAGAGATTTGTTGGAGCCCGCACTGGCCCGACGCAACTGCTCTCAGCGTGAGGGTGACTGTTTGACCTCTTGCGTGAACTGTGGGATGAGGGCTCCCTCCACTGCTTGTTGTTTCATGTCTGTGATGCAACAGCAGCAGCAAAGGAAAGGCCAGCCTTACTTTGTGCAAAGTCTTTTTATAGGCCTTGAGCTATTACAAGACCTTCATTCAGTCGTATAAGTTCATCTTTAATATATTCATTTATGTAAACTTATGTAAATTTATTCAAATTTTAAATGTAAATTAATTCTTTTTTCTCCCTGGCCCCCGACACAGTGTCAGAGAGCTGATGTGGCCCTCCTGCCAAAAACTTTGGACACCCCTGACTTAGGGTACAATCCTAACCATCTTTCCAGCACTGAGGTAAGGGCAATGCAACTCCCAGGTAAGGGATCAAACATTCCCTTATCTTGAGAAGGCCTCCATGACTGTCACCAAACTGCAGGATGCAGCACACCCATTGGCACAGCTATGTCAGTGCGGGAATGTTGGTTAGGATTTGGGCCTTCAAATCTCTCTTCTACAGCTACATGCAAAATGAGAGATTTCAAAAGAATCAGGGAGAAAACTCTATCAAAAGCTTTCCTTTTCTACACATAAGCAATTTTACTTTAACAAAAGATAAAAATTGCAGAAGATTCACGATAATGGAGTCACGCTCCAGGTAGCTAATATGTTATGCTTGGTATGATGTTCATCTTGCACTGAATATTCTTAGCTGGAGTTTTGCATTTTGTTTAGTTTCTACTCCTGAGCCAGGAAACGGAAAGTCTTTTCTCAGAAAGCAGTTACAGATGATGTAGGTTACTAAATGTGGGTTAGATGGCTTATACCATGTATCACACAGTAGTGGGTGTCTGATGCCCCAGTCCTAACCCACTTTCCAGCACTGACATAGCTGTGCCAATGGGGTGTGTGCTGCATCCTGCTGTTGGGTGGCACTCACGTAGGCCTCCTCAAGGTAAGGGAATGTTTGTTCCCTTACCTCAGAGCTGCACTGCCCTTACCTCAGTGCTGGAAAATGGGTTAGGATTGTGCCCTGAATGTTTCACCATATTCATACATTGTACTTCAGAATGTCTTTGCAGAATACACTTCTATATTACAAGCATTCCACAGAGATAGTGACTGTAGGATTGCTGACAAATTCTAGAATTATCTGGAATTTGATGGCAGGTTTGAGAGACAAGCTTGATAAAATTTTGAGGAAACTGGCCAAATTCTACTGGATGTTCCTTTCGGAGCTTGGTCAGGTGCACCTTCATGACAGTACCACAAACATGTGGAACAGTAATGAGTCCAAAGAACAAAAAATGCCCAGACCAGGAAAGACATATAGGATCCAATGTACATTAGTGATGCTGCCATCTACCTTTCTCACTCTCAGACTGGCCCCTTTGGTTTGGCCTACTCTCTGCCCTGATGCTCCCCCAAACTGAACATGAACTACCACCCCCCTGCTATAGATGGAGCATTTGGGCAGTTCTGGCATGCACATTGAGCCTCCAGCCATTTCTGCCAGTTGTTCCATAGCACTTGATAGTGGTGCAATGTGTGTGCTGTCACAAGGTGACTTACAGCAATGGGTGGCTAGATCTGTAGGATTGGGGCATAGTTCACTGATCCCTAACTGAACTTAACCTGGGCACCAGCACATTTCTGACCCAGGGAAGTGAGTGGACCATGCTCCAGATGAACTTTAAGGGAGACAGGTCAGTTTGCACATGATATTCATGGGCTCAACTTCAGCCGCCCAATCCTCTCTGGGCCTTGTAGTGCTGGAACTCATGGTCTGGCAGTGCACAACCCTTTGTCGTAGCATGAAAGCTGCAGCATGAATGCTGTGGTGTATTTCAGGACAGTTGCAAATTGTAAAAGTTGTGGCATGTCTGCCAGTGGCTTCCAGAAGCTCCATCAGTCTCAGTAAGGAGACTGGAGGGGGTGGATCTCAGTGGCAAACACACATGCCAAATCGCCAGATCCCCCATTTTTCAGTCTGCCCTGCCCCCTTTCTCTCTTTGGGCGTATGCCAGTTAGCTGGTGTGGGGATGAGGAGACCCATAGGTGACCTGAAGGTTTCCCTTTAATCCAGCACCCTGGTTCCCACAGTAGTCAACCAAATGTTTCTACAACATTCTGCAACAGCCTTCCCCTAATGGTGATGCTTAGCAAAGAAAATTCCTTTTCATGTGTCCACTCCATACAGTGGGTGTGGGGGGGGGAGAAGCATGCTGAACGATCCCTTTTCATTTTCCTCTCTCCCCTTAATCCATTACGCAAGCCACTTTTCTCCAATTCCTGGAGCAACTTGACTGCAAGGAGGTAAGACACAGGAATGAAAAGGGTTCCATACCCCTCTCCCATGTTGCTCCCAGAAGCAAAGACCATGCGATCCCAGTTTACATGTGACTATGGCAGAGGCACAAAATGATGTTCTCATCCCAGCTGGTTTGACCCTCAAAGGTACTATGATAAACAGTACCAATTTCTCCCTTTCTTGTGATTAAAAAATTGTCTGATCTTTGTACCACTCTGGTGAGACTGCCAACAAGCCTGCATATCACAGCTTGAGTCATGTAAACACCTGTGGACTTCCTGCACACTAAATGCCAGATAATATCTGAGAGCCAAACTTGATGAGGCATGGGAAATATGAGTAGCCTCCTGATGTTTTGTTGAACTCAAATGCAGTCTCAGGGACCTGTGAATTGGCTGGGAGAAGGGGGTGCTTAACCTTTCCTCCTCAGGTCATTTTTCCTATCAAAATCACACAGCTGCTTTTTAAACTGCAGGGGAAAGACACACAAGCACCCAATTTTTTCCCCATTTGGTGGGAAAACAGCTCAAGGATATGTGTGGTTTTGATAAATAACATGTCTTCCAGAAAAAGGGCTAAGGACTTCCCCGCACACACTGCTCTGACAAATTCAGAATTCCCCATACCTGAATTTCAGTAGAAAACAAAAACAGATCCCATGTCTCCAGAGCCCCCAAGAGGAATTTTATCAGGGGATACAAAGTTTCTTTTGGGCCCCTTTGCAAAGGGGGAGAGGTGAAATAGAGCAGGGGAAGGGTGGTGACGGGTGAGCAGAATGGGGGCAGGGAGGGATGAAATAGGGTGGGGGAGGGGGGAGACATCTGGAGAAGTCTTTGGAGCCCAGGTCTACCCACCCATGTGGTAATGGCAGCTAGATACAGCAATATGGAAAACCAAGCACGCTACTAAGTCTCTCTAAAATCTTTTTAAATATAGAAAATCATGCAGAAAATTAGTGTCATCATATTTAGGCTCACGCTAGAATGGAAAGTGTCCTGTGCGCACCAAAACGTGCTTCTGCAGCAGCTGTGTCCCTGAGCTTCTATACACTCCTCCATGGTAAGCAGATCCACAAACCAAAGAGCTACTATAGCAGTCCAGTTTCCTCCCAGATTTGACATTGGGTTAAGGAATGTCATGTATGCATTCCCCAACCCAGCATATACAGCTTGCTGGTAGCTGCAGTAGCTGTGCAGCTGCACGCTCCTGGTAGTGTCCCCAGCATCCAGTGCAGACAATGAGTCTGACTAGACAAGAAAATGTAAGTTCCCAGGAAATTTCTGGGGCCCCTCCTTTGGCTCCTTTCCCCCCTTTGCACTCTGGGCCCAGGTACAAATTACCCCCTTAAACCCCCTCTCCTAGGCCCTGCATGTCTCCTTCGGCCAGACCTCTGCTTCTTATTTCATTTGAAATGCTAATGTTACAAGTAAATGTGATAAATAATAGAATGTCTTTTTGACATATTGGCTTGGCTTTCTTCCAAGTGAAGCACTGATTTTAAGCCTTTGCCCTGCCATGCATTCTCGGGTGGGCCTCCGATGCATTCTTGGGAGTTATACCTGTTTCCTGTGCTCCCACTTTGGCTGTTGGAGCCAAACTATGCTGACCTGGTTTCTCCAAGGAGGCAACTATGTATATTGCTCTCATGTTGGGATCCCATCTGGTACTGTGGGTTCTTTTACAGATTAGGATCCGATTGAAGAATAAGAGAGAATGAGTATGAGGTGAAAAACTGTGTGCCCCAAGGATCAGTGGCACCCCTAAGGGGGTGGTCCACAGGAACATTTATTCCTGGGTGGCAAACGGGTAGGAGCAGTGTTCAGTGTTATCCCTGCACAGATCTGCGAGTCTGGTGCACCTTTATTTCCAAGCTGTGGCTACCAACAGCTCCAGTTTGTGTTTTTGTCATCTTCCAACCCCCCCCCCCCCGCATTCTGTGACCCACAGTTTGCTGCCTGCTGCCCTTCCCAGTGTCTCCTGGTTGACCTGCTGCTCTGTCCACACCACTCCTAGCTTCCTACTGCTTTTCCAAAGGTTTACACAACAAAATTATTCAGCCCACTCACTCACTTCTCCCTCCTCTCCAAGGCTGCAGGGATCGGTCTCTTTCTTTACTGAGGAGAACTCCTGCCATTTATGCTCAAGATCCATCCGTCTGCCACATTCATTATATTTTAGCTTTCTTCCCTCCTCCTCTCTCTATTGATGACAATATTTGCCAGTCCCAGGTAAGAGCCCATCGTCCCCTACTTCCTTGCATCTTATTGGTTCTCCTATCCCTCTTTCCTTCATAACAGTGAAAGAAGCCAGGCAGAACAGCAGCTGCTGGAAGAGTGAGTGTGAACCTCAAGTCTATTTTCTCTTTGCAGAGGGAAGTGAAGAATTGCTTTTTGCCCCTCCCCACACTTGGGCTAGGCTGTTAATTTCTGGTCACCCAGTTTCTGTTCCCAAGAGATGCTTGTCACCCCTTCTAGAAGGGGGGGGGCTCCTTCCTCATGCTTTGGAGAGGGTAGGAAAGAAAAGTTCCTAGCTCCCCTCCTTGAGGGAGTGCAAGTGCAATATGAGCAGAAAGGGAGCATATAAAATTTAAAAATAAATGATTAATATTGAGTATACACAGATATTCTCTCAATATTTATTTCGCAAAAGTCAGTGAGAATGTCTTTATATAAATGAATGTGCGTTGTGCACCAAAGGAATTAAGGCAAAGCTGTTTTATATGGTAATACATAACAGAGTAAATTCAGGACAATAGACAAAGCAATCTCCCTCAAAGATGGAAATCCAGCATTAGTGGAACACAAATATAATCAAGGCACAAAGTTTGTGAGACAATACACAAAGATGACTGCATTGGCTTATCAAAGTAAACAGAATGCTTTCCTCCACAAAGCCCATCAAGTCTACACATGTCACCCAAGTATAAAACACATAAGAATCACATACACAATGACTGCACTGAATCGTTTAGTAAGCAAAATCAATTTCTTAGGGAGAAAAACACTGTTGTTGCGTGCAGCTTTGTTCTAAAGGCCACAAGCAACAGATATACATAAAGAAAGTCATTGGCCCAGCCATTAAAAAACATCTTAACTCCAGAAGCGTAGTAAATCCTTTTGGATTAGACTTGGGTTATTTGCATCTTTTTTCACTTGATGAGCACAATTTGTAAGAGGCTGGTTCACCCTTACGAATGCCTAAATTCTCAGTAAATGTAAGTGATAAAGCTTCCTGCTTTTTGACTACCTCTTGGCTTGACTGGGGATGGGAGTTGTCTTCCCTGCGGTGATTCCTATGCAACATTGGTAACTGTCCTGTGTAATCCCTTAAGAGAAAGAGTGATAGAAAGAAAAGATCTGAACGGGGGAAAAATATTAAGTTTTGTTTGTTTTATAGTTAGGTGTCATTGGGATATCCAGCCAGAAATGTCTAAGAGAAAATAATTAATGCAAACAACATCTGATAGAGAAAGTGAGAAGCATCAAACTGAGTTAAGTATCATCTGCACAAAGAAGATAAATAATCAAGATAAAAATACTACTTTTCCGAAGAATCAAGAATTTTCTAAGAGCCATTTTATTAATAGATCTTAGAAAATTAGAAAAATTTTCTAAGATCCATTATATTAACAACACTTACAACAACCATTTAAGGTAGGCTAATGCAATGATCTTCAGATTTCAAAGTAGGGCTATGATTGATAGCGGTTTGCCCAAAGTCACCATAAATTCATGGCTGAGAATCAATTTGAAGTGAGCACCACTGGTTTTCAATGACAGTGCTATGCTAACTGTCACAGAATGTATGAGTTAAGTGGAGGCAGAAGATAATGATGTCAGATACAAGACATAACTCATGGGGAGAATGAAGTTCCATTACTCAAGAAGCTTCAGTACTGGCCTTCTTCTGTGCTGCTGTCTGAAGAACCTCAGCTTTGGAACAGCACTTCCCTGAAAAATAATTATACTACTCAGTCAGATCATGGTCTCTGTCACAAAGCCGCCAATAGAACACCATCTGTAGTCTTTGTGTGTGCTTGAGCATTTGGTGATTCTTTTTCAGCCATTACAGCCTCCAATTCAAGCATGGTTTCATATCCTCTCGAGATAAAATGAAGATTCTCTAGATTCCAGATGCTAAGATGTTGTCATTGGCTATCGTCCCAATGAGATGGTTTCAGAGCCAACTCACTAAAATTCTCTGTAAACTGTGTTCTACCTCTGGAGGCTCTGAAAATGATAGCAGAAAGGGTATACTTCCAGCACTATTTAACTGCATCCATCAAAATGCCACACTATTCTGGTGTTTTGTCTCCTGGGTTTCGTTATATGTTTAAGTACCGTGCATTCTCACATTATTGGGTGTTGCAGGTTGAATGTATACATACATGGGAATGGAGAGGAGGAGAAACAAGCCAAACTTGGCTTGTGAATTTGTTTAGCTGCTTGAAGGTTATGTCAAGGAACAATCATCACCTGCTCGGTGGTCTAGATGATTGGATTTCTTATTATCGGGGAGGCACTGGAGTGTGAAATGGAAAACCCATTGCTCTAGGTAAGAAAAGGAAGGCCTCAGCTTGGGGAAAAGAGTGACAAGCTTTTTAATTATATTAGAAATGGCTGCCAAGGAAGAGCTGGCCAAGGTACTACCACTAGGCTGGAAGTAAAGTGTGCATTTACTATAGAAAAAGCTGGTCATGAGCCACAGGTGTTTCCATCTTCAACACTGAACAGTTATAACATTTGGAAGATGGTCATCTGTTATGCAATTTCATTATAATTTTTTTCTGCTTTTCAAAACTTTGGGTTCACTTTAAAAAGGTTTAAGGCAGCAATCCATTCCTTGGAGTAGGCCTCACTGAACATAATGGAACTTACTTCTGAGTTGACATGAATAGGTTTGTGCTGTTAGATACAAAATCTGAAGTTGTCACTGAATTGAAGTTTTAAAATTAAATAAGTGCAACCCACTTGTTGCCAAAACTGCTCTCATACACGCTAATGTCTACAAAACCTGCACAAACACACCCAATCTCAGGTCTGGGTCTGCCTGCCCAGAATGAAACTAAGGGCACAATCCTATCCAACTTTCCAGCGCCAATGCAGCCATGCCAATGGGGTGTGCACTGCATTCTGTGGGGGGGGGGGTGGCAGTCACAGAGGCCTCCCCAAGGGAATGTTAATACCCTCATATCACTGGGCTGGGCACCTTCCTTATGAGGAAAGGCTACGGCGTTTGGGCCTCTTCAGTCTAGAAAAGAGGCGCCTGAGGGGGGACATGATTGAGACATACAAAATTATGCATGGGAAGGATAGAGGGATGCTCTTTACAATCTCACATAACACCAGAACCAGGGGACATCCACTAAAACTGAGTGTTGGTAGAGTTAGGAGAGACAAAAGAAAATATTTCTTTACTCAGCATGTAGTTGGTCTGTGGAACTCCTTGCCAAAGGATGTGGTGATAGCATCTGGCCTTGATGCCTTTAAAAGGGAATTGGACAATTTCTGGAGGAAAAATCCATTACAGGTTACATGATGTGTATGTGCAACCTCCTGATTTTAGAAATGGGCTATGTCAGATGCAGGTCTCTTGTTATCTGGTGTGCTCCCTGGGGCATTTGCTGGGCTGCTGTGAGATACAGGAAGCTGGACTAGATGGGCCTATGGCCTGATCCAGTGGGGCTGTTCTTATCAGAGCTGAGTTGCAGAATTGGGCCCTAAATAGGGGAATTTATAACTTGTTAGGGCAGAAAGCCAATGCCATGAATGACTATTTGAGGGCCACTGAATGGATAGCAGAGTGAAAACTTCCAAAGTACCTCCAATTAGGTTAACAGGAAGCATGAGATAGTTAAAAAGAAACCTATACATTTTATTAGGAGATAAAGAAATAGTGCAATGCTTGCATGTAAGAAAGGTTTAGGATGTTGTAGATGAAAGAATACTTGTAAATAGCACTGTATGGACAGGCACAAATTAAACTGAAAGAAGGGGAAAAAGAGGGAATGTTGGGCTGCCAGCTGGGCTGAGTTTCTGCCATCAGAGACTGCCAAGACACTGATGTCTAACTTCTTTTTTACATTTCAGTGATCCATATTTTTCTTCACAGTCTTGCCATTGCTGCCTGAAATGGGTCTGACAGCGAGTGGGGGGGGGGGGCACTTACACGGTGCATTGTGGCACCTGCAATACTTACTGTTTCGCCCTTCCCCTCTGGCTATACTACTGCGAACAGGTAGTTAAGCTATGGAACTGTTTAAAAACTGAAGTGGCAAATTTGAAATACAATTAGACATTTGATCATGAGAATAATGTGACTAGTAAAAAAAATAAGGACTAGTCTTCAAATGTTTGAAAATTGGTAATCAGCATTTATAAAGTAATTGGAACAGAAACACTTTCTCCTTGTTTGAAACAAAGCAAATCAACCTTGTACAAAGAAACTCAGATTATAACAGAAGGAATAAAAGTCATTTGTGTAATTCTATATTTCACATTCCAAATCCATATTCTCCTCTTGTGTGATGATAAGGTTGCTACTCAAACTGTTATTTCACCATAGGCATCATGGAGGGTATCTGATTTAGAACAACTAATACTAGGAAGGAAATATATATATACAGAGACAGTTATATTTTCTGAATTATTGGTATAGCCCAAAATTGCAGACTGTGAAGAAAAATATGGATCACTGAAATGTAAAAAAGAAGTTAGACATCAGTGTCTTTGTCCTACTCCTACTTTGTCCTTGTCCTACTAAACACTGGGGTCTCAACTCTTTTCTACTTTGTAGTATAAACTGTGGTCTGTTTTTGGTTACTGTTTTTTAACAATGGATCAATGAGTGGATTCCAGATAAGGCAGATTCATATGTTCATATCTCTGTGACAAGATGGGTCTGATGCCACAGGTGCCACATGTCTAGGAACATGTTATATGTGCTATTAAAAGTACAGTAAATAGGCTGCCTGTCACAGGAATGGATACATTTTATATTCAGACTAGCTTTGCTGAAGTGACAGCATCCTAACTATACATCCCAGCATCCACAGTTTTCATAATGGACATGACCAATTTGAAAGTCAGTTTCGTTAATTTACATTGCATTAGATGACAACATGCTGTCATGATGAGTGACGGCAAGAGAAGCAGCACTGATATTATGACTGTTTTCTGGGTTTTTTTTAATGCATTCAAACTGGTGACAGTGTTCCAACAATGAAAATTTTAATTTGGATCTTTGGCCCTGCGGTAGTTAAAAAAAATGGCTGAAATTGATGCTAGCTGTAGACCATTTCACAAATCACATTTTGAAGCATATTGGACCAACCTTAAATCATTTCTATTGAAATCAATGGGTCTTGGGACCAAACTATGTAGATAAGATGCTTTTTGCATGACTGGGGACTATGTGCACCCAATTTTGCAAAAACGGTATCTTCCAGTTTGGCCCTTAAAAGGTCATAACTTGGGTTATGCTCTTATCATGTAAACTCAACCTTCGATAGCCACACTACATTAGAGTCTTCTGTCTGCATGGAATCCTAGACTACAGCATCTTTGGCATAATGGTTAATCCAGCTGTGACTCCCAGACTGGTGGTGAAATCCACAACTTTCTTGCAAGCATGTGGTAATTCTCTAAAATGGTGGCCACAGCACTCCAAGACTGGCTAGCAATCCTGCCACTGGCAAGATTTTGACTGTGTTAAAAATCATATTTAGAGCTGTTTTTGGAGCAAAGTGTTCATATTTGTTACACAAAGTTCATCTGGCACCACCTGTAGCAAAATTTCATATCCCTAATAAAACACCATCAATTCCATAACGACTTTAGTAAATTATCCTTCTGTGTTTCAGTCTGTATCACAGGGCTCTAAATAAGTATGTTTGGCTAGAGAGTTCTTTTACTATGTGCATCCATCTATTTTTACAGATATGGCAGCATTGATATTAGATGTTGCACAACAATAAATGCATTGCTTCGGGCCATGAAAAATTAACACTCATTCAGATATAGGCTTGGCCACCTTAAGAATGTCCATCTTCCAAGGCAAGAGGAGTCCCAAGATGTGGTGAAGTATATTTGTGTGTTCCTGAGTCAGGAATCCTGACACCAGATAAACAAAGCAATTATGAGAAAACAATTTTAGGAGGTTTGCAGCAAAAGTATTTTCTCCTTCTCAAGATAAGTTGTCAATAAAATCAAGACAGCAAGCTGGTGTACATTTTTAGATCTAAGTCTCATAGGATCTCACAAACTCAGTCTATCTCTGTACCAGTAGTATGTGTGCCTTGACAGTGTCAGTAAATACAAGTTTAATCCCCACACATGACCCATGCACAGACTAGAAAGTTGCCTTCTCCCACACAAGCTCAGCCCAATAAGACCTACTGCAAATAGAGGTAGAATTGTGCACTTTGTGATAAAAGGACAAACATCTGAGGCTCAGATTAAGATAAGGCCTAAAATTCTTGGAAGTCTTCCTTGTTTTGGAAGACACATTGAGTTTAAAGGGATTACTTCCAGGAAACACACTTATGGCCCAGTCCTAATGGGCTCCTAGCACTCCAGCAGTACCAGGTCCCTCATGGCTGTAGCAAAAGGCAACATGCTGTTTTTCACAGCTAGGTTGCCACCCAAGCAGTGAGTCAGCAAAGGAGGCAGGAGTGGGGTGGGGTTGGGCAGTACGGGTCAGGAAGAGGAAGAAAAGGGATGGATTGAGGCCAGGAAGGAGGCAGTATCAGCAGCAACGCAACAGCCAATATCCAACTTCCCTCTGTGGCCGTCTTCCCAGCTCCACTCATACTTGGAGCAGCTGCATACCTGGTGCAGGTTGAAGTAGACTCAGTGGGACAGCAAGGACTTACCCCTCAGCAAATGTTCCCTTACCCGGAGGAGACCTCAGGGACTGCCCCCCTGCAGGAGGCAATGTGCACTCTGGTGTTGTGGCTGCATTGGTGGGTGGGGATTTAGGTACATCTGGGCTGTCTGAGATGAAACATCGCTGAACTCAGACTTCTAAAGATATTAGGAATGCTTCCATTTTAATTTGAGATTTATGGTTATCATTTACATACACCAATTTTTATACCTTTCTCTCAAAATGCACAATGTTGTCATTAACTTGCAGTGCCACTTAGATGAGCAGAATACTTCTTATGTTGGCATTTGCTCTTGTTGAACAATCCTTGTAAAATATTTAATCACACAGTTAATTGCGAGAATTACTAAGTTTTGCTATGAATAGACAGCCATTTGTTTGTATGAACTGGCACTTCAGCATCAGTGTTGCTTAAGTTTCTTGGATGCTGGTTTTTGCAGTATCCACCAGACAGATGCAGTAATTACTGTTGTGATTGGTGAGCTGCAAGCCTGCTACAACTCTCAGATTTATTTTCTCTAAAAATAGACATGAAGCCTCTTCATAAATTCACATAAATTATGAAATATTGTCTGGCGGAATGCTAACTATTTCAACTAGGTGTACATGTGTTCTGTGGCATCGACATTCCCAGGACCAGTTTGAATTATACTTGCACCCTTCCAAACACCCCATGTGTTTAATTGCAGGCATACCCACAGCACCTATGCACTCTAGCCCAGTGTTCTTCAACATTTGATTTGTGACCCCATTGGGGACATGAAGCCTCATTTGGGGGGTTGTAGCAATCCTTCAAAGTCTGTGCAAGAGAGGGCTTGAATCCAATTCAATAATGGTGCTGCCTTATCCAAACTGAGTTCTCAGTGTAATCCTGCATAGCCTCTCCTTGCTCATGCCTCACAGTTGCTGAGGCCAGCCCTGCTCAGGCAGGTAGGTCACAGGATTGTAGTGAAGACACAAGAGGCAGGGAGAAATGAGGCAGACAGTGTGGGCAGCGATGGGAGCGGGGGTGCGTGGATTGGGTCCTGGAAGGGGGGCAGGATCAGCTGTGGGCCCCCGTCTCATAATCTATCTATCTATCTATCTATCTATCTATCTATCTATCTATCTATCTATCTATCTATCTATCTGGGGTCATAGCACTAAAAAGGCTGAAGACAACAGCTCTAGCCCCTCGTCTTGCTTTCTTCATCTTTCTAATTTCTATAAGTTTTCCTTCCCTCATAAGTCTTCCATCCTCAATGTTCCCTTTCACGTGCTATTAAATCTACTTTAAAAGCAAGTGTAGCAAGATTAGTGTGTGTGTGTGTGGGTGGGGGGGGGTCATTTGGGTGAATCACCCCTCCATATGATTAGGAGAATTTATAGGAGAAGTGGGGAAAGTGAGGGGAAGGGCCAGGATGCCCACACACCGTGAGTGCCTATGCCACTAAATGCTTGGGACTGGTCAGAGGGAGTAAGTATCAGTTTTCAGGCTCCACTAAGTCTTATGAGGCCCAATAAATGCACATACTTTCTATATAAAAAGCCCTACATTCAAGAGACCACATTTTTCTCTTTGTAGGATAGATTTAATGTAGGGAAAATTAAAAAAACAACAACAAAAAACCAGCTGGTTTTACCTACTTCCTCCAACAGAAACAGACAACCTTATCCACTGAACACAAAAGCTGCAATCATGCTCAACTTTAGACATACTTAAGGCCTTTAAAAAAGGACTTGTGTGCTTAACAATGAGATGGTTTGTGGTCTGTGTGTTTTCCATCACTCAAAGTATACTCCTACACAAATTCTTGATATCTGACACCTCTCGTTCTGTTTGTCACATAGCAAAGTCTGTTGCAGCTCACCCTGTCACAGAAACTGCACTGTCATTCCAGAAAACAATCCCTTGCCTATCGATCTCCTTAGCAAAACATAACAAAGGCTTTTCAGTCAAAATAAATAGAGATGGGCTCCAGTCTAAACAGAGAGCTAAGCTAAGCTTTTAAAAGCCCAATCCTATTCCCCACCAGTTCATAGCATGCAGTGCTGACAAGAGTACATGCGCTCTAAGCTACTGTGGGGGAAGTAAAAATGCTTTTTACTTACCTTCTGGTGGGCCACTCACCCCCCAATGGGTCTCCTCAGACCTACACCAGCTATATAGTTGACATAAATTGAGCCTTAGGGACAGGGACAGGCCAGGGAAAGGTCATAGGATCTGCTGCCAAAATCTACCTGCTGCCCTGCCTCTTGTCCTCCACTTCCCTCCCCCAAACCACCCACAAACCTCCATCACTTTACCTACTCCAGATTGCCCTGGGTGGGCTGTTTGCATGCACACAAGCCTTTTGCAGCACTGCATTGGCATGGTGGCAGATCAGGAGATCTGCTGCTCTAAGTGCCCAGTAGAAGTGGGCTGTAAGAAAGCTAAAATTTGGCCATATATAGGAATCTGATGCTTCTCACTTGACTTTGGCCTATCCTGTTCACACACATACTTGCCCAAATCCATATTTCATTTCAAGTGGCTTATGATGCGGCCTGAATATTAATGCATAAAATATCTGTAAATTTTAGGAAATTTGGGAACCTTGGGTACGGTTTGGTATCAAGGGTCACTTGGTCTCCATATTACATATGTATACTTTTGCTCTAAAAGCATATGAGCATAGTTACAGAGTTTTCCTGATAGATATAGGTGTGTTTTAACTTTTGCATTTATCCCTTGCCAAGGAGTGAGCCCATTGCTCTTCAGTAGCTGCTTAGCACCTGCTATCTCTTGAGCTACAAAGTGTAAACACTCTGAGCTGAGGCTTCAGCCAGCTTCTCTCAGACTTTTAATCAGACTTGCAAAATGATTCTTTCTTTTTACCATGCTGTGTGTTGCTATGCTTCATACTGGGCTATCCAGTGGCCTTTACATGTGGGCTACAGTCTGGGGTCAAAGGTCACCGTACCTTACAAAGAAAGTGGGGCTAAACCTGCTAGGAGTGGTGGCAGCAGTCAGGGATGAGCCGAGACTCAGATAACTCACACGTTTTTCGCGACTCATACGGACTTGAGTCACATCTATCAAAAACTTAGGCACTGACTCAGAACTTCATCCTAAAAATGAAAAGATTCATACTTGAGTCCAGGCCTGCTTTTGTGTGTGTGTGCTACTTTGTTTTATGTGTATACTGGCTTACTTTTTTTTTTTTTTTTTGCCACTTTCAGGCCCCAATTTGCTTGTAAAAAAGACTCAGACTTGAGTCAAAATGACTTGAAAAACAGCTCTGCATGAGTCGCAATGTTATGGGCCACACATGTCAAAGGGGGGGAGACACAGAACTTGACTCGAGTCTCAGCACTGTGGCTCTGGCACATTCCATGATTGAATTCACCCTTGCTTTGCTTCCCTCAGTTTGAAGACACGTCCTACTTCTTTCCAGGCAGAGATGGTGGGAGGGGCTCACAGGAGGCACATTATGCTTCTTCCCACCTACAATAACTCTTTGTGCAGAAATCTCACAAGGAACCATTTAATATGGAAGCCCATTTACCTCAGCTACCTCATTTGACTGCTGAAATAAATGCAATTCTATCTTTTGTATTGATTTGCATTTTTAAACATTTCTGCTTTCAGTTCCCATAGATTTCTGCACAATAAGTTAAATTTTACTTCTAGCACATTTTTCTATCCTTCATTATGTCAATGTGCTTCATAGCCATTATCAAAAAAGACCATTCTGATGGATGCCCCGAACTAATAGGATAGTATTTTAACTTAGAATTGGGAAAGAGATAGGAAATATTCTTTTAAAATGAAGACCAGGTTTTAGTGCAGGCAATGGGGTAAGGCTTCACTTGTGCAATGAAGCTAGGGAAGAAAACTTCAAGAACAGAACTTGCAGTTTTGCCACCACTTTCATACAGATCAAAAGATTAAACTACAGGCCACTGCCTTTGCATAATTAAGTCTGCAGAGTTGATTTAATAAATCTACAAATAAAGATTGACTAGTCTTGCTAAGAGTCTAAAAGAGGGGTGACCGACTCATTATTGGGGAACTACTCTTCTTCTTTAACCTGTTAATTAACAACCCAAGCCTATCCTTTCCCCCTGCCAATGCATCCATGTGTGTGTGTGGGGGGGGGGGGGGTATCATGGAGGACTCAAGGTCACATTTGTCTCCTTACCTAGAGTTAGACTCCATAGCACAGAGACCTGTGCTAGCAAAATCACTGCCAGAGGTGTGCATTGACCTAGGTGTGCATTTAGGTCTAGGAAGGAAGTTTGGCTCTTGCAGTTTTCACTGCTGCTGAACCTCCCCCCTTTCTAGACCCCGTCTGCTCCCATTGAGTCCTCATTCCTTCCACCCCCATCCATTGTTCTCAGCTCCCTGGCCTGCTCCCACCCTGCCCTGCCTCCCCCACCATTATAAAAGGATCACAGTACTGTAAAGATCCTCCAACACACAGGGAAAGGCTTCAACCTTCCTGCCAGCACTCCAGCACCGCACAAGTCCATGCGCTGCTGGAGTGTTTTCTACAGCTGCCATAAGACAGTTAACACTGGTGGAACTTTTGTTCCACCAGTGTAAGAGCCCAATAGGATTGAACCATTACAGGAGAGGCCACAGCTCAATAGAGTACATGCCTGTATAAAGAATGTCCCAGGTGTCAATATAGCACTGCCCTACTAAAATCTCAGTATAGCAGCATTGGAACCACTGAGACAGACTTTCCCCAGATTAGAAAACTGCACCCATTCTGATCCAGCTCTCCTCCAAATCTTTTCATCCCCATGACCCCTTTGCCTTTGTCTCTTTCAGCTTCACATCAAACCAGTTTGAATTCTTCCTTTGTACCTTCTCCCCTGCTGTTTTTTTCCCCCTATGTGCCTGATTTTAAAGTCATATTCATAACAGAATTCTTTTATCAGGCCAGACTTATCTACTCTGAATACTATTTTGTATTTAAATATGTTTCAGGTATATTTTTGACATAAGATCAATAAATTTTGTGTGCCAATATACAATTAGAAACTTGTTCCTGCTATTGCACATTTGTTCAAATATCTTTACACTTTTCAAAGTTTATTGCTCTAAAAATTAATAGGTTTTATATATATATATAAAAGATCCAAGGGACTGTAAGGCTGGAAAGAACATTTTCTTTTTTTAATAGAGCAAATAATCAAATAGGTTGCTCCATGTGTTAGAACATGGTACTTTGTGCATGTAGGGTTGAATCCAGTTCTAAAGGGACATGTAATTGATTGGGATGAACTCCTTTCCCTCTCTTTGCTTCTTTAGGTTTTCCACCAGCTTCCTATTATGCTTTATATATTCCAGGTTCCAGTCCTTGCTTTTAGGATACTGTAACTCTGTGCTTTGTGGGATGTGTGTGTGTGGGATTTCTAAGGAAATCTTGAGTATACATAATTTTAACTTTATGCACTGATTCTGAAATGTAACCCTCACAAAAACTAAGGACCTATTGTATCTTCTTCTGTCACCATACATGCTACTTCTAGCCCAATTCAATCCATTACACCCCTCCCCCAACCAATGCAGCAGTGCCAAAATAGCAACTGCTGCATCTGTAAGTAGGGGCAGTCCAGAAGGTCTCCTCTGGGTAAAGGAACATTTGTTCACTTACCTGGACTAAGTCTCTGAGGCACAGAATGGTCTACTTGAACCTGTGTTAGCTAAATAGCTTGGGCAGATCCACATGAAACAGCGCTGTGGGATGGGGGTTCGAGAAAGGGGATATAACATACTGTAGGTGACGCCATCAATACTGATTTCTCCATCTTCCCAAACCTGATCCACGCACCCCTGTGCCTGTTCTGCCTTCATGCCCCCTCCCGCCTCTTCCGCTGACTTACCTTCATCAGCGAGCAGTGCAAGAAGCATCAGCTATGCACAGTAACAATGCAAGAATTTATTATCAAAGCAAACATCACATATCTCCAAAAGCACTTAACATACTTTGAATATGCAGTACAACCATGTCCAAGAAAGTGGAAATGTCCATGAGAGAAAATGGGAACACTTTGCACATTCTTAAGTAGGTATTATTCCTGGCAATCCTGTTACTTTATGCAGCAAAAAAAAAAAAAAAAAAAAAAAAAGGTCAATAAAACAAACATCATCATACAGATTCTTACTGAGACAGGAAGTTTCTGCAGACTTGGATAGAGACATTGATCAGATCTCATCATCAATATAAACAAGCCACAAGAGGCCCTTGGCACTGACATATCTGATTCTTTATTAACTCAGTAAAAACAAAGTTGATGTTATTGTGCAAACTCAACCATTTTACAGCACTGTGAACTTCATGGGATACTTTCAAAGTATAGAAAATGCTGTTCATAGACATGAACAGCATAGGATACCTTCAAAGAAGAGATTTAAGCTGTAATCCTAGACACATTTTCTTGGGAATGAGTCCACTGAATATAATGGGGCTTACTTCTGAGTAGATATGCATAGATTACACTGTTAGACAAAAATCTCACTATGCAATATTTTGAGGCAGTACTGTTATTTTTTTATTTAAATTTGGCTACATTGAGAGGAGGGCAATGATGCCTTCTGCTCAGGTTACTGGAGCTTTCTACATTTATTTGTATTAGTGGCTTACCTTGTACCAATGGCAATTTGATCTGTGGCACCTGCATTGATAGTATTTACTGAAAATCACATTTTGATACAATCTGGTAATCATGTTCAGGTCAGAGCTCTGCTGAAGTTGTTGCCTGATGTGTTCGAATTGTTGCTTGACACATGGATGTGCATGCCAGGTGACCACAGCCGAGACCAGTCTCATGGCATTTTATCTGGGCTGATGACAAAGAAGCATCAGGTCCCCAGGCCCTAAGGAAAGGCCAAACTTTGATTCTGTAGGACAACCATTATCCCCCTATTCTACCTGGTTGGGTTATGAGAAGTCTTGCCTTCTGGCATAGGGAAATTTTATGTCCGGCTGTACCTTGCTCGATCAGCAGATTTAAACTTATAAACAGGTCATGTCCTGGGAGCTTCTGACTTCAAAGTAAGGAAAATTGTTAGTGAACACAAAATAGGTGCCTCCAGCCTTGGCTTCCCTCATCAACCTCATTGTAAACTCAGTCAAGTGTGATATGATGATAATCGAGGCATAGTCCATCGGAGCAGTCAAGGAGCCCTCTGCCTCACTCTCTGCATGGTGCAGAATAATAGAGGCACCCATCTGGAGTAGGAGATGAACCATCACGACACAAAATAAATGTCCTTCATGAGTTCAGCCCACAGTAGTGTCTATGTTTCCTTATGGGAATTCTGATTATACATAAAATACTAGATCATAGATCTCTTGGTACTGCATTCATTCCTGCTTGCTGTTGCCCATTGTTCTTGAATTGCCCAGGAACCTACTAGTGTTTAGATCAAGTACCCCCATTCGCTCTGCTACCAAAGAACTGCTAAGCCAGCCAGCTGTCAGGATAGGTATCAAACCACTCTCTGCTTTTTCCAAGCTTTCTCCTTCTGCATTTGTTCGTAAAGCTTAAGAGCAAACTCAACTCCAGCTCCTGCCATAAGACACATTTGCACTGACTCAAGGGTCAGCTGTGCAGGGAGAGAGTGGCGGAAAGGTGTTCTGGGGGTTAGAACGGGGTGTTTCTGGGCGGTGGGAGGGTGGAAAGGAGGGGTGGGACCAAGGAGAGGAGTGGGATTGGGAGTGGCAGTGCACACCATATCCTAACCCCTGCTCCCGGCCCTCGGAGACTTACACAAGCTTCTCAGATTTCTGCCAGCTAAATAGCTGGTGCAGATCAGAGTAGCAGCCTGGGGTGTTACACTAAGGGGAGAAATATCCCCTTACCCTGAGACAACCTCCAACCTGCTCCTAACCTGCACTGGATACAGTGTAAGCCATGTGGCCTGGTTGAACCAGCACAGATAAGGATTGCGCTGTAAGGCTAACCCTCCTGGGTCTGCTTTTCAAACACACTTTCCTGCCTTTCTCCTCACCTGGGAACCAGGAGATGGTGTGTCTTGGCACTGTGGTCCCACAATTTCTGCAATATTATAAGATTGTTTCAGCAGAAATGGACAGGTAATCTTGGCCTTTGGCATTCTGACCATTTGTCCACAAACCTCCTCAGCTGCAAAATGGCAGCTGCAATTCTGAACATACTTACTAGAGGGTATGCCCCACTGCCAAGAGGGGGACTGAATAAACATGCATAGGCTTCTGCCATAAGGTGACAATCTTGAGCACATTCACCTGGACAACAATCCCACTCAACTGAGTGTCTTACTTTTCCATAGATATGCATAGTATTGGGCTGTATATAATAAATGGTGGCTTTGATCAAGTGCAGCTAGTTTTGTGAAGATAAACATGGCCTTCTATGGAACATTTGTTTTTTAAAAAATTGTATGCAGCTCAACAACTGCCTGAATGTTGGCTTGGGTTAGCTAGGCAAAAAAAAAAAAAAAAAAAAAAAAGAAGTCATAAAATTTTATTTTATTTTATTTACTTTATTTATACCCCATCTTTCGTCCTAAGGGACCCAAGGTGGATGTTTAAAATATGCAGTACCTTTGTTAAGCAATTCTTCTAGAAACAGAATTTCTTTTATAAATAATATTTGTGTTTACAAAGAATCAAGCCGAGACTATATTTACTTCAAGTGACAGGCATTTGATTCATTATTTCACCTTATAAAGAAGTTATTAAATTAGCCTAATACAATAGCTCAAAAGTACTGTGAAATTTGCACAATAAATTCTAATGGATAGCTTCCAGTACTGCTTTATTAACGTCTATATTTGAAATGTGCGAACTACAATCTAAAGGATTTTTATGGAGTTGAAAGGAACATAAAGAAAAATTACTGCTTCATTTTTCATGTCTTTGTTTTTGGTTCTTGTTTAAAAAAAAACAAGGCGATGTTCGGCTTCTCAGAGAAGCTATCCAGAATTACAACTTTGTCGCTTCCTTTCAAATAGCCCTGCTGGAGCAGTAATCTTCCCTTTAACATGACTAGCCATACCAACATTAGGTTTCCAGACAGTCCTAACCAGTAGACCACTTAAACATACTCTATTTCAGTTACTTGAAAATCCCTTTCCATTCAGCTCACAAACACTTGATTATGATTGCAGGGATCAGACAACTTCCTTCCAAATGGTCCAGTCAGGATCGACATACTAATGTGCCCTTTCAGGGCTACGGTGATTTGCAATTTTGTGAACAACAAAGCAGGTTGACATAGTAGTGTTCTAGGTAACTGCAATCTTCGTTTTCCTTGGCAGTAATGCTGCTAGGTCCTCTTTCTCCTTGAATTAACTGTTTCAAGAAAATTATGCCAAGTGTTCCAAATAGTAGGATGCTGCCATTGTTGCCAACACTTCTCTCTCTCTCTCAGTAGTGGCACCAATGTTATGGAACTCCCTTCCCCTTGACTTGAGAATGGCTCCCTCCCTCGAGACCTTTCGTCGAGGCCTGAAGACCTTGTTGTTTACACAAGCCTTCTGACTCTATGGCCTTTTTAACATCTTTTATACATCTTTTAGTTTTTTACAGGCGTGATTCCTCCTTGAACTGCTGTTTTATGCTCTTTGTATTCTGACTTTTATCTGATTACTGTTTTTATGGTTTTTCTTAATGTGTTTTTAATATGTTTTTATCTGTTAAATCAGGGGTGCTCACACTTTTTTGACTTGAGAACTACTTTGAAACCCAGCAAGGCCCAGAGATCTACCAGAGTTTTTTTTACAATGTTCGCGCCATCATAACATTTAACATTTATGTGTACAATGTATGTTGGTGTACCTTGCATAACCACATGAGCCAATATTGCACAACACAACATAATTAACTATAAACATTTTTTGTAATTACTTGAGTTTACTTTGATGACTTGCACTGAAGTGAATCAGCCAAGGATGCATAGTCTGGACAGTAGCTGCTGACAGCCAGCCTCAAGCACACTTCCAAATGTTCATCAGTCATGGTGGAATGGTACTTGGACTTAATGATCTTCATGTAGGAAAAGGCTGACTCACATAAATAAGTGGAGCCCTTCCTGCCTCAGGTGCTCTTATATCCCTGAGGACCCTTTTGCCTTCAAGTGGCTGCAGCTGTGCAGCACACTCTGCTGGATGCCCAGGCCTTACCCTTAAAGGGGCCACTGCTGACACCACATCTACCTCCTCACCAGATCTTCCTCGATTCCAATACAAGTGGGGGGGGGCAGATCTCTATACAGACCAGTGCAAAAACAGGGGAAAGGTGTGGGGGAGGGAAGATCTCTATATAGACATCACAGCAAGACCAGTGCAAAACCCCTTGCACACAGAACCAACAGATGAAAGTTGGGGGGGGGGGGCAGATCTCCATACATACCAGTGCAAAAACAGGGGAAAGGTAAGTCAGCCCCAGTAGAGTCAACGGGGCTCACTCCCAGGGATGCGTGGTTGGGAGAGAAGCCTGCCAGCGGCTCCTCTCCAGGTCTACTCACGAGTCAGCCCCAGTAGAGTCAACGGGGCTCACTCCCAGGGATGCATGGATGGGAGAGAAGCCTGTGATCGACTCATTTTGCCTCGCGATCGACTGGTGGATAGCGATCGACGTATTGAGCACCCCTGTGTTAAATTATGTTTTAATTTGTTTTTTTTAATATGTTGTAAGCCGCCCTGGGTCCCTTTGGGGAGAAGGGAGGGATAAAAATAAAGTTTATTCTTATTCTTATTCTTATTATTCTTATTATTATTATTCTCTCTCTCTCCCACACACACACACAGAGTCTCAGGCCTGGGTCTGCCCAGCCCAGAATTAAACCAAATTGGGGAAATTTATACTTGAGAGGTCAAAATGCAGTATAGCCCCCATATCCACGGATCCCGTATGCGGGGGCCTCCTGTGCACGCTCCCCCCACGTGTGCCCCCTCTGGAAGCAAGGGGAGGTCTGCTTCCCAGTCTCATGAGGGTCCTCTGAGCCCACCAGAGGTTGTAGGCATCCAAATGCAGCCTCTGCTGGGCTCAGACTGTAAAGTTTTTAAAAAATGACTTCCAGTTTCTCCATGAAACCAGAAGTGACTTTTTAATGCCTTATAAGGCATTAGGAAACCCAGGAAAGCTTCCACAGGCTTCACTGGGCTTCCTTATTATTATTATTATTATTATTATTATTATTATTATTATTATTATTATTATTATAACAGTATTTATATACCGCTTTTCAACTAAAATTTCACAAAGCGGTTTACAGAGAAAAATCAAATAACTGATGGCTACTCCTTATAAGGCATTTAAAACATCACTTCTGGTTTCACAAAGAAACTGGAAGTAACTGTTTTAAATTTAAAGCTCAGTCTGAGCATGGCAGAAGCTGTGGACAGATGTCCACAGCCTCTGCTGGGCTCAGAGGACACTCCAGAGGTGAGGAGAGCAGAGCTCTCCTATCCTCCCGAACAGGGGTGCCCAAACCCCAGCCCTGGGGCCACATGCAGCCCTCGAGGCCTCTCAATGCAGCCCTCAGGGAGCCCCCAGTCTCCATTGATCCTCTGGCCCTCCGGAGATTTGTTGGAACCCGCACTGGCCCAATGCAACTGCTCTCAGCGTGAGGGCAACTGTTTGACCTCTTGTGTGAGCTGTGGGATGCGGGCTTCCTCCACTGCTTGCTGGTTCACATCTGTGATGCAGTAGTGGCAGCAAAGGAAAGGTCAGCCTTGCTTTGTGCAAGGCCTTTTATAGGCCTTCAGCTATTGCAAGACCTTCATTCATTCATATGAGTTCATCTTTAATATATTCATTTATGTAAACTTATGCAAATTTATTCAAATTTTAAATGTAAATTAATTCTTTTTTTCCCTGGCCCCCGACACAGTGTCAGAGAGATGATGTGGCCCTCCTGCCAAAAACTTTGGACACCCCTGCTCCAGAAGGTGGGGGGAGGAGTTTGCCCATCATTTAACCACAAAGGGGTTTTTTTCTAGAATGGAACCCACATGGATATGGCGGCATGCCTGTATATGACTATTTTGAAGCCATTTATTGGATAGTGGAGTGAACAACCTCAAAGTGCCTTCTATTAGGCTAACAGTAACTTCGAGACAGTTTTCCTAAGGACTGTGGATTTTATTAAGAGACCAAGGGCACAATCCTAACCAGGTCTACTCAGAAGTAAGTCCTACTTTGTTCAATGGGGCTTACTCTCAGGAAAGTGTGGTTAGGATTGCAGCCATAGAAAAACAAGAAAAAAGGCAATATTGTCTTTTAAGATTTGGTATGCCTAGATGTTAGTGGTGGTGGATGAAACTATAGTTGTAAATAGCTCTGTTTGGACTGGTCTGAGTTAACTGAAGGGGGCGGGGAGAGAGAGCCTGCCAACTGGGGTGAGTTTTGCCTGACAGAGGTGACCCAGGGGAGAGAAGGAGAGGATTAGTGGGAGATTTAAAACAAGTACTGGAGAAATGGAGGATTTCAGAAGGGATGGGGAGTTGTTACAAGGCTTAGAGGGAGAGAGGAGAAGTGAAGGGGAGCAATTAGGCCAGTGAGAGGTAACTAATAAAACTTATTTACTTCCCTCTCAGAAGGCCACCTACTCACCTATGGATCTTTTCAGACCCATGCCAGCTGCTCTGCAGACTATGTCTGAGGAGACGGAGTGTGTCAGGCTGCAAAAAGGGGATAGCATCCTGGGGCACACTGCTGCTGCTGCTGCTGCTGCTAGGATCCACCCCCTGCAGTCCCTTAACTGTCCCTGCCCTCCCCTCCCCCTCCTTGCCCCAAGCCTCACCCAAACTACCCACAGTCTATCCACAGCCCACCTGTGCCACCACCCAACCTGCTCTGGCACAACTGTGCTCCAGCTCTATTGGTGACGGATGCACAGAGCTGCTGACCATATGGTGGCACCATGGCATTTATGATGGCAGAACACGAGTTCCACTATTGCAAACAAACAGCCCATCACATTGGGCTGATAGTCTGCTGGGTAGACAGGGATACAATGTCCTTCTGCAAAGTGAGATTTCACTGCATGGCTTCAGATGCTGGGTTAAAAGGAAAAACACAGCCAAAAAGGTGACAGGGAAAGAAGGTGAGGGCAGCTACTGAGGCAAGAGGCATTCCAAGAGGGACAAACATCACGAAAACAAATTAGATTACAGGGAGCCATGCCTCACCCGCTGCCCTCCAGGGCAAAGTCCTGGCTGATTCTCAGCAATGTCAGCTAAGGAACAAAGATAGAGTTAGGAGATGGCACATTTTGGAAAGTGCAGTCACTGGCAATGGAATTTACACTATGCATTGCAGATACATTTAATTGTGTCAAAATGAAAGGGAGAGTACTGGCATCTGAGCATAATGTCATGAGTTCAAATGTGGTTTATAATTAGATACATAATTGGATAGTTTGTTATAAACCCAAGAAAAATGTCTAACTTGGTGAGATTCAGCTGTAGCATTCTAAAAATGTGACTATCACGAGGCAGTGATCTACATCCTGTTGTCAGGGATGGGCCATGGGCAGCAACCATGGGGATCAAAGATCAGGGCAGGGAGGCAAGTCAGGAATCAAACCAGGAGCCAAGACAGAGAAGCAAGTTGGATCTCAGGGGCACAACAGGAGGCACAGAAGGACAAGTACCAGAGTCTACAAAGACCATATTGCTCAGGTGAAGGTCCAGCCTAGAAAAGAAGCTTTTCTAGCTTTCCTGGTCCTGGCTTCGGTAGGAAGGGCCAGTTCCGAGCCTTTTACTTATGTTGTAATTCTAGCAGGTTGCTACATTGGGCAGCTGCTAGCACTAGACCAGCCAGCTCCTGACCCAGCTCCTGACCTATCAGTGGCATAGGTAAGGAGTTGCAGGGAGTAGCAATTGTGCCAGGCAACAAGCTTTAGGGGGGCAACAACCTGAGCTTGACACTAGTGGTCAAAATTGTGAAAACCTTGGAATTTTTGAATAATACAGCCGTGCTATACACCATTCAATGCAGAATTAAATGCAGAATGCAATGAAACAAACTGCGTCAAAATATCTCCATTCTGTCAAAAGTTATAGCCAAATAACCAGAAAATAAAAATACAATTGGATGCAACAAAAACCGGATTTTCTTAACACAAAACTGACCAATGAGATTGATTGTTCCGAGAGCCAATTAGGTGTTGTTATGATACAGCAGGGAACCAATAAGGTGTTAATATGAATCAGCTCTCATTTCCTTGTATCTTAATACAGTTGCCCCTGCTAACTGGGTAAAGAGGCACTTTTTCAAATGGTGCTACTCTTATATTTAGCAGGGGGAGAATAACTGTCCCCCTTCACCCCAGCACAGTATCTCCAACCAATACAGGGCACACTTTTTATTTATTTACTTAATTAAATTTGATTTCAGGAGAAGGGCTACAAAATCTTCTTTGACCCCGGGAAGCAAATGCCTTAGCTATGCTACTGGCTGGGGGAAAGTGGCAGAGCAAGTGGGTAGTGAGCTACTGGGGGGAGGAGATGGATTTCCCCACATTTTCACTTTTCTAAAAGACTAGCTGTGACGTCACTTCCGGGGCATCATTTTGAGCTTGGCAATGGGCTATATGATCATTAGCTATGCCACTGCCCTGTAAAAAGAGCTAATCTGAGAATCACATCACAGCATACTAGCAAATTAGCATACTTGTGACCCTTACAAAGAAGGGATGGAAAGATCAGGCAGGTGGGGCACACTTTGAGAGATGACCACTTGGATGTATCTTGTGTCACATTGCATTTGATACTCAGTCCTGTGCCTTACAGCTGGGGGAAATCTATCCATTGGCCCACTGTGTGGAGCCAGTCTCAGACACAGATGTTAACAGAACTCTAGAGAAAAGCCTGTTTCAAACGGATCTCTGCTCAAAGAAGTGTCTTCAGGGTGACCTCTCTCACAGTGAATTTCACTTGTTTGTTCTGAACCTAGCAATTTGCAGTTTCCAAGCACAGCGCATGAACTACAAAAAAGCAGACACCGGAAATATATGAACTATACTTTCTAAGTGCATACTTCCCTGAAAAATGGTGCAGTTTTCTGCTACTGTGTGCAGCTGTGGGTTGATCTATGGTGCTGTGTCAGCAGCCAGTGTGATATGTATATCCTATGATTCAGCTGATCAAACCCAAACTGCGACTTTGATCTTCATCTCAGCTGTTGTACAAATTGGCTGTTTCTTGAGTATAATGGGACTAATTTATGTGGCATGCCATTTAATATACTGAAGTTAGGCAGAGGAAAGTATTCACATAATAAACCTGAAACTAATGATTGCCACTCTTAACTGTGGAGAAGAGACTGCTGATGACCTGAAATTAATTACAAGTATTTAACTTGTCAGACCTGTACTTTCAAAATGGTACACAGTATCACATTTTCTATTCAAAGGTGCACACGTGAAATGCTTGACATTTTCCAGCCTTCCCTTATCCCAATAAAATAAATTGCTTGGATATAAAATTTTTTTAAATAATGGAGAGCTTTTTCCTCTATAAAAACACTCCCCTGTGCTCAAGCATCACATTGTATTAATAACATCTGGAAGCTCTGATCATGTGGGTTATCTGCCCATATTGTTGGTTGGTTATTTATTTATATCAGTATTTATAGGCCACTCTTCCCATGTAAAAGGGCTCAGAGCAGCCAACAGAATTTTAAAAAGCACAAATTAAAAGCCAAGAATTAAAAAAAAACAACTTCTAAAAACTTCAGCACAGCAGGAAGTTCACTATGGTCAAATGCCTGTTTCAAAAGGAAGTGCTACACTGCAGAAAACTTATAAAGAAAGGGCTATCCATCTCTTGGGGAAAGGAGCGCCAAAGGTGAGATGCCACCATCAAAAAGAGCCTGTCCCATGTCACTGTCAAGAAGATGAAACACAAAACAGGGCCACTTGCCATGCTGCTGTCAATCGCTGTGATGGAGGTGCTGATAATGTCATGGCCAAAGCATCACCATCTTGTTGGATGATGAACTCGGAATTAATTGAACTGACTTTTGTTGTTTTCTCTGATTTTCAGTTTATGGCAGAATTAGGGTTGGGACAAAGTAGCATGCTGCTGTATGTTTGTGCCTGTGTGCGAAGCTACACCAGAAGCACACTCCTAAACTGCGGGAGCTGAAGAAAGAAGATAATGATGACTCCGTATAAGTTGTGAACACTTTTTAAGCTGGGCAGCATGTGTACCTACACAAGGTCAGAAGATGGGAGGGGGCAAGCAATGGCTGAGAAAGCAGCCTTCTTTTGATACCGGGGAAAGATCCAGTTTGGACCAGTCCAGAGATACTCCCCTCCCGAGCAAGACCAGTTTAATGAGGCTAAAGGAGCCAGTGAGAGTTTTACAGCAAAGTACACCATCTTGAGTGTTTAAAGACTAAAAGAATCTGGGAAAGATCCCAAATGCCTGACTCTTTCCTTCTCCAAGACATTAACAAGCACACATCTGTAGGTTGGTTTTGTTGAGTATGAGCGTGGGAGTGAGTGAGCCTAAGCTGTTCAGTAAAATCTTAGCTGGGCTGCTTGTTCCTTTACTATGAATCAAGAAAGTGCCTTTTACTCTTTATCATTGACTGGACCTGAATTCCTTCTAACAGAAGGGATAAAATTCCCTCTCTAGGGAAGGACTTCCCCATCGGGACTTGAGAACTGGCATCCAAACCTTCTCGTAGCAGCCCGTTTGGGCAACATTGTTAGTCTAACAGGTATAGCATGGGAAGTAACGCCAAATTGATATTGAACAAATCAGATCAATCGTTGCCTGATGTTAACACCTAGTAACGCTGTGCTGGAAAATCTGGAACTCTTCAAGCACAAATGAGAATTCTCTTTCAACCAGTAATTTTAATCTGAGCTAGAGAAGAACTCAATGCTTCCTCCTATTCCATACCTCCCTGCTACTCCTGCTGCAGTGGTGTTGGGGAGGAGCGTTCTCTCTCTCTCTCTCTCTCTCTCTCTCATCCCTTCATAAAATACTACTAAGGCAACATGCACTGAAACTATAGATTTCCCAGAGCATCAGCCACCAGAGATCCATAAACATCAGGCTCCTGGAAAAACTGGATTTCTCACAACTACACTTGTGACATTTTGCATGTTGGGAATGAAAGGCAGGAGGAGAGTGACTGCTGCTGGACCCGTCACTGGATTAGCACAAGAGAGAAGGAAAGCTCTGTAGCAGCCACTGGGTAAGAAGGTTTGGGGGCAGACATACAGTAACTCTGTATACACCAGTGAAGTTGAAATCATAGTAATGTTTGTATGTACACACTCATGTGCTTTCGGGCGCAATGCTAACTGCACCTTGGGCTGGCGCAAGTCCCTTGCGCCGGCCCAGGGGGGTTGCAAACATGCTGTAAAGCACATTTGCACCTCCTCAGGAGTTGGCTGGGCCAGCGCATGGATGCGCACTGGCCCACAGATGCTGCACCCAGCACCTGCGCCAACTTGGGGAGGGAGGGTTGCGTCAGCCAAGCTTGGCCGATGCAGAGGTCTGGGGAGGGTGGGGAGGAGGTGGAGAGGAGGTGAGAGGGAGCCATTCCAGGGTAGAGGGAAGGCTGGCAGTGGGCGGTCCCAGGGGCGGGCGGGTGGGGAGTCACCTCCACTTCCAGAGGTGGTGCAAGTTCAAGGAGATTCATTGGGGCTGTGGTGGCTTACCCAGGAGTAAGGGGAAGAGTTTCTCCTTGCCTCCAGCTGAGCCACTTTGGGCTCCAATCTTGCACTGGATACAGCACTGGTCTCCTGACCTGCTTGTTCCAGTGCAAGATAAAATCATCTACTTACAGGCAATATTTCCATGAAAAGAACAGCCTTGTTTTATTTTAGTACAGGCAAAATCTCTACAAAGTTCAATTGATTTTATGTAAATGCTTACCAGCTGACCTGACCTTCACGTAATGATAACTGTTTAGCTCTCCAGCCCCCTGTCTCTCTCATCAAGAAAAGCCATAATCTCATCAGCAAGTCTTCCAAATACTCAAAGAGCAGCGAGAGTTCAACTAACGCGTGACTCTTGGCCTTTCTTAACCATCTGGCCTTCAGTAATACAAACTCAGTTGCATTTCACTTCCCAACTGTGAACAGAAATTGTTGAGGCAGGTTCTCACATCAAAGTTGGAAGGACAGCTAGTTTTACACTCTGACAGGAAGGACAGCTAGTTTTACACAAAAGCCAGCTGTTTAATGTGAAAATTCTCAGAAACCGAAAGCTAATTTTCTTAATAAAGTGCACTGACTAATAGCGCAATCCTTTGCATGTCTACTCACATCAACTCAACTCAAAACTAGGAACCTCTGTGTGTCCTTCATGAGGACTCCAGATGCATATGAAGCTAATATAATCTCAAAAATGAGAAAGCATGCAGCAGAAGTGTAGCTAATGATTGTGTAGCCTGGTGCCAAGCTCAAAATGTTGCCCCGGGAATGATGTCACAACCGGAAGTGACATAACGCCTGGGCTTTTTAAAAAGTGAAAATCGGAAGGAACCCACCTCCTTCCCCCCCCCAGTCAGTGGCATAGCTAAGGCATCTATCTGCTACCTGGGGGTCAAAGAAGTTTTGTAGCCCCCCCTGACAAAATCAAATTTAATTAAGTAAATAAATAAAAAGTGTGCCCCTGATTCGTTTGAGACACTGTGCTGGAGAAGAGAGATGGTTATCTTCTCCCAGCTAAATATAAGAGGGGCACCACTTGTAAAAGTGTCTTTTACCCAGTTAGCAGGGGTAACTGTATTATGATACATGGAAATGTGAGCTGAGTCATATTAACACTTTATTGGTTTCATGTTGTATCATGATAACTTGTCATTTACGGGGTACAAGCCATGATGTGTATGCGCAACCTCCTGATTTTAGAAATGGGTTATGTCAGAATGCCAGATGCAAGGAAGGGCACCGGGATGAGGTCTCTTGTTATCTGGTGTGCTCCCTGGGGCATTTGGTGGGCCGCTGTGAGATACAGGAAGCTGGACTAGATGGGCCTATGGCCTGATCCAGTGGGGCTGTTCTTTTGTTCTTATGTTCATTGCAACATGTCAATAACATAATGTGTTTGGCTCTCAGAACAATCAGTCTAATAGGTCAGTTTTGAGTTAAGAAAATTCACTTTTTGTTCCATAAGGCAGTTGTGTTTTCATGTTCTGGTTAATTGGCCATAACTTTTGAGAGAATACAGATATTTCAATGCAGTTTGATTCATTGAATTCAGCATTAAATTACCTTTCCAATGATGTATAACATGATGGTATTATTCATATATACCAAGTTTTTCACAATTTTGGTCACTAGAGTCAAGCTCAGCTTGTTGCCCCCCAAAGCATGATGCCCAGTGCAACTGCTACCCCTGCACCCCCTTAGCTACACCATTGGCATGCAGTAAACAACAGGGATGCAGATCACTTAGGCATTTGCTCTTCTCTTTCATGTGTGTAACAGAGTTCTACATTTCTATGATTGCTTCATGCATAATGAACCCCTGCTAATTGGATAAGAGGCACTTTTTCAAGTGGGTGCTCCTTTTTTTTAGCAGGGGGAGAGTAACTGGCCCACCTCACCCCAGCATTGTCTGTTCTAGCGGCTGTCTGCTGGTATTCATTTGCATCTTTTTAGATTGTGAGCCCTTTTGGGACAGGGAGCCATTTAGTTATTTGATTTTTCTCTGTAAACCGCTTTGTGAACTTTTAGTTGAAAAGCAGTATATAAATACTGTTAATAATAATTAATAATAATGATTCATAATATTTGTTTTCAGGCCAATATTTGTGTCACATCACAGTTGCTACTGACTTAGGATAATATTATAGCAACTAATAGTAATAAAAAGCATCTGAAATGAGGTGCTCCAGGATGGCTGATTGCCATATTCTTCTCCCATTCTGCCTGGTTAACATCATAAGATCAATTGCAAGGGGGAGAGAATAAAGAGATGGAGGAGACAGTTTACACCTCTATTAAAGAACTGTCTACAACAGGGGTGCCCAAACCCCGGCCCTGGGGCCACTTGCGGCCCTCGAGGACTCCCAATGCGACCTTCAGGGAGCCCCCAGTGTCCAATGAGCCTCTGGCCCTCCGGAAACTTGCTGGAGCCCACACTGGCCCGACGCAACTGCTCTCAGCATAAGGGTGACTGACCTCTCATGGGAGCTGTGAGATGAGGGCTCCCTCCACTGCTTGCTGTTTCACGTCTGTGATGCAGTAGCAGCAGCAAAGGAAAGGCCAGCCTTGCTTTGTGCAAGGCCTTTTATAGGCCTTCAGCTATTGCAAGACCTTCATTCATTCATATAAGTTCATCTTTAATATATTTATTTATGTAAACTTATGTAAATTTATTCAAATTTTAAATGTAAATTAATTCTTTTTTCCCCAGCCCCCGACACAGTGTCAGAGAGATGATGTGGCCCTCCTGCCAAAAACTTTGGACACCCCTGGTCTAGAAGACTGGCATGCAGATTCAGCCATCATGTCTCCCTGGCACAACTCAGCTCACCTTCACTGGTGGTTCAGCCATGAGGCAGGCTGAATTCCTCACTTCAGATGGTAGTTTGGGGGAGGTTGCATGATGGCAACTAGTATCCCACACTTCCTTCTCATGAAGCACTTCCTTTAACTCACTGCATGCCCAGTCATTGCGCCTGATCACCCATTCTTTGTCCTTCTGCTCCAGCAGAAGGGGTGCTACCTTCTACTGCTTCAACTATGTTGCTGCATTTTGTAAAGTAGTGGAGAAGATCCTGAGAGTGGAGGTGTTCAGCTCCCAGGATTCTCCCTGCTGAGCCACTTTACAAAAAGTGATGGCAGAGCTGGAGCAGAAGGACAAAGATGGTGAGGTGCATGTGGGTGGTGGTCTGTGCACACTTGTGTAGGGTAGGGGTGTTGGCATTTGGGGGTGAGTTCAGTGAATAGATCAGCTCAGGCTGGCCCCACTCATCTCCAAGTTATGTTTGCTGAATTGGTTCTATCTGTGACCTATTCCCCTTGCAGGGAGAGGTAGGTGTGAAGTAGTTTCCTCTTATGAGATGAAACCCTGTTGGTTGTATCATTTCTTCACTTCCAAAGACAGCAGTCCCACCTCTGACCTGTTCCAGCATTTTTAGCCTTCACTTATCTCCCATCACAGTCAAGATGGCCACTGGCAGACCTACCCCGCCCTGCCCCTTGGGCAAAGGTCCACGATGCCACCCTCGCGAGATGCCACCCCCCTGCACATGAAGTGTGCACTTACCTCCAAAGTGCTACAGAGCCTTGCATGATTTTCAGATCAACCGAGGAAGCATCCTGAGACTTCCCCGTGGTCTTAAACTGCACTTCTGGAAAACCGAAAGTGCAGTTTCCAACTGTTTTGGGAACCTTAGTGAGGCTTCCTGCACGGGAGGACTACTACAAGGTCTTTTGCTTCTCTTCAGCACTCTCAGCAGGTTAACTGCAAAGAGTGGGGGACCTTTTCCTGAAACGGCTGCTGAACCCACCACAGCTCTTAGTCTCCTTACATATTTGGGGCATGAATCAAAATGCATGAGCTGCTCTGAAAACCTTTAGCAAGAAACAGAAAATTCTGATTCCACCCCTTTCATCTTGGGATGAGTGATCAAGGAAATTAATAGCATAGTTGTTATCTCTGGTGGGTGGAATTCACAGGAGAATGTCAGTAAGACAGTAGAGCTGCAAAAAACCCCAAATACCTTCTTTGTGTGTTGAGAGGTTGTCATCTCTGAATAGCAATTGTGAGATAGTAACTTCTAAATATATTTTGTGTAAATATGAAAAGGGCTACAAAGACGACCTGTGTGAACTGTGTGAGCTGAATTTTCACTTTGAAAACAGGGCTTATGTGCCCCTCCCTATCCTTCCTACCACTTCACGCCTGAATATAAAACAGAAACAGTGTTTATTCAAGTGCTCCAGAATATTTTTAGTACAAATCACTAATGGCATGACATTCTATTTATAGACTCCTGATTCTTCTGAAAGCTAAGACTTAAGTTTTTCATATCCTTGGCCCCGAAATATCAATATCGAGGGATTTAAATGTTTGTTTTTGAGGTTCTCCACGAACAGTGGCTTTGCCATATTGACTGTTAAAACAAAATGTCATTTGGTTCAGAATTGTTCATTGTTTCTGAATTTGGCCATTCAGCATGAACTCTACAGTTCTCACTTGATCTAGAGTAGTCCGCTGAGGTGCCCAAGCCTGCTCCAATGCAACTGTCTTGATTAATGCATGCTCTCAATTGCCAGAGGCTATTAGGTGACAACTATGTTTGATAGGGATTCTTATCCATTCCTTGGGGCCACTTCTGCTTATTTCATGGGGACATGAAATATCAGAAGTCACCCACATACAGGAAGACATTTTACAACATATAGGCAGCTATTTTCAACTTTTTCCATCTCCTGGCGAACTGTCAAGGCACTAAAATTGTCAGGGCACACCATCAGGTTTTCGATAATTGCCAAGGCACACATGCTGCCAGTGGGGGGCTCACATCCCCATCGGCCCTACTAATAAATGACTTTCCCGCAAATTCCTGTGGCACACCTGTGAACCACTCGCGGCACACCAATGTGCCATGGCACAGTGGTTGAAATGGCTGGCATAGAGGATAAGATAAAAATGGGTTTTCCTTATTCTCTAAGACAGTGGTTCTCAAACTTTTAGCACCTGGACCCATTTTTTAGAATGAGAATCTGTCAGGACCCACTGGACTTAATGTCATGACTGGAAGTGACATCATCAAGCAGGAAAATTTTTTAACAATCCTAGGCTGCAATCCTACCCACACTTACCCAGGTGTAAGCCCCATTGACTATCATTGTTAAAAGCATATACATAGTAACCTGTTCAAAGTACAGATCTGTAACATTTTCCCAAATGCAGTCACATATCATGGTAGTATCAAGTCTGATATATTAAAAATAAAATATTGAAATGAATGGGGACCTACCTGAAATTGGCTTGTGACCCACCTAGTGGGTCCTGTCCAACAGTTTGAGAAACACTGCTCTAAGAGATTCTTGTGGAGAACACCCTGTTTATTATGGATGGGCACCTATGTTCTCAACCTGTAACATGAGGTCTTGCCAACTTTTGAATGGTCCCTAGGAGTACCAATGCCAGTCAAAGCCAATGATGCTGAGCTACATGGGCCAAGAATCAGACTCAGGACAAAGTAACACCTTATGTCCCTATTTATTTTTGTCTCTTGCCATTCAGTTTCATTGGATGAATCTGAGTTCTAGTGTCTTCTTGCTGTCTACTTTCTCCATACAAATACACTTGGAAAGTAGGAGTAACTGGGATGGAACATTGTAGAACAATGAAGTGTCGACAGGAGTTGAATAATTGGTGCTGATGTAACCCACACATGGAACATTTTTTTTTGAAAGAAGAAATCTCTGTACAATCTCACTTATTAAATGGGAATTCAAATTGCAGTTCCGTATTTGGTCCTCCCTTCCCTAGACAAGCTGAGCTCTTATTCTACCTCCTCCTCCCCACCCCCCTGCAGCTCAAAGCAACAACAGATGAATCATCATTCATTTTTGTCATATACTTACAAGCAATCAATAGTTCTCTCAGGGTAACAATCCATCCCTGGGCAAATGGTTCACTTACATATCTCTGCATTCCCTTTTAAGCCAGTTAGGCACATAAGCACTGAATCAGCCCAGTGGCACACAGATTAATTTTAATCTCAGCCTAGTTTACAGTTCCATCAAAGTCAAATTTCCAGTGAGAAGGCAGGTATAATTTTGCCAATTTTATCTGTAAATTCCTTACTGCATGAATAGTTAAGACAGAGAGATTCTTAAAGCATAGGCTAATTAATCCAAAGAAGTGAAAAGTCAGCAATCATCATATGTTGATACATGCAGAAAGAGATCATTCTTCTAATACCCAGATCTGTAACACAATGACTGTTGCTTCCACAAGGGGCCTCATATATAGTATAGTCAAATTAAGATCATTATAGTTAAGGGATCACATGTATAGTATAGTTAAGACCATTCCACATATGACCCCAATGTTAACCAATACCAAATCCCTCTTTATTTTGCTATGCCCCTCCCCAACCCAAAGCATGCTATACTTTATGGATGGCTCCCAATCAAGATTTGGAAGTTGTTATTGTCAGGACTTATTTTAAAAATGTCTTACTGTTAACAAATTCAGAGTCAGATCCAGCGTAATGCTTCCATTCATGGAAGCACACACTGTGAATGCAAGCTGTCTTTGAGAAAGGGAGGAACATTCTGCTTACGCAAACAGCCCTAGTGCAAAGACTCTTCCATTAGTGCAGGGGTGCCCAAACCCTGGCCCTGGGACCACTTGCAGCCCTCAAGGCCTCTCAATGCAGCCCTCAGGGAACCCCCAGTCTCCAATGAGCCTCTGGCCCTCCGCACTGGCTCTCAGCGTGAGGGCGACTGTTTGAACTCTTGCGTGAACTGTGGGATGAGGGTTCCCTCCACTGCTTGCTGTTTCACAGCAAAGGAATGGCCAGCCTTGCTTTGTGCAAGGCCTTTCATAGGCCTTGAGCTATTGCAAGACCTTCATTCATTCATATAAGTTCATCTTTAACATATTCATTTATGTAAACTTATGTAAATTTATTCAAATTTTAAATGTAAATTAATTCTTTTTTTCCCTGGCCCCTGACACAGTGTCAGAGAGATTATGTGGCCCTCCTGCCAAAAACTTTGGCCACCCCTGCATTAGTGCAAGGACCCTTGGTGTAAGCCAGTGGTACCCAAAGTGGTGGGTTGTGATCCACCATGGGAACCAGAAGAAGGGCATTTTCCTTTAGCAGAGTGGTCCTGCTCCAATGGCAGTTATGGCGCTACAGTGATCCCAGCTCCGTGGCTACCAAGGGGCTTGTTTTTTTCACCCGAGTGGCAGAGCTGGCCTCTTGCAGGCTCCTGGAGGCTTGCAGCCCCTCCAGTGTCCTCCATGGCTGTGTAAACAATCCTTATGTTTCCTTCTTCCCCCCCCCCCCAGGAAAACTGGAAGTAATTGCTGATTGGAGATAAAGATTGTTTACAAAGCCATGGAGGACATTGGATGGAACTTCGAGCCTCCAGGAGCCTTCAAGAGGCCAGCTCTGCCCCTCAGGTAAAAAACAAGCCCCTTGGTAGCCATGGAGCTGTGATTGCTGCAGCACCATTGCTGCTGCCTTCCCACCCCCCTCCCTACCCACACAAACACCTGGTTCCCAAATCCCCCTTAGGGGTTTGAGAACCACAGGTGCAAGCAGAATTCTCTTTCTACTCTTAGTGCGAGTGTGTTCACAGAGTGTACTTCAGGAATGCAGTAAATAAGTTAAAAATAAATTCAAGACCATTTCTGCTTATTTTCACTAGCCAGCTCTTTTTACACTGTTGATAGCATCTGTTAAAGTGTACTTTTTCTGTTGTTTATTGATATTCCAGTAATTTATCATTGTTTTCCAAACTTCCAAAGATTGTGAATAGTCATACATTTCCCCACGCTAGATCTGATTATTGCTCTTGTTTTACTCATTCATAGCACTGCATGCACATGTTACTTGGCTATTGCTCCATCAACGGCTTCCTGTTGCTTTTCTAAATTTTCAGTCCAAATCTAACAGTGGCTAATGCTGCCCGAATGAGCATTCTGGCAGCTCTCGGCACTTTCTGGGAGAAACAAAGTGCAACATGCTGGAGCATGCAGGCTGGCTACCGCCAGAAGTGGCAAGCGGCCAACTCAGCTTGGCAGTAGACTTCAGGCGCATGCCAACCCAGGTAGGATTGCACAGGAGGGTGGGTGGAATGTGCGGCAATGGGGGTGCAGAGGGGCAGTTTCAGTAGCGACGGCACATGCCAAAACCTAACCCTCTTCCTGGCCTCAATCTTCTTTCCCAGATCCATGCAGACTTGCACCAACAATACTGCTGGTGTGGGTCCGAGTAGACCCACTAGGCTGGCACTGTCTTACCTGGGTGCAAGGGAACAAATTTTCCCTTGACTTCCAGAAGCTTAGGCTCCTCTGTGGGTTGCAGCGGACACCCTGTTGTCCGGAGAGTCTCATTGGATTGGACTGTTTAGCTGTCAACATATCAGCTATTTATGAGTTTTCAAATATTACGGAGCCGTTGGGGAACAGTGATCATGCTGCAATCCGTTTCAATGTGCACGTCGGAGAAAGAATACTGGGCAAATCTCTCACAAAAATCCAGAGTCCAATCTCTCCAGAGTGCATGGAGGCTGCTTAAAACAACAGTTATAGAGGCCCAGTGGAAGTGTATACTGCAAAGGAAGAAGGGCTCCACTAAGTCCAGGTGGGTGCCCGCATGGCTAACCAGCCAAGTTAGAGAGGCTGTAAAGGACAAGGAAGCTTCCTTCCGTAAATGGAAGTCTTGCCCTAATGAAGAGAATAAAAAGGAACATAAACTGTGGCAAAAGAAATGTAAGAAGGTGATATGGGAGGCCAAGCGAGACTATGAGGAACGCATGGCCAGCAACATTAAGGGGAATAATAAAAGCTTCTTCAAATATGTTAGAAGCAGGAAAACTGCCAGAGAAGTGGTTGGCCCTCTGGATGGTGAGGGAGGGAAAGGGGAGATAAAAGTAGACTTAGAGATGGCAGAGAAATTAAATGAGTTCTTTGCATCTGCCTTCACGGCAGAAGACCTTGGGCAAATACTGCTGCCAGAACAGCCCCTCCTGACCAAGGAATTAAGTCAGATAGAGGTTGAAAGAGAAGATGTTTCAGACCTCATTGATAAATTAAAGATCAATAAGTCACCGGGCCCTGATGGCATCCACCCAAGAGTTATTAAGGAATTAAAGAATGAATTTGCTGATCTCTTGACTAAAATATGCAACTTGTCCCTCAAAACGGCCATGGTGATAGCAAATGTCATACCAATCATGTCATACCAAATCATGTCATACCAAATCATACCAATCATGTCATACCAAAAATGTCATACCTTTTTAAAAAGGGAAAGAGGGGGGACCTGGGAAACTATAGGCCAGTCAGCCTAACATCTATACCGGGTAAGATGGTGGAATGCCTCATCAAAGATAGAATCTCAAAACACACTGACAAACAGGCCTTGCTGAAGGAGAATCAGCATGGCTTCTGTAAGGGTAAGTCTTACAGAAAGCTTTTAGAATTCTTTGAATAGGTCAACAGGCATGTGAATGCGGGAGAACCCATGGATATTATATATCTGGACTTTCAGAAGGCGTTCGACATGGTCTCTCACCAAAGGCTACTGAAAAAACTCCACAGTCAGGGAATTAGAGGGCAAGTCCTCTCCTGGATTGAGACCTGGTTGAAGACCAGGAAACAGTGAGAGGGTGTCAATGGGCAATTTTCACAATGGAGAGAGGTGAAAAGCGGTGTGCCCCAAGGGTCTGTCCTGGGACCGGTGCTCTTCAACCTCTTCATAAATGACCTGGAGACAGGGTTGAGCAGTGAGGTGGCAAAGTTTGCAGACGACACCAAACTTTTCCGAGTGGTGAAGACCAGAAGTGATTGTGAGGAGTTCCAGAAGAATCTCTCCAAACTGGTAGAATGGGCAGCAAAATGGCAGATGTGTTTCAATGTAAGTAAGTGTAAAGTCATGCACATTGGGGCAAAAAATCAAAACTTCACATATAGGCTAATGGGTTCTGAGCTGTCTGTAACAGATCAGGAGAGAGATCTTGGGGTGGTGGTGGACAGGTTGATGAAAGTGTTGACCCAGTGTGCGGCAGCAGTAAAGAAGGCCAATTCTATGCTTGGGATCATTAGAAAAGGTATTGAGAACAAAACGGCTAATATTATAATGCCGTTGTACAAATCGATGGTAAGGCCACGACTGGAGTATTGTGTCCAGTTCTGGTCGCCACATCTCAAAAAGGACATAGTGGAAATGGTAAAGGTGAAAGACAGCGACTAAGATGATTACTGGGCTGGGGCACCTTCCTTATGAGGAAAGGCTACAGCATTTGGGCCTCTTCAGCCTAGAAAAGAGACACCTGAGGGGGGGACATGATTGAGACATACAAAATTATGCATGGGAAGGATAAAGTGGATAGAGAGATGCTCTTTACACTCTCACATAACACCATAACCAGGGGACATCCACTAAAATTGAGTGTTGGGAGGTTAGGATATAGACAAAAGAAAGTATTTCTTCACTCAGCGTGTGGTTGGTCTGTGGAACTCCTTGCCACAGGATGTGGTGACGGCATCTGGCCTGGATGCCTTTAAGAGGGGATTGGACAAGTTTCTGGAGGAAAAATCCATTATGGGTTACAAGCCATGATGTGTATGTGCAACCTCCTGCTGTTAGAAATGGGCTATGTCAGCATGCCAATGCAAGGTAGGGCACCAGGATGCAGGTCTCTTGTTATCTGGTGTGCTCCCTGGGGCATTTGGTGGGCCGCTGTGAGATACAGGAAGTTGGACTAGATGGGCCTATGGCCTGATCCAGTGGGGCTGTTCTTATGTTCTTAACCTTTCAGAAAATTTCATAAGATTGCCTGCTTAATAAATGTGATAATATTACCTGTAATTTCTTGAATGACTCTTAGAACCTCCTGCCAAAATGATGTAAAATTATATGATTGCTGGATGTGTATGAACTAGTCATCTGTAGATTGAAAACAGTATGAATCTGGAATCTGGGTACTGTCATTTCAAATTACAAGTTCCATGATCCTCAGCAGGAAATTATGCTCCATGTGTGATTTCCGGTTAACCAGAGGCTCATGTATGGAAAAGAGCCCCCTCCACCAGCCTTTTTTTAAGACTAGGCTTGGGGAAGCCAGCAGAAAGGAGGGAGCCATATTTCACCCATTTGGGATTTTGATCAAAAATCTTCTAATGATTTTCATACATTCATTTGAAAAAACCCAAATAGTTTGGGGTGGGGGTGAGCTAGGAGCCTTGCACATTATTATTCATTGCCCTTTTATAGATACCAGTGCTGCTGTTTCTCTAAAGGGATTCTTTCCTCTTATTTTAGTGTCATGTAATTTCTCCTTCTTTCCCTTTTCCAGCCTGTCCCAAATCTGTTCATAAATTTGAAGAACACCTTGAACTATAAATAAAGTTCATTCAGTGTCTCCCAGGAATTGTCCACACACAGAGACAATGAAATGAAACTGCTGTTGAGACAAATGAAGCCTTTTGAAATAGAATGTTCTCCCTAGTATTATTTTTTATTATTATTCACAATTTAAATTCACTCTTGTTCTTGGAATTATAAGTCTTGCCTATGCTGTGTAGAGTGTGTGTGTCCAATGAAATATGCTAACAGCAGCAGTTTTGCATTATTATGCAGAAGTTATGTATTTATTGGATCTCGTTTTTATTAAATCTGTTGCAAATTGGTCATAAAAACCTCCTCTTTAGTAGTAGGCTTAACCTTGGTGGTTTATTTCCTTGGTCTTTGGATTCTTAGGTAAAGATTACAGATTCTCATCCACTGGGGGCTCATCACACTTTCAATGTGGTTAATAAAAGTCAGGGCCTTTTCCCTGGAAATATTCAGTGTAAGTAGCACCGTTGCTGTTCGTAGGTCTGTATATAACTTCATGCTCTACCTGTCACACATTTCCTTCAGCAAAGTGAATGAGGCAAGGGACTCTGCCAGAATGTTAATAGGCATTTAATTGATCAGTGACACAACTGGGCCATTTCAATCCAAGAAGAATCTATGACTTGCAAACAGCATAACTTAAATAATGAAATTATGGAAAGAACGGCCCATGATGGTTTATGCTGGCAGAATGCATGTTCCACCAGTGTAAACTCCTTTACGGCCAATGTAAATACAACTAGGCCAATGTATGAGAACTGACCACTTCCATCAGCAGCAACTAAAGCAGTAGGCACCTGGTGTACCCCTTTATATACCAAGAGATTGTGTTCCAAACCTGCTCAGGATCTTAGCAACTGTGCTGAAATAGCTTTCACTAGTGCCAGGCTTCATGGTATCTTTTTCTGCTCTTTCTAATAAGAATGTTTGGTTACAGTGGACAGTGCTGGGAGAGTGTAAAGGGGGCTGGGAGTGGATGGATAGGGTCCCAGGAAGGGGTGGTGGTGGAACCAACTGTCAGTCCCCAGTTTCATGTTTTATTTATTTGTTTGTTTGTGTACTGGGGTTATGGCACAATAAAGGTTGAAGAGCACTGAAAACCACTGTTCTAGAGCACTGAAGTAGACTCTGGATTGGCCCCAACTATCAAAGCTGGCCTTCCAGGCAGGAAGTTCTATGAAAGGCTTCCTGTTTGGGTTTGTCTATGCAGCAATTAGTATGTCTTTGGGTTGCCTCTGGGTCTTGCCTCATCTTCTGGCTCCACCTGGTCTGCAGCCCACAGCTCAGCCATGTCACTGATAGCTCATGCTTTTAACTATTATTCTACATCAGTTCATATAGATGTCCATTGCAATTCCTGGTGTGGGGATTAAAATGTGTTGTGTGAATGGGTCATATGTTGTGGGAATGATAGGGTTTTCCTATAAACATGCCAATTGGAGAGTGAAGACTACTTACATAGCGTAAGGGCCGGCCTAATCGTATCCAATTTTCAAGCTCTGATGCAGCACAATGCAGCCCCTAGGTAAGGAAACAAATGTTCCCTTAACTTGAGGAAGCCTCTGTGACTGCCCTACTACCACAAGATGCAGTGCACACCCTATTGGCACGGCTGCATCAGCACTGGAAAACTGGATGGGATCAGGCCCTGACTCATGAAATGCAATGAGAGTGTTCCTGTGCCTTGAATAAACAGGTTGGGCAGTGTTACACTTGACATGGTAACACATAAAGCAGCTCTGACTGAGCTGGGTCTCTGCTGTAACAATCACAGCCAAGGGTCAGTATCTGATTCTGGAGAGGTTTTACCTTTTTTTAAATGACTTCAAAATCTTGTAAGAAGAGGAAATGATGAGGTGAGGAACTACAACCACATTAATCCCCATATTATTATCAAATAATTGATCATATTAAGTATGTTGATGCCAGTCAAAGGCATTTAATCCATAAACGTGCATCTATTTCATTTAGTTGCTTTTTAATGATCTAAGACTCCAGAAGTTTCTAGTTTAGCCATTGATTTGTCTCCTTTGCTTTTAACCTTCAAGAACATGAAAAATGAAAGAGCCAGGCAAAGGATGCAAGGCAGATTAGCTGGATGCAAATTGGAAAGTAGATCAGAAAGTGCACTCTCAAGTATGACACTTAAAGCAAGGGAGTCAATGGGGATTCCTAAAGCTGGAACGGTTCAGCCAGTTGACCTAATATGTACGCTGCAATAGGGATGATGAGCAGAATAAGAGCAATTGAAATGTTGATGTAATTATAATAGCACGGGATAGTGTCTTTTATTTATTTATTTATTTATTTATTTATTTATTTCACTGGATTTCTAGCCTGCCTTTCAAAAAGTTTCATTAATGGTTTAACCAAAAGATCACAACATCACAGTGAACCCCGGTTTAACAGATGAATGAGGGAATTGTTGTCCATTAATGCTGAAACTTTATTAGATTATCCCTTTCCCCTTATTATTCTGCTAATTCTACCTTAGAAAGCTTGCTTGGTACTGGTGCTCTGCTCCATTCTCCACCAGGGTGCTCTAGGAAAGAAGGAAATGTACTTTATTGCACATTTGCAACCCTCCTATGCTGGCCCAAGGGCTTGGGCCAGCATAAGGTGCACTTTGGATTGCGCTCTAACATAATTTTTTTTAGAAATAACTTATTAAAAGTTATCTAGAATAATAAATATGGGTCTGATTATTTAGCAGGGTAGTACTTCAGTTAAACCTTTAAAAATGTCTGTATTTTAATATAAAATATAAAACAGGGCACATCAGTTTCACTTCAGGAACATCACCGAATATTTGCCATTGTTTGCTGCAAGGAAGGGAGAAGAATTGGTGATGGGGCATGGAGTGCACTGGGGCAGTTCTGGGGTGGGAGAGGATGAATCTCAGCAGCAACCATGCATGCCAGATCCTATCCCTCCTGGCCCAGACCTACCCTCAGAGGCTCTTCAGCTTCTGTAAGCGAAAGTGCTGACATCCCTCTGAAGAGACCATTGGGGTGTAAGCAGCCTATGGGTAGGTAAGTAAAAATGTCTTTACTTACCTCTGCTTAGCTGACTTGTCCCCAGGTAGCCTATAGTTTGCAGTACAGGCTGCAATGGAGGTGCTGCAAGCTCTGGGCCAGGTAGGTATGGAATTGGGCTGTTAGTTTTGAAGGTGAAATTATCCCATGCCTTGTAGTGCAATCCTATGCATGTCTACTCAGAAGTAAGACTCACTGAGTGCAGTGAGACTTATAGCCAAATCCTATCTGTGCCTTCTGCTGATGAAACTTGTATTCTGTTGACGGAAGGCCTGGTGTGGCACCTGGAGTGATGGTGTGTAGTATGGGGAAGCCAGTGGAAATGGTTGGTAACCACACATACAAGCCACTGAAGCACCCAAGCCATTGAAACATTGGTGCTGTTAGGTTGGTGGTGGGCCATGGATAGGAAGGGGGAGGATCAGTGCAGGGAGGAAGGATTGGGGAGGGGATCAGGGCTGGTCAGGGGAGGACAGAGACAGATATCAGTGGCAGCAACACTGCTGTATCTTATGCTGCCTTCCATGCCTTGACACACTTCCTTGGGCCTATTTGGACTTGCACCCGTCAAAGGGCTGGTGCAGATCTGAGTAGGCCCATTGGAGACCATGGCATGGCAGACTAGATAAGTAAAATGTTCTCTTACTTACCTCTCTATTACATCATTGTCCCTGGCCAGCCCATAGCATGCAGCAGAGCATGCACCAAAGCCACAGGCACACTAAGGGCCAGCCAAAGATAGGATAGGGTTGGTCGGCAGCAATCCTATATACACTTACCTGGGAGTAAGTGCCATTGACCCCAGTGGAAGTGACATCTGAGTACACATGTAGAGGCTTGTGCCTCTCACATGCAAATGCATACAGAATTGCAGCCGTTGGCTTGCAGTCTTAAACATACTCTATTTTTGGGGAATTTGAAACTGATGGAGATGGAGAAAGAGAAAACAAGATCAAATTTAATTTACTGCTATGCAGAGATGTGACCTTGGCACACTCCACACTTTCATTGGTCTTGAAAAGTTTACTTAAAAGGGGAAATAAAGCTGAAAGTTGGTCCAATGAGTTTGTGGCTCGAATCATCATATTTCATGAAGAGTGGGATTAATATGCAAACTATAATTCAAATCACCAAGATGCTAGAGGGGGAAGGAAATGACTAGGGCTTGCAGACAGAAACAGAAAAAGATAAGTTGCAGCTCATCCACAGTGAGAAAGTGAGAGGATCGAGGAGTGACCAACAACCTACTTAGAGAAAGAATATGTAAAATTCTAGTACAGCCATTTTCAACCCTTTTCAGCTCATGGCACACTGACAAGGCACTAAAGTTGTCAAGGCACACTACTACTTTTTAATTACATCATTATGTTACAATTAATTTAATGAATATAACTAAGGGCACAAGCCTAAACAGGTCTACTCAGAAGTAAGTCCTATTTTGTTCAATGGGGCTTACTCTCAGGAAAGTGTGGTTAGGATGGCAGCCTTAGATGCAATGAAAAAAATTCCCCAGAAGCTTGTCGAGGGAGGTGTATGTGGCTTCTGGGAAGGTTTTGAAGCAGGTCTGTTCAAACTGTTATCAATTGATGTGCTCTGATATGCCAGGAAGTTGCAAAGAGAGATGAGACTGAGCATACTGGAGAAATAGAAATGTGCTGTGAGGGACAGTGAGGAGATGTGACTGAAAAAAGTGCAGGATTCACTGGGGTGGGGGGAGAGAGGGAGAGAGAGAGAAAGGGAATGGGAGGCACTTTCTGAAATTTGGAAGGTGGTGAAGAGGGAGGGGAGAGGCAGAAAGAGGGGTTAACTGCAGTTATGATGGGGGATGTGTGTGCAGGAGGGGAGGAGGTGGGGTGGGAGGAAGAAAAGCATCACTTGCCTGCTCATTTATTCAATAAAGAATGTAACCAAGCCACTGTATGTCTACTCAGAAGTAAACTCCATTACAGTCAATGGGGCTTACTCCTAGGTAAGTGTGGATAGGATTGTGGCCCAGTGCCCTTCCTGCCAAAGCCTTGCCAGGGGAGGCAACGCAGGCAGGGTCACTTTGGGGAATTGCAGACAAGGAAAAGGGTCTCTCCAGGATCCTTGCCAGCCAGCTGCTTCTGACTCCTACCTGCTTCCACCTTCAGGCTCGCTCTCACTCTCACTCCCTCCTTCCTCTCACTGCTCGCCCTCACTCCCTCCACGTCCCGCCCTCTGGGAGCTCTTCCAGGTTTCTCAAGCTGCCTGACTGGCTGCCCAATCAGCGTGCGGGGCAGGCACCAGCAACAGCAGGAGCATTCAAGCCCCTGCGCGGCTGCCCCTTTCTCTCCTGCTGCCGCATAAGGCTCCAAGCCTCCACTTCTCCCCCGGGCGCAGCTGCTGCCGCCGCCGCCACCACCGCCACCACCTGACTCCTTGGACCCGTGGCACTCCTGAGGCAGCCTCACAGCACACCAGTGTGCCGCGTCACAGCGGTTGAAAACCGCTGTTCTAGTATGTCTACTTAAGTTGACTATTATAAGACACTTTTGTTTATTATTTCTGACAATGCAAGTTTTGCCTTGAATATGCAGATATTCCAAGCACTCCCCCCCCCCCCCGGTTATGCATGCATACTGCCCTTCAGGTTTATGGATTTAATGTTCTGGCAAATGGCAACTGATCAAATCAGTTCTATCTCCAGAACAGTGGCATTTGTGTTCCACTCAGTTTTTCTATCCTAAGTGTTGGGAGAGTGCAGAAAGTGGACCGACGGGGTCAGTCTCTGATAGTGGTGATGCATTTGTCCAAGACAGGAGTCCACAATAACTAATTCCAGCAGTGCAAAATCACCAGTTTTTGCAATGTCACAGGTATCAATAGAATATGATTGTTAAACCATCTAGCCAGGGACCACTTAATGCACACACTGTTTTAAGTTGCTTAAAGACACATTTGCAAGTCAGATGTCTCCTAAAGAAATGTGAAAGTTGCAGGACTTCTGCATCTCTTTACCTGGAGATTTGGGAAGCGTAGAAAAAAAATATCAGTGACTAAAGACATTGGTTCTGTACATAGACTCATGGAATAAGGCACAAGCAATAATTTTCACATTACTATGGATATAGACTGAGTGTGTGTTCTTAAGAACCAAGAAAACAGGCAGCATTAATTTTCAAATATAATCTAATCATCACCAATCACAGGTTTAAATATGTATTGTCCTGAAGATTTCCTCTCCCTTTCCAGAGCCTCATTTGAAGAAGAAAGAGACTTGGCTGAAGCTCTTATTCTGCACTGCTTCATTTTGTGGATATTTATGTTTTCCTCTCATAGGCCATGGTGGAAGATACAGCCCCTAACCAGAAAATGTGGGATTGTGACTCACGCTATAAAAGTCAGACCTTTGTGCTCCAAGCGGCTCTGGTTCTTCATTCCCTAGAGTACAAACCCACACAGGCCAAGTGTGCAGTGACCTCACATTGTCTTTTTATCAAGTGCTATGATTCTAACCACTAAAAGTGACAGGACAGAGATTGGCCTCTACCATAGATAGCTACTATTACAATTACTTATGTGTTTTCCAGCTTGAGCCTGGTTTTAGTGGGCAATTTTGCAACTGAAGAGCGGAAATCCATTGAAAGGAATAAGATTCTGCAGCCATTGAATCATTTTTGTCTATTTCTGGAACAGAGGATTAGGGAGCTATTTTTCCATTCTTAGGCAAAGAAAATCTATTTTTTCACTCAAGGAAAAAAATATATGTCTGCTAACTCTGTGCCTTCCAGAACAATATGATATAAACATGAAACTTGGCATTTCAGCCTGTCTCCTTGAATGTTCTCCTTTCCTTCAAAGGAGAGTGAAAAGAAGCATGCATTCCAAAATTAACTGATTGTTTTAGTTCGTGAGCACAGCTCGGACAAGAATGTTCAATAATTTTGTTCATGAAACGCAACTAAGGATGATCAATAACTATCAACACACCCTTCCTGCATAAATATATGTAATAAATGGTGAACAGATTTTCACTTGTGAAACCACTTTCACTCCTGTTACATACAGTATTTAAAACTGCCACCGATCATCCGTATTGATTTTCAAGGACTGTGATTTAGCTGTTATGTCAGGACAATGTGCTGCATTGCCCCTTAGTAAAACTTGGCATTAAATCAGGATAAATAACAAAGTAATCACGACAGTCTATTTTTGACACAGCTTTAGTTATTATCCTCATCCGGGGAGAACTTGTCCTTATCTCTACAAAGCTTCCCTCCCATGGGCCTTGGGCTTATGTGGCAGATAGAACAACTTGCTGTGTGAAACTATCGTACCTTTCATTCTAGCTTTTCCTCAAGCATTTCTGATTTCATCAAGCCATCAAGCACTGCATAATGTGAATGCCCAGGAATGGAACACGTGGGATCTTTTTGCCTCTGGGCATTGAGTCAGTGCTATAGGCAGACTGCAACACCTGCAGGCAGTTAACCTCGCTGAGCATCCCTTGGCTGATGTGTGTTGTTGTTCTATGTGCCAGTTGACTTGGCTTGACCTTCCAGTGGTTCTCCTTGGAGACTCAAGTTCTCCTTCATCAAGAGGTGGTACCACATTGACAGATTTTTGTAAACCGATGTCCTTTCACTGGACCAAGATTTATCCTTAGTTCCAAGATTGATATCTCCAGGCGCTGAATAGCATTCAGTGCATTCATGCGTTTGTTATCCTCTGCATCTGAGATTGTGTCTTTTTTGTGACACTATGTCTTAAGTATGAGAACATGGTGTCAGAACAAAGACACAATCTCAGATGTAGAGGGTTTCCTCAGAGACCACAATTTGAGCTGAATTTGAGCTGAAATACCCTACATTGCTTTTTATAAACTATTGTGCAGGTTTGAGAACTGGGGAATCACAAAGTGGCAAAATGGCTCTCAATTACAACTTCCCTTTTATTTGAATCTAAGGTATAAAATTAATGGGAAAGTTTTTTGGTTTAGTTGTTCCCACAGCTGCTACAGAAGAGATGGTAAAATTTTGATATCCTCTATCCCTACATAGAAATTGCCTTTAGACAATACTTTTTGTGATTTTCAGTGGCTCAATGCCTACATTTTTCAGTGGAATATTCTTTCTTGATCTCTTTGTTAAAATTGGGTCGTGTTGACTGGAATAATATGGACAGTGTCTCAATTTTCAAAAAGGGCAATAAGAAAAATGGTATTGGAACTTTTGAGCTCCTCTGTGCTTTCAAAATAGGAAATTTCAGTTGCTGCGCTCTAGCTTCCAGCTATAGTTAAAAACTGGAGTATTATGGGAAGTGCTAGAGCGGGGTACTCACACTTTTTTGGCTCGAGAGCTACTTTGAAACCCAGCAAGGCCCGGAGATCTACCAGAGTTTTTTTTACAATGTTTGCACCATCATAACATATAACATTTATGTGTACAATGTATGTTGGTGTACCTTGCATAACCACATGAGCCAATATTGCACAACACAACATAATTAACTATAAACATTTTTTGTAATTACTTGAGTTTACTTTGATGACTTGCACTGAAGTGAATCAGCCAAGGATGCATAGTCCGGACAGTAGCTGCTGACAGCCAGCCTCAAGCACACTTCCAAATGTTCATCAGTCATGGTGGAACGGTACTTGGACTTAATGATCTTCATGTGGGAAAAGGCTGACTCACATAAATAAGTGGAGCCCTTCCTGCCTCAGGTGCTCTTATATCCCTGAGGGCCCTATTGCCTTCAAGTGGCTGCAGCTGTGCAGCACACTCTGCTGGATGCCCAGGCCTTACACTTAAAGGGGCCACTGCTGACACCACATCTACCTCCTCACCAGATCTTCCTCGATTCCAATACAAGTGGCGGGGGGTAGCAGATCTCTATACAGACCAGTGCAAAAACAGGGGAAAGGTGTGGGGGAGGGAAGATCTCTATATAGACATCACAGCAAGACCAGTGCAAAACCCCTTGCACACAGAACCAACAGATGGAAGTTGGGGGGGGGGGAGATCTCCATACATACCAGTGCAAAAACAGGGGAAAGGTAAGTCAGCCCCAGTAGAGTCAACGGGGCTCATTCCCAGGGATGCATGGTCAGGAGAGAAGCCTGCCAGTGGCTCCTCTCCAGGTCTACTCACGAGTCAGCCCCAGTAGAGTCAACGGGGCTCACTCCCAGGGATGCATGGACAGGAGCTCACTCCCAGGGATGCGTCACTCCCAGGGAGCGTCACTCCCAGGACAGGGCTCACTCCCAGGGATGCATGGACGGGAGAGAAGCCTGTGATCGACTCATTTTGCCTCGCGATCGACCGGTCGATCGCGATTGACATATTGAGCACCCCTGTGCTAGAGTCTTCCAGAGTCTCTTTAACAAACCATTGTTATTTGCATTGGTATTGGAGTATCCCCTCATATACAACCAGGGCTAGCAAAAAACTTTCAAAAAGTGTAGAGTCCCAAATGAGGGGCATTAATAATGTCGCAATATGGACACAAATTGTATTATATGGAAACAAGATGTTCAAGAATAGGAGATGTTTCTTAAAGTTAAGGATACCTGGCACTACTATAAGCAACACCCATTACATCCATGAGTAGTAGAAAGAATCAGGGAAACCAAAATTTTCATCATAGTTCTTATCTACAAACTGAGCTAAAAAAGAAAAAAAGAAAAAAATAGCATAATACAGTATTATTATTGCCAATTGCCTTTTGGCTGCATTGAAATAACTGTTATGATTTCATCGGAAGGATTCTGATCTGTCTGCTTCATTTATAAGTAGTTGGCTTTAATTTCCTGGGATTTTTTTTTTATATAAATGCATCTTGCTTTGTATTCTTCTATCTAGCCTTTAATGTTTTAACCATGCATTGTCAGTCATCTGTGACGTTTTAGGTTTTTGTGATTGGCATCCTGTGTCCTAGAAAGAAAATGTATGTGTCATACTCCAATCTATTCACCTGAAAAATGAATATCCATTCATCCATATTAATTGCACCATGTTTCCAAATATGGCAAAAGGGAGAAACTAAATTAATCTGTGCTTCCTACTACATGTGGTAGTTGTAGCCTCTTGATCTATCTATGAGGTCCTGTATATAGGTGTGTTTGAAATGTGACATTTCTTGTCAAATTGTCACTTACTTTGACTGCTTTGCCTTTTATTTGGCACAAGTTTTCAGAGGTCTCCAGGGAGGCACAAATCTCACCGGGAAATCTCGCAGGAGCAGGGGAAAAACAGGGGAATCATTTATCTTTTGCCCTTTCATAGTCCTTTTTAGTGAAGGATCAAGAAATGTAGCGCAGACTGTTGAATGACGAATATTGAGTAGCTAATTCTTTCTGCAGTGTCTCAAGTGGAAGGTACTTCAGCTCATAAAATGAAATTTAAAAGACTGTATCCACCTAGCTCTTTAAAGTAGCTTTAAATTTAAAGGGAAAGCTCACCCTTGATGTTTGCTTTAAATACTTTTCTATATTGCATCTTCACGTGTATTTCATCATGGAAAATGGATGACATGATGAAACTATGAAACGTTGACTACCACTAGAAACACATTGTCCATTCCCATTGTCCAATCACTCACTTTTCATGATGATTTGGAAATATTATTTATGTGTTGTGACAACCATTTCCCCTGCTTTAAGAACTACTTTCCGGTGTATCCTTTTCAATCTCCTTGCTTCATGCACTACAATATTCCAAGGCCTATAGTTGTTTCTGCTCCTTGTAAAAGGAACCTGGGGATAATCTCAGGAAGATGCATTCTGTTGCTTTCTAAGCCCAGTCTAATACACTAGGATCAGGGCTTAAATTGAGGAAGATCTTGCAAGAAAATCAATCTGCTAAGTGAAGCCATCTATTTCTGTCTTTGGACAAGTTACCATTTATTGCAAGGTAAAAGAAACTAAGAGCCAGCAAAAAATTGGATGCAACAAACTCAGCAACAAATTTCTTTTGGCCTATTAGGAACAGCAATGTGCAGATATCATGTATTAAAAGGAGGTATACAGTTTTAACATTAAAGTCGCTTTAGAAAATACCTTGTCCCTTGGTGGCCTTCAGGTATACTTGCACATCCCAAGAAATGGCAGTGTATAAAGAGAGTAAATTGCCCATACAAACATGAGGTTCCTTTCATCTGCATTTCTGCAGCCAGATTCCTGATTGTTAGCTATAGGACATGAGTGGTGAAGAATATCTTGCATCATTCCCTCAACCTGGGTATGTAAGGATTATAAACAGGCTAGTATTGTGAAGGTAAGGCAGGGTAGGTCAAGAGGGAAATGATGGATAAGCAAACCAAAAAGAACACGACGGTGGGGGATGATGGTGGAAGCTTGCTGAAGACCTGTGGAAACATCCCAAACACTTTTTAAATGACCAGACTACTTGTAATACTGAGGGCCCAACCCTATCCAACTTTCCAGCGCTGATGCCACTGTACCAGTGGGGCATGCGCTGCAACCTGTGGTGGGGAAGCAGTGATGGAGGCCTTCTCAAAAGGTAAGGGAATGTTTGTCCCCTTACCTCAGGGCTGCGGCTGCAGCTCAGTGAAGGAACGTTGGTTAGGATTGAGCCCTGAATGAGTAATGTGGGCCAGTGTTTTGTTGTTGTTTTTTGTCCATAACAACACACATGGACTCAAAACAGGGTAAAACCGCAGGGGGGTGGTAGGGGTAGGAGAGATCTAACATTTTGCCCCCATTGCAATTCTGATCCCAGCTGCACATCCCTGCATGTTGCAGGGGGGGAAAAACCTTCAACAGAAAACCAGTGGAAGTTTTTCCTTCCAAAAAAAACAAAAAAACAGTGTATGTGGTAGGACTGCAGTTCAGATTGGAACCATGCTTATGGCAGATTACTAAAGCCTACGTTTGGTAAGCCAGGGTTTCACCCCATTTTAAGCTCTTCCCTGCATGTGATTTACAAAAGAGAAACAAAGAACACCAGGTCACGTTACTTACTCACATGTGCAAAATGTAGTTTGGCCCTAAGATTCATGGTTGATTGTTCTGTACGCCTTCCTGGTAGATATTCTACCAGGATATTCTTTATTCCCACCAATAAAGAACTGTACAATGTTATTAGAACAAGCAGTGCTTCCTCTTCTCTTATAGCTAACCCCTCTAATGAAAATTAGCTATCAAGGCTAGAAGATTGATTCTTATTCCTGCAACAGTTATCTTATCTTGTTTGGTGGCATGCATAACTTCATCTGAAATTCTGCATTAAAACTTCTTCAGCTCTATCTGGCATTTAAAAAAACCCTGCTTAAAACAATTTTCTGAACATAAGGGGTATATGTGTGTGTGTAATCTAATAAAATCCATGCAAAAGTAATATCATGCTTAATATCTGCCTGAGGTCAATTTTTTACCATATGTCCCTTGGCTGCCATCCAAGCCTGCCTCATTAAATAACCTAACACACTGAGTAGCATTTCTATTGATGGTTACCCTGTCATTATAATAAGCTTGACACTGATTGTACACTGAACGGCATATCAAATCATATCTTCAAATGAATCACTACAGTTGTCTGTAGACTGACTATTTTCTGAGAAAAGGAAAAAAATTGTTCTATCAAAAATTGATCAAATTATAAAGCTTCACCAAGGGTTTATGAAAATGCTTTTATCCCTCTGAACATTTTCCAGAATCTGGGTGTTCCTTTGTATAACAAAAGAGTTTTCATCCAAACCCTTAGAGGGCAAATCTGCACTACAAACTTACATCAGTTTATACAAATATAATTATAATGGCTTCCTCCAGAGAATCATGGGAAATGTGGTTTGAGAAGGGTGCTTCGTTAGAGATCCCTAACGTCTTTAAAAGCTGTTGCTACAGGCACTTAAGGCACTTGGGGTAGTGACATTGTGATGTTACCATGTCACGTGATTTTGTGACATCACTTCCTGTTCTCCAGGAAGAGAAGGCTATGATGGTGGTGCCTTTGCGATCTTGCTGCTGCTTTGGTGATCTTGCTGCTCAGTCTTTTGAGGCTGAGCCTCCAAAGGAGAAGAGGCAACAGTGAGATTGCAAAGCCACCAAAACAGGAGGAGGTGGTGCCCTCTACATACCTAGGACCATGTTGGTGTTTCTGCTTCTCCCACCACTGCCCCCATCTTGGGTGGGCCTCCCGTGGCACCTCCTTCTGGCTGGGCACCCAAGGCAGCCCATCCTTGTCCCCCCATTTTCCATGCAATTAACACCTTTCACATACAGAACTGCAGCTTCCAGGGTTTCCTGAACAAAGAGAATGCCAATCAAACTGGATTGCTTCTGTGGTGTCCTAAGTGACACAGATCAGCAAGGCTACCTCCTTCTCCACTAACGTGTCACCATTTTGTAAGCCTTTCTTGCATGTTTGATCACCTTTAAAAAGTGGAAGGGGGAGAGACATCAGCAAGGCTACTTCCCCATCTATTAGGAACAGATGGGATAATGTGCAATTATCAAAAAGAGAGTCACTACACAGAGTCAAAAATGCTGTTGAGTGATGTTTTGACTGATAGTGCTGAGTGATTAACCGTTCATTAATCTCAAACGGTTTAAAACTTTCACAACTTTCATTTGGTTTTAGTCAGCACTATCCTAGGTCAAGAAGCTATATGAAGAATGACTCAGAAGACCATTTATTTTTATCAGAAGACAGCTGTGATACAAAGCGAAATCTGCCTCTGATAATTTTGCTGTGTAAATACTAGCAGCTCCACCACAATTAACGTAATAACAACATACTGCATTACCCATAATTACATCCATATTAGGACAAGAAATAGCTAAAGTAGTCAGTTACTTGCCAAAGCTGTTTCCTGAGGGATATTTATTTTGACAAATATTCAAGTAAAAATAAAAACCAATCTGGTCTGCTTTGCAGCATTTGTTTTTTCCCATTTTGTGAAAAGTTAAAGGAAAAAAAGCAAAGAATAATCTCAAGCCACTGGAAAACCCTGTGTATGTGTTTGTGTGTGCATGCACTTTTATAATAAAGGGGTTTTTAAAGCAGCATTCACTCTTAGGCTGAGCCAGAACTTAATGCAGCATAATTAGAGCACTCAAAAAGGATTTTTGCCTCTTTGTACGTGGTCTATCATTTATTTCTTCTTTCAAAGCTTTTTATACCATCCTTCAGTCAGTCTTCCAGGGCAGTTCACATAACGTCAGATGCCAACATGCTATCCCAACTGGATTTGTTGAAACAGTCATTGCATGATGGATATTCTGTTGTCACTTATTTAGGGAGCACTGCACCCTCATATCATGGGCCATTTAAGGTACTGACATTATGCTTAGCACAAAATGCTGAATGGTTGCACTTTCTAAGATTCATTTGAAATTAGTAGGCTGACAGAAGAGTGCCTCTGTGGGTAGATTCAGAAAACCATATCATATATGTTGAGAAAGTAATATGTTTACCCAGGATACATTTTTGAACCTAGGCTGAGGAGGAAAGAAGGACTTGTTAGACTCTGGAAATAGTATGGAATACATCTGGGAAGCTACCCTCACTGGTTTTGGCGCCCTGGTGCAGGTGAGTGACATTTTCCGCAAAAGCTGACATACCAAATCTTGCTCCGGCACTCATGCTGCCACGTGATACCCATAAAGAGGAAAGAGTTTAAAGGCTTGGTTATTTGTTTCCAGCATATGTCTACCAAAGCAACCTGGCAGGCCCAGATTATATTTTTGGACAAGTACACGAGTTCACCCAACACTGTAATGACTTCACTATCCATGGCACTCCTTCCAGCTTTAAAGAATGACTGCCAAAGAGTCCCATATGCAATCTCCATAATGTTGTCCTCTGTTAAATAGGACATTACTATGATGGCACCCTCATTCTCTCTCCTCGCCTTAGAACTTCCTAGCTCCCAGGCTAGAATGGGCAAGGCAGCACCCATTCAGTTTTCATAGTGTTTAAAGAACTGGCTCATTCTCCTTTTTTCTTGAAGAAAAACTGTGTATAGCTTCTAAAGAGCATTACTATGGCAGTTGCACATATAGTTTTGATTAGCAGAGGGAGCCCTGAGAAGTTGTTTACAAAAGCACTACAGAATGTCCTCTAGCAGGGCAGGGCCTTAGACCAGCTGATCTCTTTTGCCCTTCTAGTTCTGTGACTCTATGGGCCACTACATACTTATGGTGTCTCCGAGTGCTTCCAGAGTGAATGGGTGAGCCTTCAGGCTCACAGTTAGATAGCATTCGTGCTGTAATTCCCAACCGGCACTTCCATAGGGGGGGGGGGCTGTACATGTGGCTGCTGCGATTTGCATAATCATGGTGGACCCAAAAAAGATCTGCCATGATTGTACAAATTGAGGTGGCTTGTGTACAGCCCGCATGTAGAGGTGTCAGTTGTCATAAATGGGCAGCCAAATAAATACTGGCTGGATGCTGTGTGGACCAGCTCTATGATTCACAAGCTAGTTCAACAAGCCAAAGTCAAATTTATCATGGCCAAAAAAAGTAGATGGAAGTGGTTCTTAGTGCAACTGTCTGAGTACCTCAAGATGAGTGAAATGGAAAAGACAATGTGGCATATGAGTCAGAGCCATGAAGCTGCAGTATATGGTTCAGCTTGGGCACCTCTCATGTCCTTGTTAATGCAGCACTGCAGAGCTGTCTCTTCTTGTGAAATGTCAGCTCATGTACAACAGCAAATGACTCTAGCTGCAAAGAAGGTAAACATGACTAGACAGAGGCATATGTCTGCTAAAGAATGCACTGGCTGATAACATCCTGGAACTGCTGCTGTCTCTCTTTCCTGTACTTTGTCACCAAAGTTTTTATGTGGTGGAAGATGACAAAGTTCGCATTGATTTATGCAAGAAAGATCATGAGACTCCAAAGCTAGGACGTTTTACCATTCTGGTAACTTCTACCACTACTGTTTAAATTTTATTCTGGGCCAGAAGTGTGCTTGGTAGGATGATACAAAACATAAGTGACATGTTGTTCTCTCAGAAGGGCTTTGGTATACATTGGATGATACAAACAGGAATGGGGACGGTGAGAGATCAGGGACTGAGACATACATGGGGGAAAGGAAGAGGAAATATGTGAGGCTGGAGAAGAGCAGTTCTTGCCATGGAAACATGTCATTGTCTCCAGATTCTACACATGTGTGCGTACACGCACACCCCCCCCCCCCACACACATGGTCAACCCTTTATCACAATAAAGCCTGGTTCTGTCATTTGTGAAATTATTACTTTGAAATATGGGCATATGCTTGACACAATCCCAATCTGATTGGCAGGTAGTTTATAACTGTCGAGTTTTTAAAAAAAAAAAAAAGCTGTGGAAAGGATTTAGGATTACAGCATTGCAAAGCGGCAAGGGGAGATGTAACGGAAGTTTGGGCAGGGAATTTATATAGGAAGCCTCTCAATTCAGATGGGAAGCAGGTGTTCGAATGCCCACACTCGGTGACTTATTTTCTATTTCTGATAAAGAAGTCCACCCTCACTAAAACATGCCTCATTATACCTATCAGTTTCTGTCTCTAAATGCAGACGTGTCATCCTTCTCAGTCTCACTTCCTCTGTCACACTCTTCCCCCTCTGGCGAGCCATCCGAGTATCTCTTAGTTGCAATGACATACAGGAGGGAAAAGAGAAACCATTTTAGATGCATTTTATAGTCTAGATTTATATCTTCCCAAGCACTCTCCCCCCCCCCCCATCATGCAGAACTCCCTTGAAATAAAGATGGGTAAACCCTGTGGATCGGTTCCTCAGTTTCCTTGAATGCTATACCGCATGTCAACATGCCAATCTAAAATCTGTGCAAAACTGTATAATAATCTTCCTCAAGATCTACACAGATAATTTACTTGGATGGCCAGACCAGGAGTTAAAGCAAGTTTAGAAAGGTATTCCCCTCACAAAAATATCTTTAAAAATAGGGTGTGATTCAGATTTTTTTAAATTATCTTTCTGATCTCTTCTTAAATGCAACAAAATCTTGAATATCTCCATTCTTAAAGATTTAACATGATTCAAAACTTATATATTGATACTTTCTGCAGATACAGTCTGCGATTCCTATTCAAAGATTCTCTTCCTCTGGAAGGGGGACTCATTCCTCCAAAACAAGAAGTCCTCCTGCAGAGAAAGGAAACTTTTGGCTGCTGCCCATGGGATATACCTCTCTCATGCCAGGTATAAAGCCTTAACCATGACAGAGAATGGAAACTGGGCTCAAGGTGTTTCCCCCCTCCCACACCGGCATGCATAAGTGGCATCATGTTAAAGAGAATGGGTGGTTTGTGCTTGTCCTTCATGTTCCCTATCCAGTCTTCATGCTTGGGTGCTTTCTAAATGCTATGAGTGAATTGTTTATTGCCTTATTATCTAAGAATACTGAATGAGGCTTTCAAAACAGCTTGTTACTCAAGGCCCATTCACACAACCACATCAGCACACAGTGGCTATGCAAAATTAGTCCAGTCCAAAAACAAAGGCACATCCTCTGGTATGCATAGGTCTTTACCAGAAGGCCAAAGAGCTCTCAGAAGTTCATATGGAGATGCAAGTTATGCATAGCTACGGTGACAAACAGTCCAATCGTACCTATATTCCCCCATGTCAATGCAGTGGCAACAGCACAGTCTACGCTATATCCCATGCAGGAATTTCTGCTGCTGGAAGTCTCCTCAATGTAAGGGAACGCTTGTCCCCTTGCCCCAGGGTAAGTTCCAGCAACTGTATTGGGTCAACTTGGATTGCTGCTTAAGCCTGCATTGATCCGTGTCGGTGGATCACCAGCACTGCCAAACCTGCCCCCTCCTGGGCCCAATCTGCCCTCCTCTTCCCCCATCGCCACCTTCCCCCTGCCCTGTTCTACCCCCTCCCCACCCTTTCCTCACCCTACACCAGTCTTATCTGCTCCAGTGAGTATCCCTCTGCATGCCAGCACCAGTATGAAGGCTTCAGCCTTCTCACTGACATTGCTAACAGGCATACTGTTGCAAAGTGCTTTACAATACTTTTGCAACAGTTCAAAGTGGTGTGGTAGCAGTGCTCTGCTACCACACCACTTGCATTGGATTGGTCCAAAAGAATCACTGGACAAAGTCCAGCACAGCCAAAGCTAAGCCACTGGGAGTTCTCAATTCTTTGCCATTACTGAAGCAAAGTTGACAGGATCAGTGCTTGGATAGATGGGAAGACTGGCTGGAAATACCATGTAAACTGTTTGGAGCTTTGTAAGATTCGTATAGAAGTAAAATAAACAGACTGATTTAAATTCAGAAGTAGACAAATTAAGCACATGTGTTCATTGATTCTATTTTTACTCAGTTGCAAAAGAGAATTCTAGTTTACACTTACCATTTCACTCATCAGGAAATGTGTTCATTGTTTGCATTACATTGGATCCCTGGCATTCTGTATAGAACACAGTCCAGCACTAATTTATACTTACTTGTGACACAGAGAACTATTTGTCTTAACGGCAAACTGCCGTTGAATTATACTGGGAATTCTGTAGAAGCGTTCGTGACATTCACATTAATATCAAATGAATCAATTAAGATGAATAGGATGATGATGATGAATACTAAATATTTAATGATGTGTTTAATTAATGCTGAATTACAGTTGAAATCTCAAGGGGGAGACTGTAATATCCTCATAGATATCAAATAAATTAATGATTATCGCAATGACAGGCAGTATAAAAGTATTCATAGTGATAAAGCACCTAAAAATTTACCAGCAATAAATTGCAAGTGGTTGGCATTTGCCTTCAATGATGTTCATCAAGTTGATTTGTTAAAAGGTAATAATTCATACAGAGTTAATCACTGAGTCTATGGAATTCAAATTGTGCAGGCCTGTATTTCCTCAACATTCTCAGGGGCGGTCTTCAGCCATATATGTTTTGCAAAAAGCAAAAATGAGTGATTAGCTCCAAGATCTCTTCAACTCTGCTGGCTAATACACATATTATATATTCAATCAAACCTTAACAACACAAATCTTGGGTCACTCACTCATTCCTGCATCTAAATACTTGACTCTCTCTGTGCTCAAGGTGGCTTTCATATAGTTTACAATAATTTTAAAGTATAAAATCAACAAAACTATTCTCAAACAATTCAACAGTTCCAATGAATCTCCTCAAACCTGTGCCAGTTCTTTAGCTGGCACAAGTCCGGGAGGACAAAGGGGCATGTCAGGTCTCTCTGGAGGGGATAGCATGCGGTGCAAATCACTCACACTAAGTGCCACCCCCATTTCCAGTATGGTCCCAGCCCTCCCCTAGTTCCACCCTGATCCTCCCACCCCCCACTCCATACCTACCACCCTGCCAACTTACTGGCCTTGGCAGGGTTCTTCTTTACCGCTATCGCACACAGCATCCTCCCTGCTGTCTACAGCAGCGGCCTGGAAATTTGTGGCTCTATGGGCTTCCAAAGGGCCTTCCACTAGCTGTAAAGCATCATCTGGCACTGGTGCACTAGGACAGGTGGTAGGTTGGGGCCTGATAAGATTGGGCAGCAAGAAGAGCTCCTGCTGACTACAATCAAGCAAACTGGCACTGCTGTAGCTTGCCCAGCAGTAGCAAGAGGGGGAGTGGGAATATCTGCTTTCCCACTCCAAAAATCTGCTCTTTGCACATATGCTGTGACAAAGCAAGATTGTATCTCACATCTGCAAGTCAAAATTCAGATCTGAAAATACACCTGATTTTTCTACCCAGATGCACCACAAAGTAAGTGGATTGGCATTTTTGCCTCTCAACAGTTTGAGTTCACCATATAATGCTTTAGCACATGCTGAGGTGTAATCATGTTCACTGGCCCATCAATATTCAATCATCATTTAAGCCCATGCTAAAATATTAGTACATGCCAGTTTAAAACTAGCTAGCTGTCATGTGCCAGTTGGCAGCATTAAGTGGATGTTAAAAAATGATGTGCTTTAATAGTCTGCGCTTTCCTTAAAAAAATAAATGCTATAAGAGGCTTTGCTATGCTGATAAGACAGCAACAGCCCGATCCCAACTAACTTTCCAGCACCGATGCGGCTGTGCCAATGGGATGTGTGTGGCATCCTGCAGTGGGGGGGGGCGGGCACAGCCCTGAAGGTCTCCTCCAGATAAAGAACATTTGCCCCCTTGCTCAGGGGTAAACCTGAGTTGAATGGGTCCAATATTGTTGGTGTAAGTTCGTGGATCAAGGAAGGTGGACTGAGGCCAGGAAGGGGGATAGGATATTGGCAGAGCTGCTGCTACTGATATCCACCCCCTTTCCACCCTCAACACACACCCCTCCCTGCCTGGTCTCCTCCACATTGTTCCCCCTCCCTGCTCCATTCTGCCTATCCCCACTTAGTGGCACTAGAGCTTTTCGGGAGGCCTCTGGTGTGTGGTAGCATCTGCTCCCTGCTTGTGGCAATGGCCTGGCTTTGCAGAATGGCAGGTTGTGTTTTGTGGGTCCATAGGATTGAACCATTACTCACATAGGTATACCTATGGAGTAATGAAATAAGGTTATGACTGTCCTCCAGCTATTTTATATGCTTTATGTCATCCGTAATTAACTGGGTTATTGAAAACAGACCGGATTGAAGAAATTGGATTGAAAAAGAGATCAAATATAAGGAACCCTTTGTCAGTGGAAAGCATTTTGACACACACACTGGGAGGGGGTTCCTGATTGCTTCATGCCTTGCACTGTATTACACTGCTTCAGAGGACCCTCCAAATAATGCCATTGCCAGGTTGTTGAGGGCACCTGGAGCAAAGCATTACACTTGGGCTCCTGTTTCACCCTATGCACAACCCCTAACAACATACTGGGCACTGCCACTAGTACTGGGGGTTCAGGGGTTGGGCAAACCTGGTGGCTCTCAGATGGATGTGGGTCCACAGCCAGTGCTGCACCTGATCATCATCACCTGGCACCACCTCCTTTCCCCAAACCATTAGAGTAGCTTTGGTGAGACATGCAAACTTGCACCTGAGGTACAATTAGCGCTCACCTCTATGTGTGTGTGCACACATGTGTGTAGATGGCTGAGTGGGTATGCTGTTCAGGAGAGAAGCTCTTTGGATAGTCAATAAAACTTTATTTTAGTGTGACATCCAGTTAGGAAAGCATATGGTTTTTCTTAATTCCATATAAAATAACCTTTCTAGACAATCACACGGATTCAGAAACTAGGGGTTCCCCAGTTGTTGCCAAAAATGGAGCCCTCCCTGTTGTCTTAAAGCACCTAAGGGGCCATCACACAAACAGAAGAAGTTCACTGGAGCTTAACTTTCCTCTTTTAAGGATTTTCTGAATTCTCTTTTAGCTACACAACTATTTTATCTTTGTAAAAGTGGGGAATATTGTTTTTGTATGCATGGCTAGAAGTTTTATATTCTCTTTTCGTTCACTGACACGGATTCATTCAGTAGCTATTTTGGGTGCCTACTGTGCATAGACAGGAAAGGCAGGATAAAAATACATTAAATAAATACATAATTTTAGCATTGTGCAAAGGATATGAAAAGATTCCATGATCCTTTCGTTTTAATGGCTGGAACAGATCAGCAAGCCCAAAGATATGCATACGAGGATCAATGGTCTTCACTGAAATGAATGAGGCAGCCTCTGAGGAGATACATTATATTAGAACGCCGTGTGAATGCTCGCTCTCTCACTCTAGTAAGAATTTAGTGGATTGGACTGTCAGCCTTTATTCACCATAGAATCACTTTGCCTTTCAGCGTCTTATCTGTACAGCAGTAAAATTTCCACGTACAATGAATCAGTCATATGTTTTCGCTCATGCACATGCAGAGCTTCAGAGGGAAACTGTTAGACTTTCATTCCAGAGCTGATCTGAAATCATTCAGGTGATTCTAGGAGGCGGGGAAACCCTCTCATAATATTTCATGAATACTGGAAGACATGTGATGTAAAGCCTTAATTGAAATGCCAGGACTAGTTGGGAGAACAGGTCCTTCACATCCATTTACTTGCCACTTAAGGAATAATGAATTGTTATGAATGTAGAAAATGCAGCACTCAAGTGAGATAACAGGCATAACATATTAAAGAGCTAAAATATTACTTTTTAAAGGATTTTTGAGTCTTGTAGTATAACATTTTGCATGACCATTACAATTAATATTGATCCATGACATTGCATTAGCCCTAATCCAGAGACAACTGTGAGCCACAGAGGTCCTATTTAGAAGTGTCCCCCCCCCCCCATGCACAATTAAGGCATAAAGCTGAAACAGGGCATGCCAGCTAACTATGCCCCCTTCTGCCAGTGCCAACAAGACTGCTGGCTACGGCCCTAGGGAACTGTGCATTAATTAATCTGAAGCCAGTAGCATGCAGCTTGGAACCCCCACAATTCCAAACCATGTAGATGAATCCTCTCTGTATCCAGTGCTGCACTTGTGGGCAAGCACTAAATGCACAGGCACATGGGTTCATGACCAATGAGTAAATCAGCAGCAGGGAATTCAGCTAACAGACATGCTCCCATTTTTCTTTCAAATGTTTGCTGTATATGGCATTGTGGGGAACACAAAACTTCTGAACAAGGCTAAAGTGTAGCAAGACAGGTACCATCCAGGAAAATGCAGACCCCCCAGTGGTGTACAAGTCTCAGGAAGTGCCAGCAAATGGACTGGGAAAATCTGTAAGCAAGTAAGGAGGGCAAAGATCAAACTCAAGACCAGTCCAAAAGCAGTATTAAACATTATGGCAGGACAACAGCCATAAGACACTGGGGGGGGGGGAAGAGGTCGAAAGGTGGAGGTGGCAGTGACAGGGTTGTGGGAAAGAAGCTCTTTGCCCTTGCCATCCTTGTTCCTGCATCCGCCTCCCTATCTCCTCTCCCACCTGGCTATTATTCAAAACAGGCCAGACGTGGAGGCTCTTGGGAGTGGGACCTCTTCTGCTCTCAGGATCTTCACTGCTCAGGCGGTTTTGAAGAAGTTCTGGGTAGCAAGGTAGCGAGGAGGTAGGGAGGGGGGAGCACTGGCACCGGTAAAGGTAGGACTGAGAAAAAAGGGGGATGGAATTTGGGCACTGTTTCAGCACTGGTCTAGTTTTGGCTAGGACTCACGGCAATGTGAAACTCTATCTAGAATCTGTAACTATATAGTAATAACTATGGGCCCACAGTCACAGCCAGCACCTTGCTCTGGAGCTAACACTCCAGAATAGAATCTTCCATGCCGAGGCACTGGAAGTTACCTCTGGACAGACTTTCCTCCCATCCGTTCCTGGGTCTGATTGACTTGAAATACTCCCCCCCCAGAGCCGTTGGCTGTGACGCCACTGTCAGATGCCTTGCCGCTGCCACTCATCCTGGTGAGCAGGGGGGCCATGGGGTGCCCCCCTGCAGTAATGTTTTGCATTGGGCCACAAAGCTCCTAAGGCTGGCCCTGAATAATCTTACTCATGGCTATTAACAGACCAAGTGAAGGTTCACGTGGGAAAATGTGACTGAGGGGAATGAGATTGGAGGGAAATGTTCTGTGCAAAATGTTTCTATTTTGATTCTTCATTCACTCTTTTTGGTTCAGCGGCAAGCCAGGAACCGGTTGATGTGCCCTTTTAGACAACAGCGAGTACAATAAATCAAAACAAAAGGCAGCCTGCTGACAAAGATATCTTCCTTGCTTACAGGGGCTGGTTTGCTCGGCTCACTCAACAGCCTGAGGCTAACTTCAGACTTTCCCTGCATGTCCCCTTTACAGTTTTTAGCCCTCAACCAGCTTCCCAGCATTGGTTTGGTGATTTTCCCATCAGGGGATTACAACTGAGGGGAAAATGAGAAATATAAATGGTAAAGACTTTTTACTGGATTTTATTTTTCCTCGCACTAATATTTTGCCCTACAATTCTTCACAAGGATTTTGGCATCCTTTCAAGTTTTCCTCATTTCTTATAGTTGGCTACATTATCTACTAACAAGCTGTATTTAATCCTGGAGATCATTTGCTGTGAGCAAAACTCTGTATTTGCCAATATTATTGTAGAACAAATGACAGCATAAAAGAAATGCAAGCTTGCTTATTCATAGCTTTCAACCCTCATGAATCTGTAATCCACAGCACAATAAAAATGGATGATTTTAAAAGTTCAATGGTAGGATCACACTGTGCACCTCCCATTTCTAGATGGGAACTCTATGAGACAGTGAAGGAGAAGATGTGGCTTCTAGAGTATCATCTGAATAATGCTCTTGCAAACATTTTACACGGTTGTGATCCAGGGATGGGCCGCAACTCAGATCACTCAGTGGCAAAATCACATGTTTTTTTGTGACTTGTACGAACTTGAGTCATGTGTGTCAAATCTTGGGCACTGACTTGGGGTTTTTACCCTACAAATGAAAAGACTTGAATAGGCTTGAGTCAAGACTCGCTTTTGTGTGTTCTTGTGACTTTGTTTTGTGTGTGCTTGTTTGCTTTTTTTTTTCCACTTCCACACTTTTTTTCCACTTCCACACTTTTTTTCCACTTCCACAACTCAACTTGTTTCTCAAAAAGACTTGGACCCAAGTCAAACCAACTCTAAAAACAGCTCTGGACAAGTTGCAATGCCCCACATTATGACTCGTTAGCGAATCACATCAAGGAGGAGGAGACTTGGGACTCGAGAAAGTGGCTGCGGCACACCCCTGTTGTGATCAATGGCAGCTGCTCTAAACCCTTATTATTTCAAGTGACTTTCTCGCCTCTTAGAGAAATGCTGAATCACCTCAATGTCTGAATTAAGAGGGGAAGGTAGGAAGCCCTTAATGAAATTCACAACCCTGACACAACACCCATTTCAGCTAAATCATGTCTTAGCTCTTCAAAAATAGTAGCTAAGGGGGCCATCACAGATGGTAAGGGGGGGAGCTCTCTATGATACCCCTGTAATTTGAGCACTGAACTGTTTGCAAGAGAATTTGTAGAATGAAAACTTTCAAACAAACCTTCAGTGTCATGTGTTTATGAATTCAACCTTTAAGGACCACATTCAATATTAAAACTCTTCAACAAAATATTTTAGTGCATTCTAGATCCACAGAACTTTTTGGTGATTGCTACAAGCCAATTACAAGTCAATCCTTCTCTATCTTTCTTGGCTCATGTGTCTCTCTCTACCATCTTTTTCACCTTCAACCAATGTGCAGCGCAATCCTAACTTACATTGCAAACAGGCAGGTCAGAAGGCCTGTGCTGTATCCAGCAAAAGATTGGGACCAGAAGTGGCTCAGCTGGAGGCAAGGGGAAACTCTTCCCCTACCCCAGGAAAGCCACCACAGCCCCAATGGGTCTCCTTGGACCTGCACCACCTCAGGAGGTGTCGCAAGTGTTGAGGTCTGAGCCCAGTGAAATCACTCAGGTCCTGTGCACAGGAGGAAATGTGACAAGCACTATGTTTGAATAGCCTGTCTGTAGCATGTAGCAAGTAGCAGCTGTTACTGATTGCTAACTCTGTGCACCTGATTGTGGGCGTGCCTTGTGCATAAAACAAGCCTGCAGACAAATGCTCCGTCTCTCTGTGTGGGGGGGAACATAGGAATCGAGAAGCCGTATGTGTGTTGCTGTATGTTCGACCATGTTATGGTAAATATCCTTTGTATATAATATACCTTGGTGATGGAACCCAGCTTTTTGTGTCGAGTGCTTCTTTGCAATTTACAAGCCTCCTGGAGGACTGCCTTGGACATTAGCCTCGAGTTTCTGCTGTGCTGCCGTTTGTTTTGTTTCGCTCTGCTAGAAACTCCTACACCCTACCACAACAATAACGGAACGGCTTTGAGCCACTCCGTGCTGCTTGGGAAACAGGGTTGGGATCTGGCATAACTGCCGCATCCCAGCCCCATCTGCCACTCCCCACCAGCCCACCCCTGGGAAACACCTCCACCCACCCTCCCCGCCACCTCCTACCTGCCCTCCCCAGACCTCTGCTCCGGCCAAGATCGGCCGACACAAACTCAGCATCCCTGGGGCCCGCAACAGTGCAGTTAGGCCAGCATAAGTCCCTTGCACCAACCTAACTGCCTCCAGGTGGCATGAAAGTGGTTTATGGCACTTTCGCAACACCCCTGGGCTGGCACAAGTGACTTGCGCCAGCCTAACTCCCAGTTAGGATTGTGCCCTTAATATTTATACTAGAGGCGAGTAAAATAGGATTATAGTCAGACAGCCCAGTCCTGAGCTGCCTGGGGTGTCCAGCCTTAGCGGCACCAAGAAGGGCTGCCGCCGGATCCTGCACACCTTGGGCTACAGCAGGCAACAGCTTGGGAGAAAGGGACTTTCATCCCCTTCTCCCGGGTAAGGGAAGGAGCCCTGCAATGGGGCTACTCACTTTACCTTTAGGTAAAGCCGTTTGTGTAGGGCACCAAGCCCTCCATTAACAGACAGGTTCCAGTGCAGCTCTGCTCCACCGGACCCGCCTCCTGTCTCCCCACTCCCTCTCCCTGGCACGCTTCCCGCTCGCCCACTCCCCGCCCCGTCACACCTCCCCCTGCCCTCTTTCCGACCTCCGCCGGCCTCCCCCCTCTCCGGAATGCCTCATTCTGTCCCCTCTCCCCGCCCCACTTACCATGCCATGTTTCAGCAGTTTGTGAGACTGCCAACTGGTGGAGGCTGGATGCCCACCCGGCGCTGGGCTAGTACAGGCAGTAACCCGGCGGTAAGTGTCGCCGACGTGCTTTATGGCATGTTTGCAACAGTGCATGGTGGCACGAAGCTGTGGCGCCGAGCTCAGGATTGGGCTCTAAGTCTTACTGAACACAATGGGATTACTTTTGAGTAAATAAATAACAACTTTCAAACACATCTATTACGTATTATGTGTTTGATGTGTTGTCATCCAAAAAGAGAAAGAATTGCAGTCACATGTACAAAAACTCCTTACTAGAAAGAATAAATATGGATATAAAAACTAAGAACATGATATTCATTCACTCCACTGGTTTTAATATTAAACTATAAAGTACATTATCATACCAAGACACCTCTTCCGACACCTTGAGGCACTTCACAAAATTAGTTTATGAAATCTTAATGGTACAGCTTGCTCTGTCAAATTAGAGACTTAAAGCAAGAAGAAGAAGGGAAAAAAAGAAAGAAACCTAGAGCAGATTACCATTATTTATACTTGGGTGGAAACATCAGTACCAAGTAAAAACTCTTCAGAATTCATGGAGGTTATTTAAAACCATAATAACAGATGCTGAACTAAAATGTACACCACTAAGTAGGAAAGACCTCACCAGATCATTAGGAAAGGATCAAGAATAAGATCCTGGACTAGTACAGGATCCTGTACTAGATCCTAGTAAGATACTTACTAGAATAAGATACTAGTAAGAATAAGATCCTGGATATTATGTTTCCCCTATACACATCTATGGTGCAACCACATTTAGAATACAGCACACGCTGCTTAACAACGGTTTGCTTAATGACAGACCGCATATATGAAGGTGGTCAAAGCACAATAAAGATGCTCTTAATGAGGCAATCATGTCTCCCATTGCCTGCAGCAGAGTGTCTGTTTACATGACAGAGAGGCTCTTAATGCAAAGAAGAGGTCATTTATCTCCAGTAGCCTGTGCAGGCAGCTAGTGTCTGGCAGGGAGTACCCATTTACACAACAAAGGCAATAGATTGGGCTGAATGTTCACAATGACCCAACCGCATAACAAGTAGGATCAATGTTGTGAAGTGGCACACACCTGTACTATGTGCACTTCTGGTCACCACACCTCAGGAAGGATATAGCAGAACTAGGAAAGGTGCAAAAGAGGGCAACCCAAATTATCAGAGGGCTGGAAGACCTTCCTTATGAGGAAAAGCCACAACATTTGAGGCTTTTTAGTTTGGAAGAACAATGATTAAGGGGGGGACGGACATTATTGAGACATGTGAAATTAAAAGGATGAGAAGGAGGATGAATAGAAAGTTTTTCTTCCTCACTCATAATAGGAGAATTGAATCCAATGAAACAGACTGGTAGTTCTTCACGCATTGCATAACTATTCTGAGGAATTTGCTGCCAGAAGATGTGGCAATAGCCACTAGCTTGGTTCACTTTAAAAAGAGATGGGACAAATTCCTGGAGGACAGGTCTTTCTGTGGCTGCTAGTCATAATTCCTAGACTCTGTGGTCAGCAGCAGTATGCCTCTGAATACAAGTTGCAAGGGAGCCATGGTGGCAGGGAAGTCAGCCTTTCTCTCCTGCCTGTGGGTCACTGTGGGAAACAGAATATGGACTCAATGGGCCATTAGCCTGAGTTAATTTTCTGATGTTAAGATCCAGGGCAGTGGTTCTCAGACTTTTAGCACAGGACCCACTTTTTAGAATGTAAAACTGTCAGACCCACCAGAAGTGATGTCATGTTTTTTGTACCGTTTTTTGTACCGTTCATATGTGACAGCTGCAACTATCAGGGAATAGCTGTAGCAGAGCACATGGTTGGTTGAAGTATATCCTTATGCAGAAAAGCCATCCTCTTTATTTTTCATACTCTGCCACAGGACATCAACTTTGGGTTTCTTAGATTTTCTTCATATTTAACTGACACATGAAAGTTGCATAAAGAACTTGCCAGACCTCCCTGGATCATACAGCAAACTTCATTTTTAGAAACAAATTTTGAACACATTTCTGTATCTTTGGCTCCCCAGTCTAAAAACTGCAAGGTTCTTTCACTTGATTTCTGATAGAGTGTGGCTAAAACTGCCTTGACATTTCTGTGGTTGACATTTCCAAGGGTAATTAAATAGCAGTGAACCAAGTCACCCTCAGTTGTGGAAACTTGTAGAATGGGAAGTCCGGATGCTTTTTGGGAAGCAAGTCTCTTTGTGCTTTCTCCCCAAGATTTGCCATATCATCTCCACATTGAACACGAAGTAGGAAGAACTGAAGATACGTGGGATAGCATTCTTGTTATCCTTCAGTCTCAGAAGACTATGGTATCGCGCTCTGATTAGTGGTTCTGGAACAGAGTGTCCTCTCCAGTGTGCAAAGCCTGGGTAAAGTAGATATGGAAGATAGACTGTTACCCATGCAGCAAATCCCCCCTCTCCACGTCGCTGAAATGGTCCAATGGAAAGGCAGAGGCCAATACGGTTGGTTCCAGCGGCGTCACAGGAGTTGCCAGAACGTGACTGTGTTCAGCCATGAACTGCCTCACGGATTCCGGCTCCAGATTTTGCCTCGAGGTTGACTCCTGAAGCCTTTTTCATAACTGGATGTAGCGACAAGGCAGTGGAGGTTTGGGATCAGAGTTTTCCTCCTCTTAGATGAGCTGCCTTCCCAGGCTATCGAGTTTAGTCACCTCTTACGACAAGTACAGCCAAACTGAGGGCCTATTCTTATCCCCAGCCCCCAGGGGATAGCATGTACTTGCATTCTTGGTATTCCCGATTCATTTCTTGCAATCTTCATTTAAGATAATCTGGAAAAGAATGGAAATTATTTCTTCCAAAAGGGTGATGGAATGTTATTTGCCGACTATGGCTCATAAGAGTAGATTAGAAGAATCTTTGCCTTAGCACAGCATAAGGCACCTCATTATACACTCAGTTCTTAGTTGTCAAAGAGACTGGCGTAGGCCACCACCATCTGCAGGGAAGACTTTTCTCCCCCAGTTTTGTGGCAATCACTGCAGGAAATGTATTCATGGAGGATTTGGTTCACACACTATGCTTTCCCATATGAATGTGTTCCAGAGGACAGCTGTTGTGCAGTTGGCATGAATCATTTGAAACCAATTTGTAATATGTTAGCCAGGCCATTTTGTAGGCATAGAGCAATTTTCCCACAACCCATCTTATCTAATTTTTCCACATGGCTATGGAGTTAAAATAAGAAAATAAGAATGATATACAGGGGGTCCCCATATCTACAGATCTCATATTCACAGATTCACTTATCCGTGGATTGATTCCACAGCCCCTCCATGCCCCCCTTTGAGAGGGAGCTCCCCTCGCCTCCGGATGGTTCTCGAATCCCAGCAGAGGCCTGCACATTCATCCATAGCCAATGCTGGGCTCCGATTGAGCCTTACAAGTTTTAAAAAGCAACTTTCAGTTTCTCCATGAAACCAGAAGTGACTTTTTAATGCCATATAAGGCATTAGAAGGCCTGGGGAAGCCCTGGAGGGCTTTCTGTGTGAAAGATAATTTGTGTTTTGCCAGATTCTCAGTCCACCTCTGCCTAGAGAGCCTACGCACACTTTTAGCTAACTAGCTCCCCTCTGTTGCCCAACAATGGCACTAGTTCTACTCTGCAACGCAGCTGGACCCCACCTCCAGGGTAGCTCACCTGTTCAACCTGCAGAGATCCTCCTTCCTCCTGCCAGCAGCTCCTCCCACCACTACAGCAGCACCTTGGTCCTCTGCAGGTCTTAGGCATGGCAGCCAAACACCAATCTCAGTGTCTCCAGCAGTCTCCAAAGTTCATTCACTCATCAGTCCCGTTTCTTCTCTTCCCCCCCCCCCCTTCCTCAAGCTTTCCTCCTTCTACTACCCACACCAAACTTTCCCTTCATCAGGTGCTTTTATGCCTAAGGGCCCTATTGCCTTCAAGTGGCTGCAGCTGTGCAGCACACCCTCTGCTGAATGCCCAGGACTTAACTCTTAAAGGTGCCACTGCTGACACCACACCCTACCTCCTCACCAGATTTTCTGCGCCAGTACATACTGTTGATCTGTCAGAGGAAAAATGGGAAAGGGACTTTGGGGACCTCATGACCCAATCCTGTTGCATGACTATGAAACCAGAGTGCATGTTTTCTTGGCGCAGTGTTCATTATGGAAGTCATAAAATGTGTGCCAATAAGTCAAAACAGGGGTGGGCATTAGGCAGTGATGGGGAGGGTGGATGAATGGGGAGAAGAGTGGAGTGCAGAGGTGTGTGTGTCAAGGCTGGGAAGGGGGCAGTATTGGTGGCAATAGTTAATTTTTGAGGATTCATTCTTTCAGGTGGCCAGTTTGGTTTGGGTATTGTTGAAGGACACAACTGCTCAGATTCAGTTCATGTGTTTCAAGTGACCAGTTTCTCTCAGCTGTAGTCCACTGGTCTCAAATGACTGGACTGATGCTAAATAGAATGACTTTAGGCTCTGTAACCACTATGCCATTCCAGTGTGTTATATAGCTCAGGATGGGCTTGACTTCAATCATTTTCAGAAGCTACTGAATTACTTACTAAGGTTCAACAGTTATCAAATGCAAAGTAACATGTCATGGTGACCACCATTACTTAAAAGTCATTTCAGACTGTTCTGGTGGGCTTTATCTGTTCTGTCTAGGCAAAAAATGAAACCTTGAATGAAATCATTTTTCAACAAGTATATGAAATTTGCAGCCAAAAATGACATGAATAATGTATACTATGTACACTAGCACATTTGTCAAATTCTGAAAAAAAGTTTCAGTATGAACTGCTAAATGGATTTCATGGAACTCTATGAATATTACAGAAACAAAGCGAAGTTAGTAGGAAAGAAAAAAAAAGAAAGAAAGGTGTGCACAGGCAAGTCATCAATATGACTTAAGTTCAGCCTTGCAAGTTGGATGATTTTATAGATATAGTATATAAAATTTGGCAGCCTACAGTGTGTTGCCACCGTAAATTCCTTCCTTTCATGCTCTCCCATGCCCACTCTCTTTGCTGCTTCACCAAGACTTTGAAGAACGGCATTCTTGTTCTCTCTTTACCTCCTGTGGGAAATCATAGCTCAACTAATCTAACCTTCATTCTCCCCTGGCCTGCAATTACTGACCCTTCATCATGATTTGATTGAGGTTTGTTGTTGTGTTCCAGTATACAGTGCTTTCTGGGCCAGCTGTCCATGTGTTGCTAAACCATTAAACTCATCCTCTTTCCTCTCCTCTCTGTCATTGTCCCCATATTCATCTTACAGTCCTTTTAAAAGCTGACTTTGCTGATCTCCTCTTGCACCCATCTTTTTCTTCCTTTCTCTTTTGTTTTCTTCCTCTTCATAGATGACACCTTTTGTTAAAAGAGAGCAACTTATCTAGGCATTAACAATTGGAAGCTACTCAGTTTTTCCTTAAAAATGATTATTTACAGTCTAATATAAATTTCTTTTTGGATTTGGATCAGGCAGCTAGCATTCATTCCTCTATATCAGGGGTGCCCAAACCCTGGCTCTGGGGTCACTTGCAGCCCTCGAGGACTCCCAATCCGGCCCTCAAGGAGGCCCCAGTCTCCAGTGAGGCTCCGGTCCTCTGAAGACTTGCTGAAGCCCACACTGGCCTGATGCAACTGCTCTCAGTGTGAAGGTCAACCGTTTGACCTCTCGCATGAGCTGTGGAATGAGGGCTCCCTCCACTGCTTCCTGTTTCACGCCTGTGATGCAGCAGTGGCAGTGAAGGAAAGGCTGGCCTTGCTTTGTGCAAGGCCTTTTATAGGCCTTGAGCTACTGCAAGACCTTCATTCATTCATATAAGTTCCATCTCTAATAAATTCATTTATGTAAATTAATTCTCCCCCCCCTCCCGGCCCCCAGTGTCAGAGAGATGATGGGGCCCTCCTGCCTAAAAGTTTGGTCACCCCTGCTCTATATAGTGATGTAGCTAGAGGGGGAGCAAAGCACTAAGTTTTGCAGGGAGCCTCACTGCAGCAAGCAAGCGGCCCCTTCCCCTCCTCTTCAGAGCCATTCCAGACGGTGGAAACAAAATGGAGGCAAATGCCTCCCTTAGTAAGTAACTTAGCAAGTTCCTGGAGAAGCTGCTGCCAGTTGCACAGGGGAAGTCCTAGGTCTACTGAGCTCCAGTGAAAAGGATCAGGTACCGGCACAAGAAAAGATGCCCTCCCTAGTCCCTGGAAAAGCTGCTGCCAGATAGGCAATGTTGAGCTAGATGGCAGTAGCATAGCTAGAGAGAGGGACAAAATGGTAAGTACTACAGACACAACCCACATTGTGGCACCTGCAGTACTTCCTGTTTTGCCCTCCCTCTAACTATGCAACTGTTGTCTTAGCTCAGGACCTCCCCTGTGCAAAGTGTGTGCTGTATTACTCAGGTATGGCTCCTCCCTACTTGCCTCTGCTCCAGTGAGTATCTGGGTTTGAAAGGGAAAGAAATGATGGATTTTTTTCTTGCTACTAATGATAGGAGATTATTACACTTCATGTGCTATATTCTTTTTTAATATCTTTCTAAATTTCTATTATTTTCTTCTACTGACATATAATCCCCTAATATAGCAGCTATCCATGCCTTCAGTGTTTAATTACGATGAGATAAAACCTGAGGGTCAAAAAAGATGAAATGCAAATGGTGTCATTTCTGTTTTGGATTTTTCCCCCCTAAATTAAAACAGCAGTCATGGGAAGGGGGCAATCAGGACCAATACTTTACTCCTGTGCCACACTCCCAACAAAATACCCTGTCTGATTTATTACTACTAATTTAATTGTTGATTTTTCTCTTTTTATAGAGCCATAATGGTTTCCTTTCTGATTGACCCACAGTTTGAGAAACCCTGGGCTACTATGTATATGCTTTAACAATGATAGTCCATGGGGCTTACTGCCAAGTAAGTGTGGAAAAGATTGCTGCCTTTGGGAGAGTTCTTTATTTTAAATATATTTTTAAACTTATTGAAAACTTTTAATTTACTGACCCAATTGATTTGATTTTGTTGCACGGGGGTATGTTAAAAATTTTCTTGCTTGATGATGTCACTTCCAGCAATGACATCACTTCCGGGTTAGTGACATAACTTCCAGTGGCTCCCAACAGATTGTCATTCTAAAAAGTGGGTCCCAATGCTAAAACGTTTGAGAACCATTGCCTTAGACCAGGGGTGCTCACACTTTTTTGGCTCAAGAGCTACTTTGAAACCCAGCAAGGCCCGGAGATCTACCAGAGTTTTTTTACAATGTTTGCGCCATCATAACATATAACATTTATGTGTACAATGTATGTTGGTGTACCTTGCATAACCGCATGAGCCAATATTGCACAACACAACATAATTATAAACATTTTTTATAATTACTTGTAATTTTTTGTAATCAGCCAAGGATGCATAGTCCGGACAGAAGCTGCTGACAGCCAGCCTCAAGCACACTTCCAAATGTTCATCAGTCATGGTGGAATGGTACTTGGACTTAATGATCTTCATGTAGGAAAAGGCTGACTCACATAAATAAGTGGAGCCCTTCCTGCCTCAGGTGCTCTTATATCCCTGAGGGCCCTATTGCCTTCAAGTGGCTGCAGCTGTGCAGCACACTCTGCTGGATGCCCAGGCCTTACCCTTAAAGGGGCCACTGCTGACACCACATCTACCTCCTCACCAGATCTTCCTCGATTGTGGGGGGGGGGGAGCAGATCTCTATATAGACCAGTGCAAAAACAGGGGAAAGGTGTGGGGAAGATCTTTATATAGACATCACAGCAAGACCAGTGCAAAACCCCTTGCACACAGAACCAACAGATGGAAGTTGGGGGGGGGGCAGATCTCCATACATACCAGTGCAAAAGCAGGGGAAAGGTGTGGGGGAGGGAAGATCTCTATATAGACATCACAGCAAGACCAGTGCAAAACCCCTTGCACACAGAACCAACAGATGGAAGTTGGGGGGGGGCAGATCTCAATACATACCAGTGCAAAAACAGGGGAAAGGTAAGTCAGCCCTAGTAGAGTCAATGGGGCTCACTCCCAGGGATGCATGGTCAGGAGAGAAGCCTGCCAGTGGCTCCTCTCCAGGTCTACTCACGAGTCAGCCCCAGTAGAGTCAACGGGGCTCACTCCCAGGGATGCATGGACAGGAGCTCACTCCCAGGGATGCGTCACTCCCAGGGAGCGTCACTCCCAGGACAGGGCTCACTCCCAGGGATGCGTGGACAGGAGCTCACTCCCAGGGAGCATCACTCCCTGTTCTGTGTTCTGTGTGATGTTCTGTGTGCATCCCAGGGAGCGTCACTCCCAGGACGGGGCTCACTCCCAGGGATGCATGGACGGGAGAGAAGCCTGCGATCGACTCATTTTGCCTCACGATCGACCGGTGGATCGCGATCAACGTACTGAGCACCCCTGCCTTAGACTGTGGACATAGACCACACATACACTAACCCCCCCCCCAATTCCCTATTCTTCATCTGCTAAATTAAAACACCTTAGTAGTGAGGTCCGCAAATTTCCAGGTCACTTTTGCCTCTACCTGTTGCATGTGACAGATGTTATAGTTGCTCCATTTACATACCTTGGCATCTTTGCTTCTCCAGGCCCTCCAAACTGCTCATATTGGTATGAAATGATTTTATTCCAAGTTTACATTAGAAAACCTCTGACTAAAGAATAGTATAAAATATACTTTATAAAACTTGAACAGATGCTCTGAATAAGCAGTCTAAGAAGAACTCATCAGTACATTTTATTTCATACAGAGCAACAAATATGACTCATGAATGATGTTTAAAAAGAAATTAGAACAGTCACTTGGCATACATTAGTAGATTTGCAAACTTATTCCCATTGGATTAATAATCCCTATGTCACCCTTTGCAGAGAAATAGATGACAGTGGTCCAAGACAGTGGTCTAGTCCAAGGAACACCAGCCAGGGGGCCAGCCAGGGGGGCCAGCCAGGGGGCCAGATGTGACCTGCAGCAAGCCTCTATCCAGCCTGTGGCCAGCCTCTGATCCCCTGAGAGCCTCTGGCCCAGTTAACTAAACACAACTGAAGTTGTGCTTGTGGGGTGGGGGAATGGGGTTCTATTTACATGCGTGCTTTTATTGCAAGGGAGGGCACCAGTATGCAGGTCTCTTGTTATCTGGTGTGCTCCCTGGGGCGTTTGGTGGACTGCTGTGAGATATAGGAAGCTGGATTAGATGGGCCTTTGGCCTGATCCAGCAGGGCTGTTCTTATGTTCTTATTTTTCAGGCGGTGCTTGGAGAAATCCTGGACATTTGAGCCCACTCATTCATTTATTCATCCATCTAAATTTCATCTCTAATGCTTTTAATTTTAAATTACTTATTTAAATTTTTTTTCCAGCCCTCTACACTGTGCCAGATATTTGATGTGGCCCTTCAGCTGAAAAGTTTAGAGACCGCTGGTCTAGGCTGTAATGCTGTAGCTGACCAAAGGTCTTGACCTATTTGCTGAGGACAAGGGCAATGTCTCAGCCATTTGACTTCTAAATTCACTCAAGAGGGCGAGAAATGTAATCATATTAAATGCAGTTGTCAACAGCTGTATTTAGCTCCCCTTCCCCCCCAATACACTTAAGAGACTATTCTTTCCCCCCTCTCCTGCCGATGCAGTAGTGCCAAAATGGCTACTGCTGCATCCTGCAGGGCAGGGGTAGTTGCTGGGGGTCTCCTCTGGGTAACAGAACAATTGTTCCCTTACCTAGGGTAAGCTTCCGCTGTGTGTGGGGGGATCCTACATGGACCAGCGCTAGCTAAATCACTGGCACAGGTCTGCATGGATTCATGCCACAAGATCAGGTCCAGGAAGTGAGTTTCGTCAGCCACCACTGCTGCCAACCCACCCCCTTCCCAAATCCAATCTGTTCATCCCTGCCATAGCAGCACATTTTTGCCTTTACCCAATCCTGTTCCAACCTCCCTCACCCCTCCTACCTCCCCTTATCTTCAGCGGCATGTGGCTCAGGAACTGCTAGCAGTGGTGGGAAGGTTCCGGCCATCCCACCAGCATCCCTGCAGTGTTCTACTGGGCGTGCTGCCAGAGTGCCTTTTATGACTGGTGCTGACTGCTTTGTGGTGGAGGAAGTGCGCCACCATCATGTAGCCTAGGTACGATTAGGCTGCTACCTATAAACTGTCACAATGCTATTCATTCTCCTGCTCTCCTCACACATTCCTGCTAGCCAATAATAGGGAATGAGTATGATGGGGAACACTTAGGATATGACCTCATCTCGTCTTGGTATCAAGAAATCAGGCATATATGATGAGTGAAGGGAAAACCCATCTGCTGAATCTCACCAATGGATATGATATCATATCAACATAAGAAGAGAGCTTTTGACCAGCTGAAAGGCATATCCAGTCCAGCGTCCTGTTTCTCACAGTGGCCTCTGGAAAGTTCAGGAAGTGGAGGCGAAGGCATAACCCTCTCCCACTATTGATTTTTAGAGGCATTTCTCTAACAAAGCATGACAGCTATAGTTGCAGTGGCCCAAGGTGTTTCAGGAAAAAAGCAAAAAAGCATCTTGCCGTTTCTGTTATTCCAGTGGGTTCCGTTTAAAAAAAACACCAAACCAAACCACAGAAAGACTTGTGCAGACTTATGCAGTTTTCCTTTGCAGTTGGTGGGGCTTTGTGGCTTTCCATGATGTTTCTGGGGAGCTTGTTTCAAAAAGGTCATGTATATCATAATGTTCTGACAAATCTTTCTGAGTGCTATGCTAAAAAATAAAATCTAACAAGATGTCTCAAAAAACTATCCAACCTGTCAGAAGATACTGCCCCTTACTAAATGCCTGCTTCAGTACTGGGGTGTAGGCGGACGACCCTTTCTCTTATGCCATTTTTCTGTTGAAAAGCACCCTTCTTCCCCCAAAAACAAACTACCTTGCTTTTTGGTTTGGAAGAAAAACTCATTTCTGCCCATGCTTTTCTTTAGACCAAATGGCAGCTTTCGGGAGGGGGGAGCAGTTTTCATCAGGAAACTGGGGCAAAGGCATCCAGATCTGCCTTCCCACTCATGGACCCTATTTAAAAAAAAAAATCACAAAGAAATGCAACAAAGCATATACTGTCACGTCTAACGTGACCTTGTACCTCACGCAAACAGACGAAAACCCACATCAGTAGTCATGACAGGGAAAGTTCTGGATTCACAGATGTTGTTAATGAGATTTTAGAAACAATTTAACTCTGCAGAATAAGGAAAAGCCTAGAAGTAATTTGTTGAATTAATTTCACTTCAGCAAGGCTGTATTTAAGTGCAGTGCACGTCCATTTCCTCAGTCATTTATTTATTTTGTGAACTTATAAATGTACATATGAATTTTTGCTTGAAAATAACATTATGGTATGCTTCTAAATTTTCATTTAAGATTCTTTTCATCACACTAAGAGCTCAATCCTATTTTCCCCCCACCAAAGCAGCAGTGTCAAAATGGCTACTGCTGCATCTTGGCGGAGGCAGTTGCAGGGGTCTCCTCTGGGTAAGGAAACAATTATTCCCTTACCTGGGGGGGGGGGTAAGCTGCCATGGCTCAGGGGGTCTGCTTGGACTTGCAATAGCTAAATAGCTGGTACAGGTGTGCATGGAGCTGTGCTATGGGTTCAGGTCAGGAAAGGGGGTTAGGATTTAGTGGGCCACCATTACAGCGGTCCCCTTCCTGGAACCAATTTGCACAGTTTCACCTTCTCCACCCCTGTTCTGCCCTTCCGCCACCTCCTCCTGCCTCTCTCACTGACTTACCTACTATGGCTTGCAGTGGAAGAGCTGACGACACAAGCAGGAAGGCTCTGGCCTTCTCACCAGCATCCCTGGCATTGCGCTGAGTAGCATGCTGCCAGAGCACCTGGCACTGACTGGCCCCCTTTGCATGCAGCACTTCCCCATGATGCAGTTTTATGCAGATACAGTCTGCTGTTGACTATCAGAACCACATAGGTGGGGCCAATAGGGAGAACAAGAATTTTTGTTGAAAATGAATGAATGAATGAATAAGAATCTTTTTACTATGTCAATTTGTAATTTATAAAAACTTTTCAAGAGGACTAGAGATCTTGATCAGAAAGCCAAAGTATAGTATCTATGTCTTCATTTCTATTCAGACTGTATAACAGATTGATGTTCTGGGCCTTTAGCAAAATTGTATATTTAGAGAGGCTAAAAAAGTTACTGAAGCTGAACAACAACAAAAGAACAACACCTCATTTGGAATAGATTGGTTTATTATTTAACTTCTATGAATTAAGGAGAGACTACTTTCCTACATTTTGGACACGGACAGGAAAAGTCAGCATAATACACTACAACCAGATACAATGGAGGACATTGTATATACCTTTGCCTATAGACATTGCCTGTACCTTTAACCATACTATAGAAGAGGGAATTTTGACAAGAGCAGCTTTTAAACCCGTTTAAACCCTTCCACTTTTTTAACTGCATCTGGTCACCCTGACATAATAGATGTTTTACTGTTATCCTCTTCGATCCAGGTGAGTGCCATAAGCCCAAGACTATATATTTAAAGTTACAAGAACTAACATTCAATGTGGCCTCACTATACAGATACAGGCAAGACCACTAGTAACGACAGTCCGTTGAACAGCAGCAGTACAACAGGCTCAAAGAGAGCAGGCCACCTTCCATAGTTACATCTACTGTGTGGATATTCTATGGGCCTAAGGGTGGCACAAGCACACCTAGTGGGTGGGTTAGGGATATACCCATTTTGAGTGCCAGTTTGCAGCAGATAATGTGGCTCAAATGTGTTAAAATAAATAAATAACCCAGTGCTATTTGTAAGCAGAAATTGAAATCCACCAATAAAAAAACAACATCCTCTGGAAATGTGAAACAAAGCTGAGAGGGTCAAAGTTAATTTTGATTTTAAGTTTGATCTTTCCCAAAGGGGCTTCCTGTCATGTGGAGAAGTAATTAACAAGGAAGCATCATTGTTTCCCTTCTCTGCATTTTATTACCTTGTAAATCTGAAGCGTGTAACCTCCAGTTCTTTTCCAAGACTCCTATTTTTGTTGAAAGTAGCCATTTGTTGAAATTGCTTCCCCCTTTCCCTCTTTTGAAGTCAGAGCATGCTCTTATAATTATCACCTCTTTTTGAAAATCATACCCTTTATTAGCATTCTCTTAACTGTCTTTACATGTGTGTCATAGCAAGAAAAGTATCAAGAGCCCTATTGCGATTGACTCTGGCCTGAAACAGGCAGCTAGTAGAAAACTAAGGGCCCAATCCTATCCAGTTTTCCAGTGCCAGTGCTGCTGTGCCTATGGCGTATACACTACTTCCTGTATTGGGGAGGCTGTCTTGGAGGCTTCCTCAAGGTATGGGACTTTTGTTCCCTTACCTTGGGGCTGCATTATGCTGCCCCAGTACTGGAAAGTTGGATAGGATTGGGCCCTTAAGCTGTGCCAAGAGGGCATTTTGGCAGCTGCAGCTTAATGTGGAAGGGTTTAAAAAGTTACACCTGCCCAAATCCCCTCTTTTATCACTGGTTAAAAGTATAGGCACATTGTCCTCCATTGTTCACCTGACACTCCTGAACTGCTGGTAAGAAGGCCAGAGTCTTCTGGTGCATATCAGAGGATCCTCCTGGATATGCTGAGGCAGGTAGAATGGAGGGGGAGGGTGGAATGAGATAGGGGAGGGAGGAATGGGGTGACAATGAGCAAGGGAGGAGAAGGTGGAATGTGGCAGTGATGAGGTGGGGGGAGTGTGGATCAGGTCCAGGAATGGGGCCAGCAGCAGTGGTTGCCAAATTCTAGCCCCCTTCCCTGACCTGATTCTGCAGCATGGGTCCATATAGACCTGTGCCAGCAAATTTGCTAGCACAGTTTTGAGTATATCCCTGTGCTATGGTGGCTTAATCCCAAATAAGGGAACCAATATTCTATTACCCAGAGTTGACCCCACAACTGCCCCTCCCCTAGGATGCAGCAGCAGGCATTTTGAGAATAAGAAGGGGGAAAAGGAGTGAAAGAAAAAGGAGAGAAAATTCAGAAATATATAAAGGACAGAGACATGAAAACTGAACAGTGGACAGCAGCTGAACTATTATGGAAAAACCAATCAAAAACATGAGACATTACAGTTGAGGGGAATAAAAGCATAGAGCTAAGAATTAAGAGATGGGAGAAGAAATCAACTTTGAAAAATATGACAATTTAACAGAAGAAAAAGTTGAGCATACATTTATAGCAAAGAAAAGCCCAGTGAGCTTGGGATTTATACCATAAAAGTTCAGTAGCCCAAGTGCACAAACAAAGATAATGCAGTCAAAGAAGTGAGCCACAACTGATACGGGGAAGGACGATGAGAACAAACAGAGGAGCAAGGGAATCAGTTATAGCAGAAAGAGAAAAGCTCAATGGCGAGAGTGAGATAGCTTCACGACAAGAAGGGATAGGAAAACCCAGGAGAAAGTAGAGGAGACAATTGAGGAAAAAACATTCAGAATAAAGAACAGTGACATCACCTACAGCAGTATTTCTCAAGCTGTGGGTCAGGACTCACTAGATGGGTCAGGACCCAATTTCAGGTGGGTACCCATTCATTTCAATATTTTATTTTTAATATATTCAACTTGATGCTACTATGGTCTGTGACTGCATTTGAAGAAATGTTATGATCTGTACTTTTAACAAGCTACTCTGTATATTCTTTTAACAATGATAGTCAATGGGACTTACTCCTGGGTAAATGTGGGTAGGATTGCAGCCTAGGATTGTAAAAAATTTTCCTGCTTCATGATGTCACTTCCGCTTCATCCTGACAGATTCCCATTCTAAAAAGTGGGTCCTGGTGCTAAATGTGTAAGAACCACTGATCTACAGGCTTGTAAAGAGGACTGAACATGTTTAGCAGCCACTGATTTACAACTTACTCCTTTGTATGTTTACTCAAAAGTAAATTGCATTGTTTTCATTGGGGTTTACTCACTGCTAATAAACGTGTTTAGGATTGCTATTGTACGGTGCAATCCTAGGCAAGTCTACTCAAATGTAAATCCCATTGAGTGAGTAAGTAATGGGACATTATAAGGACATATTATAAGTAATGGGACTTATTCCCAAATTAGTGTACACAGGATTGCAGCACTAGGCTTGTTTCTCTCTTCCCCCTTTTTGTGCTAGCTTGTTTGTTTGTTATTCAGGAGCTATTTACATGGGTTACAGGCATTTTAAAAATAGCAGCCCAAATATCCAGTCAATGATTCATGCACTCATCGATGCGCTAAATTTTATAATCTACTAGTTTTTAAATATATAATCTGTTATATCAGATATACTACAATACAGTTCATGGCTGAACACAGTCACGTTCTGGCAACTCCTGCAACGCCACTGGAACCAACCGTATTGGCCTCTACCTTTCCATTGGACCATTTCAGTGACGTGGAGAGGGGGGATTTGCTGCATGGGTAACAGTCTTTCCTCCATATCTACTTTACCCAGGCTTCGCGCACTGGAGAGGACACTGTTCCAGAACCACTATTCAGAGCATGATACCATAGTCTTCCGAGACTGAAGGATGCCAACAACAATACAGATAGCTTATTGTAATATATTTCTTACTCGAAATGGATGCTATTTTTGTTAGAGTTCTGTGGCTGCTGTATGTAAAGTTGGTTTTTTGTTTTTTTAAATTGCATCCCATCAGGTTTTTGTTTTTTGATTGTTTCATCTAACATAACAGTCTGCAAGATTAGGGACACTACCCACAGCTCATTATATGCAGTGATTTTTCTCTAATCAATGTAAGAGTTTGTGCATTGTGGTCCGTGGCTCTGATCCCAAGATTCTTGTGCAGCAGGGACCCCAGCAATTTGGAGTGGTCAGTCTCCAGCACCAAGTGTTTATAGCCTAACCCTATTCCTAATCCTCTGGCTTTATCATCAGTGGCTTTACCCACATTTGCTTTCTAAGTATAGTCAAACTAAGCCCCAAACACAGCCAGTCCCCAATCATCGGTTCATGGTTTGGAGTGCCTTGACCCTGCAGTTGCTTTTGCAGCATCCAGTAGCTGTATAGAAACAGCAGGGATAATAGGATCTTGTTACAGGAATCACTCATTTTCTCACACCCCAACATATTGGCCTTTCTCCAGAGGACCTGTGGCTAGTATGCCTATGCTCACTTCAGCTTTTTCCATTAGTTCACATGCACTAATTATGAGCCTCAGTTGGGTGTATTTGCGGGCAGAGTGTGGGTTGGTTGGACCATCTACTTTTTTTTTCTGCAAATGCAGGTTGTCTCTACCATTAGTAACAACCTTTTCTACCTTGCCCAGTATTGCAAAATTCTTGGTTTTGTGATTGCAGGCAGACCAGTTGACAAATATAATTGACATAGCAAAGACCAGTTGACAGAGCAATCTTGGCCTTCTCAATGGAAGAACTGCCCCACTGTATCTTTGCAAGAGTGTCAGTAGTTTGGGCAATGTGGACAGAGAGAACCTTTCAAAATGGTGGCTCTCTCTCTTCAGAGATGGGCAACAAATGCCTATTCATCCCAGCACAACACCTCTCTCTGGAATTAGTCTGTGGAACTCCCTGCCCCAGGATTTTGAGAAGGCATCTGACCTAGATGCCTCTAAAAGGGGAATGGACACATTTCTGGAGGAAAAGTCCATCACAGGTTACAAGCCAAGATGGATATGTACAAGCTCCTGATTTTAGAAGAAAGCTACATCTGAATGCCAGGTGCAAGGGCGTGGCACTAAGTTCAGGTCTCTTATTGTCTTGAGTGCTTCCTAAGGCATCTGGTGGGACACAATGAGATACAGGAAGCTCAATAGGACTTGGACCTGATCCAGTGGGGCTCTTCTTATGTTCTCTCCCAGTGGCTTTAAGAACATAAGAACGTAAGAACAGCCCCACTGGATCAGGCCATAGGCCCATCTAATCCAGCTTCCTGTATCTCACAGCAGCCCACCAAATGCCCCAGGGAGCACACCAGATAACAAGAGACCTCATCCTGGTGCCCTCCCTTGCATCTGGCACTCTGATACATAGCCCATATCTAAAATCAGGAGGTTGCACATTCACATCATGGCTTATAAGCCATAATGAATTTTTCCTTCAGAAACTTGTCCAATCCCCTTTTAAAGGCATCCAGGCCAGATGCCGTCACCACATCCTGCAGCAAGGAGTTCCACAGACCGACCACACACTGAGTAAAGAAATATTTTCTTTTGTCTGTCTTAACCTTCCCAACACACAATTTGAGTGGATGTCCCCTGGTTCTGGTGTTATGTGACACTGTAAAGAGCATCTCTCTATCCACTTTATCCTTCCCATGAATAATTTTGTATGTCTCAATCATGTCCCCCCTCAGGTGTCTCTTTTCTACGCTGAAGAGGCCCAAACGCTGTAGCCTTTCCTCATAAGGAAGGTGCCCCAGCCCAGTAATCATCTTAGTCGCTCTTTTTGCACCTTTTCCATTTCCACTATGTCCTTTTTGAGATGCAGTGACCAGAACTGGACACAATACTCCAGTCGTGGCCTTACCATAGGTTTGTACAATGGCATTATACGTAATATTAGCCATTTTGTTCTCAATACCTTTTCTAATGATCCCAAGCATAGAATTGGCCTTCTTTACTGCCGCCACACATTGGGTCGATACTTTCATCGACCTGTTCACCACCACCCCAAGATCTCTCTCCTGATCTGTCACAGACAGCTCAGAACCCATTAGCCTATATGTGAAGTTTTGATTTTTTGCCCCAATGTGCATGACTTTACACTTACTTACATTGAAACACATCTGCCATTTTGCTGCCCATTCTGCCAATTTGGAGAGATCCTTCTGGAGCTCCTCACAATCACTTCTGGTCTTCACCATTTGGAAAAGTTTGGTGTCGTCTGCAAACTTTGCCACCTCACTGCTCAACCCTGTCTCCAGGTCATTTATGAAGAGGTTGAAAAGCACCGGTCCCAGGACAGATCCTTGGGGCACACTGCTTTTCACCTCTCTCCATTGTGAAAATTGCCCATTGACACCCACTCTCTGTTTCCTGGTCTTCAACCAGTTCTCAATCCAGGAGAGGACCTGCCCTCTAATTCTCTGACTGGAGTTTTTTCAGTAGCCTTTGGTGAGAGACCGTGTCGAACGCCTTCTGAAAGTCCAGATATATAATGTCCACGGGTTCTCCCGCATCCACATGCCTGTTGACCTTTTCAAAGAATTCTATAAGGTTTGTGAGGCAAGACTTACCCTTACAGAAGCCATGCTGATTCTCCCTCAGCAAGGCCTGTTCGTCTATGTGTTTTGAGATTCTATCTTTGATGAGGCATTCCACCATCTCACCCAGTATAGATGTTAGGCTGACCGGCCTACAGTTTCCCGGTTCCCCCCTCTTTCCCTTTTTAAAGATTGGTATGACATTTGCTATCCTCCAATCCTCTGGCACCGTGGCCGTTTTCAGGGACATGTTGCATACCTTAGTCAAGAGATCAGCAAATTCATTCTTTAATTCCTTAATAACTCTTGGGTGGATGCCATCAGGGCCCAGTGACTTATTGATCTTTAATTTTTCAATGAGGTCTGAAACAACTTCTCTTTCAACCTCTATCTGACTTAATTCCTTGGTAAGGGGGGGACGTTCGGGCAGCAGTATTTGCCCGAGGTCTTCTGCCGTGAAGACAGATGCAAAGAACTCAATTAATTTCTCTGCCATCTCTAAGTCTCCTTTTATCTCCCCTTTCCCTCCCTCACCATCCAGAGGGCCAACCGCTTCTCTGGCAGGTTTCCTGCTTCTAACATACTTGAAGAAGCTTTTATTATTCCCCTTAATGTTGCTGGCCATGCGTTCCTCATAGTCTCTCTTGGCCTCCTGTACCACTTTCTTACATTTCTTTTGGCACAGTTTATGTTCCTTTTTATTCTCCTCGTTTGGGCAAGACTTCCTTTTACGGAAGGAAGCTTCCTTGCCCTTTACAGCCTCTCTAATTTGGCTCGTTAGCCATGCGGGCACCTCCTGGACTTAGTGGAGCCCTTCTTTCTTTGTGGTATACACCTCTGCTAGGCCTCTATTACTGTTGTTTTAAGCAGCCTCCATGCACTCTGGAGAGATTGGACTCTTTTTACCTTCCCTTTCAACCTCCTTCTAACCAGCCTGCTCATTTGAGGGAAGTCCGCTTGTCGGAAGTCAAGGGTTTTTGTTAGAGATTTGCCCAGTATCCTTCCCCCAACACGCATGTTGAAACGGATCGCAGCATGTTCACTCTTCCCCAACGGCTCCGTAACATTGACATCTCTAACCAGGTCCTAAGTACTGCACAATATTAAATCCAGAGTCACCTGTCCTCTGGTGGGCTCCATGACTAGCTGCTCTAAGGCACAGTCATTTAACGTCAAGGAATCCGGTCTCCTTTTCGTGACCAGAACACAAATTGACCCAGTATATAAGAGGATAATTGAAGCCCCCCATGATTACAACCCTGTCCCTCCTTGTCACCTCCCTGATCTGTTTCCTCATTTCAAGGTCCCCTTCTGGTTTCTGGTCTGGAGGATGATAGTATGCCCCCAGTATTACATCGGTCCTCAGGCCTGGTAATTTAACCCACAGAGATTCTATGGTGGAGTCAGACCCACCTTCAATCTCTGCTTTGCTGGATTCTATCCCTTCCTTAACATAAATGGCCACCCCACCTCCAACACGCCCCTGCCTGTCCCTCCTGTAGAGTTTATAGCCTGGGATTGCGGTATCCCACTGATTTTCTGCATTCCACCAGGTTTCTGTTATGCCCACAATGTCAATGTTTTCCCTAGTCACCAGACATTCCAGTTCTCCCATCTTTGCTCGGAGACTTTGGGCATTTGCATAAAAGCATTTGTACAAGGAATGCCCCAGGATGGGCTGCTTATTAGCTCCTTTGTCCCCGCATCCTTTCACTGTGCCAAACCATCTATCACATCCCTTCACACTACCTTTCCCAATTTCTTCTCCTTCTCTGCCTTTACTTTGTTGTTCTCTAACTTCCCCATCCTCTTCCCATAGGGATGAGGAGTCCCAAACCGGATGCCCCTCGGCTCCTGTCAGCCTTCCCCCAGGGATCAGTTTAAAAGCTGCTCTGCCACCTTTTTAATGTTATGTGCCAGCAGTCTGGTTCCATTCTGGTTCAAGTGAAGCCCGTCCCTTTTGTACAGGCCCCACTTGTCCCAAAACGTTCCACAGTGCCTAACAAATCAAAACCCCTCCTCCCTACGCCACCATTTCATCCATGCATTGAGACCCCTGATCTCCGCCTGCCTAGCTGGCCCTGCGTGTGGAACAGGTAGCATTTCCAGGAATGCTACCTTTGAGGTCCTGGCTTTCAGCTTCTTACCTAATAGCCTAAATTTGGCCTCCAGGACCTCCCAGCTACACTTACCCATGTTGTTGGTACCGACATGCACCACCACCGCTACCTCCTCCCCAGCACTGTCTACCAGCCTGTCTAGACAAGAAGTGATGTCCGCAACTTTCGCACCAGGCAGGCAAATCGCCATACGGTCCTCACATCTGTCGCAGACCCCCCTCTCTATGTTTTTAATAATAGAATCCCCCACTACAAGAAGCCCCCTCCCCTCCCCTCCCACCAAGGAGTCAATTCAGATACAGGCCTGTCCCCTGGAGAAGGGGTCCCCCCTAGGAGACTGTTTCTCTCCTCTCCAGGATGACGTTCTCCAGCCAGAGACTTCCCATCCAGGCAGGCTGCACGCCTGAGGTTGGGACGAAACCTGATTGTCCCCGGAAGTCTCCCCACGGTCCTTCTCTGCCTGCCTCTGCTTCTCTAGGTTGGCCACCAAGGCTTCAAGGGAGTGGATGCATTCCCTGAGACCCTGGAGCTCCTTGCACTGAGGACACACCCGTGACTTATGCCCCAGAGGCATATAGTCATACATGTTGCACTCAATGCAAAACACTGGATAGCCTCCACCACTGGCATCACTGGGGGGGTGCGGGCCGCACCGGGTGATGCGGCGGGGGAGTGACGCGCCCTTGAGGGAGGACTTGCTAACATCGTGGGGTTAGGAGCTACCGTGTCATGCAATACACCATGTCATGCCATACGTGTCATGCTACCATGTCATGCCATACATGCTATGGGATGCAGAATGGCCAGCGGAGTGTAATGCAAAAAACAGAATGGAAATAGCTTCTTTTGTTCAAAAGTTATGGCTAAAAAACCAGAAGGAAAAAATGCATGGAGCCCTATGGAAAGTGAAAGTGAGCCATATGGTGCGTTTAGTCGCGAGTAGGCGTACTTGCTATAGTCCGTCGGAAAGAGCAGGCTGAGAGGAATAACAACACCTGAATGGTCCTGATCCAATGAATGCAGCCCCTAAAAAACTCCCCAGAAGCTTCCCCTCCCAGCTGCGAGTCTCAGCCCGAAATGAAGCCATGTGGCCGCATTTACTCGCGAGTAGGCAGACTTGCCTTAGTTGAGTCAGGCTGAGAGACAGGCTGAGAGGCCCCAAGGACGTCAGAATGGTCCTCATCCAATGAGTGCAGCCCCCAAAAACACCGGAGAAGGAGGTTCCTCCCTCCCAGCTGCCTCCCTCCCAGTCTATGGAGCCCTACGGAAAGCAAAGCCACCTCACAGTTGTGTTTACTTGCGAATAGGAAGATGGTCTTGCCTGGTGTTCAGGCCAGGCAAAGGGGAATGTGAGGACACCAGAAGAATCCTGATCCGATGGAGCTGGAGTGCAACAGAAGGCAGCCTCCCCCCCCCCCCCCAAAAAAGAACAACAACAAAAAAAAGCTTGAATGGTAAGGGGAAAGTTTTCTATTTTGCACTTGTGAAGCCAGGTGGGTCTTTATTCTGATGTGCCTGAAATAGAAGAACTTTAAACTGGGCACTGGGGAGGGCTGAAGAGCTCACTGATTCTTTTTTGGGGGGGGGGGGTTGTTATTGCAGGCAGACTACAGAGTAAGCTCCATTGACCACTATGGGACTTACTTCTGAGTAGACATGCATAGGATTGGGCTCACAATCCTACCCACACTTTCCTGAGAGTAAGCACCATTGACCACTGTGGGACTTACTTCAGAGTAGATTCACTTGGTGGAACAGGACTGGCTCCCCCTTATTTAATTATTTTATTTTAATTTAACTATTTATAATTATTTATTTTAATTTGTTTTATGATGTCACTTCTGGCCATGACATCACTTCCAATGGGTCCTGGACAGATTGTCATTCTAAAAAGTGGGACCCAGTGCTAAAAGTGTGAGAACTGCTGCAATAAGGTGTTAGTAAGTTGACATGGGGTGCGTGTTTGAGACTCTACAAGTTTTCAAAATCACTAAAATCAGAATTTGGAGGAATAAGACCATCATGTTGTATATCAATCAATGCGTAATTTCATGCAGAATGCAATGAAACAATCCACATTGAAATATCTGTGTTCTAACAAAAGGTACAGCCAAAAAACCGGTGGGGACAGAGTGATGGTATATCACCACGCCCACCTGGGGCATTGCCCCACTACATGGGGTGACGCACAGGCTTCCCACACCGGCTGACACGAATCCTAGTGACACTGGCGCCCACCGGGCCCACTGGCGCCCACTGGCATCAATCCGGGTGACACTGGCACCCACCCTGCTGCTGGCTGTCTGACTGCATAGTTGTTTTTTGTTTTTGTTTGTTTGTTTAGGGGTGCTTAAAAACCCTTCACTGGTTTGCTGACTTCTTCTCAAGGGAAGAGAAGGGCAGTGTCTGGGGCCCTGGCTTCCTCGCCCTGCTGCTGAACTCGCACCGAGGCTAAACTCACGGTGCCTTACCTGACACTTTGTTCCCAAGGCACTTGGTTTCCCAGAGGCCATGTGCGCTTCTGCAGAGAGGCTTTCTTGGTGTCTCCTGTGTATCTTTTTTGTTTGTTTGTTTTTTAGAGTGTGAGCCCTTTGGAAACAAGGAACAATTCTCATCTTCCAGTGCTATGCAAACTATTTTGGGAATAATCAAATAAAACAGCAAAGGCCAATTTGACTTGTCTTGACATTCTTCTCAGCTATTACAAGTCTATCCATCCTAACTAGGCTTTATTACAGTGTAAAAAAGATGTCTTCTGAACCGCAAAGTAACATCTTTTTATAAATAAATCAATATCTTCAAATGTACTTGGCACTTTGAATATACATTCAGAGTGCCAAGTTTCTTTGAAATGAGTAATTTTTCATTTGTGTCTGTAAGCTAAGGGCTTGTATGCCAACATTCAGTTTGAAGAAAGTTTTACAACCAAGATATAAACCTTTGAATGTTACCATTTATAATGAAATGCCAGTCTTCCAGCACTAAAATTATGATTGCAAAGATACACATATTTTTTTTAAATAACCTCTGCCTTCCTACTGCATCGCTTATTACTGGTTCTGTTGTATGCCCTAATTAGCACTCCACCTCAAGCATGTCCTTGTCACTCTTGTCAAAATATCAGAGTAATTTAGAAGTTCCCAAAGGAGGAGGCCTGTGCAACAGTGAAGATCAGTGAAATGAATGCTTTCCCCTCTCTTTTCTCCATACTAAAAAGAAACTTCAGAAGACTCTTTAGATATGTATTTTACTTGGTAATATGCAAGGTTCTCACTGAAGGAATTCTTTCATTTGCCATAATTCCTCCAAGGTATTTCACATATGAAAAAAATACCACTGATGAAGGCTGGTAAATGGATCACTATCAGAGTTTGTTCAAAATTTGCACAGGAATTGGGGATACATGTATGTAATACTTATTGATCACAGCAATTGCCCTGTAGAATCACTGTAGTTACAAGTCATTTAGATCACGTAAGTAACAGGTCTAGGCTACATGATTAATATCTCAGGCCCAGTCCTGAGCTGGGCCAGCACCAGCACTGACTCTAGTGCTGCTACTGGGTGTCGCAAACGTGCTGTAAGGCACACCCGTTACACCCTGAGCTGAGTCAGTGCCGGCACTGATTGACCCTAGCACTGGCTGGATGGCACCCAGGGCTAGGTAAGAGCTCTGGGCAGTGGTGAGGGCTTCAGGGGTGGGGGGAGGCATTCTGAAATGAAGGGAGGGTGGGGAGAGGGCAGGGTGTGGGGAGGAACTGCAGCAGGAGGGGCAAGACAGGATTCTGAGGACTTCATTTGCCCATATATTTATAAGAAAATTTTGAAAAATGAAAAACCATAAGGACAATAAAGCTATGCTAGCAAGATGGTGCTCAAGCACTGGAAAAAAAGTGAAAACCCATCCTTAGATCATCTGAACCAGTAGATTACAGATCTGTGTCTGATCTTCCTTTCATAACCAGCAGAGCACCCTGAAACGACACTCTCCTGCTTCAAACAGGAGATCAACCATGTAATCATGCAGAGTGGTACCAGAGCCCAGGTGATCATCTACTTGTATTATCTCTGTCTCCCTCCCTACCCCTGGAGAGCTCTCCTTTCCACTACTCGCCCCCTTTTCACAGCTCCTTTCAGCCATCACAGGCTTGCCCTCCTTTGCCCCTATCTTTGGAAAGGGTAAAGTCCAGGAGGGAAGAAATTAGGGGCTGGAGTGATGGTTTGGGGTCTTCTCTTCTTATGATCTCATGACAGCTTAGTATATCAGTAATGGATTGGCAGAGGAACACGATAGAAACTCAACAAGATGGAGTTACTACTTGTGAGTGGGCCGCTAGTCAGAGAGGAAGGGATTCCTGTCTTGAATGGGATCACACTCAGCCTAGAGGAACAGGTTCTCCCAGAGGTGTAACTCACTACCCTGGCACCTGGTATAGTGATGTCAGGTGATATTGTAATGTCACTTCTGGGTTCTCCCCAGAAAAAGGGACACTGGTGGCTTTGCACCCCTGTTCTTTCTTTTGTGGAGGCTCCCCTTTGAAGGAGAAGGAATGGGGAGGGGGCAAAGCCACCAGCACCTCCTCCAAAACTAGGGCAGAGCCTGCAGGGCAGTCATGCACCCCCCCTTTGGTGTAGCATCCAGGGCAGGTGCCCCTCAGCCTCTACCCTAGTTATGCCTCTGGGTTCACCATTCTGGGGTTCTTGTGAATCTAGACCTCCTCCTGGCTGTGGCCAGGAGTGCATTGTAGCAGCTTTGACTGGTAGGCAGCTGTATCCATTCCATGTAACAAGGGTCTAACAATGTTCAGTGTGCTCTGGCAACATCTCAACTTGACTATTGAAGTGTGGTGTATGTGGGATGTTCCTTGAAGACAGTCCAGAAACTGCAGCCGGTCCATCCTGTCCTGACTTAACCTCTTACTGAGACCAGCCACATGGAGTCCATTACACCACTGCTACTTATATATACTTCCCAGAACTACAATGTTAGCTACTTTGAGGATCACAGCTAAAAAGTGAAATTTCCATTTGTAAATAAAGCATAAATAGCTTTGCATTTAAAGGTTAGGCATTTATTTGATACATTTGGATTTTAAACAAGTGGTTATCATATTGCTAGAAAGATAGGTGGACTTAGTTCAAAAGAAACTCTGCACTGATCTTTGCTATGATCAGTAATCATGTTTGAAACTCACCTTAATCTCCAGTTGGGATTTTGTGTAGTTTCCAAATCTTTTCTATTTTTATTTTAAGTGCCATGAGTGGTACTAGTGGCAAAGTCAACTCTCAACATAGTATGCAAGACTGGCCTTTGTCCTAGGTGTAATTGTTTGAACAATGTGGTTTATAGCCTGCAGTGAAAAGTTCTGTAGGGAGGTTGTTATTGCTTGCTCATTTGATGGCTCTCTCTGCATTTCCCAGTGTAAAGCCATCCAGTCTCTTTGAATTCAGTGGCCCGCCAAGAAATACTAATTATGCAAAATGTGACACCGATTTCTCTCACATATGCTGCTGTCACCGAGCTCAGGGGATGCATCATGTGGAGTTCCAGTTTCCCCCTTTTGTTCATTATTATTTTGATACACCATTGCTAATGGCTTGTGAAAATTCTTACACTGAGCACTGGGTGCCTTGAGCAGAATTCCTGCATTTTGGCAGAGCACGAGATGGGCAGCTGCCGGATTCCGTGACACCATCTGGATGGCTTCTTTTTTCACAGACCCTGCAGGGACAGGGGATTGTAAATCTTCACTTGCCATTTTCAAAGGGTTAACAAAAGAATTAAGGAGCTGCATTAATATTGGACAAGGAGGGCAGCTCAGCTACTCTGCTTGCATTCTTAAGATCTGAGAAGATTCTGACACCCTGCAATGGAGGCAGCCAAAGAAGAAACCGAAAGAGGATAACAATGAAGAAAGTTACAGAAGCAGAGAAAATTACCTTGAGGAACATAATGCTCTACTGTGTGGCAAAATTCAGCTATGATGCTTTTTTTTGCAAGCAAATAAAATCTGGAGTTAGGAATAAAGGTATATTTTAAAGAGACTGTGACTGCAATCCTAACCACACTTTCCTGAGAGTAAGCCCCCATTGAACAAAATAGGACTTACTTCTGAGTAGACCTGGTTAGGATTGTGCCCCGAGGTTTTGGTACTCTTATATGAGAAATGATGCTGTGACATTCCTTATCCCAAATAATTAAAATATAGCAAAATGCATATATTGTGTAATTGTTAGACTGTGTCTGCTTAAGTTTAGCACACTGACACAGGCCTCATATATAATACATACTATGCCCCACCCAGCTGTATACCCAGTGGATAACTTAACTTTATCTTGGGCTTTGGTGCCAGCCCATGCCTGGAAGTTCAATACAGTGGCAGAGCTCGAGGGAGGGCAGGGGACAAATGACCCAAGCACCGCTTCAGCATGGCATTGCAGAACACTCGGAAAGCCTTCTGAGGCTTCCTACCCGGTCTTAAACAGTACTTCCGGTTTCCACGTGAGGCTCAATTGTGTTGGGTAAGTTGGAAGGAAGCAAAGTACGGGGGGGCACATCACAGACCTTTGCCCCAGGACACATCAAGGGGCAGGTCCAATACTGGTCCAATACATGTGAAACTCTATTCTCAATCATATCTGTCTGAGCCATGAGGTGACCTGATGCACCAGCAGCTTGCATCAGTGGGGAGAGGGAGGGGCCAGCCAGCAGTGAACAGGCATGCCTTTTTCGAGCTCTTGAAGGGCACTCTGTTTTTTCCTAAAAATTGCGGATCTGAGGAGACCCGGGGGATTCCTCCATGTGATGGCACGATTCCTGAGGGGAGAAAGCCCAGCCAGGGGGCTTTCCCAGCAGATTCTACCATCTTGGCAGTAATGGTGAAGAATTCATGTTGAATCAAGCTGAAGGCCCCAGCAAGGAAAGACTTAGAAAGACTTAAGTAAGTGTTATTCCATTTGTGTATGCCTGGTGTGGATTGAGTGCCTGATTTGGTTTTTTTTTGCTGTGAGAAGAAGAGGGGGGAGGTTCCCCCCCTCAGCTGAGGAGAAATCACAGAAGAGATTTGCCAAGCTTGTTAGGGTTATCTGAAAATATAATTACAACTTTATAACTTTGAATTTTGGGGGACTACAAATTAATTGTCCTTGGATAAAGTTTGTGTATTGGAGTGTTTATTGCCTTGATTTGATACTTTTGTTCGGAATTGCCTGAAAACGACTGGTTGTCTTGACATTCTGGCGGACTGAGGAATGTCGGTTTCCAAGGCTACAAGTATAAATAAGAGATAAGAGAACAGAAACAAAACAAGAACAGTGCACCAGTGACTTCTAGTGGATTTAAAAAGACATTGCAAGAATTGGATTTGTGTTTATAAGTGGAGCAAGGAAGATAATACGCTGAGGACATCTAGTGGTCTTAAAGAGCATTGCGAGCAAAAGATATCTGAGTTCCACAGGAAGGAAGAATGAAGATGGTGGGTAAGAAAGTCAGAAGTTTGCCAGCATTGGAGATGGGATTTGGAAAATTAGTACAAGAGGAAGCAAAAGGGAAAGACTGGAAACAGACTATGCAAGACAACATGGAAAAACTGTTGGTAATGGTACAGCAAGAAATAAATCAATCTGCCCAGATTCAAGCCAGCGTGGATGTTTTAACTAAACGATTAGATGAACTTAGTGGACACCTGATGGATGTGAAAACTACACCAGAAGAAAACAAACAAGAGATTGAGAGATCGGGACAAAAGATAAGAAAAGACCAAGTTAAAATATCGGAGATAGAAGAAAATCAGCACAATGCAGAGACAACGTTAATGGAAATTCAGATGGATAGTGCAGCTCAAGTGGTGAGGATACAAAATATACCAGAAGAGAAAGAAGAAGAAGATACATCACGATGGATTGTCAGATTAATATCAGAATGGATTGATACACCAAAGAAGGAGATACCTAAAGAATTGAATTCAGTGAGAAGAATGGGCACTTTTTATTTGAGAAAACACGAATTACCAAGAGAAATGCATGTGAAATTCATGTGAACCTTTAACAGAGATAAATTACTGAAGGCTTCACAGGAAAAGAAATGGACAGTGGATGACAATAAAGCTAGAATTCTGAGACATGTTCTATGGAGAGTGAGGAAGAAGAGAAAAAAGAATTGTCAAGGCAAGGTGTGGAGACCGGCTGGTGGACACACCTATAATTAGATTCAAGATTTGGGAGAGACAAATAAGGTTTCTATATGGAATAGATGCCATTTGTTATACTATTGTTCGAAACAAAAGAAAAATATATTTAAAAATGTATATGTTTTTATTGGATTTTGAGATGTAAGAAAAAATAATGTATGATAAAATGGGCATAAAATATAGACCATAATATCACAATAGATCAATGGGAACAGATCTAGAAGTATGATATAATACTTATTAGAGCAACAAATTTTAAAGAAAAGATATATAAAATGTTTTATAGATGGTACATGACACCAAAAAGCTGGTAAAAATGAAACAGAATATATCAAGTAGTTGTTGGAAGTGTAAATGTGTGGAAGGAACATGTGGTGGATATGTAAAAAAAATGCAAATCTATTGGAGAATGGTAAGAAATGTAATACAAGAGATGTTGAATTTATGACATTGTTGAAACCTGAATTATTTTTGTTTAATATTATTTTAGATGTTATAGTTAAAGAAAATGATGTGTATTTAGTTATTATGATTTTAATTGTAGTGAGGATTTTATATGTTAGATATTGGAAGGAGTTTAAAATTTTAATGAAAGATGAATTAATAGAGAAAATAATGAGGCAATGGACAGGCGTTCAGAAATTTTGGATTAATAACGAAAACCGACACAAATTGTGTAATGGAAATCTTTTTATGCTTGGTTGAAAATGAAGTTTTAGAAATATATGACAGGGCATTTAGATGATTGTATTATATATAATATTTGATATGATATAATAGTCGAAAAATAAATGAAAAATGATATTAAGAGGTAAATTTAGAAGAGGAAATTGATTAAGATATGTAATGATTTATTAGTTGTAGTGATATATGATAATGATATATGATTTCCTGTACCCCTTTTTTGTGTGTAGTGGTGTTATTTTTTTGTGTTATGTGTCATGTGTGTGTGTTTATATTTGTTTTTTGGGGAAAAAAAGGAATATTAAAAAAAGCAGCTTGCATCAGTGGCAGATGGTGCGGGCAAGGAGGCAGCAAATGTTGGGTACCCTTCACTCTGAGTTTGGGGCCACTTCCTTCTAGCCTACCATGGATGAAAGCCACATTGATCTGTTTCCTGCTTCCAGAATCTGGATTCAACTATCAAACACTGTACAGCTGAAGTTAGTTACCATGTGTGATGTCAACATGTTCAAATCATTGCCATTAAAAAAAAGTTTTATTTTTGTGTGGTTTTCTGGCATTGCAAAGTATGAACACTAGAGTCAGTGCCCCTGAGAAGGACTTTGTGGCACTGTGGTAAGAAAGTATTTTTCGCTCTATAAGACGCACCTGACCATAAGACGCACCTATTTTTTAGAGGAGGAAAACAGGAAAAAAAATATTCTGAACCAAATAGTGTAATAAAATATTTATTTGAACCATGTAAAGTGAACAGCAGTCAACAGTGGCATTAAGAACCATTATCACTGTCATTAACAAATGGAGAGACCTAAAGGTTTGAGTACTCTAGTTTTCTGGAAACCCCAAGAACTAATCATCACTAGAGTCAGAATTTATGAAGCTCATTTGCTCACAGTCACTGACATCACTTTCTTCGCTTTCTTCATATAAGATACCGTCTTCACTTCCATCTAAGGCATTGCTAATGCCACATTTTTTGAATGTGAGCATAAACTGGCATGAAGATCCCCCCTTCTTAGGGTGAATGGGATCATAAACTGGCATGAAGATCCCCCCCCCTTCTTAGGGTGAATGGGATCATAAACTGGCATGAAGATTCCCCCCCCTTATTAGGGTGAATGGGATCATAAACTGGCATGAAGATCCCTCCCTTTATTAGGGTGAACAGGATCATCAACTGGCATGAAGGTCCCCGACGTGCACTCTTTTTTGCAGTATTCGCTCCATAAGATGCACACACTTTCCCCCCCCCCACTTTTTTGAGGGGAAAAAAGTGTGTCTTATGGAGCGAAAAATACGGTACCTGTAAAGTATCAGAAATACAAGGAACAAAAAACAGAGACCTTAAAAACAAAAGAAACCAAAGTGGACAAAAAATGGTATGTATTTTATACAGGTCATCCTTCTTATCCACTGGGGTTCTGTTCTGGAACCCCAGTGGATAAAAAAGTCCATGGATAAAAAATAAGTGGAAAAATAGATTTAAAGACCCACTTCAGGTTTCTTACCCCTCCATTGCTCCTACTGCGATAAGGTCTTGCCTCGACATCCACAGGTGTTTGATTCTAGAACTCCCTGCTGATACCATAAAATGTGATAAATAAAAGCAGTTTAAAAAAATAAAAAAGTGTGTCCCTTTATAACTGTGGTTTAAAAACAGCTTTTCTTACTGTTGCAGAGAGACAGTCAGTAATTAGAACCCTTGCTTTGCCTGGCTCAGCTGAAGAATGGCATGATTGCTTGCATGACTTTCTCTCTACAACAGTAAGAAAAGCAGTTTTTTTAAAACTATGATTTTAAAGGAATGCATTTTTTCCCCTTCTCCAGGGATCAGCACATTTCTTTTCATTTGCAGTGGCCATTTGTGTAAAATCAAATCCATGTATAAAAAAATCTGTGTATAACAAGGTTGGACCTGTATTTCTAGTGTTTTTCTGTATCACTTTGTATGCTTAGTGTTAAAGTTATCTGAAAACCAGAATTCGTTCAAACAGCAAAGCTGCCGCATATAACATCAGACTGTGGATTTGGTCTGGAGGAAATACAAAACGATATCTTCTCTTGCCCTTTGCCAGTGCCTTGAGGCTTAGCTCAGAAGAATGGTTAGAATCTTTTGATAAAATAATGCCTAGCAAGACAATGTGTCCTAAATCCAGCAGGTGAAGAGGAGAAAACTTAAATGTGAAAACAGAAAAAAAAAAAAAAAAAGATCCATGAGGTTTCCATAATATTTATGAGAACCATAAAATTCCCCTCACGGAGGACAAGGGACCCAGTGGAATCATTATTCTACTTGACTAATCCCTGGCCAGGTCTTTTGAATCCTGCCTCAGAACACCATAGCAGGATGTTTCGCAGCCAGCAGGCAGTAACTTAATACTGAGCAGATACAAGCACAAAACTGATAATCATAAATCGTACAACATTTTGCCAGAGAATTAATAAATAACTTCAAAAGGTATGTAATTAACAACCTCCTTCTCCACATGTATCTGTGCTTTCAGTGTGCACTTCCAAGCCAAATCCATATTCATGATTCCCCACAGGTAGAGGAGTAAAACTGAATTAATACATATCCCCCAAAAGCTGAACATGTGGCCAAGGTGTTGCAGTTCTCCCCACTCACTAGCAAATTCACATTAAATATTCCTTGCAGTCCAGTTCTAAACATGTTTATTCAGAAGCAAATCCACTGAGCTCAATGCAATTTACAAAGCTGAGGTTTGCATTCTTACCTCCTGTGCAAGTTTTCTAAGACATATGTGCAGCCTGAAAAATGTTTATTGAGAATATGTCTCATTGAGTTCCAGGGATGTTGTTCTCAGGTACATGTTTTCAGAACCACGATCTTTGTCCCAAAGAAATGGAACATGACTGCAATCTGCGGCATTATATCCAATTGAAAAGAATGGGTTGTACTTTAATGGTGCAATCCTATTCTTCATTAGTGCCAGCACAGTGATCTCTGTACTGGTGCTAGCTGTTGCAAAAGTGCCAAAAATGTTCTGTGACGGCATAGCATTTAGGAGTGCCAGTGGGAAGGGTCTATACCATCCCACTGGCACCATATCCCCAATGAGTGACCAATGGAGCAGTTAAGCTAGCACAGGGGGTGGGAGGAGGATGTGGGAGGGTGTGGAAGGGGTGGAATGGAATGGGGGAGGGCAGAAGTGGAGTGGATTGGGCCCAGGAAGGGGGTGCCAGGTTCTTGGGGCTCCCCCCCAGGCAAAACCCTGTTTCTGGCCAAAGTAGCCCGTATCTGCATGCGTTGGCATGTGCACATACACTGTGCCACCCTCAGCAGTTTGGATGCTCCTTCCTCAATGCCATCAGGATCAATGATTTTCAACCTTTTTCATCTCACGGCACACTCACAAAGTACTAAAATTGTCAAGGCAGACCATCAGTTTTTTGACAATTGACAAGCCACACTGTGCTGTTGGTGGGGAGCTGACATCCCCGTTGGCCATACTAACAAATGACCCTCCCTCAAACTCTCACGGCACACCTACAGACCATTCGCGGCACACCAGTGTGCCACAGCACAGTGGTTGAAAATGGCTGATCTGGATGATGGGGAATGAACATCTGGGCATTTCTCCCTGTTTTTTCCTGTTGGCTGGAAAAGGCAAGCAGAGAATCTCTGGACATCCCTTTTTCCATGCCAACAGGAAAGAGCATCCAACAGCCTCCTCTCCTGCGTTTGATGAATGGCCCTCTTTGAAGGTCCTGCATCATCATCGGGACCCAGTTGTGGAGAGAAGACAATGGCACAAATGGCTCACTTGAATGACTGATGCCATGGCTATCTGGTGCATTGGAGGCTTTCAGGGGTCAGCCAGTGAACATAAGAACATAAGAACAGCCCCACTGGATCAGGCCATAGGCCCATCTAGTCCAGCTTCCTGTATCTCACAGCGGCCCACCAAATGCCCCAGGGAGCACACCAGATAACAAGAGACCTCATCCTGGTGCCCTCTCTTGCATCTGGCATTCTGACATAACCCATTTCTAAAATCAGGAGGTTGCGCATACACATCATGGCTTGTACCCCATAATGGATTTTTCCTCCAGAAACTCGTCCAATCCCCTTTTAAAGGCGTCTAGGCTAGACGCCATCACCACATCCTGTGGCAAGGAGTTCCACAGACCGACCACACGCTGAGTAAAGAAATATTTTCTTTTGTCTGTCCTAACCTGCCCAACACTCAATTTTAGTGGATGTCCCCTGGTTCTGGTATTATGTGAGAGTGTAAAGAGCATCTCCCTATCCACTCTGTCCATCCCCTGCATAATTTTGTATGTCTCAATCATGTCCCCCCTCAGGCGTCTCTTTTCTAGGCTGAAGAGGCCCAAACGCCGTAGCCTTTCCTCATAAAGAAGGTGCCCCAGCCCCGTAATCAGCTTAGTCGCTCTCTTTTGCACCTTTTCCATTTCCACTATGTCTTTTTTGAGATGCGGCAACCAGAACTGGACACAATACTCCAGGTGTGGCCTTACCATAGATTTGTACAATGGCATTATAATACTAGCCGTTTTGTTCTCAATACCCTTCCTAATGATCCCAAGCATAGAATTGGCCTTCTTCACTGCCACCGTACATTGGGTCGACACTTTCATCGACCTGTCCACCACCACCCCAAGATCTCTCTCCTGATCTGTCACAGACAGCTCAGAACCCATCAGCCTATATCTAAAGTTTTGATTTTTTGCCCCAATGTGCATGACTTTACACTTACTGACATTGAAGCGCATCTGCCATTTTGCTGCCCATTCTGCCAGTCTGGAGAGATCCTTCTGGAGCTCCTCACAATCACTTCTGGTCTTCACCACTCGGAAAAGTTTGGTGTCATCTGCAAACTTAGTCACTTCACTGCTCAACCCTGTCTCCAGGTCATTTATGAAGAGGTTGAAAAGCACCAGTCCCAGGACAGATCCTTGGGGCACACCGCTTTTCACCTCTCTCCACTGTGAAAATTGCCCATTGACACCCACTCTCTGCTTCCTGGCCTCCAACCAGTTCTCAATCCACGAGAGGACCTGTCCTCTAATTCCCTGACTGTGGAGTTTTTTTCAGTAGCCTTTGGTGAGGGACCGTGTCAAACGCCTTCTGAAAGTCCAGATATATAATGTCCACGGGTTCGCCCGCATCCACATGCCTGTTGACCTTTTCAAAGAATTCTATAAGGTTCGTGAGGCAAGACTTACCCTTACAGAAGCCATGCTGACTCTCCCTCAACAAGGCCTGTTCGTCTATGTGTTTTGAGATCCTATCTTTGATGAGGCATTCCACCATCTTACCCAGTATAGATGTTAGGCTGACCGGCCTATAGTTTCCCGGGTCCCCCCTCTTTCCCTTTTTAAAAATAGGCGTGACATTTGCTATCCTCCAATCTTCTGGCACCGTGGCCGTTTTGAGGGACAAGTTGCATACCTTAGTCAAGAGGTCTGCAACTTCATTCTTCAATTCCTTAATAACTCTTGGGTGGATGCCATCAGGGCCCGGTGACTTATTGATCTTTAATTTATCAATGAGGTCTGAAACATCTTCTCTTTTAACCTCTATCTGACTTAACTCCTCAGTTAGGAGGGGCCGTTCGGGCAATGGTATCTGCCTGAGGTCTTCTGCCATGAAGACAAATGCAAAGAACTCATTTAATTTCTCTGCCATCTCTAAGTCTCCTTTTATCTCCCCTTTCCCTCCCTCACCATCCAGAGGGCCAACCGCTTCTCTGGCGGGTTTCCTGCTTCTAACATATTTGAAGAAGCTTTTATTATTCCCCTTAATGTTGCTGGCCATGCGTTCCTCATATTTTCGCTTGGCCTCCAGTATCACCTTCTTACATTTCTTTTGCCACAGTTTATGTTCCTTTTCATTCTCCTCATTAGGGCAAGACTTCCATTTACGGAAGGAAGCTTCCTTGCCCTTCACAGCCTCTCTAACTTGGCTGGTTAGCCATGTGGGCACCCTCCTGGATTTAGTGGAACCCTTCTTTCTTTGCGGTATACACCTCTGCTGGGCCTCTATTACTGTTGTTTTAAGCAGCCTCCATGCACTCTGGAGAGATTGGACTCTTTTTACCCTCCCTTTCAACCTCCTTCTAACCAGCCTCCTCATTTGAGGGAAGTCCGCCCGTCGGAAGTCAAGGGTTTTTGTTAGAGATTTGCCTGGTATTCTTCCCCCAATGTGCATGTCAAAACGGATCGCAGCATGATCACTGTTACCCAATGGCTCAGTAACCTTTACATCTCTAACCAGGTCCTGCATACCGCACAATATTAAATCCAGAGTCACCTGTCCTCTGGTGGGCTCCATGATTAGCTGATCTAAGCCACAGTCATTTAGCACGTCAAGAAATCCGGTTTCCTTATCGTGACCAGAACACAAATTGACCCAGTCAATATGAGGATAATTGAAGTCCCCCATGATTACAACCCTGTCCTTCCTTGTCACCTCCCTGATCTGTTTCCTTATTTCAAGGTCCCCATCCGATTTCTGGTCTGGAGGACGATAGCACGCCCCCAGTATTACATCGCTGCACAAGCCTGGTAATTTAACCCACAGAGATTCTACGGTGGAGTCGGACCCACCTTCAATCTCTACTTTGCTGGATTCTATCCCTTCCTTAACATAAACGGCCACCCCACCTCCAACACGCCCCTGCCTGTCCCTCCTGTAGAGTTTATAGCCCGGGATTGCGGTATCCCACTGATTCTCCGCATTCCACCAGGTTTCCGTTATGCCCACTATGTCAATATTTTCCCTTGTCACCAGACATTCCAGTTCTCCCACCTTTGCTCATAGACTTCGGGCATTCGCATAAAAGCATTTGTACACGGAATGCCCCAGGATGCGCTGCTTATTTGCTCCTTTGTCCCCGCATCCTCTCATTGTGCCAAACCGTCTATCACATCCCATCACACTACCTTTCCCAATTTCTTCTCCTACTCTGCCTTTGTCTTGTTGTTCTCTAACCTCCCCATCCTCATCCCATAGGGATGAGGAGTCCCGAACCGGATGCCCCTCGGCTCCTGTCGGCCTTCCCCCAGGAAACACCCTGAAGAAAGCATATTCATGTCTATACAGTTTAACACTAAGCTGCAGTCATATAGACTTCCTTGGGAGTAAATCCCAATGAACTCAGTGCAATTTCTTTAGGAGAAAATATAAATGGAATCAGAGTGCAGAGCTCTATGTTAGTAGCACCCAGTGCACAAAAAGGAAGGCCTCTGGGATTCAGTTATTTGCAAGTAAACACGTTGAGGATGAAGTTGTAGTTTTAGCTTCCACGATTGCAAGCTAATGATGTTGGACAAGACTTTATCAAGCAGACCTTATTTCTTTATTTCCCATTTTAAAACATGAAGAAACCAGTCAGATATACATTTTTGAACTGAAAAGTGAACAAAATAAGTCCTGCGTCAAAATATACATCAGGTTCAAAGCATTATCAATCTTGACTGGATTGAGACTGCTGTGGAGATCAGGGGCTTCAACCTTGCAGAAGATCCTGATCTGGCTCCTATTTAACCTGGGAAAGAAATGTCCCATTGGCACCAACTCTGAATTAACAGAAAGGAAATATGTGTTACCTTCTTTGACATTCTAATCCTAAATATGTGTAATAGCATAATTTGTGTTGGCTCCGTCGCTGGTACAATCTGTCCTAAGCATTTATTTACCAGTGCAAGATGTGTTAATAGTGGGCTATAGCCTCCTCCTTCCAGCCTCTCAAGCTTTTGACTTTATATGCAAGGGAGAGCTTATCCTGGCAAGGAAAAAAATATATAATGTATTCACCAGTGCTGTGCAGATGATAGTTGTCAATCACCTTGCCTTTGAGATATTCCATGAGGAAAGCCACCTTAGGTATTTTTCATCCTATAATTGTAAGAACAGTATCATATTCCTTTTGACAAATCTCAAATACTTCAGAGGAATATGCAACTACTCTTACAAAACCAGTTCTGCTAGTGTTACTGGGGAAACCAAGGTTTTATTCAAGCCCAGTTTGGGGAAGATGGTTTTCAAAAGAATGCATTTCAATGGACAGTGTTTCATCTGGGGAATTACCCAGAGCACAGTTTCATTTACAATGCAAAGTGTTGAACTCTGCTGTGTTCTAATAACTTTGGTGGGGTGAATGGATTCTGCAGGATTGACAAACAAAGCAACTGGGGCACCCAGAGGCATCCCTGCAGCTGGTGCAAATTAGTGCAGCTGTGCTAAACTCAAGTGTGGCAAATCATCGTAGCCAAACAAATATAATCCAGCTGCAGCCCTGACCCAGAAGTTTAGCTTCCCTTAATGCCACACATCAAATCACTGGCAGAGTGGGAAATGTGCCTCTTTGCTCCTGCGCCCAGGAAGAAGTCAGAAGAGAACCCAAGCCAACCCCTGGATGAAAATCTCCAACGCGCAACTTTGTTTCCATCCAAATTAGCAATACACATTTGGCTCCTGATCCCAAACAACAATTAGACCATTTCACATCTTTGCTGCTGAAAACGGTCAAATCATAGCTTGAACCTTGGAGAAAAGAATTTGGCCAGAGAACTGAACTGGCCTCCTGGGTTCCATAGGCCAAGGTTTTCTTGCCTCTCTTCTGATCGTTCACTTTCATAACAAGCAAATCCGTTTTCAAGGCCAAAATACACATTTCTAAAAATAAAAATAAGAATGCAAAAATACCTTGTACCTGGTGAGAGGACCTATCAGAGATGAAAGGTGATTAAACTTGACGACACATAGTACTGTTTAATGCTGTGAGTTGGATGGATTACAAATGAAAAAAGAAATTAGGAAAGACACAAAGCACTGCCCACTTGCTGTAGAACGCTGACCATACTGGATTGTATTCCATCATTGACTTTTAAGAGTTTCCTTTTCATACAGGCGGAGAATTGTGCTGATAAATAAATCAGAAGAATAGCTAATAAGATTCTGCAGGCGGCAATCATTCTCTAGAAATGACCTCCTTGCCTCCTTTATTTCAGAAGCCAAAGAAAGGAATTGCTTATCTTTTGTAATTAACCATTCTTCATGGGATGTAATTATAATATCCCAGTGAAATAGCTCCAGCGCCAGCAATCTGAATGAAGGCCCACGTTGGCCAATCTTTAAACATAGTGAGAAATGAATGCTTCCACAATACCACACACATAGTTCTGGTCTCAGTTACCCAAACAATGCATTTCTTCTTGGGATCTGTTATTTTGGAGTCTTAACACATTTGAAAGGAGCTGTGTTAGAGTGCTAGGAATGGTCCGAGAGCAACAGAAGCTGCTGCTTTGCTGGAGATGTGCATTGATAATCTGCCTGGGAGACCATTGGAAGCCAGAAGTAATGGCAGGTGATACACATAAACATGGTATTCCAGAATTGATAAGTGATCCACAGAAGGCCTGACAGTGACATGAGAGCCTATGTAGCTCAGAGACCTGAGAAGTGGAGCAGGACTTCGTTGTCTCCTCAAATCTTTTTTCTGCCATGAGCTTACTAGGTGGCTTTCAGCAAACTACTCTCTTTGAGCATCAGCTGCAATGCGGAGACAATACTGTACAGGTTTGTTGTCAGGATGATAAGACAGGATGATAAGCACTTTGCACATTCAAAAGTGCTACAGAAACACTGAGTATTATTATCAACAATGCTTTCACGTTAGCTGTCATTTCCAGTGGAAAAAAGGGTGTGTGTGTATGTTCATTACATAAGAACATAAGAACAGCCCCACTGGATCAGGCCATAGGCACTCCCGTGCATGTGTGTGGAGCCTTGTGACTTCATCAATCACCAGAGGTGGGCATATTAGTAATCCTAATCTTCCATTTGTTTGAAATGTCAAACAGTTACTGAGCCAGCTGTGGAGTTTCAGTTCCACATCTCCTTGTTCTCTGCACTACACTAATGTACTCTCTGTGCACAAGCCAACACTGAAGCAAAAGTCATATTTCAAAGGCTTCCTCCTGCTTCCTTTTCCACCTGTTCCATTGCATATCTGTACGCTCAGAGATGCTGACACATCACTATCGAGTTGACAGCACCAATAATATATGGAAGGCAATCTCCGAGTCAAGGTCTGTGTTGTCATCTCACATACTGAGAGAAATAGCTAATATATTTTTTTTCCTAATAGATGCCTTTATGGAGGTTTCAGGGTCCAGGAGGGCAGAAGAACACCCCCAGACAGCTACCCTGCTGCCACCAGCCCAAGAGCCAGGATCACTAGAGGGATTCCCTGGCCTGAATCGCCCTTCCTTATAACATAACTCTTTAGTGGGTCTCTCTTTAGTTCCTCTCTCTTACTCTCTAGAGCAGTCATTTTCAACCGGTGTGCCATGAATGATCCCCAGGTGTGCTGTGGGAATTTGGGAGAGGGACATTTATTAGTAGGGCCATTGGGTGATGTGAGTCCCCCACTGGCAGCCTTGTCAATGGTCAAAAAACTGATGGTGTGCCTTGACCATTTTATTGCGTTGCCAATGCGCCGTAAGATGAAAAAGGTTGAAAATCACTGCTCTAGAGGAAGAGAGTAACAGTCCTAGGTCTCTGAATAAGGCCCAAACAAAAAGGAATAAGGAACACAGAATTTATTAAGCTCCATTAACAAATAAAAGGCTTTAATATAAACCCAAATATGCAGTTGGCTAAAGCACTACAATAAAAGGAGGCTTCCAAACCTGCAGGAGTCTGTCCCCCCCCCCCATGAACTTTTATGAACTTGCTAAAGGAAAAAAAAACTACAAAGCAAAGATAAAAAACCCTAACACAATCTAACCTTTTTGCTAACTAGCCAGAACTGGTTTAATCAATCAATCACCCTCTCTCTGAATGAGGCTAACTCTCCTTCAGATCTCATCCACCAAGGAGGCAGCAAAGTTCTCTTCTCTAAGGGTTTTTATTCTCTTTACTACTAATAAACCCAACCCTTCTCACCTGGATCTTTTACTTGTGAGGAGTCCCAACTGCTCTAACACCAATGGAAGAAGCAAAGACCTACATGAAACAACAATTTCATGACAGGAGGGATGACCAAAGCCAAACATAAATCACAGGAAGTGGATCACAGTGGTTACCAATGCCGCCGCCTCCTCCTCTAGCTCTACTGCCATGTTCTTTGGCAGGACCACTGGAGAAGGTGAGCCTTCTCATCCTCTTCTCATTCACTCCCACTGCAAAGACCGTGAGTGAGAAGAACATGGAACAGCAGATGGGTGGAGGAGATGGTTGGTAGACAAGGATTGTGGGGCAGCTCCCACCAGTTTGCCAGCGCCCCAGCCCACTGCTTGAAGTAGGAATTTCAGTCCACTCACAGGTGAGCTGCCTGTGCTCTCTGCTGAGGTCAGCACAACAACCTGAAGAAAACTATTATAGTATTTACTCACCAATTGCAGCTCTAGGGATCAGCCATGGAAATAAGAAAACTAGCAGGACTGTGGAACAGAAATTAGCTTAGGGAAATATATTTGGGATACATTGGCTAGATATAACTCTGGTCCGAGACTCCTAAGTGCCTGAAACAGTGCATCCCCATTGCCATCCTCTACACACCTTTCATTTTGCACCCCATCAACCCATTTCTTCATCCCCCAACTGCCTTCCCAGTCCTTCCTTCCCACCTTTTCCTTGTTCTTGGCACCTTCCATCATTTTCTGTGTCCATCATTTTCTTTGTCAACTTTTTCATCCCTCTCCTCCTCTGCCCCCTGCTTTCTTATTTCAAAAGCTTGAGAAGTGGGCAGAAAAGGAAATATATGAAAGGGGAGAAGCAGGAAAAATAGGGAGGAGGAATTGGTGATGGCAGCTGCTGTTGCTGGGCCTGGGCTTCTCAGGTTGTTTCTCAGCTTGGCTGGGCCTGACTAAGAGAAAGAGGCAGTACTCAACCTAACCCTGCCCAGGAAGCAGCAGCTGCCCCCACTGAAATACTTGCTTGCTCATGGCCAGGCAGGGCCTGACCAAGAAAGAAGGTAAGGTCAGTGTCCAGCCTGGAGATGGTGGTTGCTGCTGTTGGGCTGCTTGCTCATTGTCATGTGAACATTTCTGGCAGTAGCCATAGTCACCTCATCCAGGCTGCTGACAAATTAGGTGCTGCTTATGCTGGGTGCCCTTTCTTTGCTGAACCGTGTGCTAGTCAAGAAATAGGGTGATCCCCAATGGGTCAGAATATATGGTGGGCAGTCCTTTGCTCCTCCAGCAGTCCACCACCTGAAGTAGCCTCTTGACCCTGTCTCATAAATGGGCCAGCCTTGGCTATATGATGTGTGCTTTCCATGACTACATAAAGTACAGGCTTTTTCTTTTCTTTCTTTTTCATTTAACACATATCTAAAAGTGACAGCAACCAAAAGAAGATAGGACTCATATTTTCAAAAGTTACATATTTGCCAAGGTACAGCTTGGAAGATGAGAAAAGCTGTGCCTGCTGAAATTCTCTTTTCCATCCAACCGTTAGAGTACAGGAGGAGCCTCTTTTGCATATGACTGTGTTCCTTATGGGTCTATCAGACCTGGCAGCAATAGTGCATTCTGATAGTCTTAATGTTTAACAAGTATACTAGAAACAGAATTCCAAATGTTAGCTTCTGCACACTCCTATTTTATTTATTGATCACTACACTCCATAAACCAGTGTAGCCCAGTTCCACCCCCTTGTCCCATGATGGTCACATTGCCCCTGATGCGTCTCATCTACTAGATCATACAATTTCCATGTAATCCCGTAATTTCTCAGCAGCCAACAAAGCATTATTAGGTACGTGCTGACGGTACTTGTAGATTTATGTATCTGGACCCAGAAATAGCTGTATTTCTTTGCTTGGTTTAGCAACACTAACATTAATTAGTACTGTAGCTGCCTGATCAGGTAATCCTTTCTAGCCCAACAGCTAACTTCTGATTTATCTTTTTGATAAATAACTATGTTGTAATTTGCTATCACAAACTTCTGATTTAGTATTGCTCTGAGCTAAATTTTACAACATAAATTTGAGAAGCACTGTGCTGCGTATAAAGAATTTTCTGACTGTTTTATGACATGAAATAATCTATAGGAACATAAAACAGAATTTTTGTGCAATTTCCCAAAGAAACTGAAAATAAAATGGGAACTGTTGGGATTTTCTGACACAATAGTTATGATTTGGTTTCCTTACTTTTCCTCCAGTGTGGCTTGATTCAGGTCACTCGAGAACACCATGATCTTAAACAGTTCTGCTTTGAAATAAGTTTAATTCATTTCAAGAGAATTTACTCCCAAGTCAGCATGCTTACTAGCACAACCCTAGCCAAGTTTAACTTAAAGTAAAAAGGCAGCCTAATCAGTAACAGACCTGCCCCCATTGCACCCCAGGACAGGTCTGCAACATGGCAGCCCCCGACACACCGCCCCTCTCCCTGGGATACTGACAGAGTTGTGATTTTTAGCAGGGCATGAAAAGCCTTCTGAGGTTTCTTGCACAGTTATAAACAATACTTCTGGTTTCCCAACGAAACCGGAAGTATTGCTTAAGATCATGCGAGAAGCCTCAGAAGGCTTTTTGTGCCCTGCTGAGTGTCACGCAGGGTTTTGCCTGCCTACGGAACAGCTCCGACAGAGAGGCTGGGCAGCAGGAGAAGGCGGCAGCAGTGGGGGTGCACTGAGCACAGCACTCAGGGCTTTTGCCACCCCTGCCCCCACCCAGGTCCACTACTGTGCCTAACCCTAACCAGCACTGGTGCAGTGGGGCTACACAGGGGTGTCCCCATGTAAAGCCCTAGCCTGCTCAATGGGTCAACTCGGATCTGAGCCTGTACAATCTCCTGATTTTAGAAAGGGGCTATGTCAAAATGCCAGATGCAGGGGAGGGCACCAGGATGCAGGTCTCTTGTTGTCTTGTGTGTTCCCTGGGGCATTTAGTGGGCCACTGTGAGATACAGGAAGCTGGACTAGATGGGCCTATGGCTTGATCCAGCAGGGCTGTTCTTATGTTCTTATGCCTGATAAATACCTGACACATGTTTGAGCTGCCCCATGTCAGATTTTCAGGCTGGAGAAAGGGGATAGGATTCGGTGTGTGCCAGCACTGCCAATCCTTCTTCATTGGCATCCTTCAGATTCGGAAGACTATGGTATCGTGCTCTGAATGGTGGTTCTGGAACAGAGTGTCCTCTCCAGTGTGCAAAGCCTGGGTAAAGTAGATATGGAGGATAGACTGTTTCCCATGCAGCAAATCCCCCCCTCTCCGCATCGCTGAAATGGTCCAATGGAAAGGCAGAGGCCAATATGGTTGGTTCCAGCGGCATCACAGGAGTTGCAAGAACATGACTGTGTTCAGCCATGAACTGCCTCAGGGACTCCGGCTCTGGATTTTGCCTCGAGGTTGACTCCTGAAGCCTTTTCCATAACTGGATGTAGCCACAAGGCATCCAATCCTTCTTATACACTTGGTAACACACATGTAAATGAATTAATACAACAGTGACTAACTAGCAAAGAGAAGCTGTTTCTCATATCATCACAGAGACCTACTGGCTATTCACCCAGTGGAAGGCAAAAAGATTGCATTATATTCTTCAGAAGCTGAGTGGCTTGATAGATTCTGACACGACACAGCTAGCGCTGTCAAGCTGTAACTGTTGCCACCATGTATTGTGCAAATCTGCATTTTTGTAGCTGGCAGCTTTGAGACAATTTTTATAAATAGAAACAGTAAATAACAACAGCAACCAGGAGACCACTTCAAACATTCATTTTCTTCCTGTCCCTCCTTTGCAAGGAAATTGCCATTACAGGAGTGCCCTAGACAAGAGAATATACTAATGGATGCATTTGTTTTATCCAGGTTCATCCAGGTCTGATTTTGTTTTGTTACGTCCAAGCTTGATTTTGTTTTTTCTCTGGAAAGTCAGCAGAGATTTCTGGAGCTGGAACAGACAATAACAGCAAGTCCCATTTTCTAAAGAACATTGCATCTCTAATTGGACCAATCTCACTACGAGAAATTCACTGCAGTTTGTCACAGCTCCATCGCCAGGAGCCTTTCAGGATGAATCGTTCAGAATAATATGTGTATTAATTATATTAGTTTATTTATAGCTTTAACCCATTCGGAGGAGGGGCTGTAGCTTAGTGATGAGAGCAGTTGCTTTGCCTGCAGAAGTTTCAGGTTCCTGGAATGTCCAGGTAGGGCTGAGGAAGACCAGTGTCTGTGACCCTGGAGAGCTGCAGGAAGTCCAGTGGTCTGACTTCATATAAGCTTGCAGTGCTGTAGATAACGGCTTCCCGGGTTGGCTTTCCAAATTAAGAACAGTTGTAAACAATGAGGCCAGAATATGGAGAGCAGCTATAAAAGCAAATTTGGCAGAATAAAAACAGAACCTGTAAAAGAAGACACCGGGCAAAGTTGGAAAAAATAAAAATAATTTCATATTGTACCAAACTACATACAGATACAGAAAATACAGAAAAGGCCATCTCACTGGTTCAAATGCCGAGATGTCGCTGCAGGACCTGTGTGCAAATCCCCTCCACTTACCAGGAGTGTACAGAACCTTGAGTGACTCCAGGATGCACCAGGGAAGCCTACTGACGCTTCCCCAGGCTCTTAAACTGTGCTTCTGGCAAACCGAAAGCACAGTTTCTGATTGCGTTGGGAGCCTCAGAGAGGCTTCCGTGCGGTCCTAGAGGCACACACGGTTCCATGCCTAGGGCATTTGCCCCTTTTCATTAATGGCATGTCCACCACTGCCCATGATCCTTATAGCCCTGCCTTTCCACCATTAGTTCAGAATTGCCTTGCTAATCTGTATAGTGTAACATATGCAGACTTTAGCTGTGAAACGTCCACAGACTTGACCTTGCAAGCAGTTCACCAGTTACAAAACAAAACACAACAAATATTAAATTTGGGAATGGGGAATATCTGGGTTGTAACATGACTTCAAGAATATAGAAAAAACAGTATCCAGACCAGCAGGACAATACTTGCCAGCGCCCCACCTTATCAGTGTAATTTCGGGCACAGTCCTATCTTGCACTGGAACAAGCAAGCCAGGAGGCTTACACTATATCTAGTGCAAAATAGAACACCATAGTGGCTCAGCTGAAGGTAAGGGGAAACTCCCCAGCCCCACACCCTGGGGCAAAAGTCTGTGATGGCACCCCCCTGTGAGATGCTGCTGCAGGACTCAGGTGCAAATCCCCTCCATTTTCCTGGAGTTCATGGAACCTCAAGTGACGCCAGGGTGCACCAGGAAAGCCTACTGACGCTTCCCCAGGCTCTTAAACTGTGCATCGGGCAAACCGGAATCCTATGGGTCTCCTCAGACTTGCGCCACCTCCTAAGGTGGTGCAAGTCCGAGGTGAGTGGAGCAACTTGAAGCCACTCTGTGTTGCTCAGGAAACAGGGTTGGATCTGGCATAACTGCTGGGTCCCAGCCCTGCCTCCTGTTCCCCACCTACCCACTTGCCCCTGGGGTTGCCCACAGCCCACCCCCCGCCTTGGAATGCCGAGCTTAGCTGACTCAAGACTCGGTCCCTCTGTCAGCACAGAGGCTGAATTCAGGCTTCATGTGCCGGCGTGCCTCTGCACACTGGCCTAACTGACTCACGAGGAGGCATAAATGTGCTTTATGGCAACTTTGCGACCCTCCTGGGCTGGCACAAGGGACTTGTGCCAGCCCAAAGGAGCCTCAGGATTGTACCCTTAGCTGTGTAGCTCTGACTGTGTGTGGGAGTTTAGCACTTTGACAGCGGTGTGTTACTGTGGCATTAAATTGTCCATTTTGTTCACTGGAAGATCAGTTCTGATTTGAGGTCTAGACATTGAGAAATGTGGCTTTTAATACATAAAAATAAGTTGAGTGGAGTAGTTGTAAAATGGGAAAGAAGAAACACAGGCAAGCTCTAATACCTTTGGCCTATTTTTCCCCCAGCTCACTGCGGCGTCTCTCTAGATGAGTAGGTATATTGATAGCAGTTGAAATATAGTTCTCATAAAATTTTTAACATGGGAAAAGGAGATGCAATGGCTTTCTGAATATAGCTGAACCTGAGCAAAAATAAATAGTGTATCATGAACACAATATGCGAGGGGGGGGGGAAATGAAATGTCTGAAGTCCCTGGATAATTAGCAAGTCACCCAGTTCTGTGCTCTTTCAAAATATTGCATTAAATAGGTATTAGGTGGAATCCTGTTTAACCTTTAGATTGGTGTCAACCGAGCTTTCCATTTGCTTTTGCCTCAGGTAGATCTTTGTCTGTGTTGCTGGGATTCTTCTATCCTGCTGCAATTTTTTACAGCTGCTCCAAGCCGAATAAGCAAGTGCAACCTGAAAAATTTGACTTCTAATTGTATCTTAGTTATTATTTATTATTTATAATATTTCACTTATAATTTATAATATTTATATTATTTATTTATTTAATATATATTATATATTATTTATTATTTATAATATTATTTATTATTTATAATTATTTATAATAATAAAAAAGTTATTATTGTTATTTTATCTTGTCATTCAAAACTAAGAAGAATTTACCTCACTCTCTGTGTACCAAAGGACCGGTCATCAATTATCAGTAAACAAGTGTTTTGCCAAGGGAACTGCTCTCCATGCACTCACTTCTTTCTGAAAATATATATAATGCTATTGATTTTCTAAACTGTTGAGAATGCTTTATAATAGCAATAAGCTATGTGAAAGCAAGCATTACACCAGTTAACAACTAGTTTATTAGAACATTAACTTGTGCTTCAGGCAGTTAAGTCACCAACTGGGCATTTTTTAAGAAGAAGAAAAAGGAGACCTATAAAAGTGATACCGTATTTTTCGCTCTATAAGACGCACCTGACCATAAGACGCACCTAGTTTTTAGAGGAGGAAAACAGGGAAAAAAATATTCTGAACCAAATAGTGTAATAAAATATGTCTCTCCGCTGCTCTGTTTCCATGCTCCTTAGCATATTTTATTACCTCTAGTTTAAAAGGAATTTTATATGCTAGCCTTTTATGCTTTATCATCCTTGCACTGGTAGAATGAGGTACTGTAGTATTTTTCTGCAAGTGCATTGTCACTAAGCATTACATTTGCATTACCATTGAGCGCCTGCATTTGCATTACAATTTGCATTTGCATTACCATTGCATTTGCATTTGCATTACCATTGAGCAGGCAGGCAGGACCCTGGTCAGGGGCAGAAGCACCTGCCAAGGAGGCTCTGCTGCCCTGAGAACGCCTGCAGCTTTGCAGTATTCGCTCCATAAGACGCACACACTTCTCCCCCCACTTTTTGGGGGGGAAAAAGTGCGTCTTATGGAGCGAAAAATGCGGTAATTATTTGAGTCAGATGATCGTTGATGGTGTTACAAGGAGCCATCAACCTGGTAGTCAGGGGACTCTTGCTGAGTTGTGTACCTATTTTTGTGTTACCCTGGGTGAGGGAGGGTAAGTGATAGTACAAATCAAAATTATATTAAACATAACACACAGGGATCAGAAAAGCATCCTAGGGACTACAGAATCTGCAGATCCTTACTTTGGAATGGGACTGAAAATATTCCTAAGGGGTACAGAGGTTCAGATAAGATGGCCACCAAAACCAAGGATTGCACTAGCATAGCTGAAATCATATGCTCCTCCAGAAGCACAAAATAAAAGTACAAATATAGCATTGGGAGAAACTGTTTGCACAACCCACCCTCTCCCACATGACCCTGCCCATCTTATAAGATCATTCAGAGAAGCCCTCTTGAGGGTCCTCCTGCCTTTTGAGGTTTAGCTAGCAGTAAAGAACAACAGGCCTTCTCAGTGGCAGTCCCCACCACATGGGCCTCACTTCCCCAGGAAGCCTACCTAAACCCTATGCTGTCTTCCCTCAAGGGGCAGTCAAGGCTTTTCTGTTTAGCTGTTTTTCTTTTGCCTCTCCTGGCTTATTTAACAGAGATATAAAGAATCTCCTTTGAATATTATAAGGAATAACAGAGACAAAGGAATCTCCTTTTTCCCTAAGCCACCTGCATTGTTTTAATTTTCTAGTTATTTTAGGGCTCAATCCTATGCATCCCTGCTTTCCATTAAGACAGGGGCTCTGACATGGCCGCAGCTGTATCCTGTGGATCTAGGGAAGTTCCCAGAAGTTTCACCAGGCTAAAGAAACAGCAGTTCCATTACTCCCTGTCAAGGCCAGATGGCCCTGATGGGTCTACTTGGAACTGTGCCTGCTATTTAAGCAGACGCATGACCAGGCAGGAGGTCTGGTCTAGAGGGTAGAGCCTCCGTTAGCCCGAAGATAAACATCAGAAGGTCGCCAGTTCGAGGACACCGGCAGCTTCCTGAACGGCTGAGAATTGAACGGCGAGACCTTGAAGCAGCTGACAAGCCAAGCTGAATGATTCCACCTGCTCTTGGTGTGAGCATGAAGCGTCTTGGCTGCCCTCCATGTGAGAGATGGAGCTGCTTGTCAGCCTGCGCAGGAGAACTGGAGGCCAGAAGTGAGACCAAGCCAGGAAGATCCATTCTGAAATGTTGCTGGTTCTTGAAAGAGAGAACCTCTATGATTGTAAAAATCCCCTTGAGGGATTTAGAAACGCCTGCCTATGTAAACCGCCTTGGATAAAGTCAAAGGAGCAATCCGATGACCAGAAAGGTGGTATATAAATACCGAGTTGTTGTTGTTGTTGTTATGACAGTCTCCACAGCTCAGGAAGGGGTTTAGAATTTGGCAGCAGCCTCTGCCACTGTCTCCACCTCCCTCCTGGGCCTGATCCTCCCTTTGGCCTGCCATCCCCCCATGCAGTTCTGCCCTCTCCCTTCCTTCCCTCCGCCTTGAAAAGCCTTGCTGCCAACGGGTGTCAATATTCATCACCCAGCACTCCCCTGATGCATCTTTTTGGTGCTGAGACCTTACCATTTGCGCCAGAGTGCCTTATAGCACTTTTTACAACACCCAGAGCTGGCAGTAAGGCTGAGAATCCACAGAGAATCAGGCTGCCCACTGCTCTTTGAAATTAGTTTTGGATGATGGATTGCCTTGGAGCTTCCTTCCTTCCTTCACTGGGGCTGAAAAGTAGCTTAGAAATATTTTTAAATTTAAAAGTCTTCAATTGGCACCAAAAGTTTGTTTCAGTAGAGTTTTACCGGCCTGAAAAGTCTGACAAATAGCTTGGGTATCTGTGCAATAAATTGAACAGTAGTTTAGAGAAGGAAATTGATGGGGGGAGGGGGTGTCACATGAACAGGGAAGAAGAGATACACTGTCATTTGGATAACAGCCAAGAGCCAACATGGATATGTCTTTAAACATTATTTGGTATGTCTCTGTTTTGTAAAACAGCAGTCAGGAGCGGGATATTATTTGGAATGTGACCATGGTGTACTGAAGGGAAGGGTTAACCATCTATAGACCCAATCCAGATTAGGGCTCCTGTCCAAAGGGTGTTTACAGTTATATATACATGGAGACAGAGTGATGTACCTTCACATTTTGATATACATTGTGAACGTTGTCTTCTTGGATTCTGTAGCTCTGCAGAAGTGCTGTGATTGGCTGGTTGGTAAGGTAGATTCACATGTGACTCTCCATTGGGGGCATGCATTGGGGAGAGGGGGCCTGATGTCTAGGGTTCTCGATTGACTTCAGTGCTTGTATTTATATTTACAACACCTGTTTTGTAAGTGTAACAATGTGCCACCAAAAAGGAGGTGGGACCTGGGTGATTGTCTGGTCACAGTCCAATGAAGACTCGAGACAACACACATGGGAGAAAGGGCCACTTTATTAGCATTTTAATACAGAAAAAGGAGGCTGAGACCTGTAGTTGCAGGGGCCGCAAAACCCCTGTGTGGTGCGGAGGCGGGACCACTGGGCGGCCCCAGAACCAACTCTGTCTCCCAGGTTGGATGTGTACCCGAGTCCATGCTGTGCCCCATTCTTGGGTGATGCAGCTCATCCAGGTCTGTCCCATAAGGGGAAGGCAGCCAGACCATGGGCTGTGCTGCCTCGAGCCACTGAGACTCTCAGGAGGACCCCCGCGGTCCTGGCCAGGGCCCCAGTCAATGTCCTCATGCTGCTGAGCCACTGAGGACTGCTATTGGGTTCTGCCTTGCCTATGCTGTCTGAAGGTGCACTCCAAAGTCCCAAGCACGCCTCTACCACACCACCTGCCAGCATAAAGTGACTGATTGTATAAAAGGGGCGCAGCCCCGTACCCCACAGCAGTCTGGGGTAGGCAAAAAAACTGCCTGTCACCGTCCAATCTTGAACAGGCAGCAAAAAATTCCTACCTGGCCCCAAACGGCAACCAGTACAACTCAGACTGCATAGTGGGTGGGTGGGTGGGTGTCTTTGTCCACAAGCAAAGAAGGAAGGGGGGGTGTTGCTGTGTCCTTAAATTACCTCTGCTCCCCCAGCCACAGCCCTCCGCCAATCCCCTCAGGGGAAGGGGCTCGTGTATTCCAACCAGGCCATACAAACTCTCATCTCCCTGCTGTAATTGAGCGATCGGGATATTCCATGGAAGAAACTCAGGGGTGCACTGCATACAGCACCAGGTGCCTTGAAATTTTCAAAGATTGGATGTATCATACATTAGATGTATTAAAGAAAAACACAGACCCTTCCCTAACGTGCACCAAGCAAAGTGACTTGTCATGTGTGATGAAGCTCTGCAAAAAAAATAAGGTCATAATCACATTGCAGCTGTTGGTTCTTTGTGTGTGTCCTGACTGGATCGAATCAGACAGGTATTTGACACACATTGCACTTTCCTTAAAGCAGGGCAATTTGCTGATCGTTCCCTTGCCTTGCCACTGTTGGAGGTCAATGATTTACTCTTTGCTGTCTCACGCCAATAGTTAGGAAAGTTAAAGCCGTTTTAACAGTCCTGCAGAAGAAAATGAAAATGTTAAGTATGACACTGTGTGGTATTTCTTAAAAGGAAACAGCATTTTAAGTGCCTCCTTACTAGAGGCAATTTCTCTCATCCTGTCATGTTCTTATTTTTGCCCTCCAGCAGTATTTGCAGGCCTTAATTCTAGCTTTTTTAATTATTCATTCTTTCATCTCTTCTCATTCAACACCCCCACTACTTTGTTTCGCTTTCACTATACTTAGCATGTAAGTTCAGTGAAATGGTCAAATTAGTTATTGATGGTTGCAACTAATGCATTATTAGCCATCGTGTTCCAGAAAGTAAATATCAATATTTTTTAATCCAGCTACCAAAGCAGACATTTGCTCTGTATGTCAGTTATCGAACTGAATTATTTCTAATCTATTACTACAGCGTTCTTAAAGTTTGAAGAACAGCCTTATTAAGTTTGTAATGTAATTTGTGCCCCATTTGTTGATAGATACAACATAATAATACATCTTGCTTTACACTCTTTTAAACACTAGTCTACACCAGTGTTTCCCAAACTGTGGGTTTGGTGGGTTGTGATCAGATTTCTGGTGGGTCCCACAGAGCCTCCAATGAAAACACATGTGATGGAAAGATCAGATAACTATTTGCCTGCCTCAAGCCTTGAGGCTATTCAAAAATCAGATAGCTACTAACTGCCCTACAAACAGCTGAGCTCTTGCAGTTTGCAAGCTTGTGAAAATATACAGAGATAAATGTTTGAGCGTCTTTTTTCTGGCATGGTTTTTTTTTTTTCCAAGTCCATCAATGACAGGTAGTGGGGACAGGTGAAGTCTGGGTTAAATAACTAACAGCACAATCTTAACCCCCAGGTTAGGCCAGCACAAATCACTTGTGACAAGCTGGGGGTGTCACAAACATGCCATAAGGTATGTTTGCATTGACTCAGGAGTTGGGGAGGCCAATGCAAGGAGTTGCGCTGGCCTCCTTGTGCCAGTTCCAGGCCTGGTGGGGTATGTTTGTGTTGGTTGATCTCGGCTAATGGAGGGGTCTGGGGCGAGAAGGAGGAGTTTGGGGGCAGGTGGAGAGTGGGTGGTGGGTGTTCCCAAGGGTGGGCGGGGAATGGGAGGCAGGGCCATGTTCTGGTGGTTATGCTGGATCCAGACCCTGTTCCCAAGCAGCATGCAGCAGCCTCTGGCTGCTCCAGTATATGCAGATTTGCACCACCCCCTGAGGTGGCATAGACCCATTATGGCCAGTGCAGCAGGACACAGGGTAAGGGGAGAGTTTTCCCTTTGTCTTGGGTTGCGCTGTTTCTGCCCCAAACGTGTGCTGGATGCTGCGCAGTCCCACTGGCCTGCCAGCTCAGCACAAGTTAGGATTGCGCCCTCAGCCCCTCAAGCCTTGAGGCTATTCTTTAGGGCTGCTTCATTATGCGAAATGGATTAAGTTGTTTGCAAACCAACATCACTTACAAATAAATAAAAATTTTATTTCTTTCTAGGTCACCTTTTTTTAAAGTCTCGTAAAGCTAGGTGGGTCCCAATAGAGTGTCATTTTAAAAAGTGGGTTCCAGTGCTAAAACGTTTGGGAATCACTGGTCTAGACCAGTGGTTCTCAAGTTTTTTAGAGCCCCCCCCCCCCGAGGCTGCTGCCTGATCTGTAAATGCCAAGGGGTATGGCTATAATGGTGATTGTACAGCAGTGCTACCCCCAAGTAGCAACTTGCTTAACCCTTGATGCACATAATTTAATCTGCCCCATCAGTTTCATGAACCACCCAAAATTGGGTCACGACCCACAGTTTGAGAACCACTGGTTTCGACTTGCTTAGGTCAGTTCGGCACTGGGAAGATGAACGAAAATGGCCAATGCCTGCTAGAGTTCTGCTGTCATCATGGTCTCTGTGTCAGCAACACGTTCTTCAACACAAAGCCCCAAAATAGAATCTCTTGGAGACACCCAAGATCAAAGCACTGGCACCAGCTCGACCTGATTCTCACCAGATGCTCCAGCCTTCCCAGCATCAAGATCAGCGTCATCAGATCTTTCCACCAGGACATGAAGGGCACTGTTGTCTTCAATGGCTCCACATCAGACCCCTTTGACATCCGAAGCAGAGTGAAGCGGGGCTGTGTTCTTGCACCAACCTTGTTTGGGATTTTCTTCGCTGTCCTGCTGAAGCAGGCCTTTGGAACTGCAACAGAAGGCATCTATCTCCGGACCAGATCAGACAGAAAGCTCTTCAACCTCTCCAGACTGAGAGCAAAGTCCAAAGTCCAGCTGAAATGTCTGCGTGACTTCCTCTTTGCTGACGATGCAGCTGTCACTACCCACTCTGCCAAAGATCTCCAGCAGTTCATGGATCATTTTAGCAAGGCCTGCCAAGATTTTGGACTGACCATCAGCCTTAAGAAAACACAGGTCATGGTTCAGGATGTGGACTCACTTCCCTGCATTACAATCTCTGCGCATGAACTGGAGGTTGTCCATGACTTTGTGTACCTTGGCTCAACGATCTCCGACACTCTTTCTCTCGATACCGAGATAAACAAGTGCATCGGTAAAGCAGCTACCACATTTTCCAGACTCACAAAGAGAGTCTGGTCCAACAAGAAGCTGACGGAACATACCAAGATCCAGGTCTACAGAGCTTGCGTCCTGAGTACACTTCTGTACTGCAGCGAGTCATGGACTCTTCGCTCACAACAGGAGAGGAAACTGAACGCTTTCAACATACGCTGCCTCCGATGCATTCTCGGCATCACCTGGCAGGAAAAAGTTCCAAACAACACAGTCCTGGAACGAGCTGGAATCCCTAGCATGTATGCACTGCTGAAACAGAGACGCCTGCGTTGGCTCGGTCATGTCGTGAGAATGAATGATGGCCGGATCCCAAAGGATCTCCTCTGTGGAGAACTCGTGCAAGGAAAGCGCCCTACAGGTAGACCACAGCTGCGATACATCTGCAAGAGGGATCTGAAGGCCTTAGGAGTGGACCTCAACAGATGGGAAACCCTGGCCTCTGAGTGGCCTGCTTGGAGGCAGGCTGTGCAGCATGGCCTTTCCCAGTTTGAAGAGACACTTGGCCAACAGTCTGAGGCCAAGAGGCCAAGAAGGAAGGCCCATAGCCAGGGAGACAGACCAGGGACAGACTGCACTTGCTCCTAGTGTGGAAGGGATTGTCACTCCCAAATTGGCCTTTTCAGCCACACTAGACGCTGTTCCAGAACCACCATTCAGAGCGCAATACCATAGTCTTTCGAGACTGAAGGTTGCCAACAAAAAATGAATGGTCTCGACTATACACTATACATGAGTAAAGGCAGGGCCAGCCCAGACATTAGACTGACTGACAGCCCAATCCTGTGGTCCATCCCGCACCTCCGTGACACGGACCACAGTCCCAAACATGCCATAAGGCATGTCTGCAGGGCTTACCGCCGGGCTCCCACTGGAATTGGCTCAGCTATGACCAGCGCTGAACCAGTACATGGCTGGCATCCATGTTCCACGGCTCGGCGGTCTCTGTGACCACCGGGCTGCGGAACGGAAAATGGAGGCGTGGTCGGAGGCGTGGATCTCCTGGAGCTCCGCAGGATCCAGGGTGCTTGGGCAGGGTTGCTTGCCCTACACGAGTGCCTTCACTTTAGCAGCGACCAAACAGTTGCCGCTAAAGTGAGTAGTCCCATTGCGGGACTGCTTCCCTTACTCGGGGGAAGGGGATGAACATCCCCTTCTCCCGAGGAACCTCCCGCGGTAGCGCGGGAGACTCTGCATCTGGCGGGAGCCCTTTGTGGAGCCGCCGGGTCCCACAGCTCCAGGCAGCTCAGGATTGGGCTGTTTCAGCCCGATCCTGAACCCGGCGGCACGGCCCCACACCACTGAGAACAGTTGCAAACATGCAAGCTAGCTCCATTTCACCTCATTTTCACCCCCCCTTCTTGCCCATCTGGCTGCCTCTCCTAAGGGAGGCACACATTAATGCATGCAAAAGGGTTTTTAAAAATTATTTTTCTGAGGGGTGTATACTAGGAAAAGTGGCAGATCTGCCCCAATTCAGGCAGCTGATCTAACTCAGAGTACTCTTGAGTATACGATACATTAAATGCAGGCTATACAGCGCATTCTTTAAATGGCACAATCCTAACAACTATTTATGCCAGCGGAATGTACCCTCTGTCGGCATAAACAACATTGTGGCCATCACAAATGTAACTATGCCAGTATATGGAGCAGAGGCGTAGCTAGGTCATTTGACACCCAGGGCCCAAAAAATTTCGTCAACAAATACAACGTAATTAATTAATTTAATTAATATATAATTAATATATATTATATAAAAATATTAAAAATATATAATTAATATAATTAATTATAATTAATTAATTAATTAATTAATTAATTAATTCACTTTTTTATGCCACCCTTCCTCTAAGCAGCTCAGGGTGGTGTACATGGTTTCTCACCTTATTTTGTCCTCACAACAACCCTGTGAGGTAGGTGAGACAGAGATAATAATAGTCATGACATGAAATGAATAATAATAACAGCCAGAAAATAAATGCAGTGAAAATTTCCCCACAAGCAATGGATGAAATTCTGCATAAAATTTTATATAACATGATGGTATTACTCCTAAAAGTCACAATTTACAGTATTTTGGTCACTAGGAAGATTGTGGGGGATCTAGGCTTGGGGGGGAGAAAGGGAGATTGTGGGGGATCCAGGATCGGAGGGGAGGAGAGATTGTGGGGGATCCAGGCTTGGAGGGGGGAAACACTGGGGGGATCCAGGCTTGGGGGGGAAGTGTGGGGGATCCAGGATCGGAGGGAAGGAGAGATTGTGGGGAATCCAGGCTTGGAGGGGGGGAGAGTAAGCATATCACTCTCAGGACTCACCCAGCTTTGCAAGTCTAAAAACAAGTAAAAATTCACCTTACAGCTGAAGCCTCTGTTTTATTCATTGGGGGGCTGCCTTCTGGAGTATTTGTTGAGCTGCACTTTCATCAGATTGGGACCATGCAGCTAGCCTTGCACTCCCCTGTGCCCAACTTGACCAGGAACCAAGGCACGCTTGCCTACTCGGGAGTAAACGCGGCCATGTGGCTTCCTTTCTCTTTCCATAGGGCTCAATACATTCCTTAGCTTGGAGGGAGGGACTTCCTTCTTGGGTGTTTTTTTGGGGCTGCTTTCATTGGACAGGAACCATTCTGGTGTTGTTGGATGCCTCACAGACTGCCCTTTCCAATGGACTAAGGCAAGTCTGCCTACTCGTGAGTAAATGTGCAATATGGCTCAGTATCACTTTCCATAGGGTTCCATGCATTTTGGGTTTTCTGGGTTTTTTGGCCATAACCTTTGATGGAAAGGAAATATTTCACTCTGGTTTTTTCTTTGCATTCCCACTGGAAATTAAGCATCCAACGGTATATGGCATGATGGGGTTACCCTGTGTCAAGAGAACAAATGTTCCCTTACTCCAAGGAGACCTTTGGGGTTCAAAACTTCTCCAGGATGCAGTGGAGGCTGCTCTGGCAATGCTACCTTGCCGTGCATGGAGTTAGAAAGGATTGGGCTGTAAATGTATTTCTTTTAAATATGCATTTACTATTAGTTGTCCTCCCAAGTTTGAATTACGTTGAATCTTGCCTATTTTTGGTATGGATTCTGAATTACTGAGTTTGAATTTAGCCTTTCCTGTGAACATGCAGTGGAAAAAAATGTTCTATAAATTTCAGTTGCCTTTTTGAGTAAAGAAGAGGCTATTGATCCTTCATGAATACACTGAAGATGATGGAAGCCTTGTATTACGTCCTGTTGCAGATGGAAGTCAAAATATGTTCAGTGGGCTTTTGGGGAGAGGCACTTTGATTTCTAAGTCAGAAGCTGATATTTCTTTATTTGTAAATTATTGCTTCAAAGATTGTTTATGCATATATTTGAATCATTTTATTTGTTTGATACATTTTACCTGTTCCAATTGTGTATTTGTATTTGGTGTTACATTGACGAGAGCTGGTCACAGTGGTAACAGTTTTAAACGAAGCTGATCTTTGGCAAGTAAGGAGGAATATGAATAAATTGTAATTAGGAGGGATATGTGAGATTTTTTTGACTTTTTGAACTGAAGATTAACCTTTCGGTTTTACTGAATTCCTTCAAATTTACTGAAATGTATCCTTTGTGTTTCATTAATATGAAAAAAAAACAGACTAGAATTTAATTTCTGTGTGTGATCAGATGTTTTGTGAGGGTTTGATTGTATTTTGGGTTGTATCTCTATATTATATTGAATGATTGTGGGAATGTTTGTAGAGTCTGGTAATATGGTAATAGCTCTTGTAATATGGTAAAGTCAAATTGGAGAATGGCTGACAAAGCCCAGAATAGTAAGGCTTAGAACTGCATCCTTAGAAATCTAGAATTTTCCATGCAAGAGGCTCAAAAAAGAGGGCTGCCTGCTCTCTCCCTAAGTACCCTATGGGTTCATAAGAAATGTCTCTTAAGAACAATGGTACAACACACAGGAAATGGGTCCCCAAAGGCAGTACTGTAGATACTCTCCACCTCAGTTTCAAAGATGCTTACCTGGAAGTCACATCAATGGAACATTTCCAAGTAAGTATTCTAGGGCTGTATCGGCCAAGGTCTAAATTATCTGATAGCTGCTTAGTGTGGATAATGAGGTTGCTATGTATGTTCTTCCATGACCTTGATAAAGCTATTAATTACTTTCCATATTTAGTGTTATTAACACTGTCACCATAAGCTTTGTTCTAAAATATGTAACTAGGGATATTTAACTAGGGAATTTAAGCTGCTTTACTGTTTAAAGATTTTTGTAAAAAGCAACGCCTTTATTGCAGCAAAAGTGTTAATCACCTAGAAGGGATAAATTACTGGCGAAAGCACAGATTGTAATACCGTGTTATCAACACATGTTAAGATTTGACACAAAAATAACTTCTTGGCAATATCACTTTTTTTTCTTGAAGAATAAGCCCCTAAAAGATTTGTGATATTGTCTGCGCTGGTGTGTTTCAGAAGCGATGCAACTCTTTGAACTGATTTGCTACATGGGCATGTTGCCTACTCCATTCTGTTTAGATTAAGATGAAGATAACATCAAACAAAACAGGGAAGCAGATTAAGACAGAAGGAACAAACAGAAGGGTGAGGAAGGAAATGAAGGTCAAATCAAAGTGTCTGTCTTTTTCAACACAGTCTTGTACTGATAAAATAAATGTTCACATTTTGAAGCAGATACACTCTCCCTACACATCTAACTAGTATGTGTTTCCCTTAAAGCTACTGTTTCTTATTTCCCTACCAACTCACAAAATTGCAGAACAGTGTTAGATTTGTAGCCTACTCCCATGTATGTTTACTCAGCAGTAAGTCTGTCTGAGTTCATGGGATTGCTCCCAGATAAGTTAACGTAACATTGCCCCTTTAGGCTGAAATCCTGTACACACTTACTGGAGAGTAAGTCCCATTGAATTTAATAGAACTTACTTCTGAGTAGACACACCTAGGATTGTGAGGTTAGGCTCATTCCTTAAGGTCCTGCCCAGCTGTCTCCATAACTTCTCCCAAAATGAACATAATGAAAAGAAACCAAAGGAAATGTCTTAATATGTGCATTCATTCATATTATGTGCCTAAATGTAAATAAAAAATGTGTACAATAAACTATAAAGTCACCATTTTTACTGTTACTTCTCTTGTGCCTTTAAAAGCAGCCTGAGGCTCTAAGAATAAGCTAAAGCACATCATGTCTTATACTGTTCAGCATATTTCTATGATTCTACAGAACTCATTTCTGGAATCTGGCTCTACACCTATTGTAAACTACAGATTAGACATTGCGAGTCTGATTCACCCACCCCTGTATCTTCCAGCAGTAGGGGTGAATCAGCAGGGGTGAATCAGCAGCAACCTAGGTATCTCCAAACTGGGAACAAAGATGTTCCTTGACTGGATGCTGAGCTGGTTAAGAGGGGAATAGGCTGGGAACCCATTCCCTAGGCTGCTGAAGCAAGCAAGCTCGGGGGACAGAGTACGAAAAGGGAATCTGACCTGATCATGTGCCCTAACAAAATAAAACTAAAAAGGGCAAAACAGGAGTCACAACTCTTTATAGCCATACATTGGCCTTCTCTGGTGCTTATGATGGTGAGCATCATAATGGTGCTTATGATGGTGCTCATGATGGTGCTTATGATGGTTCCCCCCCCAGGGGAGGTAACGGGTGTCATTAGCATCTAAGACCATTTTGACCTTCATCTGTGCTCTATCAGCAGCTGATGTGGTCCATTGAACAGGAAACCCTTGGAGCTGGAAGTCCTTAGTACCAGTTCCAGCTCAGTTCTGAACTCACTTGTCTTAGGCAAGTAATTGAGAAATAAATAATCTTGGCTTGCCCTCTCCAAAGGATTAAATAGTACTTTAGAGACGACTTGTAGGAATTACTGAAACAATTATTGTAATGTCCTTTCCTCCATTAAGCAGCTATGTAAAAATGTTAAGTATGGCCATCTTATGCCCTGAGTCATGCCCAATTTCTGAAAAGGGAACAAATTACAATCTGTCCTCTTATCTCCTTCTGAGCCCTGCTCTGTGGAAGCAGGAAACATCACTTGCACATTTTTTTTTCACAGCACACTTTCAACTCCCCCTGCATATGTATGACCTTGGCATTATAGGGAAATGCGATTTGCAATGTATCTTAAACATGTTTACTCAGAAGCAAGTCCCTCTGAGCTCAATGAGGCATACACTAGTAAATGTGTTTAGGATCGTAAGTGTAGTCTACCCCCTTCATCTCTGGGTAGGAGAATACCGTCATCACTTGACTGAATTTGCATTTTTGTATTCACAGAAGAGCAGTGGATTGTCAAGAAACAGCAAACTGTATAGATATGCTCCACATATGTATACATACTATCGCTTCAGCATGCAAAGAATGTTTAAGATGCAGATGAGCATAGTCTGCTTTGAAAGGGCAAAACACAAACCTCGAAACTGCCACCTACATTAGTAAGCAAGACAAAGATTTAGTAAAAAAATGTTATTTTAAGATACAGCTGAAAACATTTTTGTGGGTGTTCTTTATTGAGTAGATTTGCATTTCCTGATTGTTAACAAAGAAGCATTAGCGGAATCAATATCAGAGGTCCACAATAATATCCAATATCAGTCCACGTCTAGCGCAATGCTGAAGCCCTCCCCACTGTAAGTAGCACTTACTGTTCTGGCACAGTGCTAACAAGAAGCCCACCCGATTGCTGCAGCTCAAACCTCTGCAGTCAGATCTGACTGGAAATGCAGGTGCAAAGCCTGCTGGGGCAGTGGGCTACAGATGTGACTATCTACACTACAGCATTGCGCTGCAGCAATCAAATGGGCTTCTTGTGAGCATCTCAGCAGAATGATAAGCACTGGTCTGAAGGAGGACCGCTTTTTCCGTGCAGTGGTCACAAGTTTGGCAACCACTGGTCTAGACTAAAGTCACCCCAGGTAGTTGACATTGTTGCAAAGTTAAAAACAATAATCAAACTACTTTGTCCTCTTTAGGCTTTAATCATGCTCAATCATGATGTGCCGATGCTCATTACTATGGTTATCACTACCTGTAACTATTACAAAAACAACTGAATCCTTTTTTCATCTGTGCAGTGAAAATCCTGCTTTCAGGGAAAATCCCAATGATCCACCACAATGCAAAAATCCATCTTGCTAAGCATTTTCAGGTCTTCAGTAAACAGCCCTAAGAGCACAATTCAGCCAATTAAGGAATATATTTAAATCTTTCCCAGCACCGCATGCTTAATGTCAAACATACTGCAATGTTTAGAAATCAAAATGTTTAACCTGAAGCAATAAGATTTGCTCTGAGTTTTGGAGAAGGAGAGGAGGAGGAGGAGGAGGAGGAGGAGGAGGAGGAGGTAAGTGTACTCATTCTAACACTTTGTCTTTCTAACTCCCTGTCTTCTAACCTTAACCTTACCTTTAAATCAACCTTAAATCAAAATTGAAAGTTAGCACCTAAGGGAGCTACATAGGTCTACTCATGAGTAGGAGCAGAGTCCTACTCGTGAGTAGGAGCCCAAGGGTCAGGCATTTAAATCAAAGTTGAAAGTTAGCTGCACCTAAGGTAGCACCTAATCGAAGGAAGGGAGGAAGATAAAGTGAAAAGCAGGTTTTTCTACTTGTTTAAATTAAACCTATACTTAACCCAGGTTAAACCTAATCTAAGTTAGAACATAACCTAAACAGTTCAGTAAATTGGGACACAGGATCTAGAGAGCAATAAATAATTAAACAAACCCAAATAAAAACTAGCTTGAGGTTACAAAAACAGTCCAGCCTAAGAGAACAGAACTAGGAGGGAAAGAACCTAGGAAGGGCCAATTCCCAACCCATTAAGAGCCCCATTAGGCTAATCCAAGCAGTCCATTCAGGAGCCTGCAGAGTAGGTCATGCCCATCAGCAGCCATTTGCCTTCCTGAGCTTTTGTAAACTCACCTGGGAAGGCCAGCCCCCTTTCAATCAGGAAGGAAGGAGGGAGGAGGAGCCAGCCAGGAGTATAAAGCTAGGCAGGCCATCGCGTGAGGCTCTCTGCAGACACGTGTGGCCTCTGGGAACCTAGTGCCAGGTAAGGCACGAGAGTTTAGCATCTGGGCGAGTTCAGCAGCAGGGTGAGGAGGCCAGGGCCCCATACACTGCCCTTCCTCTTCCCTTGAGAAAAGGGCTGCTATCCAGTGTACGGTTTTTAAAAGGACCCCTAAATAAAACAACAACAACAACAAAAAAGCTATGCAGTCAGCTATGTGTCCTCGGTGCAAGGAGCTCCAGGGTCTCAGGGAACGCGTCCGCTCCCTTGAAGCCTTGGTGGCCGACCTGGAGAAGCGCAGGCAGGCAGAGGAGGACTGTGGGGAGACTTCCGGGGAAGATCAGGCTTTGTCCCAACCTCAGGCGTGCAGCTCCTCGGCTGCCCGGGTGGGAAGTCTAGGGACTGGAGGACGTCATCCTGGAGAGGAGGGAAACAATCCCCTAGGGGGGACCCCTTCTCCAGGGGATAGGCCCGTATCCGAGCGCACTCGGGATACTCCTCGGTGGGAGGCGGGTCGGGGGCTTCTTGTAGTGGGGGATTCGATTATTAGAAACATAGAGAGGGGGGTTTGCGATGGATGTGAGGACCGCATGGTGACTTGCCTGCCTGGTGCGAAGGTTGCGGACATCACTTCTCGTCTAGACAGGCTAGTAGACAGTGCTGGGGGAGAGGTAGCGGCTGTGGTGCATGTCGGCACCAACGACGTGGGCAAGTGTAGCTGGGAGGTCCTGGAGGCCAAATTTAGGCTTTTAGGCAGGAAGCTGAAAGCCAGGACCTCAAAGGTAGTGTTCTCTGAAGTGCTACCTGTTCCACGCGCAGGGCCAGCTAGACAGGCGGAGATCAGGGGTCTCAATGCGTGGATGAGACGGTGGTGTAGGGAGGAGGGGTTTAAATTCGTTAGGCACTGGAGAACTTTTTGGGACAAGTGGGGCCTGTACAAGAGGAACGGGCTCCATTTGAACCAGAATGGAACCAGACTGCTGGCGCATAACATTAAAAAGGTGGCAGAGCAGCTTTTAAACTGATCCCTGGGGGAAGGCCGACAGGAGCCAAGGGGCATCCGGTTCGGGACTCCTCATCCCTATTGGATGAGGATGGGGAGGTTAGAGAACAACAACACAAAGGCAGAGTAGGAGAAGAAATTGGGAAAGGTAGGGTGATGGGATGTGATAGACGGTTTGGCACAATGAGAGGATGCGGGGACAAAGGAGCTAATAAGCAGCGCATCCTGGGGCATTCCATGTATAAATGCTTTTATGCGAATGCCCGAAGTCTACGAGCAAAGGTGGGAGAACTGGAATGTCTGGTGACAAGGGAAAATATTGACATAGTGGGCATAACGGAAACCTGGTGGAATGCGGAGAATCAGTGGGATACTGCAATCCCAGGCTATAAACTCTACAGGAGGGACAGGCAGGGGCGTGTTGGAGGTGGGGTGGCCCTTTATGTTAAGGAAGGGATAGAATCCAGCAAAGTAGAGATTGAAGGTGGGTCCGACTCCACCGTAGAATCTCTGTGGGTTAAATTACCAGGCTTGTGCAGCGATGTAATACTGGGGGCGTGCTATCGTCCTCCAGACCAGAAATCGGATGGGGATCTTGAAATGAGGAAACAGATCAGGGAGGTGACAAGGAGGGACAGGGTTGTAATCATGGGGGACTTCAATTATCCTCATATTGACTGGGTCAATTTGTGTTCTGGTCACGATAAGGAAACCGGATTTCTTGACGTGCTAAATGATTGTGGCTTAGATCAGCTAGTCACGGAGCCCGCCAGAGGACAGGTGACTCTGGATTTAATATTGTGCGGTACGCAGGACCTGGTTAGAGATGTAAACGTTACTGAGCCATTGGGGAACAGTGATCATGCTGCCATCTGTTTTGACGTGCACGTTGGGGGAAGAATACCAGGCAAATCTCTCACAAAAACCCTTGACTTCCGACGGGCGGACTTCCTTCAAATGAGGAGGCTGGTTAGAAGGAGGTTGAAAGGGAGGGTAAAAAGAGTCCAATCTCTCCAGAGTGCACGGAGGCTGCTTAAAACAACAGTAATAGAGGCCCAGCAGAGGTGTATACCGCAAAGAAAGAAGGGTTCCACTAAATCCAGGAGGGTGCCCGCATGGCTAACCAAATGGAAGTCTTGCCCTAATGAGGAGAATGAAAAGGAACATAAACTGTGGCAAAATAAATGTAAGAAGGTGATACTGGAGGCCAAGCGAGACTATGAGGAACGCATGGCCAGCAACATTAAGGGGAATAATAAAAGCTTCTTCAAATATGTTAGAAGCAGGAAACCCGCCAGAGAAGCGGATGGCCCTCTGGATGGTGAGGGAGGGAAAGGGGAGATAAAAGGAGACTTAGAGATGGCAGAGAAATTAAATGAGTTATTTGCATCTGTCTTCACGGCAGAAGACCTTGGGCAGATACCGCTGCCCGAATAGCCCCACCTGACCGAGGAGTTAAGTCAGATAGAGGTTAAAAGAGAAGATGTTTCAGACCTCATTGATAAATTAAAGATCAATAAGTCACCGGGCCCTGATGGCATCCACCCAAGAGTTATTAAGGAATTGAAGAATGAAGTTGCAGATCTCTTGACTAAGGTATGCAACTTGTCCCTCAAAACGGCCATGGTGCCAGAAGATTGGAGGATAGCAAATGTCACGCCTATTTTTAAAAAGGGAAAGGGGGGGGGACCCTGGAAACTATAGGCCGGTCAGCCTAACATCCATACTGGGTAAGATGGTGGAATGCCTCATCAAAGATAGGATCTCAAAACACATAGATGAACAGGCCTTGCTGAGGGAGAGTCAGCATGGCTTCTGTAAGGGTAAGTCTTGCCTCACGAACCTTATAGAATTCTTTGAAAAGGTCAACAGGCATGTGGATGCGGGAGAACCCATGGACATTATATATCTGGACTTTCAGAAGGCGTTTGACACGGTCCCTCACCAAAGGCTACTGAAAAAAACTCCATAGTCAGGGAATTAGAGGACAGGTCCTCTCGTGGATTGAGAACTGGTTGGAGGCCAGGAAGCAGAGAGTGGGTGTCAATGGGAAATTTTCACAATGGAGAGAGGTGAAAAGCGGTGTGCCCCAAGGATCTGTCCTGGGACCGGTGCTTTTCAACCTCTTCATAAATGACCTGGAGACAGGGTTGAGCAGTGAAGTGGCTAAGTTTGCAGACGACACCAAACTTTTCCGAGTGGTAAAGACCAGAAGTGATTGTGAGGAGCTCCAGAAGGATCTCTCCAGACTGGCAGAATGGGCAGCAAAATGGCAGATGCGCTTCAATGTCAGTAAGTGTAAAGTCATGCACATTGGGGCAAAAAATCAAAACTTTAGATATAGGCTGATGGGTTCTGAGCTGTCTGTGACAGATCAGGAGAGAGATCTTGGGGTGGTGGTGGACAGGTCGATGAAAGTGTCGACCCAATGTGCGGCGGCAGTGAAGAAGGCCAATTCTACGCTTGGGATCATTAGGAAGGGTATTGAGAACAAAACGGCTAGTATTATCTGGCTTAGATACTGTCGTTGTTATTATAATGCCGTTGTACAAATCTATGGTAAGGCCACACCTGGCGTATTGTGTCCAGTTCTGGTCGCCGCATCTCAAAAAAGACATAGTGGAAATGGAAAAGGTGCAAAAGAGAGCGACTAAGATGATTACGGGGCTGGGGCACCTTCCTTATGAGAAAAGGCTACGGCGTTTGGGCCTCTTCAGCCTAGAAAAGAGGGGGGACATGATTGAGACATACAAAATTATGCAGGGGATGGACAGAGTGGATAGGGAGATGCTCTTTACACTCTCACATAATACCAGAACCAGGGGACATCCACTAAAATTTAGTGTTGGGCAGGTTAGGACAGACAAAAGAAAATATTTCTTTACTCAGCGTGTGGTCGGTCTGTGGAACTCCTTGCCACAGGATGTGGTGCTGGCGTCTAGCCTAGACGCCTTTAAAAGGGGATTGGACAAGTTTCTGAAGGAAAAATCCATTATGGGGTACAAGCCATGATGTGTATGCGCAACCTCCTGATTTTAGAAATGGGTTATGTCAGAATGCCAGATGCAGGGGAGGTCACCAGGATGAGGTCTCTTGTTATCTGGTGTGCTCCCTGGGGCATTTGGTGGGCCGCTATGAGATACAGGAAGCTGAACTAGATGGGCCTATGGACTGATCCAGTGGGGCTGTTCTTATGTTCTTATTGCAGAAAGTCTTCACAACACAGCCCTGTTCTGGATGTGTTCTGGATGTGTTAACCTGGAGAGTTTCAGAGCCTGGCTTAGTTCAGCCTTTCATTCATTCACCTACTGATTTGCCTTGATCATATCTGTAATATATTTCTGCATGTGAATAATGATACTGAGTCAACATCAATAATCTGATGCATATTATTGTTCATCTTAGTGAAGCCAATGCAACCTGGTTTTAATAGAATGTGGTTCCTAATATTAGTAGAATAAGCTTCACTACAGTGTTGTTGGCAACCTTCAGTCTCGAAAGACTATGATATCACGCTCTGAATGGTGGTTCTGGAACAGCGTCTAGTGTGGCTGAAAAGGCTGATTCAGGAGTGACAATCCCTTCCACACTGGGAGCAAGTACAGTCTGTTCCTGGTTTGTCTCCCTGGCTACGGGCCTTTGCCTCTTTGCCTCAGTCTGTTGGCCAAGTGTCTCTTCAAACTGGGAAAGGCCATGCTGCACAGCCTGCCTCCAAGCGGGCCGCACAGAGGCCGGGGTTTCCCACCTGTTGAGGTCCACTCCTAAGGCCTTCAGATCCCTCTTGCAGATGTCCTTGTATCGCAGCTGTGGTCTACCTGTAGGGCGCTTTCCTTGCACAAGTTCTCCATAGAGGAGATCCTTTGGGATCCGGCCATCATCCATTCTCACGACATGACCGAGCCAACGCAGGCGTCTCTGTTTCAGCAGTGCATACATGCTAGGGATTCCAGCACGTTCCAGGACTGTGTTGTTTGGAACTTTGTCCTGCCAGGTGATGCCACTACAGACATCTTTGATTTTCCCAGAGGAGGCTGACATCCACCAACAAAAACAGGTCGGATGTGAGCCATGCAGCAGCCTGAACATCTGCCGGATCAGACCAAGAATCTAACTAGCCTGGCATTCTGTTTCCAATGGTGACCTCCAGATGCTTGCAGAACATGAAAGCCATATAGACCAACCCACACAACAACACTGCACAAATTTTTCTGGGTCTCATTGAACACCTGTCTCCCAGAATCTTCTTTTTCATCCCCCAGGTTCCTCTGGAAATTCCAACTAATCTACCCACATCCCTTCTTCCCCGATTCCCCCTCCCCTTTGCTCTGCCCTTTCATTTCAAGGAGTTCCACTTTTCTCCCCCTTCCTCTTCTCCTTTCTTTCTAACAGCTTTCCTTAGGGCTCAGTTGTGTGTGTGACTGTTAGTAGTAGATTCCCCTTGTATAGGTTAAGAGTGAATGAACTAATTTATGACCTGAACTTACGCCAGGGCAGTGCCGGTGGCTGGCATGGTGCCCCGGCAACCACCATTTCAAAAGTGCTGTAAGGCATTCCTGTGCTGGTGGAGAGGATACAGTGTTGGTGCCGGGCCTCAGTGCAAGGAAGATGATGGTGGGGAGTGGACAGCAGTAAGTTCTATCACCAGTCAGCGGTAAGGTAAGGGGTGGGAGGAGGATGGGCCAGACAGAGGATCAGGCCTGGGGGGTGGAGATGGTGGTAAAGGCTGCTGTTGAATTGTATGTGTGTCGTTTCCCCCCTCCTGAGCGGCAGATCCCTACATGGGCCTTGTTGGTTCTGTGCCAGCAATATAGCTGGTGCAGCTGCAAGAGACCCATTCGAGTCACCTGGGCCTGAAGTAGGGTATGGAGGAGTCTCTGAAAAGACCCCGGTGGCTTACCCCAAGGAAACTCCGGTGGCTGCCCTGGCCCCATCAGATACAGCAACTGCCAGTTAGGCACTATTGTACCGCTGGGCACTGTCAGGGCTTAGGATTGGGCTGCCCATCTGCTCCCTGTTCAAACCCCATTTTTGGTTCTTTGAACACTTTTCAGTAAAGATTAGTGCATCGTCACCCTTGCTTCTGCTTTCCTCGCGCTACCAAATCACATAAACAAGCCATTGGACAGCACACTGGGTTCCCACATGCAGTTGCTTCCCCCCATGTACACATGTTCCTTGCGTTTTAAAAAGCATGGCTGATAACAGTGAAGACTGACAAAAGGAATGCATTTAGCTTTTAGCCCTTCTTCCTTTCCTTTCTTTTTCATCTAATGGTCCAACAACCTCTCTGACTGGTTTATTGCTTCTAATTTATTTTTAAAAAAACATTGTTATTATCGCTTTAACATATCAGCAATAATCTCTTCATATACTTTTCTTTAGCTTGCCCTATTACTGCATCTAAGTTTGTTTTGCCAGAATTTGTGGTCCTTTTTATTTTCCTCATTTGGGCAAGACTTCCATTTTTTTAGGAATGCCTTCATGTCTTTTATTGCTCCCTCAACTCTGTTCATTAACCTCACTGGCATCCTCTTGGACTTGTTTGTGCTTTTCCTAGACTATAGTATATATTTAATCTGAGCTTCTATTATTGTAGTTTTAGCATCCAAGCATTTGGAAGCAATTTGACCCCCCGCTACTTTTAAACTTCTAAGTAATTTCAGTGTTGAGAATTTTTCTTTCTTGAAACTGGATGTGACACTGTTAAGGTCTAATCAGACATGTGCACAAATTTGTGCTCTTGACCCTTTAATTATTTTCTGTATAAACAAACAGCCTGCAGCGGTGAGGGGGAAGTTGGTAGAACTGTGAAATCACCTGAAACCACAGCAGGGAAATAGCTTTAGTAGTTAGCCACTGCTGAAGTTTGCAGCCTGATTGCATGCCCCCACTCCCCGTGCTATTTATAGAAAAATAAAATTATAAATATGGCAGTAGCTGAGTACTAAAGTTCCCCCCATTGCAGTTTTGGGCTTTTACATGCACCCACCACCATATTGTTTACACAGTAAATCAGCCATTTTCAATCTTTTTCAGCTCATGGCACACTGATAAGGCACTAAAATTGTCAAGGCACACTACCAGTTTTTTTCCTTACATTAAATTACTACATTACAGTTAATCTTGAATTAATAAAATTAATACAATTAAATCATTACATGACAAAAAAAAATCGACAAGCATGGAGAGGGAAGTATAAGTGGTTTCTGAAAAGGAGCAAAAATCCTATGTTCAAATTCCTATCAAAAGTGCCAGAAAGTGTTGGCAAGGACAGGGCAGGTTGATCAAATAGTGGGTGAGGGGCAGTGAGAAGACATGATTGAAACAAGTGCAGAATTAAACTGGGGGTGGGGGAGAGAGAGAGAGAGAATGTGTGGCAGTGATTCTGTATCTTTGGAAGGTGTGGACAAGTGAGGGGAGGGACAGTAAGAGAGTTGCTAACTGTGATTGTGAGATTTGGGGGGCGGGAATATGCCTGGGGAAGGGGGTGGGGTGGGGGAGAAGAGGAGAGAAATGCCAGTTGCCTGCTTGTGTATTTGAGAAAAAAGAGTGCAACCAAAACCCCAATCCTATGCATGTCTGCTCAGAAGTAAGCTCCATTATAGTCAATGGGGCTTACTCCCAGGTAAGTGTGGATGGGATAGCACCCCCAGAGCCCAATCCTATGCATGCCTGCTCAGAAGAAAGCCCCATTATAGTCAATGGGGCTTACTCCTAGGAAAATGTGGATGGGATAGCACCCCCAGAGCCCAATCCTATGCATGCCTGCTCATAAGAAAGCCCCATTATAGTCAATGGGACTTACTCCCAGGTAAGTGTGGATAGGATTGTGGCCCAGCCCTCTAAAAGCCCCAAAGTGCAGGGAGGGTCGCTTTGGAGAATTGCAGGCAAACTGGCAAGGAAAAGGGACTTTCAGGGACCTTTTTCAGCCAGCCAGCCCTTAGGTTGGGGGCCTCAGCAGACTCGCTCGCTGGGTGCCCTCTTCTGGCTCCCTCTTCTCACTCACTCACTCCGCAGCTCCCGCCTCCTGGCTCCTCTGGGCTTCTCTGGTTGGGCAATCAGCACGCAGGCAGGCAACAACTGCCTTCGTGCCCAACCCTATGCACGTCTACTCAGAAGTAAGCCCCATAGTAGCCAATGGGGCTTACTCCCAGGAAAGTGACGATCAGGTTGCAGCCTGAGTCGGGCTCAGTAGCAGGAGCAAGCTCCAAGCGGACTCTTCAGCTGCTGCGTGGGATGCAAAGCAGCCGTGACCAGCCCTTTCCCTGGTTGCTCCCTTGCTTGTTCTCCCTGCCGCGGGAGGCTCAAAGCAGTCGCTTCTTCCGCACGTGGGCACACAGCTGCTGCCTCCCTCCGCTGATCCCACAGCACACCTGAGGCAGCCTCGCGGCACACCAGTGTGCCACGTCACAGCGGCTGAAAACCGCTGCAGTAAATAATTATATGTTCAAGGCGAATATTTGCATGCACACTGGATTAGTCTCCCAGCCTTCCAGTGTTACCAAAAGAGCTGGCGAGGGGAATTATTAATGAATGTTTCCTTTCAAAAGATGGAGGGGAACCAGCTTTCAGAGAGAAACTGCAGAGTTCAGAAAGAGAATGCTGCCAAATTAAAGTACACAGCTCTGTTTGATAAAAGTAGTCTTGGACTGGGTGCAAATCAGAGACCCCACTCCCTCAAAACAAGCTTGCTGAGAGAAATGGCTTCCAATAAAGATTAAAGATTTATTGTAAAGAATAGATATCTAAGAATAGATATCAAAGTACAAAGCTTTATGTACAAAGTGCATAAGCCCCATTTTCACCAAAGAAAGTAATAATGGGCCATAATAAATGTGCAGTATGATCCTGATTCGTGGTGAAAGGATGTTTTTGCATATTAGATATACCGATGAAATAGAAGTAAGAGGACAATGTCCAGGGGAAGGTAGTTAGGGAATCTGCTCTTTGGCCCCAGTTTGTAAAATAAGATGGGGAAAGGGGAGAGACAGAAAGGTTGGAGAGAAAAGCAAAAGGGCTTAAAGCATGATTGTAACTACCTGAGTCCCAAAATGGTTGGGGAGCCTTACAGGGATTCAGACATTCTGAGTAGCATTAAGACCCTTGCTTGACACAATATACACAAGGGGTGTTGTGCTGGGTTAGTGAAAACAGCTTGCTGGTCAATCCGCTATAGCGTTTAACAGGGTTTTGGAAAGCTACCTACACATAACCCTGTTATTCTGGTTATCAGAGTGTAAAAGCGGCTCTGGTGGCTTCCGTATTGGTGTGTTAATGTATAAATGGGTACACAAGTGGATTCAGAACAGGTGCTGATGTGCCTGCTCCCAACATACAAAATGCAGGGGAAACACTTCTAATCAAAATGCAAGTGTACAGGGTACATTACACAATAGTTCCATTCAAACCATAGACAGAGTTTGAAAATGCATTTGTGGGAAGGGGATGTCTGACAGATACCACTACAAAATGCATAGCACCTTGGAGTGGAATCACATCATTGAAAAGATTGCATTCATAGGAAATGTAAGTGCAGATGCAAGCAGGAGGTTACATAATAGCACTTATTCAGCGGAAGTCAGGAGAATGCAGATGCAACTTCATAATGGAGATGCACAAGACATCTCTCTAGTGGATGAGATAACTAAAGTGAACTGACCTATAGGGCTTCGGTTTGCAAACATGAAATACTCGGAAAGGTTGCATTTAGTGAAGATAATACCAAATGCAGATATGAACAGGAGGTGTATTGAAAGGTTACACAGACAGAATGACAACAGGAGGTTGTGTAAATGAGGTTACTCATTCCTTCCTAGGGCATGTGACAGGAGATGGCAACAGAGTACAAGATGGAGCTTTGAGGTGTGACCTGAGTTTCAGGGAAAACGCAGATTCAGATTTCATGCTGTCCATTTGAGATATGTGGATTCCTAGCACAGTCCTCCACAGTGCAATGCAGGGTTGGCAGTAGTTGGTAAGGACAGGCAGGCAGGTTGGTCTCGGTGGTGCTGCCAGCTATCGGATATATGCGTAATTAAATAGAAGGCCATAATGCAGTAGAAAATAAGGGAGAATAATGTAAGACAAAAAAATACCCTTTAGAATTCTGTACATCAATCATCATGCAATGACAGTCAAAACACCACATGATATCATCCTATTCAGTACACATGAACTCTCCATACACGATGATATGCAATCCATGAGTCCTATATAAGCATTGAATCCTATTGCTGGAAAGGCATCTATTTAGGAGCCAGGCAACACAATACAGGTCCAGCCTATTTATACACAGATTTTTTATACATGGACTTGACTCAACACGAATGGCCACTGCAAATGAGAAGGAATGTGCTGATCCCCGGAGAAGGGGAAAAATGCATCCTTTTAAAATCAGTTTTAAAAACTGAACAGTCCTTTAACAATAGCCTCCTTAATGAGAGAGAGAGGGCAGCTGGCTGACAATCCATCAATCCTTCTCTCTCCAGGCGACCCCTCCCTTCCCCCTGAGCACATGAAAGAAAGGTGATCACTTTGCATTGGTGAAGGGAGGGTGAAGCGCTTGGAGGAGGACTGATTGATGGATTGTCTTCCTAATGACTCTTATTTTACATCACAAAGGTCATCAAGGCTGTTTTTAAATCACCGGAGCAAAGAAACTTTGTTTTTTAAATTGATTTGCTATAATGCGTTTTTTGCCATCCATGTGAGTGCTTGGAAGGAAACCCATGAGGATAATGAGGCTCAACCTGTAATACCTAAATCCCACCCCCACCAATGCAGCCATGTCACTACAACATGCTCTGCATCCTGTGGGAGAAGAAGCAGTCCCAGAGGTCTCCTATGGGTAAGGGAATATTTGTTACCTTGCCTGGGATAAGCCTCCACTGCCTAAATGGTTCTGTTTGGACCTGCACAAGCAGTTTTGCTGGCCCAAGTCTGAGTAGACCAAGGAAGGCAGATTGAGGCCAGGAAGGGGGATAGGTTAGTGGTGGTGCCACTGCTGCTGATACTGCTCACTTCTCAGCCTACCCCAGTGTCTGCCCCATTCCTCCCTTCCCACCCTATTTGACCACTTGTCCACCCCCTGCTTTAACTTAGTGGTACCAGGGCTCTTCCTGGGGCTGTTGGCGCATGACTGTAGCTAGGCTGTGCAGAATGGTGCATCACCTTTTACAACCACCACAAAGCACACTGCACCACCAAACCACAATTTCCAGCAGCACAGCATGCACATAGGATTGGACCCTGAATGTGCTTGCATGTAGCAACCAAATAGGGCCACAACTGGATTAGGACCAAGGTGTGGAGGTAAGGGGTGTTTAAACTTTTGCTTCTGCAATGTCTGTTTCACTGTTAAATATCAACTGAGGATGAGATTTTCAGTGAGAAAGATCACAGACATAAGGGGTTAAATACCCCCTCTTTCTATGCTATGGTCCAGATCCAAGTTGCAGCCCCAATGGTTACTACTTGCCCGGAAATGGGCAGCCCAATCCTATCCTTGGCAGTGCCGCTGAATGCAGTGGCGCCAAGATGGCAACCACTGTATCCAGCCGCCCCACTGAGGCTGCTGAAGGTCTCCTCAGAGGAAGAAGATATTTGTTCCCCTCTGAGGAAAGCCCCAGGCCCCACAATGGGGCTTCCCAAGCCTTCACCAGCTATTTTGCCAGCTATTGTCCTAGAGCTCTGCACCGGCACTGGAGGTCAACAGAGTTGGGCCCTTAAGCCTCTAACTAGAAGGTGGCAAGCTTAATATCACACCTAGTCTGCCCTTAAGTTGTTCAAAAGAAACTTTAGGGTGAACTTTACCACAGCAATAAATAACCATTTCATACCCTCCCTAATTTTTCAGATCTTGCAGGTGGTTTTAAGAGTTTCCAGATTTATTTTAGCTTCCTTGAGTAGCAGCAAAACTGATCCTCAGCACAATGCATAAGACCAGTCCCTGTCAGTGTTAGTATGCTGTCTCAGGACACAGCTATAATAGCTTAGAAAGTGGCTGTTGTTGCTTATTTGACAACCCCCCCCCCCATTCCCCAGTGTAAATCTATCTGGTCTCTTTGAATACAGCCAAGAAATACTAATTATGCAAAATGTGACACCAATTTCTCTCACATATGCTGCTGTCACCAAGCACAGGGGTGCATCACGTTGCGTCCTAGTTTCCCCCTTTTGTTCATTATTATTTTGATATTCCATTGCTAATGGCTTGTGAAAATTCTTTGCATTGAGCACTGGGTGCCTTGACAGAATTCTTGCATTTTGGCAGAGCAGGAGATGGGCAGCTGCCGGTTTCTGTGACACCATCTGGATGGCTTCTTTTTTATGGCTCCTGCCGGGACAGGGGATTGTAAGTCTTTACTGATCATTTTCAAAGGGTTAACAAAAGAATTAAAAAGTTCCACGAGTGTTGCACAAGGAAGACAGTTCAACAACCATGGCTATGTGCTTTGGGTTTTGAGAGAATTTTATCACCAAGAAGTGGACGCTGCCAAAGAAGAAACTAAGAGGGGATGACTGTAAAGAAAGTTCCAGAAGCCGAGAAATTACCTTGAAGAACACAATGCTCTACTCTGTGGCAAATTGAGCTATGATGCTTTTTTCTTTTTCTTTTTTTTTAGTAAGCAAAAAAAAAAAATCTGGAGTTGGGAATAAAGATACCTCAAGTAACACTACAATTTCCTGAGTGGCAAATTCAGCTATGGTGCATTTGCTGTGTACACATGCAAACTGGAGTTGGGAGTAGAGAGGCATTTGGGGATCAGAAAAGTGCTTTAAAGATACCGTGGGCCTATGTAGTGTTTTTTAGGAAATAATGTTGTGGTATTCCTTAGCCCCATTTGTTATAATTTGACTTTGACAAGAGACAAGATTCATAGATCGTATAATTTTTTGTTTGTGTCTGCACCTGCCCAAATCCCCACCCCCATCAATCCACATGTGTCAGAACATGTGGAAGAGCCATGCTGGATCAGGCCATCTAGTCCAGCTTCCAGTGGGCCACCAAATGCCTCAGAGAGCACACAAGACCACAAGAGACCTGCATCCTGGTGCATGCTGAGGTAACCCACTTCTAAAATCAGGAGCTTGCACATGCCCATCACAGCTTGTAACCTGTGAATTTCAACTTGTGAGTTTCAACACTCAACTTTCATGGATGGTTCTGGTGTTATGTGAGAGGGAAAAGAGTGTCTCTCTATCCACTCTGTCCATCCCCTGCATGATTTTGTATGTCTCAATCATGTCCCCCCTCAGGCGTCTCTTTTCTAGACAGAAGAGGCCCAAATGCTGTAGCCTTTCCTCATAGGGAAGGTGCCCCAGCCCAGTAATCATTTTAGTTGCTCTCTTTTGCACCTTTTCCATCTCCACTATATCCTTTCTGAGATGTGGCAACCAGAACTGGACACAATACACCAGGTGTGGTCTTACCATCGATTTGTACAACGGCATTATAATATTAGCTAAATTCCATAGAGTTATGCAAAGAGGCTGCAGCCTGACACTTCCGGAAGGAAGGAAACTAAGGCAGCTGTTATCAATCCCCTCCCCTCCCCTCCCCCCTCCTTCCCCTTTCACAGGTGAGATCCTGAGCTTGCTTGGGAGTCCTCTGTGTCCCAGGCAGCCTCCCAACAGCACTGCAGGTTTTCCTCCTCCTCTTCACTGCTGCCGCTCCTGCAGCCCTCCCTAGCCACAGCCATCATGGAAACTCCTCTGCCCCAGAGCATTCTGGGACTTGTAGTCCAGCTCTCTGCTCACCCTCACATGTCTCTCTCTCTCAGCAAATACTCCCTGGGTTTTTTAAAGCAATCCCCTCTGTTGCTACTGCACCTGCCCGTGTGTGTGTGTGTGTGTGTGTGTGTGTGTGTGTGTGTGAGGGAGAGAGAGAGAGAGAGAGAGAGAGAGCTCCACCTTGCTGTACATGTTCTGGCTACAGAGGTTTTTGGTCCCCCCTTCCGCCTCAGCTGGCTCAGGGGCTCCAGGAATGTTACTGTTCCTTTGCAAGAGGAATCTCTTCCAGGGCTCCAGGGCTATTTCCCTGCCTGGGCAAGGCAGAGCAGTGTTTTGGGCTGCCTGCGAGAGGCCAGTGCAGGGCAAAGGAGGCAAAGGTGTGTGTGACTTTCAGTACCCCAACCCCATTCTCGTTGAGACAAATCCGCAGATAAAAAATCCATGGATAAATAGGCAGCACCTGTATTAGCTGTCTTATTTTCAATGCTTTTCCTAATGATCCCAATCTTCACTGCTGCTGCACATTGTGTAGACCAGTGGTTCTCACACATTTAGCACTGGGACCCACCTTTTTAGAATGAGAATCTGTCAGGGCCCACCAGAAGTGATGTCATGACTGGAAGTGACATCATGAAGCAGGGAAATTTTCAACAGTTCTACCCACACTTACCTAGGAGTAAGACCCATTTACTATGATTGCTAAAAGAATATACATAGTAGCTGGTTAAAAGAACAGGTCTGTAACATTTCCTCAAATACAGCAACATACCATGGTAGCATCAAGTCTAATATATTAAAAAAATAAAACATTGAAATGAATGGGGACCCACCTGAAATTGGCTGACGACCCACCTAGTGGGTCCCGACCCACAGTTTGAGAAACACTGGGGTAGACACTTTCATTGAGCTGTCCACAAGCACCCCAAGATCTTTCACAGTGCACCTGACATGAGTCCATTGCCTACCCTGAAAAGGGTAAAAATCAAAACTTTACACATAGGCTAATCGGTCCTGAGCTGTCTGTGACAGATCAGGAAAGGGATCTTGGGGTACTGGTGGACAGCTTGATGAAAGTGTTGACTCAATGTGCAGTGGCGGTGCAGAAGGCCAATTCTACGCTTGGAATCATTAGAAAAGGTATTGAGAATAAAACGGCTAATATTTTAATGCCATTGTACAAACTGATGGTAAGGCCACACCTGGAGTATCTAGTTCTGGTTGCCACATCTCAAAAAGGATATTATGGAAAAGGTGCAAAAGAGAGCAACTAAAATGATTACTGGGCCAGGACACCTCCCTTATGAGGAAAGGCTACATATTTGGGCCTCTTCAGCCTAGAAAAGAGGCGCCTGAGGGGGGACATGATTGAGACATACAAAATTATGCACGGGAAGGATAAAATGGATAGAGAGATGCTCTTTTTCCCTCTCACACAACACCAGAACCAGGGGGCATCCACTAAAATTGAGTATTGGGAGAGTTAGGACAGATGAAAGAAAATATTTATTTCTTTATTTTATTTATTTATTTTAGAGATTTATATCCAACCTTTCTGTACAATGAAGGACACTCAAGGTGGCTCACAGTTAAAAACATATAAAACATAAAATATACATATATATAAGACATTAAAAACAATAAAACCCAATAAAAAACCTGGATCCCAAATTAAAATACATTTTAAAAGCACCATGCCCCTTGGTGTCAGCAAAAAAGGTCTTCCTCAATAAAAAGGTCTTAAGCCCCTGCCAAAAGGACTCTAAAGAGGGATCTGTCCTCAATTCCAGGAGGAGGGGTTCCACAGATAGGGACCCACCACAGAGAAGGCCCTCTTTTTAGCTGCCCTCCCCTTCACCTCCGTTAGTGGCGGAACAGTCAGAGAGGCCCCCTCTGATGACCTGAGAGGACGGGTCGGATTGTATGGAAGGAGGCGATCCCTCAAATACTTTGGACCCGAGCTGTATAGGGTTTTAAATGTCAAAACTAGCACTTTGAATTCAGCCTGGAAATGAACTGGCAGCCAGTGTAGCCGCCGAAGCAGCTGCCCGACTGAGTCGAACTGACGAGCCCCAGCAACCACACGGGGCACCGCTTTCTGCACTAGTTGCAGTTTCCGGACCGTCTTCAGAGGCAGCCCCACGTACAGCGTGTTGCAGTAATCTATTCTGGATCTCACTAGGGCATGGGTCACTGTGGCCAGGTCTTTACTCAGCGTGTAGTTAGTCTGTAGAACTCCTTGCCAAAGGATGTGGTGATGGCATCTGGCCTAGATGCCTTTAAAAGGGGATTGGACAAATTTCTGGAGGAAAAGTTCATTACAGGTTACAAGCCATGATGTGTATGCGCAACCTCCTGATTTTAGAAATTGGCTATGTCAGAATGCCAGATGCAAGGGAGGGCACCAGGATGAGGTCTCTTGTTATCTGGTGTGCTCCCTGGGGCATTTGGTGGGCCGCTGTGAGATACAGGAAGTTGGACTAGATGGGCCTTTGGCCTGATCCAGCAGGGCTCTTCTCATGTTCTTATGTTCTTAAGTCAGTTGTATGTCTAAGAGGCAACCCAACTCTGGGATAGACTGTGGGCCTAGCACTTATTTCAGGTGAAGTGCAATAGCAGCAACAAAACAGGGCTAAAGAGGAACTGTTTCCTATGAATCATTTTAATGTAGTTCTTGATACAGGATTGTTCTTCCCTATATCACTACACATGCCCTAGGACATGTGTGGCGACATGCAAACGCTTTCCCAGATACAATGAGGGAGAGAGATTCAGGATGTGGATTGGTGGCTAAGAGGTTAAAAGAAGAGTCAAGAATGTTGTGAAGAATTAATTACAAAATTAGGTGGGGAAAAGTAATAAAATCAAGTGGAAATAATAGAATTCAATACATTTTCAATACATTTTCAATTAATGGGCAGTGGCAATACAGAAATCCCTATGTTTTCCACTGACTTAAACAGAGACAGTTATGACAAAAATGTGCTCTTGCGCTCTCTCTCTCTCTCTCTCTCTCTCTCTGTGTGTGTGTGTGTGTGTGTGTGTGTGTTATATGGAGAAGGAAGGGGAACACGGGCAAGGCAGGGAAGTTGATAGGATGTTCCTTCCCTGACTTCAGAGAGAGGAGAGACAGATGTTAACGGAAAAAATGCTAACATTTGAGAGGTATTGAGATGAGCTGGTTTACCCAGAAAGCAACTCTTCTGGGGGTGGAGTGGACAAAAGTTTGGGGCTCCTTACAGGAAGCTTGATTTACAGCCAAATTTTGGGAGACTGGAAGGGAAAGCTGTGATAGAAGGAGAGGTGAGAGAAGTGGCTCTCTTGCTCAGGAAGCTGAATGACTACCAACTACAACTCTGTACAAAGTCATTCTCTCATGCTGACCAATCCTACCCCTTACCATTGGTGCGGATGCAGCTGTGTTGACAAAGAGCACACTGCGTGCAGTACAGTTTTTGGTTTTTTTACTTACAACCTGGTAGACTATCTGATCACCTTTGAGTCTCCTCAGACCTACACCAGCCATTTTGCTGTAGCAAGTCTGAGGAAAGAAAAGGGCCTGGGTGCTTTTCTCTACTGAATCATACTGCTGTGCCCTTGGCCACTACACAGGATCCCGGTAAATGATTGTCATCGTCCCCCATGTGCAGATGCTTCATTTGTTTTAAAAAGTATTGCCAGTAACACCGGTCCCCTTTCCAACTTCCTGGAATCTTCCCATTTCCCATTTTCCTGATTGCCTTTACCTCTTGGCTAATTTATAGATCAAGAAAGGGCAATAAGATTTAGAAAGAAAGATGGGGATGTCTAGAATCTGATAAAAGGGGGGGCGGAGCTAACTTTCAGCGAAGTTGCAGTGAACTTTGGGGGTTCCCGAAGGGACTGCGAAATAGATATGTTTTCAGGTGCCTAAACAACTAAGGCACGCTTCGGTGCCAGGAAGACGGTACGAAGAGCTGAGAGCTTGAACGGGGGGGTCCTTAGAAACAGGCAGTTTCAAGGATTTCTCTCTGTTTTGCTCTGTGCTGAAGCATATTTATCCCGGGCGCCATCTTTGAGAAGCTCGGAAAGCTGAAAATCCGTCCTCCCACGGCCTAGATACAACAACATTGCAGCGAAAAAAGCTATTAAGAGTGAGTGAACTTGGCTCATTAAAAAGTTTTACTGAGAACTCTAAGTAAGAAGTCTGGAGGAGGAGGAGATAATTCAAGATTATTCACGCTGGCCGTTAGCCACCCAGGGGAGGAATAGGTGAATTGGTATTTCCCCTGCTGGAGTAAGTGCAAGATTATATTTTTTTTTAATGGTATGTACCGAAGAGAAATAAATAAGTAATCTTCAACAAAGGAAATAAAGTTTACCTTCATTTTCCCAGCAAAAAGCCTTTATTTAAGCCTGGACACTGCTGCTTTCGGTTTCGGTTTCTCAGCAAGAGGCTTGAATTTTTTTTTTCCTCTTTTGGTTATTTAAAGGCATACTAACCTAATTTGACTGTGGATTTGATTGACTTTTTTTGGATATAAAAATCTGGAAAGTAGCCCTGGATACAAAATTAGAAAGTAGCCCTGCAGGAAGTGGCTTGAGTTGGTGTTGATAAAAATGGCTTTTGAAAATCTAAAAGATGATTGTGAAAGCCAGGCCTTGTTGGTGGACTTTCTGATGGATTTTAGAAGAGAAATGGAGCAACAAGTCAGAGAACTCTTTGAACAAATTAGGCAAATAAGTTCCTCCCTTGTAAACTCGTGGGAACAGATTATAAACAATAGAGAAGAAAAAAGAATGGATCAGATGTCAGGTGAAGTTAAAGAAGTGGAGTGTTTTGAAATGGGACACGAGATGGAAGAAGAAACTGTCATAATAACTGAGAATCTTAAGGAAGAAAAAAGACGAAATGTTCAGAGAGCAAGCTGTCTCAAGAAGAGGAAGAATTTATGGATCAAATTCAAAAATAACAGAATGAAAAAGAAGAAAGAAAAACAGGGGGGGGACTTAAGAAGAAAAAGAAGAAAAAGAAGAAGTGGAAGAACTAGTAGGAGGACTAAGAGGGAACACCAATAAGATAGAGTACAAAGTAAACAATAAGAAGAAGGGCAAAATGGTTGAATAATAAATAGAGTTGTTTTTTTTTAAAATATATTAAATTAAAATAGATGCAAATGAAAATTTGAAATATAAATATTGTGAAAATTAAGTGGTATTAAGATAAATATTTTATTAATTAGATTAAATTAAAGTGGATGAAAAGGGAATTTGGAATATAAGTATCGTGAAAATTAAAGTGGTAAATATATGAAATAAATTAGATGGAATTGTAATTTTGGAATATAAGTATGGTGTAAATTATAGTGATATTAAGATAAATAAAAGGGTTATTTTATTAAAAAGAAGGTAAATAAAATGAATTATAGATGTCAATTTATTTTGGAGAAAATATTAAACCTGTATTTTGGGTTAATAAATATGTGGTGGATAAGCGAAGTATAATATTATTGTAATTGGAGATATTTGTTTTTAGATGTGATATTAGAAATTAAGAATCAGATAAGAGATTGTATTTTAGAGATTAGTTTAGTGGTAAGAAGAGTCTATAAGTAAAAATTTGAAGCCTTTTTTGATTGGATAGTTATGGAAAATGATGTATAACATGTTATAAGAGATATTGAAGGAGGTAATACCATTGTAATCGGAGACTTTTTTTTTAGATGTTATATTAGAAATTAAGAATTAGATAAGAAAGATTTTATTTTAGAGATTAGTTTAGTGGTAAGAAGAGTGTATAAGTAAAAGTTTGAAGTGGTTTTTTTATGATGAGATAGATAAGGTTAGAGGAAAAATATGGAATGTTAAAGTACTAACCAGTTGGGTTAAAGAATATGATAATTTTTGTATTGATTATTAATTTTGTGTGGATTAATGTTTGTTGTAATCGATGGCCACCACCCTCGTGTGTAACCTATGTAGTCCTAGCCCTAAGTCTATCCAATTTTCCTTACCTGTATCTGTAATAAATAAATAAAGCATTATTTAAAAAAAAATAGAATCTGATAAAAGGATTAATTGTGACAACTCCCCAAAGACAATGGTTGAATCTTGCATTGGACAACAAAGACAATGTTGAATATCACATTGGAAAGGCATCCTGGGGTCAGGATCCTTTGCTCTTTTCTTTGTCCCAGCAGACTTACTTTGCAGTTGATGGCAGGGCATGACAATGGTTGTGCCATTACTTTTGGGTCCAGATAGGACTTCAGCATAAGCTGAGATCACCTTTGGAAAATTGCATCCATGTGAATTTTTTCATGGAGAGGGAGGATGGATTTCAACTAAGGTTGACTGTCTCACTACACCACCACCTCACTCTGTACCCCTTTTTCCTGGCCAAGCCCTGCCTCTGTAAATTTCTTTCTGCTTTTGTTGGGAGATTTAGGAGTGACCCTAAAGATAGGATTGGTCTGTTCATCTGTTTCAGTGATTCCATCTTATTCAAAATAAGATGAACTGTTGTTGCATATTGACAGAGGTGACTCACTGTGTGTCAACATTTCCCAAATTTCACATTTAGTTTCACAATCACAGCTGCTCTGATTTCCCCTTTGTCTCATTTACTGAATTTGCAAAGCACAAAACTAGTATCCTGGGCCTTCTGTAGCTCTGATCCATGGATATCAGTGATTCATAAACATACCTGTAGATCACTGTCTCTTGTGGGGTAGCTATTATTACACATCTTCTATAATGTTTTTAAGTTTGTCTCTGGATTCCAGGGCTGAGTATTCACACAGATTCACCAGCCTTGATAAATCTGTCCTCGGGTTATCACTTATCGGATAAAGGTAGGCTTGTAAACAACTTCCATTTCTTAAGGACAGCTCACAGAGACAAAATTAGCTGGCAATGAGGGAGGAGAACTCATGCAGATTTCTCTTTTGCTAACTTGCCTTCAGGTGCGAGACTAGAACAGAACTTCACCTAACAGGACCGAACCATTTCATGTATATATCAGAGGAGAACCAGACATTACCATTCCATTCCTGGCCACCAAAAGGCTCCTTAAATACACCACATCTTGTACAGAAAGTGAGAGTTGTGCTAGCTCCTTTAAAATCGCCACTGCTGTCATATCTGTGAACTCTGTTTTAAATGTGTTTCCCCTTTCTTTGAAATGAATGGGGAAGCCACATGGGAACACCACATGAACAATGGTTTTTCCATGCGTGCAAGGAGCTGGTGAATCAGGATGCAGTTTTGCAAAATGAAAAAAAGAAATGATTTGCATGACTATCTTCGAACAGAAATAAAATTGTTGGATGAATGTCATGATGAAATTAGCAAATCTCTGACTTTCAGTCTGATCAGCATAAAGAAGTGGGCTTTTGCAAAGCTAACCTCCTTGCCAAGCACCTCCTAGCACCTCCTTGCCAAGTTTCCGGCTGACATATTGAAGCAAAGGAAACTGCAGTGTTTACTAAAGAGACCTGCTTTTCAGGGAGCTTTAAAAAAACAACAACTCTCCCGTACTCAGTTATGTTAATAGGGTCTATAATTATCAACTATCTTTTAAATGGGAAAGATTGATTAGCACAATTAGTCACTGAAAGGTAATTTTCATCAAATACTATATGGTTTCCCTTCCTCACTTGATTTGTGTTCTTCCACTTGGTTATAGGGCAGATGCAGTTCCACAGCACAATGTTGTGCTAGGACAAATGCCTATCTAAATATAGTAATTGCTATGCATACATGTGCAATAATCAGTGTGCGTATTTATATATGTAATTTAAAAGAGCTTTATGAGTTCATCAGTCACTCCTACACTAATCAGGAAAAAGCGTTAGATTTGATTAATAAAAACCAATTTGCATCCACAGTTTAAAATATGACTTCAATTCTCTATTTTTATCTATGGATTCTCCCCCCCCACACACACACACACATGCACGTACATCAAATGTTAGAATGATTTGGAATAATTACCTTTTTAAGTCTCCTCGGAATTCCATGAAGACCTGCATGCCATAGGTATAGCTGAACAGTCCCATCCCTAAAGACGTCCGTGCCAACGTAACAGCAAGGTTTCATACGCATTACACTATTGGCCCATCACAGCTCCACAATCCTTCAATGGACAGGTTTTTCAAGAGAGAAGTTAAGGGGGTTAGGACTTTGCAGTAGAAAAGCAAAACAAAAAAGTCCTGCTTCACAGGTACCAAGCACATATACTGATGGTAAACTAGACTACTCTTCAAAATGCTGAAAAACTAACACACTTCCTGAGGGCCCAATCCAAACAGGTCCGTGCTGGCCCAGCGCTGGTATGCAGTGTCACAAACGTGCAGTTAAAGCATGCCTACAACACTTACCACTGGGCCAGCCCAAGCGCAGGCTCAGCGGAGGCCCACACTGAGCCAGCACCAGGCAGAGGACGGAAGACTGCCATCTGGAGCTCCAGGCGAGTGCCGAGCAGCAGAGTCGTAAGTCTGGGTGGGGGGAGGCGTTCCAGGTCAGGGAAGGGGCAAGGTGGGGCAGGGGGCAGAAGGGGGGGTGGCAGGCCCTGCCACTATATCCTAATCTCCCTCCCAGCCTGGGAGAAGCAACACAGGACTCATTGAATCTGCGTCTACTCAATAGCGAGCACAGATCTGTGGAGACACATCAGGGTCACCTGGTCATTACACAGGGTAAGGGAGCGTAAATTCCTTTACCCCGAGTAGCCCTGGTGCTGCTTCCCTGCTGCACTGGATGTAGTGGTAGCCTTTTCGGCACTACTGCAGCCCTGAGTGCTGGAAAGCACAGGATTGGGATGTGTAAAATCCTCCAGTTTTAACATGTGAGAGCATACAATGGGACTCAAGCTTGTCATTCTGAATGACAAACCTGGAAGGCTGAGTTCTCTGGTTCAAGGGCACCATCTAGGCTTCAGTAGCCACTTGCCTTAGCATTGACAATTCACCCCAAAGGACAGTCCAAGCACATCAATCCCTCTCTAAAATGGATATAAAACTAGCAATACAATAAAATGGACATGAAAAAATATACCAAGATTCACTACTAATTCTTCTTAAATAATTTCTCCTTTTTTTGGAGCCATTTTTATTTATTACACTTTGATTAAAAATTTGGAAGACTACTGGCTTGTAAAAAGTGCTTACCTCAGAATGCCAGATGCAAGAGATGGCACCAGGATACAGGTCACTTGTCTTGTGTGCTCCCTGAGGCATTTGGTAGGCCACTGTGAGATACAGGAAGTTGGACTAGATGGGCCTATGGCCTGATCCAGCAAAAAAGCTCTTCTGATGTTTGTCTGCTTTGGACACTAATGCTAGGCTTTTCAAGAACTATGAACATGAGAACCATCTCATGTGTATACATTTTAGATTTATCTTCCAATCTGAACTGGAAAAAAACATGTTCATGTAACGAGTGTGAGTTTGAATACCAGCCACCACATAAATTGTCAACCTGCCCATAGCGAGGTATGCAGATTCGCTCATGCAGCTCAATCCCTGCAGCAAAGAGAAGCTACATGGTTTGAATTAAGTCATAATGTGGTGTGTGAATCGGCTCTGAATGATTTGTGGGTTGCGACTCACTTATTTTTTCCTTTCACCACATCAAAACAATTACCGCCCAATCCTCAGTGCATTTACGTGGAAGTAAATCCGACCGAGTTTAATAGTATGCTCAAAACTGTGGCTTTAGTATTATGGAAGAAATCACATTACTTGCTGTTAATTATTTTCTGAGAAATAGGGTAACATCAGTTGCTCTGAATATAAGAAGAACCAGGAATGCATACTAATAAAGTAAGAATTGGTGAGTTTTTTTCCCCCTCTCTGAATTGTTTTGTTAGCAATTACAGTATCTTGTAGTTGAAAATTAATTAGTACAGCTCGTTTTGTTGGCATATTGTGTTACTTAAAAAAAAAATCATTGACTACTGAGTTGGAAAACATCATTAGATCCAGTAATGCAGTCACCTCCTTCCAAGCCAGCTAGGAAATTTATCTTATATGGTTTATTTCAAAATGTCTCTAATGATGGTAACTCAGCTCCCTTCCACTGATCTTGGTGCTTTTCTTTTTCTTTTTCTTTATAAAAAATGTTTGTTCCTGACAAACATCCAGCTCTTCACTTGGCCTTTCAGACCATTATTCCTCATTTTTTTTTGTCAGTGACAATACAGGATAACGCTCACTTCATTTAACCCCTTATATATAAACAAACATTTGCAAATATGGGATGGAATTTGTGCTTCTGTCTTCCAAAGCACAGAACAATGGTACTTGAAGGTGTAGAATGGATATTAGTATTCAGCAGCACTGTTCAGCTACAAGACCACAAAGGTGATATTGCTAGCATGGATCACCAGAATGGCTTAACGTGACTGCTATTTAACAGTGGGTAGTGTTCTACATAACTGAATGAGGTCTGGATAGACCTGGGTTGAATTCTCTGCTTAGATCTGTATGGGCTGTGTGGCCTGACTTTCCATATCTTCAGCAGACACTTGCTCACAGACTGGGGACGGGGGGGGGGGGGATGTAGCTGCTACAAAGAGGAGTCAGTGCAGGCTGTGATTTTAGGCTGAAAAATGTCTTCCCCTCCAAAAGGAAGGGTAGAAAGCTAGGTAAAAGGGGTCTGAGCTAAAAACAAGAAGTGGGGAGGAAAAGCATTCCAACTATGTGAAATTGTCTGTCTTACTGTCTGTAGTTAGTTATCTGTCAGGTAACTAACTACATGGATTCAGTGATGCAGGTGTTGCTTGGGTGCTTGCTCACCTTCCTGCCACTCCTCCCTCAGTGCTGCATATGAACTAGCTTTTACATAGTGCTTGAATCAAAGCATTTTCTCATGAATAATCACAGCCCTAACAGGCTGAAGACAGAAATATAATAACAAGAAGACTCTCAGCAAGTTCTTCCTGGTTTCACCAGGCAGATGAGCTCATTAGCATAGCCAACAGTGGATTAAACAGTCTTGCCACTTTTGCTGCTTTCTCCTCTTCCACCAGCTGACGGATGAGACACCCAGTTGTGAGGGTAGTATATTAACTTTCCCCCAACTGGTGGATGAAGGGAAGGAAGTGGCAGAGGTACCAAGTGAAAGAACAATCAGGAAGGTAGGAAGGTGGATGATTGACAGCTTGGACCAATATTCAATTGGCTGGTAAGCCTGTCTGTCAGTTCAATTCACAGGACAGCTAAAGAATGCTTTGTGAGTCCCTTTTTATATTGTGCCTGTCAGTGGCGTAGCTAATGATCAGGTAGCCCGGTGCCAAGCTCAAAATGTTGCCCTGGAAGTGATGTCATAACTGGACATGACATCACAACCAGGCTTTTTAAAAAGTGAAAATTGGGAGGAGTCCACCTCCTCCCCACAGCAGCTCACCACCCACTTGCTCTGCTGCCTCCCCCCAATCAGTGGCATAGCTAAGGCATCTATCTTCAATTATCTGTCAAAGAAGATTTTGTAGCCCCCCCGCATGACAAAATCAAATTTAATTAAGTAAATAAATAAAAAGTTATTGGTTCCATGCTGTATCATAATATCATCTCATTGGCACTCAGAACAAAGTCTCATAGGTCAGTTTGGAGTTAAGCAAATCCACTTTTTGTTCCGCAGGTCAGTTGTGTTTTCATTTTTTGGTTAATTGGCCATAACGTTTGATAGGAAACAGATATTCCAGTGCCTTTTATTTCATTGCATTCTGCATTAAATTACCTTTCCGATGATATATAACATGATGGTATTATTCATACATGCCAAGTTTTTCACAATTTTGGTCACTAGTGTCAAGCTCAGCTTGTTGCCTCCTAAAGCTTGATGCCCGGTGCAACTGCTACCCCCTGCACCCCCTTAGCTACACCAGTGGTGTCTGTCTTCACCCTTAAGAAATGAGGTCTTGGTCTGCTTTAACTGAGACTCATGCCCACCTAATATAAAATCTGTATTACACACTGAAGCAGAAAATAGAATCTAGATTGCCTCCTTTGGCTGGAGATGTGCAAAATTTCATTGCAAAAGACATATTTGAAACTGGTCTCCAAACTGCAAACAAGAAGGTTAGCTACCAAAGTGGAACTGAGGACTGAAATACTCTTTCTAGTATCCAGAGAAAGGAGTATGCTTTGTTAAACCGTAAGACAAAATTCCCCTTAAATAATGAAAGTCAGAATACTGGGGTTTACTGAAGGGTTAGCTGATGGTTGGTGTAGACTTTATAATCGCACTTATATGTGCTGTCTATGTAACTTTCAGGGTTATTTATTCTCCAATCCTGTAAGTCACAATGAAAGGCATGTACGAGAACTGAGCAGGCATGCAGTACATGTTATCCCATCTCCCTAGCACAGTGTTTCTCTAACTGTGGGTTGGGACCCACTAGGTGGGTCACAAGCCAATTTCATTGGGTCCCCATTCATGTCTATATTTTATTTTTAATATATTAGACTTGATGGTATGTGACTGCATTTGGGGAAATGTTACAGACCTGTACTGCTAACAAGCTACTCTGTATAGTATTTTAACAATGATAGTCAATGGGACTTACTCCTGGGTAAGCGTGGGTAGGATCGCAGCCTAGGATTGTAAAAAGTGTTCCTGTGTGATAATGTCACTTCCGGTGGGTCCTGATTGATTCTCATTCTAAAAAGTGGGTCCCGGTGCTAAATGTGTGAGAACCACTGCCCTAGCACGTGTTCCTAATTAAGATCTCATCCTAAAGAAGAATGCTTCTTTACAGGCAGTTACATGTATTTATTTAAAAATTGCTGTACTGCCCAAAGGCCTCCAACACAGTGAACAACATGCCCGCCCGCCCACCCATCCTTAATTAAAAATAACGAAGCTACAAAAGAGCAGCATCACATTAAAAATATTTTTAAAAACAGCAGATGTGTAATTCAAGACTTTTCATTTAAGTAAGCTGCTAGGGGGTGGAGAATGGGATTCCATTTAAGTGTGTTTTTAATTTCTGTGGTGTGTGTTGGGGCTTGGAGAAATCCTGGAACTTTGAGCCGACTCATATATTCATTCATCTAAGTTCCATCTCTAATGTATTTAGGGCCCAATCCTATCCAACTTTCCAGCTCCAGTGTAGCCACAATGTAGCCCCATGGTAAAGGAACACATGCTCCCATACCTTGAGAAGGCCCCAGTGACTGCCCCTCCACCACAGGATGCAGCACACACCCCACTGACACAACTGCCCCAGCACTGGAAAATTGAATAGGATTTGGCCCTTAGTCATTTAAATTTATTTTTCCGGCCCTCGATACTGTGCCAGACATACGATGTGGTCCTCCAGCCAAAAATTTTGGAAGCCCCTGCCCTAAGGGGTTGAGGCAGCTGAACTCTTACACCCTGTCCTGCACCATACCTGCCACATGGGATGGGGGGGGGGGCACCTAGCCTGGAGTTTGGCATCCTACATTCCACAAGACATCAATAGTGCTGCAGGTACCTTAATGTCAGTTCCCAGTGTAGATCAATGGACCCCACTCCCCCAAACCATGCAGGGTCCAAATATAGAACCTCAGAGTGGGAAACAATCACTCCACTTGACTCAATTGCAACCCACATTAGGTCTCTGTTTACTTTTCTCCTAGCTCTAGCCACCTTGCTTGGTTCACTTCTAGCCCTCCATAACAGACGGCACACTACTAGCCCTCCATACCAGATGGATCAAGGCACACAGATGGCTCAAGGCTTTCTAAGGCCTCCTGGAGGCTAAAAACAATCACTTCTGGTTTTTGGCCAAAAACTGGAAGTGACTATTTTCAGCCTCCAGAAGGTCTCTGTGAGGAGAGGCAGTGGGCCCCGGGGGCAGCAGCTCCAGGGATTGCCACCCGGAGTATCCGCCACCCCAGACCATGTGACCCCCGGACCCCCTGCCAGGTACACTACTAAGCAGGGCAAAGGCTGCAATCCTAACCACACTTTCCAGAGAGGAAGCCCCATTGACTGTAAAGGATCTGAGTAGACAGGCATAGGATTGGGCTCAAAGGCATTACCGCACCAAAGGCAGCAGCAAGAGATCTTGGATATAGACAAGTTATTGTAGTCACATTAAACTCCATTGCCTCAGAATGGAATTGAGGGGGTGGGGTAGGCAGGCAGGCATCGCTTAAAAGGATAAAAATACTTTCCGCAGACCTACCTGGAGGTTTCAAGCTAAATTTTGCCAGATCAAAACATTCTTACTTGGGTAGAGCTATTAATCTTTGCTGGATTATAAATGAAGGGTATATTTAATGCTGAGACAGAGGGGGGAACAGCTGGAAAATAGAACAGAACCACATTTTGCATTAGTAAAATCATTTCTCTTGCTCTATATGTGGCCCTACCTTGCCAATAGAAAAGCACAATAACAATTTGCATTTGTTTATATATTGATTTCAGAGCTCATAGCCCTTCATATATGTTCTCACATTGATCCTTAACAATAGCCTTGTAACAGCCATCATTATCCTGACATTGTAGATGGGGAGCTGTTGCTGAGAGAATAGTGCCTTGCCTAAGCCTCTCTCTCTCTCTCTCTCTCTCTCTCTCTCTCTCTCTCTCTCTCTCATGAGTCGTGGAGTTGTGGGTAGGATGAGAATGCCAAACTCCCAGATCATAGCTGAGATCTTTTCATACCACACCAGTTCAAGGAGCAGGATGTGACATTTTGTCAGCATCTGGAACTCTTCCGGCATTTCTTTCAATATCATCATGCTTAGCATTTCTGTAGCACTTTCAAAGTGTTCAAAGCATTTCACATTTCATAATCTTTACATCAGCTCTGCAAAATGAGCATAATGATACCCTTAATGCAGATATGAGAGGGAGTAGGCAACCTACTGGGGGCTGGGGATAAGAATAGGCCCTCAGTTTGGCTGTACTTGTCGTAAGAGGTACTAAACAGCCACCGGGTAGGTGGGACTCGTCAGCCTGGAAAGGCAGCTCATCTGAGAGAAGGAAAACTCTGATCCCAAACCTCCACTGCCTTGTGGCTACATCCAGTTATGGAAAAGGCTTCAGGAGTCAACTTCGAGGCAAAATCCGGAGCCGGAGTCCCTGAGGCAGTTCATGGCTGAACACAGTCACATTCTGGCAACTCCTGCGACGCCACTGGAACCAACCGTATTGGCTTCTGCCTTTCCATTGGACCATTTCAGTGACATGGAGAGGGGGGATTTGCTGCATGGGTAACAGTCTATCCTCCATATCTACTTTACCCAGGCTTTGCGGACTGGAGAGGACACTGTTCCAGAACCACTATTCAGAGCGCGATACCATAGTCTTCCAAGACTGAAGGATGCCAACACTAGGCAACCTAAGGAGTTCATGGAACAGGGAGATTTGAACGGAGAACATTCTGACTCATAGCTCCATCCCTTAACCAATGTGCCACACCATGTGATGAAAATCCCTGATTTTACCCTATCAGGCTGGAGAGAAAGACTTGAGAAATATTGATAGTTTAATTAATGAGAATACAGAGGCAGCATTTGTAAATACAAAGAAGTTCTTGATGAATATTCTCCAGATTTCATACTTTTTTGATGTGGAACTTGCTGTTCTTGGAGGAAGAGAAGGCAAGTTCACTTCAATCAACTGTCCTGCTGGTGACATATTCTTTATTTTATTTCAAATATTCATTTCCTTCCTTTCCTCCCGTAATGGACACACAAGGCATCTAATGACAGAAGTTAAAAAATACAAAAAAAAAGATGATAAATTCTTTCTGCAGCTTCTTGGACACTAAGGGCCCGATCCTATCCAATTTTGCAGCACCGCAATGCAGCCCCAAGGTAAGGGAATAAATGTTCCCATATCCTAAGAAGGCCTCTGTGACTGCCTCCCCACCATAAGATGCAGTGTAAACCCCATTGGCGTGGCTGCACCAGCACTGGAAAATTGGGTACATTGGGCCCCAAAACTTGTATTTTGTGTGTGTTTACAAATGGCAACCACACGCAAACAGGCATGGACACATAATGGGTAGGATTATAAGTTCTGAAGGAATAAGGGAGAATGCAACCACTTTGACCCAGAAGCCATTCCTCCACTCAGTGCTAGCGCCAAGTTCCTGGAGCCACCATGGCACCCCATCCACCCGCTGATGGTACACTGAATACTACTATTGTCATTGACACTGAGAGTTTAGGAGTGTACCTGACTGGGTGGGTGTTCTCTGGATGGGGTCTTGTCCAACCTGCATGGCACAGGCACCACCCCAACCTCCATTGCCCTCTTTGATTGTTCTCTTGCCATAGGTCAGACTGTTTAGTACAGTAGGTACAAGAGGGAAGGGTATGCAGACTCTTGAATCATTAGATGCATTGGCTACATACTCTCTTGCTGCTTTAGAGTTTCTAAAAGGGACAGGCTGATTTCTCTATACTCAGGCTCTATGGTGCATGTAAATGAATGACTGGACATCTGAAGTGCGTAGACTTTGCGAAGTGCGTAGACTGATTACTTTGTTTTATCACCCCATTCTATTTCTGTGATTTGGAAACTTTCAACCATAGATCCTCTAACAGCCTCATCCTATCACCCACGCACCCTCCCTATGCAGCCACACCACCAGAGTGCACATTGCATCCTGTGGGGGGGGAGCAGTCTTGGTGGTCTCACCTGAGTAGGGTAACATTTGTTTTCTTATTATGGGTAAGCCTCCTCTACACAAATGCATCTACTTGGACCTGCCCCAGCAATTTTGCTGGTGCAAGTCCAAGTGGACCACTAAAGGACGGGAAGTAGGATAGGATATGGCAGATCCACCCCCCCAAGTCCACCCCAGTCTCTGCCCTGTTCTGTACCCTTCCTGCCCTGTTCAGCCCAGCCCTAGCTCCCACCCCCTGGTACTTGGGCTCCTTGGAAGGATGCTCGTGCATGGCCACAGCTGCTCACCACTTGTGGCAACAGCCTCTGTTTGAAATGGCATGTTGTCATGTGCAATAGTTGTAAAGCATGCTGTGCTGCTCTCACATGAATCCCAGCATCACAGTATGCCCATAAGATTGGGCTGTCAGTGTATCTGCTCACTGCTATTCTCACCACAATACAACTCTTCTTTTAAAATCCATAGCTGACCTTCTTGTGTTTGGTAAATGCCATCTCCTCCATCCTGTTTGCCTTCCTGCCTTGCCAGATTTAAAGATTTTCTGTTCTTCCCCTTTAATAATATTGGATGACCTCTCTACTCACTCTGTTCATGATCCTAATGTGAGTTCAGTCCCACTGCTTCTTTCTTGGCTGCTTTCCCCCCAATTTTATCCATGTAATATGCTAGGGTACCTCTTTTCCTGCTGTCGTATAAATCACATTGTTATGTCTTTGTGGTTTTTTTTTTTTTTTGCACTTTGGAGTTACAACTTTAATTAGCACATGATCTGGGCTTATGGAAGGTGATTTGACAAGCTGGTTCCCTTGTGTCTTCAACTGTCCTATTACCTCTTATTAATTTTCCTATATGGTTTCATACTTGCAATGTTCAGCAAGACTGCTGAATGGCTGTTATAAAAACTTCAGGCACTTCCACTCATTACTAGCACATCCTATTAAAGGTTGCCCTTAAATTTGAACTATATAATATTATGGCACCCTATAACATTGCCATCAAAAGCCCTTTTTCATTTTGGGATCAGTCTTGTTTTTTTTCTTCATTTTAGTGAGAAGTGACATGTCAGATATGATCAGTGCTATCACTGGAGGCCAATGTTAGCACATTTATGTAGCGTTACTGTGACTTATCAAGCAGGGTGGGGGGATTTGCAATCTTTCAAATCTGGATACAGTCAACTCCATCAATTGCCGGAAAAGATTCCCTGTTAGAGCTAAAATACAATCCACATAACCTAGAGCAATCCTCTCAGCTTCTACAGAACTATGTTGAAATATATTAATGTTGCTTGTGGTATTGAAGTAGAACCGTTTCAGTGCTTTTGATTCTCTGCTGTAATGTGCAAACTCTGTGAGCTTTTCCTAGCTTTCTAGCCAAGTCTGCATTCTTATTTCCCTCCTCTGAATTCCCCCGAGGCTTTCCTCGCTATCATACATGGGGATATTTTAGGTTTCTTACCTTTATGCCATTCAATCCAATTATGTTTCACAGGAACATGACACACAGGGATTGAACCTGGGACCTTCTACATGTGCTCTACCACTGAACTATGGTCCCTTTTCCTGAATTTAGGTTTAAAGGCACAGCTCTCTGCTCCCCTCTGGCTATAGCCTGGGCCAGGGATGTCCAAAGTTTTTGGCAGGAGGGCCACATCATCTCTCTGACACTGTGTCGGGGGCCAGGAAAAGAAAGAATTAATTTACATTTCAAATTTGAATAAATTAACATAAATGAATATATTAGAGATGGAACATATGAATGAATGAAGGTCTTACAGTAGCTCAAGGCCTATAAAAGGCCTTGCACAAAGCAAGGCCAACCTCTCCTTCACTGCCACTGCTGCATCACAGACATAAAACAGCAAGCAGTGGAGGGAGCCCTTGTCCCATAGCTCACATGAGAGGTCAAACAGTCGCCCTCACACTGAAAGCAGTTGCATCTGGCCAGTGCGGGCTCCAACAAATTTTGGGAGGGCCAGAGGCTCATTGGAGACTGGGGGCTCCCTGGGGGCCGCATTGGGAGTCCTTGAGGGCCACAAGTGGCCCCAGGGCCGGGGTTTGGGCACCCCTGGCCTGGGCTATAGCCATTTGCCACAGTTTGCAATAACTGAACACATCAGTGTTTTTAAAATTTATATTCAGGATATACTTCATACAGTAAGGTGTCTGCCTGTGTGTATTACAAAGGATTCCATGTTGGAATTCAGTGTGAAATAGCCCAATCCTCTCCCATGCTGGTGTGGAGGGTACAGAGTCACCAGCACACTGTCTGCTGCATCCTGCACATCAATTGGGTAGTAGGTCAGTCAGAAGAGGTGAGAACAAAAGACTTTGCTTACCTTCCCAGCCACATCATGGTGTCTGAGGGACTCCTCAGATCTACACCAATTTTGTAGCTGCTGTACCTTTGAAGAGGCTGTCAGGGGCATGTCAGGCCCAGGATGGGGATTCCAGATACAACAGACACTAGTGCTGCTGAAATCCATCATCACGCCACTGTCATCCTGCCCCTAACTGCCCCAATTCACCCCCTCCACTGGCAGGACTCTGCTGGAGACAGGTCTGTAGTGGGCTGCTGGTGGTGCAGCACTTCTGGCCCTTGCACTGGTGGCAGCGCTTCACAGGTCAGTAGAGCCGATGTTGCAATGGCCCAATCACCTGCAACTGTATAATGCACGGGAAAGATCAGTAGTGGTGAGTAACTTTCCTTTTATGGAAGCTTGTCCACCATTATTGATGTTCCCATTGGGGATTGGAACCCTTGAGAAAACCCAAGGTAGCCCACTATACAATTTTTTGAAAAATGCTGGTTTATACTAATATAATGTATAGAATATTTACTAAAATGGACAAAATAAGTTTCACTGAATGACTCTGGATAACTCCCACAGAAGATAAACACACACTACTCCCTGATCAACTTCAGTTAGCAGAAGAGTAGATAAAAGTAATTGCAGAGAGCATCTAACCAGAATCGCAGTGCAGATTCCGAGCCAACAGGTCCACCACCGATATGGTATTCTCCCTTAGACAGCTGCAGGAGAAATGCAGAGAACAATGACAGCCACTCTTTATAGCCTTCATAGATCTCACAAAGGCTTTCGACCTGGTCAGCAAGGACGGCCTCTTCAAGATTCTCCCCAAGGTCGGATGTCCACCCAGGCTCCTCAGCATCATCAGGTCTTTCCACAAGGACATGAAGGGCACTGTAGTCTTTGATGGCTCCACAACAAACCCCTTTGACATCCGAAGTGGAGTGAAGCAGAACTGTGTTCTCGTGCCGACCTTGTTTGGGATTTTCTTTGCTGTCCTGCTGAAGCAGGCCTTTGGAACTGCAACAGAAGGCATCTAACTCCAGACCAGATCAGACGGAAAGCTCTTCAGCCTCTCCAGACTGAGAGCAAAGTCCAAAGTCCAGCTGAAATGTCTGCGTGACTTCCTCTTTGCCAACGATGCAGCTGTCACCGCCCACTCTGCCAAAGATCTCCAGCAGCTCATGAACTGTTTTAGCAAGGCCTGCCAAGACTTTGGACTGACAATCAGCCTGAAGAAAACACAGGTCATGGTTCAGGATGTGGACTCACCTCCCTGCATTGCAATCTCTGCACATGAGCTGGAGGTTGTCCATGACTTTGTGTACCTTGGCTCAACGATCTCCAACACTCTTTCTCTGGATACTGAGCTAAACAAACGCATCGGTAAAGCAGCTACCACGTTTTCCAGACTCACAAAGAGAGTCTGGTCCAACAAGAAGTTGATGGAACATACCAAGATCCAGGTCTACAGACCTTGCGTCTTGAGTACACTTCTGTACTGCAGCGAGTCATGGACTCTTTGCTCACAACAGGAGAAGAAGCTGAACGCTTTCCACATGTGCTGCCTCCGACGCATCCTTGGTATCACCTGGCAGGACAAAGTTCCAAACAACACAGTCCTGAAACGAGCTGGAATCCCCAGCGTGTATACAGTGCTGAAACAGAGACCCCTGCGTTGGCTTGGTCATGTCGTGAGAATGGGTGATGGTCGGATCCCAAAGGATCTCCTCTATGGAGAACTTGTGCAGGGAAAGCACCCTACAGGTAGACCACAGCTGCGCTACAAGGATATCTGCAAGAGGGATATGAAAGTCTTAGGAATGAACCTCAACAGATGGGAAACCTTGGCCTCTGAGCGTTCTGCTTGGAGGCAGGCTGTGCAGCATGGCCTTTCCCAGTTTGAAGAGACACTGCCAACAGACTGAGGCAAAGAGGCAAAGAAGGAAGGCCCATAGCCAGGGAGACAGACCAGGGACACACTATATTTGCTCCCAGTGTGGAAGGGATTGTCACTCCCGAATTGGCCTTTTCAGCCACACTAGATGCTGTGCCAGAACCACCATTCAGAGCGTGATACCATAGTCTTTCGAGACTGAAGGTTGCCAACAGATAAAAGTTTGAATTACCGTAGATACTCACCTACAGTACGTGAAATTTTTGCCAAGTAATCAATCTCAAATTATCACTTTGCCTTATCTCTGGGTCAATCAGAGGGCAAAGCCTTTCAACTCTGAAAAGTTTTGTTTCTCAAGTGGCAGACAGGCCGCAAGTTTCTCAAGCAGCAGGCAGGTACAGCTCCTTAGAAGCAATTTGTTAACCTTTTATTCTCCTTCCTTCTGCTGCAACCTGGTTCTGCTTTGCAAATGCTTGCAAAGCAGGTCTGTTTTTTGAAACACTAGGATGGGAATCCTCCTTTCCATTTGAAGCAGGCTACAATTCAATGCACCCTTACTTAAGAATAACACCCATGGAAAGCAGTGGGTCTACTTCTCAGTAAAAAGGGTTGCAAATATATGCAGCTTCATCTCTCTGCTGTGAATTGAATTGCACACTCCCAGTTATGTGTTCTGGGTTGTATGTTGTGCGTAGAGCTTCTGGCTTAACACACCAGACACCTTAAAGGTGGATTTGATTCATGGTTCTCCTGCAGTGGTTGCCAACCTTTTTCACTTGCAAGCATGACCTGCCTTTTTCTACCCTAAAGGTCCTGTTGAGTGTCCCTGGGAGTACATGAATACCAGGCTGGGAACCACTGTTTTACTGGTATGTTGTTTACAGTGCACTTACTCTGATAGTGCTTACAAAAAGGTGATGAAGACCAGAATTTAGAAAGAATAAAAATGTATCTTATGATCTTTTACGATGTTTTTAACAGAGACTACAGTTCTTAGGTAACAATTATTGGTGGGTTATTTTTCAGGATCTGGCCTCGAGTAAAATCAGACAAAACTATAGTCAGACACCCCCCTAAGTTTAACCCATGACTTATCTGAAGGTCATAGAAAATTCCATGATTGTTGGCTCAAAAACCTGCCCTCGACTTATCTGTGGGATCGACTTATAGGCGAGTGCCTGCGGTGCTCAAAACTTTTCTACAGGAAAATTGGGAACTGATGTAGATACTGTACATTTAAGAGACTCTTCACCAAACCTCTATGACATTTTTGGACTCATTAAACCATTTTTGCATACATTAAACCAGTACATTTACTAGAAGGAATGGACAGGCCTCATTGCAGAGAACTATTTGTCTCTTCGTGTTGTCTCTTTGTGTTTGTGTGTATATTTGGTGTAACTTCAAATCTTGCCTCCCTGCTGATTTAACAAAACATGTACTTTATTAGTTTAATTGTGGTCACTGCTGCTTAGAAGCTGAGAATTAAATATAGAAACCAATCATTCTGGATGATGAGTTTTCACCTCATTAGGATTTATCCTGAATAATTGCCTAAAACCGGAAGCCAAGAGCTTTGTGCTTCTAAAATTCAGATTATTTTCCACTCTACTTTTACATGTGATAGATGAAACAGTACTGTTAACCCTCCCCACCATGCATATACCTGTATGCTTTTGTGAACATATGTGCACACACAGATAAATACTTCCATTTCATAAAAGTATGCCTGTGGACATGTGACATGCATGTGAATGAGGATATACAAATCAGTACCGTAACAATTTATTTCTTGTCTCCTTATCATTTAACTGACTATGAACATTGTGACCAGCTTATACAGTATTTTCAAATGGCTCATTTGTCTGTCCTGGCATCGGTAAGTACTGTATTTTTTCCAATTATATACTTTAGACAAGCTGGAATGTGCCATTTAAAAACCCTTTGACTTTGCACTTTAAATACCAGAGATGACCCTGTGGGGTGAAGCTACATGATTACTTTCCACAAGGTTTTAGTGGATTTCCTGTAAGTCAGGTCAGAAGCAGTCAACAGCTGAGGCTTCTAGCTATCTCGTCAAATGAACCATTTCCAGAGGCCTTTGGGATTTAGGGTAACTTTGCTTCTGCTAGACACACAAAAATTGTAGGCGGTCGTGTTGGTCCAGTAGAAACAATCAAAGGGAGGAAAACAAATTTGGACATGTAGTCTTCAGGCACGCAGAGAGCAGACCATGGGGGCTCTTCTGTCCTGTCCAACTTAGTTTCTCTGCCCCCTCCCCTTTTTTTACATAACATCAAACCAGAAGAAGATTCTAGAGTTTGAAAGTTTGCTCAGTACTTAGTGATCTTTTAGATGGTACTAGTAAAGGTCTTATCTTACTTTTGCTTTGGGATTTATTTCTTCTTTTCTATACAGTACTTGGGTATTAGCAGCCATTTTTGAAAGGCTTAAAAGTCAAAATATATTCTTATTTTCTTCCTTTTCGGAACACACAAACACACTTTCGCAAACTTTCACCTCAGCAGCTTCCCTGCTAAGGGCATCCAGTCACTCTAAGGTTACAATCCTATCCACACTTTCCTGGGAGTAAGCCCCATTGACTATAGTGGGACGTACATCTCAGTAGACATGCATAGGATTGGGCTCTGGGTCAGTAAGGAAATGCAATGATATTTGGTCCCAGTAACTTTGCACTCTGGGCTGGCCCATCTATGAAGCCAACTGAAGTGGTCACTTCAGGCAGCTGATTGGTGGAGGGCACTTGTCGTTGTCTGCCAACTTGCCTCCATTGCTTCTCCTTCTCCTTCCATTCCCTGGAAAAGGGAGAGGGGGATGCAGAGGAAGAGGAAATGTGGAGGGAAGGAGAGTGCTGAGCTAGAGTCTGTCTCATTTACAGTGCAATCCTATCTTGCACTGGAACAGGCAGACCAGGAGGTCTGCCTGTATCCAGCACAAGATCGGGGCCAGAAGTGGCTCAGCCACAAGCAAGGGGGAGTCACAGGAGGTGGCACAAGTCTGAGGAGAACGGAGTGGCTTCGAGCCACTCCACATTGCTCGGGGAACAGGGTTGGGATCTGGCATAACTGCTGGGTCCCAGCCCCGCCTCCTGCTCCCCACCTGTCCGGCCCCTGGAACGCCCTCCACCTGCCCTCCCCCCACCCTGGAATACCTCCCTCCCACCTCCTCCATGCCCTCCCCAGACCCCTGCATCAGCTGAGCTCGGCCGATGCAACCTTTCCTCCCTGCTTTGGCACAGAGGCTGGATACAGCCTCCATGGGCCAGTGCGCATCCCTGTGCCAGCCAAGGGCCCAATCCTATCCAACTTTCCAGCACTGGTGCAGCCACAATGCAATCCCAAAAGAAGGGAACAAACATTCCCTTATCTTCAGGAGGCCTCTGTGACTGCCTCTCCACCACAGGATGCAGCGTATGTCCCATTGGCATGGCTGCACTGACCCTGGAAAATCGGATAGTATTGGGCCCCCAGCTGATGCCCAGGGAGGTGCAAATGTGCTTTACGGCACATTTGTGACCCTCCTGGGCCTGCACAAGGGACTTGTGCCAGCCTAGGGCACTGTTATGATTGCAGACATAGTGTCCATTTTCCTTGATTTGATTAAAGCAAACCTGCCTAGTGCCTTAACCCATTGCAACTGGCCTTCCATTTCTGATACCTTGCTTGACCTCACATGCTACACAAAGGAAGCTTGAGTGGGTCTGTTATTGTATGGAGATGCGAGGAGGAGAGAGGGAGAGAAGTAAAGCATGGACATCAGTCAAGATGCGCCCCATCCTTCTCCCTCTCTCCCCCAGCTGGGGGAAGGTGTGAAAGCTTGACCCTGATTCTGTTTTTGGGGGCAGGGAGAACCTACCTAATGTGCAGCCTGGACAAGGTTGTAGCTGTGGTTTTGCTGTGATCTCAGGGTTGGGAGAAGCACTCGATTTCCCACAGGGGAACCTGATTCTTTTTGCTGGCACTGCCCTGGAGGTAGCCACAGCATGCTTGCATACAGATGTGCTGGCAGGATGGGTGAGTGGTGGGATGTGGGGAAATGGGCTTCAGCATTTGAGAGGAGACATGATTTGCTGCTGTTTTTGGCAGTGGATAAGCTGCAGCCTCCCCTGAAAGCCTTCATAGAAAACATGAAAAATGTGCATTAATAAAATATGCTGTAACTTCCTCTCGGCATTTTTCCTTTTCCCCTTAAGTTGCAAAGAAAAGTTTTCAAAATGCAGAGTGTGAGAGGTTAATGAGGTGGAACTAGAGAAGGGGAAAAATGATTGGAGGAGAAAGCATATGTGAACCAGAAAGCTCCAGAAAAGAGTGCCAGATTCTATTAAAGCTTTCTAATTTATTTCTTGCATTTCTGAAACAAAGGCCATATTCTGGTTACCATTAAACAAATGGAGACGTGCAATAATTTGCAGTGGTTGGAAGGAAGAAAAGGGATGGACTTGGACCCGCTTCTTCTATTCACTGGAAACAGCCATTCACATGCATGTACATATGCTTACAGATATATAATTACCTAGACACATACACTTGTTATTTATATCTTGCTTTTCCGCTGTCATTGAGCTCAAGATGATGGGAATGGGGATTCGAGGTAGTCACCCTCCAATAACTGATGGGTGACTTAAAGAAGTTGTATCATATGTCCTCAGACCATGCCCTAACATTCCAGGTGCACTACACACATTAAAAGGTTGGTAACCATAATGGGGTGCAGCACTGAAATTCATTTCTTTACACTCCCCAGCCCACATATAAGGGCACCCTGAGTTATGAACATTGGATTTACTGTCATCTATACTTACAAACAAATATCCAATAAAAGATGATGATCACCGTTACATGGCATATGAAAGTCAATGTGCACAAGCAAACAAGGACTCATGCTTGATGGAGATCTGTGGTGACTTGTGGTGCAGTGGTGGACCTCCCATTATATTTGATGGGGCAAATACCCCATGCACGAGCCTTTAGGACCCCGCAGAAGCCTTTCTGAGGCTCCCGACAGGGTTGGAAAATGTGCTTCTGTTTTTCCAGAAGCACAGTTTATAACATTGGGGAAGCTTCAGGAAGCTTCCCTGATGCAGCCTATGGTCGCGGGAGGCTCCATTAGCTTCAGGTGAGTGGGGAAGGAGGATTTGCACATGGGGGGAGGCAACAGTGTGTGGGAGGGCGCCATCACAGACCTTATTGTTCTGGCCAGGAACAACAAGGTGAAGAAACATGTAGAAAGAGAGAGAGAGAGAGAGATGACAGAAAGTCAAAGAAAAGAAATAGGTAAAATAAGCTTTTGTGGGCTAAACTGGGAACCTAAAACATTTATGACATTGGAAGTGTGTTCCAATGTCAACCAACCTACAAAAGTCAACCAACCTACAAAAAACATCTGAAACACAAGCTGTTTATAACTTGGGACTTCCTGTATGTACTGTACACATGCCCAATACAATTGGTTGCTAGAAGAAATGGAACATAAGTAAGGAATGCTCCCACATATATATCTATCTATCCACACACAGAAAAACTGCCTGTCATCAAAACATCCAAATGAATGTTTCTTTTGCTATCTATCATATCATTTCTTCAAATGAAGAAAAACACGGAAGAAAAATGGTCAGAACACAAATTACAATCTGTCTCCAATTATGCCCCTGTTGGTGTAAGAAGTGATCTTAAAGGGGAATGATTTAAGGAAGCCTGGGTAGAGAGACTCTAACAGCCCAGTCCTGAGCTGTCTGGTGTGCTGGGCTGCAGCAGTACTGATAATGGCTGCCACTGCATCCAGCACACTCCAGCCAGCCCCCATCATCTCCTTGGGAGAAGGGGAATTTTATCCCCTTCCCCCAGGTAAACTGAGTAGGTTCGCAATGAAGCTACTTGATTCTACGACGATCCGAAGGTTGGCGTAGAATGAAGAGCCTCCGTGTTGTGTCAGGCGGCCAGCCCAACACAGAGGCTCTGGATCCAGTGGAGCAAAGCTCCACCGGTCCTGCCTCCCTGCAGCCCCGCTCCCTCCCCCTAGCATGCCTCCTTCCTGTCCTCCCTCTGCCTCCCCCCTTCCCAGAACACTTCCTTCCCACCTCCCCCCACACGCCCACCTACATCTCCGCTGCCTGGTGGTCCACACAAACCCAGTTCTAGCCCAGCGCCGGCCAGCGCAAGGCTAGCACCAGCGGAGCACCGGTGCTAGAGCCTACAAATGTGCCTTATGGCACGTTTGCAACAGTGTGCACCGGCAGTGAGCCGGCACGCACTGCGTAGGATCGGGCCCTAAGAAAGTTGACCTCAAGAGAGTGTGGCTGGCCATTTATTAGATTCTAAAATTAGTGGGCCATGTCAAGCCATGTGATAAAGTGAATGTCATACCATATAATATCTATCTGGAAAACTAAATACTCCTTTTTGGATTGGAAACTAATTTTGAGTTAGTGATCTATAGTTTGCCCTGAGTCCATAAAAAGTTCCTAAAGACCCAGTCGATCCTAATGAAGTATTTATGTGAAATTATCACCAGCAAAACTCAGAAAAAATGTATTATATATGGAAGAATGGCCATTTTAATAATGTTTATTCATCCCCAGAGTGCAACTTGCAAGGCCTGCAACGTCTGTTTGTGTCATCCTGAATCTTAATTTCATCTGTCCCATCTATTTCTAACTTGATACAAAGCAATAACAAATGTTCTCTATTCAGTTTATACAAGCCTGTTGTATATTTAATGGCTCCTGGTACTACCCATCAATGTGGTCTTTCTTTCTTTCTTTCTTTCTTTCTTTCTTTCTTTCTTTCTTTCTTTCTTTCTTTCTTTCTTTCTTTCTTTCTTTCTTTCTTTCTTTCTTTCTTTCTTTCTATTACCCACTACTGTTTGGGTATTCAGCGAATGGTGTCCCAATTCAGGTCCAAGGCTGCAACCTGGTCCCAGGTGTTGTTCAGACCTGGCTGATCATTGTTCTGTTAGCCCAATGTTATGAACTTATTTAGGTGGGGTTTCTGAATTCCCCTTTTTATTTTCTCAGGTTGCTGCTGGTCATTCCCCATCAGTGTCCTGACCATCAGACACTCCACTGTGTTTTGGTGGGACCTTTTTCTCCACCCTGGTATCTTGTTTTCCTCGCCTTTGTTTTTTAGAGGTGATGGGAAGCATTTGTTCATGCCTAGTGCCAATATTTTTCTTTTGGACCTGCAGTGGGATTAATGGAGCCTGTTGGGAGCCTGTTAATCCTCCCTCTGCCTTCCCCCTCCCCCACGTGGTAGGTGGCTTGCTGGCAGGGTAGCCAGGAATAGGGGTGGCATGCATGCTGAGGTCAATAAGGTAAAGGGGTGAGTTAGGACCACTCTGACAACACTTGTCTGGATTGATGAGGCTGGCGAGCCCCTTGGCTGGTTTAAGCAAATGCAAACTCAAGGCTTTGCCTGTGTGGGTTGGTGCTAGCCAGCTGTCTTGACCTTTTGGGGTTGGCTGGGATAACCTAACCCAGTCTCTGAGTGGGTGACACTTTGAGTCAGTATGTCATGTCCATGGGGTCTGGGGGAGGCAGATGGCCAGGCCATTTCCCCCAAATGACTAACTAATGAGGTTGATGCTAACAATGGGATGTAATCATCCTATGGCCTAGAAAAATGTAAACTTGCATTACTTACAGCGCAATCCTATCTTGAACAGGAATGTATCAAGCACAAGATAGGGCTCCAAAGTGGCTCAGCAGAAGGTAAGGGGAAACTCTTCCCCTTACCCCAGTGTTATTCAAACTGTGAGGTGCAGCTCTTTAGGGAGGCGCCAGGAACTCAAAGGGGAGGCGCAGGATGTCCTCTGGCTGCGATACAGTCACACCCCTGGGCAGAATATGAGCCTGTCTTCTGTCCGTCGTCTGCGCTTTTTTTAAAGCAGAAGAAACGGGAGTTGCTCAGCTGCGAGAGTGGCTGCTGCCGCCCCACCCTCTTCTCCCTCCACTCCGAGGCTGCCGCCTTCTGTGTTTGCTGCATGTTGTTTCCAAAGATCTTCGACTCCAACCCCCATCTGGCAAGTACAGAGCATGCTCAGCTTGCAGTCCTTGTCCTTGCTGACCTTCAGAAAGAAACCCTCCTTGATTCTTGTCAGGTTGGTTCCTAGTTCCCAGCCTGGGATCACTTCTCATCAAAGTGAAATCTCTCTTTTCAACCCCCTCCCTCTTCCACTCCTCCCTTTCGATCTCCAAACTTTCCCACTTTCCTCCCCCTCCCCAAATAAAACGCTTCCTATTTTACTAGTCACCAGGGGTCTTAAAGTTGTTTCCATGCAGTTGGCAAAGGGGGGGGGGAGAGGGGGAGAGAAGCAGACACTTTACTTGGCCAGGAGCAGAAAAAGGGTACTGTTTTTAAAGTGATTTATTAATCTTGTTGTTTGACTGAAGAGGAAAGACTGTATTTTTAAAGTGATGAATCTTGATATTTGAAGGGAATTCTTATCAGCCATTGATGAAGTGATTGCCAGCCCAATCCTATCCACACTTTCCTGTGAGCAAGCCCCATTGACTCTAATGGGACTTACTTCTGAGTAGACATGCATAGGCTTGAGCTGTGCATCTTCTAGTATAGGAGACAAATCAGCTTCCTAACCAAACCCTTATCAGCTCTGATATATTTTCATGGTCTATTTTTGTTTTCCCCACCAGCTGCTGGAAAAATGTAATTTCATTAAATTAATAAAGGGTTCAATCCTATCCAAGGAGAATGGGAGAAATGACTAGTTGGATTGGGGTCCACAGGGGTGTGTGTGTGTGTGTGTGTGTGTGTGTGTGTGTAATGTTGGTCAGACTGGTTGTTCACAAAGTTCATTTGATAAAACAATTCTACTGGTATGCTTACAAAGTTTTAAAAAATGAGTCCTCCTGGACCAGACAAAATCTACCTACTCCAGCATCCTGTCTCCAACAGTGATCAGCAGCTGATCATTTATAAAGCATGTATATTGCTGTGTATTAATAATATATTTTTAAAATCTGCATTCAATTAATGATATGATTAATATAGTTAATATTAATATAGTTAATATATATTAAATATTTAATATTATATTACAATAAATATATTATAATATTATATTTAATACAGTTAATATAGTTAATATTTCTGGCCACTTCCTATTTAATGATGTCACTTCCAGCCCTCAGGAACATGATGGGGAGTCATGGCCAACAGCCACGGAGGTCAAGGAAGCCACTGGCCAGAAAGGTTTGAGTACCACTGCCTTACCCCCAGGTAAGCCACTGCAGCTCCTATGGGTCTCCTCAGGCTTGTGCCATCTCCTGAGGTGGCACAAGTCCAAGGAGAGTGGAGTGGCTTGAAGCCACTTCACACTGCTCGGGTATGGGGGTTAGGACCCGACCTAACAGCCGGATCCCAGCCCCGCCTCCCGCTCCTCGCCTGCCCACCCCCAGTACCACCCTCTGCCCACCTTCCCCTGCTCCCTCCCACCTCCTCCTCACCCTGCCCAGAGCCTTGCGTCAGTCGACCTTGGCTGACACAAGGCTCGCTGCCTCTGTCAATGTGGAGGCTGGATTCGGCCTCTGTGGGCTGACACGCCTCCGTGCACTGGCCCAGCTGACTCTCGAGGAGGCACAAATGTACCTTACAGCCTTGCGACCTAAGGGCGAGTCTGGATTGTGCCCTTATTTTATTATGTTTTATGAGTACTGATAGAAAAGAGGCTATTCTCAAGCTTTCACTGCAGACTGAGAATTAAAGGGAACCATTTATCTATGGTGTTTTTTTTTAAAAAAAAACTCATTAGGCAGCATACAGTAGAGGAAAAAGAAGCTTTGATACTTTCTGTGTGTCCTCAGTTTCTTTCATATGCAGGCCCACTGGGTTGAAGTAGGATGAACAGAATGTTAGATTTTTTTTCAGATAGTCATGATTTTTTTTCCATCCATCATTTTGCCTATAATTTTTCACTTTCATTTGGGACTGCTGTAACCTCTGAAAACCACACTTCTGAAAACTGCCTGGTCACACTGCTGGCACACTTTTGTGTTCCTTGGATAAGAGGATTTCCCTTGCGTATAGGAGATGGGACTGACACCGCAGTTAATGAACTTCAGATGTCCGACAGCCATGTGCTGCTGCTCTAAAAAAAATTAAGGTATCAGTTCATTTGATAGAACAGTGAATGAGATACTTGCTAGAGGGGTCTTGAACTTGCTGAAAAGGAGGGTGTTATGCACTTGTAGTGTGTAAAAAAGCAGCGGAGATCAGCCATTACAGTGCTTTTACAGTTATCACTAGGAGGTGGTCATGGCAGTAGCAGTACAAAAACAGAGTCTTGTAGCACCTGAAAGCATAACAGCTTTATGCTGAAAGCATAACAGCAAAAAGTTTGTGGACTGCAGTGTTCACAGTAGTCTGACATAAGATCTTCCCACCCTTCCTCCTGGTCTCAGGGACCTGGCAGTGTCCTGTTCCACACAGACTACAGATCAGTGGTGACTGTAGATAGTTTCTCCTCTCCAAACAGGGGCAGCTTATGCTTGTTCTGAATTCAGTTCTGAGAGACCTGAATTACAGACCTGAGAGCATTGTTGTTAGTTTTCTCTGAGTGCAATGTCTGTGCATGTGTGCCTGTAGTTGTAATGAACTTGACTGATGGGAATGCAGAGGAAATGCTGGAGGATTTGAACAGAGGTGGAGTACACTCTAATCCAGTGGATCGTCAAGTGGTACCTCTCCTTCACATCATTTAATCAAGAAGGTCTGTATGTGGGAATGTATCTTGTATGTACAGGTGGGACTGCACAATGAGCCTGTGACATATTCAAGAATGAGGTTGTAAAGTCTTGGATTTCTTGTGTTTAGGTTTTGTGAGACCACTCCCTCCAGGAAGCACATTTTAAGCACTGTGGTTCCCCCCCCCCCTTTTTCAGAATACATTAACTGAAAACATCATATGACTGGGAGGATTTGGAGACTTTATCCTTCTGGGCCTTAAAAAAGTTTGCTGCATCTTAGAGGCAGCTGTGTCATCTATTACAACCAGCATAACAGATGAATTTGAGGTCTCAGAAAGAAAGAAAGAAAGAAAGAAAGAAAGAAAGAAAGAAAGAAAGAAAGAAAGAAAATCAATTTCTTCAGTAACAAATGGATTCCTGTTCTTGTTTGCTTCCAGGCACACATGAAATCCCAAATGACAAGTGAAGGAATACTTGTCGTTCTGCAGTACATCTGCAGTACCACAGCAACGTTTGAGAAAAAGATGCTGAGATTCCATGTGAACAGAATTCTAACAGGCACCAATAAGCAGAATTAAAGCCAGTCCCTCAAGCGTGCTGTCTTCGAGAGTTCATGGTGACTCACATGGCTGCATTGGGTAAGATTATGTCAGCAGATAATAAAGAGTCGTCATAGTCACAGCCTCATTCTCTTTGCTGCAGGATGGAGACACAAACATTGCCCATCAACTCTCTTTCTCAGACAACCTTCATTGTTGCCATGTGTACTGTCTTAATCAATGGCTGCCTCCCTCTGTGCTGTGTGTCATATCCCTGTCCTTTTTTTGTCAGGGAGTGGATAAAAACACGTCACACACTGGATCAATCCAAAACAATTTCTCTAATACTAAAAGTAAAAATGGGAAGAATGTCAAAGCATCTTCTACTTCTTTAGTCCTTAGCTGGCACTTGGGGAGAAGGTTGTCCTCTCAACCAATACAGTGCTGTAGATGCCACTGCGATCTGTATGTCATTCATGATGCACTTCCACTCTGCAATTGCTGGCAATATTTCTAGCTTCATCAATGGTCAATCGCTGGTTCCTTAGATCTTCTTTAATGTGTTTGAGCCACGTTTTCTTTGGTGCAGTCCATTGAACATTCCAGCAGGGAGCTCACTCTTGCCAAAGGAGCTTGTGTGGCAGCCGACTGGTGTTAATTCTGCAGACGTGGCCAAACCATTGCAGTTTGCGTTTCTGGATTTGCTCTTAAATTGATAGCTGATGGTCACGCCTTATCCGAATTGTCTCTCAGTGGCAATCATGAAGAGAAACACCCACGATTTGTCTGAAGCATCGCATTTGGAAGACCTTACGCTTCTCAAAGCATAGCTTGCAAATTTATTTTGGCCGGCAAAAAGTATAAATAACTAAGGGCGCAATACTAACCCCTTATGTCAGTGCTTTCCAGCACTGACATAAGGACAATGCAGTTCTGAGGTAAGGGAACAAACATTCCCTTACTTTGAGGAGGCCTCCATGAGTGACACCCAACTGCAGCACATGTCCCATTGGCACCGCTATGCCAGTGCTGGAAAGCACTGACATAAGGGGTTAGGATTGCGCCCTAACTATATAACATATGTGATTGTGTACAAAACCTAAATAAAAGAAGAATAAACATAAGAACGTTAATGAATGTCATGGAAGGTTCAATGAAATCAAATAAAAGGGAAAAGCACGTGGACAAAATTTGAAATGTGTTTATAACTGAAAATGGCTGACAGAGCAAAGCAATGAAATCCAAGTGGATGGAAGTCAAGGTAAGGTTGAATACCTTGAAAACTGATGTTTTCAATTAATTTTCTGAGGGCTGGATCTGGCTTATGAGACATTTTTAGAATCAGGACAAGCTACTATTCATTTGCATTGGATTCTCTTGTGACGAGTGAACTTGCAACCACTGAACGCCATCTCCTTGAGATGTGACTGCCCCGTTCTAGCACACGACAGTGCAGAAACACAGAATAGGGTGAACCCAGAAGAAAATGCAATGTTAGGGATTTATTTTCTCTTTACATTAGGACCATTTTCAAAGTGATGTGCAAGATAAGATTGGATCCATATTATTCTCAAGTCAGTTAAGGAAGTTTTAATACTGCTGTTATTACCCTTTCTAGAATAAGCAGGGAAAGCATTAAACCTTTCCAGTTCACATCTTTGAGCCTGAGATTATTGTTTATAGCTTGGCCAAAGTATATACTTTATCATTTTATAATTCCATTCTCATTTTCTAATTACATTTTCATGTTCTAATTAATAATTATCATATCAGGTGAAAGGAATGCGGAGATTAGCCTAGAAGTCTGGTAGGCTTATGGATAAATGTCTTGTACATACTAATCGAAAGTCTACCAGACATTAAAGAAATCCATACCCTTATTTTTTCATCCTTTCAACTTTCAATTTTTAAAGAGCAATTTTAATATCAGTGCAGGGTAATTCCTGGGGATGAATGGCTATTGGAGATTAAAGGCTGCAGTTCTGCCCCACAAGTTTCTAAAGTGTAAAAATGCTTTAAAAAGTCTAAATTGGACTTGAAATCAGAATGAAATATTCATGCTACTTATTTCAGAATTATTCACATAGAAATTTTAAGACTACCATGTAATAAGTGGTTTACTTCAAAATGTGGTTCATTGTGATTACAGTGAATAGTATAGAAGTGAATATATGTTCCCTGTTTAATTTCCTGATTTTTCCATAGGTTTCATCCTCTCTGCTTATCTTCTGGTTTAATTTGGTGAATCTTTAAAATTAATTTTGGAATTAGTGCATGCACAGTTTGCTACAATTTTTAGTTCATGTATTTCCATTGTGCTTTTTTTTTCTTTCATGTTACCAATACATAATACAATATTGTCTATAAACTCTATAGTAATGGTTCCCAAACTTTTCAGCACCAAGACCCACTTTTTATAACATCACTCTGTTTGGACCAACCTTGGCTTACCAGACTTAAAAAAGGAGATGAAAGAAATATTTTATTTAAAGTAATAATGACCAGAAAAAAGACCCTCAAACTTTATTTCTCTATATTTACATATGTTTGCAAACTGCAAGAGCTCAGCTCCTTGCAGGGAAATTAGCAGCTACAATATCTGATTTTTCAATAGCCGCAGGGCTTGAGGCAATTAGTTATCTGATCTTTCCATCACCCTTTGGTGACCCACCAAAAATGAGGTCACGACCCACCAGTAGGTTCCAACCCACAGGTTGGGAACCACTGGTTTGTACACATAAATTAAAATATCATGTAAAAAGAATGTTGATGCAGTTTATGCCATTGCATGATTCTGATCATATACATTTTAATCATCATGGTCATTCATTATAATCATCATAAACACTTAAACATATGAACATATATGTGCATTGAAAACCTTGCAGAAAAAAATATGTTTCTTGGTGAGATTGCATGATTGTATCAAGATTCCTTATTATGCTATGATTTAATTAATGCACAGGTGGGCCACATGCAGTGATTCAAATCACCCCAACTCAAATAAACTTGAGCTGCAATCAAGTTTACACTTGCAATCAAGTTTACACTTAACTGCAAGTAAGCTCCACTGAAGACAGTGGATCTTACATGCATAGGATTCCACTGTTTTGTGAGGCTAAGAGCCCAATCTTATGCATGTCTACTCAGAAGTAAGTCCCAGTGCAATCAGTGGGGCTTACTCCCAGCTAAGTGTGGATAGGATTGCAGCCCAAGGCTATCCACACTTTCCTGGGAGTAAGCCCCATTGACTATAATGGGACTGGCTTCTGCATAGATATGCATAGGATTGGACTCTAAAACACCACTTTGAGATGTGTCAGCATTCAAGATGCTGTTTGGTACAAGAAGCCCATAAAGACAAGAGTGACTTAGCAATGATGACTGGGGGAAGTGGCAAATCTGTGGCTCCCTGCCACTGTCCCCAACACAGCACCTGATTAACCACTCCACCCAACCACTGCCTCATCCTCCTCTCTCAGGCAATCTCCCTGAAAGGAACACAACAGTGGCGCTAATGGAGAAACTGCTAGAGGAGGGTGACAATGAGGACCATGTGCGCTGGACTGTGGTGTGTGTGCGCGCGCTGATGTCTCCACACCAGGAAGTGCTTGCAGGGGTGCTGGGCATTTGATTGACTTAGGCTGCTCCTGCATACAGATGGCACATCAAGGAGCAGCCACAGTCCAACCTCCAGCACATAAAGGACAAGGATGGGAACATCTGCACAGAAGCACAGTTGGAGGTTGACACAGTGGCAGCTCACAGTGACCAGAGCTCATTCCAATGCTGGTGCAGTGCCAGAATGTATGTGGCTATGAACCAGAGTAACACTAGATGCTGTGACATTAGAGAAGTAGACATCAAAATCAGATTGTTCCATAGATATAAACATGAATAGTCCTGAAATTTAAAAAAAAAAAAAGGATGGCAGATGTGTGAATGTATTGAGGAGACCCCAGAGGCCAATAAACGTGGATCAAAGCATCAGCACAACTCTGTGTCAAAATACCCTGGCCCACATGTTAATCTGTAAGTACTTTGTTGAAAGCATTTTTTTTTTTTGCATACATGCATTTAGAACTTCCATCTATTACAGAAATATGTCACATTTCCCTAAACCTTTTTCATAAAAAAGCTATGAACATAAAAGTGGTATGAATGTGCCGAAAAAATACATTGTGCATTGTTCAGTCAGGATATGATTTTATATCCACTGAAGGCAAAATGCATAATGCATTCATCTAAAGAAAAATGAAGTACTCGAGATAGTGTGGCAATTGCTCTGTTTGTAATGTATAGGAAACTCCATATAAGTCATTTTGTGTCTCTCTCACAACACACACAATTGTGGTCTGCAAAATTGTTCCATATTTGAAGGCATTTGCACTAGGTAGCATCTACAGTACCATTTTTTTCCTTTCCTTTTTATATTTTCTGTTGGGAAATGTTGTCAACATTATCCCTCTAAGGCTGCTGAAGGCAGATCTGCAAAGTGGTTTGGATGGTGATGATTTGTGCATCTAATAATGCTGATTTGACCTTCACAGAAGGGACCAATTCATCATGCTCTGGTCCCTCCTTTGAGCCAGCCCATCTATACAGCAGATGAAGTGTTTGTAGGATTCATTCTTTTCCACATAGGAGAGAGGAAGGCATGTGATTTTCCAGGTCTCTGCGCTATACATGTTCCTCCCTTTGGGCTTTTTGGTAAATGAAGTGAACAGGTAGCCTCGTACACCTTCCCCAACAGAAAGAACACAAGGCACTTTGAGAGTATTTAGTGGGTTGAAGAGTATCTGGGGCACAGAAATACACCTCATGTTACTTGTCCATCAAATAGAATAATGACTTGGGTTAGGGCTATGGTTGAGATTAGGGAAGTCTAGTCACTGTGTCTTGGTATTTCATACCTCACAGAAAAAATAAACAGTGCTGTGACACCTAAAAGGTAAACCAATTTAGGGCGCAATCCTAACTGGCTGTTAGGTGGCCCTGGAGGGTCGCAAACGTGTCATAAAACACGTTTGCACCTCCTTAGGCGGGAGCTGCGTCAGCGCATTTAGATGTGCTGACACGCGGACGGAGGCAGAAGCCGCCGCCGCGGCTCCCACGCCGCCGCTTGTGTCAGCGCAAGGTAGGTGTGGGGGGGTGGGGCAAAGGTAGGTGTGGGGGGTGGGGAGGGGGCGGGAGGGGGCATTACTGGGCAGGGGAGGGCGGGCCCAGGGGCGGGTGCGCGGGGAGCCAGGGGCGGGGCTGGGACCCGGGGATCCCAACCCCCGTTCCCGGGGCGAGCGGAGCAGCTTCAAGCCTCCCAGCTCTCCTCAGACCTGCGCCACCTCTGGAGGTGGCGCAGGTCCGAGGAGACCCATAGGGGCGCGCAGCCCTTGCTCGAGACTGAGCTGCTGCTCGCTGCAATCCCGCGTTGGATGCAGCAGAAGCCTTCTGGATTGCGCCCTTACTGTGATTAATTTCTTTCAGATCATATTTTCCCTTTGCAGTGACCAAGCCAATGGTTCTGCCCCAGTACTACTGAACCTCATCCCCCAAACACCTATGTAAAGAGGTATGTGCATAGGGGCCCTTTTCACCCATTTAACTGACAGTGTAGAACTTGGGGATCAGGCCAGTTGCTTCTTTGTCTACAGAGTCAGACCTGGCTAACATTGACCTGAAGTAGCACCCACATTTCACCCACCTTTTTAATTCTTTACTGAGTTCATATAAGCAGGCACGTTTCCCCCCCCCCCCATTACTGCCACTGTCTCATCTTTTTGCCACTATGGCTTCTTCAAAGCTTTTAGGATCCTCGCTGCAAGGCCTGCTTCAAAGAAGTACTGATGGAGAAGGGCAGGTGGTGATGACTGTGATCTTCCTTCACCACCACTTCTTCAAGGAAGAAGAGGAGGTAAACTGCCTCCATCTCTCCTCATTTGCCCTCCAAGGACAGCAAGCAAGAATGGGCAGCAGCAGAGTGGAGCAGCAAGCCAGGGCCTCCCCTGGCAGCAGGCAAGTGTACATCCTGCTCAGGTCTACTACTCAAAGTAGCCACTTCTCTCTGCCTCATCAGCACGTGGTTAGTAAACACACGGAGAAAGAAAATTGGGCTAACCACCTGATTCTAGACAGGACTGTGCTGTCACGCAGAGCCTCTTATGACAGTGGAAGATGCTTCTGCTGTTGTAAAATGGCTGCTGATGGAGCACTCTGTGTTCTGCCAGTGTCCATTTTGTTGCTGCAACAGGTGAAGTGCCACAGTTCCAGACCAACCCCGCCATGCCCGCAAGACCAGGTGATATGGTCGGCAAGGGCAAAATGGTGGGGGAAGGGCAGAATGGGGCAGAAGGGATGATGGAAGTAGGATGGGATGTGTACTGATGTGTTCAACTTGAATCAGTATACTATCCTTTTTCTCATCTCCCGGCAGGCCCTCTTTCCCTCCTTGGACTTGTGTCAGCTACAGAGCTGGTGCAGGTCCGAGGAGAGAAAGAGGGCATGCCAGGAGGTGAGAAAGAAGATAGTATACTGGCCAGCTACAGAGCTGGTGCAGGTCTGAGGAGACCCATTGGCAAGTGGGAGGCTTGCCTGGAGGTAAGGGAGAATATTTTCTTACTTCCCCCAAGTCTCCCTATCTCTCCCCCAGGATGTAGTGTAAGTCATTTTTTGGTGCAGCTGAATCAGTGGAGAGGAGGAAGGTTAGGATTGGGCTGTTTATGCCACAATAAATTTGTTTATGTAATAATATTTTATGTAATAAATAAGTTTATGCCACAATAAATTTATGTAATAATATTTTATGTAATAAATAAGTTTATGCCACAATAAATTTGTTACCCTCTGAGATGCCACAAGACTTTTGCAGCCAAAGACTAGTCTGGATGCCTCTTTGGAATCCATCTTGCAGAATTGTTGTGATGATGAAATAAGATAACCATGCACTCCATCATATACTCCCTGGAAGAAGGGAAATATACATGGTGTGATATCTATTCTCTTGTACTTCTTCCTTCTTTCCTTGCTATGTCCAAAAGTGGCTGAGATGATTGGAGATCCAGCTGTCCTAGCCTTGAAGAATCCATGCCTGGCTAAATCCAGGGTCAAAGATCAATATTATGGAGCAAAATGTATCTGTATTATCAGCACAAAATAGCCAAGCCTGTGCCTTAGGATGAGTTGGGAAGATAGATTCCATTGCAAATGTTGACCCAGAAACATACTTTTGTCTCTCTTTATTTCTTCTGGAAAATAATTACATTTGAATCAAGGCTTCACAGCTGGAAACTGCCAGCTTCAAACGCATTCCTTTGCCTCTTGTTTTCTTCAGTTATGTTTGCTCTTTTTTCCCTACCCAAAGGATTCATTATTGACCTAGAAATAACGGTTCATCAGAACTGAAACAGACTGTGACAAGCCTCTGCAGTTCAAAGAAAAGCTACACAGCATTGTTCAAGCAGACCCTGAGTGGACTCCTTCACACAATAATAAATTCGAGAGTTGAGGCCAAGCTAAGTCTGTGCAGGATGATTAGAAAGGTTGACTTTTACACATCGAAGTTGCTGGAGATCAGAGGTGCTGAGAAGGTCACTGCCTGCTCTTAAAAGATGAGTTGGAATCCCTTATAAAAGGCTGCCTGGGCCAGGCATTCAAAGGAAGCATTCCCTTTGCACAGTGAAGTGTTTATTGCTTACATGACTTGGAATCTAGCAAGCCTCTCAGCCAAGTTGGACTCACTCCCAAACAAGCACTGCAGATTTAATCATCCTCCTGAAAGCGTCTGGGTTGGAGTTTTGTCTGAACAAATTGCGAGAGAAATGAATGTAGCCAAATTAAAAAGAGAGAAACGAGGAACGAGCAAGAGTGGGGGATAAATGGGCAAATGGATTGATTTCAAAACTGTGCAGATTGATTTAAGTCTACAAGAGATTCAAAGGCCTCTGGAGCACTGAAAAAAAGAAAGCAAGCAAGAAATGATGAAAAGGCATGACAAGCATAGCAAATAAGGATAGATTGACAGCGCCTGGAATATAATGCAAGTGGAAGGGACCTGTGTGGGACAGGCATTCACTGAACTCCAGAGTGAATGACATTGCCCAGGATGTCCATGAGTCTGTACGGCTTCTAGAGAGAAATGACACTGCCTGTAATGGAAAAGCAGAACCTAGAAAGGAATGATATAGGGATAGCTCAAGGCAGAGATATTTGCCTGGTGAATTCCTATGGTGTGAAGGCAGGAACAACAGTATCCCAAGAAGAATGAGGGCCACGTTGCTCAAGTTTCCCTCCAAACCATGTGCAGATATTTGAGGGCAGCATTTTTGTTACATTCCATGTCACCCCAAAGTGTTAGTTAAGGTGAAGTTCCAGGACTCAAGCTAGACACATTTGCCTTTTTAGCTTGTCAGCCTCAGATGTGCCCCTGCCATTTTCGCCTTTCATAATCCATTCTGCCATTACAGCTGGGGTGATGTTGCCATTACCCCTCTTTGGGAACCTGGCATCTTGCACCTAGCTTGGTTGAAATGTGGTATTTTCTCGACTCCCTCCACTCTAGTTCTTCTATTGCTTGACTTTCATGATCATTCCTCGGTAAACAAATGCCCTTAAGTCCAGACATGATCATTCTGGACTTTCCTGCCAACTCATTCACTTTAGGTCAGTGTTTCTCAAACTGTGGGTCAGGACCCACTAGGTGGGTTGCGAGCCAATTTCAGATGAGTTCCTATTCATTTCAATATTTTATTTTTAATATATTAGACTTGATGCTGCCATGGTATGTGTCTGCATCTGGGGAAATGTTACAGCTCTGTACTTTTAACAGACTACTACGTATATGCTTTTAACAATGATAGTAAGTGGGACTTGCTCCTGGGTAAGTGTGGGTAGGATTCCAGCCTAGGATTGTTAAAAATTTTCTTGCTTGATGATATCACTTCTGGTCATGACAGCACTTCCGGTGGGTCCTGACAGATTATCATTCTAATAAGTGGGTCCCAGTGCTAAAAGCGTGAGAACCACTGCTTTAGGCAATGAGATGGTCATCCTGCTATCACTCTACTATGCAATGACTTGCATACAAATTGCAAGAGAAAACTGCAAGAGAAGAGATTCTGACTGGATATCAGGAAAAAGTTCCTGACAGTAAGGGTGGTTCGGCAGTGGAATGGACTGCCAAGGTGGATTCTCCTTCAATGGAGATCTTCAAGCAAAGGCTTGATAAGCACTTGCTGGAGATGCTCTAGGACAGGGGTGTTCAAACTTTTTGGCAGGAGGGCCACATCATCTCTCTGATACTAGGTCGGGGCTGGGAAAAATAGAATTAATTTACATTTTGAATTTGTATGTATTTACATAAATTTACATAAATGAATATATTAGCGATGGAACAATATGAACGAATGAAGTCTTCCAATAGCTCAGGGCCTATAAAAGACCTTGCACAAAGCAAGGCTGGCCTTTCCTTTGCTGTTGCTGCTGCATCACAGACGTGAAACATCAAGCAGTGGAGGGAGCTGTTGTCCCACATCTCATTTGAGGGGTAGAACAGTTGCCCTCATGCTGAGAGCAGTTGTGTCGGGCCAGTGCAGGCTGCAGCAAGTCTCCGGAGGGCCAGAGGCTTATTGGAGACTGGGGGCTCCCTGAGGGCCAGACTGGGAGTCCCCGAGGGCTGCAAGTGGCCCCAGGGCCAGGGTTTGGGCACCCCTGCTCTAGGACACTGTTTCTCAAACTGTGAGTCAGGACCCACTAGCGTGGATCGCCAGCCAATTTCAGGTGGGTCCCCATTCATTTCAATATTTTATTTTTAGTACATGAGACTAGATGCCAACATGGTATGTGGCTATATTTGGGGAGAACTGTACTTTTTAACAGGCTACAGTGTATACGCTTTTAACACTGAGAGTCAATGGGAATTATTCCTGTGTAAATGAGGATAGGATTGCAGCCTAGGATGGATAAAAAATTTTCATGTCACTTCCGGCCATGACATCACTTCCAGGTTTATGACCACTTCTGGTAGGTCCCAGCAGATTATTATTGTGGGTCCTGGGCTAAAAAGTTTGAGGACTTCTTGCTACAGGTAGGGGGTTGAACTAGAGGGGTTGGACTAGGTGACCTTTTAGGTCCCTTCCAGCTCTGTGATTCTATGACTTCTGCAACTTGGTGCTGCACTTGTTGGCGCTTCTTTAGCACCAGCCTTGAGCCAGAGCTGCCCAGAGAGCCTGCCAGGCACTGGGACCGACCCCCACCCAGAGCGCTTGCAACCTACTCCGTCTCTACTCGAGCTCGACGAATAAGTAGTAGTGGAACTAAGAGAGGGGGCTTGCGGTGGAGGTGAGGTAGGGTGGATGAAGTCAACTCAGGAAAGGGTGCGAGGAATGAACTTGGCTGGTCCAGGAGAGGGCTGGGAGGGACGGCAGCACCTCGAACTCTGCGCCACCGCCCAGGGCTCTTTCGCCGACCCCTTGCCTGGTGTGTTGGTTCTGGGACAGGTGCCAAAGGAGCACCCAACGGAGAGGGCAGCGAGAGGAGGGGGGCGGGCGTTTTTCTCTCCCCCCTCCCAGCGCATCAAGTCACTAGAAGTGGGGCTGTGGAAGAGGGGTCTCCAGGGGTCTCCTTGGAAAATCAGGCCTGAGGCTATGGGGGCTGCAACTGCCCCTGCCACTTGCTCTGCCCCCTGGACTGTGCGGGGGGAAGGCAGCTCTTCCCGTCGGTGCAGCTGCAGTGCCTCCCTCTTTCCCCCGAGGAAGCCCTGGCAGTGACGTGCCTGGCTCGGCGCTGCTGGCCCCGGTGCAGCTCCCCCGCCCCTTCCCCAGACGGGGGGGAGGGGAGGTGGGCGGAGTGATGTGGGCAGAGCTGGGCTGAGCGCGCCCAGAAGTGGCGGCTGGAGGGAGCTGCTGCTCTGCCCCTGATCGGCTGCTGGCTGGCTGGCAGGCAGGCGGGGCAGAGGCGAGCTCGGCGGCGCGGGACTCGCAGCCTCGGGCGCCCGGCTTCCTAGCAGAGGGAGAGGCGGCTGCCGCTGCCCCGCTCGCCCATGGCTTCCTCCGGCAGCGGCATGGAGGAGGTGCGCGTCTCGGTGCTGACCCCGCTCAAGCTGGTGGGGCTGGTGTGCATCTTCCTGGCGCTGTGCCTGGATCTGGGAGCCGTGCTGAGCCCGGCCTGGGTGACGGCCGATCACCAGTCCTACCTGTCCCTCTGGGAGTCCTGCAGCAAACTCGGCAACCCGGAGATCTGGAACTGCAAAACTACCCTGAACAGCGGTGAGAGAGACCCCCCGCCCGCCTTCTCCTCCATCACCCTCTTCTCGGACCCCACCCATTGCAGCTGCGCCCCCGACCAGCCCTGTCGGTGACATCCCCCCCGCCGCGCCCTTGCCCCGAGCACCTCGCCAGCCCCTTGGCTCAGGGCGACACCCATCCCCCTCCATGGAGTGGAGACCTCTGTCTGTCCTGCCCCTGTTGCACCCTATCCCCTCACCAGGATCCCTGGTGGCCACCGCTGAACAGGTCTGCTTCCATAGCCATTCCTCCCCGTGCCTGCCAGGCTGCCATCACCCTTTCCCCCTTCAGATCACCCAGGACGGAGCACTCCCTGGTTACACCTGTAAGCAAGGTGACCAGATCGACTGGAGGACAGAGTGCCTATACCTTTAACTGTTGAATAGGGGATTTTGGCAGGTGCAACTCCATATGGAAAGGTTTGAACAGCTGCACCTGCCTAAATCCCCTGTACAATGGTTAAAGGTATAGATGCTCTGTCCTCCAGTCGATCTGGTCACCCTGCCTGTAAGGGCATCGCAAACTATCTCCTGCCCACCAGGATCCAACATCAATCACCTTTCCTCTCTCACGACTACTTTCGCACCCCACCTGACTGGGCTCCACAGCACATCCATCCCTGCAGTCTCATTTAAGTCCTTTTTAAGCGGGTCAGTTATTCCTGGGATCATCTTTCCCACCTCATTCCAGATCATCACCAAAATATTCCTTTATCGGACCCAGATCTGACAATAATCTCCTCCTTTAATTGTGGTTAATTCATTTTGTGGATGGACAGCATTCATGCCCTGCCCTCCTTCCTGGTACCCCATGAGCCCTAGTCCCTAGCCTGCCATTCTGCATTTCTGCCCTTTACCTTGTCCTCCTGCTTATGCTGGCTTTCATATTTTTCTCTCTGCCTGCTTATTTTCCCCAGCCGTCCCTCTGAAGCTATGCAACCCCAAGTAGGCAGGGAAGCAATTTCTTTAAATTATGCCTGTTTTAAGCAGCAGCCTAATATTTGCACATGCATACTCCCCCCCCCCCCATGCATGTTCTTGCTCTGTCTTGTAAACCAAGGTACAGCAGAGGTTGGAAAGAAGGGATTTGGTGTTTGCTAATCACTTTAATGGCTGATGTCTTGATTTTTTCAGTTTGCTTATTTAGTCCATGACTAAGACTGGATCTTCCTTGTACAGGTGTAGAGGTGGTTTGTTGTTGTTGTCAGTATTTATACCCCATACCCCCCCTCCGTTGCCAGCACCCAAATTGCAGCTTGCTAGAAAGTTGTGGCTTTCTTGAATCTTTAGCCCACATAAGAATCAACATCCTTGTTTCATAGTCTGACATGTTCTAGATATGGTTATCCCCAGGCATTCCTCTCCTGTTCCTAAGGGGATTTTCCTTATCTAGTACATATGTTTTCCTCTCTCCTGCCTCTTTGTCTTTACTGGTCACATTTTGTCTCAGCTCATGAATAAGAAGAAATACCTCCCCCCTCCCAATTTAACATGCCTCTTGCAATTGGAAAGATGGTTTCAAAATCATCCCCAGTTCCCAACTGAGTAGCTTGCTGAGGTTTTTATTTTTTTGCTTTAACTTTCCACTCGATCACAACTTCTGTAACCTCCTTTGGAAACATTTACAAGTTAAAGTGGAGCCAATGCACTCACTGAGCCCTCAGTTACCCTCTGAGTCATGTATTATGACTGCTTCGTTCTTGGAGAACTTGTGCCAAAAATCGTTGGTTTTCTACTGGTTGGCTTGCCTATTGTGTAGTTTGAGCTTGTGTTTTTGCCTCTTGCCGGTGATTCTGAGAAAATTCTTTCTTGGAACTCTTTGCTTCAAAACTGCAGCAGAAGCTCTTTCTTGTCTTTTTTGGTACTTGTTATCATTCTGTCAAGTAACACTCGGTTTTTAGTGAAGTTCGCTTTCAGTTGTGTCATTAAAAAAAAAAGAATCTTTTTTCCCTCCCCTTATAGAATAGCTTCTTTATGCAGTTACTGGGAAGCTAAACAAACTTTGCAGGAGAGCTTTATTTTTCTTCCCCCCACGCAAATGAAATTTATGTAGGAATGTCAACTATCTCCTTAGCAACAGGAATCCTTTGCCCCCTTTCTCCATCTTCCAAAATAATATCCCTTTGATTGCATAAAGACCTTTTAGATGGACTGGGTGGGGGTGGAGCAAACTGAGCTTCAGTTCTCCCCTCTTCCTTTCGGTCTTGTTGCTTTCTTTCTAAAGCTATGGGGGAGTCAGAGGAATCCTACACATGTTTACTTGGGAGCCTGTTCAACTATGTTAAATGGAGCTTACTCCCAGGCAAGCATGCAGAGGATTGCAGCCCTAGTGTATAGAGAAGCATTAGGAGATTGCCAAGTGCTCTCTCATTGTATCTGGCCATCATCTACCTTTCAGGTTTTTTTAAACAAGAAAAGTGGATGTAGGCTAGGAGGGTTGGAATGGCAAGGACAAGCTGGCCATTGCGTCTCAAAAAAAAAAAAAAAAAGATGGAGTGATCAGATATGTCTTGCTGTGTCTTCCTGAATGCCTTCCTGCTACTTCAGGAAATTTCAAGAGTCTTCCATTCTCTTTCAGCTCGAGAGTGAGGCTTGCTCATTTCTGTTAAAAATAGTTTCTCAGGTTATGCAAGCTGCCAGGAAAGAATGCTACTCTGAACAAGACCTTTCCTTGTATCCTGGCGGAGGAGAGTCATGCCTTGAAATTTTTTTTTTTTCCTGAAACATGAAACTCAGCACTGTTTACACATGGTTATACCCAGACACATACTGGGATACCAGCAAATCCTTTGCATTGATGGGGAAAAGGTTCCCATTGATCTTACTGACTAATGGATCAGACCCCTCTGGTCCTTAATGTGCTTTGGTTTGCCATTAGAACTCGGTTCCCTTCCTCTACCATAAAAAAGGGTCCTCCTTTTTAAGGTGTACCGTCCCCCTTCCTTCAGACGCACCTTACAACTGCATGAAGTGTGCACAGCCATTGGAATGGACAGGAAAGAAGCAGAGAGTTCCTTTAGGACAAAGGCGCCTTTTAATTTTGGCATCAGAGCGCTATAATGGGAGAAGCAGAAGGAAACCATAGGCGAAAGGCATTCTCTCCCACTGCCTTGAAACATTTGCTTCATTGTCCCTTGAAGGAGAGCACCTCAAGTGGCACTATCAAGGGCAGGCACACACTGCAAAAGCATCTCCAAGGTTTAATTAAAAACCTTTGTCTTAATTAGGCTTTAGGCCCCGACAGCTCTCAGAAAGGGCAAATTCAGATATGTGTGCAGTACGGAACATTCTCTGAGCAATTCAATCAATTGTAGCAGAAAATAGTCCCTTTGTCCAGTTTTGCTAATGGCCAGCAGATCCCTTGTTAACTGCATCGTGTGCTTTTAGCCTTGCAGGTCTTTCTGTAATGCTAACTGAGCATCAACATGTTTCTGCTAACAGGGCTAATGGTGAGTGAGTGTTTGTGTGTGTGTGTGTATGTGTATGTGTGTGTATTTAAAATATTTCAGGAAAAGCCTAGCCACATTAAAGTTGCCTGGGCACAAGCTTTAATATTGCACTTGTCACTTCTCTGCACAGATCATCTGGGATGATTTGCCTTCATTTATTTAAGCAGTTTAAATCAAAATATTTCTGCTTCCTTAGAAGTCATAATGGTTTTTGTGAGGCTATATTGGAGTAAAACTGGAGAATCACAGCTTGTGAGTCTGACTTTGTTCTGATTCAGATTAGGTGACTTTAAAAACGCACAGTGTGGCTCATTCTTACATCAGGATTTTGCACATGTGTCTCTGTGTGCGTTTAATGTGTGAAGAAGGTACTCTGTATGTATGGCATTATTGCATAATGTTCTCACAGTCCATATAGTTAAATCATGTGACGATGAATTATGTTCGGCATAACATGTTGTTTACTACTGATCAACCTTATGAACTTGGTAGTAATGGATAAATTATGTGGCACTTAAAGATGTGATCTTCTTATAAAATGTGTATATTGGCTTAAACATATACTGTACATAGTATTTATATACAAAAGCCTTAAGGAGTTACCTGTGATGTGCTGAGTGATCTGAATAATAATGAATAAACACTATAAAGCTTTATAGGACATTATTGTTTTTTCTTCTGGTGAATGACACATTGTAATGTTAATGCATCATTAATATCCTTGTAAACAGTACTCCTTACAACTTTTAGGGACCCACAGGATGAAATATAAAAAATTGTTTGCATAGTATCAAATGTATTTTTTTAAAAGAATCTTAATGCAAAAGAAATGGATTGATTGGTTTGGGTTTTTTTAAACAATGCATCTAAAATGTTAGGGATTCAAAATTCATTCCTAATGGATTGTTGTTTTAAAAGATAAAGTAGTACAGACTGTTGCTTGTTGGGGGTTGGGGGTGGGAAGAAGAAGGAGAAACACTTGAAGAGTTGTAGCCTGATTTCAGTATTCAGTGATCTAATCTCAGCTAGACAATTACCAGATTATTCATTAAATCAGCCTGGGTTTTACAGTCATTGTTGGCACATATGCTTATTTTACATGAGAGCAGTGGTTCCAAAACAAAATTGACAGCTCTAAAGCAACTCCCTCCTGAGAAAATGTAGATCATGGCTTAAATAGAGTTGATAGTGATGGATATTTGCAAACAGCTCCACCAGACTGCTAGTCACAACACACTGTTCTTTCCTGGCTTACTCAAAATGTCATAAACTTCATAAATGGTGTTCTGTTAAGAGTGGAAGAAAAAAAAAAGCAGCTAACCAAGATGGAAAAAATAATAGTTAACATTAAAAAAAGTTTTACGGACACAGTGTCCAATAAACTGCATAAAAGGCAAGCTTGTATCTCAGCCTAAAACTGGAGGAGTTTTAGAAGGCTTTATTTTGTGGCTTTCCGGAAACACTATTTTTTTTTTAACCTCAAATATAGTGATATATATGGATATAGACCTTTTCAACATCTTCCTCCTAGTGGTGGAGGGGGGAAAACCTTTTAAACCATTTCTATCCTTCAAGTTATTTGCTGCTATTACCTCCATTCAGCGAGTGCAATCTTTGTGTGGACCATTTTTTTGTCTGAATTTTTTTTCTCTGCAGGTGACAAAGAATCTGTAGGGTATAAGAACTGAATCCAGCACCTGGGAATGCGTGTTTGGTCCTAACTGGCAACCATTCCACCACTGTTGGGAATTAGAGATACGTGTGCAAAAAAAAACACAACAACCCTCATGGCTCTAGTCCAGAGATCCTTGCCTGCAGCAGTGCATTGTGTATCAGGGTCTTTGTCATTAAATATGTGATCCAGGGCTGGTGTCCCAGGTGGGCCAAGCTAGGCATGGGTATAGCAGCTCATACCTACCTTGCTCATCTCAGGGCACACACCTACTTGGTACACAGATGACTCCTTTGTGATGGGAGCAGTGGTATGGCCAAAGGACTGGTGCCACTGCGGCTTCACTACTAGGCACACTCATCTGCAAATGAGAGCATCTCCCAGAGCAGTGTCCTCTCTAAGCTATGCGGCTCCATGGCCAAACAGAGCCCCACATAGCTTCCTTCTTGGTGCTTCAGAGCTTGGCAGTGATGATGATGTCATAGCCAAGCACTTCAAAACTGCCCCATAAAGCTCCACTGGGACTCTGTGCAGTCCCTGGAATGTTTACGGGGAACAATGCCCCAGAGGTCCTTGAGTCAGTATGAGGCCACTAGGGGACATTCCCATTGGCTGATGGAAGGGATGAGAAGATAAAGAACTGCCATGTGAGTCTTGTCTCCTTTGTTACCCTCCCTGCCAGCCAGTGGAATTTGTGGCTGGGCCTGGAAGAAGGCATTGGCTGGTGGGAGTAGGGAAAAGTACCCATCAAAAGTGGGAATGGAAGAGTACTACTGCTGCCAGCCTCGCCTTTGTGGCAGCTGCTGCTCCTCTTTTCCCATCCCAGATTTGCTACTACCATTGCACTGCTGAGGAAGAGTCACAATTGAAGTTTTCAAAGGCCATGACATCAGTGGAAATAAAGGCAGTTCCTTTTTGTTCCCACTGGTACCAAATGGGGGTCCAGCATGCCATGGGACTCAGCCTTACTCAGAGGCCCAGCACAATCTTGCATCAGCCCTGACATGATTACTGTAGTTAACTCTTGACATATTACTTCTCTGAGGGTTGGTGGGCTTATTGGGGGGAGGGGCATAGCTGAGGAGAGTACTTGCTTTGGATGCGGGCAGTTTCTGGTTCGTTCCCTGATATCTCAATTAAAATTATTGGATAACAACACTGGTAAAGACCCAGGCCAAGACTGGAGAAAGTGCCACCAGTTAGTGCTGACTGTACTGGGCTCAGTAGAGCAAGAATGAGGCAGCATCATATGTTCATGTCCGGTCTTTAATCACCTCCAGTGAGCAGCACTGTCAAAAGCTGACAGGAGTTCATTCAGGAAGATTTCATGCAACAGTGTGAGTGTGGCTCACTTTGCGCATGATAATCTTGGAATTGATGTGAGGTGATTTGTTTTTGATCTGCCCAGGTTTAATACATGGTCTGTTTCAATTGACGACTCTGATCATGGCAATAAATACAGTGAGTAGCGCCACCCCGTCTAAAGCTGCAGTCAATGCCTGACAAGTGGGGCAAAATCTTTGTGGCTTTGCATCAGGGCTACTATCCTCACAGTTAAGGGTACTGTGACACAAAATTATTCAGGGTTGTGTTGGCTCTTTCCCAACCTGATGGTCCTGAAAGGCCCTTAGAATGATACGAAGATAGTAAGATGCTACCTACGTTTTTGTCCATCTATTCCCAACCTTCCTCAAGATCTCTGCACAACAAAATTGTGCCAAAGTAGGTATCAGGACCCTTTGCAAGCAAACAGTGACAATGCATTTCTTGCACTGCTGCATAATGCAGTGCTCATATTTTATGAATGGATGGAAGTTCCCCTCCTCTTTAGCAATCAGTGGCACCCATGGCTGTGCTTGTCTCCAGCAATAGGAAGTGGCAGGTGCCCTTGAAACAACTGAATGACTTGGGTTTCCCCAAGGAATCAAGAAGTCTTTTACAGAGGGGAAGTCACTTGCTGTTCCTTAGCAGACTCTGTTAGCACAAATTTTAGGGAAGAGGAATAGCTGCTTGTATTGCATTCATTATGACATGGTTGGTCTGTGCATTATCACTTGGCCAATGGCCAGTCAAGAGACTATATATGTATGCACACAAACAGAAAAAATGATGAATTGTCATGCAGCACCTCGCACATCCCTTAAGAACTGCCTGAGTTTTCTCTTGTACTTCAAGAATCCTGGCTGCATGTACATTTCTCTTAATAAGGTTGCAGGAAATCACTTAGATCACAAAGCAAACTTTTCCAGACCTCTGTGACCACAAGGCTACAAAGACTGATGGGCAGGCAAAGCTAATTTCTTACTCCTGTTAATGGAGACAGATGGGCTGAAAAGGGGAGAAAAATGTAGGGAAACTGAGAGAACTGAGCTATTAAGATTCCCAAGGAAAGAACACAAAAGAATCAAAACAATAGTCTTCATAAAGTCTGCATGCTGGTGAATATGAGGGAAAGCGTTCAGCCGTAGTTCCACTCTTGATCCAACATACTTACAAATATGGTGGTGGAAAATGAAGAAGGAAGCAACTGGAAGCATTTTGATCCTTCTCTAGTGGCTGCTTGCACTACAGTATGAAGGCCCATACAAGCCTGACCGCAGACATATACATCTTCCTGTTTGGGATACTCTGAAACATACTCAGCTGCAGAACTCCGCAGCCCTGTGCCCAGGGCAAAGCTCTGCAATGGCGCCCCCCCGTGGGCTATCACCACCCCCATGCAGATATCCGCCCCCCCCCACCAGAGGCTCACAGAGCCTCACATGACCACAGCCTATGCTGGAGAAACCTCTGTGAGGTTCCCCAGCGCCATAAACTGTGCTTCCAGCAAACTAGAAGCAAAGTTTCCGCCCCTCAGAGAGGCTTCTGTGGGGTCCTAGCAGCCAGCACCTGGGGCATTTGCCCCAGGAAAGTCTATGGTAGGCACACAACTGAGCATACTTTCGTAGATGTTAGAGAATGGTAGTATCAGGGCCTGGCAGATGTAAGCTGAACGGTACTCTAATGCTGAACAACTGCTGATATAGACAAAGATTCAAAGAGCCAGAGGAAATCACTGAAGACAGGTTGGTGATCAAGTTCTGGAGGATGAATCCAAGGGTCAGAGACACATGGTGGGTTGAGGATGGATAGGTGGCCAGATCTGAGAGCCAGTAAATAAGATGGGGGAGAAGCAAGGTGACTTCTTCAAGCACAAGTTGCCTAGACTGGGCATCCAAGCCCAGCGAAGTTCATTTATAGAGCCAAAAAGGTTCCTATTGGTTACTCAGGTCACCTGCGTCCTCTTGAATGACTGGCTGGCTGCAGTTTCCCCTCTTGCCACTGTTGTAGGCATGCTGTGATGCAACAAGCTCAGCCAGTCTCTCTTTTTATCAGACCTCTTTATGATATGAGGAATAAGGTCCCCTGGGTTGAGCCCACTTGCACCTCATACATTGCACCTGTTCTGGGTGTTCCTTGGAAGTCTGTCCTTGGACCATACATCTAGTTCTGTGACTAGATGACAGTCACAAAACTGATTAAACTACCTTACAGTGTGTGTGATTTTTTTTTTAAGTAGGGAAGAAATCTTCAGTGAAATGTATCCTAAACTAATTTATCTTGCTGTAACTGCTTTTGCGTATTGCTACATTTAAAATTTTAATGCCTGCTACTCCTTTAAATATTTTTAATTGGGTTCCCAAAGTTTAAAGGAGGCTTTTACAGCTAGTGATAATATAAAGTAGTCTAAATATTTTATGAGGTATATATTTAGAACCAAGTGGACCATAACCTTGACTCATAATCTGTTGATCTGCTGCGAAAAATGACGCATAGGATTCATGCTCATAATCAGTGGGAGGCAGGTTCTCTGAGGTTGGGTTATTTGATGTAATATTGCTTTCTTCAGTAATATTAGTAATTACTGAATCACTGTCAAAATGAGAGACAGTAGCAAGTGGCATTCCACGGGAATCCCCTCAGTTCAGCAATGCCAATATTTCATTTATTTTGATTTAGATACAGACAATATGCCCTTCAAAGTAACTGTCAAACCAAAGGTAAGAACCATAAACTTTAAAATGTCATTGATTTTAGTGGAGAGAGAGCCACATGATCAACCTGCTTCCATTCAAAGCAGTGCCTAGTAGAAGTGCTTCTTTTTGCTAGACCGCTCTGCAAATTTGCAGTATCAAAAAACTAGTAGGAACTTCAGACGATCAGTTCAGGGGCAGTAGTGTAGCTAGAAGGGGGGGTCACAGCGCTAAGTTTTGCAGGTGCCTGAATGTGCCATGCAAGCAGCCCTCCTTTGGAGTCATTCTAGGCTCCTAGAGCAAAATGGAGGAGACAGGGTAGGATTGGACCCTGACTTCACTCTTATTTGTTTTTCCTCTATTGTTTTAATGCTGATGTGTGTGGTGGTTTTTTACTATGGGTATTTTGTTGCATAATGTTTATTCTACATTACATGTATTTTATCGTTTTTATTAATGTTGTTAGCCGTGTTGCGTGTTCACTTTGTGAAAGAAAGGCAAGATAAAAATTCATTAAATGAATAAATAATAATAAGAATTTTAGTTAACTTCTAATCATCTTATTTTAAACTTTTGGATAATCTCTAGATTTAGCATTTAGACAAAAGCAATGGATTATGAAGCATGTAGCATTTATGCTATATAGGACTTGCTCAGTTGGGCAGAAAAACACAAATGAAACAAACAGCCTGGCCTGCTCAACAGCAGATTAAGCAGCTGTCAAAGGCAGAGTTATAAGGGCCAGTTCAGAAGGCAGCAGCCCTAACAGCACACAGAAAACGAATATGCATTGAATTGTAGCCAAACCCTGCCTTTGGCAAGTGGAAGAACTTCTGATCACACAAGAGGGGACTGGATTTTCAGGGGTGCAGGAGAGCGAAGCAGTGATTGGCAAAAACCACTTCCTGTCTCTCATGGCTAGAAGTTCTTCCCAGGGTCTAAAATGGATGGATACATACAACCCATGGGTTAGTTTGTGGTAAGAAAGACTGTCAAGTAAAAATAAGGTAATTATAGTTCACTGAGTAAGCAGGAAAAGGATAATAAGTAGAAATGTTCTTAAATGTTTTTATTTTTTCCACAGATTTCATTTTTTCCCCGAAGAGGAAAAGTGTAAAATGTGATGTTTTATTCCAAGGGTACATTTTAATAAATTATAATTATAAATTATAATAACTTTAAAAGTGTACTATATAGGTTGTATAGTGTCAGCAAATGCAACCACATTCATTACCCATGCACTCTCCAGGCCATTTAGCTTACAGTGACCATTATGTAGAGGTGTTTATTTTATTTTTGCAGATTTGGGATTTTGTTGTTTTTGTTGTTTTTTTTTACAAAATTGAGAAGTGCAGAAAGTGGTGTTAGGTGTTTTTATTTCATTATCACTGAAAAAAATCACACCTCTAATAATAAGCAATAGGAGTTATCCCACAGGCAAAGTTTGGTTCACCATGAACTTGATCCAGCCAGAGTTAAGGACACATTTTAAATCCTGTTGATTTCACTGGGAGAGTTAAGTACATCTTAATTCTTTCCAATTTCAATTTACTTGGGATATCAAGGGTTTAACTTTGATTTCATTGTTCCCAAACTTCCTAATTGAAAGAACAGTTTATATCGGAACAAGTTGTCTGGGAAACTCAGGGAATTCACTTTCCCCAGAGTGTGATGACCAGAGAAGAATTTGTTGAGAGACATTTTTGTTCTGGAGCTGGTAATTCGTTTAACTCCAAGACCTTCATCATGTCTATATCACGAGGAGATGCTGGAGGGCTGCAGCTCATTTTAAGGACATGCAATTATACCTTTGCATTATTTTAATTATCCTTTCTACACATTATTGTAACTTTCCATGTTACTCTGAATATGGAATGAGTGCCCAGTAAGTAGATATTTAAATATTGACCTTTAGGACCAGGTTCTTATGTACAGGGTACATACAAATTCTTATGTACAGGGAATTCTTAAGTGCATAATAAACTTATTCTTTATATGATGAACTATAGACTATGATTTTCCATAATGCTTTACTTCTCTTGTGCTTGGACAAGTGCTTGGGAAACATGATAAATGACACCATTTTCATTGTCTAATCCTGGGGGGAGGGATTTGAATAGGATTGGGCTGTATGCTCATGACGTTCATGTTTCAAGATGACTACTGGGCTGCTCCTTTGTGAAAGGAACAATTTGAGGAAAGTTGAGTGACATCAAGGCTTTTTATGGAAAAACAGTGTGTGTGTGAATTGTCCCTTAGCAAAGATTAATGGCTTAGCAGCTTATTTTGCAAGTGAATGTTTCCAGCAGAAACCCCCAGATAGAAAGACCCCCAGACAGATCTACTCAGCCTCAGACAGCTTCATATATGCCCAATTGAAAAATATATTTTCAGGCAGCAGGTGGGACACTTGTTTTAAGTGTTATTTCAGATATTTTAAGCTGGGCCTAAAATGCTCCTTTTCTCTTAAAATAACGTTCCTTTTCCCAATCCCACAGAATATTACTGAAGCCGTTCCCCTCAAATGTTGGATCGTCTCATGCTCTGGACATGACTTCCTTCTGATTTCCTGCCTGCGTGGTTCTCATCCTGCTCCCTCCTTACACAATTCTGTGATCTATCATGTCAGTTTTCATCCCCACCACTATCCTCACCGATTTTTGCATTACACCATCACTTGGTAGCAGTGTCCATAGTGAAAGAAGGAATTAAGCAGCCAATTTGAAAGTAACTGCCATGGAAAAAGTAAATTTTCCATTGTTCTAGGTCAGGGGTGCCCAAACCCCGGCCCTGGGGCCACACGTGGCCCTCAAGGCCTCTCAATGCAGCCCTTAGGGAGCCTCCAGTCTCCAATGAGTCTCTGGCCCTCTGGAGATTTGTTGGAGCCCGCACTGGTCCGATGCAACCGCTCTCAGCGTGAGGGCGACTGTTTGACCTACTGCGTGAGATGTGGGATGAGGGCTTTCTCCACTGCTTGCTGTTTCACATCCGTGGTGCAGTAGCGGCAGCAAAGGAAAGGCCAGCCTTGCTTTGTGCAAGGTCTTTTATAGGCTTTGAGCTATTGTAAGACCTTCATTCATTCATATAAGTTCATCTTTTATATATTCATTTATGTATACTTATGTAACTGTATTCAAATTTTCAATGTAAATTAATTCTTTTTTTCCCCTGGCCCCCAACACAGTGTCAGGGAGATGATGTGGCCCTCCTGCCAAAAACTTTGGACACCCCTGGTCTAGGTGCATGGAGATCTGGTTTTTGTTTTGGCAAGCCTAGGAATTTTTTCACGATCTATTTATTTAAGATAGTTATGCCCTCAAGGAGCCTTACAATGCTAATAAGGATGCAGACCTGTACACCAGTGTTTCTCAAATTGTAGGTCGGGACTCACTAGTTAGGTCATGAGCAAGTTTCAGGTGGATCTCCGTTCATTTCAATTTGCATTTTATTTTTAAAATATTAGACTCAGTGGGATGACATCACATCAGTGGGATGTGATTGTAGCAATGATGTCAAGCAAGGATGGCCCATCCATGAGGCCGACTGAAGCAAACAACTCAGGCAAAAGATGGGTGATGTGAAACCCATTTCTGTCTCTCTATTTGCCTCCATTGTTCCTCCTTCACCTTCCACCCACTGAACTGGAAATGGAAGAGGGAGGTAGAGAGGAAGGTGAAATGTGAGGGGAAGGAGAGTGCTGAGTTAGAGCATTGGAGAGTGGGAGGAGTGAAGGCTGGCACTTCATCAGGTTAAGGAGGCAGCACTAGGCATACTGCCTGAGGCATCTTGGGCCAGCCCAAGTGCCAGGTGGAAACGTCTAAGAAGAGACTTCCACAACCGAAATGCCGCAGTAGAATAACGATCTCTCTTTGGTAGCCACTTGTCTAATCTCCAAAGGTACCTGGTTGAAGAAGGGCCTCGAAACATATCATTTCATAGGGAGGTTCATATGAAAGCGAGGAGAAACAAACTGGAAAACAGTGAAGGTCTTTAAGTATTAGAACAATACATTTATGACAGCCTGTTCTGGTTAACAACCTGATAATACCAGTTGAAGTTTCTGAACACTAACAATTGTGTTGATTATTCCGTGTTTACAGTAGTATTGTAGGAAAATATTTCCTATTTTTCTAATAAGAGAAAATGGTCTACGGAAAAAGGTGTTAAGAGAGCTCTGCAGTGTTTCTTAATTTTGGCACACTGTTGTATTAACTGCCAACCTTCAATTAACTGTGAGTTTTCTAGCTATCCCTAAATTGTTATCTAGGGTAGCAGCTCACAGATGGCAGTGGCGGAGAGAAGAGGTGCAGTAGGTCATACAGGGACATCAATGAGGTGGGCTGCTAAGGAAAGTGGGGATTCTAGTGCTTGTCTGAGTGTGGAGAAGTGTGGTAGGAAGTGAGAAGCTTCCACATGATTTGTGGAATTCAAATTATGAGCCCAATAATGTCTGACACAGAAGTGTGTGTGTGTGTGTGTGTGTGTGTGTGTGTAAGACAGAGAGAGAGAAGGAGTAAGATAAGGACCGGTGATGTGAGTCTATCCATCTCCTAAAATAACAGTGGTCTACAAAATAAAACAAAAATTCTGGCACACAAGAAGACTGTTCACACCTAACAGTACTTTTTATGCTGAATTTAAATATGTTACAAGTTTTTTTCTTCAATCACACAGGGATTTTTAGTGACACACAGGTTAAATCTGAAAAAGATTTATATACATTTATAACAGTATTCATATTACCTACTTTTTGGCGCACAAGAAAACTGATTGTAGCAGTACTTTTTATGATGAGTTCAATATGTTACTCGTTTTTCTCTTTCATGAAGGGATTTTTAGTGACTCACAGGTTAAATCTGAAAAAAAATGTAAATTTATGCACATTCATAACACTATTCGTACTACCCAAAGGGTATTTTGTTTTTGTTTTTTTGGCACAAAAGAAAACCTGTCTAATCCTAACAGTAAAATTCAAAATATTCCTTTTTCCTGGTGAGGAAGAGAATGATCTGTAGTGATGATGTGAGATGCATGCAGTGAAATAGGAATTGGAGAAGAGACGGCCACAGTGAAGGGTGATGGAGCAAGAAGATGAAACTCTCTCTTCGTGCATGCATGCACAGAAAACCATAACCCTGCCAATGAAATTTCATGGACCTTTTGTAATCCAGACACTGAAGATGGCTGATATGTTAAGACTGTAGTAGGGTGTCATGCAGGATGACCATAGGCGGTGTTGAAGCATTACTGTAAAATCTAAAAGCTTTTGAGGAAAAGACTTTGGTGGAGGGGAAGATAAGCCAGTTATTCTCACAAAGGCCTTCTTCAAACTGTTGTGGCTCTTCTTCTGAATCTTAGCTAGAAAAATATCATTATTGTTCATTGCCACTGTCACACAAACCAGGCATGTTCAAGTCAAAGTATCCATGGGTACCAAACAAGATGAACTAGGTTTGTATGATGGTTAAAAGAGGAGCTGTCTTTTAATATTTTCTGGAAACCATGCATGGACATCTCTACTTTCAACTGAGATTTCCATATAGAGAACCACTTTCTCTCATTCTGGGAACAAACTGACACACCGCAAGTTTATTTACATATTTACATTGCATTATATAATAAGTAAGAAAGCAATGTAAAAACACTTCTGTTGCTTTCGTTTATTAAGAACTTTTATAAAACACCTTATGATAACATTGAATTCCATGTCAGAATAACTTTAGGCAAAGTAGCGTAAAAGCTTAAGTAACTATATGTGAGTTCTTCTGAGAACAGCCCAATCCTATACATGTCTACCCGGAAGTAAGTCCCATTATGGTCAGTGGGGCTTATTCCCAGGTAAGAGTGGCTAGGACTGCAGCCTAACAGCCCAATCCTGAGCTCCCATGGCACGCGGCTGTGGCGGCACTGAAAATGGCTACCAATGCATCCTGCATGCCAACAGCAGCCGCAGACAGCACCTCGGGAGAAGGGGAGTTTCATCCCTTTCCCCCCGGTAAGGGAAGTAGCCCTGCAATGGGGCTACTCAATTCAGGGAAGAGCATTCATGTCAGATGGCGAGCCCCACACCAACACTCAGAATCCAGTGGAGCGGATCTCATATGCCTGAGAAGGAAAAGTATTTCCCATGATGCCAAATCACTTTGAATACATTGTCCATAAAAAGGAGCACCTTAGATCTTTCTTCATCCTTTATGACATGAATCAGATTGCTTATTTGCTCTAATAAGTATATGTGGGGGATCAGGAAGTTACAATCCTGGAAGGATGCTGAGAGACTATGCCCATGGTGACTTCAGGCATGCAAAGGGGACCAGAGGCTGGTCCAAACCATTTGGACCCTTTATGTGAAGTTTAGAATGGAATGAAGAAACCCAGACACTCCTTCCCCTGAGAAAGCTTGTTGTGGACCCACCAGCTGTGGAATTAAGTACCAAGTTCAGTGAGCTTTATAATTGGGGTTTCTCTAAATCTTTTGTCAAAAAGTCTGCTGAAGAATGTCAGGAATTTGGGGCTGATTTGGATGTTACCTACCTGTTATCACATGAGGAGGGCCATATGTATTCTTGTCTCTGCTCCCTTGCTTGCCATTCCACCCTTCATAGTCGCACAGGGAGTGTGGAATGTTCAAATAAATTATACTGCTTTGAAGCAATAGGATGGAGATGATGCATAAGTGGGTAATTAGTTGAATGGTATTTAGTGAGTGTATGTAGGGGATGAGGAACTTACAGTCCTGGAAGGATGCTGAGAGACCACCCTATTGTGAACCTTGTTTCTCCATTACTTCAGTTTCCACCATTCTACCCTGAAATGCATTTTGTTGACACATCTGGGATATCATGAAACTATGGATAACTCCTAAACCAGGGGTGTCAAACATAAGGCCCAGGGGCCGAATGCGGCCCGCGGAAGCTTTTTATCCGGCCCTCAGGCTCTCAGCTGCTGAGCCATACTGAGGTGTTACTGCTGAAAAGGAAGCCCACTTGTTGAGCTCTCCCATATCTTGAATATGATCAAGGTATGTATATTTTCTCTTCTGTCATTTGCAGCTAATGAGTTCCCAAGTGAGAAAAAGTGCTTATTTTTGGTCATGACCTGTTTAATGACATCACTTCCTGCCTAACAACATCACTTTCGGCCCTCAGCAGGCATCATGAATGCTATTCATGAAATGAGTTTGATACCCCTGTCCTAAACGTTCCACTATATTCCCATTTCTTGGAACTGCACAGCCAATCTGTAGTATCTCCTTCTTTCAGATGAGTGATGTTCCTAATGTTTTAAGGCAGTGTTTCTCAAACTGTGGGTTGTGGCCCACTAGGTGGGTTGTGAACCAATTTCAGGTGGGTCCCCATTTATTTCAATATTTTATTTTGTTAGACTTGATGCTACCATGGTATGTGACTGCATTTGGGCAAATGTTTCAGACTTGTACTTTTAACAGGATACTATGTATATGCTTTTAACAATGATAGTAAGTGGGACTTACTCCTGGGTAAGATTGGGTAGGATTGCAGCCTAGGACTGCAAAAAAATTTTCCTGCTTGATTATGTCACTTCCGGTCATGACATAACTTCCGGTGGGTCCTGATAGATTCTCATTCTAAGAGTGGGTCCCGATGCTAATTTGTGAGAGCCACTGATCTAAATAATAATATACAGAGAGAAAAATGTACAGTAGTACCATCAAAAAGAAAGGCGTTAGTGTAAGACTTTGCACCCAGAATAATGAACAAAAGTCAGTTCATTATAAAAAAGGAGGAAAATAGCATGAGAAAAAACCACTAATGATTCTGTAGAGCTACTGGAAAAATGGAATTCACAAAAGAACATAAAAACCAACACCTGCTAATGAATAGGTAATTGGTGACTCAAATAGATGGGCCTGAGGAAAGGGAAAGGGTTAATCAAAAGAGCCAGGCTAAGTCCACAGGGGCAGAGAAGAATGGATTACACAGATTGCTAAAAATTAATAGAGAAATGGAGGAAGTGATAGAGGCATTTTACATGCAAATGCGGCTGCTCCCAGGAGACAGCAGAGTTCCTGATGGTGGTGGAATTTAAATCTGGGGAGAGAGCAAGATAAAAAGTTTCAGTGGAAGGAAGGAAAGGAAGGAGTCATCTGATCTCAGGCTAAAGCATTCAAGGGAAGGCATTCTGAGCCTGTCTACCATAGGTGGAGGAACCTAGGGGAACCTCAACCTCACTCAGTGAAAAACAGATCAAAAACACGTTCTACTCTGACCTTGTTCAGCCCAGGGAAAGAGTAGCAGGCAGGGGAAGGAGATGAGCTGAGAGGATGAAGTCATCTTTACTTACATGTACAGGCATTCTCACTTATGCTCCTGCTCAGTACTCCTGAGGCTGTGATATTCTTTTGAATGGGTGTTGAAGAGACTACCGAAGGAGAGGGTGGTTTGTCAGCATCACAGTAAACCAAATGGGCATTTGATCCCAAAGTATTTTGAAGGGAAGAAAGTGGGTCCTGAGAGGTCACTCTGCACTCTCTTAGCCAAAGAGCACCATCAACAAACAATAAAATAGTAACATTCTTGTGGGATGAGGTGTTGAACTTAATTTCCGAAGTCTGCTACTACAAAAGGCTATGTGAGCCCCAGGATGGGTGTGTCTCCCCTGGCTGCACTATGGCCTTGGCACATCCCATCTCAGACATGCCACAGTTTTTACCACTTTAGCTAGCTCAAAGGGCATGAGGCTCTCAGACACGGAATTGAAACTTTGGCTTTTGGACAACAGTAGAAAACTGAAGTTCTGAAGCACGAAAGCAAATGATTGTTATAAATAAGTACAAAATACTAAGGAGCAAAATAGTTTGGTAGTTTTCACACAGCTTTGTGCCAAGCTACAGCATGGTTCATAAGGTGCTTGTGGTGTTGAAGCAGCCAGGCTAATGGTCCCTTGTGCATAGCTGCCTTTTCAGAGCAGAATCATTTGGGGAATATGCATGGCGATACGAATCTAAGTGCACATCCTTCTCAAAGAAATATCATGTGGGTGTCACTCATTCATGTTGTTTTATTTTCAATCAGTTCAGCTTTGAATGTGCATCCCCTTTCAAATTCTGTCCTGACCAGTCCTGTGTTTCTCCAAGCAATGGAAGCCACAGCACAGCATGACAGCGAATGTTTGCATTTTTTTTCTCCTCAACATTTAGAGGGAAAGGAATAGAAGAACCATTTATCTCAGTAGTATCTTTGGAGAAATCTGCTTGGCTGTGAGGCACACCTAATGTTTGCTGGGATGTGGTTGGCTGACACCATGATCTCTAATGCACTCGGATCAGGCATTTAAGGAGATTTTTGAAAAATGACACTGAAGCAGCAGCAGTCAACTAGAAAACGATGGCTGTACAAATGTACATAAATTTTAGAAGATACAATTTTTTTCATGACTCATTCAGTGCATACTCAAATGGCAACATGCACCTCTATAAGGGAAGTCTGTAATCCCACTTCCTACTCAGTGTAGTGCCTCCCAGTGAGTACAAAACATTATTTAAACCATGTAAAGTGTTTGTCAAACTGAATATGGTTTTTCATGCATGTATTGCGTTTTGCATGAGAAATGATGAATGATGACAATGTGTACCTTGCTTCTTTCACGAAAACACCTTGGCAGTCCAATTTTACTTAGAAACTATTGTCACTTACATCAGTGGAATCCTCACCCATAATTATGGAGTAGGACCACAGATTAGAAGTACCAGTAGAAACAGAAAGGGATTGTTAACATGTTCTCTTTGTGAGCTTCCAGGAGCCAAGTCCAAATCAGCATAGGAATCTCTCCTGTTAAATGTATATTATGATGTCACCTGCTTTTTTCCATGTAACCATGACTACTGTTCAATTGCAGCATCTGGTGTCTGTCATAAAATCTGACAGCCAAAGAATGAGCTGTCAGTTTGTCCTTTTCTGGGCTTAGAATTTGGAAGGTGACTGAATGAAACAGTGGCACCAAAATGATTGCCAGTGCATAGTTCACCTGGGTTATTATATAGCTGAAGGATGCTTTGTATCATTTTTGCCTCTGGTAATTACAAAGTCCCTTCTTTGAAACAACATGCATGGGCACAATTTTGATCAACATGAAGTTCTTCGGAAGTTAGCTAGCAATATTTATAAGGTATGGCAATTGCAGTCATATAGATCTTAATGTCATTTACATTTTTCTAATAATAATAAGATAATACATTTTCAAGTAACTTGTTTATGTATCAGTCCTGTTCACAGAAAAATAATTTATGTTATTGTATTTTGGATGTTTCCACAATAGCAAAGTATTTTTCCCCTAATAAATGACTGTCATAGATAGGTAAACCTGTTTGGTTCAGATTTGTAGTAGCAAAGCCCTTTTGAATTATATAAGTGTGCTGATTCTAGTGTACTGAGAAGGCTGGCATGTGATATAGTAACTGCAATGATAAAAAAAATATGCTGAGTATACAGATGGGTAATGATGTGTAGAATCAAGCTGCTATTGCATTTCAAAACACATAGAACTAATAGAAGTCACCATCACCCTTTTGGAATGAAATCAGTAAACTTCCTTTATCCACATGGCTATATCCAAGAGAGAAAAGTCAGCAACAATGCAATCATATGCATGGGTACTCAGATGTAAGCCCCGCTGGGTTTAATGGGATTTACTTCCATGTACGTAGGATTGCAGCCCAAATAATGTTTTGTAGATAGGATGTTGGTGCTTTTGGAAAACAATTTCATGAAAAGGGAGAAGAAAAAGTTACTTCATTGTGACTTTTGCACTTCAGAAATGGCCACCTGAATTAACTCTATATGTTCCCCAGTTCAAAGGTCAGGAATTTCAATAGACTACTTTGTAGTATAGCAGGGTTTCTCAGAATGTAGGTCAGTTCCTACTAGATGGGTCACGAGCCAATTTCATATGGGTCCAATTCATTTCAATGTGTATTTTTCAATATGTTAGACTTGATGGTATGTGACTGTATTTGGGGAAATGTTACAGGTCTGTTAACAGGCTACTATGTATATGCTTTAAACAATAATAGTCAAAGGAACTTACTCCCGGGTAAGTATGAATAGGATTGCAATCTTTGAGATGTTTGGAGATTTTTTTTTTTAAACAGATCAGAAACTGCTTAGGAGGGTTCAAGGGGTTCTTCTTTATTTTAATTTTTTTAAAAAACTTAAACTTTTAATTTACTTAATTTATTTGATTTTGTCATGGAGTGGTAAAAAGTTTCCTGCTTGATGATGTCACTTACAGCCCTGTCATCACTTCCTGGTTAATGACATCATTTCTGGTAGGTTCCAGAATCTAAAAAGTGTGTCCTGGTGCTAAAACGTTTGAGATCCTCTTTTGTACAATATGATTGTACAATATGATTAATACAAACCTATTTATTAATCTCCATAGAATTACTTACCTATGACAGTGATTCCCAAACTGATGGGTTGCGACCCACTGGGGGAATTGGAAGCAGGCCATTCCCCCTTAAGGGAAGTGGCCCAACAAGGATGGCAGCAATGGCATTGTAGCAGTTTTCTGGTTTGCTTCTGGTTCCAGTTTGCGATCAGGTCAAGGAGCCTTTCTTAGCAGACAGGAGGCCCGCAGAGGGTTCTGTGATTTCCCTCCCCTTCTGGATGGCCAGCACTACCCCCAAGTGTGTAAGGAAGCCAGTTGGTCACAGCAGCGCCATGATAGCTGCGATGCTGTCGCTCCACTCCCATCCTGCTCCTGCAAATACTTTTAGGGTTCCCAAATTCCAAGAAGTTTGGAAACCACTGCTGTATGACTAAAAGATTGTGGGTGACAATCTTGCAGATGTATATGTCTGAAATACAGGAATTTGTAACAACATAAAGAAGTCAAGTGTTTACATATTGGAAAAATAGACATGGTTTTTCATGACACTGATGCTTTAAATAGGAACAAAGATTTAGCGGTTGCAAACTTTTTAAGGAAATGTGAGAAAGCGGTACCAAGGCTTATCTGTTGCCATTTAGATAACAGTGTATATCTGTATATACACTGTGTGCAAGTGTATATGGATGTATGAGAGTCCTAACTATCTTGATGTAAATCTGTGGTGCCAACTTTTAGGGCTCCTGGACCTATAACAATTGGGTGGAAGAGGGAATTTCAGCAGGTGTAGCTTGTTATATCACAGAGATGCAATTATTGCACTGTGCTTACCTTATGTACATTTAACATTTACATAGAATTGTCATACATGACATACAATATTCCATGACCACTACCTACATTTTTTAATCTATGTCAGTGTGAACAAGGGAGTAAATGATACAAACTGATTAAAAATATCCTCCATCATTAGCTTGAAGAGACTTCCAGATTCCTGCATGAAGATATTCTAAATTAGCTGGGGATTTTAACCCACTGCACTCATTAAACTGGCTTTGAAAATCTCAGCTCAGGATTTTTTGGTGCATTGTATTCAGCCTGATTGTCTGCCATCAGTTATATAACTGAATGCTTCGTTCCTTCATGGAGAGGTTCTGTTTTGCAAGGAATAACACATTTTGTGTTATTGGATAGCAGGCAAGCTAAGCTCTTAACAGTTGTAATGAACTTTCATCTATTCTAACATAAAGCCCACTGCCCTCTGATCTTGCTGGTTGCTCTTGCTGAAGAAATACAAAATGGATTCCTTTTGCTGGTGTCAATCTACTATTCTGAGCAGAAGATCAGGAATATGCTGGTGGTTGGGACTGAAGAGACCACCATAAAATTAAAGGAACTGACTTTCTTTGGTCTTTCCTCAGTCTACAGCTAATCAGCGCCATTGGGTAATCTCAAATATAGTAGCGTTCCTAGAGAGGGCGAGGGGGCAAATGCCCCAGGGCACCACGCTTTCAATGCCCATAGGGGCAGCCCCTGCTGCTCGTGCCACCACCACCACTTGTCCTCTGGATCCCTTCTGAGAGCTGGGTAAGCTTCGTGCAGCATCTCCTGGTCCTCCGAAACCATTCTGAGGCTTCCAGAGGGCCTTTGAATACTACCGGTTTTCTGATGAAAACCGGGTAGTGTTCAAAGGCCCTCTGAAAGCCTAAGAAGTCTTTTGGAGGATGCTGGGTTTGTCGTGCAAAGCTCTGGAGGATCTGGTAGGTGGGAGGGGCAGCATTCTGCGGTCCTGGCCCCAGGTGGTGCGCGGGCCAGGATCGCGTCTGGTATAGCTAACGCATCCTATTGTATAAATCTCAGTTTCTCTGCGAAATCTTCTTTTTTCTAAACCAATAATGCATCCTGATCAGTGATAGGGCTAGGCACTGAAATGAAATGAATGCATTTTATTTGACAGATAGCCTCGAGCAACAGTGATGTTGCTTGGGGAAACTCACTATATACGTGGTAGAACATATTCTTTGCAATTCAGTTCTTCAGTCCTTGGTATCTCCCGGTTGAGTTGTGAAAGACCTCTGCCTGAAACCCCCAGAGTAGCTGGTGCTGGTCAGTCAGTGTAGCCAAGACTGAACTCAGGGCTGGCCCGGTCATGAGGCCGGGTAAACTGGGTGCTTTGAGAGGTGGGCTGGAGAAGGAGGAAAAACCAGATACCCTGTGACTGCCCATCTCCTTTCCCAGCCTGCCTTCCACTTCACGCTGTGTTGGAAGTGTGTAAGAAGCAATTCACCTCTTCCTTCATCAAACTTAAAACTTCATAAATTATAAACATAAAAGGGGGTTTAATTTGCAATTAGCTCTTTTTGGTGATTTTACTCTGCCTGTTTCCCACTTACTTTTAAGACAGGCCAGGCTTGATGAAGCTCCTTTCTAAGATAAATATTGACTAGTTACATAGAGAAGATGACTGCTCTCATCTGGTATGGGAAAATCATTAGTAGATAAGTGGCCAGTAAAATAGGTGACTAGCATCCTATTTGCTGAAGTTCTTTTCAGTACACAAAATCTGTAGGGTTTCCTTAAGTGCCTGAAGCAAAACTCAACAATGATGAAGATAATTCTGTACTGTGATGCTCTTAAAAGATCATTTCTACTTATAAATATCTCTGTGTTTGCTAGAGTTCTGGTATAGTCTATACTCTGCATAGACCACCTTCTGTGTGAGTTAAATATCTCACTTTGACTGTATGTGTCTTTTTTTTTTTCCTCCTTCCTCTATAGACTGGCAGATTGCTACACTTGCTATGCTGCTGGGTGGTGCCGCCATAATTCTGATAGCTTTCTTGGTTGGATTAATTTCCATCTGTGTGGGATCACGGAGGCGGTTCTACAGACCAGTTGCTGTCATGCTGTTTGCAGCAGGTAAATAAATTAATTGCTTCCCCAAAGTATATTAACGGTGGATAAACTGCCGCATTACAGTTGCATAGAATATAGATGAGGCTTGTTATACATAGGAATCCAGACATAATTGGTTTGCTTCCCAAGTTTGTTTCAGAAGTTGCTGATTATCCAGCATCATTAGCCCACGTTAAGATTCGCAGGGAATCCCAGGGTGATTCCGTCTCACCCGAGCACCCATGGCCAGGTCATTCTTAGGTCACCATGTGCTAGAAATAAATTTTCGGCTCTGCTGATCTCTGCATACTGCACGATCATCATGCTGTTGTTTAATAATTTCTTTATTTGTTCCGTAAAAACTCAAGCACACAAAATAACGCAGAGGCTGTTTACTGGATTGAGCCTTTTCCCTTTATTTCAACCCCTAATTTATAAATAAATCAGAGATTGAAGGGATTAAATGAGTTCTCACTTTAAAATTCAGTATCAACTTCATCCATACAGTTGTGTACAGAGATAAATGCCTTCATATTGAAAGTTTTCAGCCAGGTTGAACATGTAGAGAGCTATTATCATAGCTCTTTTGACAGATGGCTGCTAATCCCCTACATTTACAATGTAGTTCATACTAGGCTTTTTTTCTACAAAGCGAGGTAAAGGATTCTGTAGAGCAGAGGTGTCAAACTCATTTTGTACAACTGGCTGAAAAGCACTTGTGGTGCATGCTTAGGGCTGGAACTGACATCTTAAGCAGGAAGTGACATCATTAAACAGATAATGATCAGTAATAAGCACTTTTGTTGTCACATAGGAACTCATTAGCTGCAAATAACAGGAGAAAAAACATGCAAATCTTGATCATGTTTTCAAGATACAGGAAAGCCCAATTTTCACATGGGCCACCCTTCCAATACTGCCACATCTGCTGAGGAGTCCCTTTGCGGCTCAACAGCTGAGAGGTGCTCTGCGAAGTGATGCCTCAGCAGAAACAGCTCTGCCTAAAGAGTGTCCCAGGTGATGACTGGGTTCTCCCAGCATCTCAGCGGTGTCTTCCTCTCTCATTCCTCTTGGTCTACCTCTTTGCCCCCTGGTGTTCCTTGCCTTCTGAGGCCTCCTTTCATCTCTTCCTCTTAGAGCTTCGGCAGAAGCAGCACTGCTGAAAGGGTAGTACTGGGAGAACCAAATTATCATGTGGGCCAGATAAAGAGCTTCCATGGGCCATATCCTGCCCCTAGGCCTTAAGTGTGACACCCTGGTATAGAGCAGGGGTGTCCAAACCCCGGCACTGGGGCCACTTACGGCCCTCAAGGACTCCCAATGTGGCCCTCAGGGAGACCCCAGTCTCCATTGAGCCTCTGGCCCTCCAGAAACTTGCTGGAGGCCACAATGGCCCAATGCAACTGCTCTCAGCATGAGGGCGACTGTTTGACCTCTCATGTGAGCTGTGGGAAGAGGGCTCCTCCACTGCTTGCTGTTTCACATCCGTGATGCAGTAGCAGCAGCAAAGGAAAGGCCAGCCTTGCTTTGTGCAAGGTCTCTAATAGGTCTTGAGCTATTGCAAGACCTTCATTCATTCATATAAGTTCATCTTTAATATATTCATTTATGTAAACTTATGTAAATTTATTCAAATTTTAAATGCAAATTAATTCTCTCCCCCCCCCCCCCCGGCCCCAGACACAGAGAGACGATGTGGCCCTCCTGCCAAAAACTTTGGACACCCCTGGTATAGAGGATTAACTACCACAGTTTACCAACCCACAGTTTAATATTTTCAGTGAATAAATCTTAAATTGGTATTAAATATTAGAGGTGTATTAATCTTGCAACATATTAATTTCTTGTCTGATCTCGGTAGCTAAGCAGGGTCAGGTCTGGTTAGTACTTAGATGGGAGACCGCCTGGGAATACCGGGTGCTGTAGGCTTATACCATAGTCTTTCGAGACTGAAGGTTGCCAACCAACCAAGATATTAATTTTAACTTACACTAGTATTGCTGCAATTTTGAAATCTATTATGGACCAGTAATAGCGCTGTTGAAATTCTAGGTCTATGTGGAGACTGCAAAGTCTGAGACATTAAATGTATCCATTCTTGAAGGTGTCTTTAGGTTTTTATATGCTTGCTCCTTTCTTTCTTGCTGTCTTTCTGAACCTTTCCTGATAAGTTTTAATGCTGTTCTTTTCAAACTTGTGATTGAAAATTTCCACCAAGTATGAGCCCTTGAAATGATTCACATGGAAGTAAATAGGATTAAATTGAAAGGTGTTTATATCTTTCTCATGCTCCACAGAAAGAATAAATTTCATTGTGTCAGATTTGCTTTTTGTTATTAATTTAACAGCCATCATGCTGTAAAGCTTTTGCTTTTAAAAGCATCAAAGGAAACAATTTATGCAGGGAGGTACTTTAAGAAAGCCCTGCATAAAGAGTCTAGCTCAGAGAATGCTTTTGAATGCAGGGCATAATGGCCCCACAAATTGTCACTTGGTATGCAGTCTACTATCTTTCAAGTTACCCATATAACTGGTAGAATTTTTTTCACCCTGAAGTTTTCCAGCCACAGCTTCCCTGCACTTGTCAGTCATAGCTGCTCTGGAACTGAAACATTAAGTCTGTCTGATTGGCCATTAAGGAGAGAGCAACAGAACCATCTATTCCGCTAGATGGGTTTTAAAAAATCCATTTACAAGGATCTGCAAAGAAAGGTGTGTAGTGATTGAAGATCCTTAAAATTTGAAGCCTTGAACCAATGAGAAGGGGAAGTCTCGTACTGCCCCCTGCTGTTCCCTTATTTTAGTTAAATTACAGCAACTTCTCTGAGAAAGGGGTATTATTATTATTATTAACAGTATTTATATACCGCTTTTCAACTAAAAGTTCACAAAGCGGTTTACAGAGAAAAATCAAAAAACTAAATGGCTCCCTGTCCCAAAAGGGCTCACAATCTAAAAAGATGCCAAGGAATACCAGCAGACAGCCACTAGAACAGACAGTGCTGGGGTGAGGTGGGCCAGTTACTCTCCCCCTGCTAAAAAAAGGAGCACCCACTTGTATGTTTATCCTAGAGCTCTATCATCTCACAATGCTTTCAAATAAATTTTGCAAACTGGATTTAAAGTTGGTTAACTAATAGATGTGTTTGTTTCACAGACAACTGACATTTATCCATGTAGGATAATTCCTAGAAGGAAGAAAAACACTATCACCTTATGGAACTTACTTCTAGGAAACAGCAATGTCACTGCAAGATGGTGCCCCCCCAAAAAGACCCATTAGAAATTCTAGCCCAAAAAGACCCATTACAAATGAGCCTATAACTACTAAGGCCAGCAGGATCTAAATATGGCTTTTTAAGTACGGGATTCACAACCACATCCTTCAAGGCAGTATCATATAAGTTAAATTATCTGGCATGCTGACCAAGGCAGCCAGCTTCTTATTTTTTAGCTGTTATACTGGTCAAGAGGGCCAAGGATCAAGAGGTCTTTGATGGATGGACTCTCCAAATTCCTTGGCAGCATCATTAGGCAAAATCAACTGAGGTTCCTTCTAGTACTGTAGATGTCTGATACAGTTGATGTTCCTTGAGCTGGCAAGAGTGGTTGACCTTTTCAAGATGGCTTACGACGCAGCAATGCCAAAATGGCTTCCACCACATCCAATGGCATGGGAAGAGCAGTTGCAGAGGTCTCCTCTGGGTAAGGGAATATTAAGCCCAGGTCTGCGCAGACCCATAATGTGAGATCAGGTTCAGGAAGGAGTTTAAGATATGATGACCACTGCTACTGCCAAACCCACCCCATCTAGGGACCTGACCTGCCCATCCCCCACCCCATCTTTGTCCAGTTTCGCCCCTCCCTTTCTACCCTCCCCCAATCCCCTCCTGCTGACTTACCTTAATTCAGGGCTCTCCAAACCCCAACCCATGTTTTGATCCTAGTTTTGGAAAAAAGCCCCCACCCCATGAGTGGCACTTAATGTTCTGCATCCCTATACCTAGATCAGCTTGAAAGAAACACAGCAGCGTGGCAGAACAGTAAGTGCTACACCGGACAGGGAGAGTTTTTTGGGATGCAGGGGTTTCCAGTTTGGAGACCGCTGATTTAGTTAATTGATCTGCTGCATGATTTTTATACAATTAGTTATTCATATTTGTATCTCTTTCTAGTATTTGTTTTATGTTCTTGTATGCCACACTTTGGTTGATGAAGTGTGACATAAAAATCCATTAATAAATAATAAAAAATAAATCCAGTCTAATCCATAACTCGAATTATGGTTATGCCAGTTGAACTTCATAGTTGAGGAGAAGTTTGCACCTAGATCTTTCACATCTAGAATCAGTACTCTATCTACTGCATTATACTTTTCCTTGTGCATCTTACACTCTATACTTTTGTTTTATGGGCAATTTTACACAGACATTAATAACTTAAATTTTGGCTAACCTGTTCCTCGCTTTCCTGATTGCCAACTAGAGCAAGTAGTTTTGTTTTAATCTCAGTAGTTACCTACACAAAACAAATATTTTAGTTTTACAAATTAGAGAGCTTTCACTGCATTACTCTAGAAGATGAAAGAGCATGGATTTGGCCAAAACGTCAGATATTAATCAAGATTAGGATTGGAGGCTATATGTATTCAATACACAATTCCATATGAGTTCTGTTGTAATTATATACTGATTAATATCTCTTATTACAATGAGTCATCCAAGATAAATGAGCTTCCTCTGGGTGATATTTCTTCATTACCCTTTATTCTTTTCTTATTTCATTGTGATCTATTTATAGAAACCATTAACTTTGTCACCTGTGTTCTGTTATTTATCTGGAAAGCTTGAACTGTAAAAAAAGAAAAGGAATCCTGAAATATCATACTATGTCCCTGTTCTAGCAACATACTTATATACAGTGAAATATATTTGTATGGCTATAGTTTTTTGTTCACTAAACACAGCTTTGGTTAATATTCAATTCAATTCAAAAACCTTTATTGAGCATTAACAAGCAACCAAACAAAACAAATGAAAAGAAACACATAAACATACAGGGAAAAAAGTAATATAAGCAGACTGTCTAAAAAGTGGAATCGTTAAAATAAATGGTAGAATAAATTCTGCGTCTTGTTAAAATGTCAATCATTAATATTATTTACAGGGATGCACATTCCACAAGGAACTCTGAACAAGCTTTATTGAAATGACTGAAGTTTTATATGAACTGAAATTAATGAGACTGTGCTCTTGTGCTGTTGCTTTCTTTTCAGTGAGATCTGTTCAGCAGAAGTTTCCATAGAATTGTATCCATAAGATACATGTCTGATCCAAGCCTTACCCAGTGTTGGGGACATGAAACTCGGCTGGCCAAGCTGGTGCATCCTGCAGCATACTAACAACCTGGCCAATGCTTCCCACAGCGGCCCAGAATGACAGGTCTTTTAGCAACACTTTTCATGCCTCTCTGCTCAGCCCTGATGCCTGCATCAGGTGCTGGTCAAGTGGCCATTGCACAGCTGCTGTTGGGACTGCCCAAGCCCCTGGTAGAAGGGAGGACACAGTGACAGGAAGTCAGGCATGGTTGCTTATGAGAGCAAGGGCCTGACAGCCTGTCGCCCCACAGAAAGCTCTAACCAAGATGCATTTCTTTGTACTATTTGATTTCTTCTAAGCAAAATGATGAAATCCCTTATTTGATGTATCCTTTTTCTCTGTCTCTCTCTCTCTCTTTCAGTGGTTCTTCAGGTGTGCAGTCTCGTCCTTTATCCAATCAAGTTCATTGAAACTGTCAATTTGAGAATATACCATGAGTTCAACTGGGGCTATGGCCTAGCTTGGGGTGCGACAATATTTTCATTTGGGGGCGCCATACTTTATTGCCTGAACCCTAAGAACTATGAAGACTACTACTAAAAGGAGCTATTTTTGAAAAAGAAACCGAATCACACAAGGATTGTTCTGTCTTTTCTAACACAGTGTTTTTAGAACTTTTGAAGAGTGTCAAACAGTCTACTCTCTTGATTTATCAGCCTTTACCCTTTTTGACTACAAGTACTGCAAGAAGTATTTTAACATCCCTTGAAAAATTGCAGAAATCACACCTGCTGATCAACACCTAGGCAGATACTATAAGCAGCTGATACATACTTTGGGTTTTCTCAGTTCCATAGGAGAGGTTGGCAGCCATTGTAAAAAACTAGTTGGAATGAAAATATGACATCAACATCAGCAATATCCTGCAGGGGAGTTGTTGGCACAAGAGTTGTGTTCAAACTTCTTTTTATTACACATGATAGAAATATTCTAGTGGGTCGTCAACCTGTGCCACTGTGTTGCATTGGCCCTCAGGGACTTTTGCTGAAATAAAGTGACCAGATTCTCAGAAAAGTGAATATAACTGATAAATGACTTCCTTTAGTACGTACGTTCAACAAGTTCCTGACAACAAATGACAAGTTTGTGCATTTGGCAATCCACATTTTCCAGCCAGCTGTGGGATATCAGGATGTCACACTTGGAAACGCATTCTTCCAATTATGTGGTTGAACATTGTGTCTCAGCTGTAACCAAGTAGTGGAAATCATGCAGAGAAGGACACTGAATCTGTTGTCTCCCTTGAGAAAATTAAAAAGAGAGAAAGAGAATACATGCATGAACTGCATTTGTCCTGAGCATCTTTTGATTTCCAAACACTGTGGTAAAGTTTCCATAAGCAACAAGCCCAACTATTTTTTATAGAAGACATTTGTTGGTAGGAAATTACTATAAAAGACAAAATTATAGAAAGGACGTACGGCATCTGAAGCTAATTCTGAATGTGGGGGTTGTAATGGCAAGAGCTCTAAGTGAATTTAGATTTTCAACAGTCTTCTCTGAGTATTGGGTAGGAATGCAGTCTTTTCATTTGTTCATATATTGCATGATCTATAACTTGATACAAAAGCAGACATGCTTGGGATGCAGTGAATTGACTGCTTCTGTGCCACTGAAAAACTAAAAAACATCAGGATGTCAATTTGGCAAATAACTTAATAATGGTGATAGAGGCAAACATAAGGCTAATGTGATGATACGTTCTTTATCATTCATTGTAAAATGGAAGCATCTATCAAACTGAATATATTGTTAGGACGGAGTGAAAGAAATATAGTTTTGATTCTCAAAAGACAACTTGAATCACAGGATTGCTTATTCATCTACTAAGCTTTTGTCAAACAGTGGGGGGGGGGATATTTCAGTGCATGTGACCTTGAAACAAGAGCAGAAATGTTGCCTTGGGGGCAGTGCAGTCAGTATGGCAGGTGCCAAAATGGCAAGTGCCCCATCTCCCTTGCTGCCAGAACCATTTTGGGTAGTGATAGCAATGCGTTGTGCATTGCCATTGCTGTCCCAAATGGCTCTGATTATGATGAGGGGCCACTTACAAGGCGCACTGTGGCACCTTCCATACTTAATGCGCAACCCCCCCCCACACTATGCTTCTGGACAAGAGCGACAATAATAGAGGCTATAGTGAACATTTTTATTGGGATGTCTCTTTAGAAATTGGAGCCACTAAACTAAGGAATGCTTGATATTCTGCAGGAAAGGAGAAATAGTTGGGGGGGGTTGGGTTCTAATGTGAGAAACTGCTGCTTAGATTGGATTTTATTTAAGACAGGGGTGTCCAAAGATTTTGGCAGGAGGGCCACATCATCTCTCTGACACTGTGTTGGGGTCCAGGGGGAAAAAAGAATTAATTTACATTTACATAAGTATACATAAATGAATATATTAAAGATGAACTTATATGAATGAATGAATGAAGGTCTTACAATAGCTCAAAGCCTATAAAAGACCTTGCACAAAGCAAGGCTGGCCTTTCCTTTGCTGCTGCTACTGCATCACAGATGTGAAACAGCAAGCAGTGGAGAAAGCCCTCATCCCACAGCTCACGCGAGAGGTCAAACAGTTGCCCTCACGCTGAGAGTGGTTGCGGACCAGTGCGGACTCCAACAAATCTCCAGAGGGCCAGAGATTCATTGGAGACTGGGGGCTCCCTGAGGGCCACATTGAGAGGCCTCGAGGGCCGCATGTGGCCCCAGGGCTGGGGTTTGGGCACCCCTGATTTAAGACAACAAAAGTCCAGTGAATGTTTCTTTTCCAGGGACTAGGCAAGCACCTAATTATTGAAAACAAATGATTTCAAACAAATGAAATGAACAAACAAATCCTACAAGGAACTTGGGCTGATGCAAGTCTCTTGCGTTGGCCTGAGAGTGTTGCAAAAGTGCCATAAAGCACTTTTGTGCCACACGCTGGGGAGGTAGGCTGGTGCATGAATGTGTGCTGACCTCCCCATGCCGAAGCAGGCCTTGGGGAAAGGGTGAGTTGCGTTGGCCGACCTTGGCTGATGCAGGAGGCTGGAGTGGGTGGAGGGAGGAGGTGGGAGGGAGGTGTTTTGGGACAGGGGGAGGGTGGGTGGCAGGCGAGACCATGGGTGGGCAGGGGGGAGCAAGAGGTGGGGCCAGGATCCAGCAGTTATGCCAAATCTTGACTCTATTCCTGGGCAACCCAGGGCTGCTTGGATTTGCACCACCTTGTCAGATGGTGCAGATTCGAGTGGACCCATTTGGGCCACTGCAGCATGACACAGGGTAAGAGGAAACGTTTCCCCTTGCCTTGAGCTGCGCCACTTTTGGCCCCACACTTGCGCTGGATGCAGCGTAGGCACACCTGCCAGCCTGTTTCCAGCTCAAGTTAGGATTGCAGTCTAAGGCCCAAATCCTAACCAACTTTTCAGCACTGGCATAGCTGTCCCAATGGGACATGTGCTGCATCCTGCAGTTGGGGGAAACTCATGGAATCCTCCTCAAAATAAGGGAACGTTTGTTCCCTTACCTCAGAGCTGCGTTGCCCTTATGTCAGTGCTGGAAAGTGGGTTAGGATTGTGCCCTAAGTGTCATAAGTGTAGGAGACAAACTATTTTTTTCCCCTCCTCCAAATGTAATGGATTGACAGACAGCTATTTCCATCTATCACAGCTCGATTAATTTATTTCTTATCTAAATCTTACCGAAATGATGTATAAAGTTTTAAAGACCCAAGTTAGCGTGGTGGAAATTTTAGATTGATTTACGCTACATAACATTTATTTTTATTTACAATCCACCTATTTGGGTATTTTCAATTACTTCTGAAAATATTTTTATAGAGTGTATAGAGTTCTAATAGACAAATTCAGAAATAATTATTTTTGTTATATGGAAATTAATGTGTACCCTACCATGGACCTCATTTTAGAGCACAGTCTTTGGAATGCTAAAAATGCAGCTCTATTGCCCTGTAATAATTTTACAGAAATTGAGTGTATAGCCAAATTACGTTTTGTATTAAATGCGTAGTTTGGCCTTGAATGTTTATTTTTTTAAGTGTAAATACCAGCTAGTGGGGGGGGGGGGGAATGATTCGGATCAGAACTGCAGCCTGCAAGAAAGGAGTACTTAATAGTTCCAACAAAAATTGCTCTTAGACCCAGGAGGGAAGCTATTGGCATAGATGGGAGCTTTTCTCTTGAGGCTCAAAGCAATTTCAGAGAGACCATTTTTATCAGGACCCCAGTGCAAGGGAAAGAGTTAAATGCCTCTTCCTCAAATGACGGAGTCCCCCTTAGATGCTAGTTCCACTTACAAGGATAAACATGTATATTTAATTCATGGTGTAGTTTGGCCCTAAGACCTCAAAGTAATAAACATCATAGAGAGAGAAAGAGTTATCCCAGAAAACATAAAACAATATGTGTATACATATCATTACTAACAAAGTATGATTTTTAAACAAACAAAACCCAAATATCTGCACTCTGATCTAGCAAAGTGCACCTACAAAAACACATTTCTGGCAGAGGTCAACTTCTGGATTCAACCACCTGCCTCAGGAATAGACAGGTGCTGTGGCATACTTGTGAGGGTATTAACTACTCACATACTTAGGAGCAGGTGCTTCAGTACTACATACAGTGCATACAGTAGAATGGTTTATAAGTAGTATGGTAAGACCCCAGTCCCCAACCCTACTTTATGCTACTTGTGGCGATGGATTGCTGACAAGACTAAACAAACATTTCATATGCACATAATTCCAAATTCATCCAGAAAGTCAGAACAGGAGCATGTTCAGAAGCAAAACTCAGTATTTTTCAATGTGTTGCAAAGGCAGCTGAGGATAGTGAGGGGACTAGAATGTATGTTTACTGTTGATGGAAACTTAAGTTAGTCAACACAGTTTGAATACAGTGCGGCAAGAGTGGCAGCACAATATCACAAGGCATGCTGACATCCCAGCATTGCACTGATGTTAGGTCAGGGCTGGAACACACACAGAGTTGTTAAATTAGACCAGCACTTGGGCTCAAGGACCAGTCCTGTAATATGCTGCCGACACTCACCAAACCACTTGAGGATTCCTGAGAAACAGCATGCCAGGTTAAACCAGGACTGGTCTTTTACTGTGTGAAAAATAGGTACAGTATTACCATAGTCTTGCCCAACCTTTTTCTTTCTGTTTTCTTAAGTGCAGAGTTTTGTGATTCACTTACACCTTTATTTTAAAAAAGAAAGAAAAACAGATCATTCAAGCAGGCCTAGAATTTCAGTACTGAGCTGTAGATTAACGCAATCCAAAGCAGAAGTATCTTTTACCACCTAGGATAAGACACTTTGGACAGGCCACACGTTAATGTTTTACTTGTATTGTTAATACATCATTTGTGTTTGGCTTTATATCACTAGCAGGATCAATTCTCATACAACATATCTATTGTTTATCTTGCAAATACACTCACACACATGCACGCCACGCGCGCACACACAGAGGGAACCAAGCTGCCACCAGGGCTAGTGATTTGTATTTTTAAAGCTTAAAAAATACCGTCCGGTGCTGAGCTGTATCTAGCATCGCTCTTGGATTTCTTGCACAAATACGTTCAGCTTTTGTAAGCTCAACATGTACATTTTAAAGACATAAAATAAATATAGAGAGATTTACGTGTTTGAAATATAAGTGATATATATATATGGATTAGCATGGAAACTGTATATTATTAAACATGCAACGAACCGATTGGTAAGTGAAGTTTAATCTTATGGCTAGCAATGTAATTTATTCAGACTGTATTTTTGTACAGAACAGTGCACACTAACCTATTGCCTCGGTGTCCGCTATAATGCCTAAAACTGTGCCTAGAGATTTCATTTCTGTCTCTCGAGAACAAATGACGAAGGATTCTTCATGCTGTTGATGGTATTCATTTCTTTTGACACTTTTATAATTTATTTTTTTTTAATCTAAATGTATGCGGAGTTTTATTAAAGGATCCATCAAAATGTGGTTCACTTTAGTCATGGGGGGAAAAAAAGTAAATGTACTTTTTTTAAAAAAGAAAAATCAAAACTTGGTGTGTGTGTTTTTTTTCCTTTTTAGCTCATTGTTTTCCTGCCATTTCACAACTTTTGTAGCTTACATGAAGTTGTATGTTTTAAAAAGTAATCCAAATAATAATAAAAAAAATCCTGTTACATGGCTATAATGCACATTTTGCCTTATGTACACATTTTGCCTTCTGGACACATTTTAAACATTACCAGCATTTGTGTTCACTTGTTGTAATGCCATGTATGCCATTGAAATGGCATCAAGCTAAGCACCATATTTTATTCTGCAGGAATACTTGGCAACACTCTTGTTCATTGCCCCTCTTCGGCTAAAAATACATGAACTGTACTTAGAGGCTGCCATCCTGACACCAGCATAACTCCTGAACTGAATAGCAGAAAATGCCAAATCATGGCCAGGGGAACAGAAACTAGCCACTGATTGGTTTGGGTCCTTTTATAACTACAGTTTCTGCCACATCTCATTGAGCGGATTAACTGGCCATTAAACGAGTGGCTGCCTAGTCTCCTGTACTAAGCATTCTTCTTGTGGTTTATATAATTTCCCTTTGGGAGAAGCAAACAGTTAATGCCATTCTTTCAGTCTGTACCACAATAAAGTGAACAAACAGAAGCATGGAAATGCACAGACAGTTGCTATATTTGCCATCGATTTCCCGTTATGACATAGGCAGTCGGGGATTTGAAGGGAGACACAAATTGGATGGGAAATCATCAGTGCTGCAGGAATGGGGATTGTGGTGGCTCTTGAGTTACAGTGATGACTCAGAAAAGGGGGGGAATATCAGTAAAGGAGACTGGATATATAGAAGGTAAAAGATGAGTTGTTCTACAAGTTACCATGGTTCAGTTTTCAGAACTGCTCACCTTGGTTATGATGACATTTTCCAAACTTGGTTTTCAGCCAGATCTGTGTTTTTAGAACTGGAAAAAACTCACATAAACCATTAATCACTCAATTTTAGGGGTGGGAGGAGAAAAAAAACACATTCTTCTTGGTAACGTAGATTAATAGATTTCAGCATTGGCATATTGCTTCATTCTCATAAGCTGAACAAAAAAATATTTCGTTGGTAAAACCTGGACTCGGGTGCTTTCTAGTTTATTATTCAAGGATCACTCCTGATTTTGCAAGGGCTGAAGCATTGGCTTAAAATTGCTTTAATTTGTTCTACTGGACAACCTTAGTCTTGTAGCAGTAAAACTCGTTAAGAATAAGAAAAATACATTTGTCCTGGCCCATAACCCAATCCAAACTAAATTCCCATGCAGTAATGCAGTGGCTCCAGCATGGGCACTGCTGCATCCTACTGGGAAATGTTAGCTGCCAGATGTCTCCTCAGGGTAGGGAGACATTTGTCCCTTTGCCCCTGGATAAGTTACAGTAGCTGCAAAGAGTCAACTCAGAACTGCACCAATGATATTGCTGCAATATTGCAATCTGCAATTGCTGCAATAGTCAGGATTGGGCTGTAAAGCAATGTTCACTAACACTACACTGTTCCAAAGATTTACAAGGTATGGTTTTCACTTAACAGTTTAAGCTCTCATTTCAAAAGCAAGTTTTGTCATGCAACATGATCTAGAAAGAAGTTCCATGCAACCGTTACACAGTTCTGCTAGTAGTGACCAATAAGTAGATACTCTTACCGTCCTATTAAAACAGTTCAGAAACTAGTTGCAAATAGATTAACAGCCAAGACAGAATATATCCTTCTTTCACCTCCCAGGTGAGGTAGGAGAGCCAAGCAGTTGTGGACCTCTCCAGCCCCACAGCCCGGGGCAAAGGTCATTGATGGTGCCCCTCCACAGGATGCCATGCCCCCCACAAATCTCCCCCCCCCGGTACTTACCTGGAGCTCACTGAGCCTTGTGCAACTCCAGGACGCACAGAGGAAGCCTCTTTAGGCTTCCCTGACATCCTAAACTGTTCCGGCAAACCAGAAACACAGTTTCTGACCACACCAGGAGCTTCAAAGGAGGCTTCCATGTGGTCCCAGAGATGCGCAAGGCTTCGCTTCCGGTGGATTTGCCCCTTTCATTTAATGGCAGGTCCGCCACTGGAGCCAAGGCATTGAAGCAATTCCATTCATAGTAAAACTGCCCTTAACTAAGAGCTTTAATGCAGAGGTTCTCAAACTCACAATCACAATCCGCAAGTGGGCCACAATTGCTGTTTTTAGCTTTTCTGAGGCAAGGGGAGCCTAGTAGAGGGGTCTTCAGGCTCCCTGCACTCTCCAGAGGGTTAGTGCTGCAAGGGGTGAGTAGAAAAAAAGCCCCGGTGGCGAAGCAGTTGTGGGAATCACGTGGCTTCCATCCCCCCACTTCTGCACACACTTACAGGGGCCTAAACTCTCCACGAGAGTTTGGGAACTGATGGATTTAATGTAACAAGGAAAGAACTGAAACCATAGTAACATGGTCAGAAAACGAGGCTGGAAAAGTAGGAGAGAGCAGCTGAAGTAGAGCAGTCCACGAGAAAGCAGCTTTCCATTAGGTGACAAAACCTACTGGTGAAGGCAACATTTACCCAGTTTACAATGGGTGTCCCAGCTCATGTCCTGTCCTTTTTCCAGCGGTAACTAGTACTAATAATTTTATTTCAGACATTTCAGGAGCAGACTGATCTGCTAATATATTCCACTGCCCCTTTCAAATGTATTTTGCACCTGTTAGTAAATGAAATTATTGTAATGAATGTCTTGATTGCAAGTTGATGTCCCTGGTGAAACATCTCCTCTCCCTCCTCAGTACCCTCACAAAAATACATAATGATCTTAGCCACACCTTCCCAATTTAATCTTCAGTGCCACATTTTCTTTCTTTGCCCCAAATCACTGAAATGAGAGCAGCTGACAGCCTTGACAGTTTCAAGCCAGTGTGTGAGTACCATAGAACCACACCATAGAGTACCATTCCAATTGTTTCCACTTTTAAATCTTATGAATTAAGGCTAAAAAACAAATATATCTGAGTAATAAGAGAGGACATCACTTTAGATATGGTGAAGTATTGCAAGTAAACATCAAAGTTTTGCGAGGCCACACGGATACTTCAATATCTGCACTCCTAAATGTACAGCCCAATCCTAACCATCATTCCTTGTGCCAACAGGGCACACACTGTGGTTGAGGGGCATTCTGTGGTTGAGGGGCAGTCATGGGAGTCTCCTCAATGTAAGGAAATATTTGATCCCTTACCTTGGGGCTGCATTGCAGTTGCATTGGCACTGAAAAGTTAGTTCGGATTGGGCTGTAAATTATTCTAGTGTGAAGTCTATTGTAAATATAGTTAGTAATGAAACACTGTTAAACATCTTGTCATTTTTCCCTGGGACACTGGAAACATGGAGATAGCTAAGTGAAGTGTTACAATGTGCTTTTTAGCCAGTCCCCCCCCCTTTTTTTTTTTACTTTTCACCCTTTTCTGATGTCTGAATAAAATGAAGTTAATTAATTATTGTGCAATCAAGCCAGCACATACCTCTGTTTTAAGCTAACTAGCTGCACAGAGATTCTGACAGCAAACAGAAAAGTCCCTTTGCTTCTCATAGAGGCCTTGCTTTTGGTAACTGAACAAAAATACAAAAGACAAGATGAAGCAAAGCTGTGTCCATAGCCACTCCCATCTGTGGTTCTCAAAGTATCACTTTTCCAGTAGCTAATTACACGTCAGTCATCTGGAACTCTTAAGTTTCACACATTTTTGCTATCAGCCTAGCATATTAATTGCAGAACCCAAACAAGGAACAAAGGCTGAGCTGTTCAGATGACAAGGCTAATGTGTGGTCTTTTCAAGCCAAGACTAACAAAAAGCAGAAAAAATGGTGCTCTTTGTGGAACTAAGGCAGCAGCTGACCTCGTTAAACTAAAGGCAGAATACTTTTTTTCCCCCCTAAGGGAAAGAAATAGATTTTCCCCAACCAAGCCTCTCAAATGTTTTGAACATTAATTTCTGGGTTTTTTAAAATTAAATACATAACAGAATTGCTAAACTAATTACACACACACACAGTGAATACATTTGTGTATTTTCACACTGTCCATACATATGTAAGCATGTGTAGATTTGCATGTGAAAATGCAGTGTATTTCAGGGGGTTTTAACCCATCTTTGATTCAGGAACAGTTCTGCTGTTATTAAGAATATTATTAAGACTTTATAATTAAGGGCCCAATCCTATCCAACTTTCCAGCGTCAGTGCAGCTGCAATGCAGCCCCCAGGCAAGGGAACAAATGTTCTCCATAACGGCTATATCAGGGCTGGAAAGTTGGATAGGATTGGGCCCTAAGGCTACAATCCTATACACGCTTTCCTGGGACTAAGCTCTAATGAACACAATGGAACCAACTTCTCAGTAGACACACCTTGAATTGCATTGTATGAATATACCATTACATACCAAGAATATTTATATACCATTTTTCAACCAAAAAGTTCACAACAAAATAACATAGCAAAATAACATTACATAGCAAAATAAATACTGTACAGGCAGGATGAAACTGCTTGCCCAAGGTTATCACTTAAGGGCAGAAAATGATTCATAATTTCATTTGTTATTGCAACTCTGGAGGTACCATCTGGATCATCCACCACGAACACCAACTTGTCTGGGATCATCTTGGAATTGGCCTCAGAGCCATGCCACTGAAGCCATGGGGAACAGGCTATGTTTACTCCTGGAGGAGGGAAATACTTTCCGAGATAAATGCTCTCTCTTTATTTTAAGTCTGACTTCAGCCTGAGGCATTTTGATTATCTGTAGATATTTTTCAGTAATAATGAGTTCTGCTACACAGGAAGCCCTGACTAAGAGAAGGAGAAAAGAGATTGTGTCTTCTGTCCTTGGATTTTTTTGCTAATGGGACTGCACATTGGATGATGTGTGACATACTGACAATGGAGAGGCCCTCCCTTTTAAGCAGAATCCTTGTTAAAAAGAATTGCTTGTTGCTGGCATTTCTGGAGGGGGGGGGGCAAAATGCTCCGTTTCTTCAATTTTTTTCAGGGTTAAAGATAGTTTTAAAGACCTGCTTCTAGGTTTCTTACTCACCCCAGAATGCATCGGTATAACTATACCACGTTCAGCCACTAAATGGGGTGAATAATGGAATCTAATGGAATAATTTCATTCCATTAGATTCCATTATTTTTACCCCATCTAGTGACTGAATGCAGTATAGCATTTATACCTTGCTATAAGGCATTTAAAGGTGGTTCCTGATATCCATTGATTTTGGTATCTACTGGGGGTTCCAGAGCAGAACCCTAGTGGATACTGAGGTCCCACTGTATACCTGTAGATTACAGTTGTCTCAAACACAGAGCCATAGTAAATAAGATGCAAATGCTGTTGTTCAATTTTTGTCTCTTTCTCTCTTGGTGAAAAATAAAACTACAGACAGAGACCGATCCATCACCAGGAGTTGATTGTTACAGCCTGACCCTATGCATGTTTAGAAATAAGTTTCACATACTTCAGTAGAGCTTACTGCAAAGTAAACATGCCTAGGATCACAGCCTTTATTGCAAAAGCCAAGTACAGGCAAACTTAGTAAGTGGCTTTTTACAAGCCTTCATTTTAATTTTAATTACGTATTTGTTTTTTAAAAGCAATGTTTCAGGGTTATTAAACCATGGATAATGTAAGACATTTAATATCAGAAATCATGAAAAGATGTGGTTTTGACCCTTTAAAAGAAAGTCTTCAGACTGTAAAAAAGCAGATCAATGGGATGAGCTAGCCAGCAATTTACAGAAACAAAAGAATGAACAGTTGTGGCTTATTTAATTGACAAAAGTTTGGAGGGATGACTGTATATCATGTAATAAAATAAGCTCCTGTTCGCTGTGTATTAATAAATGTTTGAACAGCTTTACTCAGGATTAACTGTCTCCTGCATCTGAGCTTGCAGTAGCGAGGCACAGAAGTCATTCAGATGTACGTGTCTGGGGCAGATCAAAATCAACGGAGTATGACAACATACTGGCGACAAAGCATGTCGGTGTTTGTCATCTCGACAATTTACAGGCTTGGTATAATTAGACAGCATGCTACAGAGGTGCTAGAGAAAAGGTCCGGGAATCTTCAACAGCAGTTCTTCAACAAGCTCAGTTCTTTAGCTTGCCTGTTGTTAATAAAGGTTGCTAATAAAATGTTGGGGGGGGGAACATAGTGCATGAAGGATATGGTTATAATACCACTTGTGAGTGGCATAGATCTCTTCCCCTGACCACATCATGCAAACATTCAAAATTATATGAGCCAACTACATAAGGAAATGTCAGAAAATAAAGCAGAACCTCATCTGAATGGCATGAGCAGGAAATGGAATGTATCTAAACAGTAAATTAATACCACTTATGATGTGTCAGCCATATGTACAGGGTATGTACATTGCCAAGTTCTATACCCTGAGAGTTAAAACTACTCCACCTTTTTACATTTATGTTGGAAAACAGTCTGCTCTTCCCAGGCCTAGAGGTAAATGAAATTTTGTAGGCTAAACCAAGTTACTGCAACAGCATTACAGTCTCGGCTGTTTCTAATCTTACACAGGAAGGATACTCATGGTTCCACAAGGCATATTTTTTTCTTCCTGTTACAAGACAACCTTGCAGGAATGTGGCTTTATAAACCTCTACTAAAATCTCTGCTGGTGAAGAATCATATTTTCGCAGGATATGCAAGACAGCAAGGAAGTTATGGAACAAGTATTTGAAACCAACCACAGAGAACAGTGGATGCAATCCAGTTGTGTACTAATAAACGACATGACAAAATAGTTACTCTGTATTGAAGTGTTTGAAAGAAAAACCACATGCTTATAAATGATGCCATTTGCTGAACATAAAATGCGAAATACAACTTTCCTCCCAGAAGTGGGTTGCAATCACATTTGTTCACTTTTCTGAGGCACAGGGAGTCCAGCAGAGGGCTCCGAAGGCTTCCTGCACCCCCTGAAGGGCTGGTGCTGCGAGGGGTGAGTATTTTTCAAAGGCCTTTCTTTCCCCGGTGGTGGAGCAATTGTGGCAATCACGTTGCCCCCATCCCCCCCTGCCCTCCTGCACACACTTACAGCAGCCCAAACTCTACATGAGAGTTACAAAGCTGTTGGAATATGGAACTGGTTGTTTGGCAAACATACATATATGTAATATGCATATTACATGTGTGTATTACTATGTATATTACACATGCATATTATGCATATGTAATACGCTGGCCTGGTGTTTGAAGAAAAGGGATGTTCCAGTCAGGGCATGTCCTATGCATATTAGTGACAGCCCAATCATGTCCAATCCCCCTCCACAGCATACATCTGCATCAACACAAACGTGCTGCATGCTCTGGTGGGGATGTGAGATCAGGAAGCTTGTCCCTTACCCCTTCATAAGCCTATGGGTCTCCTTGGATCTGTGCCAGCTCTATAGCTGGTGCAAGTCTGAGACAGAGGTGTGTGTCGGTGGGCTCTGAGGGAGATAACATCAGCACAAGTTGCTTGTCCTGGAACACACTCCCTCCTGTTTCTGACATGCCCCATTCCTCCACCTGATCAGTAGCAACCCATGCACCCTGCCAACTTACCAATATCAGCAGGTCTTCTTGCCACCACATGTGAGGTCCTCCTTGTCATCTGTGGCAACAGTCTGGAAGCATACTGTATAGGATTGGGCTATAAGATTGTTTTCATTTTAATGTTGTATAAGATTGGCATAAGATTGGGCCATAAGTGGTTTCATTTTAAAGTTGCAGCTGCCTTGAGCTTCCTGTTGGGTTACAAAAGTCAGGATATATATGTTTTAACATAGATAATTATGAACACTGGCTTACTGCCTTACCCGGTTTCTCGGTCAGGCTTCTGGACTGACAGCACAATCCAATGAATGTCTGCTCAGAAGTAAGAGCCACTGTGTTCAACAGGGCTTATTCCCAGGTTTGAGTGGTTAGGATGAACACTTTACAGTCTTGAGAGCTTTTGCAGCTGTGACTGGCTCTAAAGGTGAGAGGAAGGGGCTGCTTTACACCTGCAGCCAGGACCCTAAAGAAACTTTGCAAACCAGAAGTGGGTTACAATGGTTATTTTTTCAATTTCTACACCTTGGGGAGCACCGCAGAGGCCCTCCCCCAACAGTGACACGATCCTGGGGATCATGTTGCTGCATTACCCCCTTCCTGTCTCTTAAAAAGGTGAAGGCAGAGGTCCTCACACTGGGGCATTGTGATGTCTCATTTTGAGAACCTCTAAATTAAGCTATGGATTATGTCTAAATATGAACTATTTTGAATCAGTCATAGCAAGAATTCTGTGGGGTTTATTTCAGTTAACTAGCTACTAGCACTGCTTTTTCACTGCAACTGAACATGCAGATAAACTTCAGGAAATTAGCCTCTTCTCTGAAAACAATATTTAATTCTTCCCTTATCACTTTTAAACTTTTTTTAAAAAAAATTTTAAGCATATGTTAAAATTGGTTCTGAGAGGCAAAACCATGAGCTGCTGTTTTGGCAGATTACATTTTTGAAAACTGCTCTCACAGCAAATAATTGCTTGGGAAAATGATAGCTGCTTCCCCACTAACTCTTTGCTCATAAACCTTTCTTCACTCTCTTTCTGAGAAGTGCCCAAATAACATTATCAACATCTGTTCCTGTGTTTGTGCGTGTTGTTCATTCATTTCTTTCAGATCTAATTGGAAGAGATTTTTAAAAGATACAATGCAACTACAGCACCAGCCTATTGAGAGAGTGGCAGGCAAAGCACTAATTAAGCCTTTTTAGGTGTCCTGTATCCTTACTATTTGCTGTTTGCAGGTTCACACCATTTATTGCTTCCTGTTGAGCAATAAATGCCTGAGGTTTAGTGTTGTGTTGTATTGGCAACCTTCAGTCTCGAAAGACTATGGTATCGCGCTCTGAAAGGTGGTTCTGGCACAGCGTCTAGTGTGGCTGAAAAGGCCAATCCGGGAGTGTTGTGTTGTATAGTTTCCTAATTGCTCCTTGAATAAACTCTATTCAATGCCTCAGTATCATTTTTGTTTGGGGGGGGGCGCTTAAATTACAGATTTCTTCTCATTATGTTTTCATTCTTCATAACTATTTGCTATTTTAAAAAGAGATACCAGTAACAGGTTCTTCTCTAATCTCCCATCCATATTCAATAGGAAGGAATAAAATGACCTGAAACTGCAAACAACAACTGAAGTTGTCAGGGATCTTTTCCCAATGGGACTAATATTTGTAAACATTATAGGAAGATCCTGGTCATAAGAATGGGCATTGCTGGACAGAATATTGAAGTGGTTTGTGGTCCCTTCATTTTAATACTGCTTTCACTTAATTGTGGAGACACGGGCTGCAATTTCCTGAGAGTAAGCCCCATTGAACAAAATAGGACTTACTTCTGAGTAGACCTGGTTAGGATTGTGCCCACAGTGTCTTAAGTGCTAAAAGTTATAGTGTAAGAAGCAACCAATCATTCAATTACAGCAAGTGGGAACAAGGCAATCATTTTGGAAGACTGACAAAATATTTTTATTGCACTTATATTCCAGTTTTCTTCTAACATGGAACTCAAGACAGTGTAATGGGGGTTTCTAGGTAGTCACCCAGGCAGGCATTGACCAAACCTGTTTCAAAGTTTAATTTGCCCATAGGCTGTCACCTTGCAACCTGCTAGTAGTAAAAGGTATGGCTTATACATACAGTTCTATCCATACACAACAAGTGTTGGCCTTAGATGGAGTTGTGCATCTCTGTCCATATCAAAATCTATATATCTAGCCAGTTCAGCAGGCTGTATTAGGCTGCCCAGGCAAAAGCCTGCTTCTATACATGGCTTTCTGTTGTTCCTTTAAGACTGTTAGATGATTGTAACAGACTAACAAATGCACTTTATAAAAGTGTTTCCAAAGAGATTACCACACAATCACAGTTTTCAGGCTGTACACCACCTTGGATTGTAGGAAAGAATGTCTCTTTGTTGGATGACAAATGACACAATCCTATACTTTGTTTGCACCAGCAGAGTGCATGCTTTGCTGGTACAAGCTGTTGAAAATGGGCTGTTTATGCATGTTGCAACAGCATAGGAGTTAGCAATGGTGGGAAGCTCTGCACCATCCTGGTGCATGTTGGAGCAGATAAGCTCTATGCCAGGCAGTGGAAGAGGAGGTGGGGGGAGAATGAGGGGGATGGGTAGCTTGGGTCATTGGTGGGGGCAGGATTGGTGGTACTAGCATGCACTGCATCTTATCCACCTTCTCAGGCCAAATCCACCAACATGGATCAACTCAGACTTGAGCTGGTGGTTTAACAAGCGCAGGTCTGAGTAGGCCCATTGCCAAAGCTGGGGCTTTTCCTAGGGCAAGGGAACAAATATTTCCTTACCTCAAGGAGACCTACAGATTGCAAAATTCCCTTTGGGATACAGTGCTGGCCCTGCTATATCAACGTGGGCAAATTTCAGCAGAATTGGGCTAAAAATAGGACTTATGCAGGGTTTTCTGTCATTTGGGTGTTTTGCTTTTTTGCTTATGTTTTTGTGTGTGCAAATACCTTCATGTTGACATGACATTTCCTTTGCTTGAAAGGAAACAAGGGGCAGAGTTGGGATATGCCTTATCAGGGAGGAAGGAATTTGGAAGAAAAAGTTCATAGTGGAAAGAACACTCTGCTAAACAAAAATTATGCAAGATTTTTCTTTTGTGCTTGATTCGTGTTTGCTTTAAGAACATAAGAACATAAGAACAGCCCCACTGGATCAGGCCATAGGCCCATCTAGTCCAGCTTCCTGTATCTCACAGCGGCCCACCAAATGCCCCAGGGAACACACCAGATAACAAGAGACCTCATCCTGGTGCCCTCCCTTGCATCTGGCATTCTGACATAACCCATTTCTAAAATCAGGAGGTTGCGCATACACATCATGGCTTGTACCCCATAATGGATTTTTCCTCCAGAAACTTGTCCAATCCCCTTTTAAAGGCGTCTAGGCTAGACGCCATCACCACATCCTGTGGCAAGGAGTTCCACAGACCGACCACACGCTGAGTAAAGAAATATTTTCTTTTGTCTGTCCTAACCCACCCAACACTCAATTTTAGTGGATGTCCCCTGGTTCTGGTATTATGTGAGAGTGTAAAGAGCATCTCCCTATCCACTCTGTCCATTCCCTGCATAATTTTGTATGTCTCAATCATGTCCCCCCTCAAGCGTCTCTTTTCTAGGCTGAAGAGGCCCAAACGCCGTAGCCTTTCCTCATAAGGAAGGTGCCCCAGCCCCGTAATCATCTTAGTCGCTCTCTTTTGCATCTTTTCCATTTCCACTATGTCTTTTTTGAGATGCGGCGACCAGAACTGGACACAATACTCGAGGTGTGGCTTTACCATAGATTTGTACAACGGCATTATAATACTAGCTGTTTTGTTCTCAATACCCTTCCTAATGATCCCAAGCATAGAATTGGCCTTCTTCACTGCCGCCGCACATTGGGTCGACACTTTCATCGACCTGTCCACCACCACCCCAAGATCTCTCTCCTGATCTGTCACAGACAGCTCAGAACCCATCAGCCTATATCTAAAGTTTTGATTTTTTGCCCCAATGTGCATGACTTTACACTTACTGACATTGAAGCGCATCTGCCATTTTGCTGCCCATTCTGCCAGTCTGGAGAGATCCTTCTGGAGCTCCTCACAATCACTTCTGGTCTTCACCACTTGGAAAAGTTTGGTGTCGTCTGCAAACTTAGCCACTTCACTGCTCAACCCTGTCTCCAGGTCATTTATGAAGAGGTTGAAAAGCACTGGTCCCAGGACAGATCCTTGGGGCACACCGCTTTTCATCTCTCTCCATTGTGAAAATTGCCCATTGACACCCACTCTCTGCTTCCTGGCCTCCAACCAGTTCTCAATCCACGAGAGGACCTGTCCTCTAATTCCCTGACTGTGGAGTTTTTTCAGTAGCCTTTGGTGAGGGACCGTGTCAAACGCCTTCTGAAAGTCCAGATATATAATGTCCACGGGTTCTCCCGCATCCACATGCCTGTTGACCTTTTCAAAGAATTCTATAAGGTTCGTGAGGCAAGACTTACCCTTACAGAAGCCATGCTGACTCTCCCTCAGCAAGGCCTGTTCGTCTATGTGTTTTGAGATCCTATCTTTGATGAGGCTTTCCACCATCTTACCCGGTATGGATGTTAGGCTGACCGGCCTATAGTTTCCCGGGTCCCCCCTCTTTCCCTTTTTAAAAATAGGCGTGACATTTGCTATCCTCCAATCTTCTGGCACCATGGCCGTTTTGAGGGACAAGTTGCATACCTTAGTCAAGAGATCTGCAACTTCATTCTTCAATTCCTTAATAACCCTTGGGTGGATGCCATCAGGGCCCGGTGACTTATTGATCTTTAATTTATCAATGAGGTCTGAAACATCTTCTCTTTTAACCTCTATCTGACTTAACTCCTCGGTCAGGAGGGGCCGTTCGGGCAGCGGTATCTGCCCGAGGTCTTCTGCCGTGAAGACAGATGCAAAGAACTCATTTAATTTCTCTGCCATCTCTAAGTCTCCTTTTATCTCCCCTTTCCCTCCCTCACCATCCAGAGGGCCAACCGCTTCTCTGGCGGGTTTCCTGCTTCTAACATATTTGAAGAAGCTTTTATTATTCCCCTTAATGTTGCCGGCCATGCGTTCCTCATAGTCTCTCTTGGCCTCCCATATCACCTTCTTACATTTCTTTTGCCACAGTTTATGTTCCTTTTTATTCTCCTCATTAGGGCAAGACTTCCATTTACGGAAGGAAGCTTCCTTGCCCTTCACAGCCTCTCTAACTTGGCTGGTTAGCCATGCGGGCACCCTCCTAGATTTAGTGGAACCCTTCTTTCTTTGCGGTATACACCTCTGCTGGACCACTATTACTGTTGTTTTAAGCAGCCTCCATGCACTCTGGAGAGACTGGACTCTTTTTACCCTCCCTTTCAACCTCCTTCTAACCAGCCTCCTCATTTGAGGGAAGTCCGCCCGTCGGAAGTCAAGGGTTTTTGTTCGAGATTTGCCTGGTATTCTTCCCCCAACGTGCACGTCAAAACGGATCACAGCATGATCACTGTTCCCCAATGGCTCAGTAACGTTTACATCTCTAACCAGGTCCTGTGTACCGCACAATATGGCGTACCGCTTTGATGGCTGACAGGTAACAAGAAAGTTTTGAATTTTCCATTCCTTTCTTTGGTAGCCTTTACAGGTTTTTCATACTCATGTCACAGCATTTTCCATTGTGAATCTTGGTGCATTTCTCTTGCAGCTTTAGGATTATATATAATGTTGAATATGATATAGAGATGAGAGTCAACTAGATAGATGTGCAGTTCTGGGTAATCTGATAAAACCAGTAAACAAAACAGAATAGAACTGTGGATGATAGTTTGAATTAATGTTTTATGCAAATCTTTTATGTTAATATATGTAAATTAGGTCTTTTTCTCTTCAGAAACTGGCAGGTTTGGAGTCTTTGTTTTTATTAGTAGTATTGCAGTGGTCTTCTGAGCAGTATTTCAACTCCTTTTTAACATATCACTTTCATATTTAACTGGCTCTTCTTCAATAATGAATGTAACTATTTTGTGATTTATGAGTACAAGTTTTCAGAACTATAGACTGACCTCGGTTGCATCTCTTCACATGAAGTACTAAGTCTTTTCAAGATAGTACAGCACATAATCTAATCAATGGGAACATTCAAATTAGTCCCAGTGAAACTCAAGTCAACCGATCCATAAGGAATCCCTGTAGCCCCAGAGCTAATTTGTTCAGCAAAAAGATATTTCTCTTAACTGTACCAGTGAAATGAAGTACCTGGAACTTTGTTTCAGAGGATTCATCTTATGTGGAAGTCTAATTCTACAGCTGACATATATAAAATATGACTTCATTGTATGTTTTCCTTGGTAAGACAGTAAAATGGAGGAAAATCTTGACAAAAACCACCAGGCACTGCACTGGTAACTTAGCAGTACATTATAGACTTCGTTCCCATTTCTACACTGCAGCTAAAATGCCTAGGGAAGCATATTGTAAGGGAGAGCACCTCTGAGGTAGCAGTTGATGAGAACTTTTCTTTCACAAGGCCATGTTGCTGTATTATTTATTCATTTGTCACCTTTATAACCTGCTCTTGCTTCAGGGAACTTAGGGCAGCATCTGTGTGATTCATTTCACTGGAACAGCAACCCTGTGAGAACCCTGTTAGGTCGAGATTTTAGCCATCCACAGAATTTACCTCCTCTACATTCACTGAATCTAGGGAGAGGAAATGGGATAATATCAGCTATGTCCCTGTACCAGTGCACCATTCGCCCATATAGATCCCAGCATTTAATTCTTGTAACATTGAACATATGGAAGGCTCTTCCTTGTGATTTGGAACCCTGGCTGGCCAGAGTTTTAAATCGCTGGAATTCTGCCCATGTTCAGCGCTACAGTCTGTAGGCAAGAGCTGAATGAAGAGATGCCTGAGGAATATAGACCACAGGCATATTGGCAGCAGTAGGCATGAGCAGCTGCACACTGAATGAACTTAGGAAGAGTAATTTCTGAAGGGGACTTTTGACCAAAACCAGCTAGTGAGCTTCATAGTTGACTGGGGATCTTTACTTAGATGTCTTTGTGAGCTTCATAGTTGACTGGGGATCTTTACTTAGTTGGATTCTGAGGTAATTCAGTTCAGAAACTGCACTGGGGAGCAAGGAGGGCAAAAGGCTTCTTCCCTTTTGTGGAAACAGGCAAAGAATCCAAGTGTGAGTGGCTGATTGACACTCACACCATTGACACATGAAGTTTTTATGCATTAGAGACACCACATGTAGACCACTGTAAATTTAAAGTGTTACCCCACTGCAACCACAAGATGCAACATTGGCCTTCCTTTCCTAGCTGTATAGTTTTTTCTCCAAACCGAGCTCCCTTTCTAGTGTGGAAAGAATGGTACAGGAATGCTCCCTGTTTCTGGGGGAGGGGACCTGAAAATGGAGAGTGATTAACAGCCCAATCCTAACCAGACTGTGCAGAACACGCATTCCTCCAGCAGATGTGCTGCTGTGGCCATGTGTGCAGATCGGTAGAGACAACTCCCACCACCGGTAGGTTGGCGGCATGGGTGGGCAGTGGGAGGAATGGGGTAGCGAGGGAGGAACAGGGAAGTGTATGGACAGGAAGAGGGTGGGTGGGAGGCAGAACAGGGATGGAGAGGTGGATCCCAGCAGCACCAGTGGGCACCAAGATCCTAAGACGGTAACTTCTCCCTTTCCCTCTCCTTTACTCTCCTCAGTTCTGCACCGGCAAAATCACTATTGCAGATCTGAGGAGACCCATTGGGTTAGCAGAGGTTTACCCCAAAGTAAGGGAATGAAACTGCCCTCCTCCCCACTGGATGCAGTGCATGCTCTGTTGGCACGGTTGGATCAGTAAGGGGGGGTTTATTTAGAATTTGACTGTAAATGATTGAAGTGGTGGAAGCAGTTTTTAGCAATCAATGCGTGATCTTTCCTTAACAGGTAGTTCATCTGCTACTGAAGGTTGTAGAAGGGCAAGCCAGAGAGTAGTAGTGAGTGTTTGGCTGACATGGTTATAATTACAAGAGGCGAAATAAGGAGAGCCAGTATAGGAGTAGGTGATGTGGGTTTGGATTGGCTGTTCAGCATAGGAATTATAGGGTCTGGCTGACTTTATTATCTAACTCAGTGATTTTCAACCTTTTTCATCTCACGGCACACTGACAAGGCACTAAAATGGTCAAGGCACACCACCAGGTTGTTGACAATTGACAAGGCACACCACGCTGCCAGTGGGGCTCACATCTCCCATTGGCCATATTAATAAATGGCCTTCCCCCAAATTCCTGTGGCACACCTGTGGACCACTCGTGGCACACCAGTGTGCCATGGCACAGTGGTTGAAAATGGCTGATCTAACTTATAGCATTAACACACAAAAGGACAGGCTTGCATATAACTCTCAGTGCTGATTACTGTTCCTTTTTACCCTACAGAGGCTCTATCATAAATAATATGCTTCGGCTTTCCATGTTTACCTGATAGAGACCTGATACCTGTGTTTCCCAGTACTATTTTTGATAAATCATTGACTTAGAGAGGTGGTAACTTGTTGAGCTGCTACTCCTCAGGATTCAGGTCCCTCCCCGGAAGGTAAATCTCAGGGCAGACAGTAGATACATCTTGTCTTTAGTGCTCATGCATATAAATGCAGGTGCATGAACATTGCGGCACCATTTGGTACACCACAGTCATTTCACACTTTGCAGTTGCTGAGCTGTATTTTATAGCTTGGGGATGATTTAAAGCATTATTCTTGTGACTCTTTCCTTGAGATTTTGACACAATCAACTCCATTTAAAAGAGATCTTCATAAATGACATGCCCAGGGACAGATTCCGTTCAAAGCCTTTCAGTGACTAAACTGAAGTCACTCACTTTCATTCACTGCAGTAAATATATATTCTCTAGACGTTGGACAAATAGCTCAGCAAGTTGTGAAAAATCAATGTAAATGGCTCACCTAGGACCATCTACACGCCTAGCTGCAATGGCTTACAGGGACAAATTGGTATTTAAGAAGGCCTGCTTCCTGCTACGTGACCCTGTACTTGCGTCACGCTTTATTCGTCAACTCTGCTATACTCGCCAGACAGATCAATCTTCATATGGCTCCTAAACGGTGTATAGTCTGCATGCAGCTGATTGGTATGATCTATAAAAGCAAGGGGACTATGCGTGTTTCAGATACCACATATTCCTTTAAGCTATTCATAATCCTGACAATTGCTAAATCGGCATGATTTGTGTTCTGCCGAGGTGTATCAATTCTTTAGTATAAAAATTGAGAGTCCAATCCTATCTCCTGCCATGTTATATAATGCAGCTGTACCAAAAAGGCATGCACTGCATGTTAGGGTTGGGGGACGGGGACCTGAAGGCAAATGGGAGGTTCGTGAAAACAGTTTTATTTACTTCCATGTAAGCCTCTGGGTCATGGGTCTTCTCAGACATACACCACCTATTTGGTACCGTTTGTCTGAGAATGGAAAAGGGGCAAGGAGGTTTTAAAATCAGGATATAAGATGCGGTGTACACAACTGCCACCAGATCCAACCTCTCCCTAGTTTGACATGTCCCCAGTTCCTCCCCCAAAATGCCCTGTTCCTCCATTTCCCGGGTCACAGTTCACTGCCTTTCTGGCTTACCTGCACTGGGCCAGGTAATGGTCCTGCTTTTGGGCCTGCTGATGCAACTGCCACTTTGCAATGGCAGCTCAAAAATGGGCACCAGTGGGACACTGGTTTCTTTAGCAGTTTAGCCATGTTTCTTTAGCAGCCAATTTGAGGCAGTGGGACACTGTCCCACTGCCATAAATGGCATGATAGGACTGGGCCCTAATCCACATTTTCCCTTGTGTCATGAAAACATCAAAACAAGACTTTGGTTACAATCCTATACACACTTTCCCGGGAGTAAGACCCATTGGACACAATGGGACTTACTTCTGCATAGACATGTGTGGAATTATGCTGTATTAGGGCCAAATACTTTCATTCTGAATACTTAAAGAAACAAAGAAAATTATTAGGTCATGGTGCTGCTTTCTACCTATCTGAGCACTTAAAGTAAGTTGAAAACCAATCATTTAAGGTAATTTTTTTTTAATTTTTTTTAAAAAATTGATTCTTAGTGACTAGAATTCTGTAATCTACCTTAAGTTCACCCAAAAACTTGGGTTTATAAATCTAACCAAGTTCTGAGTGCTATGTTCCAAGATATTAAGAGCCCAATCCTATGTGCTGGCACCATCATGGGGTGCAGCTGTGCCAAAATGGCCACCACTGTTTCCTGTGGGGCCAGGGAAGTTGCTGGAGGTCTCCTTGGGATAAGGAAACATCAGTTCCCTTACCCCATATCAAGCCCCAGCAGCCCAGATGGGACTACTTGGATCTGCACCAGCTTTTGAACCAAGGAAGCCTGTGATCTGCTGCTATCTCTGCCCCCTCCTGGACCTGATCCACCCTCGGTCTGCCCTTCCTATGCCCTCTTCCACCCCCTCCCTGCCTTCCCCCTGCCCCAAGAAGCCTCCCATCCAAGTGGGGTTACTTATCGCTTAGCACTTGTCCACAGCATCCTGCTGGCACAGAGGCATGGCGCCAACTGGCACCAGCCTCTCTGCCAGCACAGCATGCTCCCCAATGGTGGCAAAGTGCCTTATGGGACTTGCACAATGGTGGTTGCCAAGGCAGTGCATGCTGGCAGTGCAGGGCTGGCAGTGCTGACCTGGCTTAGGATCAGCCTGTAAAGAAAAGATGCTTCAACTAATGCTCAAATTATGGGAGTACTGCTAGGAGGTCAATAAAATCTACAAGTCCTCCTCTGGCTGTCATGCAATTTCAGCAAAATCATGGCTCTCAAGAACCTTCTTAAAACAGGGGCTGGCACAAAAGCAGAGGGAGCACTCCCTCTTGCTCTCTATAGTTTGAGCAATTCTCCTGACCTGCAGGAGTCTTGCCTCTGGAGATAAAGTGAAGAAGAATTCAGGAAGTGCAAGATCAGCTCTCCATTTGGTATTAACTGCGGTGCAATGTAGTTTAGATTAAATGTGAAAGGGTGTTGTATTTTTAAAATATCCTCAAGGCCCTTGGTTAGTGTATATTCATTTACCAGTGTTATTTATAGCTCTCAGGCCAAGAAAAAAAGGAGAGAGAGACATTCTTCTCCTGTTTTTTTAAATCTTAACAAGATTTGTTTGCTAGATGCTAAGGAATAAGCAAGAGCCTCGTTTCATGTGTGCATTTTTTCCTGCAAACTGCAGAGAGATGCTGAATCACTAATAAATAATTCACTTAGGCACCATGTTTGTGGTATGAGCCAATTGCTAAATACAGCAGACACCTCACTCAGCCATTCACCTTGTCCTGCGTCAGGTCAGAGGGAGCAGAGGAAACAGATCAAAAGTGGCAATCCAATCAGGACCAGCATGGCCTTCCTTTATCCACATTTTAGCCAGCTCATCACATTAAATTATTCATACCATGCCAAGTTGCATTAAAGTCCAGAGATATCTCCGTTTGACTGCAGACTGCAGCAAAGGTTTGCAAAGGGATAGTGAATCCTATTGCCAGGAACTTATTTGGCAGCCTTAGCTTTTCCAGACCAATGCTACCTTGGCAACTTCAAAGCAAACTAGAAGTCATAAATAAGGGCTGGATGGGTTGACACAGATATATCGAGAACCTTTGTGTTTTCAGCAATAGTGCAGATGGGAGAATATTGTAAGTGCCATGCCTCCCATTTAGAGTAGGAATATATAGAATCAGAAATAAAGGAGCGTTGAGCTACTTTTCTTTTAAGGTTCAGACTGGTGCTGAGGCATGGTGACCTTTGACCCTAGACTGTAAAACCACTGGATAGCATAGCGACACATGACACATACGATGGTAACAGAAAAAGCTGCTTGATGTTAAGAAAGAATCATTTTGCAAAAGTCTAACCCAAGCTGGGACTTTGGGGCCTCAAAGGCTGTGACGGAAGGTGACAGAATAACCAGGGTGACAGCAACCTGGGTAACATAACATTTGTGCAAAAAGCTTAAAAGCCACATTGCTAAAGCATGGAAACACAGAAAATAGTAAAAAGCAGTCTGAAGCAAAATTGTTAGTTTCACAGAAGTTTTACAGAAGCTGCATAGGCCTCAGAGTCTGGAATGTAACTTAGATAACCAAGTACCAGCAGGAGAGATGGGCCTCATGGCAGAAAATACACTTAATGCCAGAATGCACTAGAGAAACTCTGTAACTTTTATATTTCATACTTTCATGCTGTAAGAGTATAAGTATACATATGGAAACCAAGTGATCCCTTAATACCAATGTACTCAAGGTAACTGGTCACAGTAGGTATACAGAATTAGGCTATAGATGTTTTAGTAAAGCTTTTGAAAACCCCTTTTAATAAAAGGAACCAAAAGCTATGTTGTTGTGTTATGTTAAAGATAAGAGGACTGTATCAGGGCGCACTAAAGAGATGGGTATGCCAAGAAACTGGTCTGAAGTTCTGCCAAAGATGAAGTCTTCACACCTGTGTTTAAGTATTTTTGTACCCTCTTTTAATGAGATTGGTAAGAGGACATGTCAAAAATACTCTTAATTGAAATGATGGATGTGAATAAGGTTCAACGCTGGGTCAAAACTGAGTAAATGGTAATATAGCGTACCCTGCTGGTTTTTGAAAACTTTTGGGAATTGTGTAATTTTGGCTAAGTTTTAAGGTAAAACACCACCTGTATGTAAATCAGAGCCAATCAATGGTTTTGCCCACTTATTGCCCACCTATTTTCTATCTTTTATGTAAATGGTATCTTATCTATATCCTATTAGGAATTAGCCCCATTTCTGATGTCACATTTCAGCCAATGGGAAGTCTAAATTTTCAGACAAAGGGCTGAGAAATCTATAAGAGTTCTGGACACTATCAAACTCAGGTCCATGCTTTAGACGTGAGTCCCATGGACCAATTGCATGCAATTCAAATAAAGCTTGTGAACCTTCACTCCTGAGTACCGAGTAATTCTTGAGTTGCCTTTCAACCTTGCAACAGTGCTCCCAAGTCACAAATCCTAGGAACAGATTTTATCATAAAATAACATAAGATGCATGTAGTAGGTCCCAGTTTTCATCTGAAATCTCCAGGCAGGGCTGGGAAAGTGCCCTGTCTGAAACCCTAGCAAACTACTGCCAGTCGTTGTGGCCACTGACAATATGAGCTAAATGAATCAAGGATCTGGTTCAGTATAAGATGGTTCAGCTAATGCTCATAAGATAGGTTAAAAGAGCATCCCATTACACCCACAGCAAGCTGTTAACTTGCAACCATCTGCTCAGCAAGTGGGAGTCCAAGCTAATTGACCACCTAGCAGTTCACACAGCAATCAACGCATTTGTGAAGGTTTGCAGTGCCAGGCAAAATTTCAGTTTCCACTGAAATGAATCAAGAAGAGAGGCAGCTCAATTCTATCTGCTCCAGCGTTGCCGGGTGCAGTGGCACCAAAATGGCTACTGCTGCATCCAGGGGGGCCAGGGAAGCTGCCAGAGGTCTTCTCAGAGGAAGCAGACTTTTATCCCCTTCCCCCAGCCCCTACAATGAGGTTACTCATGCCTACGCAGGCTATTTTGTTGAAGCAGACAAGAGAAGTCCCATTTTGGGCTTTGCAGCCCAATGTGGGGGATGGGATCTGACAGAGGAGGCCTCCACTGGTCCCTGCCCCCATACTGCCTTCCCCATGCCTCAGAATGTCCCCCCCCCCAAAAAAAAAGTTGCACTGCCGCATGGCAGTGTTACTTATCCCTGACGGCTGTGCATTGTCCTCCTCCTGGTGCAGAGGCCCAGAGCCAACTGGCTTTCGCCAAGCACCAGCACTTCCTCCTCTCCGGGTGCTGTAAATGTGCTTTATGGCACATTTACAACACCCAGCACCAGCGATACACTCATACTACCAGCGCTAGAGAGCTCAGGATTGGGCTTCTAGTTGCCATGAGCAACATCCGTCAAGAACATAAAAGGTGGCTACTGTGTGAGCTGGCTGGTGGCTGGCTTTAGATATGTGAGCAGTGGTCCTCTGTTCCTTAACTGAATTGTTAGAATAGTCCAGATAATTGGAATTAAATCTTTACCTTTATTTGTGATTTTCCTTAAAGGGACAAGGTGAATGAAATGAGCTTGTAGCAGGGTAATTCAATGAACATTCATTTCAGGAAGGTTACGAAACTGGATTTCATAACCAGAGTTAGAATTTACTGAACTACTGTTGTGCCCCCATCCTCACATCCCTTGCAGAAAATTGAAACCGACTTGTAAACGAATACGCTCTCCTTTCCTTTGGCTAGACACACGGCCCCGGTGTTCTAAGATGCTTCTCTTCCCTTTTCTGAGTAGCACCTTTGGATGTCACTGATACATGGGAATAGCATTCACCAGCATATTAAAGTTATTTACAAAATTTTTCAAGGCAGATGGCAGAGTCTGCAATGCACTTTCCAGGATGTATTGCCGTTAGAAACTTCAGTTATAAGGCCATTTCCCCTAGTTTAATCTCTGAAATCTTCTTCTAGATGGCAACTGTAAACAGAAAAAAAACATTAAACAATAACCTTTCCACTTTCCTCATAACCGAATAACTTGGTATTTCCTGAAGCAGCTCTTCAAAATGTGAAAGGACAACACCAAGTAATTTCAGTTTGACCTTGAAAAAACTGATGTAGGATATGCCTACATACTTATTACTTAACAATTAGATGATATCCTTTAATGAATGTAGATATGTCTCATCTTATAGTAGCGGGTGTTTTTTGGGGGGGGGGGCTTCTTGGAATTTCTCAGCAGAAATATTATCTAAAACTAATTTATATTTGCCTTCATAAAAAAAATCCATCACTTGGCCTTATGAAATTGCTTTATCAGACAATAAAGAAGAAATGGTTAGAAGCAAGATGGATAAGTTAAAGGACTGTACTGAAAATTTGAGTTTTTCAGTTCCAAAGACTACGTTATCACAAGTCTCCTGTAATGTGTATCAGTCTATTGTTGTTGTTGTTGTTGTTGTTATTAACAGTACTTGGGCAGGATGTCTGGTCTAGAGGGTAGAGCCTCCGTTTGCCTGAAGATAACATCCGAAGGTCGCCAGTTTGAGGGCACTGTGAATGGCAAAAACTTTAAGCAGCTGACAAGCCAAGTTATTCCACCTGCTCTTTGGTGTGACTGAAGAAGTGGCTTGGCCACCCTTCAAATGAGAGATGAAGAAGCTGCTTGTCAGCCTGCGTGGGAGGAATCTGGAGACCAGAAAGTGATACCAGACCACAAAAAGATCCATCTGAAATGTTGTGCGGTTCTTGACAGATAGAACCTTTCTTCAATTGTAAAAATCCCTATGGGAATTTAGAACAGCCTAGCCATGTAAACTGCCTTGAATTAAAGTCTGAGGAGAAATCTGACAACCAAGAAAGGTGGTATATAAGTACCTGTATTAGGTATTATTATTACTTATATACTGCTTTTCAACAAAGTTCACAAAGTGGCTTACAGAGAAAATCAAATAACTAACGGCTTCCTGTCCCAAAAGTGCTCACAATCTTAAAAGATGCAAAAGAACACCAGCAGACAGCCACTAGAAAAGACACTGCTGGGGTGAGGAGGGCCAATTACTCTCCCCCTGCTAAATAAGAGAGGAGCAGCCACTGAAAAAGTGCTTCTTACCCAGTTAGCAGGAGTATCTACCCTCAAGAATTATACATATAGATTGTGTTACAGGGTAAGTAAATTCCAGTAGTGTAGCTAGAGCACTAGCTGGTAAGTAGTGCAGGCTCCTGAACTTGAGTATAAGCAGCCCTTCCCACTTGCCCATGGAGCTATTCAGGCAATAACACGCAACTGTTGCCTGAATGTTTCTAAGGGTGATAGCTGCACTACTGGTAAATCCTTACATGAGGATGGGAGGCCATGGTTGGACCCCTGGCATGGGGAAAGATTTACAGTTATCCTCTCTATGATTTTCCCCATTTCAGAAACCTCCCCCCCACCCACCCAGCATCACCACTGCACCCTGTTAAAGAAAAGAAATGCAGGCCAACTTACACATTCCTAATAACATGCAGTTTGGTCCTAACATGTCAAACTTGAATACGTGTATTTGTCACTTAGGTATGTTTTCCCGAAATCTATATGAGACTCTGAGAGGTCTTTATTGGGTCTTCCACATTGGCTCCAAAAGCAGGCATTAAAGCAAGAACATAATCTGCATTTTCTCTTTTTGCAGAATTCTGGGCTGGATTTTGCAGAATAAAATCTGTACAGAAGGCCTTTCAGTCTGTTCCTAGTGCCATATACTTTCAAGCCTCATTGTCAGATCTTTGTCTGAGTGAGCCCTTGGACGAATCTTATTTGTTGCTGACAGTTTCCCTCCTTGTCCTAGTCAACCCCTGCACCAGAATGAAATGTCACTCTGTCACTTTCTGGGAGAACAGCTGAATAGTTCCTGAAAGTTGCATGTCTCACTGAAAGTTCATTACTTTTCCATGTAGAAAACTAGCTTCATACAGGTTTCTTTACTACAAACCCCCACTTTTTTTTCCTCTTAGAAAGATCTATGCAGGTTTCTTGTGGATGTTGTTTGATCCAACTGGGAGGGCAAGAAAAGCCTGGGGTGCTGATGATGTCAAAGGAGGGTTTACAAAGATGCCTTTTCTTTTGTGTAATTTTATTTCCACCATATGAAATAACTATTTTATCCCACTCATAATGCAGATTCTGCATAATGGAGACTCTAATAAAGTTTAATTATCACCCAAGGCATCCTCCAATCTCGTCTATTGATCTTTGTGCATAACTGCCATCAGTGCTTTTTTTGTAAATAAAAAGGTGCAGGAACTCACAACTTATTTATTTATTTATTTATTTATTTATTTATTTATAAACCATTTTTTATTGGAGAAATAAAATATTTTTTTATGTGCTTCCACCCTAAAGATGAACTTACTTCTGAGTAGAAATGCCTAGGATTGGGCTGTCAGTCTCCACATCCCCTTCCCCCTAGCTTCTTTTTCTACACAAATACTGTACAGGTGCACTTGTAGCGTGTAGTATGTAGTGTGGCACTACTTCGAGGAGAGGAAGCAGTGAATGGATTCTGAAAAATGGCTTGCATGAGTTCCATGTAGTAAAATTACTCTAAGCAACTGTGGGAGTAAGAACAAAAAAAGAATTCTTACACGAGAGGGGTCCTTAGGTGCACATAGAAACAGCTACGTTTGCAAACAAGCAATTAAATATGGTTTAATTCAGGTATCAGAATACTCTGTGTCTTTGGGAAGGCGCTTGGCATGCAACTGTATGTTCTCTGCTGTCCTGAGCAGCTGCTGTGCATTGCTGAAGAGGAGCTGCAAACGCTGGCTGGCGGAGGGCATGCTTGTGGGGGAAGGATGAGGAGGATCTCTGGCCGCCCTGGGTCCCTTTGGGGAGAAGGGCGGGATAAAAATAAAGTTTATTATTATTATCTCTGGCAAGGCTGGACAGTACGTTGTACACATGTAGAATCCCTTTTCACCTGCCCTTAGCATGTGAAAATGGGTGCAGATATTTATCTCTGCCAGGATTAAGAGCCCAATCTTAGGTATGTCTACTCTGAAGTAAGTCTTGTTCTAGTCAATGGAGCTTACTCCCAGGAAAGTGCCTAGGATTGCAGCCTAAGAGCCCAATCCTATGCATGTCTACTCAGAAGTAAGTTCCATTATAATGAATGGGCTTACTGTGGATAGGATGGCAGCCTCAGGGCCCAATCCTGTGCCTGTCTCCTCAGAAGTCAGTCCCACTAGAGGTAGTGGGGCTTCCTCCCAGGAAAGTGTGGAGAGGACTGCAGCCACAGAGCCCTTCCTCTGCCTGTCTACTCAGGCTGCAAGGCTATGACACTTTCCCAGGAGTAAGCCCCATTGAACACAGTGGAACTTACTTCTGAGTAGACATGCTTGGGCTCTCAGGCTGCAAGGCTATCCACCCTTTCCCAGGAGCAAGCCCCATTGAGCACAATGAGACATACTTCTGAGTAGACATGCCTAGGCTTGTGCTGCAGATTGGCACGGGGCTGCACCAGCCAGTTTCCTTCCCCTCCTCCTCTGCCAAGCCAGTACCTAGGCGTTCCGTGGGTGCCACAGTCTGTCTCTCTGGCTGGCTGGCTGGCTGGCTGGCTGTCCTCCTCCTCGGCGTCAGCACGTGTCCCCCATGCCCTCCACCGGCTTGGAAGCTGCTCTGGGAAGCAGAGCGTGGGGGGAGGGGAGGCGGGCTGGGCTCAGGCGAGAGCTTGGAGATGGGGGCAGGAGGGGGTCATTGTGCGGTCAGGCAGGGGTCAGGCACCTGCCCATCCTGCACCCCCCAGCACCCACCCAGCGAATGCCTCTATTTTGCTCCCCCCTGGAATGCCTCCAAAGGGGAGGGCCCCCTGCAAAATGGTGCCGGAACTCCGTCCCCCCGTGTTCCATTAGAAAAAAAGCCCTGACTGCCATTATCAGAGGGTGACCATGGAGTAGATCTGTGTAGGGTGCATGAAGCAGAGAGTTTGCTGCTGCAGAGACCAAATTAAAAATATATCATTCCTCCAAATAAATGTTAGAAGTGATCCAGCTTGTTGGCATCTGCTCAGAAAGTAACGCATTCTCCAGATCAAGAAGCATATTTTGCAAATACCAGGGATTAGTGAGGATCATATCAATGACATCATAGATGTCACTTGATGTAAAACTATACACGCCAATGCTTGAAAAGGTAGATTTAGAGTGCAGTTCTAATCATGCAATTTCTTATGTTATAACATAAGAAATCCTTTGCTTTGAAGTCTTGCCAAGTTATCACAGTTGAACGCAAAGTTAATCAAACTATGTCAGGTCTCGCTACACTATGCTACATGGATCACTATACAGGAGACATGCCACTTGTTAACAATGGCTGACATAAGCATGAAGCATGAAGCATCTTTCCTGGGAGGAAAGAAGTGGATCACTACATAGATCATGCACACAGGTTTCCCAGTGTGAATAATATTTGGTTCACTGCAGTGGGTGGCTGGATTCCATTCATGAGGACACCTGATCAATAGCAGATTGCAAAACGTCTTAGGAGATGGTGGCTACAACGTGCCTACAAGTCTGCTACAGTTGTCTCCTTCCAACCAGTTGCCAATATCAGCCACAGTGATCTGCTTCCTGCTCTCTCAAGCAGGAAGCATATCATTCCCTTCCTTACTGGGCAGGAGGTCTGGTCTAGAGGGTAGAGCCTCCATTTGCCTGAAGATAACATCCACAGGTCGCCAGTTCGAGGCCACCTTGAAGCAGCTGACAAGCTGAGCTGAGTTATTCCATCTGCTCTGAGCGTGGGAGGATGGAGGCCAGAATGTTGTGACCAGATCAGAAAGAAACATCTGAATGTTGTGGTTTCTTGAAAGATAGAACCTTCTTCCAAATTGTAAAAATCTCTACGGGGATTTAATTAGCCTGCCTATGTAAACCGCCTTGAATAAAGTTCGAGGAGAAATCTGAGGACCAAGAAAGGCGGTATAGAAATACCTGTATTATTATTATTGTTGTTGTTGTCCTAGCACACTAATGGGAAACCCAGAAGTGTGGAACTTCCAGTTGCATTTACGAACTCTCACACTGTCCTTGTAAATGAAACTGGAAATCCCACACTTCTGGATTTCATGGCAATATGTGAGGAATATGTGAAGGGTTTTGTAGGGCTTTTTAATTTTTTTTTGTAGTGCAGAGATGGTGGACCTGAGATAGCATCTGGTGGCATTCTGGATCATGCTGCTCCATCTAACACATTTAGTATCATGCTACTAGGCACGATTCCCTCCATGTATGGAAGCAGTATTCTTCTGAATACTAGCTGCAGGGGAAGCATAGCAGGAGAGAGTTGTTAGTGTTCTGCTCAGCTTCTGAGGTTCCCCAAAGGATCTGATAGGTCCTGGTTGGAAAGAGGATGCTGGATTAGATGGACCTTTGTTTTGATCCAGTAGAACACTTTTCATGTTCTTACAGTGCAATCCTCTGGAACACTTATCTGGGAGTAGGCCCCAATGGACATGGTGGGACTCGCTTCTGAATAAACTTGCACAGGATTGCATGGTAGGTCTGACTTCTTAAAAAAAAGTTGTTGGCTTCTTTTTTAAAGTATGCAGTTTATTATTGAATACTAATAAGAAATATGGTGCCCTTCTCCACACTGGGGATGCATTCTATAAATACCAGACTGTTATTCTAAAGCTGGTTCATAATATTTGGCTTTGGGGGGGGGGGTGGAAATGGAGAGAAAATTAATAGGGGGGAAAAGGTGACATCTCAAGCACACCATAACATTATTCTTTACTGATGACTTCTTCCGCATTTTACAATAAGAGAACAAATTTTAATAAAGCAGCTTATCAAGGCTTTTTATAACACAGTTTTCAGTATTGTGTAATCGTCTTTCATTACTGAATAATCATCTTAAATAACCAGCAGCCAAGGAGGCAATCTTCAGCAGATCAGAGAGTCTCATTCTTTGGCACAAATTCCACAGCAATCTGAGCACACACTGCTTGTTTGAAAACAATGTCTTCAGAAGTCCTACAACAGAATGTGCTAAGAAGCCTGTCGGAGTTTCATTACGCACTGCTGTATTCAGCTACTAAATAATAATAATCAGTCACAATAACAATAATAATTAATGCCTTGTTCTTTCATGTCATAGCACAACAGGCCAATTTAATCTAGCATAACCTAAAATTGAGACATCTGAATCACTGTCATGTGTGAAAGTCAATTCAAACATTTGATGCGCCCCCTTACAACTGAAAATGAGGCAGTCCAACAACAGATACATCATGCAGGGCTTAGGCTTATCTTTTCCGGTGCTTAGAGATGGTGGTAGGACATTAGGAGGTTCTTGGATTTGCAGCACCCAAGCCAAATGTGATTCCTGTCAACCCAGCAGGCATAGAAGCCAATACATGCATAGAAGTCAGTTTCCTTGCATAGATTGTTTTGCTGGATGAACTCTGCATATGCAAAAAGTTGGGTGTATGATTTCTGCAAGCAGCCTTCTGGACTACACAATTGTTGATACCCCCACATCCATGCCCATTTGTGCATCCAAGAGATGGTCAGCTGTGACTGCAGAAATCGTTGGTTTGTGGGTTAGACAGTTTAGGACCCAGTCTCCTGCACTGGCACTGACTGCTGCAAAGGCCTGCACCATCCTACCTGTGTCATCACTTCCCCTGCCACTTGCCGGAGCAGGTAAGTCCATGGGGAGAGGCAAGAGTGGATGGGAGAGGGCAGAACGGGGGTGGGGAGAGGTAAAATGTGATGAGGATGGGGCAGGGGATAGGCAGATCTGGCCTGGGGAAGGGGCAGGATTGCACCCACCAGCACTGTCAATATCCTAACCCCCTTCCCAGACCCTATCCTATGGTCCATGCGGACTTATATCCACTACTTAGCTACTGTAGGTCAGAGTAAACCACCCTGCACTGCAAAGTTTTACCAAAAGGAGACCTCCACAATTGCCCTCCACCATAGGATGCAGTGGTCATCACTTTGGCACCACTGCATTGGCTGTGGGGGAATGGGTAGGATTGGACTGTTAGAATTGTAAAATATTAAAATGAGTGCTGGGAGAATGTCTAAAGGACACCTGATTTATTCTACCTATCTCTCCCTGCAATTGGTGGCATGGTTTACACAGCACCAACCATCTGTTTGGAGGGCAGATGCTTAGAAATCCAGATGCACAGCAGCCTATGCAGGGTATCTGCAGCTATGCATGATGTGTGGACCAGCAACTTTATATATAATCATAGCTCAATCCAAAATAGACTCAAATCCTATAGTTGAAGTTCCACATAAATCAGAAAACGGTAGGGGAAAATGAGCTTTGAAAATATATTGAGCTCAATTACCTGTTGCATTCACGGCCAATAGGACACTGGGCTATGCACACTTATTTGACAGGAAGTCTCATTGAACTCAATGGGACAATGTGAGACACAAGCGCCAAAGAGCTCCCCCAGACCCTTACTGAGAGACCTTTATTCCCTTCTGTACAGATAGCAGAGGGGGTTAGCCTTCACCCATCCCCAGTGACAGTCCTGGCAACTTTCCTGCCAGGGCCTCTGAAGTGCTACCTGTTCCACGCGCAGGGCCAGCTAGGCAGGCGGAGATCAGGGGTCTCAATGCGTGGATGAGACGGTGGTGTAGGGAGGAGGGGTTTAGATTCGTTAGGCACTGGGGAACGCTTTGGGACAAGCGGGGCCTGTACAAGAGGAACGGGCTCCATTTGAACCAGAATGGAACCAGGCTGCTGGCGCATAACATTAAAAAGGTGGCAGAGCAGCTTTTAAACTGATCCCTGGGGGAAGGCCGACAGGAGCCGAGGGGCATCCGGTTCGGGACTCCTCATCCCTATGGGATGAGGATGGGGAGGATAGAGAACAACAAGACAAAGGCAGGGTAGGAGAAGAAATTGGGAAAGGTAGGGTGATGGGATGTGATAGACGGTTTGGCACAATGAGAGGATGCGGGGACAAAGGAGCAAATAAGCAGCCCATCCTGGGGCATTCCGTGTATAAATGCTTTTATGCGAATGCCCGAAGTCTATGAGCAAAGGTGGGAGAACTGGAATGTCTGGTAACAAGGGAAAACATTGACATAGTGGGCATAACGGAAACCTGGTGGAATGCGGAGAATCAGTGGGATACCGCAATCCCGGGCTATAAACTCTACAGGAGGGACAGGCAGGGGCATGTTGGAGGTGGGGTGGCCGTTTATGTTAAGGAAGGGATAGAATCCAGCAAAGTAGAGATTGAAGGTGGGTCCGACTCCACCGTAGAATCTCTGTGGGTTAAATTACCAGGCTTGTGCAGCGATGTAATACTGGGGGCGTGCTATCGTCCTCCAGACCAGAAATCTGATGGGGACCTTGAAATGAGGAAACAGATCAGGGAGGTGACAAGGAGGGACAGGGTTGTAATCATGGGGGACTTCAATTATCCTCATATTGACTGGGTCAATTTGTGTTCTGGTCACGATAAGGAAACCGGATTTCTTGACGTGCTAAATGACTGTGGCTTAGAGCAGCTAGTCACGGAGCCCACCAGAGGACAGGTGACTCTGGATTTAATATTGTGCGGTACGCAAGACCTGGTTAGAGATGTAAACGTTACTGAGACATTGGGGAACAGTGATCATGCTGCGATCCGTTTTGACGTGCACGTTGGGGGAAGAATACCAGGCAAATCTCTAACAAAAACCCTTGACTTCCGACGGGCGGACTTCCCTCAAATGAGGAGGCTGGTTAGAAGGAGGTTGAAAGGGAGGGTAAAAAGAGTCCAATCTCTCCAGAGTGCATGGAGGCTGCTTAAAACAACAGTAATAGAGACCCAGCAGAGGTGCATACCGCAAAGAAAGAAGGGTTCCACTAAATCCAGGAGGGTGCCCGCATGGCTAACCAGCCAAGTTAGAGAGGCTGTGAAGGGCAAGGAAGCTTCCTTCCATAAATGGAAGTCTTGCCCTAATGAGGAGAATAAAAACGAACATAATTTGTGGCAAAAGAAATGTAAGAAGGTGATATGGGAGGCCAAGAGAGACTATGAGGAACGCATGGCCAGCAACATTAAGGGGAATAATAAAAGCTTCTTCAAATATGTTAGAGGCAGGAAACCCGCCAGAGAAGCGGTTGGCCCTCTGGATGGTGAGGGAGGGAAAGGGGAGATAAAAGGAGACTTAGAGATGGCAGAGAAATTAAATGAGTTCTTTGCATCTGTCTTCACGGCAGAAGACCTCGGGCAGATACCGCTGCCCGAACGGCCCCTCCTAACCGAGGAGTTAAGTCAGATAGAGGTTAAAAGAGAAGATGTTTCAGACCTCATTGATAAATTAAAGATCAATAAGTCACCGGGCCCTGATGGCATCCACCCAAGGGTTATTAAGGAATTGAAGAATGAAGTTGCAGATCTCTTGACTAAGGTATGCAACTTGTCCCTCAAAATGGCCACGGTGCCAGAAGATTGGAGGATAGCAAATGTCACGCCTATTTTTAAAAAGGGAAAGAGGGGGGACCCGGGAAACTATAGGCTGGTCAGCCTAACATCCATACCGGGTAAGATGGTGGAATGCCTCATCAAAGATAGGATCTCAAAACACATAGACGAACAGGCCTTGCTGAGGGAGAGTCAGCATGGCTTCTGTAAGGGTAAGTCTTGCCTCACGAACCTTATAGAATTCTTTGAAAAGGTCAACAGGCATGTGGATGCGGGAGAACCCGTGGACATTATATATCTGGACTTTCAGAAGGCGTTTGACACGGTCCCTCACCAAAGGCTACTGAAAAAACTCTACAATCAGGGAATTAGAGGACAGGTCCTCTCGTGGATTGAGAACTGGTTGGAGGCCAGGAAGCAGAGAGTGGGTGTCAATGGGCAATTTTCACAATGGAGAGAGGTAAAAAGCGGTGTGCCCCAAGGATCTGTCCTGGGACCGGTGCTTTTCAACCTCTTCATAAATGACCTGGAGACAGGGTTGAGCAGTGAAGTGGCTAAGTTTGCAGACGACACCAAACTTTTCCGAGTGGTAAAGACCAGAAGTGATTGTGAGGAGCTCCAGAAGGATCTCTCCAGACTGGCAGAATGGGCAGCAAAATGGCAGATGCGCTTCAATGTCAGTAAGTGTAAAGTCATGCACATTGGGGCAAAAAATCAAAACTTTAGATATAGGCTGATGGGTTCTGAGCTGTCTGTGACAGATCAGGAGAGAGATCTTGGGGTGGTGGTGGACAGGTCGATGAAAGTGTCGACCCAATGTGCGGCGGCAGTGAAGAAGGCCAATTCTATGCTTGGGATCATTAGGAAGGGTATTGAGAACAAAACGGTTAGTATTATAATGCCGTTGTACAAATCGATGGTAAGGCCACACCTGGAGTATTGTGTCCAGTTCTGGTCGCCGCATCTCAAAAAAGACATAGTGGAAATGGAAAAGGTGCAAAAGAGAGCGACTAAGATGATTACGGGGCTGGGGCACCTTCCTTATGAGGAAAGGCTACGGCGTTTGGGCCTCTTCAGCCTAGAGAAGAGACGCTTGAGGGGGGACATGATTGAGACATACAAAATTATGCAGGGGATGGACAGAGTAGATAGGGAGATGCTCTTTACACTCTCACATAATACCAGAACCAGGGGACATCCACTAAAATTGAGTGTTGGGCGGGTTAGGACAGACAAAAGAAAATATTTCTTTACTCAGCGCGTGGTCGGTCTGTGGAACTCCTTGCCACAGGATGTGGTGCTGGCGTCTAGCCTAGACGCCTTTAAAAGGGGATCGGACGAGTTTCTGGAGGAAAAATCCATTATGGGGTACAAGCCATGATGTGTATGCGCAACCTCCTGATTTTAGGAATGGGTTAAGTCAGAATGCCAGATGTAGGGGAGAGCACCAGGATGAGGTCTCTTGTTATCTGGTGTGCTCCCTGGGGCATTTGGTGGGCCGCTGTGAGATACAGGAAGCTGGACTAGATGGGCCTATGGCCTGATCCAGTGGGGCTGTTCTTATGTTCTTATGTTATGTTCTTTCGTGCCACTGCTAAGAGGAGCAAAAGGTTCCGTAGGAGCTTTTTACACCACTGAAAGTGGCGCCTAGGAGGTGAGTGCTGTCCGCCTCCTGGAAGCAGTGCTTGTCTACTGGGTGCCGCTTCAAGTGGCGACATAAAGCTCAGATGGAGCCTTTCACACAGCTTATCAGCAGTGTGAAACACTCTGATCAAGTTAGAAGTGGTGCACACCTCCTTCAAAAGCAGAGGAGGCGAGCACCACGTCCTGCCAGCTTTCCAGCCATTCTGAGAGCTGTCCTCTTCTCTTTCCCTTGCTTTAAAGGGTAGAAGAGGAGGGCAGCCCTCAGATGCGGTCAGGAACTGCACCAACAGTGGTTGCAGGAGCGCAGCCGCTCTTGACATGGTTCCCCACTGATCGGAGGGCTGTCCTCCTCTCCTCCCCTTTAAAGAAAGGGGAAGAGAAAGGATGCCCTTCAGATCAGTGTGGAATTGCACCAACAGTGGCTGCACTACTGTTGGCGCAGTTCCTGATTATGCAAAAAAACTGGTGGCGAGGGAGAGCAGGTCGTGGTGCCAAGTGCGGTGCAGGTCGTGAACACTATGTTTTCAGTGAGTGGACTGCTTTTCCTATTGCCCTAGCATGAGAACTAACCTGGCAGCAAAGCAGCAGCACCCACCAGTACTCAAATGACCGACAGGCCAGAAAAGACCTGGGCTCCTCACTTATTGTGCTCTCTTCAGCTCCTGTTTTTAGAAGGCTATGGGGGGGGGGAGAGGACATGATTTAGTTAAAATTCTGGGGAATTGGGAAATAGCATTTGTGGAGCCCCTACTTTTTGCCTTTTTAAGGCAGTGAACTAATAGCCCAGTCTGATGTAACTCCCCATGTGTTGAAGTGGCTGCACCAATGGGTCGTGCGCAGCATTCCACAGAGGAGTTTTGGGCTGTAAAGTTCTCTGTAAAGTAAGGGAATATTTGATCCCTTGCCATGGAGTAAGTCCTCACTATATAGCTAGCGCAAATCTGAGTGGACCCAGGAAGGCAGATTGAGACAGAGAAGCGGGATAGGATACTGCCTCTTCCCAGCCTTGATCCGCCTTCTTCCCCACTCCAGTCTCCACCCCACTCCTCCCCATCCTCACTCCTGCACAGATTTACCTGCTCACCACTTGCAGCCTCAGCTAAGCTGCACTGAATGGCACATAATACTTTGCAACTACTGTAAAGGGTCTTATGCTACAGGAACGCTAGTTCCAGCAGCATAAGTCCCTGTTACAACTGGGCCACCTAAACCCATTTAGTGCTACTGAAAAACCTGTACCTGGCAGAAAAGCATTTTTTCCTTTCAGAGGAGAAGGACTGGCTATATGAGCAGGGCTGCCGCCACCTCCTTTGTGCTCCATGCTAAGACCCAGACGAACACTACTGAGCTCATAACAGTGGTATGGCCTTGCACTGGCCAAGAGCTGTAAGAATTCGCAGCAGCGACTTGAGACTCTTCGGCCTTGCAACTTTAACAGCAGGGGTGAGGATCAAGCTATACACGTGAAAAAGTCCCCCTAATCTAAAGTTTTCTGATATGCTCTGCAGGAAACCCTGAAGACATAAGCATAAGAAGAAAAAGCTCAGACATAAGAGTCTGAATGTCAAATAGGAAACGACTTAGAGCCCAATCCTATCCAGCTTTCCAGTGCTAGTGCAGCCGCAATGCAGCCCCTGAACATTCCCTTACCTTGAGGAGGCATCTGTAACTGCCTCCCCACCACTGGATGCAGCGCACACTCCCCAGTGGCATGGCTGCAATGGCACTGGAAAATTGGATAGGATTGGGCCCTTACTGAGCTACTGAATTCTGTTGAGATTGTTCAGCACAAATTCCTTTCTTTTTCTTTCTTTTCAAATACCGCAATTTATAATTTGGGTAAAACAAGTGGTGCAACGTAGTTGTTTATGGACTTATGGAGGGTTCAATTCATCCAGCATAATGTCATTCGTTTTTAATCATAAAGAACCAACCTCAAATAGCTCCATATTTGGCAATAGTACTATAGCTGTGTGACCGAGGAGTTTGGCTTTACGAGCAAATCCTGTGATTTCCCAGACACTCAGCAACTGCTGTGTGTAATCGCTTACAATAAAAGAGGAGCTATACAGCAATAATTGGTGCTGCATGTGTGGGGTGTGGAAGCACTCGCCCATCTGCTCCAGTATTCCTGAGATAACCATAAGAACAGAATTGCAGATGGAAGCTATACTCAAGCGGGTAAGTAAGTAACCTAAGCATTTTAACACAATAGTTTCAGGGGGAAAAAAACCCTTCTTGGACTAAATGGAATATTGTTATTTGTCTTGGTCCAGGTGTTAATTTTTGACCCTTTGAGAGTTTCAGAACATCTGGATTTTTTTACTCTCCTTTGTAAAGTTATTTCATTGTCAAATTGTTCGGCACAAAAATGCGCTTTTCCTGTTGATATCATTCCTTCTGTAACTGAAGAAATATTTGAAACGGAAATTACTCCAGGGTAAATTACAATGCAATTCTTGCACAGTGTCCTAATATAGCCACTGCACAGAAGCAGAGAATTCCTCAAGATTGTTTTTAAATACCTGAAGCACAAGACAAGAGGCACCATCCAAGTTAAGCAAGTTTGTATCCCACCAATTTGACAAGCTACCCTACTACTGCTTTTTGAAAAGAGCAGGAGGGCAAGAACTGGAAAAAGGGAACAGGGTGGTGACCACCTCAGAGTGGCTTCTACTTACTTCCTTTTTTTAAGTGGACAGAGAAAAGTTGGTAGCAGCAGTCATCAGGTAATGGAAGGAGAGCAGACATGGTTATATCATTATGGTTGTCATCAACATGTGGATGGCACCAGTTCTATCTTTGTCATCAAATGCTGAGAAAGCGAATGAAACCCTGGAGTTCTGTCTGGAGGCAGTGAGGATTTGGATGTGGGCTAACCTGCTGAGGTTAAATCCAGAGGTCCCTTTGGTTCAGAAAGCCGTGAAACAAGCACTGGAATATCACCCTGTTGTGAATGGGTTGCACTTCCACTGCGGGAACAAGTCTGTACCTTATGGGCAGGGGTCATCCTGGACTCTTCATGGATGCCAATGTAACAGTGGCCAGGGGAGGCTTTGCTCAGCTTAGGCTGATGTAGTGGTTACAGCTATACTTGAGTGATCTGGACTGAATCGCAGTGGTCCATGCCTTGATGACATCAGCACTTGATTATTACAGTTTATTCTCCATGGGGCCGCTCTTGAAGACTGTCTGGAACTTGAAAGTGCAAAATGTGGTGGCCTGTGTAGTCTTGGGGGCTAGATGATTTGTCTCAGCCTGCCCATTGCTCTTGCAGCTGCACTGGCTGCTGGTCTGTTTCTGAGCCCAGTTCATGGAACTGGTTTTGACCTTTAAAGTCCTATACAGGACAGGGATATTTGAGGAACCACCTTCTCCCATATGAACTGACCTAACTGCTAAGGCCAGCAATGGGACACTGCTATGTGTGCCACCACAGGCAGAAGCCAGATTGATGTCAGTGAGGTGCAGGGCCTTCTTGGTGGTAATGCCTTTATTATGGAACTCACCCCATTGGGTTTAAGAACTGCCCCCTCCTTGTTCTCCTTCCAGGCCTGAAGACTTCCTTTTCCACCTGGCCTTCTCTTCTTAATTAACTACCTTTGGGTTTTGTAGTTACATTCCATATTTTGCTTTTAATGTTTTTATTGCACTATTCTTGATTATTATTTTATGATTATTGCACTTTATCTTTCATTCCAATTTCCGCATTTTTTTTTCTCTATATCATATGCCTCTTGAGAATTCCATTTGTCCAGAATCATTTATCAAAATAAATGAAAGAAATCCTCTAAATCAGTGTTTCTCCGCCAGTGGTATGGGTACCATCAGTGGTACTTGAGGTGCTGTCAGGTGGTACTCTCAGGACCCTCAGACACCTGCCGCCTAGCAGTGAGACGAGGAATGTGACACAAATAAACAATGGTAGGAGGTTCCAAAGCATGTTTTTCTACACTCAAAAAAGCCCTCCCATCCATGCTGAGCCTCTTACTGCTGGCTGTAAGAAAGTCTCTGGGGTCACAGAGATTCTTTATGAATGGGTGGCCTTGAGCTGTAGTGCAAATAATTTGAATGTTCCCATTGATTGCATACTGTACTTTCTGAAAGAAGAAGTGTTCCAAGTTGTAAGCAAACACCTTTAAAATGCAGTTAGGCTGAATGACTAGTTTGACTCAAGGAGGGCATGAATGTCTCTGTTTGTAACAACAGTGCTTTTGTCTTCCCTAATGCTGATTTGGCTGTGCCTTGTTCCTTTATCTCTCTGGCTTGTGGGGCATGGTGGGGGGAGGACAGAAACACACAGCATAAATCTGTACATGTTTCTCAGACGTAAGTACCATTCTGTTCAATGGGGCTAAGTGTGTATAAGATTTCTGCCACAGTCTTTAGACACTGTGCAGTAGGTTTCCTGCAAAGCAAATCTACTGATCACACATGAAACCATTTGATATTTAATGAGACCACAAAGCTCTAAATGCCACCTGTCAGATAATTACCCTGGATATTTCCTGATACCTTCCGTATGGCATGATGACTTCCATGAAGCATTCTCTGCTAATAACTGAAGCAAATGCTTATTAGCCAGTGGACGAGGTGGTCATAAACCTCTTCTATTGATCATATTTATGCAGGGAAAAGTTAGCATAGTAAAAGGAAAGCAATGCAAATTATCTCTCTATCAACACAGGTTGCTGAGCATTTCTTGAACTGAGGTGTTCAGATGGAAAAAGTTATAGCAGAGGGATTTTATTGCCACTTGTGCGCCACTAAAATTGAAATTATTTGACTTCAGTCATTTCTCCAAGCACCATCACTGTTATTAATGTCCATTACTTGCTGGAGATGAGGCATATTCAGTTCTGCTCAAATTCACCGACAAGAAGTGTAAGAATTCAACTCCTAATGTTTTCTCCCCTTTTCCCTAAATCACCGCTTCTCCCTCCCCCTCCAGACTCTTGGAATTGCCTGTAAAATATTCATCAGTTTTAAAAGCACAGCTTCTTCTCGCCACTTCCATAAGAGGAAGCGAATGAAAATGTACATGACACAGCTTACTACTACTTCACGTTTGGTTTGTCTGTACAAAGCTTTTAACAGTCTCCCTGGATACACATGCGCATATATAGATATATGTGCTTGCACATGCACTTGGACTCAAGACTGCCTGTCACATATAGAATGGTTTCAGAAAGACAAGTTGGCTGCGAAGCTGAAAGCTTTCCAGTTATATGGAAAAGCCAGGAAGAATTTCTCCAGTAAATACTTGAATGCAGATTTCAAGGGATTTGTGAAGGCTTTTATTTTTAGCACATGTGACCCAGAGAATCAAAGTGGGAATTGTAGACGTTATAGTGCCCCGTGGGAATATAGAGTAGTGCAAAGCTCCATCATTTTTTCTCCCTTTTATCTTTTTTTTCTGAACTGGATATCCCAAAGCTGTAAATGATAAATGTGAAGACCTCCGTATATATATGGAGCTTCCTGTATCTCACAGTGGCCCACCAGATGTCTCAGGGAGCACACAAACAAGATACCTGTATCTTGTTGTGACATCCCCACATCTGGCATTCAGAGATAGGCCACCTCTAAAACTCAGAGGTTGCATACTGTCATCATGATTTATAACTTGTGATGGACATATCCTCCATAAATGTGTTCAATCCCATTTTAAGGGCTTCTAGGCCAAGTGTCGTTGCAACATCCTTTGTCAAAGGGTTCCACAGATCAATTGCATGCTGGGTAAAGAGAATACAGGCCAGACCTTGGTATCTTCCACAGATACCAGGTTCCCATTTTAAAGGTCTTTAAATTTAAAGTTTCCTACCTTGGCATGGCAAAACTTTGCCGTTTCCAAGGCTCGCTAAGACCCACTCCTGGGTCAATACCACATTCAGCCACTAGATGGGGCTGAAGGTAATGCAATGCAATGTAATGAAATTATTCTCCTGTGAGGCATGAGTCAACCCTGAAACCTTGGACTTGATTAAACTAATGACAAGCCCACCCTGGTTGGCACATAATTCTTTATTAGGGAAGGGGTCTGCAAATGCCAGACTCTGAGACAAACACAGATCCTGAATGGTAATATCTATCCCCACCACCCCCAGGAAAGGGAACTGTGTGCAGTTCAGGGCTTGCTGGGAGAATTATTGTAGTTGTAGTAGTATGCCATCAATATGCATGGCATGGGGGTCTGAATGATGGTAGGTACCTTTCCCCCATCCTAATGAAAAACCAATTGCTGACCCTTATCCCTCACTATTAGTCATTACAGCATGAGACCTGTCCTGTAACTTGAGAAGCAGGCCTGGGAATGCAATCCTATACACACTTATCTGGAAGTAAGTCCAATTTTCAATGGTGCTTTGAGTAGACATGAATAGGATAGTACTGTTAGTGAAAGGATTTAGATGCATTTCCTATGAAAGAATCTCTATACAAACAAGGACAGTTGCCATCTCTCCTAAGACTGAAGTGGAAGGCAGTTAAGAAGGATTACCGTTTTAACATTAAACAGACTATATAACAAAAGTTTGAAAGCGCCTGATTTTTGTTCAAGCCTTTCTATTGTAAGAGAACAGCATGCAAACATCACAGTTGATATGTTTATTTGTATACTGATAAAGCTATGCTTTATCCTCTTAGAATAATGGAAGCATAATGAATTCAATGGAGAAAGTGCCTTGTTAGACTCTAATCCTGTTTTTGTTTCCTTTATGATTTTTTTTTGGGGGGAGGGGTAACAGGTTGTTCAGCAAACAGGCTCTAGAGACAACACATTCCGCTCATTCATTCTCTTCTATAAGAAAATAAAATTTGCTTTTGTAGACATTGCACACATTTCACCCAACGTAGATTGGGAAATCTGTTGTTGTTTGATATCTGTAACTACAGCAAGAAATGCAACCAAAAGTGTAAACAAATTCAAGGACCATATGGCAGAATTTTACCACCTCGTCATTTCTAGATTAGTATGCTTTTTCAAAATAAGCTTTTTCGCAACATCTTCATTTTGCTCCTTGTCCTATAGCTAGAAATGAGGGTCTTCCTGAATTTGCTGGGGGGAAAAAAACTGAACAACATAATTGTGATGCAAAATGGCTGTCTCCCTTGAGTGTCAGGTTCTAATTAAATCCAATACTTTCAACCTTGTCATGTCCCTAATTCTGAAATATCTCACAATAAACCTCTGAATAGGGATATTTGTTAAAAAGAATAAATAAAATTAATTTTGGTTTGCCTGGGAAAAAGTTTGCTTTCGCTAGGCTTGTCCTCATTTAAGAGTAACATACTCAGCACAATCCTATTCACTTGCTCCTTTTTTTCCATAAGGAGTATGTACCAGTAATTCATGTAGTACACATGAAGAGGAGCTGTTCATTCATTCATTCATTCATTCATTCATTCATATGCCGTCTTTCTCATCCAAAGATTTCTGCTCAGATATTACTCAAGGAGGTTTACATAGGCAGGCTGTCCTAGACCCAGTAAGGGTCTTTATAATATTTTTTTTATTTAATTTGGAGTGGGGGATTAATATTCTGCTTTTCTGCCCAAAGGGCACCTAATGTGCTTAACAAGCAATGGGTAAAAAAATACTAAAAACGCTAAAATACAATTAAAACTATCAATGATAATAAAAACAGTATAAACAATAAAAACAAACAAAACTAACAGTATAAAACAGAGCAGCCAGCAATAAAAACGCCCATAACAAACATTAAAATAGATTCATAAGTGCAGCAATCATAGGGTCACATAGAGCGGTGACATATAGATCAATATCGTTCTATATATAAAATCCTTCAAACTTCAGATGTTTTACTTCATATGTAGTCATCTTTCTTAGCTGACAACATTTTTCTCTCAAGCTTCTGCAGATAGCCACAGAAAACATGCCAAGCAGGGGATCTTCTAGTTTTTATCGTTCTTGTCACTGACATTCTCAGCATTCCAACATTCCAATCCACCTTCTCACCACCACATGCAACAGTGACCCCTCTCTCTCACCTAGGGTTATGTCAGCTTATCAATGACTTTCGGTCATCTCCCTTCCAGGCATGAATCCGGCTGCTCCTGCTTAGCATTCGGCAGTCTTCAGGCAGCTCAACCTCTGGACCATACCTTCTGCCCACTTGTAAGCTGGAGGCTGAGCAAGGGGCTGTTCATAAATAAATCCCCTACCCTGATATTGCAATTTAAGAAAACATTTCCCACCCCCATTCCTCCTGTGGGTGTGCTCATGGATTCAATACTCAGTGGGGACTCAAGAGCCAGGCTGGGGGAAAAGGGTGCGTGCTTGAGAAAGGGCAGCTTCTTTCTTGTTTGCAGTTCTCAGACTAAGGCCCCAGGTGGCAAGATACTACAATTTGGCTAACATGTGTAACTGCAATGACTGCAATATGCTTTTCCTCTTGACCCCATCTCCACCCTAGTCCCCTCCTCTGTTGTCTTCCTTGGGTCAATATCTATATTATAATCTAGATAGTGACTCAATATCTATAATCTAGATATTGACCCAAGGAAGACAACAGAGGAGGGGACTTAGGGCAAGGAGCTGTTTTTTTCCCCTCGCACTCTGTGTAGAGTCATGCACATGGGTGTTACCATCTAAACAATGAATAAATAATCATAGGGAGCAGCTTCTAATCTCTAAAACAGAACTGGACTCAGGAGGTGATGTAGGCTCAGCAACACTTCTGTGTGTATGTACTGTAAACAAGGCCTGTTTTCTGACAGTGGGAACAGCCTCCCAGCTAGCATCTCCCTTCCTTTGATTTCAATCTCTTCTACAACATGTCCAACATTCAAAACGCTGCGTCTGATCTGACCTCAGCGTCAGGCTGCAAACTGCTGCCAAAAAGCCTCACTGCTTTATAGAAATGAATAATGATAGCACAGTAAGGCTGCAAGTGTTTCCATCTTAAGTACTGCTATTCTCTTTCCATGTCAGTACCACTCCTAACAGGGCTAATTTTATGACGGTGTGCCCCTGAGGACACAAAAGGCACAATCCCAACTAGGTCTACTCCCAAGTAAGTCCTATTTTGTTCAATGGGGCTTACTCTCAGGAAAGTGTGGTTAGGATTGCAGCCAAAGTTAGTTAAGTTGATTTAAGTGTAAAAGGTATTTATACCTTTTAATCATTAAACATTTTACTTTTATACTATAAGGCAGGGGTTGCCAAATTTTTCAGTGTGAGGGCCACATTGTATATTTTACACATTTTTGTGGGCCCCCCCAAAATCAGTTTTATAAATGAAATTTAACTCAAGAAATAAGTATTATTTGGATCTTTTTTTTGTAACCAGCACAGTATGATTCAAAACAAAAGAGAAATATGACAATTAAAAAGAAACAATGCCATGTTTAAACTGAGAACAATTAAATAATTATGGTTGGAGGGTCTTAACACATATGGCTCAGGTGTCTGAAAATGAAGGTTAGCCAGGCTGACACCACTCTGGCCATATGGAAAGGAGTGATGCGGACCAAACCACACATGTTAACTGCCCAACTGCATGGATAGCAAAAAATATTTTAAGTTGCTGTGGACCAGATAAAATCTTGTGATGAATCAGATATGACCTCCGGCCCATAGTCTGGAGACACCTGCTATAAGGAGAACTAAAGAGCTGATCATGTCAATCCCATAATCATACTGTAAATGTGCACCTTGATTTCTGCCCAGTCTTTTGCATGCAAGGTGACTAAGGTGAAAATGGAGGACAGAGTACCTATACGTTTAACCACTGTATAGAAAAGGGAATCTTGGCAGGTGCCCTATTTAACAGGTGCAGCTTTTAAAATCATTCCATGTTGAGCTGCACCTGCCAACATAACCTCTTCTATACAATGGTTAAAGGTGTAGGCACTCTATCCTCCATTCTATCTGGTCACCCTGTACGTATGCGCTCCAAGTCCCAGTGAGTTGGATTCTATATATTTCTTCTATAAATGGAAGACACTTTGGTTCATGCAAGGTGGTAGTGTGAATTTTCTCAAATCCCACCTTCCTGCTGTCTGCAATCTCACCTTTCAATCCCACTTTTCTGTGATGCATAGGGCTTCAGAGGGAGCTGTTGAACAGGAAAAACCACCTGTTCAAAAAACAAAAGGAACTGGATTTTTAGATATCCAGCTAAGCAAGGCTTGAAGTTGATTATTTTGGTTAATTGCAACAATGAGTAGCCATTGTTGGGAAAACCTGGAATGGATATGTAGTAGCTGCTGCTGATCCTCCAGTGAAAGCTGGGATGCCATGGAAAGCTAATCAGAGTAGGCCCATGTTAAGCTGGAGCAAAGGCATGTGGATCTTCTCATGAACCCCTCAAGTCTGGCATTGCAGAGGGGTGGAGGCCCTATCCAAGCTGCATGTCTCTGGCCCTGACATTGGCTTGTTCAGGTGTCTAACCTAAACTTATACCTTGTGGTAGCTGAGACTGGGCAAATGACATCCATGGGTGGGAAGGCAGCATTCTCCAGGTGAGTGAATATAGGATTATAGCAACTTAGGGAGGTGATTGATATGATGTTCAGGTCACAATCCTAACCAGGTATACTCAGAAGTAAGTCCTATTGTGTTCAATGGGACTAACTCCCAGGAAAGTGAGGTTAGGATTGCAGCCTTAGTTGGCTTAGATCAGGGGTATCAAACATAAGGCCCACAGAGCAGATGCACCCCCTCAAGCTCTTTATCCGGCCCTCAGGCTCTTCCAGCACCACCATCAGCTGCTTTCAGCTCCTGAGCTGTGTGGGGGTGTCATACACCTATGTGATCATTGGGATCTCCCTTAGCTTGAAAATATGATCACGATTTGCATATTTTCTCTTCTGTCATTTGCAGTTAAAGAGTTCCTAAGTAAGAAAAAAGTGCTTATTTCTGGTTATGACTGGCTTAATAACATCACTTCCTGCTTTATGACATCACTTGTGACCCTTAACAGGTATCATGGATGCTATTCAGCCTGCTGTTTGAAATGCGTTTGACACCCCTGCCTTAGATTCTCTCAGAATTTGACAATTTGTTTTGTGCCCTGACCTTTTAAATATTCATTGAAAAAGGTTTATTGCTATTAAAACAAAATCTTAATGTTCATACAAGAGACCTTGGCAGTTGTTGTAGCACCTCAGGAGGCATCTGGAAGCATCCAGTCAGTTGCAGACCTATCATTACGCCTGATGGGGCAAATGCCCCAGGCGCGAGCCTCTAGGACCCCACGGAAGTCTATCTGAGGCTCCTGGCGAGGTAGGAAATGGTGCTTCCAGTTTCCCAGAAGCACTGTTTATAGTGTTGGGGAACCTCAGAGAGTCTTCCCCGACACAGGCTCAGGTTGTGCAAAGCTCTGTGAGCCTCAGGTGAGTGGGGGGGGGGGAGGATTTTCATGTGGAGGGGTGACGACAACCCGCGGGGGGCCATCACGGACCTTTGCCCTGGTCATGGGGTTGGGGAGGTCTGCTGCTGCATCAAGTTATGCCCTTCATACATTCTGTACTACCCACTTGGCATCAATTGATGGGTGTGCCCAGACCAGTGTTTTTTTTTTTCTTGCAAACTGCTATTGATAATCATGGCCACAAGAACAAGATCCTAAAGTATATTTTGTCAGTTAAGGCTCCAGACTCGGTAGAAAAGGTAGCTACTTTCTTGGAGTCAGTGTTGAAGATATACATAACAGACAAACAAAAAAACAAATAATTACAGTATTAGCCACAAGTACAGATGCAAATCATAATGATAGTAATTGGCTAACCCCCTGTGTTCCAGATCTTGACCTGCTGCTCTTCAACACTGACTCCAAGAAAGTAGCTACCTTTTCTACTGAGTCGGGGCAGCAGTTGCCAGCCATTGGCCCTGCTCAATGGTTCACTTTTGTGAAGATAAATAATATTAGGGCTGTAAAGCTCTTTGCATGCCAGAAATGCTGTCAATAAAGGCAGAAATTATTTTGGAATGTTATCACACCTTTCTGTGTCTGTTTCTCTGTCATTCTATATCCTCTCACTGAAGTTCAATAAGAAACTATCTAATTAAACCTCACTGAGAAAGGCTGAATGCATTCAGAGCCAGAGTTCCATGTGTACCTCCTAGGATGCTGGTTGTGCCTGTAGAATAGCCAATTATTATTGAATCCTCATTATGTCTTGGTTTCCATTTAAATACGTTTTCATAAGGATTTTATTTGTACAAAGAGACCCATAAGCCTCTTACCAAATGTGATGAAACTGATTAAACATATTTGACATGGGAATTTAATTCTGATAATAAACAAAGAAATGCCGCTCTAGCAGTAACATCAAAAAAGGTCTCATTTGGGGTTAATTGTGAGTTCAGGCATTTGCCGTTTGGTTTTGTTTCTTTACACCAATTACAGTTTTGCTGTTTATATTTCCAGCACTTCCATTTTTTTTTCTTCCAGTCCCTATTATTAATTTTCTGGAAATAATGTGGTTCAGACTCGCTAAAGTCAAAATATGCTTGAATTAGGAGCTCAGTTATCAAAATTCTACCCTGTAGGTACTACTCACTAATAATACATTTATTTAAAAATACACATTTCCCTTTACTAGTCTAGGGAGGGAAAAGGGGAAAAGAGATGCTCCATAATACGAGTATTCTTCTTGAACCAATTAATATTGAATCAATTAATAGCATTCTTTGCTTTCATAAGGTTATCTGACATAGATATTCTGGCAACAGAATACTCTAATGTGGAGCACGGAACTGTCAGACTAATTAATGTCATTGGTTGCAGCACCGAGACTTATGCGATCTTCTGCCTGAAGCGTGATCCAAGGTTGGAACCCACCTTTGAGTTCACTTTGAGTCTAGGCAGAATTAAATCATTAGCTCTGGGGGTTGAATAGATGAGAGTTCAGTTTAGCACCAGCAGGAGAGGATGGCATATTTATAGACATCCAATAATCTAAATGGCTGCTGATACTATTATATTGGCAGATTGTGGAAGACCTATGTATGTTGAGGAGATAGTGGTCTGCACAGGTCCTTCCTGCACAGGTCCTTCCATAATCCGTCTGTTCTTGGGTTAATTTTTGGTGAATGTGTTGATTCACACCATTACTTTGCACCTGTTGGTCAGGATACTTCCCTTGCCTTATCATGTCAGGGGACGTTCTGGGCACAAAACCAAGGTCATGCACATGGATGAAGCAAAATCTCAGGGGATTGTATTAGCTACTTTCTTTCACACAGAATGATATAAAAGGGGGCACAAGTCGCCATTCCTTATGCATGGCATGTGGACAGCTGCAGATGGGCATTGCAAATTTGCCAGCAGGAAGGACATGTCCAGTAGCAGGAGACGCCACTTCTATTTGGAGGGATTGAAGAATACTATATTATGTTTTGTCTATTAGAGAGAATTGTTGCTCTCCACTTTTCTTTGTCTCCATACCTGAAAAGAACATTTGTCCTTCTGCACTACATCTAGAAGAGATACTGTAGCAATACTGCTCCATAGTAAGGGCCTCTTTGCAATCTTCTTCCAGACCTGATTGGTTGTACTAAGTCTCAGAGCACAATCCCATCCAACGTTCCAGCAGCGATGCAGCTCTGAGGAAAGGGAACAAATGTTCCTTTACCTTGCAGTGGCTTTTGTGACTGCCTCCTGCACTACAGAATGAAGCATATGCCCCACTGGAACTAGTAGCATTTCTGGGAGGGCAAAGAGCTAAGTTCTGCAGGGTGCCTCAATGCACCCTGTAAGCTGCCCCTCTCCTTTGCTGCTGGAGCCATTCCTGGCGGCAAGAGCAAAGCAGAGTCGTCTCCTCCATGTTGCTATCACTGCTGCAAATGGCTCTGTTGGCAAGGGGGGCAGGCAGCTTACAGGGTGCATTGAGGCACCCTGCAAAGCTTAGCAATTTGCCCCCCTCTGGAAATGATACTGGTCGGCATCAATGCTGGAAAGTCGGAGAGGATTGGGCCCTCAGAGACTGAAGAGGGCTAAACAAGGTCTGATAAGTTTCTTGGTGTAGCTGTAGCAAGACCTACTGTGGTAGCCCCACAGTGTTGGAAATGGTAGTCCAGTTTTACACCTGCATTTCATATAAGTGCTTGAGGGAAAATCTCCCCTATTTTTCAAGCAGCAAAGATTACTTTAGCTGAGCTAGGACAAGCCATCATTTGCTTTGCTTCTGTGCATTGTTGACATCAGTCACAAAAGGCAAGTTAGTTGCTTGACTTGATTCAGATTATTTTCTTGCCTAGGAAGCCGCAGAAAACGCTATTAGCCAGCATGAATTCTTCTTAATTTTAAGACAACCTTAATGTCTCTCACGCTGGAATAAAGGGCCTCTGTGTTTTCTTGTTAGCGCTGTGCTCCCTGGCTGTACAGAGGGGCTAGAGAGCAACAGAATTTACATGTTCTAGCACGATGAGGTTTATACCAGGTTTTTGAATTTCTGTAGCTATTATTCTCATGTTTCAATTATAGTAAAGGTGCCCTGTATGAGCAGTGCATTAATGTTTCATTTCCATTCAGATTGAAAATGAACACTTACACTCAGGCCATTTTAGAGCAAACTCGAGGCGAAGTGCAACTTTCTCTCAATGAGACATCCTTACAAAACATTCGGAATGAATAAATCCCAAATAATAATGGGCCCTAGCTTTTAGCAATTGAACCTGCAGGAGTTACATGGCAATCTTTTATTTAGTTGAGTATAAAATATTTACATAGAAATAGTCACTCAGAGATACTATTTTATTCAGAGGACTCTTGGCAGCAAGAGGTAAGTTGCACATTAAAAATAGATTAGAGACCAATGTTCATTACAGAAACGTTAATAAAAATATTATAAAATATTTTTTTATCAAAAATAAGAACTCTTTGGACATACAATTTTTAGCAAATGGACATCTGCAGTGAACTGCAAAGAGCATGCAAACATGACATTTGTTGTTTTCATTCAACCACTTAAATGTTACAGTTCCCGTTAGAAAGAAAAGCCTCTGAATTTATTCTGAGAAATATGAACACATTTGAATAATCTTTCATCACTTTCTCAACTTAGATCCTTTATTTTTTTCCAGTAGCTCTATCAAATTTATCAGTCTAAATGTTGGAGTGATGACTCAGTGGATTCTGTTCTGTACATTATTATTTATTAACAAAAATATTTCTATACCGCTTTTCAACTTAAAAAGGTCCCAAAGTGGTTAATGGAGAAATTCAAATAACAAAATGGCTCCCTGTCCCAAAAGGGCTTACAATCTATATTGTACAAATGTACTGTACATTATTGATACTAGGTAATATTCATCTATACCAGGGGTGCCCAAACCCCGGCCCTGGGGCCACTTGCGGCCCTCAAAGCCTCTCAATGCGGCCCTCAGGGAGCCCACAGTCTCCAATGAGACTCTGGCCCTCCAGAGATTTTTTGGAGCCCACACCGACCCGACGCAACTGCTCTCAGTGTGAGGGTGATCGTTTGACCTCTCACATGAGCTGTGGGATGAGGGCTCCATCCACTGCTTGTCGTTTCACATCTGTGATGCAGTAGCGGCAGCAAAGGAAAGGCTGGCCTTGCTTTGTGCAAGGCCTTTTATAGGCCTTGAGCTATTGCAAGACCTTCAATCATTCATATAAGTTCATCTTTAATATATTCATTTATGTAAACTTATGCAAATTTATTCAAATTTCAAATGTAAAGTAATTCTTTTTTTCCCCTGGCCCCCGACACAGTGTCAGAGAGATGATGTGGCCCTCCTGCCAAAAACTTTGGACACCCCTGATCTATACTATTGGATTAGTGCAGGAGGAAGTAATTGTATAAAGCAAATTGATCTGCAACATAACGGAGTGGCTGGCACCTGAATGATTTGTGATGCGTTTTCATTCCTAAAACTGCCTGTGTACTTTCACATTTCAATCATGTTCCTAATTTCTCTGCCCCCTATGGCAACGCAACACAAATCACTCCTTGGTCTCTTCTCATATTTTTCATTCATTATTTTCTGTCCTTCTGGTCACGTCCAGGAGGTCCTGTAAGGTCCTCAGCTCGGACTTGCAATCCACGTTGAGTCAAATCCATGGATTGCAAACCCGAGGATGATGAGGGCTGAGTGTATTAGAGGACTTTAGCTACAATTCTGTCACTAGAGGATCCAGAGTTTGCAAATGCACATTTTCTATACTTGTTTGGTGGTGAGAAGCTTTTTACATCGACAAAGGTCTCCTCATGACCAACTTCCTTTTCCTGCACATCTTCACTTTGTTACTTATATTAGCCACCGATTTATATATTGCCCTGCAAATGCAGTCCTTTTCCAAACGTTATACAATTTTAAACAATGTAATTTGTCACTACCTTTAAAAAAATGTAAAAACCTTAACCTTGCACCTTTACACAAGATATTTAAAACCTAAAGCACTGAGTTAACATAGCAATGTTGACAATCTCTTCCAAGCTGAAAGGCTAAGGTAGCACAGCAGTCTCCATCCAGCCTCTGTATGACATCACAGACTTTCAAATTGCTTTGGCTGAGACTGGCAGAACAGAACAGCTTGAGAAAGATGCAGGCTGAATGCACATCTAAGTGATACAAGAACATAAAAGCTCAGGAGTATTTTGAGAAGAGTTTTCTGAAGAAGTGTGGTTTGGGACCATTTTGAGGCCTGATGTGCATAAATAAGTAAATAGACACATTAGAAACATATTTATAACTTAAAAATAAAGTTTCTCCTTTTCTGTTTCTTGATGGAGATGTAGGTTCACAAGCAATTTCCCTCCCATTGCTAAGCAAAATATAAAATGCTGTTCAGTCCACTGGAAAGTTGAGATCACGTTATGAATTTCTGTTGGAAGCTTGTGATTGAATTTCCCTGAAAGCATTTTTTTTTAGATCCTAATGCAGCTGGGATACTTGATACTTTTTTAGATCCTAATGCAGCTGGGACACTTGAATGCCTGTGGTGCAGGTGTGCCTCTCTCCCCCCACCCCACCCCATTTCAAATATATGAATGGTGTACTGTACAGGAATCTTCCTCACAGGTTTATTATGACAACACATGGAATAGAATAGTGAAGCATTTGCACAGTAAAAAATCAACACTGAGGGCCCAATCCTATCCAACTGTCTTTCACCGATGCAGCCTTGAGGTAAGGGAACAAATGTTCCTCTATATTGAGGAGGCCTTCGTGATTTCCCCCACCCCTGCAGGATGAAGCACATGTCCCATTAGCACAGATGCATGGGTGCTGGAAAATACGTTAAGATTGAGCCCTGAATTATATTAAATCACAAGTGATTAGAAATAGGTGCTTGAAGTCCCAGATTATTCATGGATATCTTGTGCACGGTGGTGTTCCACTGAAGAAATGAAAGAGAAGTTTCTCGTCTCCATTTTACCATATTTAGATCAGACAACAATTATGAAACAAGTTTCTTTGGGGTTCCTGGGCCGGATCTGCAACTAGTCAGATGCAGCAAATAAGGTCCCCAGTTAGGCCCACTCAAAAGACCTTTATAGCTTGTTAGCCAAATCAACTCAGCACAGACAGCCACCAAAATGACAAATCTATCTCCCTGGTGCATGTTGTGACTTAGATCCTCTTACAGTTAATGAGACAGCCTCATTTATCTGTTTATTTTATTTCACTAGACTTGACAAAAGATCTTAATTATTTTATCCATTAATAAAGCAACATTTCAGAGGAAACATTCAGTCCATATTTATTATTGCAATAATTCAGAGATAACGGCAGTTTAAATTTTTTCTCTCTTTCCTATATCGTATTAGATATATCAGCTAACCCAAAGAAAATTGTTCCATTTCCTTTATAAGGGAAGAACAGAAGCTGTGCTGTGCAGTTAGCAGTGGCTCCAACCTCTCCCACTTTTTTACTGGATAAACTGGGATTTGTTTGGGGAAAAATATAGCTTTCACTACCACTAGTCAAAGGTAGCCAGACAGAAAACCTTTCAGAAAGCTTGTCCCCAAGGATAACAGAGAGCCCCAAACCTGGGGGGGGGGGTGTCATTTAGAGAAACAAACAGTAGCAGAACACAATGGTCTGAGTTACATCATCTGCTCCCTCTCCATCTTCCCATGATGTAAGTTCCTTTAAAAGGAATAAGGAGGCAGTCATTTGCCATCTTAACAGGACTGCTTAGATTACTCAAGAGGAGGTTTTAGAGACAGGTTAAAGAGTTCAGGTGTAAGACTGGAAAAAAGCAATAGTGGTATTGAATATTCTTCCTTGCTAGAGATAGGAGAAATAAAACAACGTATGTATGCTTCAGTTTCTTTGAATGCAAGGCTTACTGGCAGGACTTATCTGCTTTACCATTCTGTGTGGTCTGTTTAAATAAAGCTGCAGCTTGCTGGTAATTTGGGTCTGAGTGTATTTCCATTCCACTGAAGACAGGAGTGATCCGGCTGTCTTTCACTTTCAGAAGCTGGCCACTTCAGTGCAATGACAGAGAAGCTTGTGGGGTAGGAGGCTAGTCAGTCCTTGGCCCACTAGGGGCCCATTCTTGATATCCTAGGCCTTTGGTGCTCAAACTTTGTACCACTGCAACCTACTTTGTCTTCCACACTGGGTTGTGATCCAGTGTTTGCTGTCGGGCCACAAAACATTATTGGGAGCCACTAGAGGCTGCTTCTGGGTTGCACTGGGCCCATGGGCCCCACAATGCCTCACGGAAGCAACCTGGAAGTTGCATTCTGGGGCCCACATTGTGTGACATTCTGTATCTGTGCGACCCAGAAGTGGCCTCTGGCGGCTCCTAGTAATGCTTTGCAGTGTGACAGTGAGCATGGGGGTTGAGCCCACCAGTGGTACCTATCTATAGTTTGAGAAACACTGGCCTCCTAGGCCAGGGGTTCTCATACTAGTGGGTTGTGACCCACCAACCTGAGAAGCCCTGCCTCTGTTCCCTTAAAGGGCAGGGGGGATGGCGACAACACAATTGAAAGAATTGCACCACTGGCGGGGTCACAGGGGCTTACCCGTGTCTGCAGCAGCCTCTGGAGGGGAATACAGGGAGCCCTGTTGAGCCCTCTGCAGAGCTCTGTGCTTCAAAAAAAAAAATTCCAGGTTGTGATCATGAAACCAGAAGTGGATTTCAATCACTTTATTTTTTGATGTTTTGAGGTGTGGGGAGCCCTACAGTGGGCCCCACAGGGCTCCCCCCCCCCAGAATCTGCTGCAGGCAGGGGTAAGTACAAAAAAAAGTCCCTGTGACAACTCCAGTGATGGCGTGATTGTCGCCATCCCCATTATCTCAGTTCTCAAACCCCGTGTGAGTTTGAGAACCGCTATTCTAGGTACTTGTACACGTGTATAGGGGAAAATATCATATATTAAGTGACTTCTCTAATACAGGTATCTCCTCTAATTGAATTGGTTTTATATGTGCAGTTAATTTCAAAGCAACCTGTTTGTTTGGGATTATTTTTTTTGTTTTTCTGTGTCAACCACAGGAAACGTAGCCAGTAAGCAAATAAATTGAAGCAACATTGTACACAGCACAAGCATTGTTCATTTTAGCTCGCGTTGAAACTATTCTAGTTAAATATCAGATCAGGATGGATATAACCTTATATTTGCCAAAATTTGATAGTTTACTTCAAAGTACATGTTGTCATACTTTTCTGAATGGAGAATAATGGAAATGTTAAAGCAGACTTTTGTCTTTAGGAGAACTCACAGCTTCAAGTCCAAATCGTTAAAAGGAGAAATGGTATAATATTGTTTATTTGGGTGGTCAGACAAGATGAGTTAAAATCATTGTTTTGAACTATATTCTTATGGCCCACTTCATCCCTGCAAAGATATGGAGCAGATGCATTATGGCATATTTGGAAACAGAACAGATCCTTGGAGACTTGGTACCTACCAGCGCTCAAAATAAGAGTCATCTAGTTCTATGTTTGAAAATACTGAGCAGTGTGCAGACTGATGTTACTGATGCATGCTGACTCATAAAAAGTAGAGACATTATGTTAAGATTGCATCAACTATCCAAATGTCTATGACTTCTTTAGGGTTTATCCACCTGTACTGGAAAGGTAATGTGATCTTTGCCTAAAAACAACCCCATTGTTGAACAAATGCCAAGCGTGTTATCTAAAGAAGAAGCACTGGAAAAAAAATACAGAAATGCCTCTAAAGATCCTAGTAATCTGCTTTCAGAGATTACAAATGCAAGCAATTGAAGAAAGGATTTAAAGCAAAAGTTCAAATCGAGAATTTGACTTGCACAATGAGAAAAGTGGAAATAGTAATGTCAATATTTTATTTATTCATTTCTTTATTTTTTGCATTTTTATACCGCTCTTCCTCCAAGAGCTCAGGGTGGTATACACAGCTGCTCACCTCCTTTTGTCCTCACAAGAACCCTGTGAGGTAGGCGAGGCTGAGAGACAGTGACTGGCCCAAGGTCACCCAGGAAGCTTCGTGACTGAGGGGGATTTGAACCTGGATCTTTCAGGTCTAACTCCACCTCCCAAACCACTACACCACCCTGGCTCTCTAATATGCTTTCAGTCTAATCCTATCCCCCTTTTCTGTTGGTAGAATGCATGTTCCACACTGGAAGAGTGATGAGTCAGCAAAAGTGACATTCTGTCAGTAAGCGCAATGAAGCGCCCAGCACATTGGCTGGTGGCCGCACGCACAGGTGTACTGGAAGATCAGAAGATCATCAGGTGGATGATGTGGTGTTGACAGTGATCCCATGTTTTGACAGCTGTTTGATAGCTCTGGAAAGGGCAGGGCTGACTCCACAGCTGTAATCAATCAAGGCCAATGGAGACCTGGACACCTGAGCTTCATTTGACCTTGATGGGGCTTTGAACGAGCTAGCTCACAGCTGAGCTGCATTTGCACTTAATGGGACACAAAGGATAAAAGGCAGCTTCAGAAGGACCAAAGGAGCTGGCAGAGCGAGACACTGACCCAGAGGGACAGCCGGACACTGACCCAGAGGGAGAGCCGGAAGCGGGACGCTGACCCAGCCGGATGCTGACCCAGGGGGAAATGCTACCTGACCCGGAGGGAACCAGACCAAGAGGGCTACCTGACCAAGACCTACAGGAGAAGGGGACTGCCAGGACTCTGCTGGAGGACACAGAAGACTGGGAAGACTGGACTGTACTTTGGAGACCGGATTGGACTTGAATTGGAGGCTTCAGACCTTTACCCACTGAGTTAAGTGGAGTTTTGGGGAGGGAAAGCCTCTGGACAAGAGGACTTGCAGGGAGTGTCTGTGTTCATAGCAATAAATTTGGGCAGTTGCTATAGATAAGGAGTTCTGTGTTCATTCCTTTGCACGCCACAGCGGTTGTCCTAGAGATAAAGAGGGTGTTGTATGTTGGCAACCTTCAGTCTCGAAAGACTATGGTATCGCGCTCTGAATGGTGGTTCTGGAACAGCGTCTAGTGTGGCTGAAAAGGCCGATTCGGGAGTGACAATCCCTTCCACACTGGGAGCAAATGCAGTCTGTCCCTGGTTTGTCTCCCTGGCTACGGGCCTTTGCCTCTTTGCCTCAGTCTGTTGGCCAAGTGTCTCTTCAAACTGGGAAAGGCCATGCTGCACAGCCTGCCTCCAAGCAGGCCGCTCAGAGGCCAGGGTTTCCCACCTGTTGAGGTCCACTCCTAAGGCCTTCAGATCCCTCTTGCAGATGTCCTTGTATCGCAGCTGTGGTCTACCTGTAGGGCGCTTTCCTTGCATGAGTTCTCCATAGAGGAGATCCTTTGGGATCCAATCATCATCCATTCTCACGACATGACCAAGCCAACGCAGGCATCTCTGTTTCAGAGACAAAGAGGGTGTTAATTAGCCAAAATTAACAGCATTAGAAGGGAGGGTGTTAACAAAGAGGGTGTTAATTAGCCAAAAAGCAGGCATTAGAAGGGAGTTGAGATATTTGGACAGGACAAATTGGTGTAGTCGGCAGGATTCGAATATTAGGATAGGACAACAGTCCAGAAGAAAGACCCTGTCTGCCAGCACTAGTGAGTCGGCAGTGGGAGGAATGAGAGTGTTTCTGCATGGGATGTGAGAGTGGGTGGATCCCATGGCAATGGTGCATGCCTGATTTTATCCCTTCTTTCACAAACCCCCCTATCCCTTTTCCCTTCTTGGACATACACCATCACAGTAGGTTTATTAGCAGGGCTTACCTGGAGGTAAGTAAAAATGTTTTTTACTTACCTCCAGTTTGCTTTTATGTTGCCCCCCCCCTTCACCATAGGATGCAGTGCACACCTTTTTGGTGCAGTTTCAAAGGCACTGGTGATGGGGATAGGATTACGCCGTTTACTTCCTAATCATATGCTATGATGGACAGTTATAATACTCCACACGGCCAACCTTTGACCATCTGATGGCTGAGGCAGCATGCAAATGCTGCTCCCCTAACCTGGTGACGGGCCAGCCTCTGCTCCTCCAACATGCTAGCTCACTGCTCTCTTGTTTACGCTTCTACCTTGTCCCCCTCTTCCTTGTCCAATTCACTCAAAAAATCCACTTGTCCCTACCACTCAGAAAAACCAGTGGAGGGGGGGAGGGCATTTGTACACCACTGACGGGAGGAGGAAGATCCGCAGAGGCAAGTAGGTGGATGGAAATGGGTGTCCAGTCAGTTGCTGCCTGAGGTAGCAGCTTCAGTGGATGACATCAGATAAGTTTACTGCTTTGTAAATTTACTATTAAGAGACAGTAAATTAATCCAAATCTTCCAAAGCCACATACCACACTCTTGGATTGTAACTTCCTCTGAGACTGTAGTATGGTTAGGTGAGAAATAAGTAATATGAACAGAGTTAAAAACATAAGAAGAGCCTTATTGGATCAGGCCAAAGGCCCATCTAGTCCAGCTTCTTCTAGCTCACAGTGGCCCACCAGATGCCTCTGGGAGCACACAAAATAATACCTGCATCCTGTTACCACTCCCTTTACCTGGCAAGGTGTTGTTTAGTGCAGGTATATTTCCATAGGGTTGTGTTAATAGGGACTGGCAAGAAAATAGATTTTTTTTTAATATCTTCGCAAAATCATTAATTCAGAGCAAAATGTATTAATTCAAACAGTAATCTAATGCATCTGCCATGATGGACTTAAATTACTTTTGAGAAAAGTAATGGTAGAATGGCTTTCCTGATTACTGTGCACATCATATCCCAGTGCAATCATATATAAAGGTTTAGTATGAGTGGTTTAAAGGACTGCTTCACAACTTAATCAGTTTTCAATTGACATGAAATATCATTTTTTCTAGTTGTTTTTTTAATGGTGTGGCTGTGCATGATGCTTGCAGATATTTTAACATTTTAAAACAAATTGATTTCACAGATACGTCCATTTCTCCTCCGGCACCGCTCTTATGCATTACTTTTCATTGCTTGATCTCATCTTATACATGGATTACTGCATGCAGAAGTAAGCAAATGTTTCATTAAGAGGAGTCAGAAATATGTAGGTCGTATTATGATCAAATTGTGTTGTCAAGTAACAATGTTTGTTAATTTCAATTAATTAGGATGAGATCACAGGAGAATATCAAAGATGAAGTATTTACAATTTTTTTGAAAGAATATCAAATTTAAAGTACAGTCTCATTAGGAAGTGTCTTGTTTAAAAACAGTTGCGCAGAAGGACAGCATATTGGGTGAAGCCACTGCTAATGGTCTCAAAGTAATGAGATGACCAAGCTGTACAAATTGGGGTGTGTACAAGAACTGTAGGGCACAAAGGTTTCTGGCTCAGAACCCCCTGTCAAAACACCCCAGTCCAAAATCATGGTATCAAGCCTGGTATGGCAAAACTGCACCAATACTGAATGTTGTCTATTCTTGAACTAAGCCATAGAAAGGTATGGATGTTTTTTCTCCCCTTTGCTTTGAGGGGAAGATGGGGAGATGCCACAAATGGGATTTTTGCTCTTATCAGAACAATGCCTTCAACATTATATGGTACAGGTACAGAGATCATTACAACAATAGGCATTGTTATCTGTAATTAATAACTCATCCGTCTCACCCCGATCATGCATTCAGGAAAATGTGCCTGGTGAGGAGATTTACTAGGTGGCAGGCAGTAGTGCCCAATTAGAGCCAGATTGGTATCATTCGGGTGTTGAATGTAGACCTGGAAGAGCCATGTTCAAATCCCTGCTCAACTACAAAGCTTCCTGGGTGACCTTGGGCCAGTCACATACCTCACAGGGTTGTTGTGAGGACAACAGGAGGAGAGGAACAATGTACACCACCCGGACCTCCTTGGAGGAAGGCTAATATAAAAATGTGGGAAATAAAAATAAATTTTGGGGAAGGAATGAGGTGGCTGTACAATCACCATATCAAGACACGAAACCTCTAAATAATGTGACAGCCATCTCTCAACTGGGAATCTTTTCTTGCTGTTTCCAGTACTGGCGTTACAAGACTTCAAGCAATCATAACTGAGGTTATATTTGAAAAAGCAGCACAATTTCCTATTTCTTTCTAAATATTTCGTGTTCTTATACCAGTACAGCTGAGTTTGAGGATTTGCAATAATAAGAAGTGCAATTCTGGGTCAGGTCATTGCCATGGTGAATGAGATTGGTTTCAAGCCAAAATGAGAGAGGTTCAGGTACAGGAGCATTAAGATCCATGATCAGCTGAGTTTCTTCCTGACCTTAGTCTTTAAAAAGGTCACAGGAGTATTCTGGTGCCTTCCAAGTAATCTGCATTGAATAATGGAGGAACAGTGAACCATCCCAAATATATGACTTCCTAATATGTTTTCTAAGAGAAGTTGTGTAAGTGGACAACCTGACTCTGACCCAATTGAGCCTGCCATCCCCAAGGAAAAACTTCTTTCAACCTGGAAGCAGCCACTCTGAGGCTGCATTTTCCAATTACAAACATTAATTTTTTTTCATTATTAAATACAAGGGAGTTCATTAACTATAAAAGGTATCAGGCTAGAATTTTTACTTGAAGCTAATCAGTGATAGTGATAGCGGCTACAAAGCCATTTTTATGGATTTGCAGCAAAAACAACAAAAGTCCCTAACACATATACAGGCACAATCATGTAGCCATTCTTGCAACACTGACCAGACCATTACAGTTAGATTGTACGGGCAGCACTGATGATGACACCACCATGATAGAACCATTAACATAAGAACAGCCCCACTGGATCAGGCCCATCTAGTCCAGCTTCCTGTATCTCACAGCGGCCCACCAAATGTCCCAGGGAGCACACCAGATAACAAGAGACCTCATCCTGGTGCCCTCCCCTTCATCTGGCATTCTGACATAGCCCATTTCTAAAATCAGGAGGTTGCGCATACACATCATGGCTTGTACCCCGTAATGGATTTTTCCTCCAGAAACTTGTCCAATTCCCTTTTAAAGGCGTCCAGGCCAGATGCCAGCACTACATCCTGTGGCAAGGAGTTCCATAGACCAACCACACTTTGAGTAAAGAAATATTTTCTCTTGTCTGTTCTAACTCTCCCAACACTCAATTTTAGTGGATGTCCCCTGGTTCTGGTGTTATGTGAGAGTGGAAAGAGCATCTCCCTATCCATTCTGTCCATCCCCTGCATAATTTTGTATGTCTCAATCATGTCCCCCCTCAGGCATCTCTTTTCTAGACTGAAGAGGCCCAAATGCCGTAGGTTTTCCTCATAAGGAAGGTGCCCCAGCCCCGAAATCATCTTAGTCGCTCTCTTTTGCACCTTTTCCATTTCCACTGTCTTTTTTGAGAGTGGATTTTGAGAATCCACTGTGTCCATTCTACCTAGGATTTCACAGTGTCCTTTCTTTAAACTTCTGGGGCTTGTTCCTAGAGAAGGGGGCCTGCCTTCTGAGGTAACTCTTCAATCCACATCATTCAGTTGTTTCATGGGCTGGAACATTTCATCTTGCAGGCTTGCTGCTTCCAAGATGGGTTCACCGAGTTCCTTAATTGCCAAGACTGTGTTCTGGGCTCTGCTGCTCCACCTTTGCCCAGCCTTGAAACCAGATAAGGGACTGCCTTCATCCCTCAATGGCCTCTTTTTTGCTTCAAAGAAGGAGTTCTAAGAGTTGTGCGCTACAGCTCTTATCTCTCCCCCTTCAACCATTTCTTATCTGTATCTGTTCTGGTCAGTCTGCCAATCTTTTACAATCTTTGTTTCTCTGACGGCTAACAACATTCCAAAGCAAGAGGATGTGCCAGGGGAGGAGTAACAAGGAATTATTGTCTAGCTATCAATAACCATTATGCATTGCTTACGGCATCATCAAAACATATGGATCATCACAAAGCATCACACGTTGTCAGGCACTGAATAGTATCGTAAAAGAGTCTGGAAACTGTCTGGCAGAAAATGGCAACATTTTGGTTCTGACAATTGCTTAAGTGGGAAATAATGTCACCTAACTGGATAAGGAAACAGAAGCATGCTCTTTCAGAAACACAGGATGTTAAGAGTTGGGAGGAACCATGGAAGACATCCAGTCCAACCCTGACACAGCATCCCCGACACTACCAAAAGAGCAGGTGAGAGAAATTATTAGTAGATCTTTCCTTTTAAAAGGCACAGGGGACAAGCCATTTCTGCAATTTTCAGAGAGAGAATATAGCTAAAAGGGACTACACAGCAGTGTTTGATAATAAGTGTCTGAAGCTGGGTACAAATTGGAATAACGCAGAAAACCCCACTCCCTCAAAAGAAAAGACCCCATTCTTGCCCAGCCTATGTGATGCAACACTGCTGACACAGTCTCTGATCATCCTGTGGGCTGGATGGGGACAAGGCCTACAGGTAAATACAGAAACAACCAGAAGTACCCAAGAACTGACGACACACTGATATACTGATGAGCTGACCCTCGGTGGCAGAGAGGAGTTGCTGTCAAGTGGAGCGTGGGAGGCGAAGGGCCAGAGAGAGGCCAGACCGGGAAGGAATCCAGCTGGAAGGAGGAGTTCTATGAAAGACTAGAACTATTCAATTGTAAAAATCCCTACAGGGGTTTCGAACAGCCTGCCTATGTAAACCGCCTTGGATTAAAGTCTGAGGAGAAATCTGACAACCATAGAAAGGCGGTATATAAATACCTGTATAAATAAATAAATAAAATGTTTTATTTACCTCCTCCGCTGCTCCCTGGTCTCTCATGGGCCTACTCCGATCTATGCCAGTTATTTTGTTGGCATAAATCTGTTAGGCTGAAAGGGACATGTGAGGCACAGCCCTGGGTTGTAGTTCCCAGATCTTCAAAGTTTCAAGCTCAGTGACGCATGTGATGTCACACCTATACACAAGTGATTTACCACACGTCAGACAGCCAATATGCCTTGGGTTTCATATTGATTTTGAGTCCCACCAAAAGTGAGAGCACCTGCCCTAAAAAAGGATTGAAGAAAGGGATAGCTGCTGCAACCCTAATTCAAAAAGGATTTCCATGGTTTGAGGAAACAGTGGGTTTAGTTCATGGAAGGACATATCTAATAGAACTGGAAAGTGACATGAGAGAAATGACTTTGAACTTTCCTGTCTTCACCTGATAATATTGTGTAGGAGATTACTGGAAATTACTTACCCTCTGAAATAGGCTTGCTATCTAAAGAGGAGAAAAATTCTAGGGTATAGACTGAATACTGAAGGAGAGGAATAGAGAAGATTTGCTGATTGTGTTTTCTGAACGTGGAAAAATTGGTCTTTTCATATAGAGTATGTGTATAGACCAACTGCTAAGCTAAATATATTTAAAACAGACTAGACTGATCATTCACAGGAAAACCTAGACAGTATAAACAGGTATGCACAATCCATTAATTCAAAAAGCAAACTACATGAACTTATAAAAAAAAAAAGCAGCCAGTTCACCTCATTCACAGGAAGTTTGTAAAAAGTGGGATTCAAGCTTCTAAAATATTGACATTCTTACTTTAGGGAAAAAAGCTCTTAAAAGCAGGCCATCTGTCAAAAGAAAACTTTGGGAAAAAACATTAGATACCTTGGAGGTTTTAAAATAAACAATTCTTACAGAGTTCAGAAGACCTGCATATAACAAATTGGCCTTTTTTTAAAAACTAACCACCAATAGTAAGGCAGGAGGGCAATTAAAAATCTTGAAGAAGGTTTAATAACTCCTGAAAAAGCAACTTAAAATGAAAAAATAAAACTACAGTGATTGTGATTTCTTCAAATGTATAAGACACCCTTGGGTTTTTAGGACACTTTCAGAATATTTCTAAACATGCAAGGCTGAGCTACTATTTGGAAATGGCCTCCCCCTAATCCCATGAGCTCAGTTCACACATAATTTTCTGAGCCTCCAAATTATGGATTGGCAGGCTGGGGACATACTCCAGGGTCTCAGCCCCCCCCCCCATCTCCAGCTCATTTCCTTCCTTTGTCCATTTAAAGTTTAAATTTTAAACAATGGTTTAGAGATAGTTGCCCAAGAAGTCTGACCCAGAAGAAAAGAGCAGGAAATCTGAATGTTAGAGAGAAGAAGAGGGAAAATAAAACTCATGATACATTCCCTGCATTCACCTGAATTGAGCTATGGTCTTCAGAAAAATAGCTACCTCAAATTCCAGAATTCTAAGACATAATTTTCTAGTGAATATTCTACCAACTCTTCCCTACAAGAAGTCCTCTGGAGCTAACACACAGATGCACAGAGCTTTTTCATATATTCTGGGGAATCTATGTTTTCATCACTGCACAAGTGTGTATAGGATTGTGGCCCAAGTCTCTAGGCAGATCAGAAATGGAGGCAACTTTTGCTTTTAAAGAGGTCCCTCCTTAATGAAGTGGTGTTCTAAGGAATGCTTGCAAGCCTCATTACTCCTGACTTTCCATTACTTTGCTTGTCACATATTGACCCAGTGCAGTGACAGATTAACAGTGGCACTAAATGAGATATTTAATCTCTCCAACTTGATGTGGCAAAGTCTCCATCCCAAATCTCCATGCTTTAATTTTTGCGTCATGGCTGCAAGTCTTCCCTTGCTCATTTCCTTCATGCTAGATTAGGCTAGTGACCCCAAACTGCCAATTTTTCAGCTGAAACGCTAATCACATTTCTCCAAAACTTGAAGCATCCATCTACAAAAGCTCCCCATGAATTATTAACATTATTTTTGCTTTCTCCAGCATTCTCTTTCTCCCTCTCTAAATCAAACTAGGCAAAATTAGACGTATTAATTTGATGTCACTTTCCTTGTAACACATGGCTTCAAAGACTGCCATGTGACAGTAGTTAAGCTGTGCTAGAAATCTTATCAGGGGGTATCTCAGGGTGGAGGAAGGGATACATGGAAGGAGAGTTATGGGCATGGTATTCCATATCTTCCCCCTGTCTTTTCTCCCACTCACACCAATGGATGAGCAAGCAGCTTGAGGAATGTGTTTTTGAGCTGAAAAATGACTGGAGGGGAAAGAATTAAGCAACATCCCTTTGCCTGCCCAATCTAATTTTGCTTTTGAAATAGCACAGAAGAAAGAAACATGGAGCTTTGCGTAATGTGCAATGTGGACCTCAGGTTACCTAAGACTGCCTGTGTTTACTGCTGGAAGGTGACAGTTCTATTACTTATTCAACAAGCCTGTGCTGTGTCAAGTGATGATTTTCTTAAATCTTCTTACCACATTGTGAATTAAATGGGGTGTGATGTGTGCCGAGTTGGGTATGAAGGCTATTAATAGTTTTGGATTTGCTTATGCAGTGATAGTATTGCTAAATGTGACTTCTCACAAGAAAAATGAGGCAGCAACAAAGATTAATTTAAAACATGCCAGATGCCATTGGCTGCATGCTTTGATTCTGCACTACTAAACTTTACTGGATGGACTGCAGTCTGTTTGATCCCACTCAGGATGATCATATTTAGTACTGTATAAGATATATATTTTTTTTAAATCAGGGATGAAATATTGACTTCACTGGCATGCACTTGAGACTCATTTGAATAAAAGGATGCTTCACTTAGGCAAGCATTGCAGTGAGTTATGGTAGCTAAATGAAACCTCTATGTAGCCCATGTGTTCAGAGACAGAATATCCTAGAAGCAAGCAAGAAGAGAGGATCCTATTGCCTTCCCGCCCTGCTTGTGTGCTTCCTGGCTGGCCAGTGTTTGAAATAGGATGCTGGATGAAGGTCGCAATCCTAATCACACTTTCCTGAGAGTAAGCCCCATTGAACAAAATAGGACTTGCTTCTGAGTAAATCTGGTTAGGCTTGTGCCCTAAATTAGAAAAGGGGCAAGTGTTTGGCAATGATGTCATCATAGCATTGCTGAATTTCCAGGTTGCCGAATTCCTGGAAGCAGCAATGCAGAGCTCAGCTTGGGAGGTATGTGTTATCCTGCACAGGCAGATCTGCCATTTCCTTTCTGATACATGATGTTTTTTCCAGATTCCCAGTCCAAGCTTCACTTAGAGAATTATTCCCACTTTCAGCTAATCAGCTCCTCTTCTTTCTCCAGCAATGACCCTACTTCTGCACTGCTGAACTCCACCACCAGGGTAGCTTGCCTGTTCAACTTGCAGAGGTCCTCCTTCCTCCTCTCTCCTGCCAGCAGCTACTCCAGTCACTACAGCAACACCTTGGTCCTCAGCAGGTCCTGGGCATGGCAGCCACACACCAATCTCCAATGTCTCCAAAGTCCATTCACCAATCTCTCCTTAGACCATCAGCAGTTCCTCAGTTCATTAATCAATCAGCTCAGTTCCTTCCTCCCAGTTTTCCTCCTACTACTACCCACTAAGCTCCCCCTTCCTCAGGTGCTGCTTTTATCCCTGAGGGCCCTATTGCTTTCAAGAGGCTGCAGCTGTGCAGCACACTCACTGCAATCTAAGGCCCTGGTGTAAACACCATGCTTGCCTGCCGGAGCAAAGGGCCACTGTTGACACCACACCCTATCTCCTCCAGAGATCTTGCGCATTTCCATTACGCATGGCAAGTTTGGCAGGAGGCAAAGTCTCCCAAGCCAAGCTCTTTGTGGACCAGATGATCTGGGTGGTGGGCTGTAATGGAAGATCAGAAGATCATCAGGTGGATGATGTGGTGTTGACAGCGATTCCCTGTTTTGACAGCTGTTTGACAGCTCTGGGAAGGGCAGGGCTGGCTCCACAGCTGTAATCAATCAAGGCCAATGGAGACCTGGATGGACACCTGAGCTTCATTGGACCTTGATGGGACTTTGCATGGACTCATGGACTGAAGAGATAGCTCAGCTGAGCCTAACTTGGACTTAACAAGGTAGCTCACAGTTGAGCTGAATTTGGACTTAACAAGGGGCTGCAGGATAAAAGGCAGCTTCAGAAGGAGCCAAGGGCTGGTCAAGCAGGACGCTGACCCAGCCGGAAGCCGGACGCTGACCAAGAGGGCTACCTGACCCAGACCTACAGGAAGAGAGGACTGCCAGGACCCTGCTGGAGGAGACACACTGCTGGAGAGGAGGAACTCTACTGCAGAAGACTGGACTGTGTTTTGGAGACGGATTGGACTTGGAGGCTTCAGACGTTACCCCCGGAGTTAAGTGGAGTTTTGGGGAGGGAAAGCCTCTGGACAAGGGGACTTGCAGGGAGTGGCTGTGTTTGTAGCAATAAATTCTTGTTATTTGCTATAGATAAGGAGTTCTGTGTTCATTCCATTGCACACTGCAGCTGTTGTTCCTGGAAAAGGAGGGTGTTAATTAGCCAAAAAGCGGGCATTAAAAGGGAGTTGGGATATTTGGACGGGACAAATTGCCGTGGTCAGCAGGAGTCGAGAATTTGGCAGAACAAATTGGTACCAGGAGTGGGGTGCGAAGCCTGAGGCAATTAATACTACAGGACACAGGTGTGTGCAAAGGAATGAACTTCTTTTGGGTCTGGGATATAGAGCCCCTAGTAAAAGACATGTACACTTCTGCTGTGTTTTTGAATGCATGGAGTTTGCTGGGAATGATATGGACATTAATAATGGCACTTGTCCATATCTGTAAGTTTGGTAAGTTTGTTTTTTCCTATTTGAGGAAACACTGGGTGCCAGGTGGGGATTGTTCGGCGGAGATGCAGTATCTAAAACGGGAATTGCATAGGCTGAATGGGTTAATCTGTTGTTTAAAGGAACAGAATTCAGCTTATGCTGAAGCCTTGGCAAATGCCCAAAAGCAGATAAGGGTAGCGGACTGTCTTAATGAGGCTCTCTTAGCCTGGTTGGCAGAGGAAAAGGTTGGCAAGGAAAAACCTAAGGCAGAGGTAAGGGAGGAGCGCAAGCATCCTAACCGGTATGCAGGCCTCTTACAGGCTGATAGTAGCACTGGTCTGGACGCTAGTATGAAAGCTCCAGCCAGACAAGAGAAAGGTGAAGGGGCACAGCCTGTAGTTCAGGCACACCCCCTTGTAACAAAAAAGGGAAGAGGACTAGGGCAACTGGAGGATATGCCCAGTGAAGGTACACTGAAGCCTAAAGCCTGGAATGGTAAGGAAGGGATGGGTACCCCCAGGATGGGGGAGAGGGTGCCTGCAGGAAAGACCCTGGATAAGAAACCTCTGCAGGCACCTGGACAAAAGGTTCCCAGGTGGAAGATCTGGGCAGACCTGATAGCTAGAGGGGTGCCCAGGGAAAAGATAGATGGGCTCCCTACTCCAGAGTTGTATAAACTCTGGGAAGAGGGGAAAGGGAAGAGGAAGGCCCAGGTGAGGCAAACCATGCCCACCAATACTGGTGTAGGGTCAGATATGGAAGATGAGACCTCATTAACCCCTCTGGAGGAGGATCGCATTAACTTGGGGATTGATCTTGGGCCCCACCGAGGAAGATGTGCAGCAGGGGCTAGTCACCCTAGTGAGGCACATGAAGGCCCAAGGGTGGGAAATTACTCCTGCAAAGATTCAGGGACTGGCTCATCAAAGTCCAGTTCCTAGGGGTGGTATGGTCTGGATCTGTGAGGCACATTCCAGACAGGGTGCTGAAAATTACACTGGTGATGCTCCACTTGTGAGTTTTTTTTTCTTGCAGGACTGAAAGGAAACCATCCTCGGAAAAGGAAAATGGCGATGGACCAAAACAAGAGGAATCACTGGAACACCAAGGGGTGGATTGTAATGGAAGATCAGAAGATCATCAGGTGGATGATGTGGTGTTGACAGCGATTCCCTGTTTTGACAGCTGTTTGACAGCTCTGGGAAGGGCAGGGCTGGCTCCACAGCTGTAATCAATCAAGGCCAATGGAGACCTGGATGGACACCTGAGCTTCATTGGACCTTGATGGGACTTTGCATGGACTCATGGACTGAAGAGATAGCTCAGCTGAGCCTAACTTGGACTTAACAAGGTAGCTCACAGCTGAGCTGAATTTGGACTTAACAAGGGGCTGCAGGATAAAAGGCAGCTTCAGAAGGAGCCAAGGGCTGGTCAAGCAGGACGCTGACCCAGCCGGAAGCCGGACGCTGACCAAGAGGGCTACCTGACCCAGACCTACAGGAAGAGAGGACTGCCAGGACCCTGCTGGAGGAGACACACTGCTGGAGAGGAGGAACTCTACTGCAGAAGACTGGACTGTGTTTTGGAGACGGATTGGACTTGGAGGCTTCAGACGTTACCCCCGGAGTTAAGTGGAGTTTTGGGGAGGGAAAGCCTCTGGACAAGGGGACTTGCAGGGAGTGGCTGTGTTTGTAGCAATAAATTCTTGTTATTTGCTATAGATAAGGAGTTCTGTGTTCATTCCATTGCACACTGCAGCTGTTGTTCCTGGAAAAGGAGGGTGTTAATTAGCCAAAAAGCGGGCATTAAAAGGGAGTTGGGATATTTGGACGGGACAAATTGCCGTGGTCAGCAGGAGTCGAGAATTTGGCAGAACATGGGCCAGATCCAGTTCATGGGCTGTAGGTTGCAACCCTCAGGACTAAATGGATGTTTGATGTGATCTATTCAGACTCTTCTGTGTTCTCAAGTCTTTTCCCACTATATATACTATTGTGCATTCAGCTCTCCAAGGCTTACATTCTCTCCGATTAGATTCGCCAGCCCTCACTATGAATACATTCAGGTTTGTCCTTGTTGGTGATTGTCTCTGCTGTTAATCTGTTAATCTGAGACTGCAATCCTGTATACCAGGGCTTTTCAAACTGGGGCATGAGCCCTGGTCTCTGCCCCCTTAAGGGGCGGGGGCAGCCTGGAGGCAGGGAGGAGGCAGCGGCCCGATCCCCAGGATTGCGCTGCCCAGGGGGGCTGCAGGGGCTTGGGTGCACTTACCCAAGCCTCCTGTAGCCTCCCCAGGCTGTGAGGAGCCCGGTATACAGGCCTGCAGCAGTGAAAGTAAATGCTGAGCGATTGTGCTCCACTTCCGCTTTAGTGGAGGCGGGGTCCAATCGATCTGCATTTACTTTCACTGCTGCGGGGAGCCCTGCTGCAGATCGCGTTGGGCTCCCTGTAGCCTGGGGAGGCTGCAGGAGGCTTGCGTAAGTGCACCCAAGCCCCTGCAGCCCCCCTGGGTGGTGCGATCCTGGGGATCGCGCCACTGCCTTTCTCCCGCCCCCGCTGCCTCCCCCCCACCCACACAAGTACTTAGTGGCTCTCAAACTCTCTCAGAGAGTTCGAGAACCACTGCTGTATACACTTATGTGGGAGTTAGCCCCACTGAATGGTGTGGGATTTCCTTCTGAGTAATCATGCATAGACTCGCACTGTAGAGCCATATAAATCTGCTTCCAAAATGGCAACATTCAGTACTGGAAGTTATTTTTCCAACCATTGTAGCCATTATAACACTCATGGAGGATGAGTGAAAGTACAGAAATGTGTCTCATGTTTTATAGGCCAAATCCTGAACTGTTCGGTCTAAGTTCCTGTTTCCATACTGCTCTGATTAAAAATCCACATTTTAAATCTGCAATTAATGAGCTAATTGGCTAAGTACATCAGTTAATCAGTTCATGCTTTTAGTACAGGGAAAAGTAGATAGGTTGTGAAAACTAATAAAATGATGCATTTGGTGTCCAAACCAATCCGTTATTCCAGTAAATGATTATTGGCAACACAAAGCTCAGTGTCTGTGATGAAGGTCATGGCCTGGGGTGTTTTTCAATCTCAGCAGACTGTTCTTTATGGGAAGTGAAGATTTTACTCATGTTGTCTGAATTACAAATAGTTTGCATCTGGACTTTTGAGAGAAGGCTTTTGAACTTTTAAAAGACACTACTGTGCATTTCAATAGAAGGACATAGGTATGTGCAGATATGCACACGCTTGTGTGTGAGTGGGTGTGGAATTTTTTTGCTTTCAAAAACAGGGTTGTAGCCTGACAGCTGAATCCTAACCAACTTTACAGTGCCGATACAGATATAACAATGGAGCACACACTGCATTCTGGGGGAAGGGGCAGCCCTTGTGGCCTCCTCAACATAGGGAAATATTTGTTCCCTTATCTCAGGGCTTTATTGTGGTTGCATCAGCGCTGGAAAGTTTGTTAGAGTTGAGCTATAAGTAAAGTTAGTCATGACTTAGGCCTCATTGATTTCAACAGAACTTAAGCAGCAATCTTATACACACATGCCTGGAAGTAAGTTCCATTGAAGTCAGTAGAACTTACTTCTGAGTAAATATAGACAGGATTGTACTGTTAATCTTGCACATGATTATCTTCCTTGGGCATAACTAGGGATGCAATCCTATATTACTGAAACACCAGTCTGAGTGGCATAGAATATGGCATATGCCCTCAGACTCGGACACAGCTGTGCCAGAGTAATGACAGTTCCACCATAGTAGCTCCATTTACTTTTCCCTACATGCTCCATAGTTCCACCACTAGATGTACCATGAATGCTGCCAAGGGATGTGCATGCATGCATGCCAGAGGAATCAAGTTTGTGGGAACTCCGGCGGAGAAGGTGCACTTTACTTGCAATGTGTGTGGCAAGATATTTCATTAGAAACAATGCCTCTGGAGGACTGCACACCCAAACACTTAGGTGGAACCTCCACTCCACCACCCCCGCAAGGGATTAAGGGCAATGCACCACACACAGGTAAGCAATGGAGGAGAGGGAATCCTATGCCACACCATACTGACACTCCATATCTGTCTCATGTCTCTAACCCCACCCCCAAAATACCAGTATTGGGAACCTGAGTCAGTGATTTGGAATCAAGTCACGAAAATGCATGATTTTGGGTGACTCAGTGACTTGTGAGTTGTGCATGTCGAAGACCCTGGAAAAGACTCGAGTAAGGGCCCCCCTGCCCCGGCACTCATCCCCACGTGTGCTGACTCGAGTCTGCCTATGTCTGAGGGTACTTAATAATAATAACTAGGTATTTATATACCACCTTTCTGGTCATCGGATTACTCCTCTGACTTTATTCAAGGTGGTTTACGTAGGCAGGCATTTCTAAATCCCTCAAGGGGATTTTTACCATCATAGATGGTGCTCTCTTTCAAGAACCACACATTTCAGGTGGATCTTCCTGGTCTGATCTCACTTCTGGCCTCCAGTGCCTCTCACGCAGGTTGACAAGCAGCTCCTTCATCTCTCACATGGAGGGCAGCCAAGACGCTTCTTCGCTCAGAGCAGATGAAATAACTTGGCTCGGCTTGTCAGCTGCTTCAAGGTCTCGCCGTTCAGGGAGCTGCCGGTGGTCTCGAACTGGTGACCTTCTGATATTATCTTCGGGCTAAGGGAGGCTCTACCCTCTAGACCAGGCCTCCTGCCCTCCTACTTGCTTATTGTTTCTGTGGGGTAGAAAACCTCGTGGGGCAAGCATTCTGATTGGTGAGCAGCAGGGAGTTCCAGCCAGGAGGCAATGAAGTGTTAATATGAGTGGGGAGGGAGGTGGGACTGGGCTCCCTTTTCTCATCTCTGATAGGAAAGAAGCAACAGATGATCATTGGACAAAGGATGGTCATTCTGATATTTCCATTGGCTAAGGGAGGGCTGGAGAAGGAGCAAAGGGGGTTCTTGCCTTATAATTGACTTTAAAAGCCCAGGGAGATGGAGAAGACACAGGATTCATAGTGATCACGTTTTGCACAGCATGGCTGGTGGGGAGGGGGACCCTCATTGAATGACTGGCTGAAGTGTGATTACTTCTGAACAGAGCTGTCAAGGATCGGGTCATCCTGGTAAGCTTCCTGGCTGCTATGCATGACCTTCCTCCCTCTCATCGTTTCCATCCCCTCTCTCTCGCCATCCCTCCCACCCACCCCCTGCCCTGTTTACAGGTGGACAGGAACAGCAGAGAAGTGAGTAAAGAGAACTCTGACACACACAGAGCCTGGTTTTTCCACTGTGGGCTTTTTAAAGGGGGAGTGCAACTCAACTCGATTCCATTTGAGTCACTAAAGGGTGACTCAGTGACTCGGAAAGTGCCCCCATTATGACTCCATCACAAGTTGAGTTGTGGGGGTGGTGACTCGGTGACTCAACTTGGGTAAAGCCACACTGGGTTTTCCCATCCCTACAAAATACTGACCCTTTGTTATTGTCAGCTGTATCTTTGTACAAACCATGTTTCCTAACCATCCATTCTTTTTGCAACAGCTAAAAGCAATGAGTGTCTGCTCAATCTTAGTGATTGCCAGGTATTCCAACTGTCAACCCAACACTCATCTGGAATCCTTTTGTTTTTCAACATTGCCACTTGGGACAGAGCAGTCATTTCTCATAGAGTTCCACTGCAGCCTCCCCCACAACAGATGGAAAGGTAATGCTCCATGCTATCATGCTGTCATCCCCAATGGTACATATGCATTGCTCTATGTATAGTGGAGTGGAAGCACCACTCTCCTTCATAAACACTGAGTATGTGATTGACAGAGCATGGTCACTAATGCTCCTACCTATGTCTTGCTCAATCTCTGTATTTCCCTTTGCTCTCCATAAGGGTTGGATTTATTTATTTATTTTTTAGATTTTTTTTTTATACTACCCTTCCTCCAATGAACTCAGGATGGCATACAGGGTTCCTTTCCTTCTTTTTGTCCTCACAACAACCCTGTGAGGCTAAGCTGAGATATAATGATTGATCCAAGATCACCCAGGCAGCTTCATGGCTGAGTGAGAATTTGAACCTGGATCTTCCAGGTCTAAGCCCAACACCACAACTTCTATGTTATCCTGGCTCTCACAGGACCTGCCACACGGCCAGTTGTCTGGACCACAAGGCAAGCCTGCTGTGAGACTTACTGCTGAATAAACATGGGTGAACCACCACTTGAAATCCACTCCCAGAATCAAGTCATTAAATCAAGTCTTTAAATGTATATTGAAATGAATTTCAATAACAGCACAATCCTGTGTATGTCTACTCAGACCCAAGCCTCACAGAGTTCAATGGGTCTTGCTCACACATAAGTGTGTATAGCAGTGTTTCTCAAACTGGGGGTTGGGACCTACTAGCCAATTTCAGGTGGGTCCCTATTCATTTCAATATTTTTAGTAAGGATGCTATCCTAATATGTATTTGGGGAAATGTTATGATCTGTACTTTGAACAAGCTACTATGTATATGCTTTTAACAATGATAGTCAATGGGACTTACTCCTGGGTAAGTGTGGGTAGTATTGCAGCCTAGGATTGTTAAAAATTTCCTGCTTGATGATGTCACTTCTGGTGGGTCCTGACAGATTCTCATTCTAAAAGGTGAGTCCCGATGCTAAAAGTTTGAGAACCACTGGTGTATAGGATTGCAGCCTAAGTTACAAAGTAGGAATAAGTGAAAGGGAGAGAGAACATTATAATGCAGACATTTAAAGCTGATTTGTGTGTGTGTGTTGGAAGGGCCGCACACTGAAAGGTGTCATGATAAGCCCCTGCAGATCAAAATTTACCACTACACTACTAATTTTGAGGCATCTAAGGAAAAGCAGTTTCAAGCAAAACATAAGGGCCCATTTAAGCAGGACTTATATTCCTTACCCCACACTACTCTGAAATCAAGAATAAGAGGCTCAGCAGATACAGAAAGGGGGTGGGGAGATGAAACAAAAACACAGCTCCCCACTGGTGCAACAGAAATGGTAAAGAAAAATGACTGTGCTCAATTCAAATAGCCAGCTGGAGCTTCTGCTGGGGAGCAATGGGGGGAGTGGTACAGCTAAAGTGCAAGCTGAGCTACTGAAGGCAAGAATGGAGGAAATGAGTCAATTATCTCTGAGCCTTTGCATGTAGTTTCACATTGCTGCTGTAATGGTTCTGAGCTTGAAAAGGCTAAATAGCCGTGCCATCAGCACAAGATGAACTTCTGGTTCATATTACTTAACCATTCAAAAATTTTCCTCTTTAAAGACTGCAGACCTTACTTTCTCTCCTTATTCAGAAAAGTTACTACAGCACTCAGGGCTGGCCCATCCGTGATGCAAATAAGCCCATTCACCTTGGGTGGCAGACTAGGGCCAAAGCAGAAGGGCAGCAAACAGGAGCCCACCACCTCTCCCCTCCCCCCTGCTGCAGTGGATGGAGCCAGCAATCTTAGCTGCCCCTTTTGCTGCACGGCTCTTTTGTAACATCTTTTGGAAACTCTACTAATAGCCTAATCAGAGACACTTTGAGGTAGTTCACTCCAATATCCTGTCAGTGGCACAACAACAGACATTAACTGTGTCCCCTGTTGCATTGGCAAATTGGCCTAAATTCCCCTGATTTGGTCTTAATTCTGGGCCAGATAGACCTGGACCCAAGATAGTGTATTTTTGCACATCATGTGGTAGTATGAATGTGCACGCGTGTGTGAGCTGTACTGACAACTAGATCTTCTTGAAAGTTACAAACATTAAACCAAATTTGGAAACTGATAATTCGATTTAAAATATGGGAATACGACCATGGAGATAAAATCCTATAATGAACTACTTTAGTATAATCAATCAATTTGTTAATATTTTTGATGGCTAATATAGACTTTTGTCGTAAAATAAAAAATAATAAAAATGAAAACATGCTAACTTACCCAAAAGAAGGTTTGGCTAGAACCCTTCTTATCATCTTAATAAAAGGAAAGTTTGATTTATTTACTGGATTTATAATCTACTTTTTAATGAAATTCTCTCAAAATGTAACACAATAAGAACCACAGTAAAATAATAATAATGATATAAGAACATAACAATAAAATAGGAATCTAGAAGAAAACATTAAAATATGATTCTGTAGATAACCAAACATACAAATGTATTAAAAGTCTGCAAAAAAAAAAAAAGTTTATAGCGCAATCCAAGGTTGTTGATAGGCCGACTCAGACCCCCTTCGCCATCTCCAGAGTGTTACAAATGTGCGTAAAGGACAATTTTGCCAACTTGGGAGTTGGCTAGGCTGGCTCAGAGACCAGCACTGGCTCTCAGAGGCCTGATGATGATGATGATGATGATGAACAGTATTTATATACCACTTTTCAACAAAAAGTTCACAAAGCAATTTACAAAGAAAATCAAATAACTAATGACTCCGTCTCAAAAGGGCTCATAATCTTAAAAGATACAAAAGAAGACCAGCAGACAGCCACTATAAAAGACACTGCTGGAGTGGCCAGTTACTCTCCCCCTGTTAAATAAAAGAGGAACAGCCACTTGAAAAAGTGCCTCTTACCCAGTTAGCAGGTCCAAACTCCATGCTGGCTGAAGAGAGTACATTTGTACTGAGCCAGGCAGGCTGGAACAGGGGTGGGAGAGGGTAGCGGGAGTGGGCTTTACAGAGGCAGGGAGGGGCATTTAGGGTGGTGGAGGGTAGGACAGGAGGCAGATTGGGAGGGGGTGGGACTAACTGTGCTAACCCAAGCCAATCCTAACCCCGTGCCTGGCCCAAGCAGCCTTACAAAGATTTGTAAGGCTTGGATTTGTGTCAACAATTCTGCTGGCGCAGATCCAAGTAGCCCTATAGGGGTGACTGTGGCTTGACATGGGTAAATATCCCCTCACCCCAAGTTGCCCTCCAGCCACTTCTAAACCTGCACTGGATACAGCCCAGACCTGTCAGCCTGCCTATTCCAGCACAGGTTAGGATTGGGCTGCTCGCTGTACTCATGAATGGACTAAGTTCATAGATTGAACATTCCCAATGCAACAAAACTCTGCAAAATGGGTATATCTTCTTCCACGTGAGATTTGTCCAATCAGGCAGTTACTCCACTGACGTTAAAAAATCATGCAGTCCTTAATGATAATTATTAATGTACATGTAAACATTTGTTTTATGCCCATTTCAGCGTTGCTCCATTCATTTTAGGGCTTGTTTGGAGCTTCCCAATTTGTTCCAGAATGCCTCATTCTTTTTCATTTTTTAAAAAAGACTTTGGTCTCAATCCTAAAGTCAAGTTGGGCCGATGCAAGTTCCTAGCACCATAAAGTACCGTAAAGTGCCGTAGTGTACTTTCACGATGACACAACTGCAGAGAAGTCAGGGTAAGGGGCTTACCAGGGTAAAGGGAAATGTTCACTCTTCCCCTGGCTGAGCCTCTGGCTGCCTGAAACTTGCTGGATACAGTGTAGGCATGCCTGTTTCCATGCAAATTAGGATTGCACCCTATATTAAAAATCTTGGTTTTATTCTTGTTTCTACTGCTGTCTGTGTCGTCTTCAGTGAAAACAAAAGTAAAAACTGTTATATTTTTAAAAGTTAAGATCAGTGAGTTACAAACAGGGTGGAATCCAAAACAAATATAATGTTGAACAAATATGTATGAGGAATGAATGGAAATCTAGTTAAATGGTTTCAGAATCACTTGGTTCACTTTCCATTTGTTCTAAAAATGAATGCAAGCCCCTAGTGATAATTTCAGTGTGTAGATCAGCACTTATTCTAAATAAAAGGCCACTATGGAACTACATCCATAGAGGTTTGAGGCCACATAGCTGTGGAGTATGTGGCCTCATGAGGCCACATACCTTTGGCGTATGGTGAAGTACATCCATAGAGGCCACTATGGAAGTGACCCAGAGACGTATGAATTAATTCACATTCTGAGACAGCTTGAAAGGCAAAAGCCTCCCACCCTGTTTGCCATATGCAGGACAGGGAATGGCAAAGCTGCCTTTCCAGGCTCCACCATTCCCTCTTCAGCATGCACCAAACTGGGCAGGAGGCTTTGCCTCTCAAGCTGAGCATTGCACAATTGCTTCCAGGCACTCGGCAACCCAGAAGTTCAGCAATGATGTGATGTCATCACTGCTGAATGTCCAGCCCCTTTAAACAAAAATGTTGCCAACCCCTGCTATACACAAATCCCTGGGAGTAAATTTCATTGAATACAATGGGACATAATTCTGAGTAGGCATGCCTAGGATTGTGCTGTGAATAGTAGTCATCTAGAACAAACACTGTAGTTACATGCAAAGCAGCTTCCAGAGGGCTTCATTAGTGTGATGAAATTTTGATTAGAGTAGCAAGCTACCTGGTTAACTAATCTCCATTTTAGCAGATTATATTTGGGATGCAGATCAACCTCCTAGAATGAGAGAGATGTGCTTAAAATGTTTCCTCATCTAACTAAACCCCAGGAAGGGGAGGGGGATTGTGGAATGTTTTGGGGAGGTTGAGGTCTTCTTCCGGGTCACTGGCTGAAAATCACAGAGCCACTGATAGAAGAGGTTGCTAGAATCACTAAGCTGAAAAGTGGATTACTCTTCAAGGAGCACTTTAAACAAGCTGACAATCAATTTTTCAAGAGCCAGCTGCTTAGCAATCTACCGGCAGGGAGAAGACAATAGGGGCAAGATAACTCAAGTGGAACTGTCTCTTTGCTACAGCAGAGCAAGCTGATATCCTGACCCTTCAGCAATTTTAAAGCTCCAGGTTTCAACTGTGGGCATTTATATTTTTATAATTAGTATAAAATATGTGTGATGAAAGGCAAGCCAATGACAGGTAGACAACATCGTTCACTGGTGGTGCCACTTATGTAATTAATGTGTCAAACAAAAGTGTGTTATATATGTGTTATGTCTAGGAACTGGTGGAATTCTAACAGTGGAGACAGACAGTTTCTTAACCTCCATGCAAGCACAGATCTATTATAAATTCAAAATCATTTCAATTAGCAGTGGAGAGAGAAATGAGAGCTTGACAATACTTTCTCCTCACTAAATCTGCATGTCTGCAAAATGACATCAATGTAATTGTGAAATTTCTGGAACACTTTTATATAACTGGAAGAATTTTACTCTTCAGCTTCGTAATGTTAAAGGGTTATTAACTTAGAGTTCACCTGTCATATAACCATAGATCATAGATAGAGCCATAGATCATTTCCTGAGACATTTTTCAATTAATTTTATTGAGTGATGGATATAGAAATCAATTTTAAAAAAATGCAACTTTCATGTTGTAGTGTTTGAGTTCTGATTCTTTTGCATGTGCTTTTTCTGCTCCTGAATCCAATAACTACTGCCACCATCCTTATGACTGATAATAAAATGTAATGGATGTGCATTAAGGTTCTTTTTGCTGAAAGATATAGTGAACTTTATATTGACAATATTAGAAAAATAAGAACCAATTCCATAAATGTCATGAGAAAACTCTGCACTAGGGGAAAGCAATTAACTTTGACTCAATGTGATGAATTGCATTTTATTTGGAGGCACACTTAGAGAGAGGAAACTGTAAAGACAAGTGACCCTTAATAGCATTCCGGGAACTCCTTACAATATATTATCCGTCTTGGACACTGAAAAATAGAAGAAGCTGCAATTAAGAAGACAGCAAAGGGACTACAAATTGAGAGGATTCCAAATAATTCTTCAAACCATCAGCCAGTATAATTAGAAATGAAAACAGCTGTAGGGTCAGAAGCTCAACTGCAAGTTAAGAGGTCAAGGAAGTAAGCACTGAAAGGTTTTGCCACACGGTTTCTTTTGGGTTGTTTTTTTCTTGTTTCTTGCCCTCAACTTGACATACCTAGCTTGTTAATTAGCAGACAGATGCCTTCTCTTGGCATCTACTTTGAAGGCAAAATTTTAGCCACATCTTGTCTAACCATAAAGGTTTCTCTTCGGCTATAAATATTGGATCTCAAAATGTATTTCTTCACATTTCTAATACACCCTTTTAAAATGTCTCAGAACAAGAAATTTTGAGATTCATAACAATTACAACAAACACCTGGAAAATAATATGAATTTATAATTCTTATAAAATGCTACACAGGCACAGAGATGTGTCTTTGTCCTGGATGAATGCCAACAGAGCACAGAGCCTGGAAATAAAACATCTTTCCCCCCTCTCCTGACCCTATTGTTTACACAGACATACCCAGAGTCAAATGCACCAGGAGAGTTGGGATCTCTGTAAGTTGGGGCGGGGGTGGAGTGGCAGTGGCAACTGCACCTTCAAGATCATGCCATGAAAAAGGGTGTTTTTTCAACTTATTGGGGGTAGTGCTGGCCCTCTGAAGGGTGTGAGGGGCCCGCAGGCCACTTTGCGGGCCTCCCCAGACTTCAAAATGACTCTATAATGTAATCACTTCCAAAGCTGTTTTGAGGTGTGGAGAGGTCTGCAGAGGGGGCCATAGCCCCCCCCCCCCGCACTCTCCAGAGGGCCAGCTCTACCACTTTTTTTACAGCAGTGGCATGATCCTGAGGGTGCAATCGCTGCAACACTGCCACAATCCTTAAAGGGATAGAGACCGGGTTTCCCTGGCTGGGGTGTCACAACACCCCAGTTTGAGAACCTCTGGTATAGTCTGTTTTGGTTGTGAGCCACATTGATTCATTACTTGCTTACTAAAAGCCATAGTAATAATAATTTATTCACTTGTGTGAGGGATTCCTACTAAATCAGTAATATTCTGGTTTTACTATGGAGAGAAAAGCATGAACACAAGACCCTGGGGAAAGGATTTGGGGCTGATATATATCTATGGTGATGTTTCAACAGGGCACCATGAACACAAAAAACCTGTAGAGTTCAGTGTATTACATGCATATCCAAAACCACACAAAAAGACTCAATTTTTTGAAATGTCTGACTAATATAAAAGCACTAAATTTAAATAAAAAAGCACTAAAACAGAAACTGTCAATAAAAATCTCAGAATGTTTCCTAGTGAGTATGGATGCATTTTCTGGGCTCTTTATCCTTTTTCTGAATTTGTAAACAGATTCTGATGACAGAAGGCAGCAAAATTATGACTGAGTATTGTTTCAAAATCTTGTCTTTGCATCTTTTTATTATTAATTTTTTTTTTTTAGGGCAGAGCTCTCTTCCAATTCCTGCTGCAGTTTGTGAAGAAGAACTACTTAGCTTATTCTTCCCTAGTGAACATGCTCGGATCTGGGACTATGACCCTGCTCTAAAGTTCTCTCACATGGATGCTGGCAAAAAGCAGTAGAATATCCCTTTAGCTGAGTTTAATTATCATTAATTAGAAGTCAGTAGTTCCTCCTTTCCAGAAACATACCTGAAGTGCTGGAACAAAATGGTTGCTGCCCTGGTACTATTGCTCACAGTCTGACTATACATGTAATTAAGCATAATTTATACAGCTTCAAGGGCTGGTCCAAGACGTGAGCAATGCACACAGCTAAAGCAGGGTAGTGGACAGCTTTTCAACCAATCTCATATGGCGAGACAGTATCGCCTACATACAGCCAAGAAGGAAAACTTAACTTTTTGTATGTGTCTTTTACGCCTCAAAAGAGCATATTTTGCGCATGCTAGCTGGTACAAATTTTGCATGAGTGACTTATGTTGATCACTTTGGAAACCTGTTACAAATTGAAACAAGACTATAGTATTTGCCACAAAATCAACAAAATGGAGACAAATTAAAACCTGCCACAAGCTTACCCTCCCCCCGTGCCTTGTCAAATACAGGCACGTGCTGGGAATCACACAGGCATTCTGTTTTCACCAATATCTGCACCAGCTGTCTTGCAAAAAGCCTAGGGTGCTCTTCTGGAGACTAATCTCAGGCAGCAGACCTCACTCATTTATCCTTTTTCTTGAGAGACAAAGTAACTTCTTTCCCAACCAAACCCTCTTTTTTATTTTTATAGTGGAAATAGATTTTTCTTTAGAGGTATGTTGAAATACGTGGTAAAATATTCATGCGGTCATTGCATCAGTTCATCGAATGGAAAGAAAATTGCTTCTGATGGTCTGGCTAAAATCCTTTGCTTCTCTCATTACCACAGAAGAAGTCTATCATAGATCACAACACTTCCATAAACTAATGGTGGTTGGGGGTGTGTGTGAATTTATGTGGCACCTCACCTTTCAGCAATCTGTTGTTTTGAAAACCAGCATATTTCCTCATGTATCTCTCCACAGATTTTGTTTTCAAATGCAATATATTTGACTTAGATTGTTTCAGAAATGAACAAAACTGAACTTTCCTGGTTGCAGGGTTTAAAAATATATCAAGATGCTTATTATTCTGAGGGAGCAATTTTGAATTCCCTTACTAGTGCATCAGTCCCACTGAACTCAATGGCACTTGCATCTGAGTAAACATTATGTTTCACTCACACTGCAAAAGTGAATGAGTGAGTGAGAGCCCAATCCTGAACGGTGTGCGCCGGCTTACCGCCGGCACATTTATGGGTCTTACCACTGGGCCAGCCCTGTGCTAGCCTAACGCTGGCCAGTGCTGGGCTAGCGCCGGGTGAGTGCCTGGCTTCCACTGCTCAGTGGTCACATGGACGGTCAAGCCACAGCACAGTAAACGGGGGCAGGGAGGAGTCATTCTGGGGAAGGGGGAGGCAGGCGGAGGGCAGAGAGAGGGCAGGGAGGAGGCATTCCGGGGAGGCAGGCAGTGGGGAGAGGGCGAGTGGGAGGTGTGCCAGGGGAAGGAGGGAGGCGGGTCGTTTGCGTGGGGTTCAGTGCCCTACACGAATGCCTTTACTTTAGCTCCATTGTGGGGCTACTTCCCTTACCCAGGAGAAGGGGATGGAAGTCCCCTTCTCACGAGGTGCTGCCTGCGGTAGCCTGTGGTGCACAGGATCCGGCGGCAGCCATTTTCAGTGCCACTGAAGCTGCATGCCACGGGAGCTCAGGATTGCGCTGCCCATGAGTGAGTGAGTGAGTGTGCAAACCTTTGTAAGCTGATCTGTGACCAGCAAGACTAACAGCCAAGACTAACAGGAATCTAAGTTCCCCAGGTTTGTGCTGCATCCTGCGGGGGAATTTAGCAGGTGGAAAATCTCCTCAGGGTAAAGGGCCATTCATCCTCTTTCCCCAAGGAAAGCCGCAGCTGCTGCTATGGGTCAACTCAGACCCGAGCCAGCTAAAAATCACTGGTACAAGTCCCAGGCATTGATTCGTGTCAGCAGATCAGGCCCAGGAAGGGAGATAGGATATAGAGTGCACCAGCACTGCTGTTTCTGCCCCTCCTAGGCCCAATCTGCCCATCCCCCACACTGTTTTCCTCCCCCATCCAACCCATTCTCCTTCCCTGCCTTCATTCCACCCCTGTATGGCCCAGTAGGGGGCTTACTTTGTCCAGTAGGTACTGTTCCTTGCATGGTACTGGCAGGAAGGCACATTTGTGACAGTCTGCGCCAGCAGTGTGCTTATGGTGTGCTTGTGGAGCCCCTAAAGGGTTCTCAGGGAGTCCCAGCACTTTTGAAATAGTTCTGTACATACTTGCATAGGCGTCCCATTAAAATAAAATGGTATTCTTCAATCTTGGGGTCGGGACCCCAATGAGGTTGCGAGAACTCAGTTGTGGGGTTGCAGCAACATATGGGAATGAAAAAGGTTGAAGCCCACTGGACTAGAGGACCACTAGGTAAAGAGGGAGGCATCTGGTGTACCCCTTCTGGCACCAGAACATTTTGTCCCAGCCCTGCTCAAGTTCTTAGCAATTGTAATAAAATAGCTTTCATTAGTGCCAGGCTAGTGGGGGAAAGGGGTTGTGGAGGGAAAGGGGTTGAGGGGAGGGCCATGTGTCCCTGGGTTGGCTGCCTCTGGCTCCCCTCTGTTTTGGAGGTAGCTCTGGATTCCCTGCTGTGTGTTTTTTTGCCTGGTTTGTTTTCCTCTCTGGTCCTGGTTGTGGGGGGGGGGAGGGTTGAGGGGAGGGCCATGTGTCCCTGGGTTGGCTGCCTCTGGCTCCTCTCTGTTTTGGAGGCAGCTTTGGATTCCCTGCTGTGTGTGTTTTTGCCTGGTTTGTTTTCCTCTCTGGTCCTGGCTGTGGTGGGAGGGAGGTCCCCAGGGGGCTGGGAGATAAGAATAGGCCCTCAGTTCGACTGTACTTGTCATAAGAGGCAACTAAACAGCCATTGGGTAGGTGGGACCTGTTAGCCTGGGAAGGCAGCTCATCTAAGAGAAGGAAAACTCTGATCCTAAACCTCCACTGCCTTGTGGCTATATCCAGTTATGGAAAAGGCTTCAGAAGTCAACCTCGAGGCAAAATCAGGTGCCGGAGTCCCTGAGGCAGTTCACGGCTGTATACAGTCACATTCTGGCAACTCCTGCGACGCCGCTGGAACCAACTGTAGTGGCTTCTGCCTTTCCATTGGGCCATTTCAGCGACGTGGAGAGATTTGCTGCATGGGTAACAGCCTATCCTCCATACCTTCTTTACCCAGGCTTCGTGCACTGGAGAGGACACTCCAACTTCGCCATACAGCATCAGCACAACACGGGAAGCAGCAGTTTACCGGTTATAAGTCTTTGCTCGATTGGCAATAGAGCGTGATGCCAGGGGCTGCTTCCGATGGTAGGAGAGATCACTGCATCTCATTGGGCAGCTACCACGCGCCTTAAGCTGGCGGCCTTAAGCCACAGTCCATTAACCTCTTGGGGTGCGTGGGGTTTAGGGTGAAAACCGACAAGCAGTTCGACAACTCTGCACCAGGCAACAGAAAACAGAAAACTCCTGCCCTAAAGCTGGGCACCTGGAATGTTAGAACAATGACACCTGGCTTTTCTGATGACCTGCAGGAAATAGATGATACATGCAAATCAGCTGAACAGACTGCAGATGGACATCGTCGCCCTTCAAGAAACAAGGTTGCCGGATTCAGGATCTGTCAAGGAGAGAAATTTCTCAATTTTCTGGCAGGGAAAACCACTAAACAAGACCAGGGAACATGGCATTGATTGGCTTTGCGGTCAGAAATACCCTGCTGGAATCCATCATCCCACCTACTGCGGGAAGTGAAAGGATTTTGTCCCTACAGCTCCACTCATCAGCAGGACTTGTCACTCTCATCAGTGCATATGCACCAACTCTGCCATCTCCAGCAGAAGATAAAGACAAATTCTATGACAACCTAGCTACCACTATCAAGAAAGGCCCCGAGAAAGATTCATTGTTCATCCTTGGTGACTTTAATGCCGCCCTGGGTCCCTTTTTGGGAGAAGGGCGGGATAAAAATAAAGTTTTATTATTATTATTATTATTATTAATGCTAGAGTTGGTGCCGATCACAGTTTGTGGCCCACTTGCTTAGGTCAGTTCGGCACTGGGAAGATGAATGAAAATGGCCAACGCCTGCTAGAGTTTTGCTGTCATCAAGGTCTCTGTGTCAGCAACACATTCTTCAATGCGAAGCCCCAACACAGAGTCTCTTGGAGACATCCACGATCAAAGCACTGGCACCAGCTCAACCTAATTCTCACCAGATGCTCCAGCCTTCCCAGCAACAAGATCACACGCAGTTATCAGGGTGCTGCCTGCGACACTGACCACTCCCTGGTGTGCAGCAGAGTGAAACTGCGAACAAAGCGACTGTATCACATGAAAAAGGAAGGAAGACCTCGCATTGACACCAGCAAGACCCGGGATCAGGGAAAAGTGGAGGAATTTGCACGAGCGCTTGAGGAATCTCTTCCAGGCCTGGCCGATGCAAATGCATTCAGCAGATGAGACCATTTCAAGAATGCTGTTTACAACACTGCCTTGTCTGTATTCGGCAAGAAGACCAACAAGATGGCAGACTGGTTTGAATCCCATTCCGAGGAGTTGACACCAGTCATTGAGGAAAAGAGGTGAGCTCTAGCAGCATACAAAGCCTGTCCCAGTGAGAACAACCTGCAGGTCTTCTGAGCTGCTCGCAGCAAAGTTCAGCAAACTTCCAGGAGATGTGCTAACGACTACTGGCTCCAACTCTGTTCCCAGATACAGATAGCAGCTGACACAGGCAACATCAAGGGAATGTATGATGGCATCAAGCAGGCCCTAGGTCCAACACAGAAGAAAACTGCCCCTCTGAAGTCTGCCACAGGCGAGGTCATCCAGGACCGGGCACAGCAGATGGAATGCTGGGTGCAGCACTACTCTGAGTTGTATTCCAGAGAAAATGTAGTTACCAGAGAAGCGCTGAACAACATTGAGTGCCTGCCTGTGTTGGAGGAGCTTGACAGTGAACCAACCCTAGAAAAACTTCACGTGGCCCTGGACTCCCTTGCCTTTGGCAAGGCACCTGGGAAAGACAGCATCCCTGCTGAAGTCCTAAAGTGCTGCAAAGAGATCATCGCCACTGAGCTTCATGAAATCCTCTGTCTCTGCTGGAGAAAAGGTGGAGTACCCCAGGACATGAGGGATGCAAACATTGTCATGCTGTACAAGAACAAAGGCGACAGGGGCGACTGCCATAACTACCATGGCATCTCTCTCCTTAGCGTTGCAGGAAAGCTGTTTGCCCGAGTTGCACTAAAGAGGCTCCAGGTACTTGCAGAGAGCGTCTATCCAGAATCGCAGTGCAGATTCCGAGCCAACAGCTCCACCACTGATATGGTATTCTCCCTTAGACAGCTGCAGGAGAAATGCAGGGAACAACGACAGTCAATCTTTATAGCCTTCATAGATCTTTCAATCTGGTCAGCAGCCTCTTCAAGATTCTCCCCAAGATCGGATGTCCACCCAGGCTCCTCAGCATCATCAGGTCTTTCCATGAGGACATGAAGGGCACTGTAGTCTTTGATAGCTCCACATCAGACCCCTTTGACATCCGAAGCGGCGTGAAGCAGGGCTGTGTTCTTAGGCCAACCTTGTTTGGGATTTTCTTCCCTGCCCTGCTGAAGCAGGCCTTTGGAACTGCAACAGAAGGCATCTATCTCCAGACCAGATCAGACGGAAAGCTCTTCAACCTTTCCAGACTGAGAGCAAAGTCCAAAGTCCAGCTGAAATATCTGCGTGACTTCCTCTTTGCCAACAATGCAGCTGTCACTGCCCACTCTGCCAAAAATCTTCAGCAGCTCATGATTCGTTTTAGCAAGGCCTGCCAAGACTTTGGACTGACAATCAGCCTGAAGAAAACACAGGTCATGCTTCAGGATGTGGACTCACCTCCCTGCATTACAATCTCTGCGCATGAACTGGAGGTTGTCCATGACTTTGTGTAAATTTGCTCAACGATCTCCGACACTCTTTCTCTTGATACCGAACTGAACAAACGCATTGGTAAAGCAGCTACCACGTTTTCCAGACTCACAAAGACAGTGTGGTCCAACAAGAAGCTTATGGAACATACCAAGATCCAGGTCTACAGAGCTTGTGTCTTGAGTACACTTCTGGTTTGCAGCGAGTCATGAACTCTTCGCTCACAACAGGAGAGGAAAAACAGGAGTTTGCCTTACCTGGGTAAGTCTTGTTCCTGGTGGAGGCAGGGGGCATTCCTCACCAATGGGATTGTCCCTCGCTGCTGCTGGAGGCAGGGCCAACAAAAAGGTAAGCAGATCTCCACAAGCACAGGGATCCAGTCCCAGACACTACTTGCCGAGCTGTGACAGGATCCTCATACACACTACTGTGACTGGTTGTAAACTTGCATCACAATTGTACTCTGTTTGGAAAACTGCTTTGCACATAAATAGGTTTAATACCCCAGAAACTGAAGGGTTTGAACAAGGGAAATAGGTTATAGCAAACCCTAAATACCACCTTGCATCTATGTTTTTGCAGTAGAGGGAGTGATCCCCTGAAGTGTGGTGGGCGGAATGCCCCCTGCCTCCACCAGGAACAAGACTTACCCAGGTAAGGCAAACTCTGGAGGCAGGGGCATTCCTCACTAATGGGATCTACCAGAGCAGTATCCCTCGGGAGGGGGGGCAGTTAGATCACTCACTCTCACACCTTCAGTAGCCTCTGGAGAACTTTCTTCCTGAAGGAAGCCTCTGTTGAGGCTGATAGATTTACCTTGTAGTGCTTAAAGAAATCAGGATGCAAACTCTAAGCCACTTAGCTAGAGTTACCAGGAACACCTTCTTGCCCATGGTAAGTTACAGAGAGAGCGTCCATCTTCCTGAATGGGTGAGTGGATTCTGTATGGAAGCTTAGGACTCTTCTGACACGTAGTGTGTGCCAAGCCATTCTCCTTGTATGTTTAGGATTGGGACAAAATGATGGTAAAACTAGTTCTTGCGGTCAATGAAAAATTGAATTAACTTTGGGTAAGAAAAATGAGTCAATCCTAAGCACCACGGTGTGTGGAATACACATAAGTCAGGATGGATAAGGCTCAGATAAGGTTCAGATCTTCTGGATAAGGATAAGATACCCTTCTTTCTGATGTTATAGCTACTAGAAAAGCAGTTTTATATGATAGGACTTCATGGGACTATGGCCACAGGCTTGAAGAAAGGACTCATTAAAGATGTTAGGACCCTGTTCAGATCCCAATTTGGAAGCCTATGAACAGGAGGAATGTTCAGTAACACTACGCCTCTGAGAAAATGTTCGGGGGGGGGTCTGAAGATAGGCAGATAGACCCACCCCCTGCCCCTTGGATGCCTTGGAGAGCCACTACTTGACGATGTAGCGAACTAGTTCTAAGCTCCTTGACTAAGCCATCCTGGGGAAACTCCAAGATAACAAACACATCAGGTGAGGTAGGAGAGAAAACCTTATCCCTGCACCAGTCCCTAAAGGTTTTCCAGGTGGTCCTATACACATTTCAGGCACTCAGAGGATAGTCTGGGCTTTATAATCCTATTGGAAAAGCCCAATTAGTGCAATTCAACCTCCACACTGCCAATTGAAATCTGTGGACTTTTCAACCTCCACACTGTCAATTGAAATCTGTGTGGTTGTGGGTATTGTAAAGGGCCTTGTAAGAGTAGATCTGGCCAGACTGGAATTTCCCAAGGTTCCTGTCTTAATAATTTGGGTACCAACCTGGCTACTTTTGTGCCACCAGAACAACTTAGGAGCCCCTGAGGCCAAGGGCTTCAATAGTGCATCCACCACTTCCATTCCCTTGTCTCTTATCCTGGAGTAGAATTGTTAAGTTGTGAGTTTTCCACAGTAGCAAACTATTACAAGTAGCAAACTACCTACTATGGGTGCCCAAATCTGATCCTCAGTTTCTGGATGCAACCTGCACTCTGTTTCCGAGAGGCTCCATCCGCGTAGGCAGTCTGCCTCTTTGTTCTTCTCTCCTGCTAGGTGTTAAGTTGTGAGAGATAACTGTGGTTTCTTGTGTGTGTGTGTGTGTGTGTGTGTGTGTGTGTGTGTGTGTGTGTTTGCTGTCTGTTCTTACTAGAACACGACAATGGTAGAAATGAGGTTTGAGATGAAAACAGAGCAAGACAGATATATCTCAGCTCCAGGAGACTTATGCTTTGAGACATCTCCTGAGAGGAATAATGACCCTGAATCACTCTGCCATTTAGTTGGGCCCTCCAACCAAATATGCTGGCATCTGTGGTCAGGATTACTTGTTGCCAGTCCTGAAGACTCACCCCTTGGACGGCTGTCCACTGTACACCCACCATTGCAAATCCCTCTTAAGGGGTGGTGGAATCAGAGTGTGGAAGTGGCATCTCTTCTCTATCTTCTTGAGTGGGACCAGAGACACTCCTGAAGAGTTCTGGTGTGGAATTGGGTCTAGCTGACCAGCTGGTGACAGAACCAACATTCATAGCAGGTGGACCAGCGTCATGATATCTGCCTACTTGACTAAGAATATGGAGGATTGTGTTTGTGATCCTCTGTTGGTAAAAAGGCATGGAAAACGTGGGTATTGAAAAATACTCCCAGGTGTTCCAGTATCTGGATGGGAACCAGTGAACTGTTTGACTGGATTATCACAAAACCATGAGTTTGCAGGCAGAGCACCATCTGGTGCATGTTGAGCTCTGCTTGCTCCCTGGACGACACCTTCATTTAAAAGTCATCCAGGTGAGGGAAAAGAAACAGTGCCCTCTGCCTGAGATGCCCCAATAGTACCACTAACACTTTTGTGAACCCCCTTGGGGAGGTCATTAACCCAAAGGAAAAGGCATGGTACTGAAAGTGTGAGGATTTGTAGGAGACCTCAGATATCTTCTGTGATTTTACAAAAACAGTTCAACCACCTTAGATCTAGGATTCCATGCCTCTCTCCATTCTGCTTCAGTACTGGAAAGAGCACCAAGTAAACCCTGGTACCTCTCTCAGCAGAGGGAACTGCCTCTATTGCCCCAATATGAGGTAGATGGTATATGGCTGCTAGGATAGCTGCATGTTTATTTGCATCCCTTGATTTTGAGATCTGCCAGAACCTGTCCCTTGGTTTCCTCACAAATTCCAAGGTCTCCAGGAACCATGCATCCAATATTGTGTTGTACCAGGTTCGCACATAATCCTGAAACCTAGCCTACACCTTGGGTAAGAAACCCATGTGCGTGTCATCATGCCAACCTGTCTCTAGCTTCATTCCCTGCCTTGGAAGAATGGGAATGCTGGAACTTTCTGTGGAAGTTCCCAGATTTGTGCCACTTGAAGTTGAATTTGGACGGCTCTCTGCTCCTTTTTTCAAAATGAAAGGGGCAAAAGCTCTGGTTGGCTTTAGTCTTCCCTGTCTTGGAAGCTGTGGGAAGTGCTCTGTTTTTGTCCTTGTTTCAATGAGAACAAGTTCTAATGCTTGCCAAATAACTTAGATCTGGAGAATAGATTCCCCAGTAATCTACTTTGAGATTGCACAGCCACAAATTTCTTATGGCCACCACACTGGAGGTGGTAGCTCTAGAACAAATAGTCAGCTGAGAAAGCAGCTGGTAAGGATACCTTTTCCAAAATGCCTTGATTGGTTTGGATAAGGTGTTGTTGTTCCTCCCAGAAATTGGTGACTCTGGAGAAAAACAAATTGGCTGCTGAGGCTCTGAGAACAAACGAAATAACCTAGAAAGCTCTCTTCAGTTATGCCTCAATGCATTTGTTGCATGGGACACATGGGCCATGTTGCCCATCTGAAGGGATCACGGCCTGAGAAGACAGTGCTGCAACAGTTGCATCCATTCACTGATGGTACCTTGAGTTTATCTAAGATTCCCTTAGGAAGAGAATAAAACTTACTCATGCGTTTGGTGTCTCACTAGCCGTGCAGTGAGGACGAAGACTCCATCTCCATCATTTTAGGATGGGTTCTGAAAAAAGACATCTTTGCTGGCCTCAGTGGACCCTGAGGAAAGAGACTTTCTGGAGAAAGAAGTTAGAGTTGCAACACTGGCTCTCATTCTGAGGCTTTAAGGCTCAATGGCTTAATAACCTTATCAAATATCCTGGAAAAAGCTCCCTCTGGAAAGAAGTGTTTTTTGTTTGTTTGTTTGTTTGTCCTTTACTGAGGAATGGGCAACTCTGAATCTGAGGAGTCAGATTGGCCTGAAAATTGTGAGGGAGAGCTGGAAGGGACAGGGTTCCTCAGTGCCTGTTTCCCTTTTCCAACCTTGGTCTTTCAGTTGTTTAGGGAGAGTGAGCAGACCCTGTGAGGCTAGCTTGCCACCAATCACGCCCATGAGCCACAGCACCCAGGACAGGAGGAACAGGGGTGACAGCAGCACCACTGCTTGACCCCTTAAGCTTATTAGCACCTCTAGTCTATATATATAAATATATATTACCAAAGAATAACCATCTGGCTGTTCACTGGACCATTTAGGAGGGAAAAACAGAGGCTGGGCAAAAAGAGCAGGAAAACAAACCCCTTACTGGGTTACTCACTGCATGTGAGGAAAATGTTGCCCGCTGAGGTAAAAAACAGAGCCGGTGCTTGCGAGCGTTGGGCAGGTTCTGGGCACTCTGATGGAGAGTCCTGCCTGTTTTCCCCTGACACTGCAATAGTGCCTTGATTGACAGGTGCGCTTCTGTTCCTCAAACCTGCCACCACCTCAGAGAGGCGCGGACCAGGTACCGTCAGCCCAAACAGCTGAGATACAAAATGGCGCCTGCTGAGGTAAAAAACAGCCGATGTTTGTGAGCGTTGGGCAGGCTCTGGGCACGCTGATGGACAGTCCTGCCTGTTTGCCCCTGACACTGCAATAGTGCCTGGTCTCCCTCTGTTCCTCAAACCTACCGACACCTCAGAGAGGTGCAGACCAGGCACTGTGAGCCCAAACAGCTGAGGTAAAAAACAGAGCCAACGCTTGTGTGCATTGGGCAGGCTCTGGGCACGCTGATGGAGAGTCCTACCTAATTACTCCTGAAACTGCAATAGTGCCTTAATGGAGGGTTCTGCCTCTGTTGCTCAACCTGCTGCCACCTCAGAGAGGTGCAGATCAGGCACTGTCAGCCCCAACTACTGAGGTAAAAAATGGTGCCCGCTGAGGTAAAAGCAGACCTGATGCTTGTGAGCGTTGCGCAGGCTCTGGGCGCTCATGGCGAGTCCTGCCTGATCGCCCCCGAACACTGCAATAGTGCCGGGTTGATCCAGGGGTCTGACGCCGACTCCCAAACCTGCCGCCACCTCAGAGAGGTGCAGACCAGGCGCTGCCAGCCCAAGCAGCCAGTTCCCTCACAGCCGGAGAAATGGTGAAAAAAAAGCGGCAGTTAATGTTTCTGGGGTGAAGAGAGCCGGGCCTCAGTCGCATCTGTCAGGCAAAAACGCTCCTTTCTCTCCGGAACTCAACAGACCCGACTTGCTGGGGGGGGGGGGTTGAGATAGGCTGAAGAGAACCATTTTCCCTTCGCTTTGAAATCGCTGAGGAGGAGCTCCAATGACTGAACTTCAGCGAGGCAGGGACGGTCTGGGGACTGGATCCCTGTGCTTGTGGAGCTCCGCCCGTCTTTTCATTGGCCCTGCCTCCAGTAGCAGCCAGGGACAATCCCATTGGTGAGGAATGCCCCCACCTCCACCTAGGAACTGAACGCTTTCCACATGCACTGCCTCCGACGCATCCTCGGTATCACCTGACAGGACAAAGTTCCAAACAACACAGTCCTGGAATGAGCTGGAATCCCCAGCGTGTATACAGTGTTGAAACAGAGGCGCCTGCGTTGGCTCGTTCATGTCGTGAGAATGGGCGATGGCCGGATCCCAAAGGATCTCCTCTATGGAGAACTCGTGCAAGGAAAGCGCCCTACAGGCAGACCACAGCTGCGATAAAAGGACATCTGCAAGAGGGATCTGAAAGCCTTAGGAATGAACCTCAACAGATGGGAAACCCTGGCCTCTGAGCGTTCTGCTTGGAGGCAGGCTGTGCAGCATGGCCTCTCTCAGTTTGAAGAGACACTTGGCCAACAGACTGAGGCAAAGAAGGAAGGCCCATAGCCAGGGAGACACACCAGGGACAAACTACACTTTCTCCCAGTGTGGAAGGGATTGTCACTCCCGAATCGGCCTTTTCAGCCACACTAGACGCTGTGCCAGAACCACTTTTCAGAGCGCGATACCATAGTCTCCCGAGACTGAAGGATGCCAATGATGAGTGCCAGGCTTCATGGCAACTTTTTCTGCTCTCTCTAATAAAAATATTTGGTTACATTGATTGATGCTGGGAGGGCATTACAGGGGCAGAGAGTGGGCAGTGATGGGGATAGGGCAGATAGTGTTCTAGAAGGGGGGTGGGATTAATGGTGGGTTCCCTAGTCTCATATTTTATTTATATATTGGGGTCGTGGCACAACAAGGGTTGAAGACCACTGAAATAAATGGGTATGTTATTGTTATGTGAGACACAAATGCTGGACTTGATGGATCCTTAATATGAACCATCAGAAGCTCTAGCCTCTTTTCCATCTGGATGCCCTGAGTATACAACTTAAAAAAAACCCAGAGATGACATTATTTCTTTAAATACAGAAATTCATCCTTGGCAGGCAACTGGCTTTCTCATTCGTTTAATTTTAAAATTTGATGAACTTTTAACACATGGCTACGCAGAAATTGACTTCTGACTAACGTATAAAGTAAAAATTAAGATGTTTGTGTGTGTGTGCGTGTGTGATTGAGAGAGAGAGAGAGAGATCAGATGCTATTTGCACCCTGGGAAAAATACCACATTCTGAATGGGGGGGGGGGTAGTGAATGAGGAAATTGCTTTCCATTTCTGCTACAGTCCTACTCAATATTTCCTCATGGCTCTTCATGTGCATCACCTCCATATATCTTTATATGCAGCCCTATGAGGTGGGCCAGCAGCATTATAATCCCCATATAGCTGAGGGAATGGTTATCAGGCAACCCAGTGATCTCCTCAGAGAACTGAAATTTCGTCTGAGCACTTCACAGCTCACCCTTTCTCCCAGTGCGCTCCACTACTCCAATCCATATGGCTATGCTTGATATGTGTGGGGCCTGATGGCAGATGGTTGGCAACCTTCAGTCTCGAAAGACCATGGTAAAAGCCTACAGTACCCGGTATTCCCAGGCGGTCTCCCATCCAAATACTAACCAGGCCTGGCCCTGCTTAGCTTCCGAGATCAGATGAGATCGGGCATGTGCAGGGTAACACTTGCACCACTCTATTTGTCAAGGGTTTTCTCTCCTACAGCACTGATGGTGAATTCACAGACTGAGAGCATCACAGCCCATTCAGGTGTTCAGGGTTGTGGCACTGAAGTTGCTGTCTCCATTCCAAATCCTTTCCTTACCTTGACCTTTCTAACCAATATCCATCAGAAAGCATGAGTCTTCCTTGTATGAATTCAGTTTGGAAATGGGAAGAAAGAAAAGAATAAAGATTCCACACTGTCAAGCAAACATAAGAAGATGCATTGGGCTGAAATCTAATTTTTGTATCATGCCAGCTGTATTTCAATGACTACTAGGGAGCAGTCCAGGAATGATTGGTTTTGGGGCAAGACTACAAAAAAGCTATGGCAATGAACGGCTTTTATGATTTTTGTGAAAAGCGAGTGGGAATCATGACCCTAGGAACAGAGAAAAATCCATTGCACACTGTTTAATCATGTAAACTATTCTGTCATACTAAGAAACTTTTCAAATCTTGCTAGCCAAGGAATTTTAAATCTTTAAATATTTAGATCTAGCAAAAGTAACAATATGGCATTCAAAGGTTAAGTCAAACATGATCCTGCAAAAATAAAATTAAATTTAAAAAATTAAGAGGATGTCTTGGTTAGCCAAGTTGAATATGTATAGATTTTCTCCAGAAGCTGACAGCCCAGTTCTAAGTCAGTTTGCTCAGAAGTAAATGTCAATGAGTTCCATGAGATTTACACAGTGCAGCAAAGTAATTTAGGGAGGACTTGAGTAACCAACTTTCCTGATATTGCTATGGCCAATGACAAAGGGAGCAGTGTGGGTCAGAGACAACCAGCCTCCTCACCCCAGGAAAAAATCCACACCATTTATTATGCTTTTATTTTAAGTTGATATTGATTTTGTTAGTTCCCATAGGCTTGTCTAGCAAGGAAATGCAGGACACAAATCTTCTTAAAAAAGAAGCAAGCAATCAAGTTTAGACTTGCAGTCTAGATGTTCCTAGTTGGCAAAGGGCAGTGCTGTCATAACTGCAGTTTTGGCACAATCTTCAATATCAAGTAGTGATACCAGCATCACATCAATGCCCAGAAATCTTTGCACTTAATACTATGCCTTCAGTAGTCACATATTAAACTGAAAGCACTGATTTGGCATTGGCCCTTCCATTTCTGTCATGTGACCATAAAACCTACATTGGGCTGGCTCTGATGTCCAAACCAATTTAAGCCCAGCCCCAGTTGCCCAACACATGTCCTCTCTGTGCTTCTTCTGTTACTCTTTCTAATCACAAGGGGGGGGGGGGGTCTGAAATGCCTCTGCACAGGCTCTGCTGAGCTTAAAACTTAAATTTAAGGGAAAAAAATTAAAAACATTCAGGAAGGGAAGAGCTAAAATGTGTGCACTACATGAGGGCAAACATCAATGATCGCATGGGGCCAAATATACCTTCTGATCACAGGTCTTTTGAAACACATTTCATTGAGTCTTAACAGGACTTCTTACACTTGCTAGCTTGCTGTAAAAACTTTTACATATGCAGCATAAGAGAGGCATCAAAAACACTTAAAAAAATCCAGTTGCAATCCATTTTTCAACATGATTCTGCATATTAATTCAGAAATAAGTTCCATTGAGTTCAATAAGGCTTACCTTCAGATAGATGTACAAAGGATTGCAGCCTTCTAAACCTTTTTCAGCCAGTAGGATTTACTGCAAATGAATATAAGGAGGATCAGGAGACTGTCATATTTTTTTAGCAAAGTAGCTCATACGATTCAGTGCACCATTAGACACATTCTCTGTAACAGATACTTTGAAACCTTACTAACACTGGACATATCAGCCATCTAGTGTTAATAATTATATAGCAATGCAACAATTAACATTACCTTGTAAAATATAGCTTAATGTCAAAACGCTCACAAAAGGGCTTTCTGCTCCAGGTTAATTAGTGTGGGTCTATGGCCAGAGATGAGCCCAATTATTCTGATTTATCAGTTGGTAGATGGAAACTCTTGGAGTTGCAAAAGTCTTCACTTAAAATGAAGTCATTTTAAGGCTCGCATTTAACAGCCAATTAACTGGGTAAGATAAAACCAGTGCTTTCAAGTAGTTGGTAAAGAATGTTCAAATAGATGTGGGGAAGAAAATGTTTCAAACGCTTAATATTTCACAGTTAACAAGCATCAGCATAGTGAATAAGCATGAGTTTGCATAGTACTTCTTAAGCCCAAACTGGACATGACATGGAAGACCCATAAAAATAATTTCCAGCAGCTTTTTTGGTTTTGGTTTTTCTTTAAGGATTAATAGTAGCAATTTCTGGGGGATGGTGATTTGGACTGGGATCACTGCCATGGGAGAAGGATTTTGAGAAGTTTTATATTTGCCATTTTGCATTTTATGAACTACAAGAGCACAACAAACAGAAAAATAAAAAACACTTCATGGTTGACAGCAATGGATTGACAATCACAACTAAGGTGCTTGGGAACATTTCCCTCTCTCATGGAGGAAGATGCAAAAACCCTGAAAAGACCTGGAGCAATCATCTCAGTTCAGAAACTTATGGCAGATACTAATGCAAAACATTTCCTGCACACTGTTTTCTCAATCAGAATTACCTGCCAACTGTCATTTGCTTCAAAGGGAAAAATAGACACAACCATATAAGCACCTCAATGGGTGCTTATATGGTTTTTCCAGGTGGGGCAAATTGGATTGGGACCACTGCCAATTCAAATTGAATTGGGACCACTACAAGTTCAGGAGGGGGGAATTTAGACTTGGAAAGTAGCAGAGGTGAAAGAGTTAAAAAAAACCTTCCCCCAGCATTGCAGTCCTGATCTCAACTGGATATGCCCCCCTCCCACAGCTGCCATTAACCCATTAAAAATCATGAGTGATCCTAGATCTCCCATGTTTAAGGCAGAGATGCAAAATAAAAGGGAGAAGGAATAGGTCATATGGACTCATGTAAACATTTTCACTCATTACATTTATATTTGAAAACAGGTGAAGAAACTAAGGATATGATGAGTGCTGCATCCAGATGAATTAGGACCCATTTTCTTTTTCAATCCATCAATTAATAGGCTGTTAGGAATACCCTTTGCAAATTCCAGTTGCAGCCTGCCTCATCCTCTGAATTAATTTTTTCCCCTGTTATCTCTAAAGAATAGTTTCAGTCAAACAACACTGTAGGAGATTTGTCAGTATTAGGAGAACAGGAAAAAGTCTCCTACTGTGCACTCCTTTACAGCCTTTCCTTCCCCCTTTCTTTTTGGCAGAGGCATTCCTTAGTCATAAAGGTGACTATTAGTTCAAAATTTGAAGGGTCAGCACTTGTAAAGGAGGCAGACGCAGTATAGAAATTTTTATATATTAATATATCAGAGGCATACACCATAAAATAAAGTTACTGAGTGCATTAAGGATCAGCCTAGATTAAGTGCCAATAGCATGATTGGGGTATGCATGGGTGTCAGGGAAAGGGACTCCCAGGAGAAGGAAGGCTGACCAAGGAGAGTAGTGCCTAGTAGTTTGTGTGGACACACCCCTTCCTGCTCCCTGCTTTACTGGCCCAGCAGCTCAGTGGAGAAAAGCCTTGGTAGTTTGTATTTCCTGCCACCATCTCAGGTTACAGAGACCAAATAGAAGGGGGCCATCTGGGAAAATCTCCTTCCCAGGAGATCACTACATCCCAGGGATTAAAATCTCACCCACAGTAGCATTTGTAGGACAAAACGATGTGACAACCCACAGAATTGCTCATGAACATGAACCTCACAGAACAAAGGTCAAAATGTAACTAGTGCATTAAAAGTCCAAAAGAAAAAAGAATTAAACAAAATGGAAGGGTGGGGGAGAAGGTGGCTAGTAAAAGCACAAACAGGCTGATGGAAAATGCCTACGCTTGGGTGGAAAGCACAAAGAAAGAGTTTCATCCAATGGATATAGCAACCATTAATGTCCAGAAGATGGAGCCGGGATGCTGCTCAAACTCCCCCCTCCCTGCATTAAATACTGGGAAGTTTGCTTGCTGGCTGGAGTTATTTAGAAGACAAAGCAAAAATACATTCCTTAATGCAATTTAGCTAAACAGGTTCTATTTTCATTGCTCAAAGAATTCCTAGTCATTGGACTAGGAGCAAATGTTTGCTCCTCTCTGAGGAGGGTAGGTCCCTTAGGTGACTGACAGAGAATAACAATACTTTCTGTGAGCTAGGAAATATATAACTTTGCTTTGATGATGTCATCAAATTACCTAATGCATGGCAACCTGATAAGATTGGGCTATTAAGTCTGCAATTCTATGCTTACCATCCTGGGAGTAAGCCTCACTGAACATAGTGAAACTTACTTCTGAGTAAAGATCCATAGGGTTATGCTTTAACTGTAGTATATTTAAGACTGCCTTGAGAAGCACACTTACCTCAAATAACATACTGCACTTAGTGGGACTTATTGCTCTGGAAATAAGTACAAGAGAACTTGTTACAGTTCACTTGCTAAAAATAAATGTAAAAAAAATTGAAATGATGAGCTGGCAATGCTATTTGTCCCATGTGAATCTGTGTTTAATAACAGCCTGTCACTTTATGATATGAAGTTGACCTCTTGCTACCATCTCTTAGAGTGACAGCGGCAGACTTCAGGTCATGAAAAGCAGCTACTTGATAGAAATCCAGAAAGTAGAAAGTTATTGTATTTGCCCAAACTGTTGCCAGTTTGTCTCAAGTGTGACCAATGATGCAAAAGGCTGTGTTGCCTGGAAAGAGTTGCATGATTTGCAGCATGAAACACAGCTGCATCTTTATTATCCAAGAGGAATAATTCATTGTATGACTAAAATGACCAAGCCTGATCATACCATCTGGAATCTTTGTTTGTGTCCCTGACTCCATGCTTGTTCTTCAGTAAGAAGAAGACCCAGTGGCTTTGTCAGCAGATCCTTAAAACTGTTGTTTTTCCTCTCTTTCTTTGTTTGCCAAGCATGTGTACAGGTATGCACTACATAACAATGTTCTGGCCAACCACAGACCAGATGCATGCCAACTGTATACAGCCAACACCCCATTAAAAAAAAACAAAAAACTGGGGCCAAGGCAAACCTAATAAAAATAAATAAAACAAACCCAATCTTTTAAAGTTATAAATAAAAGAATACATGGGGGTATTTGAAATGGGGGTGCTAGGAAAGGTAAACACACCCATTCAAATTCAGAACACGTAATGAATGGAGGTGGAACTGCTAACTCTGCTGTTTCCACCCCTTTGCAAGCAGTGACACTTTTACCCTCTTTGGAGTAACCAAGCTGGAACTCACTGCAGAATTATTTCCAGGACATGTTTTTCCATTACAAATCTTTTGACCACAGTATTCCATTTCAAAAAAGTGAAAGTTCACGCAAATGATTTTTGTATATGCTTTTTGATGATAACCTTTGGTTGTCACTGCAGATGGCTTGGTCCCCCACCCCCATTTCCCATAGTTTAGTGCTCTGTAGAAAATGAAGAACCGCCAAAGAAGTTTCAGCATTTTTCGTGAGAAGACTGTTGTACGCAAGTGATCAATTGCATCTTACAGATTGCTTTCTTACTGTTCTGCAAGGTACAGAAATGTTCCATTTCCTCCACTGCAGCATTTGTAGAATACCAATCAATTATGTCGTAAACAGACTGGTTGATTTAACTTGTCTGGCTGCTGTTTAAAGTTCTTCTTATTGAAAGAAAATAGCTAGTGTCTTTGGAGGTACAATCAATCCACTGCAAGCTAAATTGTCTGCTTCAACCACAGTTAAGTTGGGAAGCTAGAATGCATGCTTAGCTTAGATTCTAGCCCATATCATAGGTAGATGCTAGAAACTATAAGTCTAAGTGGAACCATACCAGGGCCAGTCTGTCCATGAGGCCAACTGAAGCACCTAGACTACAAACCTACATAAATCTTCATTATAATCTTATGAGACAGCCTGCTGTCACCACATTTTGCATTTTTATTCAACAAATTTTCAAAAAAAAATCTATTTGCAAACACCCCTGTAGGATTAGTACCTATGCCTTTTTATTTAAACAAGACCTGGCCCACCCTCAACTATCTCCTGCCCTCCATCCCCTTTCCTTCCTCAGATGCTGGTGGTGGCAGCCACAAGAAAAGCTGCTACTGTTGTATCTGATGAAGCTCTTGAATGCTATAGCACAGAGTTTCAGGTCCAGGATCCCTGGGTTCTGTAGCTTCTGGCTCCTTAGATTGGTAAATGAAATCTTTAAATAAGCATTAAATTTCATCAGCCCAGTATTGTTGAGAAATATTTTTCCATTTCTATTTCAGACCAGCTAAGTGTTTCTTGTGCCTTCAGCAAAGTTTTTCTTGAATGACTCCACCCTTACCATGGTTGCCCTTCCACACTTGTCTAACTATCCCTCATCTCCAATCCTGCTTTTATATTTGTCCATCCATGAACTCATTCCCCATCTTTGTCTTGTCCTCTTAATGCACACTGTAAGGAGCCTTCTGGGCAAAGACTACATATCCTCTATGTTCTAACAACACTTCTGACATTTTTGGTGTTAAATAAATAGCAATAGCAATGTATCTGTCCATAAAGGTGAAGTGTGGGCTTGGCCAGACAGAGCACTGGCTGAGGTCCCATGCCTGTGAGGGAGCCCACCAAGCTAAGCCAACTCGTGAACCTTTGGTATCAGTGACAGTTGTAGTACCCAAGGTGCCTCCAGAAGACAGATGGGGTAGCATGGGGGGAACCAGCGGGGGGCTTTGCCCAAAGGCCCTAGCAATCTGGCACTGGCAGTACAATTTAAAAGAAAGGTTTTAAACCTTTATCAGTCTTAAAATTGTGTATGTGTTGTCTGTGTGTGAGTGTGTGTGTGTATGAAGAGAGAGAGAGAGAGAGAGAGAGAGAGAGAGAGAGCATTGTGTTCTTTCTAAATTGATAGTCATTGGAAATTGTCATTTTCAGTTCTATGCAACACAAGCAAATCCAGTGTCTCTACTGTAACTTGCAGCTGAGTACGAAAGACCTTTTAACACCTTTCTGTCCTTCTCAATAGTCTGATGTGTGGCCCTATATTTCATGAGGTATCTGCACCCCATTCTATACAGCACCATTTTGTGAAAGTTGTCAGCATACTGCAGTGGAATTCATCTAATAAGGATGACTTTTTTCTTCCTCTCCACCCTCCTGGGCGATGAAGGGACCATTTGATGAGCTATATCAAGCTATGTTTATTTCATCAAATGGTATGTGAAGCACCATTGTACATAAACAGGTTCAGGGACACACTGCTGGTAAAGGCAATCACAGTATAGAAGTGAAGGAACGACAATGAATAAAAGAAGGATAGCAAAACAAGAGTGTTATGAAAGCAACCTCATACATTTCTCAACTTTAAAATAGTATTGTCAGGAGAAAAGCAGAACATTTAGTAAATGACAGTGGACTGGCTTGAAAGATATTTCTTCAACCAAACCAGATCCATGCAATCAGGGAAGCAAATATGCCATAAATGCACGTTTTTCCCCTTTGCATCCAGACACCAACTCTGCTCATGGTTCATATACTACTTTAAGGTTCTTCAAGTACATAATCACCATGTGATTAAATCAGTGGTGCCTGAGCACAAGGGAAAGGAGCAACACATGCATGCTCACAGCATGTTCACATCCTTGATCATGTGAAGCCAAGCAGGTTGGAGAAGTATGGTTCTAACCAACCCAGAACTTTTCTCATGGTGTTTTATAGGATTTCTGAAGCCAGGTCAGCATGACATTTGTCCTACCAAACCAAACTTAACTCAGCTCACCAGCCATGTTCAGTGGCTCATCCAGGGCTTGAAAAACCAGCAGTTTTGCTATCTACCTGATACTGGGGAAAAAGGAGCACCTGGCAGACAATAATATGTGGCTTGTTGACTATATTTGGCTTGGTGGGTCACAGATACCCCAGGCCTGGTTTTAGAGATGCTGCTCTAAACTTTTGCTGTCCTCTACCTGCCTACTTTATCCTCAACATATTTTCTCTTCCCAGGTTGAACAGCTCCCTCTTGCGTTTAAGCGCCTTTTATCTTAAAACGTATTCAATACATTATAGTCATTTTGATGTCTCCTCTTTAAACTGTTTTACAGCCTCGTACTCTATACCTTACCACAGAGCCATTTACAGCAAGAGAAAAGTTATTGCACAGCAAATGGTGTTGCACAGCAAGAAGCGGCAGAGCCACAAGAAGAGCACAAGACCCCACTGCACTGCACTTATCTTCATTTGCAGATAAGCTACCAGTGAAGGTTGGGGTGGGTGGAATGGGGCAGGGAGGAGGCAGAAAAGAGCAGGAGGCATGTCAGGGTGGGCAGCGGTGGGTCTTTGCAGGGAGAGTTCCCCTGATCTGCCCTGTTCACTCTACTCACTCTAAATAGCTGGCATAGGTTTGGGTAGACCTATTGAGGACCATGAGGGAGCAGAGGAGGGAATGTGGAACATCCTTTTACTTCCTTCTCCACCCCCACGTGTACTTTGGCTGCCCAAAGGATGCAGCAGAGCTCCTACCAGCACTGTTACACCCTGTGGGCAGCATTTAGTTAGGATTGCGCTGCCAGTCACCAAATTATATCAATTGAGAAGTAAATACTATAGTGCTCAAAAGTAAATAGTACTCAGGATATGTGGATTATATAAGGGGAAACTTATGCTAAGAAAGTCAATTGTGTAAAACAATTTTCTTCCCCCAAATTAAGACCATATTCCAGGCAGTCTCTAAACTCAGCCCACTTCCTTCTGATGATTTTTCATGATTTCTTTAATTTCTGCAGGCAACTTGTTTTTGCTTAATAAAGGAGGGTAATCCTCATGTTATCAAAATGCCACATTGTTTATGAAGCAAGAATTATTTTAGACAAACTTGTATTTATTAAAAAAAAAACACCATATGCCAGTTTACAGAGTATTATTACTTTATCCTATTTTTTTTCCTTTTCAGAGAAACTAACTTAACAGGAAGTGATGCTTCAATAGTGTTTCTAGTAATGAATGCCGTACTGCATGTTTTGAGCACCATCCAGTGGTTAAATAGCAGATTAGCAACATGAAAACACTTACATAAAGGTATCTGACTCTGAACTGAATACAGTCATGAGTTTAAAAATAAATCCATATAATTAAATTATAAAAAGGGAGATGTTTATATTTAACATGGAATCTAAATGGGAAATGGTTCCTCATTGATACAAAAAAATACATTGAGACCATTTCATAAATAGTTTGCATTTTCAAAAGAACACTGCATCTAAATTGATTTGCTAACAAATACCTTCTGCCTGACATGTTTTACACATCTAGCAATACCCATGATGACATGAAACAAAGATGGAGGCAGGCATAATCTAAAGAACAAACAATAATCACCCAAACCCTAAACGCTCTCAACACATTTAATAATTACAGTTTAGAACACTGTTTCTCAAACTGTGGATCGGGACCCAGCCTGGATAGGATTGGGCGCCCTGATGAAGAAACTAAAAGTAAGAACATGAGTGGCCCTTAAGAGTCTTGATAAATAGATCTGCCAGCTGGGGATGTAACCTGTAAAATATACTCTGCTGTCTATTGCCATCCAATGCTCATCTTGTATATTTGTAAATAAAATAAGTACTACAAAGATAACCATGTGTCCAATGTTGTCTCCTCTAAAGGAAGCCAAAATTCAAATAGTGCTGTGTATCTGGAACTGCTCAGAGAAGTGGGGCACAAGCATTTTACAATTTTGTTGCATGCTGCATCATTCACTCTATCAGGAGAAAGTTCTGATCTCTCCTCTCCTCAGGGCTGGCCTTAGGAGCTGCAAGGCCTGATGCAGCACTGGTTTTTGCAGTCCCCCTCCCCTTGGCCCCCCTACTCACCCCAATGAGTGGCAGGTACTCCCACAGCCAACAGTGCATGCCTTAGATCAGGGGTGTCAAATATACAGCCCGTGGGCCGAATCCAGCCCACAGAGCCATTTGGGGTGGCCCCCGTGATCTGGGGGAGCTTTAGGGCTGCCCCCCCCCACTCGTTCCGACCACGACTGGAGCTCTGCTCCGACTGCGGCTGGAGGAAAATTCTGAGGGCTGGAAACATGGCATGCAGCATCCCCAACCCTCAGAGTTACGTTCTGAAGCCCCAGAACACCTTCAAGGGTCACTTCCAGGTTTTTGGAACACCAGGAAATGACCTTCCATGGCCTTATGGGGCCCCAGAACATCATTCTGAGGGTCGGAGGCACCGTGCGCGGCGTCCCCAGACCTGCAACTCCCTCTGGCCATGGCCAGAGCTCGCCTGGGCTTCGGTCTCAGCCAGAGGGCATCTGAGGGCTGGAGGTGCAGTGCACGGCATCCCCGGCCCTACAACTCCCTCTGGCCACGGCTGGAGCTCACCCCGGCTCCAGTCGCAGCCAGAGGAGGTCTGAGCGCAGGAGGCGCCGTGGGTTGGGGGTTGGAAGCAGGGGATGCTTTGTAGTGGAATGGGGTGGGGGAGGTAGCAGAGCAAGGGGGAAGTCTCAGTTTTTTAAAGAAACAGGAAGTGTCACAGGTGACATCACTTCCTGTGTTAAGGTCACTTCCAGGTGCCACATGTGGCCCCCAGGATGAAATGAGTTTCACACCCCTGCCTTAGATTGTGGCACCAACTGGAAGTAGGTGTCAGTGTCACCACCAACTGCTTCCATGTGGCCCAAAGATAAACAGGGCCAGGTGGGTGGACCAACAAGAACAGGCACTCCGCTCACCATACCAGCTTCCTGAAAACTGAGATTCCGGCTATGGCAATAGGTAATTCATATGGGGCCAATTGACGCAGGAGGCTCAATTCGGCAGAATTGGACAAATTAGTCAGCCCTGCTCCTCCTTTCTCCATTGAATCCAAGTACAACTTCTTTCTCTCCATTCTGATAGTTCTTTGGATTCACACACACAGAGGTAACTAGGATTGTTAGAAGGGCAGTATTGTTAGAGGGGTTAGAAGATTGGGGGCAGCATTGATACAGTCGTGCCAATGGGACACATGCCACATCCTGCAGTAAGCAGGCAGGCATGGACTCCTCAAGGTAAGGAAACTTTTGTTCTCTTATCTCAGGATAAGCCTCTGCTTCCCCAATAGGTATCCTCAGATCTACACCAGCTATGTTGCTGGCATAAGTCCAAGGAGAGTCAGTAAGAGAGAAGAAAGGGGAGAGGGAACAGAGATAAGATCCCCTGCTGCCAGGATCCAAACCCTCCCTCCCCCACTTTGCTTCTCGTCTTCTCCCTCCCCACGCAGATACCTGTTTCCCTCCCCACTCTGTTCTTTCTTGTCCCTTCTACATTCCTCTCATCAACTGCTCCCTGAGCTACTTATCTGTGCTCCCAGGAGGAGGCAACAGGGTGCCAACACTACCACCATTTGTGGTGGCAACTCCAAAATGGTCCACGGTGGTGTGTACAGTGTGCCACCATATGGCCATTTACAACAGCAGATCTTTGTTCCGCTGTCATAACTTATGTGTTAGAATCAGGCTAGAAGTGTATACTAGCTCACGTATCTTGCCTTTTGTTTCTTTTACTGGTTTACTACGGTACTTGCATTTTGCCTCCTGCACCTCGTTTATTCTTTTGCCTCTTGCATTGCATTTTGATTTCCCTTCCTATTATTGTAAACAACCCTGTATATTGTGCAAACAGTCCTATAATGTAATTTGGACCCTTTGGACTATTTCTTTTCTCCAAATTGCCAATTCCCCCTAACTGTGCCACAGTGAGTGATCACAAATCCTTTAACATGCTTGTTTGGAATAGACACGTAGACCCATTCTTACATGGTCCTAAGCAGGTATGCCGACCAGGGAGCAGCAGAGGAGGTAAGTATTTTCTTTTCTTACATCTCCCAGCCTGGTCTGCTGCCAGTCTGCAAGATGCAGTGGAGGCTGTGTCAGCACCCCTGCATTGTGCAGGCTGGCTTTGGATAGGATTGGCACCTTAAGGTCTTTTAAGGTCCCTTCCACCAACAGCCTCTGCTGTCTTTGCCCTGGACAGGTAAATCTAGTGTAAAAGGGAGATGATTTGGGGCAGGGGTACCCAAACCCTGGCCCTGGGGCCACTTGCGACCCTCGAGGACTCCCAATCCGGCCCTCAGGGCGTCCCCAGTCTTCAGTGAGCCTCTGGCCCTCCAGAGGCTTGCTGGAGTCCAAGTTGGCCTGATACAACTGCTCTCAGCATGATGGCCAACTGTTTGACCTTTTGCGTGAGCTGTGGGACGAGGGCTCCTTCCACTGCTTGCTGCTTCATATCTGTGATGCAGCAGTGGCAGCAAAGGAAAGGCCAGATTTTCTTTGTCCAAGGCCTTTTACAGGCCTTGAGCTATTGCAAGACCTTCATTCATTCATATAAGTTCCATCGCTAATATATTCATTTATGTAAATTTATTCAAATTTGAAATGTAAATTAATTCTTTTTTCCCCAGCCCCTGACACAGTGTCAGAGATAAGATGTGGCCCTCCTGCCAAAAAGTGTGGACACCCCTGATTTGAGGGATTGGAATGAGTGGGGAGAAAGGGGTTGACGGGTAAGTTCAGATTTGCCTCAGAAATAAGCTGGGCTTTTTTCTGATTTTTTTTCCAAAATAGCTTGGCTTATTTGCGAGGCAATGTGACAGCTCCCCTTTCTCTCTGCTCTGTTCAGTCTGTGTCATCTAAATTGATGTCACAAAAGGAACGGCATAAAATTCATATCCAGATCAAAACATTAGCTCCGGTGTTTGGTTTTTCTAAAAAAATAAACTCTGCAAAAGCACTAACCACATGGTGTCATCCTCCACCATGTATAATGATTTTACCCTTTCTGGAATTTGTCACAAAAGTCACTACCATGAGGGCATTAGAATTTATTTATAATGTGGAATCATCCCAAAGGTCTCTCTCACTTTATTGCTTTTTGATATGTGGGCAAAAAAGGCAGCCTCAACACCCTCATGCTTCATTAAAATATCCGTATAATTTGTAGAATATAGTCTTTTTATACACTGCGGCGAAAAGCTCTTTTCTGCCAGCATGCAAGTCATTTTCCACTACACCTTATACATTATCCTGAAATATTGGACGTCCTCCTGAGACATGTCAGGATTCATTCAATAATTATGTTTACCTACATCATCTTTCAAGCAGCCATTTCCCATGAATAGGTACAGATTTACAATTTTTCTCATTAAGTACAGGACATAAATTATTTTTTATTTACCTAAGTACCAAGTGAAAGATGAATAATTTTTTTGGTAAAACAACATTCTCTACAGGCCCTTTGACATATTCTATCTGTGACTGAGGTGGTGCAAACTGAAACACTGCCTGATTCTGCCTAGGTTCATTAGGTTGTGACTAATGCCCCTTACACATATGACTGTGTACAGGTTGTGCCTCATTATCCACTGATTTGGCATCCACTGATTTGACTCACCATTGATACTTGGGGCCCACCTTTAAATGCCTTGTAACAAGGGAAAATCATGCCAAAATCCCATTTCCTACCTTTGGACTGTTAAATCACACTGGTTGCAAGCTTCCCAGGGTTAAAGAAAAGCTTTAAAGACCCATTTCTGAGTTTCTTGCTTCTCCGTTGTTGCCCCAGAATGCATTGGTATAGGTGTTATACAGCTTTCAACCTAGTGGAATAATTTTTATTCAGCCTAATGAATAATTTCATTCCATTAAATTCAATTATTCACTCCATCTAGTGCCTGAATGCAGTACAGCATCTATACCAATGCATTCTGGAGTGCCAATGGTGGAGCAAGAAACCTAGAAGTGGGTCTTTAAAGCTATTTTTCTACTAATTAGGTATTGACCTATTTTGTTTATCCACTGAGGGTTCTGGAATGGAACCCTACTGGATAACGAGGCATGACCTATACACCATTTTGGGTCTACAATCACCATTATGATTGTACATCATTTTGCTTTGCTTCAAAGCAAAATTTCAGTATATTTAAATAAATATATCATGTCTACAGCCCTGATGTAAACATAGACAACTAGGGAAATGGGTGGTGGCAGAATTTGTGTGTTTATTATGTATATCTATCACCACCGACGTATATGGTGCTTTATATAGAGTGAAATGACAGGTCCCTGCCCCAAGAGGTTTACAATCTAGATATTGACACAAGGGAGACAACAGGGATAGGGAAAGGCGGTGGAAGAAGGGGTAAGCAGGATAAGGGTAATTGTTTCAGTTAGGCATACCTATAACCATACCTTCCTTGTCTTTAAATTTAATTGTTTTTAAATAATGTCAAAAGTCATTCAGGGTGTTTTAATTTTATTTCTCATATTTACTATGGGGATGTGATTGCCTTATCAGTTTTACAGCTCTCATTATGTGCTGCACAGTTAGCTAACACTGCTGCAGGATACTCTTACAGAAGAAGTATTTAGGGGAATAATAATAATAATAATAGTACAGGTATTTATATATCGCCTTTCTTGGTCTTTATTCAAGACTTTATTCAAAGCAGTTTACATAGGCAGGCTATATTAAATCCCTGTAGGGATTTTTACAATTGAAAGAAGGTTCTATCTTCCAAGAACCACAACATTCAGATGTTTCTTTCTGATCTGGTTTCACATTCTGGCCTCCATCCTCCCACGCTCAGAGCAGATGGAATAACTTGGCTCAGCTTGTCAGCTGCTTCAAGGTTGCACGGTGCCGGTGGCCTCGAACTGGCGACCTTGTGGATGTCATCTTCAGGCAAATGGAGGCTCTACCCTCTAGACCAGACCTCCTGCCCAGGTGAGCAAACAGGGAAGGTGAGCAAACAGGGAAGGAGGGAGGGGGTAGAGGGGGAGGTGAGCCACCATACTAGAAGAGTGAGGGAAGAAAAGACTGGATATTGGATTGTACTAAACCAGTGTACAGTTAATTCACTTTGGGTGCAATCCTAATCGGCTGTTATGCTGGTATAGGTGGCCCTGGAGGGTCGCAAACGTGCCGTAAAGCACATTTGCGCCTCCTTAGGCGGGAGCTGCATCAGCGCATTCAGATGCGCTGACATGCGGACGGAGGCAGAAGCCTCTGCCACAGCTTCTGCGACACCTCTTGTGGTGGCACAGGTCCAAGGAGACCCATAGGGGCGCACAGCCCTTACCCATGGGTAAGGGGAAGAGCTTCCCCTTGCCTGTGGCTGAGCCGCTGCTCGCTGCAATCCTGCGTTGGATGCAGTGCAAGCCTCCTGGCTGGCTTGCTCCTGCATGGGTTAGGATTGCGCCCTATGGGGACAATCCTAACCCCTTTTGTCAGTGCTTTCCAGCACTGGCATAGCGGTGCCAATGGGGCATGTGCTGCATCCTGCAGTTGGATGTCACTCACAGAGGCCTCCTCAAAGCAGGAGAATATCTGTGCCCTTACCTCAGAGCTGCATTGCCCTTATGTCAGTGCTGGTCTGACAGTGCTGGAAAGCACTGACATAAGGGGTTAGGATTGCACCCTAAATTAGACTACAATACAGGGAGGATTTTCTATTGCATCCAGATGCTGAGATGGCCCAGTCCTTATAGTATCACCACAACACTGAATAAAGTTCTCTCTCTCTCTCTCTCTCTCTCTCTCTCTCTCTCTCTCTCCCTCTCCCTCTCCCCCCTCTCTTGCTTTGTACACACCATTGTTGAAGAGAACACCCACAGTGTGGTCTGACAGCTGATAGCCAAATCCAAATTTGTTGGAGTGGTCCACCCATTTTGTGACCCACTGGAAGGAGGCAGTCATCTGTTCCTTGGGAATATGATCCAAGTCTGGCATGTTTTCTAAACAGCCCCGCAGCACTCTTGCAACAGTGTCAACTACACTTCCCATAGTGCTGTCTTCAAGGCATTCACCGCTGCTGCTGCAGCTTCCCAACGTGCCTCGAACTATCAGTGTGCGTACGCAAAATAACCACTGAAAAATTCTCACTCCTTTTCCCTAAACCCATTGTAGCTTTGCTGCCTTATCTGATTCCGCCTTTTTCATTTGGGATGCACAACAAATTTGAAGACTGACATGGCTAGATTGTTAGACAACACAAAAGCCTATCTAATCCATTAAAGTTGTTTTGCTAAATCCAGCTATTTCAAGACTCTTATTGCAAGAACAAACGACAGAGGGCATTTGTGTCTTGAATTGTAACAGTATAACAGTGAAAATTAATTATCCTGGATCAGAAGCTTCTTCTCCAAAGTGCAACAATCCTACGTCTAATCTTCAGGTCTCTGAATGCCTCTTTTCAGAGAGTGTAATTGACTCATGAAAACCTGACCCTGTCTTTTTAGCCATCAAAAGGAACTGGGTTCCATCTCAAAACACTAAACATGCATGGAATTATGCTTCTGCTAAAGCATGCATGTCCAAGCTAGACAAATCCTCAAGGGTCAGTCTCTGGTTATGCTCAAAATAAGTGATGCTATATAGGAACTAGCTTAAAATTTGTCAGAACAAGAGAGGTAGGAGGAAGTGAGAGTTCTTCCCCCTTCCCAGGACGGCATCAAATGTTGGCCAAATCAGGGTCTGGCTGAAGGCTCACACTTATCAATGGTCCCACCTGGCCTGGCAGATCCCAGAACACTCCATACTAGTAGTACCCAATACACCATAAAGTTGTAGGGGTGTGTGTGTGTCTGTCTGTGTGTTTGCCATGACCCCACTGCAGGGCTCTATTCAGAGCTATCAGCAACCTGGCACCAGCACTGTGAATTCCTATTCACCCTCTTTCCCAGATAAAGAAACTTGGCTGATCCTATTCATCACTAACAAACCACTGACCAAAGGCCCTGTACATGCATTCTTTCTCCTATTTAGAGGAACATATGAGGGACTCCTCAGGAATAAGCATGGCAGCCATGCCCTCTGCTGATAATATGCTAGCTAGCCATTCCACTCCCCCCCCCCAATTCTCCTCTCAGTGATTGCATGGAGGCTTCCTCCTCGCATGATTGGAATTCCAGAACATTGCAGAGTTCCAAACATTGAACATAAAGCAAGCAGTGGCAGGGCTAGCTGAAAAGCTTCTGTTCTCAATAATTGGGCTCCCACCTAAATGGGAGGTGGCATGAGGAAGGGCACTCTCATTTTAGTTATTTTTTTCCCATCCTGGTGACGGCATCTACCCTTTAAAAAAAAAAAATTCCTGTTAGAACAAAACAGGCAAGGAACTTGTAAAAGCAACCACAGTTTATTAAGGAAGGTAAAAGGAGGAATGGGAAAGGGTAAAATGCAAAAGCGTACACTTGAACTTAGAGACAAATGAAAATAAATCTAAACATGACTATTTAGATAAGTCCTGCCCAGTGCTTTTTTTGTAAATAAAAAGGTGCAGGAACTCACAACTTATTTATTTATTTATTTATTTATTTATTTATTTATTTATTTATTTATAAGCCATTTTTTATTGGAGAAATAAAATATTTTTTTATGTGCTTCCACCCTAAAGATGAACTTACTTCTGAGTAGACATGCATAGGATTGGGCTGTCAGTCTCCACATCCCCTTCCCCCTAGCTTCTTTTTCTACACATGGGGAAAAATACTGTATAGGTGCACTTGTAGCGTGTAGTATGTAGTGTGGCACTACTTCGAGGAGAGGAAGCAGTGAATGGATTCTGAAAAACGGCTTGCATGAGTTCCATGTAGTAAAATTACTCTAAGCAACTGTGGGAGTAAGAACAAAAAAAGAATTCTTACACGAGAGGGGTCCTTAGGTGCACATAGAAACAGCTACGTTTGCAAACAAGCAATTAAATATGGTTTAATTCAGGTATCAGAATACTCTGTGTCTTTGGGAAGGCGCTTGGCATGCAACTGTATGTTCTCTGCTGCCCTGAGCAGCTGCTGTGCATTGCTGGAGAGGAGCTGCAAACGCTGGCTGGCGGAGGGCATGCTTGTGGGGGAAGGACGAGGAGGATCTCTGGCCACCCTGGTCCCTTTGGGGAGAAGGGCAGGATAAAAATAAAGTTTATTATTATTATCTCTGGCAAGGCTGGACAGCACGTTGTACACATGTAGAATCCCTTTTCACCTGCCCTTAGCATGTGAAAATGGGTGCAGATATTTATCTCTGCCAGGATTAAGAGCCCAATCCTAGGTATGTCTACTCTGAAGTAAGTCTTGTTCTAGTCAATGGAGCTTACTCCCAGGAAAGTGCCTAGGATTGCAGCCTAAGAGCCCAATCCTATGCATGTCTACTCAAAAGTCCACTTTAGTGAATGGGGCTTACTGTGGATAGGATGGCAGCCTTAGAGTCCAATCCTGTGCCTGTCTACTCAGAAGTAAGTTCCATTATAGTGAATGGGCTTACTGTGGATAGGATGGCAGCCTCAGGGCCCAATCCTGTGCCTGTCTCCTCAGAAGTCAGTCCCACTAGAGGTAGTGGGGCTTCCTCCCAGGAAAGTGTGGAGAGGACTGCAGCCACAGAGCCCTTCCTTTGCCTGTCTACTCAGGCTGCAAGGCTATGACACTTTCCCGGGAGTAAGCCCCATTGAACACAGTGGAACTTACTTCTGAGTAGACATGCTTGGGCTCTCAGGCTGCAAGGCTATCCACCCTTTCCCAGGAGCAAGCCCCATTGAGCACAATGAGACATACTTCTGACATGCCTAGGCTTGTGCTGCAGATTGGCACGGGGCTGCACCAGCCAGTTTCCTTCCTCTTCTCCTCCGCCAAGCCAGTACCTGGGCGTTCCGTGGGTGCCACAGCCTGTCTCTCTGGCTGGCTGGCTGGCTGGCTGTCCTCCTCCTCGGCGTCGGCATGTGTCCCCCATGCCCTCCATCGGCTTGGAAGCTGCTCTGGGAAGCAGAGCGTGGGGGGAGGGGAGGCGGGCTGGGCTCAGGCGAGAGCTTGGAGATGGGGGCAGGAGGGGGTCATTGTGTGGTCAGGCAGGGGTCAGGCGCCCACCCATCCTGCACCCCCCAGCACCCACCCAGCGAATGCCTCTATTTTGCTCCCCCCTGGAATGCCTCCAAAGGGGAGGGGCCCCTGCAAAAAGGTGCCGGAACTCCGTCCCCCCGCATTCCATTAGAAAAAAAGCCCTGGTCCTGCCTAGAAGGAACTACTTCACTGCAGTTCTTCTGCTCACCTCCAGGTGTCCGAAGGGGCAGTCGGCAATATACAAATTGTTACATGACCAATATTTTATTTCTGTTTACAGTGGGCCCTCCTTATCTGTGAGGTCAGCTTCAGCAGATTTGATTATCCATGGATGGTGAGAACATGGCTGGAGGGCCTCAGAGGACCTCCTCAATGCAACTAGAAGTGACTTCTGGTTGAATCTGGGAGGTGTTCTGAGTTGTGGGCAGGCTACTTTGAGCGATAAACCTTTGTGCACCTTCACCCTTGTCTCCATTTTCCACTCCTGCCAAATTACACGCCTGTGCCATTGACCACTGCACAGGATCCCCACACCTGATTGCATTCCCTTCATTTGTACTGGTTACATATGTTTTTAAGAAACACTGCTTAGTGGCAAAGTGGCATCTGCTAGTACTGGAACAGAATACCTCTTCAGACCTGGAGATAGCCCTGCATAGCTTGCACTGATGTGCAAATCATCTATTTCTTTTAAGTGGTTTGTTGTAGTAGTAGTAGTAGTAGTAGTAGTAGTAGTAATGTTGAATTTTTTTAATGTTACATTTTAGACATGTGAAAAGAGTCAGAACTGCATGAAAATACCATAAGGCAGGGTCAAAAATTGGCAATGACAGTTGAGTTTTCAGAGTCAGTGTGAGATGTTTTAGTGTTTGAGGCAGGACACTCATGTAGTAAAACAATGGATGATAGCCAAAGGGTTCCATCAACAGGAAGGTCATTTTAGATTAAACACAAGGGAAAACATCCTATCACACTTATAGGAGCTGTTATTCAACTATGAAACACAGTGCCTCAGGGGTAGTTTCATTTACTTCCTTTGGATAGACATGTGTTGGGAATGAAGCATCTCTAGGCAAGGGTACTGGAGGTAGATTAGAGACAATGTGGATGCCATGCCTGTGCAGTGGCTGTTAAGAGCTTATGGATCTTCAGCATGTGCTGGTCCTCCCTTGATCTCCAACCGTGATGCACTTAACATCCCTCTTTGCTCCATCCATGCTGATAGAATGGAAATCCTAGCAAAATAGCACCCACTACTTATGTGGGCAGGCTCATTTCCAGTTCGGACACCAGATTGCTGGATATTCATGGGCAAAGCTTTGCACTGGGGTTCCCATGGCACTATGGGTGCTGCCATTGTCATTGGTCCTGAGGGTTCAGAGGCAGGCCCAGCTGAGTGGAATTCTCTGACAAGCATGGGCCATCAGCTAGTGTTTGACTTGGCCAATCCCTGCTGTCACACCTGCTCATTTCCTATGGAGTTGGTTGTAGCAAAAGCTCTGAGAGGCCGCTTTCCACTTCATAAGATACGTGATGTACTAGATGAGGAAGGAGCCCGGCTGCCTATGAGAAGTCGTACCGCAGTATGTCAGTTAAGTCTCTTAACATGCCACAGTGCTTTCGTTTAGGCAGTCTAATTTACAGAACATTTTCTTCTTTTTATTCTCTGGCTTCTAGAGATTACAAAGGAAAGTCTTTTTCTCTACTAAGGCAAGGCAGTTTAAATGCAAATAAGCCAGAGGAATGCCCTGCAATGTTTATAAACAATGCTTTTAAAATTATGTATGGGTTCATGTGTGCATCTATCACAAAAATACTTTGTTTTCATGAGGCTGCAGAAATCAATGACAGTCAAAAGGCATAATCTCTTTTGTGTGTTTGTTTTGTGTTTTTGGACAGCAATGCTGCTGAACGAATTGATTTGATTTAATCCACTAACACTTTGGAACAAGGCTTTGGTATTCAGCAGTATATATTTCATTATCAATATATGAAGTGTGTAATGCCATGCAGATGTCAAGCAGAGTGTGCTGAACTGACTCCGCATTTTAATAAGGCACATCTATCTAAATCATGGGTTTATTGCCCTAACTGACAGTTATAAGCAGGGTGATGAGGTGTGTGGTCTTCTATGGGAAGGTTAAACGACTGTTTTAGGAGGGTGCTGACAGACTGCGGTGGATGTGAGAGGGCCTGAAGGAATAAAAGGAACAAAGCTTGGTGGGGACAAAATAAAAAATTAAAATGGATTTTTATTTTTACTTTAAAAAAAACAACTCATAGTGAAATGCTTTCTCAGTGGGTGGCAGCTACAGTTTCCCTTCCTCCAAAACAAGGCGTTTTCTGCTCGAGTCCTTGCTCTGAAGTAAAGAGATCAAGCACCAAAGATGATTTGTTCCATAGGGAAACTATGGATGTATGTAAAATAATGTATTGATTTCCTACCTTTCTGTCATTGTGGAACACTTGGTGTAGTATTATGGCTAAGACCCTGAGCTGTAAACCTGAACTTCCTCACTTCAAATCTTCTCTCTGCCATGAATACTCACTGCAATCCTAGATACATTTCCTCTGGAGGGGCAGCCCAGCATGTGAGACTGCCGCTGTGCAAAAATGGCTGCCGTGGCATCCTGAGCGCACTGGGCAGCTGGTAGTGGCTCCTCGGGGGAAGGGGATATTCTTACCCCTTCCCCTGGAAAAGGAAAGTAGCCCTGCAATGGGGCAACTCAACTCTGCAGCAACAATTTAGCTGGCACAGACACCTTGTGCCAGGCTTGTGTCAGGCTCCTGACATGGAGCTCTCAATCAGGCAAGCGGAGCTCCACTGGCCCTACCCCCCTCCTGCCCTGCTCCCTCCCTGTCACACCTTCTCCCTGCCTTCCCCCTGCCTCCCATATCCTAGAAGGCCTCCCCCCATGTTCCCATTTATCTCTCTGCTGCCTCTCTGCTGGTGGCAGTTCACTGGTCTCTGACTGGTGCTGGCCCAGCGTAGGCTCATGCTGGGCCATCTATGGCTCTGGGCTGGTGCTAATAGTTGCAGGCGTGCCTTATGGCACATTTGCAATAGTGCACGCCAGTGGTGAGACAGTGTGTATTCATCTGGATTGGGCCCTAAGTCCTGTTGAATTTAATGGGGCATATGTCTGAGTAGACCTTCATAGGATGATGGATATAGGCAAGCCAGTCACTGTCAGCCTCCATTGAAATATGGGGATAATATTTGCCTAATGGAGTTGTTGTAAAGACAACATCATGATAATGCATGCAAAGTGCTGTGGGCACTCAGAAAGTGCTATATACATTTTATTTTACTACTGGAAGGGGGCATAAAGGGGGCAAAACCGGGCATGGTTGGGGGAGGAATGGGGTTGGGGAGGCTGTGCGAGGGGGTGTGGATCTGGTGGCACATGCAAGATTCTGTCTCTTCTGGCATCAGCCTCCCCAACCTCCTTCTCTTCTTGAACTAGTGCCAGTGAAATTGCTGGCTTGCAAAATTGCTGGCGCAGGTTCAAGGAGACCCATTGTGGGGCTGTAAACTTATGGAGGGGAAAGGGAATTTAAATCCCCTTTCCTCTCCAAAGCTTCCCACTCCCCTCACCACTGGATGCATGTGCCTTTTTGGTGCGACTGCATCAGCCAGGGGTGGGGAGAGGATAAGATTGTGCTGTCAAATCCAGTTTGGACTAAGTCATCATCTGTCAGTGCTTCTCAAACTGTGGGTCAGCACCCACTAGGTGGATTGCGAGCCAATTTCAGGTGGGTCCCCAATCATTTCAACATACATTTTATTTTTAATACATCAGACTTGATGCTACCATGATATGTGACTGAATTTGAGGAAATGTTACCAATCTGTACTTTTAACAGGCTACTATGTATATGCTTTTAATATATGCTTTTAACAATGATAATCAATGGGGCTTACACCCAAGTAAGATGGGGGTTACACCCAAGTAAGATGAACGAAAATGGCCAACGCCTGCTAGAGTTTTGCTGTCATCACGGTCTCTGTGTCAGCAACACGTTCTTCAACACAAAGCCCCAACATAGAGTCTCTTGGAGACATCCAAGATCAAAGCACTGGCACCAGCTCGACCTGATCCTCACCAGACGCTCCAGCCTTCCCAGCATCAAGATCACACGCAGTTATCATAGCCCATAAGGCTATAAGGCCCATAGCCAGGGAGACAGACCAGGGACACACTATACTTGCTCCCAGTGTGGAAGGGATTGTCACTCCCGAATTGGCCTTTTCAGCCACACTAGACGCTGTGCCAGAACCACCTTTCAGAGCGCGATACCATAGTCTTTCGAGACTGAAGGTTGCCAATACATACACCCAAGTAAGTGTGGATAGGATTGCAGCCTTTGGGATGTTCATGGAATTTTTTAAAAAACAGATCAGCAACTGCTTGGGAGGGTCAGAGGGTTCTTCTTTACTTTAAATAAATTTTAAACTTATACTTATTGCAAACTTTTACTTAATTGATTTGATTTGATTTTGTCATATGGGGAATGTTAAAAATTTTCCTGCTTGATAATGTCACTTCTGGCTATAACATCACTTCTAGGTGAATGACATAACTTCTGGTGGGTCCCGGACAGATTCTCATTCTAAAAAGTGGGTCCTGGAGCTAAAAAGTTTGAGAACTACTGGTCTAAGTTTATTAAACCTGAGTCAACTATAGTGGGGTGCAGCAAAGCCTATTTTACCTTCTTGTAGAAATAGAAGACTGGCAGCCAGTCATCAGCTTTTTTGCACACTACTGTGCAACAAGTAGGTTTGCACACTACTGGTTTCTTTGAGATACTAATATCTCCGACTATTATTTCTTGGTGCCATATTATATTCTTGCAGCAAACAATGCACACCTTGCAGAGTAAACATGTCTCTGCTTCCAATTCCACTGCACACAGCCATCTGTCAGTCACCAGCTCATAGGTCAATCAAGCTCCATCACTCCTTTGTCCTTCAGTGATGGTTCTGGCCACTTTGCCATCATCCTGACAGTTTGAGACATGGGTTGTCACATGCCCTTGCTCTTTTCAGCTTTTGATTCTATTTCATTTCATTCATTATTCTCTTCTAAAATTACATACTGCCCTTTGGTATTGCTACTTCCCAGGCGGAGAACACTCATATAAAATATAGGAACAATAAAATCAGAGCAACCAATAAAACAGTAGAAAACCCATAAGCAGAACAAGCTCCTTTCTGTTTGTTTCCAAAACTGTAATATTTATTGCAATATTGTTTGAATTCATAAACAGTTACTACCCAGAAATCTTTTTGGTGCTGTTGCTGTTGTTTTTTTCTGATGTTATGGACCTAACTTTATGAATATCAGGTTATGCTACTGGTTAGCTTGTGTAACAGCCAAACTACAATTAGTTTGATCCTAAAGAGCAAAATAGTTGCTTCCATGTTGTGAATGGGGATTCCTGGATCTTCAGCATGTTCACCTCATATCAGCTGCTGGTTCATCTTGCATTAGTCAGTCCCTTGAATATTACAGGGCTCACACAAGCCAACTTCTCTTACAAGTATGATATGCATATGATTATTGCATATCAGAGACAAACCACAATGTACAAATAAAATGAGCAGATTGAGAGTGCCCCCATACAGGATCCAACTCTCATGCAGCTCACAAAAAGCCGTATCATTACTATATTCTGATGTACACTCAATGTGCTTTAAGTATACTGGTGTGTACCACTTAATGATGGGGATACAGTTTCTTATCCCTGTTGTTGTGTGATTAGGTCATTAAGTGAACATTCAACCCAGTCTGGTGCCTTTGCTGTGTAAGCAGACACTACCTGCCAGACACTAGCTGGCTGCACAGGCTACTGGAGATAGATTGCCTCTTCTCTGCTTTAAGAGCCTCTCTGTTGTGCAGACACTCTGCTGCAGACTATGGGAGACCTGACTGCCTCATTAAGAGCCCCTTTGTTGTGCTTTGCCCAGTGCTGTATATGTGGTCCATCTTTAAGTGGAAGGTTGATAAGCAACGCAGCCTGTATATAGTATAGATAAAGATGAAACATGTAGATTTGGCCGAAATATGTTTGCAGTCATATCATACTTGTGTTTCAGCAAGTCAATATTGACTGTGGCTCCCTGACAAGAATGTCCTTGGAGATAAACCTGAATTCGCTGCCAAATGCATTCATACTGCTAGAAAAAAAATTACAATGTTGCACAAGTTCACTTCTTGTGCCAGGTTGTTGTTTTCCCCCAACATGATTGTCACTGCTCCTTCAGAATCTGTTTATTCCAACATCTGCAGTGTGGGTGATATCACTGTCCATATAAAAGCCATTAACTCTCTTACACTCCTTTCAAAATTCTGTTTGTAATATTCAAGGTTTGCATCTGTAGGAGGCAAGAGCCTTGACATTCTGGAAACAATACAGCACTGCATTTGTTTCCCTTTCAAGCACTTGTTGTGCCTTATACTTCATGGAGGTTGGAGTCATGCTGTGACTTAATGTTGCTACTGTGTTGTCTCACACTGGGCTTGGAGTTCTTCCAAAGAGCTCATTTCTTTGCGTTTTAAAGAGGCACCACTGACACTGTTCTCCCACATGGCAGTTTCAAAGAGACATAATTGAGCAGAGGTCAGCGCAACATCTGCTTTGTATATTCTCATGACTGCCAGAATTGCTTATGCACAAATTTGGGATGCTTCTAAAGTCATCCAACCATTTCATAATTAAGTGTCTAATAAAAAAAATTTAAAAAAGAAAAAAAAAGAAAAACCAGAGTTTTTTTACCCTGATTGGTTACAAAAGGAATTTGGTGTGGCGGAGGGCAATCTAGCCACAGGTACATATTTAAGGTTCAATTGTGCAATTCTGGGAGACTGATGAAGCACAGCAAAGAAGAACCACATCTGCAACTAATCAAGAAAAAGGTGAGAGTGGGAGGCAAGTGAATACCTGTGTGAGCTCAGAAATGGGGAAGAAAGACCTGGCACTACAATGTAAAAACAAAAACAAAACTTGGTAATTTTAATTAAAAATAAGGCTGTTGGTGAAGTTCTCCACACTCTGAGAAAAAGTCTAGGGTTTTAAGACCAGCCTCCAATGAAGGGATGAACTTCCAGAGATGTGCAAGTCCGTCTCCAAGTCTGAGTTCTGAAAAGTTCTCCAACGTCCACCTCTGCTCCCCAGCAATCCTTTCCTGTTATTTACTGGTCTTGGAATTGGCAGGATGGTTGGAGAAGCAACAATAGGAGGAGGAGATGTGTTCTGCACCTCATTGCCCCTCATTGCCCTGACTTGTCCCAGAGCAGCGTTCCAGGAGAAAAGTGGCAGCAAGACTTCCATGCCAAGACTAGAATTCTTTCTTCCTCCGCCTTGTTGCTGTGACACACAGTTCTGCATCAGAATGACAAGGAAACATGCAGTGGTCCTTGGGATATGGAGTTTTCCAAGGGCTACTGCATTTCAGTACAGCAGTAGACTTGCCAGGTTCCAAAGAGCTACCATGCCAGTTCTTTTTTGTGCCCCCGAGGAACACAAATTGTCCAAATGCCTTAGGCATAGAGAAAAGAAATCCGCAATAAATCCCACACACCATTCACACATTTTGGGAGCCTCTCTCTCTCTCTCTCTCTCTCTCTCTCTCTCTCTCTCTCTCTCTCTCTCTCTCTGTGTGTGTGTGTGTGTGTGTGTGTGTGTGTGTCTATTACTGGCAATATCAGACCCAAAAAGAAATTTAGCTCTGGGAAAATACATTTTTCCTCTGATCACAACCCTGAGAGTGATCTTGAGATGAGGAAATAAATCAAGGAAGTAACCAAAGGACAAGGAGTAATAATGATAGGTGACTGCAACTCACCATGCACTGACTGGGTAAATACACATTTGGGTCACTACAAGGAGGTAAGATTTCTTTGTATGAAAATGACTGTATGTGTGGGCAGAAAAGAGATAAGAAATGAGGTTTTAGGGCTCTGTGGCAAACATTAACCAGTCACCAGATCCAGAGGCCATGTATGCGAGAGCTAAGAAGTGAAATTGCTGCTCTCTGAGCAAAAATATGCAACTTTTCACTAAACTCAAACTTCTCTTCAGAACATCAAGAAGTAGGCCACCAAATGCTGGTTTTTAAGAAGAGAGCCGGGTGTGAACAAGGAAGTCACAGTACAAGCTGAGTAGACTGCCTGTTCCATATGAATGGAAAGAAGACACTGAAGATCAAAATAATCAAATACATGAAAGCAGAAACTTTGCTGAAGGAGATCTAGTGTGGCTCCTTCAAAGGGAAGTCTTATCCCATCAATGTGGTGGAATTCTTTTTGTTTGTTTGTTTAAGAGGGTCCTGTTTTGCCAGACCTTGAGTGTCTGACTGAGGAGGATTCTAGTATTGACTTTCTGTATTGATTTTCTGAACTGGTTTGAATGATAATTACTAAACCGACCCCTTTCTGCATTTGTGCAGGGAGGAAAGTTAGTGGTGGAATCACCTGAGATCTGTATAAGGACCAGAGCTGTTTAACTACTTCATTAATGATCTAAAGTCATAAGTTAGTAATAATGTGGCACAATTTGTACATGATACAAAATTATTCAGGATGGTGAACGCCCACCTGTGAATATCTCCAAAATTATATATCACATTATGACCAATAAAGATCAATCTAAATGTATGTAGGGTGATAAAAGCTGATGGGGGCTGAACTGATAGTAACTAATCAGGAAAAAAGAACTTGGGAATATGGAGGATAGCTCATGAATACATCAACTAAATGCACAGCAGCAGTGGAAAAGACAAAGTAATGCTTTTATAAATCAATGGTGTGGCTACATTTGGAACGTAGACAACTCTTGATTTATGTGGGGGTTACATTATTGGAAATCAGCACATATATTTAAAGTGCATACATTTTTTAAAAGATTATCTTCGGAACCTATGCAAATGGTATAGGTTGGGGGAAAGTCATTTAACACTCACATTTATGACTGGTGACTTCTGCTTGCCCAAGATGGCATAGGGGGAGGGTTGAAGAGGGAAGCTAGTGGGAGTGGCTGGTGATGTTGATGGCTGAAAAAGAAATCATTAAAACAAAGATACTGGTAAGGAAACTGAGACAGCAGTAAGCAGCAGTTCTATGAATGCATTTTCTTTCTCTAATTTTTATCTTCTGGCTTTAGAGGGGATTCCCACCCTTAGAAGAAGCTGCCACTATCTAGTGGAGGCTGCTCGTTAGCAGCTAATTAAACTTAGTTGCTAATTAATTATATTTCAAAGCTGACCAAGGTCAAAAAAGCTCTTTGTGTCTTCTGGAGTGGCTTTGAAAGTAAATGATTAATCGCATTATTTCAGAAACTGCATGTGTAGATGAGACATCCAGTATTCATTTGCAAATTGCACTATTTCAAAAACATGTAAATCAAGACCATGTAAATCAAGAGGTGCCTGTACTGTATATGGTCCTCTATCTTGGATAGAGCTGCACATTGAGTGTGAAAAAGGACAACCAAAGGTGCAATCCTAATCTGCACTGGAACAGGCAGGCCGACTGGCCTATGCTGTATCCAGCTCAGGTTTGGTGTGACCTGGGGTGCAACTTGGACTAAGGGAACTAGTCCCCGTACACCAAACAACCTCACAGGCAGCCCGATTTCGTGGGTGCAAATCCAAGCGGCCTGAGTAACACCGCTTGGGCTGCGGATGGCAGTTGGGATCCAGCTTGCGCCACCATGGCCATCCCCACCCCCTCCTGGGCCCAATTGCGCCCCTGGGCCACCCTCCCTCCACCGTGAAATGCCCCCGCCCCACCGCCATTCCTTCCTCCGTCAACCCTCTCCCACCTCCTATGCAGAACTGGCACAAACCTACCTCCTCCGGGCACAGGGCCAGCTCCGTGAGGCCAGCGCACATTCACTGGTTTATCCTACTTCCAAGTCATAGTGAACATGCTTTACAGCACGTTCATGGTGGCTGGGAACTGGTACAAGGGACTTGTGCCGGCTCCCAGGGGAGTCAGGATTGCACTCCAAATTGATCAACTTGGGTGGGGGAGTACAACATCTTCCCAATGAGGAAAGGCTCAAACATTTGGGGTTTTTAAGCGTGGAAGGAATAAAGGAGAGGATATGATGAGGTTTACACAACTATGCACAGTTGGGGAAAGTGCAGAGGCAAAGCCATTGAAACATTACATACTGGTGTTTTGTCATAGAAACAGTGTATCATCAGAGCAGCCCTCGGGGATACCTGCAACTTCAGAAATCTGCTTTCTGCATTTGAGGAAGTCTGTCTTTTAAATTTGACCCTCAACTCTTTGTAGCTGTGTATAACACACATCAGTAGTTTAGACAAGATGGAAATTTTGGGTGTTAGTAGCATACAATGGAAAATGTGCTCATCTAAGAAGGACTGCAGTGTTTGGTTAGTAGCCTGCAGTGCATTGAAATGAAAACCTTGGCCAAACCCATGTGATGCTTATACCAATAACTGTGAAAATGAGGACTTATAATGGACATGTACTCTTGCTGTGGGTTCTCAGTATGAGATGCCCAACTGCTTTATGCATTCAATTTGTCAGATGGCAAATTCACAGAAATGAAGCAAAAACAAAATATGAAGTGGTTTGACAATAGCACATGACGCTTTTGAATTACACATTTGAGGACTCAGAAACCCCTGTGAGCTCTCAGATATACGCATTTTCAGAGAAATTTCACCAACGTATTTGTTTACTCTAAAACATTTACATTACAGCCTTCAGTGCATTTAAACTGGGAACACTAGGTAATGTGAACTGGAGTTTATTCCTCATTTATTTGCATTTTTGCTTTTGTCTCCCTGTTGAAAGGATTGCACGCAGATACCAGAATGGACAACATGATGCGTCAGATGTCACAATGTAACTCTTCTTGTAGATCCTTTCAAGACCATGAACAATTTTCCAGAAGGCATAATTAGGCCTCTGGTCTATTGCTTCATTTCATTAGGTTTGGAGTTGTATTAGAAACAGCACCAGTAAGGTTGAGTATGATGATGTAGAGATTTCTTTCAGATTACGGATTGGTGATGCAGTTCCAGAACATTGCTGAGTAATGGTAGAGACTCAGAAATTTATTACAGTACAAGCTACAGGGCTTAGACAGGGTAAGGTAGATGTTTGTGGGGAAAGATGTGGCTAAGAGGAAAAAGATCCTCACAGACTGGTAAAAGTCCTCTCCCTATGGAATTTGAGATTTTCCATAGTATTTGTAATCATACGTGGGTTTTGGATACTTCCATAGTTCAGTACTTTTCACTGAAAACCCATTCTTATGACACATTTTCTTCTGGTTTATGAAGGTACATCTATTTTCAGTGGATGCTACTGTATTTCAGGATGAAATACAAGCTATGAGTAGACATAGTTTCATATAGAACTATGGACTCCATACTAGAAAGCAAGAGTTCAGTCCAGACAAAGATGAAATATTTGCAAATTGAAAGTAGGCAACAGTTTTATGCTCCACACTTGGTGGCCCAGCCTATCTGCCTGTATCTTAAGGGCTAGGAGGGACTAGGAAGGAGAGTAAATAGGGGGTTCCTAGTTTCTCCAACCACTAATGTGATCCTAGGATGTAGGAGGTTCCTACATACCTCAGATCAATGGACCCTTTCTGCTTTCTCCCTGGTGGTGTGTCTATGCATGTATGTTGAATCAGGAAGATGCATTCAACAACTTTTACCAGATCCTGATGTGCTTGAGTGTATACAGAGACTCTACACCTTGCCCTGCACACAAACCATGTGGAAGTTAATTCCCTAAACAACTTAGGGCCAAATCCTGTCCAACTTTCCAGCCTTGGTATAGCTGTGCCAATGGTGTGTTCTGCATCTTGCTATGGGAGGGTAGTTATGGAGGCTTCCACAAGATAAGGGAACATTTGTTTCCTTGCCTCGGGGCTGCATTGCTAGAAAGTCGGATAGGATTGGGCCCTTAAAAAGGTTAACAGGTTGCATTAGGGGGAAGAAAACTACTTTGATTTTAATGGTACTCTTGTCATAATTTTAATGGCACACATTGCATGTGTATACATACATCATTCACATGGAACTTTATAGTTGCCATTAGGATGGGATGAATCCATGAATAGATTTATGATTGTGAAGGGAAGCATTTCAAAAGAAAGCCGGCAGTCTGCAACACACATATAAATCAAGTTGAGAATGCCTGTTGTGATGATAAGTGATTCAGATGGAAATATGACTGTACAAGGATTTCTGCAAGAGCTATCTTTAATCTTTCTCTCTCTTTAAATAGGGATAAGTGGTTACATTTGCCTGACTTCCCATTTTCTTTCTTTGTGATCATCACTCATGCAAGCCAAATCAACCTGGAGTGTTGACACAAAACACATGGCTAATTTCTTCCAGTTAAATGAATGAATACATTTTCCCAACAGTTCACCTGGAAGATCTGAATTACTATTCCATATCGACAAAACTAGTTTTTTGCATGCACCAGAGTGGCCAATATAGGAAAAAAGCTTCTTGAGTTTAAGAACTTCAAAATATTTTAGATGGGCAACCAAATTTTCTCACATTAGTCACTACAAAACAACAGAAGACGATTCTTTTGAGCAATCAAACGGAACCCCAAAGTCTTGAATTGTGCATTCCCTATTACAGTATATTAGCAATTTCATTTTTATAATTTTTTTTCCAATCCAAACTGAGAGAATTCTTTCAAAACTGAGAGAATCATATTTAGGATGATATTCAGATTATTCTGTGTGCTCTTTTATACATTTCTCATTTCTAGTCTAACAAGCAAATATAGCAAACTGAGTGACCAATTCAATATACAGTACATCTTGGGTGTACACTTGGAAACACAGTCCAGAGTTGAAATCATCTCTGTGGTTTTATGGTTGGAGATTTCTACAGCACAGAAACAGCCAGCAATTGTATGTGTAGGCAACCCACAATGCTAATAGCTTGCAGCTGACTAAATTGTATCTCCATGGCTACAGTATATGCTCCTAGGTTGGTGCTGCAGCACACAACCAAAAGTGTAAGAAACACACTTTAACATTTAAACAGGCAATTACATTTTTCTCATGGGATACACCCCAAAGTTTGAAGCCAGCCTGCAGACTGCACATCTTGTCCTCAAGTCTCCTCCTCAGCAATCTTGATAGATAAGCAAGCAACACAGATTGAAAGTTCCAATGCTTGCAAACCAAGGAGAAGCAAGTGGGAAGGATGTCGGCATATTAGGTGAGTGTTGTGGCATGCTCTGGGGAAGACAGTTGACGTTTAGGAGTTCTGGAGACAGGGTGAAACTGGGAGTAAGGGGGAGATTTGACATGGAAGAGAAAAGATGTTTCTGCGGGTAAGGCACAAGCATGTGCTGCACTTGGGAGGACTCGTACACGGGGAGTTCTCTAAGCAAATAGGTCAGCTATTGAAATCACTTGATTTCAGCCATTGAAATCACCCTACCAAACAAAACATGTAAGGTGAGCTGCAAAGAAGGGACTATAGATATTCTATCTAATTTGGTGCAGTGGCCTTGAGGGTTAGGTCAAGGGGGTTTGTTTGGGCATGGACTCTTGAGGCTTTTCTCAGGCTTCCAACAAGTTGAGATCCCCAAGGGGAATCCTGTTTTCCCAAAAACCTGGGACGATTTTTGTTGATTGAAGACTGCGACTCACCAAACCTTGACCTGGACTAACAGAAACCCAACATGTCTGTGGTAGGATCAGCACATGAGGTCACGGCAATTTGAGCAGAGAAAGTGGACCACCCTCAAAACCTTGAGGTGGTGATGGGGTGAAATGTCAGAAAAGCCTCATACATGCATTTTCCTACAGAATAGTTACATGATTGGTCTGGGCCTTAGAGGTTGTAGGTCATCGTAAAGATATCTCATGATGAGATCTGATAACTGAGTAAGGTAAGGAAGAACAGCCTTAGCAATTTCTCTGCACAGCATGGATGAATTGCACTGATCAGACAGTGCTGGTTAGAGGAATATGTTTCCAGAGACCCTTTCCCATCTGCAGCTGCTTGTCTTATTCAATCAACCATTTCTGCATTGCGTGAGTGTTTTCTTTTTCTTCGTGGTTTTTGAAGCCTGAAAACATTTATGATCTGACCGCAGTTGGCTGGAACCTTGGAAAAGTTGTGTGAGTGTAAGACAGTTCTAATCCTTTTCCTATTTCTAACAGCCTGGTAAACCAGCCAGTTGAGGTGGCAAACCGTAATCGACTCAGTCAACTCAGCCAGTTGCTCCTGGCTGAACTATCCAGCCAGAAGTTGAGGGTTAGACTTGTGGGAAGTGCTGTTACTGGCTGGAGACTGACCTGGTATAGCAAGGAACAAGAAGATGAAGACAAAAGAAGTGGCCAGTGTGCAACCATCCCAAGCAGGTATAAGGAAGAGGAAAATGAGGCAGAAGTCAATTTCTCAAGGCCAGTAGATGTTTTTATTGTAAAATTTGGCAATACCTTTCAGTGGACCAACTTTTTTTTGGGGGGGGGGGCTGTCACAACTTCTATTCTTTATGCTTTACATTACCCACTTAATTTAAAAAAATCAAAAATGAGGCATTTTAAGCATTGCTATTCCTTTCCTAAGCAAATGATTCACGGTGGCTATTCATTTTCTATTACTCAATAAACGTAGATATTATTAAATATACGTGGCATATCGGTATTCATTATGCCCCAACTGCCAAAAAATCTAATCAGTGATGTTAGTTAAGCATGGAATGAAATTAAGTTGGGGAAATGCATTTCTTTTCTGGAGCTGCATGAAATTTAGTATGGTAAATTAGGAATAAGTGGTCTGGAGTCCTGGCAGGCTCTGATTAAAATCACTGAAGTAGTTCCAGAATTGGGATATAAAGTCCACTGGCGCCAGAGGGATTTCAAGCATGCCGTACGGTTAAATACATCGTTTTGTTACATTTCACGGCCATCTCAAAGGATGTACAAATACTTTCCTAAATCAAGGCCACAAAGCAGCCATTGGTTAGGAAATGTTCACATTCATGTTTTGTTGGTTAGAACTCAGGGAACGGGTTAAAAATCTAATCTAAAAAATCTAAAATAAAATAAAAAATCACTTTCCTGGGACTTGGGTTAATAGGCAGAATTAGCCAGATGAGTTTTCCGATACTGAGTTTTCATGCCATTACTTGGATATGAGCTTCATTAATTTCAATAGGTCTTGCTTCCAAGATGTGACATTAGGATCAGGGTGTGCTACCAGAAGAACTCACCCATAACAGATGGAAGCGCTTCCCCTTTCACACTTGGTCACATACATAAGGGACCCACTGGTGGCTGATTCAAAATAATTTCTCTCTTCTCTCTCCTCCCTCTAGAATGCATTTATTCACAAATAGCTGGTAATAAAAGGAAGCAGAATGGCTGGAAGCATGGTATCAGCATTTGTGTTAGCACTTCATGGTCACACTGACCTTGGAGCACTGCAATTCTGTTACTTGTTTCAGCAGTAAGTTAGCAATCAAGGGTGTAAATATGTGGAATTTGTTAGGGTTACCAACGTGGGTAAAAATGAGATCAAGCTCCAGCCGGGATGCTATAATCAGGGATACAGCAAAATGTGATATGATGATGATTCTGAGGAACAGAATGCTAAGACGGTGGATATGAGAGCAGCAAGTGTATGCCTGCCTGCATTTTGCATTCCATGGGGCTGGGCCATTCTACCATTAAGGAGACTGAAATGGCAACACATTTCGTGATAGCAAACAGTTGGTTCCTTAGTTTATTATTTTTACCACCATAGAAATAGCATTTGAATTTTCTGCCTCGGGCACCAAAAGGACCCTGATGATGTTTCACAATTCAAAGAGGAGACATAATAATTTCGGTACAATTATCACAGCATTCAAAGTTAAGATTGAAAAACAGGGACTGCATGGTGATAGGGCTTTAAGCAAAGTCACTCTTTAAAAAAGTTGGCCTCCTGCGAAAGCTTGGAGAAAAAGTGGAAAAAGGCAACTGCTGACAAACCTCCATCAATCTGCCACCAGAGGGCATTCGTATAGCACTGATTTGGCTGCACAGGTCATATTCATATGAACATTGGTAATAGGATTAGAGTTCATTCAGTTTCAGACAAAGAACACCACCATGTGTGTGAACTGTAGCATTTGCAAGAATAACCAGTGTGGGGCGGGAGAGAAAAGGGGATTAAGATCCCCTTTCCCTTCCAAAGCATCCTGCTCCTCCCAGTCGATATAGAGCTCCTCTTTTCAGTGCAGCTGCACCAATGGGAGGGGGAGGGATAGGATTGGCCTGCTACTGTTGTATTATAAAAATATTGCTATGATTCCTGCTGTACACAAATTAAACACAAAAGACAGTTCCTGCCCACAGGTTTACAGTCATATCTATTAGATAAGATACCAAGAGGAAAAGGCCAGGGAGAAAAGAGAAAAGCAAGCAAATTAATCTTTGTACCGGATGACTGCAATGCCCTCTACATCTGAAGACAGTGTTCAGAATTTGCAGCTGCTTCTGTATGTAGCAGCTAGACTTTTGTCAGGGACCATCAAAAGGGACCACCTAACAGTCATCTAATTGCATTTGGATCCTTATACTATCATTCTCGTTGATCCCTAAACAATTCTGCCATATTTTCCCAAATGGAATGAGTGACAGCCCAATCCTGAGCTCCCATGGAGCGCAGCTTCAGCGGCACCAAAAACGGCTGCCTACTCAATTCACCAGGCATTCGTGTAGGGCGCCGAGCCCCACAAGAACAGACAGGATCCGGTGGAGCAGAGCTCCACCGGACCCACCTCCCTCCCTACTCACTCTCTCCCCCTGGCACGCCTCCCACCCGCCCCTCCCCGCCTCCTGCCTCCCTCTCATGCCTCCTCCCCACCCTCTCTCCACCCTCCACCTGCCTCCCCCCTCCCCAGAATGCCTCCTCCCCTCCTCACCTCACACCCCCACTTTCCTTATTGTGGTTCAGCCAGCACTGGGCTATAAAGGGAACTGGCCTGGCATTAGGCCTTACAGCATGTTTGGGACAGTGCACACCAGCAGTAAGCCGGAGTGTTGAGCTCAGGATTGGGCTCTCAATCAGGTATGGATTTTCTTTTTTAAGATGCAGAAAACCTGAGTTGAAACACTTCCTCATGCAAGTATAGAGAGGTATGATGAAGCCACTCTTTCCAACTTAGACCCCAAACAAGCATACAGTACATCTGTGGGAAGTCACATCAATGCACGTCAACCCATGTGGGTTTTGCTACCACAGATTCACTCAATGGAGGGGGAGTTTCCATGGAAAACAGTGTGATAGTCCCTCTTCTGGTGCTGTCAGTCATCCTTTGGCTATTTCTCCTGTGAGGACTCAGGGATATTGGATGAGTTTCCTACCATACATTTAAAACACACATGGTTGATTCTGAATTCATGCGTTAAGAAGTGGAAAAAGTACATGAATTATTTCATGGTGAAAAACTCATGGATACAGAGAGGGTTTTTATTCAAATGTGGACTACATCTGAATATGCCAGTTTCTTGCATGTTTGGGCTGGGCCCAAACATTTTCCTGTTAGGAAACAGTACCTGTAAGGAACATATTATAGTCACTGCATCAATAACCTCAATGTTTTCTGCTTTTTCTTGGAGAAATTTGATGTTTCCTTGGGGAAGCAGTTTTCAATTGACTTTTTATTTAAAGTTTAAGACCTGGATCATGGGATCTAACCAATAGGTAAGCAAAAAGCTCAGGCCACTGACAAAGACATACTGGATAAAGGAGTGCATCCTTGAAACATCTAGATATTAAACGGTGTAGTTCCTTTCCGCCTTTTAATCCTGACACTTCTCTAATCCTTTTGAGATCATATTTTTGTATGTGGCCATCTGTCACATGCAACTTATCTGCCCAAAACTGCATCCTCTGAAATTGCATTTTTCCCCCAAGAGGTAAAAATGCCATTTTGCCCTTTTCTGAACAGAGATGAACAACCTCTGGTCACAGGTAACCAAGCAAAAATTTTGAACCACAACAAAAATTATACATCTGTCAGGTGGAGTATTACAAGTTCACAATGTCCATGATCCACTCACTATGAGGGTCGAGCACCTGTATGTAGAGGATCCCACTACAGTTTGATATAATAATGTTTTCCCCTTTCCTTCCCCTACACAAGCAACACAATAAGACAATAGGGTGAATGAGATGTTTGTGGGCTCCTTCCAAACCTCATCTATCCCTCCTATCTCCAATGAAAGTGAATGATGCTTGGAGTTAGAACAAGGTGCAAGGCACAGAGCAGGAGTGATTGACAGGGAAATGAAAGGTGAATACAGACTTCCCAGTCCTGCTAATATCTTGTTATACTCTCTCTCTCTCTCTCTCTCTCTCTCTCTCTCTCTCTCTCTAATGTGCGTGTGTACTCCTTAAAATAGTGATCACCAACATTCTTAGCACAAAATGTGGAAGATATTCATACCAATAATAAAATGTTGGTGACTTACAGCCCAATCCAGAACTTCCCAGTACCTGCTGGAACAGTGGCGTCGAAGTGTCTACAGCTGTATCCAGTGAGCACCAGGATGCAGCCAGAGGTCTGCTCCAGCTATTTTGCTGGTGCAGACTTGAGAGACTCCATGTTGGGCTCCGCCGGTCTACCCCCTGCCCAAGTTCCTCCCCCCACCTCATCCCATCCCACCTTCCCCCTGTCCTACCCTCCTTCACCCCCAGAGGTGGCACCGCCGCCCAGTGGTTGCACTTATCCCTGGCAGTGGTGCGACCTTTTCCTTCTAGCAGTGGGCTTGGCGCCTGACTGGTGTGAGCCCAGCGCCAGCACTCCTTACTCACCAGATGCCATAAATGTGCTTTATGGCACATTTACGGCACCCAGCGCTGGCACTAGGGCTCAATGCTGGCACTGGCTGAGTTCAGGATTGGGCCCTTACATAGCAGAAAGCATATTCATTAAATTCTAAAACTAATAATATAGGAAAAAGCAAGGTATATGCTGGCTACTCTCCTATGTGAAGCTTAAATCTAGAATCCCAGGAGCTAAAATTTGGATCTAGTCTAGTGACCTCAGCAGAACTGTGTGTACTCAGGCCATTCTGCCATGACACTTTTGCATCTCTTTAATATGACAAATTAAACACATAGACTATACTTAGCACAATGGGATTCAAAATCTGTTTTGTTCTGCTTTTTGATTCTGTTTAACATCAGCCTGAAGCAAAGGACAGCAAAAACGTACAGAGAAAAAGGAACTTGATCTGCAGTGTCTGTTCTTATGAAAAGCTCCCTAGACTGGCCAAGTCAGGTATTAAACATTAAGTGCCTGGCTTTCTGCCTTTGCATGATCAACAGAACAAAACCTGTTGTGTGCTTCATTTCAGCTCCAGTGAATGACTAAAGCAAACCTAGACTGGCAGGACAGAATGCACTTTAGGCCTGGGATGGGGACAGGCTGTCCACCACCCAAGCCTAGCCATTGCACCTTATAAGTTCTTGCCAGCTAGACCACTGATTTCAGTTAACATTTACTTAGTACCATTGAAGGAGGGGTTCTCTTTAGATTCTGATTTCCACTCATCTTACCCTTTGCTTTAGGTGGTGTTCGTGATGACACCATGTAAAGTTGAAAAGTAGATGGCGAGATTAGACCTCCTGCCTAAGTAAGCACTGTCAGTTTCAATCTGCTCCCTTTCCTGTAAGGTTAGTCATGTTCACTGCCCAGAACTGCTGCTTTAATTCCATCTCCCTGGAACAGCTGTCAGAAGAAATAATGTCCTGGTAAGGCTAATAAAACCTAAATGCTCATTCCTTATTACTCCTGCTTGAGATTCCTGACCTTATTAGTAATGCCAGGAACTAAACCAAAGTCTCTTGAGCGATGTTAACTGTACAAACTGTGTTCTTGGTGATCGCCAAACCTTATTGGTTTTTAATCTGTATCATTTGTTTGTTTCTAACTAGCAGATGAAAGTATTTATCCTCTCCAAAAAAAGCAGGAGAGGGGACATAAAATGATGCTGATGTTAAAATGAACAACATGATTCAAAACTTACATCTTATAGTACTTCAGCTAACAGTCCGTGTGAGAGAATATATAGCAGCACAGGGCTTGTTTTATTGCAGCAAGCATTAGTAGGAGTGCCCGCAAACTTTGTGTATATAAAATAAACATTAACTGAATGATGCTCTTAAATGCTTATCTAATTTGTGATGAAACCGTATTCCATTTAGTACTACCATTATGTGCATTGCTCCATGGAAACCAAGAAAAGAGACAAATAATAAAACATGCATGACTAAAACCTTAATTTTGCACTCTTTATATGGCACATCCCCTTATGGAAAAGTTTTCATAATAGAAATTGTATTCTATCATAATTGTGTGAATAAATAGCTTTGCCAAAATCAAGATGAGTAAGTACGCTGACAACACAATCCTATGCATGTCTATGCAGAAGTATGTCTCATTGTGTTTACTTCTATGGAAAGCGTGTATAAGATTGCAGCCTGATACAACTTTCTTCAGGTAGATTATGGCAAGGTTCAGATATAATGCAAAACCATGGTTTGTTTAGCTAAACCATCATTTCACATGTCTAAATCCATTATGTTTGAATCGACCCTAAAACAATGGTTTGTTTGGGGCCAATGAATCTGGATCTGAATCCATGGTTGGTAGTTGGTTAACAAACCACAGTTAGGTCTAACTGCAGTTTTGTGTTTTGTGTATAAATTCACAAACCATTTATAAACCACTGTTTATACAGTAGCTGCTAAACCATGACAATGGTAATGGCATATGACCTTATGAAGCTGAGTCTGAGAAGATGGGAAACAAAAGCATACAATAAGCCATACTTTGTTGTACATCTAGAAATTCAAACCATGGTTAAAATTCCTAACTGTGGTTAGAGCATATGTTTGAACCCAACCTATGCCTTTGTGGCTTAGCAATACAGATTAGTGATTTCAAAGTGTAGCTCAGTGGACAGGGATGGAGCAGGGATGTCACTGCTCACCATTAATCATTTACACAACATATCTAATTTCCAGAGTTTCTCAGTGTCTTTATCTTGTTTGTGCTCACAATAACCTTTGGGATAGATCATTATCATTTCCATTTTCCAAGAACTGAAACATGGAAATAGTGACTTGCCTGAGGCTACTCAGTAAGTTTGTAAGTCTTCTGAATGCAGTTCTCCCAGGTCCATGGTCAATTCTCTAACCCTGCTATTATCATTTTTCCCTGAAAGCTGTTCTATGGATAGTAGAGTAGAACAGCTCCATATCAACAGTAACTTTCTGTGGGCCCAAACCTATCCAACTTTTCAGTGCTGATGCAGCTGCAACACAGCTCCAAAGTAAGGGAACAAACTCTCCATTACCTTTAGGAGTCCTCCATATCTGCCCTCCCTCAGCAGGATACAGCACATGATATAGCTGCATCTGTTGGCATCCTTCAGTTTCGGAAGACTATGGTATCGCACTCTGAATGGTGGTTCTGGAACAGAGTGTCCTCTCCAGTGCGTGAAGCCAGGGTAAAGTAGATATGGAGGATAGACTGTTACCCATGCAGCAAATCCCCCCTCCATGTCGCTGAAATGGTCCAATGGAAAGGCAGAGACCAATACAGTTGGTTCCAGTGGCATCGCAGGAGTTGCCAGAGCGTGACTGTATACAGCCGCAAACTCCGGTTCCGGATTTTGCCTCAAGGTTGTCTCCTGTAGCCTTTTCCATAACCGGATGTAGCCACAAGGCAGTGGAGGTTTGGGATCAGAGTTTTCCTTCTTTCAGATGAGCTGCCTTTCCAGGCTGACGAGCCTCATCTACCTGGTGGCTGTTTAGTCGTCTCTTACGACAAGTACAGCCAAACTGAGGGCCTATTCTTGTCCCCAGCCCCCAGGGGATTAGTGCAGCATAAGTGCTGGAAAATTGGATAGGACTGGGCCTCAGTACTCCATTGGCCCCAGTACAAATTAGACACTCTTTCAAAACTGTTTAGTTCAGTCATCTACCAGTTTAACAGCTTCCTCTAAAAACAGCTTGCAGTGCAAATGAAAGATATATAGTTGTTCAGGCAATCACCTGAGAGTATTTCCACAACCGAAGCAGAGGTCATCTTTTCCATTTCTCCCACAGGATGTGGTGACGGCATCTGGCCTGGATGCCTTTAAAAGGGGATTGGACAAGTTTCTGGAGGAAAAATCCATTATGGGTTACAAGCCATCATAAGAACATAAGAACAGCCCCACTGGATCAGGCCATAGGCCCATCTAGTCCAGCTTCCTGTATCTCACAGCGGCCCACCAATCAGGAGGTTGCGCATACACATCATGGCTTGTACCCCATAATGGATTTTTCCTCCAGAAACCTGTCCAATCCCCTTTTAAAGGCGTCTGCAACCTCCTGATTTTAGAAATGGGCTGTGTCAGAATGCCAGATGCAAGGGAGGGCACCAGGATGCAGGTCTCTTGTTACCTGGTGTGCTCCCTGGGGCATTTGGTGGGCCGCTGTGAGATACAGGAAGCTGGACTAGATGGGCCTATGGCCTGATCCAATGGAGTTGTTCTTATGTCCTATGTTCCCACCAATTCTGTGACTTCGCAACTGCTGACATTCATATTCACACAGAGCTATATTTTAACACTCCGAATTCTCTTCCTCAGCTGTACATGCCACAGTGTTTTAACGCTGAGGAAGACAATAGCCAGTGGAGGGGAGCCCATGTGTTCCACTTTCAACAATAGTGCTAATATACACCTGTTTGAAGACTGGATCCTTGCTCAGGCACTGGGAAATGTGCATCATTTAGGTAATCAGAATTAGACACGATTGCTTTTTCTAGCATTTGATGTTCCCAGTGGCATAGCTATGCCAGGGTCAGGGAAGTACATTGCTCCCCCATGGCAGAATGGTGGTTTTCCGCCATCTCCACTGTGGGGTGACAGCTTGTATTGGAGGTGCATGGAAAACACCGCAAAATTGGGCCTCCTGCCTGCCCTTGTTCCCTTACTGCTCTAAATGGAGCCTGGCCCAGGGTCAACACAACACCCAGCCCTATGTCTCAGCCCCCCGCAGTGATGATACTGTATGTTCCAAGCAACAGCCATATTCAGCAGATCCATATTCAGGCCCCAAGCTAACCATCTTCAGTGGAAATAATGAAGTTCTAGAACATTCTTAGTATAGGAAAGGATGGAGGAAATGAGAGAAAGAAACCCAAGTTAGTCTGCCGGGAGAAAGTATTGCTACAGAAGAATTTAGACTGTGAGCATGAGAGATTCATGATGTTCCTATGAAAATGTAAATAAGATTAGCATCACCATTTCCTGCTGAGAGGTAAATTTTCTTTCTGAAAACCACATGTACCTTTTCTGCAAAAGAAGTATCTTTGTTCCTAGTGACTGCTAGCCTGCATCCATCTGCCGCATTTAAACCCTGAACCTTGTGATAATCTCTGCTTGTTTTGCTCAGCCATGGCAAATAACGTAGTGTTTCTCCAGTGTTCTACAAGTCCGTGGCCTAATCTTTCTTTGGCAATGAGGCTGCACTCTCCCAGCATGAGCTTTCTTTTGTTTGTGTGCATGCAACGTAGCAGGCAAGGCACAAACTCAAATTGGAATTCACGGGAGAAATAAAGTGTACCCACTGAATAGTGCAGTCAGTTGTAACAAGCAAAAAAAAAAAACATATATAGCTTCATTTCTGTCTGGTGAACTATCTTGCCGCTCGTCTGTAAAGCAAATAATATTAAACAGAAGTGGGAAATGGGTGCCAGAGGTGTTAAGGAGACAGAAACATTGGAGGTGGTGCAAGTAACACTGATAGCTCTGATACACTCTCCATTTCTGTGGTTTGTACATTTGTTGTCCCAGTGCTCAAAGCAAATGAAGTGGCTTAAGTCCCTTTAAATTCCAATTTGGATTATAGCCATAGGTTCTCCATGGGATTATAATTGGAAAGAAGCAGAAGGGGTAACATCAGCTGGGGCTACAGAATGAGACCATTTGAGCAGGGCAGCACAGCAGAGCCACTCTGGCAAATGTAGAGGTTTCTTATTTGGCTCCAGATATAGTTCAAGATGTATTTTTAAATATAATCCAATATGGAAATAGAATTTTTCATAGGAGGTCAGTCATGATGGGAGCTTATATGACAGGGCTGCTGGCTCGCTTGAGAAAAACAAGAATGTTTTTCCTTAAGAAAAAAAAAATAACTATGGCAGAGATTTTTGGTGGCCTCTTCTTCTAGGACAGGTCTGTCCAGACTCTGGCCCATGGGCCAGATTCAGCACCCTGTATTACCATTCCACAGAGGAACCTCGTGGTCACGGCACCAATCTCCCCTGAACTGCACCCAGTGTCTACCTGGAAATCTGGATGCAATGGCTGCTGGGGCAATAGACCTGGCAGTGGCAAGCCGGGGCTTAGTTTGGGGGACATTGGCATCGTGACCACAAGGCTCCCCAGCAGAACGGTAAGTGCCACTTGTGCTGGGGAAGCCTTTCCCAGTGCACAGTGGTCTCTACTTTGGAGACTGCTGCTCTAGCAGACCAGTACCAAATTCATCCAGATTCCACAGGGAGAGCTCATGCCAGTTTATTTTCCAGGTCATTCTCTGGTAATATGTCTGGAATCTGTCCATCATTTGACTCTGGGACTTGGAACAAATCACCCCTTTCTGGATTTACCACCTTGGTCTAACACAGACTTCCAGCTGCCAAACCATATTACTTGAGATGGGGTTTTTTTGGGGTTTTTTGGTGATAACAAAATAAAAACACAAAATACCGCTTTCTGTTCTTTATACCACCTTGTATTACCTACCTAGCACACTTTTAAAGCTATTATGATTTATAATCATAATTTATAAAGAATGTGCCCTTGGAATAAAAACACATAACATTGCTTTCTGCGCTTCTCATTTTTAGAAAAAAAGAAATGAAATCTGTGAAAAAATAAAACTGAAAAAGCACACCTCTACATATTACAATCTCACTCCTATATCTGCAAGACTAGCAGCCCAATCCCATGCAAGCCTATTCAGAAGTCCCATTACAGTCAATATGGCTTGTTTCCAGTGGATAGGGAACAAGCCATAGGATAAGTGTGGATAGGATTGCAGCCTAGGTCGTTTATAGAAAATAACTCATGATGCTGCATGTTACAACCACTTGGCTGCAGGGCAAAACCAGACACCTCCCAGGCCTGCTGTGGAGCAGTCATTTTTGGGCTTGAATTGTCACAAAGTGGCTAAACTTAGCCCAAAAGGTAGAATTGCCACCACTCCTCTGTAAGTCATGAACATGGGGATGTTCCAAGCGTTTAGGTGTCCCAAGTGCTCAGAGGAACAGAAGCTTCAGAACTCCCCCTCCTCCAGAGTACTGGCAAAAAATTTCAGTAGTGTGATCCAGCATGTTCAACACTGGATTTAGTTGAATCCAATTTCCTCAGCAAGAAATACATACATTGCTGTAAAGCAGGGCTGCCCAAACCCAGCCCTGGGGCCACTTGCGGCCCTCGAGGCCTCTCAATGCGGCCCTCAGGGAGCCCCCAGACTCCAATGAGCCTCTGGCCCTCCGGAGATTTGTTGAAGCCCACACTGGCCCAATGCAACTTCTCTCAGCGTGAGGGTGACTGTTTGACCTCTCATGTGAGCTGTGGGATGAGAGCTCCCTCCACTGCTTGCTCTTTCACATCTGTGATGCAGCAGCGGCAGCAAAAGAAAGGCTGGCCTTGCTTTGTGCAAGGCCTTTTATAGGCATCGAGCTATTGCAAGACCTTCATTCATTCATATAAGTTCATCTTTAATATATTCATTTATGTAAACTTATGTAAATTTATTCAAATTTTAAATGTAAATTAATTCTTTTTTTACCCCGGCCCCCGAGACAGTGTCAGAGAGACAATGTGGCCCTCCTGCCAAAAACTTTGGACACCCCTGCTGTAAAGTATTAAGAATTTATTAATAATGGCCCAATCCTAGCCTTCTCCCCCATTGGTGCAACCTTGCCAAAAAGGCACATGCTGTATCCAGCGGGAGAGAGTGGATTGGGAGGCTTAGGAGGGGAAAGTGGTTTTTAAATCTCCTTGTTCCTCCATAAGCCTCCCAATCTGCAATGAGTCCCCTCAGACCTGCACTGGTGATTTCACTGTCACAAGTTCAAGGAAAGAGAGGGGCAGGAAGCCTGCTGCCAGGTTGATAGGATTCATAGTACACTATCACTGCTGGATCCACCCCCTCCCACAGTCTCCTTGTCCCCTGTTCCTCCTCCCTCACCACCCAGTTTCACCTCCTCCATGCCCCATTCTGCCCTCTGCCTTCTGGGCTTTCTTAGCTTTCTCAACAGGTAGCTGGTGCTCTGTTGGCATGGGTGGGAAGGCTCTGGCCTTTCTGCCAGCGATCCAGCAGTGTGCTACTTTGTGCGCAGCTGGAGGGTGCCTTATGGCTGCTTTACAGCAGCCAGCATTGGCAGATCATGCATTCCATCAGTGCTAGTAGTTCATAGGATTGAGCTGTGCAACAAAGATAACATTAAGACTCTTGTAATACTGAAATGGGAATTATACATAAGCAGAACTGAAAGCAATAAAGCAAAATTTCTAACCCTTTACTGGTTAATCTCACATGGTAGCATAACTTCTGAGCACAAACAGAAAGCTGAAACAACCATCCAGCAGCAAGACTAGCTGCTGTGCTGGTCTGGTGATGGTAAAACAATGGAAGGCCATAGCAAAAAGCCCTGACCACACCTCAGGAAAGGTCTTTCATATCTGAGATGCTACCATTGGGAAAAGTCTAATCAATCAAGAGGTTCCAAACCCTCTAAAAAAAATTAAAGGCTGATACAATATGCCCTAGGTGTTACACCAGGTAGCAAACAAAATAGTGCAGCTAATCATAGCTCGCAGGCCATGAAACACTGAAAGTTATGACATAAGGCCTGTCCAGGGGCAACTGTCACCTCCCTGAAATAGATAGCTAAGGCCAGTTTGGAATTAATGGCCTTGAGAAATGAGAGACTGACAGAACACTGACGGAACAGGTATCGCTAAGATTCTTTGCAATTAACAGCTTATTCTGATGGCACCCAGAGATACAGCTTTGCTCCCACACAAGATGAGAGCTCTAAAATGGAATCTCATAAAACAGGATTTAACAATTCCATCACAAACTCAAAGAATGTTCACAGTAGTTGAAAAATATTTGTGACATTTGGAATGACAGGGCTGCTTGCTCTCTCTCACTCTGTGTGTGTGTGTGTGTGTGTGTCAGCTAGGCTCTCAATGAGAGTGACACAGCCCAGTAGTCACTTGATGTAGAAGGAGGAAAGTCAAGCACAGTGGCAGACATGGGTGGGAGGAGAAGACAAATGATTGTGCTGAGAATTCTAAGCCACTGAGCTTAGCAGGCATAAGAAGATCAGATCGGGCCAATGACCCATCTAGTGCAGCTCCCTGTATTTCACAGCAGCCCAACAGATGCCTCAGAAAGCATACAAGACAACAAGAGAACTGCATCTTTTTGCTACTCTCTTGCACCTGGCATTCTGAGGTAGCCTACTTCTAAAACCAGGAGGTTGCACATACCAATCATGGCTTGTAACCTGTGATGGACTTTTCCTCCAGAAATCTGTCCAATCCCCTTTTAAAAGCATCTAGGCCAGACGCTATCACCATATCCTGTGGCAAGGAGTTTCACAGATTAATTACATGCTGGGTAAAGAAATATTTTCTTTTGTCTGTTCTAACTCTCCCAACACTCAATTTTAGTGGATGTTCCCTTATTCTGGTGTTGTGTGAGAAGGAAAACATCCCTCTATCTGCTCTATCCATCAGCTGCATTTTTGTATGTCTCAGTCATGTCCTCCCTCAGATGCCTCTTTTCTAGACTGAAGAGCCCCAAACGTTGTAGCCTTTCCTCATAAGGGAGGTGCCCCAGCTCTTCTGCACCTTCTCCAGTTCCATTACATCCTTTTGTGAGATGTGGTGACCAGAACTGACAGTGTTACCAGTCAAAACTGCCAGGCAAAATGTTTTGGTGTGTCAGTTAGAGCCCATGGTTTATGGTTTGGAAACCCCTAATCTAGGGTCTGAGTGTCACTGAGGCAGTACACCCCTGCTTAAGCTGTACCACTTGAGACTGCTTGTGGGAACTCACATGACTAAATCTTTACATGGTCAATGTTTCATTGACTCCTCCTCACTCCTCCTTACAGGGTCAATAATTTATTTCTGTTTGATTCAGGGCATGTGGCAGACATGCATTGAAACATATGTACTTGGCACTTGGTAACTGCCTGGAGAGCAAAGGATCAGGCTAGTACTGTGACTATGACAAGGAGTGCTAACAAAAAGCCACAGACCCTCAGGCCAGGAAGACCACGTTCCCAGTCTTGCATTAGAACCATGAACTGTACCACCACAACCCCACACACACTGTTCAGTTGATCTCTGGAATTCAGTGCTCCAGATTTGTATGGAACTTGTTCACTGCTTAAATGTCAACCCATTTCTGCCCGACCCACAGGTGTACACATGTGGTTCCTGTTGCGTATATGCAACCTTGAGCAGAAATTTAATACTGTTTTCACACCTCCAAAATGGAAGTGAAGCTTTCCAGGGCTAAAACCACCAGAACAGCAAATTTAGGGCCCAATCCTATCCAATTTTCCAGCACCACTGCAGCTGCAATGCAGCCCCAAGGTAAGGGAACAAATGCTCCCATACCTTAAGGAGGCCTCTGTGATTGCTGCCCCAGCACAAGATGCAGTGCATGCCCCATTGGCACAGCTACCCGGCACTGAAAAATTGGATAGGATTGGGCCCTTAATTGTTTATGACCCCAGCTGCTTCCCTAGGCTCTAGAGATGGGGAAAAATAGCTTTTGAAAGACAAAGATATCACTCTTCCAATAGTCGTCACCAACCTCAATCTTGCAAATGATTCAAAGGCCAGGTGCTCAGCTACGGCACCTGCTGGAGGGGGGAGACATCTCTAGGAAGCCCCATTAATCTGCCTGCATCCCCTTCTCCCCCCACATTTCCTTCACTGTGCCCTTTCTCCTTCTAAGAATTTCCACTCTCCTGTCCTTTCCTTTACTCCTCCCAAGTGCTTTGAGGTATTCATGTTAGTGATGGGATTCCACCTTTTATAATTTAAGAAGTGAATATGCATGCATAGCATTCAAGTCCCATTCAAGCTCCCTGTTCTGGTTTTGGAGCACTTTTTTTGGTAAACTTTGGAGTACTTTAACTGTTGCTTCAGTCATCTTTCACTACCAAATCATGTCGATGTTCCATTAGCTTTCACACTGGATCCCTGCATGCTATTGGGTCCTGCCTTGGTTATAAATGTTACACATGTTTTAAAAAACACTTCTGGTAACATCCTCCATGTCAGAAAGTCCTTGCACATGAAAAACTAAATGTTAAAGAGACAGCTGGGCTTGAATTCTTCTCCTTGACATCTAAAATTCTGTGGGGAGGCAGTTTTTCTATCGACAAGCTTCAATCATGTGAGACCCCACTTGCTGTCAAAAGTCAACTAAACTCAGGTGTACTGACTCAGTAAGAACTAGTCCTAGAAGTATCAAGAATTGAGTAGATTTTTCTGACTCCTGGTTTTAGAAGACCATAAATTGGTTATTTTAATATGAAGTGGGTTTTTTTGTTGTTGTTGTACTTATCAGTTATTGAAATATTTGTTTATTTTATTTATGTCTCATCATAATTTTTTTCCACTAACCACCCACCAAGTAGCTAACAAAAAAGTACAAGACACAAATGTGTCAAGGTGCAGGCCAAGAGAAGGGACATCATCTCCCTCTCTCTTCTGCAAAGTGCCTGGCTGCTAATGGAGTCTAACAGAGAAAGTCAGAGTAGTAGTTGGGTCAGGAGAGCTCTCTCGCTCTCGCTCTCTTTCTGTTAAACATCAGAGTGGCTGCCTACAGTGATTACAGTGCCAATGCCTGGTTATTGGTCAAAGCCCTTCACCAAACTCCCCTTGCCCCCCCCCCACTGGTAGCACTGATTGGGTGCTACCACTGGTACTGAGGGTTCAGGGGTTGACTCAACCAGTTGAGCTCTCTGATGGGTATGGATCATTGGCTGGTGCCCAACTGGCCAGTCTCTGAGGCGACCTCTAGCTGATAAAGTTCAGAAAGCAAGGGACCAAACTGCAGTTGGGCCAGCCAATGAAAAGGACCTCCCTTCCCCCACCATATACAGTGGCTAATTCAGTGATTTTTGACCTTTTTCATCTCATGGCACACTGAGAAGGCACTAACATTGTCAAGGCACACCACCAGATTTTGACAATTGACAAAGCACACCACACTGCTGGCTGGGGGCTCACATTCCCCAAAGGCCCTACTAATATATGACCCTCCCCCAAACTCCCACGGTACACCTGCAGACCATTCACAGCACACCAGAGTGCTGTGGAACAGTGGTTGAAACTAGCGGGGTTAATTGCTTAATGAATCCCAAGATAGGTACCAACCAGCAGACCAATGAAAATAACATTCCTCTCTTGCAAAGTGTCTAGTGATAGATGGCTCAGCAGTTAGTGTTAAATAGCCATATAGATATGCATGCTGTTTTGTTTTTATTAAAGAGAAATCTAGTCCTCATTTGACCTCTCAGTGTTAGAGAGGACACTTCTTACTTTAGTCACTGACCATGGAGCAGTACATGAAAACCAGGAGATGTTTTAAGAGGCATCATATCCCCAGTAAACAGCTATTTACAGAAACCAGACTGAACGGAGTCTCCAACTATGCTTTTGGGACACCAGGAACTTTGCAAGAGAGCTTGTGTTAAATATACCAGTGGCACCTACCAGATGGCTGTCAACTCTTTGGAAAAATGCCTAGGCATTAATTTGGACTATGGTTATAGGACATATCTGTGTTGATAACCAAAGCGCGCGCACACACACACACACACACACACCCATCATTTGGGCCAGTTATGAAACACCAACATTCAAACCAAGGGAATGTGCATTCAAACTATTTGTGGTTTTATGTCTTAAAAGTGGGTTAAGGAATGACTTCTATATCACTCATGAATTCATTTTATGGGGGACCACCCCTGAAATCTTCATCAAATAGGTATAATTGGCTGCATACATCTGGCCAAGTTATTTTGAAACTTATACTTTCACATTTATTTTTCATCTTTAGTCTATCTTGGAACATCACTTGTTTTTTCTGTTAAATTTAAGCTTGCCACTTAACCTTCATGGTTCATTTGCTATGTTTGGTTTATTTAATCTTATTTCCTTATTTCATCGTAACTTCAGAAGTTTATTCATAAGGTTTCTTCATTGAAATCAAGTACTGTTTTATGTTATGGCTAATCAAGCATTATTGAAATGTATTTATTTACCAATGGTAAAATTATGTTAAATAATTCTACATGGTTTGGTTTGTGTCTTAGGGGACCCTGGAATTCCTGATATTTTGGCAGCCATGAGGCACACACACAGAACTGAGAAGGGAGGAAACCCCAGTAACGAAACGTGGGAGATAAAAAAAAACCCATATAGAATCTGTGCTTCTTAAAGGCTGAGTATAAGCAAGAAACCTGTTGCATAATGTCTCAAATGGCTATCACTTCATAACCATACTGTGATCACAGATGGGTAAACATAATTAAGTGTGGGCAGCTACAGTATGCCATTACTAAGGAGTGTGGGCAGGTCATATTTCCTTTTTAAAACCTTTCTAGAATACTACAAGAAGCTGGCTGGTTCAACACTACTACAGTTCAGGCTGGAATTGTGCATGAGTAAGTACAACAGAGATGATGACATGCTCATTGACACATTCCCCAGACTGAAGACTAGCAGCTCAATCCTGAGCTGCCTGGCGTGCGGGGCTGCAGTGGTGCCAAAAATGGCTGCGGCCACATTCAGCACACTCCAGGCAGCCACCGGTGGCACCTTGGAAGAAGTGGACATCGATCCCCTTCCCCCAGGTAAAGCGAGTAGCCTCGCAATGGGGCTACTTGATTCTACATTGACCCAAAGGTCAGAGTAGAATCATAGTCATAGTTGGCAACCTTCAGTCTCGAAAGACTATGGTATCGCACTCTGAAAGGTGGTTCTGGAACAGCGTCTAGTGTGGCTGAAAAGGCCAATTCGGGAGTGACAATCCCTTCCACACTGGGAGCAAGTGCAGTCTGTCCCTGGTCTGTCTCCCTGGCTATGGGCCTTCCTTCTTTGCCTCTTAGCCTCAGACTTTTGGCCAAGTGTCTCTTCAAACTGGGAAAGGCCATGCTGCACAGCCTGCCTCCAAGCGGGCCGCTCAGAGGCCAGGGTTTCCCACTTGTTGAGGTCCACTCCTAAGGCCTTCAGATCCCTCTTGCAGATGTCCTTGTATCGCAGCTGTGGTCTACCTGTAGGGCGCTTTCCTTGCACGAGTTCTCCATAGAGGAGATCCTTTGGGATCTGGCCATCATCCATTCTCATGACATGACTGAGCCAACGCAGGCGTCTCTGTTTCAGAAGTAGAATCAAGAGCCTCCATATTGGGTGGTGAGCAACACGGAGGCTCTGGATTCAGTGGAGTATTGTTCCACTGGTCCCACCTCCCTCCCGCCCCACTCCCTCCCCCCGGAATACCTCCTACCTGCCCTCTCTCCACCCTTGCTCTGCCTCCCCCCTCCCTGGAACGCCTCCTCCCCCCTCCCCAATGCCCCCACCTACCTCTCCGTTGCTCGGTGGACTGCGTGACCACCAAGCTGTGGAGTTCCAGTGCTCACCTGGTGCCAGCATTGAGCCGGCATGCCAAGCTCAGGATTGGGCTCTAGCTCAGTACAGTGGCATTTTACATATGTGCTCCTCCTCAAGAATAAAGCAGGCATGGGAACTTGAGTCAGGTGACTCGAGTCAGATTCATAAAAACACAAACTTTTTTATGACTCATGCAGACTTGAGTCAGGTGTGTCAATGACTCCAGCCCTGACTCAAGTTTGAGGCCACTGACTCAGAAATGAGTCTCCACGTGTGCAGACTCAAGTGTGTCTGTGTCTGGGTGTGCTTGCTTTTCTTGCGGTGTAAAAGACCTTGTGGAGCCATAATTCAGACCGAGTGAGCAGCAGCAAAGTGCAGCCAGGAAGGGTTAAAGCTTTTGAGTCAAGTTAAAGTGGACGGAGACTTGTGGCTCAACTTGAGTCCAGCAGTGCAGAATTTGCCCATCTCTGGAATAAAGCAATGTGCAGCTGGTGTGCTCCACACACAAGAGTTGTATCCTACATTATCCTTCAGTGTACGTTAAGTAGTTTTGTGGATGCAGCAGTAGTAGTGCGTAAATCTAGCAACACTGAACAATCTGAATGGAATCCTGACTTTCTTAGCACTTTTACAACATTCTGTGCAATGTATTACGCAACACGTTTCACAAGGTGTCACACATACAACTATCGGTGCTTCATTGTTCTGCATGAGCCTGTGCAACTACATGCTAAACAGTACAAAATACCACTTTTTCTGCATCATTCCTTAGGATACAACCCACCAAACAGTATGTGCAGGACTCAGTTGGGGTGATCTGCAGGCAACAGCACTGGTTTTGGAAGGCACCCACAAACTGAAGTCATAAACTTAGCATTTATTTTGACATGCAAACTCCTGTCTCTCTGAAGGTATGCTGAATGTCTTCATCTGCTATTGCAGGATCCATATTTTTTTAGCACATTCATAAGGGAGGCATCTCACTGATGTGCTAACCTGTGTCTGAGCTGTCCTGCTACAGACTTCAGATGGAGACTCTGGCTTGATAAACTATTCTGCCACATAAACTCTCTTTAAATTCAAGTTCTGAGAGAGATGGATTATAGCTTAGCCGTCTCACTGAAATGTCCAGTAGTTTGTTAAACATGTGGACATCATTGATACAGGCCACCAGATCTAACACTTTGTTTTCTTATCTGTTTAGTACTTATAACTACTTGTAGTTTTTGTAATCTTGTAGTTAGTACTTGCAATTACTCAAGACTTCACCACTAGATGGCAGAACAAACAAAGATTATTGCAAACTTCCCTATGCTGTATATTGGAATTTATTTTTGTTCTTGGTTACAGTCAAATCATGTGCAATGCTGTGGAAAGGATTTCGGTTCTGAAAGTCTTAAATTAATAAATTCCCATTGTCCTAAGTTGTGATGGGGAACACTTGTAAAAATGGTAGATTTTGGTCTGCAAAATCAATGCAATTCCCTTCTCCAGTGTGGTACAAAAATCACATTAGCATCTCATCTCATGTAAACGAGTTAGTGATGAGAATATGTGTGTGCTCTGTTTCAAAGCCTATCAAATGTGGTGAAATTTTAATGGCTATTGGATCAAGCCACTAGAGTGTGTGGAAGCTGGCCAATTTATTTCTTTAAAAGACTGCTCCTTTTAAATGCTTCTGAATGCGATCATTGGGAATCCCACCTCCAGCTGAAGACATGTAATCTTAGCAACCATCTCTAGTGAAATAGCCTCATTATTCTGAGCCAAGTGCTATTGTAAAGCAAGAGACAGCATTGGTTTAGGGGGCTAATGTAGAAGCTAGCGGTAAGCATAAGGACACAGAAGTCAAGATACAATGGCTTGTTTAGGGAGGAAGCCTGCAACAAGTCTTCTGAAATTTGTTTATATCAAAGAGATGTAATCATACTATATCAGATTTATCATCAAAGCCAATGAAATAATACAACCTTATCTAGGGGGAAAAAATCTATACAGTATTACTGGGAGCAGCTTCTGCTGTGGAAGAGATCCTGCAATTATTCCAAATAATAACCAGTGATACACAGGAGTAGATTTCTCAGATTCAATACAGAGTGAGTCTTTCTGGCACAGGTACTGAGAGCTCTGGGAAGCACATAGCACAGCCTCTCCACTAAAAGGTGTGCTCCCATGTGTTTCTCCTCCATGCTGCACATCTTCAGCAGCTTTTGATTACTTGCTCTTTATTGCCGGCTTCAAAAGCTGATCCCTGCCAAGATCACACACAGCAGGGACTGGGTCTGTGCTGTGATTTCTGTTCAGTGCATTTATCATCATTTGTATAAACCCAAACATGCAAGTCATTTTTATAGACTTTTTGTTTTTTCAGGAGGTTAACATATGCGCTTCCATTTCTAACCTTTCTACTTATCCCAAAGGTTCAGGAAGAGCAACCACACAAAATATCAAACCAATATAAAACAATAAAGAAAATGCCAGTTGAGATATAAAACAGATTGATTAGTAAAACACAGATCGGCAAGGGCAGGCCATTGCTCAGTTGTGCAGCACATGCTTGGCATGTACGGAGTATATCCCTGGCACCTCCAGGTAAAGCTGGCAAAGGTCCATTTCTGAAGCCTTGGAGCTGCTAGTCAGTGTTGACAGTGCTAAGCTATATGGATCAGTTGCAATCCTGTCCCCTGTGCTGCCCGGAGTCCAGCTTCTCCGTGTGTCCAGACACAGGAGGTGACGTTTAGGACTTCTGAGGTCTGGAGAGGGCCTCCAGTCCCCAGTACGCCTTCTGAGGCCTCTGGAAGGCCTAAAAATGTAACTTCCGGTTTCTGTCCCACACGGCCTCCCTGGCCCTCATAAGGCCTTCTAAGGCCCTGTAAATGAGCTTATCAAGGGGAAAAAAAGACAGCCAGGGAGAGGGATTGCGGTGGCACCCCTTGCTGGGAGGCACCCCAGGGCATTTGCCCCCAATCCCTTCTAGGTACACAAGTGATATGGACGAATGGTTTGATTCAGCAAAAGGCAACTTCATATGTTCCTGTATTCCTCAATTGATTCCTTGATTGAGTCATATCTATGGCTCAATAAGAATAAGAGGACATGTTCCTACTCTGATTGTTTACAGTCTAGGTATCAACACTATACTGAGAAGCAAAAGAGGTGATGGAGGCAGTTGTAAAAACTGTCATGGATAGTCACATCTGTGAGTATCAATCTACATGAAATTTGCATTAGCACATTCTCTCCAATCAGGGGAGGCTATGTGTCCCCTTAAAAGAGCAAGAGACCTTTTGGATGGCTGATAATGTTGGAGCAGACAGTGAAAAGATCAAAAGCAGGGTTATTGGAATATCAGACAGATAAGGCAGGGCAATTTGAAGGCAATTACAAGAAGCTTATAGAAGAATTCAGGGCAGACTGGAAGCCAGTATGGGCATTTAAGGAGCGGCACCACATGTTCAGAGTAAAGAGAGATTATTATATTTAGAGAGGAGAGATTGTGTGGACATTCTGCAAAATCTTCTTAAAGCTAGATCTATATTTTTTTAATTCTAGCTTTCCGTTCTTTCCCCACAGCAATTTTTCCACCTCATTTTCTTTGAAAAATCTGGTGACAAACTGAGGAACTACTGCTCTAGAGTTGGGTTCTGTATTTGAAATATTTGGACATTTGATAAGTCTCATTTTGTTTTGTTTTCTTCTGCCATCTGTTCAGAAAAGCAATTAATAAGTTTTAAAATAAACATTTCATCAAGTATTCAACCCATAGAGTTGCATTTGCCAATCTCTGAGAACCAGAATATTTTTATATCTGACTTTCTAATCATAAGTACCTGGAAACATTAGCGGAGTCAGGGCCCAATTTTATCCAACTTTCCAGCACCGCTGCAACCATAATTCAACCTTGAGGTAAGGGAACAAATGTTCCCATACCTTGAGGAGGCCTCTGTGACAGCCTTCCCACCACAGGAAGCAGTGCATGCCCCATTGGCACTGCTGCACCAGCACAGGAAAATTAGATAGGATTAGGCCCTCAGGCTGCAATTCTATTCACACTTACCTAGGAGTAAGCAGTGGCTTCAGCAAGGTAAGGGAACTTTCATTCCCTTAGCTTGGAGTAAGCCTCCACTGCTCCAATGGGTGTCCTTGAATCTACAACAGCTGTTTTGCTGATGCCAAACTAGGGAGAATAAAGGACTGGAGAAAGGAATGGGAGAAGGAATGGGGATAGGATTCTGGTGCGCACTGGTGCTGTGAGGGTCCACCTGCCTCCTGCCTACCCCTTTCCCACCCAGACATTCCCACTTTCCTCCCCTCCCCCAATTCCTCCCACCCCCCACAACCACCATACCAGTGCTGGCGGTGGGTAGCCCCTCCATTGGTACATGTGCGCAGCTACCATCCATGTGTGCTGGCAGCCTCAATGTATACATGGTCTCAGCAACAGCTTACCTGTTGCAGCTGCACTTCCACTGGCAAAACACTTAGGACTGGGTGCATAAACTATTGTGTGAAAGAATAAACCAGTTGCTAATGGTGAGGAGTCACCATATGCAAGGAGATGCAGATAAATTTTCTTTCATATTACAGATCTACAAAATAAGACCATTGATATACTGTAAATTGCACACAGAGAAAATATACTATGCACAGAATATTCAATGTATAATATGTGATCTATCATTAGTGATCTGACTCCAAAGAAGAATCCATTTCACTTATACATAGGAAAACTAATCCCACAAATAGGTTCAGTTTTCTGAAGATTCACCATTGCACTGATCAAAATAATCTCATGTTTTTACTTCACCAAATATTTAAATTACAGTAGAACCTCTTTAAGTTGACCACCCAAAGGACTGGAGGAATTGGTCAACATAGGGAGATGGTCAACATACAGGAAAAAAGGCATTTAAATATTCTCATGTTTAGCTCCCAGGACAACAAATGCAAGGCCAAGTTATTATTTAGATTGGATTTTTTATAAGTTTTATTGCAAATATCAATAAGAATTGATCCTCTTGTGATGCTTACTATTTATATCATCTATATCTTTATCAAGAGATAGGAAATAAACAGCCCACAATCAGTGTTTTAAAAAACCCCTGAAAATTCATAAGCTTAAAAAAATTGTAAGTTAAAAAAAATACTTGGTTTCATAGCAGACAGGCAGACCAATGCTATCCCTTGCCAGCCCATAGCATGTAGCATGTTACATAGCCCCAACAGCTAAAAAAACAAAACACTTTTTTAGGCTGCCTGGCCTCCACTGGGTCTCCTCAGATTCACTAAATGCCAGAAGGTGTTTGATATGGTCCCTCACTAAAAGCTGTTGAGAAAACTCCACAGTCAGGGAATAAGAGGACAGGTCCTCGCATGGATTGGGAACTGGTTGAGGACCAGGAAACAGAGAGTGGGTGTCAATGGGCAATTGACAAAAAAAGTAGAGAGAGGTGGAAAGTGGAGTGCCTCAAGGATCTGTCCTGGGACTGGTGCTTTTCAACATCTTCATAAATGACCTGGAAACAGGGATAAGCAGGGAGATGGACAAGTTTGTGAATGACAGTAAACTTTCTGAGTGGTGAAGACCAGAAGGGATTGTGAAGTGCTCCAGAAGGATCTTTCCAAACCAGGAGAATAGGCAGCAAAATAGCAGTTATGTTTCAATAAAAGTGTAAAGTAATGCACTGGTGATGGGAATCAAAGTGAAAGGACAGTGGCTTCACTATGCCCAAGCAGTATCGTGTTCAGTGGGCAACTTACAGAGGGTAAATTAATACTCTGTGCAATGGTCAAAGTGGTCAAGATACAACTTATGGAGGTGGTCAATATAGAGAAATTGGTCTCCCATTGTGTATATGCAGTGTCTGTCCATAATGGGAAAACTTAAGGAGGTGGTCATTATAGAGAGATGGTCAACTTTGGAGGTTCTACTGTATAGTAAAACGTGAATAAGGCCTAATGTTACCTTGGAACTAATTCGTCCCCTCAAAGATAAACTGCTGTTTTCTTGATAAAAAGGTTTTCAGGGATTTGCCTCTTTAACACTTGTTCATAAGCAGGTTAATGGGCAGCTGAATTCTACAGGCCCCAGATCCAGCATGTTGCAAAAGGTGTCACAAAAGTGCCATAAAGCACTTCACCAGTGGCAGGAGACAGAATGCCAGTGGAGAGGCCCGCATCAGTTGGCCCTGGGCCTCCATGGTGACTGGATACTGGTAAAGAGCAGCCAGGGGTATGTGTCCCCGCCACTTGGCAGGGAGGTATTTTGGGGTGGGGTAGGCCAGGAGGAAGGCAGGGAGCAGCAAAAATGGGCAAGGGGAGGGTGAGCTAGAGGGTGGATCAGGCCTGGGAGGGTAGTGGAGATGGTGGCAGAGCTGCCGCCAAATCTTATCCCCCCTCCTGATCCGCTGAGCCAGGCATGGGTCTCCTCAGTTCTGTGCAGCTAAAGACCCAGGGTAGCTGGGGCTCTACACAGGGTAAGGGAACTAATGTTCCCTTCCCCTGAGGAGACCTCCAGCTGCAGCTCTGGTTCCGTAGGATACAGCAGCAACTACTTTGGCACCATGTACCACGCATCACAGTCATCCCTTAGGATTGGGTTGTTAGCTCATATTTCGTGGAAACAAATACAAAATGGTGGATTCTATTTTTTCCCCCCAAATGTTGAAGCTGAGATCTTAGCTGTTGTCAGTAAATCAGTCACCATTGCTACAGTTATAACTTCAGCACGTGGCAGCAATTCAGGACTTCAATGGTTTTCTGAGATCTTATTCCTGAACTTTCAGGTAGCCCAATCCTACCCTGCACTGGAACAGACATGCACCGTATCCACAGCAGGGTTGGAGGTGGATGGAGCGTGAGTCAGAGTAAGGGGACTTATGTCCCTTACAAAATCACTGGCACATATCCAAATACCCTGGTGTAACACCAGGCTGCTCAAGAGGGGGGTTAGGATCTAGGCTGTCAGAGGCAGATCCCTCCCCCTTCCTGGGCATAGTCCACCTACCAGCCCATCCTCCCAGCCCCAAAGCACCCTCCACAACCACCCTCCTAGCCAGCCTCCCCAGGCCAGCACAAACTCAGCCCTGCCAGGCAGGGGTGTGTTTGTTGTATGCATTATTATTTGGTTCTTCCTCCCTCCCTTCTCCCTCCACAGCCCCACTATCACTACCACCAGGGGACATCTTTTCATTCTAAAATAATCGTCAGCATTGGTCAATTAAAAAATTTCAAATTTGCATACACCTCGGCTAAATTAATTAACTTCTGTGGGAGGGGGACCACACCAGTGTAGTATCAAATTATCAAAGTTTATTGCAAGAGGGAGCAACAGGATGCATTAAAAGTGGAATAAATATTCACTGCCCTTATAAATATCCAATTTTGCTGACAGAAAATGTGTCTTATTACATTAACACAGTAGGAAAGCTTCAGAAATCATAACAGGAAATACATCACTCACTTCCAAGATAGCATAAAGAAAAATTTCATGGATCATTTTTGTTATCATCACAAAATTCAGTTGACAGCATTTGTTTTCTCTTTCTCTGTATCAAAGGAGCAAAGGTTGCTACTGACCTTAGTACTTGAGGGAGATGCAGCTCCGAGAACAGTTCTAGTAAATCTGTACTAAAGATCATTGTTCTTTCCCTGTACAGCATAAAAATAAAAAAATCCATGGTTTCTGCAGTGAGTAATAAAAAAAATTCCAACATTTGGAAAAAATGGTAGAGATCTACTTTTCTAGGATTGTAAGGGCAAAATCATGAGGGACAACAAATTAGTGAATCTATTTTATTCAAATACGGACACAAATTTCAACTATGGAATTTCTCTCCAAACATTCTAGTATTTCACTCCAGAACCTAAACACTGTGAACCAGTGATCTCAAACCTTTTAGCACTGGGACCCACTTTTTAGAATGACAATCTATCAAAACTCACCAGATGTGATGTCAATAACCTGGAAGTGATGTCATGGCCAGAAGTGACATCATCAATTCAGGGCGCAATCCTAACCCCTTATGTCAGTGCTTTCCAGCACTGACATAAGGGCAATGCAGCTCTAAGGTAAGGGAAGAAACATTCCCTTACTTTGAGGAGGCCTTCATGAGTGACACCCAACTGCAGGATGCAGCACACGTCCCATTGGTACCGCTATGCCAGTATTGGAAAGCACTGACATAAGGGGTTAGGATTGCACCCTTAGTCTTCAAACATTCCAGCTCAGAAGTCAAAGCAGAACACAGAGTTGAAACCTTCTCCAACCACACAGACCTTCCCCCTTTCCAGCATTCCATCTTCCCACCTAGTAAGGCAAAGCACCATGCCACTCTTCCACTTACCTGTTCCTGCATGGATGCCTGCACTGTGCTTTACGGCATGTTTGCCAACAGCCTGAGCTAGCAGAGTCTGCACTCCGCCCGTGCAAATGGACAATAGAATTGTGCTGTTATTGTTCATTCATTCATGCATTGTTACTCATTTTTCATCTGATGATTCAAAAATTACTTATTTGGCCTGATTTTTAATGACGGTCATTAAGACACACCCATGCTAAAAATAGCATCTTAAGTGGCTCATGAGATAGCATTAAACTAGAACAAGATTAAAATGTGTGTGTGTGTGTGTGTGTGTGTGTGTGTGTGTGTGTGTGTGTACAGTAAAATAGCATAAGTCACAGCGACAGAGTGAAACCATGCATATTATTTATTTATAATATTTATACTCTGCCTTGCAGCCAAAAGCGCTCATTGTTATGTAACTTTTAATTAGTTCATCTATTTTTATTGTATTTCTTTTTCATATGTTGTACTGTTGCAGCCTTGAAAAGGAGGATAGACATTGAAATCTATGTATATATTTACATCCTAAGGCTAGGACACATAGTGTTAACATAAGGTGAATGAACTGGATTTTGATACAAACAGAGTTTAACACGCCCTCTCCACTTGGTTCTAGAGACACCCTTTTTCCATTTTCACATTCCACCCTCTGTGTAATACAAAAAAATAAGGAAGGAGCTAGGATCCTTGCTCCCACTTGGCTGTTCTACATAGAGCACAATCCTAACCCCTTATGTCAGTGCTTTCCAGCATTTTCCAGCACTGACATAAGGGCAATGCAGCTCTAAGGTAAGGGAACAAACATTCCCTTACTTTGAGGAGGCCTCCATGAGTGACACGCAACTGCAGGATGCAGCACATGTCCCATTGGAACCGCTATGCCAGTGCTGGAAAGCACTGTCATAAGGGGTTAGGATTGCACCCTTAGAGTCAGAATGGATACCATCTCTGTACTGGAACTATGAATCCAAACACAGTGCAATTTTTTGCATTTTTTTTTTTTTTTTTTTTGCAATTCCTCCAATTCACTAAATAGTGCATGAACACTATTGCTGAACAGGGTAGTATAGTTTCACTGCCCTGAAAAAAATTCCAGGATTTCCACTGAGGAAAAGGCAGATTAAAACCCTAATTCCAAACCCAAGCATTTTCCAAAATAGCTTGCTAGCTGACCTGAATGGCAGTTTTGTAGATTAGATATTCAAATCAGAATGCAGTTTATTTCACAAGTATCAAATAGTCTGCTAAGGAGGAAATTGAGTATATGGTATGAAAAGATGTACATCTTCAAAACCACTCTTGTTATTGAGAGGACATGCTCTGGATTCATAAACAAAACGTTGAATCAAAAAATAATTATGGTGCCAGAGTTGTTCAGGGGCTGACCCCATTTTCCTTAGAAGCAGCCTTTCAAGACGGATGCATTATGCAAATGCCTGCCTGAAGATGCCCTGTGTTGCTTTATTAATGTAAAATACTATGAGTAATCTCAACTTCTGGAGGTTGATGTTTTTGCCAATGATTGTCCTAGGTGAACATATGGCATTTTATGCAAAACCGCAAACCTCACTCCACCCACTGCGAAAATAATCTGTTATCGTCAAAATGCTTCTCTCTGCTTTATTATTTATTACTACTAATATGTTACTTTCTACAGAACCTTTTATCAGAGAGTCTCCGAAGTCTGGCATTCATTAAACAGGCTTCTCAACACCTGCAGTCAGCAGTTAAAAATATACATATTTTACAAATGGCTAAAGAACAAACCACCCCAGTGATTTTCCACAGGCGGCCTGATCGTGGCATGGAATCAGAAGTCCAGAGCCAGAGGTTTTAAAGCAACATGGTGAAATGAGAACAACTCCATCTTTTCTCTTAAAAGCAGTGCCACTGTGTGCTGCTTGTGGTTTGTGATTGCTTTTTAAGGACAGATGTGGAAACGGTGCTGTTTAATGCTGTTCTTAGGAATGTGATGTTACCTCTTAAAAAAGACCAGAGACTTGTTCATGTTCAGGGAAGAATTAAGGAGGCAGAACTGCAGGCCCAGAGAGAGGGAAAGACAAGGGATATGACAGCAGGGACAATGTAGACAATGAGAAGTCGGCTGGGCCAATCATGTCTGGATGACTACAAACGGAGAGGGAAAGACCGGAAGGTGTGATGTACAAGACAGTAAAGGAGATGTCTTTTCTAGACAGGTAACTGAATTCTGCAAAGCAGAACTCAGATTTGGAGGGAAGCTTAAGGGGAGCAAAGAAGCAAGAATACACAAGCTCCTGACAATGGTGACTGTAGATTACTGCCAAAATTCTATCTAGCTCATATCCTTTGCAACAGGTGTGTCATGCTCCAGAGTGGTGCTCCTCATAGTTGATTAACCCAGGATTTAAACCACACACACTGGCAGAATCATTAAGAATATCCTAAAAGAGTACATCTGTTTTGTCTTGCCTTCTGAGGGTGATCTGCTCTGGGACAGACTGAAAGTGAAGCCAAGCTAACAATATTTCCATCAGAGAGGCAATGGTGTATCAGAAAGTAGACCCTTGGACCAATGCACATTACAGCTCTGAGTAAAAAGTGAATGAAGTAACAATTCAAGATTGCTTCAAGAATATGATTGGAACCTTGATGTGAAAAAGTAGCAATGGTTAAGGATATTACTCCAATAAATTCTATTTTAATTTGGCTTGGATATTGTAATATATGGATGTAAGAACCTATGAGGGCGATTTAAGAGTGGGAACTTTCATGTCTATATGAATAAGAAGATTTACAGCCTACTTGTAGGTATGCCTATTCAGATGTATGCCCTGCTTCCGTGGACTTACTCCCAGGTAAGTGTGTATAGGACTGCAGTCTTAATTTTCTTTTGTCCCATGGACCACCCAGTATGGGATCTTCCTACTGGCTGTTCTGTGGTGATGATGGTTAGTCTCATTAACAACATTTATCATTACCAAAACGAAATAACCTATAGTTTGGTCATTACTTCAAAATGACCAAAAATTCCCCTGGGGGCTGGGGATAAGAATAGGCCCTCAGTTTGGTTGTACTTGTCGTAAGAGGCGACTAAACAGCCACCGGATAGGTGGGACTGGTTAGCCTGGGAAGGCAGCTCGTTTGAGAGAAGGAAAACGCTGATCAAAAACCTCCACTGCCTTGTGGCTACATCCAGTTATGGAAAAGGCTTCAGGAGTCAACCTCCAGGCAAATCCAAAGCCGGAGTCCCTGAGGCAGTTCATGGCTGAACACAGTCACATTCTGGCAACTCCTGCGACACCGCTGGAACCAACCGTATTGGCTTCTGCCTTTTCATTGGACCATTTCAGCCACGTGGAGAGGGGGGATTTGCTGCATGGGTAACAGTCTATCCTCCATATCTACTTTACCCAGGCTTTGCACACTGGAGAGGACACTCTGTTCCAGAACCACTATTCAGAGCGATACCATAGTCTTCCAAGACTGAAGGATGCCAACACACACTTCAAAATTACCATGTAATTTGGGGGTGCAGATTACATACACATATGTAATGTGTTTAAAATCTTATTATACTTGGACAGCTTGATTGAATTTCTCATTTCAGTCCCACTTTCTTTCATAATCTCTATACATATATCCTTGTGATAATATTTCCTGGGTCCAAAGCTTCACCAAGAGTAAGGGCAAAGACCTGCTCTGAGAGACCTCGGGATTCAGCAGGAGAGGCAAATAGTGGCCCTACATTCATCTCCATCATTTCTGAAGCCATCCTGTCACCATATACAACATTCTGAACAAGGTAGATACAGCACTGGAGCAGTAGAGCTAGTAATAACTACAGTCTCAGCAACAGAACCAGCTCACAGCATGTGGGTGGCAAGATGCTGCTTCGTGCTAGAGGAGCGGTTTTCAAAGTTTCTCCTCCACCATAGTACTTTGCATGGTCTACCTGTTGGCAGTACTGCCAGAAGTAACTGGCAATGATGTCACTACCAGTTACTTCTGGATCGGGAGGCCAGATGTGTTATAACAAACACCAGTAAGAGGCTCAGGGTGGACAGGATAACTTTTTTAAGCCCGTGAAAAGCATGTGAGAGAGCTTTGCCAGCTGAGCCTAGTCTTCTACTGTTGCTTGTTGTGTGGCATTGCTGGTCTCGCTGCCAGGCAATGGGTGTCTGGGGATCCCATGTGTACCACCACACACCACCTCAAGTATTACCAGTGGTAGGAGTACCCACTGGTTGAAAAACACTGTGTTAGAAGCTTTCTTTTGAATCCTACATTCCCCCATCACAGTGAAGCGGTATGTTTTAACAGGAGAAAAGCAGGAGCAGAACCAGTGCTACAAACAGGTCTTGACACAACTGTTCAGAGTAGTTTTATATTGTTAACACAAGACTTTCAAATGTTTTGGAGAAACGTCATGGATATGTCCATTTAGAAAAATCACTGGTTACAAAAATCCCATGAGAAAATGCTCTTTCTTGAAGATACTAAAATACCTTTTGCATGTTTGGTCCACTCCTCTTGGATATATGAAGCTGCCTTATGTGCAGATGGAGCATTGGCCCATCTAGGTCAGTATTGTTTATTCTGAGTGGCTGTGGCAGCACTTCCTCAGAATTTCAGGCATGTGTTTTTTTTCCTCCAGTCATACTTGGAGACGCCAGAAAATGATGCTTACACCTTTAGCCAGGGCCAATGAGAGGAATTTTATCAGGGGGTACAAAGTTTCTTTGGGGCCCCTTCCCAAAGGGGGAGGGGCAGAATGGGGAGCAAAATAGGGCAGGGGGAGGGTGCTGATAGTCACAATAGTCTTTGGAGCCCAGGTCTACTAGGCTTCATGATGCAGAGCCCAGGTCTACCCTGCCATGCAGTATTGGCAGCTAGATAAAGTAATATGGAAAACCAAACACACTCCTAAGTCTCTCTAAAAACTTTGAAATACATACAATTGATTGCATAATATTAGCATCATCATCATCTTTAGACTCACACTAGAATGGACCAAAATGAACTTCTGCAGCAGCTGTAGGCCCCGCACCTGGGTCTCTGAGCTTCTAAACACTCCTCCATTGTTATGGGATCAACAAGCCAAAGAGCTACTGTAGCAGGCCAGTTTCCTCCCAGATTTGACACTGTGTTAAGAAGATCATGGATGCTTTCCTGGTCCCAGTGTGTATGGCCTGCAGCAGCAGTTAACACTGCATGCACATGGTTGTTCCCCAGCATCATGCGAAGGCAGCAAGTTCAAGAGATAGGAAAATGTCAGATCCCAGGAACTTTCTGGGTCCCCTCCTTTGGCTCCTGGGCCCCCTATCTGACCCTGGCCCCTGGTACAAATTACCGCCTTTTCCCCCCTCTCCTAGGCCCTGCTTTCAGCATCCAAAGGAGGTGTTACTAATGAGCTCATGCCTCTTTCCCCTCACTTTTCTGTGTGCTGAAATCAGGAGTGGATCTCAGGGTTACATTCCTTCTCGCCTATCCCCTTCATTGCATATAAAAAGTGATACCTGAACTGAGATCCTATTTTTGTTTGCGCATGGATTTCCTAAAACCTACTTAGGGATAAACGGATTCCCTCAGTTTTACTCTGTGATTATTCAGCAGTTCCATGATTCCTTAGATTCCACATTATTTGTCTTCCAGCAAGAATTTCTGAATGCTGCTAGTGAACTTTTGCAGGGAGAAAGTGTACTCCGTTGAGATCTGTAAATATTTAAAATAAATTAAAATTGGCTTCTCGAACAGCAAGCTATTTTATTTATTTATTTTGTTTTCTTTGTATGGAAGCGTATTCCAGCACAATATAAAAACAAAGAATAAATACGTTGTTGGCATCCTTCAGTCTCGGAAGACTATGGTATCCCATTCAGAATAGTGGTTCTGGAACAGTGTCCTCACTATGAACACATGGTTACTGGACACATAAAGAATAAATAAATAAAAGAGCAAACCAAACAATGAAAAATTAAAAGCACTTTTGTGATTTAAAAACAAAAATCACTTTTTAATTTTTAAAAAATTATCTTCTCTACCTGCAGGAGTATGTAAGTGCAGCTGTATGGAATAAAAATAACAATAAACCAACCCCATTCATAAATAACTTAAGTGATTTCAAAAGCATTCAATGTTTTAAAATGGTTTAATTTTATTTTTTTTACTGGCATTCATGTGCAATTTTGGAAATGAAAGCAAATCCTTGAAAGAACTGCTCTGGCTGTTATATTTCTAACATGAGTTCAACTCCAAAAACATTTTACGGTAATAATGAGCTTCACAATTGGGTGAGAAATGCAGTAGCAGAAGATTCCATGATAATCCCTACTACTACTAGATTCTGTATTAAGACATGTCCAAAGCAATGTGAAATTCCTTGTATCTGTGCCTAGTATGTATGCGAGGACAGTATGCAAAATCAAGACATGTTCCCAGTCTCACCACATTTGTCAAGAGGTACGTTCTTTAGTACTAGCCTATACTTATACAAATATGTTATTTGTAGCATTTACCTGATGGGCAGCCCAATCCTGAGCTCCCGTAGCATGCTGCTGCAGCGGCACTGAAAATCGCTGCCGCCACATCTTGAAAATCAACGGCAGCCACAGGCGGCACCTCAGGAGAAGGGACCAAAAAGTCAGTGGTGAAGTAAGAGCATTCATGTTGGGTGCCGAGCCCCACTCAAACACTCTGGATCTGGTGAAGCGGAGCTCCACCGGACCTACCACCCTCCGTCCCTGTTCCCTCCCCCGGCACACCTCCTGCCCACCCTCTCCCTGCCTCCAGCCTCCCTGTCATGCATCCTCCCAGTACTCTTCCCACCTCCCCCCACCCTGGAACGAGGCCTCTCCCGGCCCCCAATTTCCTGTCTGCGGTTTGGCGGTCCGTGTGACTGCCGAGTGGCGGCCGGCCACTCGCCCGGTGCTGGCCACTCGCCCAGTGCCGGCCAGCGCTGAGCTAGCACTGGTGCTTGCCCAGCGGTAAGCCTCGCAAACGTGCCTTACTGCCCAAGGCTCTAGTGCCTTACAGCTCTACGGGCCCAATCCTATCCAATTTTCCGGTGCCGGTGCAGCTGTGCCAATGGGGCATGCACTGCATCTTGTGGTAGGGCAGCAGTCACAGAGGCCCACTTAAGTTATGGGAACATTTGTTCCCTTACCTTGGGGTTGCATTGTGGCTGCACTGGTGCTTGAAAATTGGATAGGATTAGGCCCTAAGGGCCCAATCCTAAGGGCCCATAGCACCGAAGCTGGACTCCACCAACAACACTAGGTGTCGTAAATGTGCCATAAGCATGTTTACAGCACCACAGGAGGAGGAGGGAGTGATGGCACCAGTTGACACTGGGTCCAGTGCCAGGAAGATGATGCTGCCCAGCTGCCAGAGGAAGGTAAGACTGCTGAGCAGCGGCGCAGCCTTTCAGGATGGGGAGAGGCATTCTTAGGTGGAAGGTGGAACAGGGTAGGGGTTGGTTTAGGAGGGGTGGAGGCTTCCTCCATGGGATCCTGTCCTCCATGTTGATTTCTCAAGCCTGCACTGGCAAAACAGCTGGCACAGACTTGAAAAGCCCCATTACTGGGTCTGAGGTTTTCTTCAGGGCACATGGACAAAAGTTCTAGTCCTCAGCCCCAGTCCTATCCATTATCACCAGCACCAAAAAGGCATGTATTGTTTCCTATGATGGTGGGGCAACCTGAAGGCAAATCTGAAGTAAAAATATCTTTTACTTACCTCTCCATAAGACAAAGGTCAGGGTTAGGAGGTTTTAAAAAGAGGGAATAAGATCTGACATGCACCACTGCCACTAGATCCACCCCTTCTCTGCCCCACTGTTTCTCCCACAAATGCCCTGAACTTCTCCCTCTCCACCCCCCACCACTGATATACCGGTGCTGTGGTATCCAGACAGGTTGCTGTCGTACGGCCAGCACCATTTGCTGTTTCTGACAACAGCCCAGTAGTGCGCTATAGAATGCTGAGTTTTGCGATGCTGTAAGGTGGGCTGTGCTGCCGGAATCCAGGTTCCAGCAGCGTAGCCTGATGATAGGACTTGGCCATAAGGTTGCAATCTGATGCACATTTTCCTGGGAGTAAGTCTCATCGAATAGAATGGGAGTTACTTCTGAGGAGACAAGCGTAGGAGTCCATTGTAAGACAATGGCTGCAGTTGGAAACATGCTTATTTGGGAGTAAGTCCTGTTAAAATTGCTTTCAGGGGCAGTTGCCTTCTGGGCAAATACTCAGATCATCTTATTCAGATCTGTTTTTTTGTTTCTTGAGGATGCAATGAAAGTGGAACCTTCTTTCATTTGAAAGGAAATATTTTTCTGTGGATTGTGTTTGGTTGAGGAAACATTAAAACCATTTTCCCTTAAAAGAAAACAATACATATTGAACAGGATTCAAAAAAACTGCACAACAAATTCCACACACCCAAGAATGCCTTTGGCTTGTGTTCTTGATCCATGGCCTGTCAGGCCTCATGGCAGAGCTCACTTCCAAGTTGCAACTGAGAGGAATGGAGGGGGGGGGGATTGCTATTCAAAGAAATATAAGGTCACTAGGAATGCCCAAACCCCTTGGGAGTGGCTAAAGGACATTCTTTGGATTTCTGCCATTAGTTGCAACGTATGCTTACGCCTATTCAATGCCCCCATTTGTGTAAGTTCATTTCTGTGGTGAAATGACAGCTCTTAAGTAATCTCTCACCAAGAATCAGAACTTTTAAATATATGCTTATTACCGAAAGCTATGCCATTGATTTGACATAGCATCTGCTGGAGCCATGTGTTTTTTAGGCAGTAAAAGACGCCCGTGAGTTAACAAATGACTCTGACAGCATCTCTCTGCCTTTTCCGAAACATACGTGAAGGCCAGGCTGACTTTTCCACCTGTTTTGTGGATGTGAACATTTTGCTAATAGGTTTCAAAAATCAATCTACAGATCATCGTAAATGCAAAACTATAAACAGGCAGCTGTATGTAATTGTCCACAGTTTCATGCAGACTAATTCTGAACTAATTCTCATAGGAAGTGGGGTGGAATTTTGCCACTAATGAAAGATGGGGTTGTTTACTATCAATTTTTCACCCTCACAAAGATAATAATTAGACAAGTGAGGCATTCGTTTTGACATAAATATGCTCAAAGATGAGTTACAGCTGTCCAAAATAAAAAAGCAAAAAGCTCTCAAAAACTACCTACAGTAGTTTTATCCCCCCCCCCCCCCGCACTGTTTACCAATGAGAACAGAATGGTGGACAGTAGGTTTATAGGCCCTTTTAGTATATTGGTGACTGGTCACTGCTGAGTGGTGGAGTTTGCATGCAGAAGGTCCCAGGGTCAAACCATCTCATCTTCTGTTCAAGTAGCATGGCCTGAAAAGTCACCTACCTAATACCTTAGAGAACCACTGCCAATCAGAAAAAAATAATATTTAGGATTCTATCTAACTGCCACAAGGGGAGTGACCTCTTCAAGCCTCTTCCTATTAGGAGTCTAACTGCCATCAACCCAGCCAGCTTCGAACCATCAGCAAACTATTCTGATGACAGCACAAAGAACTGTTTGGAGAATTCAGCTCATGCAAGCACCCCTTATAATGTCTGAACGACTGAGCTATTATTCACAAGATACATTATTTGCTTTGTGTTCAATCTGCTTGCACTGACTTGCTCTTAGTCTTGCCAAGTGAGACTTCGGAGCCAAAAAAACTCAATTAGCTATTTCAATTAACTTAGGGATTGCAACAGGCACTTTGACACCATAGTGGGTCTTTGTAATCTTTTCAAGTGAGTCAACCACCCAAGTATCATGTCCTCTGATTTCCATTCGCTCACTTATTGCTGCCTGTAATTGCATGGAGAAACATGTATTCCCAGCCTCTCTGCTAGGTAGTGGATCAGTATTGCCATTTGGACCACTTGTAATCCCTCATGCTGAGGATTTCAAACTCTCCAGGAGTTTGAAACCCACAGTAAGTTCCTGCAAGGGAGGGAGGCAGCGGGGGAAGGCAGCAATGCAATCCCCAGGGTCACACCACTCTGGGGGCTGCAGGGAATAGGGTGCACACACCAGTCCCTGCAGCAGCCTTTCCAGGGTGCAGGGAACCCTGCATGAACACCTGCAGGGCTCCTCAGGTCAGGGAAAGTGAAAGTGGAGCGATCGCATTCTGCCTCCACAAAACCGGAAGTGAAGCTCCGCTGGGTCCCTTGGGTCCCAGCCGCCCTGGGTCCCTTTTAGGGAGAAGGGCGGGATACAAATAAAGTTTATTATTATTTATTATTATTTCACTTTCCCTGACCTGGGGAGCCCTGCAGTGGCTTGCGCAGGGCTCCCCACACCCTGGGAAGGCTGCTGCAGGGACTGGTGGGTGTACCCCAGTCCCTGCAGCCCCGTCAGAAGTGAAAGTGGAGCGATCGCACTCCGGTTCCAGTTCACTTCCGCTATGGAAGCATTGGGGAGCCCTACAGACAGTTGCTCAGGGCTCCCCGCACCCCCAGGAGGCTGTGGTAAGTACAGCCAAGCCCTTGCAGCCCCCTGAAAGGCACGATCCTGGGGATCCTGGGGATCACGCCGCTGCCTCCTCCCTGCCTCCTGGCTGCCCCTGCCCCTTACGGGCAAAGAGGCCAGGACCCACAGGCTGGGGCGTCATGACGTCCCAGTCTGAAAACCTCTGCTCTAGTGGGTCACAGACCAGCTGTCAAAGACTCCTTGGTAGCTATCTAAAATGTCAAATTGGAACCTGCCACAATACTAGGGAAACCTGTTAGTAACATATCCCAGGGATGACAAGATGCAGTAGCCTTAGCTGGTGCATGATATTGGTTAAGACAGTGTTTCTCAAACTGTGGGTCAGGATCCGCTAAGTGGGTCATGAGGCAAATTCAGGTGAGTCCCCATTCAATATTTTATTTTTAATATATTAGAATTGACACTACCATGGTATGTGACTGTATTTGGGGAAATGTTACAGATCTGTACTTAGAACAAGCTACTCTGTATATGCTTTGAACAATGATAGTAAATGGGACTAACTCCAGAGTAAGTGTGGTAGGATTGCAGCCTAGGATTGTTAAAACTCTTCCTGCTTGATAATGTCACTTTTGGTCATGACATCACTTCCAGTGGGTCCTTACAGATTCTCATTCTAAAAAGTGGGTGCTAAAAGTTTGAGAACCACTGGAATGAGCCATCTCTTGCTCTGTTCCCTTTGTGTCTCTAATTAATTCTTTTTGAACAATTGAAGATTCTGAACAATCTTTCAACATTTTGAATATGGCTGTTCCATCTATAACTACACTTACTCATGTTGCTCAGGATGCCAGTATAGTGGAACACCTGGAGAGAATGATGTTGTTCAGTAGATACTGAACTAGACTTGAACCTACAGCAGGGACAGCCAATATCTGGGGGGGGGGGCACCCTGTTTCCAAGACAAGGATTCATGGGCATTAATTTATATTTTACCGCACATCCTGTTCTCTCAGGTGGTCAGTCCTTACAGAACATTATACCACTTTTCAATACATTGGAATCCACACTTATACACTCAGACAGTTGTGATGGGATTCAGTGCCTCTAACTACCCAATTGTATGGCCACCATTGGTGCCAATGCAGTCATGCTGACTGACCATGTGTTGCATCCAAAGGTGGGAGGCAATCAGGAAGCCTGCCAGAGGTAAGTAAACATTTTTACTTACCCCTGCATAGGCCTCCTGGTGGCTTACAGATTTTCTTGGACCCATCCTGGCTATATAGCTGATGTAAGTCTGAGAAGAGAAAGGGGAGTGGGCTGAAAAATGGGAAATAGTTTCTGGCCGGTACATTTGCCACCAAGATCCACCCCCTCTGGCCCACTCCCTGGCCTCTCATACCCTAGAATGTACCCAAACCTTGCCCTCCCTGTCTTCACTGCCAACTTACTGATGCTGGCAGAGCCTCTTGGACCCAGTGCCATGCATGCCACGCCTCTCACCATTTGTGACAGTGGCCCGGCAGTACATGACAGAAGACCAGCTGTTGCACTGCTGTAAAGTGCCTCGAGCTGCCAGAATGCTAGTTCCAACAGTGCAAAGTCACAATAGGTTTAGGACCAAACAGTCATTAACAGCACAGTTCTATGTATGTTTCTTCAGAAGTAAGTCCCATTGGGTTCAGTGGGGCATACTCCCAGGTATGTGTACATAAGATTGCACCCTTAGTGTGTGGGTCTTCTCATTCCCTTTGACGCTCTTCTCAGGGAAACAGACCATCTTTATCTCCTTTTCAGTGTGTCATGCCTTGGTTTTTGTAACAGGAATATTGTCATAAGGGTTTCACCTTTTATTAAGAACAGATGCTTACCATTTATTGCTGATGCATGTTTCTTAGGCTTTTTAAATGTAGTTTTGTTATAGATATTGTCACACTCTCTGGCCACAGTCACTGCCCCCAGGTCAGGGCAGGTTGCCACAGGCATGACTTGCTAGTAAACACCCCCCCCCCGTCAGGAGTAGGTATGGGCAGCTTAAGATGGCCTCAGACAGTTGGGGGGTGTTAAGTCACCCTGATCCCTTGCCTTGGTCCTGAGGCACCTTAAGGACTCCCAGGCAGGCTTCCCTCAGGCTGTCTGCCTCACTACTCCTCAGGCTGCCTATCTGCACTGGCCTCCCTGGCTTTATGGAGCTCCTCAGCTCCACCCAGCTCCTTCCCCTTCCTACTTGTTGGCCTTAAAGGGATCCCAGTCCCTGCTCTCCCAATATGTTCCCTGGTATCTAAGGGTATGGCAGGTATCTGCCTGCCAAGTTGGGGGACCTGTTGCTCCTGCAGCCGCCTCTGGGGCAGTGAAAGTGCCATGGGTCCTCCTGGAGGACCTCTTGGGGTCTAGTGACACCAAACCACTCCCTCCAGGTAAGTCAGGGGCTTGTGGGTGGGCTAGCCCCTGACAGGTATGTTTGCTATTTCAAAAAGATTAATCTTTTTCTTTTTATCATCCCTGTTGTGTTATATTAGCACTGCCATTATTTAATTAATGAATGTTTTAATTGTGATGATTGTGGTAATTGTGAGTTGCTTTGAACTTTTGAAAGAAAAGTAGGATGCAAGTTTTTAAAATAAACAAAAATAAAAATAGAAACTTGGTAGAGCTGCTTGAAGCCAAATAAAATTATTTTGGAGGCTAGATCTGGCTCATGGCCAAGCAGTAGGTCAGTGCTTTCTCCTAGAGGACTTGTTCAGATCCCATCACTGCCCTACTCTCACCAAGGATTGTGAAATAACTTCAGTTCTTTAAAAAAGGAGTAATAATAATGCTTAGCATTTGTGTAGCACTTTCTGACTATGCAAGACAATTCACATGTATCATGTTGATATCATTCCAGCAGTAAGATATGTATTATTATTCCCATATTGCTGCTGGGAAGACTGAGGCTATGTATGTAGCTTGACTAAGGCAATTTACAGCCGCATCCTATGCTTCCTGGTGCCTGGAGGAACAGTGGCACAAAAATGGCAATTGCTGTACCTGTGGGCTCCGTGAAGCCACCAGAGATCTTCTTGGGGGGGAAGGAGCTTTCATCCCCTTCTCCCAAGGAAAGCCCCAGCGTCTACAATGGGCGTCCTCAAGTCTGCATCAGCTAATTTGGTGGTGCAGACCTGAGGAGCTCCACATTGGGATCTGCTGTTCCCCGCCCCCCATTTCTCCCTCCCCCTGCCAAGTTCTGCCTTCCCCTGCCTTCCCTCTGCCCCAAAAAGGTGCTCCGCCAGCTTACTGCCAGCTGCACTGTAGAGTCATCCCCCAGCGCTGAGGCCCTGTGCCGGCACTCCCTCCTCAATCAGTGCCGTAAACATGCTTTTCAGCTTGTTTACGACACCTAGTACCAGTGCTGGGCTCCAGCACTGGCACTACTGGGCCATAGGATTGGGCCCTTAGTGAACTCAAAGCAGAAGCAAGATTCAAATTCAGGATTCTCAGTTCACAGCTTGGTATCTTACATCTGCTGTGTCAATATACTACATCTGCTGTAGTGATCTATGTCACAGGCAAATGGAGGGATAAGTAAGCAATTTGTATATCAAAGGTGAAATCCTTAACACACTTGCTATAAATAAGCACCATTTAGTTCAATAGCAATTTCGTTTGAGTAAACACTGAAGTCTGAACTTCAGAAATCTCTCTGATAAATATATGCATCTTCCATTTGTGCAGCAGTAGTTGCACCCTTTCTTAAATGCCTATCTCTTGGAATGGCGGACTTCAAGACAGGCAAACAGTATACTTTTGAAAAACAATTTTCAACATGTTGCGCATCATTCAGCATTTTAGGTTCATTTCGCAGGGGATAGGTTCAATTAAAATCCAATACAAAAGCTACAATGTTTTATCTGTGATTAAAGTATTAATCGATCCATCTTCCAATTATTCCCAGTCATACTTACTGCTTTAACTCCAAGTGTGGTGCCAGACAAAGAAATAACTTCTCTAAATTCACACTAAACCCCAAGGTAGGCAGTAAATGCTGAACAGACCAAATATGAAAAGGGAGAATCTCTGGTGGCTTCACACTTATTAAGATATTGTCTGAGTATATTAATCTTCTGACTAAACTTGTAGCAAAGTCACTAATGGGTTCAGTAACATTGTAAATGTCCTTGGACTTAGAGAGAGGCAAAAAATCATGGCCTGTCATTGGTGGGGTAAGTTTTCCCTCGTGAACCTTTAAATATTTCCTGTAGAGTTGATTCACTAACGCACTTAGAGGCTCTATTTTTTTTTTTTTTTAAGTTCAATTTTGCTGAACACTCTCTCTTTTGGAAAGCAATAAGTAAATCCATCAAGCTGCCTGCTTTACATTAATTGGACTTTATCATGTTTTTGTGCTCCTATGAATACTGCCTTTCCTCCTTTTAAATCAGTGATTTTCAACATTTTTTGTCTTATGGCACACTGACAAAGTACTAAAATTGTCAAGGCACCCCAGCATTTTTTTTTTTTTTTACAATTGACAAGGCACACCATGCTTTGGTTGGGGGCTCACATCCCCCAATGGCCCTACTAATAAATGACCCTCCCCCAAACTCCAGTAGCACATCTGCATACCATTTGTTGCACACACAGTGGTTGAAAGTGGCTGTTTTAAGCCTTTCTTTTAGACCTACTTCCTTGGCAAAGACTTTCCTGCACCTCCAATGCCACTGGACACTCTGTGCCCTAGGCTAGCTCTGGTCTTACTTGTTTATTCACTTCCTGAACTAGGTTATCTTTCAAATCCCTTCCAAATCCTTGAGTCTAAGGGTGCATTCTCCAGGCATACATACCCCAAAGCATTTTGTTTTCCTAGGTGGTGAGGCAGTGTTTGCACAATACATTAAAAGCTTGTGGGCCACAGAGATTCTGAGCCTTTAAAACCTTTTGTTTCAGAGCTGCTCCTGCTGATGGTCACTGCATTTTTCTTTCAGTGCTGCAGTCCTCCACATTTCTTTGAGCACCAAGTCCTCCCCCACCATTTTTTGCTCCTACCAGGCTGTGGAGTGTAGATGAGGGGGTTACTGTAAGTTTTGGTGGAAAAGCAATATTTTCCCAGGAACAGCAACTAGAGGTTTGACTGCTGTGAAAATGCAATTTGAAGTTGATGGGAAGACATTTGGATTTCCCTTTGCACTGAATGTGCTTGTTGGGGAAAACACGTCTGGGTCACCTACAACAATTAAGACCCAAACTATGTGTTAGGTAAAACGTGCTTGTTGACCTGTTTTTAAAATGAGAGCAGAGCACTTTGCCTCCACTGTGGTTCTGATCCTGATCACACGTGGTTCCTACATGCTATAGTAGGAAAAAGTTGTGATTAGATTTATATTGATTTTTTTTTCTACTATAAACAGCACTCGGACTATGTAATCAGGATTGGAACCACAGCAAGGGAAAAGTGCTAAAGTTCCCCCACCCTGGTTTTGCCCCATTTTGCCTCTGTCCTGCACATTTTTTAAAAAGGAAAAATAGTAGGCCAACAGACATGTTTTATGTAGTAAGTAGTTAGGCCCTCAGTTACAACTGCATGTAGCTATAGTCCTATGGAATGAGGGTAAGGATCCTAAATATTTTTATAGCATTATAACTTCTGGCTCAGTTCCTCTTTGACATAGGGCTTGGAGTCCAATGAATATATTTGATTAAGTTGTTCTGCTGCTACCATGGACATGATGTATTGACCCAAAGAGTGGCAATATGATGAATGGTCTCATCAAATTTATTACACGAAATAAGGAGGTTCTAGTCTCTCCTAGTGCTTGGGAAACTTTGTATTACCGCTGGATTTTTTGTACCTGAGCTTCAATGTCAAAAACACTACCTTCAAGATGTTGCTGAACTTTTTGTTGGCATGGTTAACTTTGAAAAAGACAATGGCTTATTGTGAAGTTGAATTGATGTATATTTCCATTTTTCTTAGTCTGTGACCCTCCAGAGCCCAGCCTTTGCTAACTATCCCTTCCTGTTTAGAAAGGCTGGTCTTGTGTTTTGTTGGATAACTGTTGAAAACTTATGCTTTGGCTGTTTCTGTTTTTTGGCTCCCTCTGCCAAATTTTAACCTTTTTTTCTGGGGTTTTATTCTGTATTGGATTGTATGGATTTATGATTAGTTGTTTTAAATGGACCTATTTTAGGCTATTGGGAAACACATAAAGCAATATAATGATCAAACAAGTAATGTGCAGCACAATCCTATACTGCACTGGAACAGGCCAGGCAGAAGACCTGTGCTGTATCCAGCGCAAGATTGGGGCCAGGAATCGGCTCAGTCGGAGGGAAAGGGAAACTCTTCCCCTTACCCCAGGATAAGCCACCACAACCTAATGGGTCCCCTTGAACCTGTGCCACCTCTGGAGGTGGTACAAGTCCAAGGAGACCGGACTGGCTTGGAGCTGCTCTGCACTGCTCAGGGAAAGGGATTGGGATCCAGCATATCTACTGGCTCCCAGCCCCACCCCCTGCTCCCTGCCTGACTGCCCCCCTGAAATGCCCCCCAGTCTAACATAAGGTTAGGATTGCACCCTTAGTAGAATACACCACTACATATGTGAGAGCCAGCGCTGTCCAGACAACATAATTGACCTTCCTGCTCAGCACCTTGGGTTCAGTTCCAGCTTCCTTCAAGGACTCATTCCTTGTGTGTCTCTGAGCAGTTTGGTCTTTCTCAACTTCTTGTTCCCATCTGTAATACATGGGACTAAAAATGACCTTTTCGTTGAGAAAGAAATGTTTTAAAATAAATGCTTAAATACTTTGAAAATTAAGAGCTATGTAAATGTTCAGAAGTGGTCATCTGATTAGAGTATTATGTTATTTTTCTGCTCTATAAGATGTAACACTCACCCAGTGACAGATTTTCTAAGGCATAGTATCTTGAAATCAACCAAGGCCGACAGATATGACAGTATAGTGAGTGAAAATTTCCACTCACTTTCCCATAAAGCCATCCCACTTACAGCCTAATTGATATATTACACCATAATTACTCCATTTAATGTGACAAAATTATCCCTGGCACTCCCATATTGATATAATCTCTGGTTAATGTTCTGACTGGTGACAGTGTTCCAGAAGCAAACCTCTTATATATCTATTATAGGGATACTGTCAAAACTTCCCATGGCCTTCTCAGAGCAAAGCAAAAAGGAAAGGTGACAAAGAATATCTTGGGGAAAATGTCATAATTTATTTTAATTGGTCCTATAGTGATTGACCATGTGGTACTTCAGACACTCATTAATATCTCCCTCACATTCATTGGCACTTAAAAAAAAATTATCACTGCAGAAAAAGATTTGGGCAGCTCAGGGACTTAAGTTAACTATTTGTGTATTTAACAACATGCTGTTCAAATGAAATGCTATTTGCAATCAATAACTTTTGTACGCATTCTAAATATCTGAAAATTTAAGTTTGCTTTAGGGATGTGTGAAACATGTCCCTTTATTGCTGTGAGACACTACTTTTCTTACTCAAGGATCTCAGAAATTCATGGAAATTCCATAAAGTGTATCAGATATTTCAGGTTTTTTAAAATTGCAGGGTAAATGGGGTATGTCTCCAAATCCAGCTGCTGGTCTTTGCTTTCAGGATACACACCCTTCTTAAATTTCTAGCTAGCTTGCCAAGAATTATCAAGCTGCTGATAATTTCCCTGATGGAAATTAGGTAGAACTGGATGGATGGTTCGTGATAAGTCTTCAGCAGAAGTACAATATCTTCATTGGACAGTGAACACATTACTGCAACATCTCTAATTTATTTGATAAAACTTGCTTTAAAAGCCCAAAGCAGAAGTTTCACCATTTGCACGTGCCTCAAAAAGCCAACTTCTAAAGCAGAGGTCTCCAAATTTGTTGGCCAGAGGGCCGCATCAAATATCTGGCGTGGTGTGGAGGGCCGGAAAAAAATTTAAATATAAAATTTAAAGAAATAAATTAGAGATGGAACTTAGATGAGTGAATAAATGAATGAATGGGCTCGTTCATTCAACCTCTCTGGCCCTCAGAACACCCTCCAGACACAATCAGAGCACAGTTCTGGTCATGTTCAGTTGAGTGGGCCAGAGGATTTCAGGGGATAAGAGGTTGGCCGCTTACTGTGGGCCACATCTGGCCCCTGGGCCGGGGTTTGGAGACCCTTGCTCTAAAGCACAATCAAAATCTGCTCTTTGTTGGGTCGAGTGCATTACAAGAAAAAGACACTTACTCAGAGGCACTGTGTTCTGAATTCTACGAGGCAAAGATCTTTTCATGACATGTATTGAACCGAACAAATACATTTCTCACCCCCCTTTGAGACTGTTCTGCATTGGAGCCTTTTTCTTCTTTCCTGTACATGGAAAAGATTAGTGCATTTCATCTAGTGCTGTACCAGATATTTGCCATATTTTGTGCAAAAGAATGTCCTTTTATTAAAAAAAAATCACTGAATAGGAGTACCCCCTTCTCGAAACATTGATTTTCATTTAAACTGCTTTTGCTGAAATTGATTAGGTATTATTCAGGCTGCACTCATGTACGCAGTATCCTGGGAGTAAGCACTACTGAGCACAGTGGGACTTACTTCTGAGCACACATACATAGGTTCACTGGGATTGCTAGTGGGGTGTGGGGGGTGCGGGCCACACCGGGTGATGCGCCAGGGGGGTGATGCATCCTGGGGGAGGACACGCTAATTTCACGGCTTCAGGAGCTACCATGTCATGCCATACACTGTTGGATGCGGAATGGCCAGCGGAGTGCAATGCAAAAAAAGAATTGAAACTGCTTCCTTTCGTTCTAAAGTTACAGCCAAAAAACAGGAAAGAAAAAATGCATGGAGCCCTATGGAAAGTGAAAGTGAGCCGTATCGCGTGATTACTTGCGAGTAGGCATACTTGCCATGGTCCATTGGAAAAGGCAGGCTAAGAGGAATCCTACGACACCACAATGGTCCTGATCCAATGAATGCAGCCCCCCAAAAACACCCGACAAGTTCCCCCCTCCCAGCTGCAAGTCTGAGCCCTCAACAAAGCCATGTGGTCACGTTTACTCGCAAGTAGGCAGACTTGCCTTAGTTGAGGCAGGCTGAGAGGACTCCAAAGAGGTCAGAATGGTACTAATCTAATGAATGCAGCCCCCAAAACATGGAGAAGGAGGTCCCCCCTCCCAGCTGCGAGTCTATGGAGCCCTATGGAAAGTGAAGCAGCCTCATGTTGTGTTTACAAGTGAGTAGGCAGACATGCCTTGGCTGGTGGTCAGGCCAGGCAAAGGGGAATGTGAGGACACCAGAATGGTCTCGATCCAATGGAGCTGGAGTGCAACAAATGTCCAGAGGCAGCCTCCCCCCCCCCCCCACTAAAAAGGACAAAAAAGTGGCTTGAACTGGTAAGGGGCATGTTTTCTATTTTGCACTTGCAAAGCCAGGTGGGTCTTTATCTTGATATGCCTGAAATAGGAGAACTTTAAACTGGGCACTGGGAGGGCTGGAAGTCTCACTGATTCTTTTTGGGGGTTGTTATTGCAGGCAGACTACAAGAATAAGTGCCATTGACCACTATGGGACTTACTTCAGAGTAGACATGCATAGGATTGGGCTCACAGGCTGCAATCCTATCCGCACTTTCCTGAGAGTAAGCCCCATTGACCACAATAGGACTTACTTCAGAGTAGATTCACTTGGTGGAACAGCTCCCTCTTATTTAATTATTTTATTTTAATTTAATTAATTAAATTAATTTAATTTAACCCAGAAATGGGTTATGTCAGAATGCCAGATGCAAGGGAGGGCACCAGGATGAGGGCTCTTGTTATCTGGTGTGCTCCCTGGGGCATTTGGTGGGCTGCTGTGAGATACAGGAAGCTGGACTAGATGGGCCTATGGCCTGATCCAGTGGGGCTGTTCTTATGTTCTTAATTATTTATAATTATTTATTTTAACTTGCTTGATGATGTCACTTCTGGCCATGACATCACTTCCAATGGGTCCTGGACAGATTGTCATTCTAAAAAGTGGGTCCCAGTACTAAAAGTTTGAGAACTGCTGCGATAAGGTGTTAGTAAGTTGACACAGGGTGAGTGTGTGTGTGTGTGTGTGTGTGTGTGTGTGTGAGAGAGAGAGAGAGAGAGAGAGAGAGAGAGAGAGAGAGAGAGACTCTACAAGTTTTCAAAATCACTAAAATCAGAGTGTGGAGGAATAATACCATTGTGTTATATATCAATCAATGCATAATTTCATGCAGAATGCTATAAAACAAACCACATTGAAATATCTGTGTTATAACTAAAGGTACAGCCAAAAAACCAGTGGTGATGGGCCAATGGTATAACATCATACCCACCTGGGGCATTGCCCCGCCCATTACATGGGGTGATGCGCAGGCCTCCTGCACCGGGTGACTTGAATCCTAGTGACGCCACTGCATAGGATTGCACTGTCTGTCTATTCAAGAATAGTCTATATATTTGTGTGAAATGAAATGACAAGATTCCAACCAGAAATGTGTCTTGATTCAGAGCTCCGCCTCTTACCCACTCCACATTTCTTCTCAGAGCACATAATTAATTGACAAACAGCACAATCCTATGTATGTCAACTTGGAAGTAAGTCCCATTGTGTTCAATGAGGCTTACTCCCAAGAAGGTGTGTCTAGGGTTGCCACCAAAATTTGCTACAATTTGATTTGGGATGTCTAGTTGCTGAGGTGGCTTTAGCCGTTGAAATTCATGGAAGAAAGTACGATGCTGTGGAACCTCCATTTTCAGAGGAACTAGCCTTCTGGATACCAGTTGATTGAAAGAGAGCAACTGTCAGGAAGGGCCACTACATGCCCTGCTTGTGGCATGTGGTCAGTGTGGTTCAATAAAATAATACTGGACCATGTGGCCCTCTGGTCTGATCTGATCTGCAAAGGCTGTTCTCATATTTTTATGGTTCTGCATTTACGTGCAAAAATTCACAGAGTATTTGGAGATTTTTGCAATGCTTTTCATGCCAGAGTCCATTGTTGGGCAGTGAAAGTGCTGAAGCCCTGATAGGAGAAACAAGGCTGGGAGGAGTGGTTTCCAACCCTTCTCCCTCATTTTCATGATTTTGTCCTTGCATCATGAGGACAGTCTCAGATACACTAGTCACGACTTTAAAGTATTTTATGAAGAATTGTATGTTCATATTACGTTCTAAGGCTGAGGTCCTAAGTGCATTTCCATGCTTACAGGTCCCTTTGTATAGTTATGAGCGGGCTGTGAGTCCAGCATTCTCTGAAGTCTGGAAAATTCTTCAGCAGCTAATAAAAAATGGACTCTGGAAACAACATAAATTATTCGTCACTTCTTTCAGAAGATATGAAGGCCAGATTTTCATTTTGTTTAGTTGCTCCTTTCTATTCAGAAGGAAGAATGTGTTTTTGCAAGTTCTAGCACTTTCGGTTTTTACACCTAGCATATCCTCAGTGATCTTTAAAAATGCTTATTAATGTACTGCATAATACACAAAAGGGTACATTGTAGGCATTTTTTTTCCCAACAACACCATAGCAAATATGGTCTTGTATTGAAGAATAAACCCCTGGGGGCTGGGGATAAGAACAGGCCCTCAGTTTGGCTGTACTTGTCATAAGAGGCGACTAAACAGCCACTGGGTAGATGGGACTCAGTAGCCTGGGAAGACAGCTCATTTGAGAGAAGGAAAACTCTGATCCCAAACCTCCACTGCCTTGTGGCTACATCCAGTTATGGAAAAGGCTTCAGGAGTCAACCTGGAGGCAAAATCCAGAGCTGGAGTCCCTGAGGCAGTTCATGGCTGAACAGTCACATTCTTGCAACTCCTGCGACGCCGCTGGAACCAACCGAATTGGCTTCTGCCTTTCCACTGGACCATTTCAGCGACGTGGAGAGGGGGGATTTGCTGCATGGGTAACAGTTTATCCTCCATATCTACTTTACCCAGGCTTCACGCACTGGACACTCTGTTCCATAACCACTATTCAGGGCACCATATCATAGTCTTCGAGACTGAAGGATGCCAACATAAAAATTGAAGAATAATATAGTATTTTTCCCCAAGTGGGAAAGGATATCCAGTCTCAAATCCCAACTACCACAAACAAAAAGCCCAATCCTACCCAACTTTCCAGTACCAATGAAGCTGCAATGCAGCCCCAAGGGAACATTTATTCCCTTACCTTGAGGAGGCCTCTATGACTGCCTCCTCCACTGCAGGATGCAGCACATATCTCATTGGTATGGCTACATCAGCACTAGAAAGGATTGGACCCTAAGCTGGTCTATCTAGCCTGTTTTGAGAGATCAGTTTAGGAGGGACATAAGCAAATTGTGTCAATTGACCTCTCTGGTCAGGACTTAAGTTAATATCCCTTCTAATTATAACATGGATCTTTAATAACTGTAATTGATGGTGGCTTTAATTTTATGTCTTCTTTGAATAATGATACTTCAGCACCATGTATCATTCTGGGCATTAGCTTACTAATGACTTTGGAAGAAACAAGCCAGTCTTTCAGTGATTAAGTTTTACCTGTGAAAACTAGATATTTGTAGGATTCATTCAGCCCTATCTTTGTTAGTTTACGGAAGACAACACCTGGCAATATGACTGCAAGCGAAAAAGCAGAATAGAATGCCAAGATCCAGTGATTACAACTTAAATTACTTTTTATGACATTAAATCTGAAATAAAGTCTCATCAGGGGCTCGATGCCAAAGTAATTTAAGTATCACTTGTTGACATATGTCTAAAATCTGTGCTCTGAAAAATAATTGCTTCTTACAGAAATACAAAATCCGCATATAAAAAAGAGCTATGCAAAAATAGCTTGAGCTCTGGAATTAGAATGAAAGCTGCACGAATATTTTAATCCATGTAAACTACAGGTTTGTTTGTTTTTTAAATCATCTGAGTGATTTGAGTGCTTTGAGTGCCACCTCTAACAGAGGTTAGGGGGTGATCGTGATAAGCAGGACCTTTTCTGTGGTACTGCAGCTGTGGAACTCCCTCCCTTCTGATTTAAGCACTACCCCGTCCTTAGAAATATTGGGACAGAGGTTGAAGTCTTTTTTTATATAGAAGTGTACTTTAAGTGTGGATGGGATATTGGAGTGGATGGGTTGCCTTTTTTACTCTCCCTTTTACTGTTTTTATATCATGTTCATACTGCTGCCTGCCTGCCTGCTCTTATCTCTAGTGTTTGATATTTTACTCTGCTGCTTATAATTATGAATTTTTATACTGCTGTATTTTCATGGGCAAGTTATGTATTTATGATGGGCTGTGCATTGGATGCTACTGATTTTTATGGATGAACTATTATGGAATTTGATCGATACTGGATTTTAAATGTTAGTGTTTTAATAGTCTATTACTAACTTTGTATTGTATGTACTCTGATAAATCTTTGTGAGCTGCTCTGAGCTGGAAAGGGATATCGTTTGGACCTGGCTGCGGTGTTCCGTGACATGTAGGTTAGACAATTATAACAGATAAAAGTTCATGACCATCAATAGCCAACCAGCCAAGAGGTCTAGTTGTTGCCATATTGACACTGCTGAACAAAGTGCTCAGCGCTAGTCCAGGCATTCAAGAATCTTCTTCATGAGATAAGTTCCCAACAATGTTTGGGAATGCATATGTATAGGGAGCATAATATATGGCCTGGGCCATCCACAGAGATAGTTATAGCTTCCTGGCAGTAATTTTTCATTATTGTGGCAGCATTGTTTAGCTTCCATATTCATGTGATTCGTATTGTCAGCTGTATCCATAATTAGCCTGGGTTTGTCCAGATGCATCCATGAAGATACTCAGAATGCATCAAATGGATAAACGTAAAATTTCCACATATTTTAAGAAGACATTAGCTACTTTTTCATCTTTCAAGGGGCTGTACAAACTACTTAGGCCTTTCAAGAACATTCAAGATCACAAACAAAGATATAGCCTACTTTTAGAAGACACATCATTTTCAGGACAAAGTCTAGAACTCTCTTAAAACATGTATTTTGTCCACTTATTAAACTTGTCTGTATTTAACTGTGGACAGTGTATTGTGACTGCCCAGAGCTAGACTCACCCAACCCAAGGAATGGCCTGCCTGGTGGGCACAAGCCTGAGTACAGGCCAGGAGAGCCCCAAAAGGCCTCATCAGGGCAAGGCATGGGCTGTTGACCTGTTGAGTGGAGTGCATCTGCACACATTGGAGCAGCTAAAAGGCAAGGCAGGTGTCTGCAGGAAGCTTCCCATCTCCCTAATGAGGAGACTTAGGACACAGAGGGGGCGTGTGTGGTGGAACCAGAAAGTGCCAGCAAAGCCCAGAGAAAGGAGAGGGCCTTAAGGAGAAGGCCAGGGATGAGAGAGGGCTGGAGACTAGCTGGAAGAGAGATTTCAGAAGCTTGCGGCTGCAGGAGGTCCCGAGGATGAAGAGGAATGGAGCAAATTTCCTGCCTCAGCTCTGATGCCCCGGAGAGGAAGAGGGGGATATGTCTGAGGAGACCCACCAGATAGGTGTGGCCCTGAAAGCCCTACTTAGGCTGCTACCCCTATACAGGTGGGGATCCAAGTGGCTGCCAGGAGCCCAACAACCTACCCGCTTTCTTGGCATCCTGACAGCAGTGAACATTATATACTGGAGACAGCAACAGACATGCTCATCCTGCATCTGCTTGACCATAATATTGTGGCATTCTGCCTAATATAAGAGTTGGTTAAATACAGTGGCTTCTTCACTCACTTTCTGGCTTCTGTCTCATTCATATACTGTTTCTGGATTCTGTGGGAATTCTTTTCTGGAAAAATCAGTCCTGCCTTTTGAAATAATAGTTTATTCTTAGCAGTTATATTTCCCCCTGAGGAACTGTACTATCCCACCAGCCTGAGGCAATTCCCTAAATGCTGGTGATCTTTGTATGCTCAATAGTCCCTACGTTGAAAACTCCATCTAATCATAAATCGCTTGTTTTTAAAACCCTCTGTTGTGCCTTTGTACTGAAATCAAAAGGCTTGCTAAAACCTTTACTGCCAGCACTAAGGCTGTGCACATTTTTCCTTCTCTTATTCTCCAGGCTCTTTTTATATCCTTCATTCCAAGCGCATGCCTTCCAAATATACTGTTCTTTACACATTCATCTGGGAGAACCTTCTTCCCACAGGATTCAGCCAGGGTTTTAACATCAGACAGGCTCACTGGCAGTTGGTTTAATTCATTTCTTAATTGCACATTGGTTGTCTGAACTCTGCAACTTTATTTAAAAAGTGACATCTTCATGTATGTTAGTCTTTCAAAAAGCCTCAGAAAGGGGAGGGGAAACAGGGAATCCATAACTGGAAGAAAAGTATGGTGTGCTAAACTTTTATTTTTGAATTTGTTTCATACACATACATATTCTGTACAAGCAAAGAATCCGTGATCTCATTTAATCTGCTCCATCTAATCAAATTCGCTCCTTCATTATCCATGACTGCACCAAAACACAAACCTTGACCTTTTCTCAAACGGAATGTCCTTGTGTGCTTTAGACATCTGGTACATTTAGTCATCATTAAATCATGACCGGATATAAGAACTAGCCCAACCTTGCTAAATACATTATGAAAGGAGTCCTTTTTTCAACATTAATTTTAATGTTTTCTTTACATACAGATAAAGCACTGCCAAATAGACCCAGCAAGCTTTCTGTGGTGTTATCAGGCCTCTGCTATCAGTGGACATGGTTTTTTTTCCCCTTCTTGCACGGAAGCTACAGAGGCATTCAAACACATCCATGTCCATAATATGATCCTGTGCTAACATTCATGTTTTTTAACATTATCAGGGGAGGATTGTGCATAGTGACTTCCATGTGGTTTGTGAAATCTGTGGGAAGGCAGAGCTTGATCTCAGAGAAGATCAAGAGACAAACACTTACACTTTGTAGATATGCATCACTGTTTGAGTGTGCAAGCTGTAAACCCTGGTTTAGCACTGCATGCAAGCTTCAGGCTCTCAGGCTTCTACACTGGAGCAATGCTTGGTAATTCTGGTTTAAAGGGAAAATGCAAACCATAGTATAGTCCACCAGTTTGGATAGACCAACAAATTCTAGTCCCACAGAAGAGGAAATGGAGGAGAGTACAAAGGGAGGAGGCAGTGTGACCATCTTAACACCTGCTCAAATAAGATCAAAGCAGAAAAAAGTTATATCCGTTTAACTGTTCAAAATTTGGTGTCGAAAAATACAGCTGTCCGTGCTGTGTTTTCAGTCCAAAGAAGTGATGCCAATTAGAACTGTGTATTCTGGCTAGCACGGGGTCAAATCATGTGTTTTGGGAGACAAAATAGCATTCTCTAGGTATCTTCTTCAACAAACTTCCAAGGATGAGTCACACCTGACTCATCATCATGAGAGGAGCTTCTCTCATCTTCCACTGCAGCCATGTAGGAGTGACAGCAGTAGTAGTTAGTTAAGTAGTAGGTGCTGACCTAATGCCCTCAAATACAGTACTAGGAACACATCTGCATTAGAACAGTGTTATAATAATCTCTTATAACACTGTTTCATATAGCACTCAATTTTATAGGAATACAGGTTGAGACTAATTATTTGCATGGGTTCCTTTCCAAGCACTCACATGGATGGCAAAAAAATGCACTATAGCAAATCAAATTAAAAAACAAAGTTTCTTTGCTCGGGTGATTGAAAAACAGCCTTGCTGACCTTTTGACTCTAAGATAAGAGTCATTAAGAAGACAATCCATCAACCAGTCTTCCTCCAAGAGCTTAGAAAGCTTCACTCAGCCCCTCCCTTCACGAACCCCTCCCTTCACCAATGCAAAACGATCACCTTTCTTTCATGTACCCAGGGGGAAGGGAGAGGTCCACTGCAGAGAGAAGCATTGATGATCAGCCAGCTTCTCTCTCTCTCTCTCTCTCTCTCTCTCTGTCTCTCTCTCTCTCTCTCATATTAATGAGGTTATTGTTAAAGGATTGTTCAGTTTTTTAAACTGATTTTAAAGGGGTGCATTTTCCCCTGCTCCAAGGATCAGCACATTCCTTCTCATTTGCAGGGGCCATTTGTGTTGAGCCAAATCCATGTATAAAAAATCCGTGTATAAATAGGCTGGACCTGTATAGCCACAGCATTATATGTATACATACATACTATATGTAGGTGAGAAAATGCTTATTATTTCTTATAATATTACTATTAATTAACTATTAATTACTTAATATTCTTAATTAATTAAATAAATAAATAATTCTAATTATTAATTAGAATAGTTAACTATTCTATCTGTGAACTGCACTGTCAGAATTCATGTTCTGACACCACAAGACATGTTCTGGTGATGTGAAAATCAGCCACTGTTGTATGCTGCCAGGCCACTGCCACCAACAGTGAGCAGTGCTATATGTATGGCAGCAGCTCCTTCGGCTACCCCTTTGGCCTAAGTTGGCATGGTGGGTGTGGAGTGGAGGATCAGGGTGGATCAGGACAGTGATCATGACCACTGGGAAGCAAAACAATGGCAATGATACCTGCAATGTACTATGCTCCCCACCCATCCTCACCATGCCCCACTCAGTGGATGAGTCCACTCCAACCTGTGCTAGCCAAAGAGCTGGTACAGATCTGATTAGACCCATCAAGGACCATGGCATGGTGAAATAGGTGGGTAAATTTATTTGGCTTATCTCTTTATGGCGCCGTGGTCCCTAGCTGGCCCTTAGGATGCAGCAGAGGCCCCATGAGGGCTGATGTGTCCTGCAGGCCATCCAAGGATAGGATCTGGAATCTTGACCTTAATTCCCACTGTGACTGTGTGTACATATATGTATCCATTTATTCTGTCATCCCTGACAACTGCAGTGCAGTGGGCTTGCTGTATCCACAGGTTCTGCATCCATGGATTTAACTATTTGTGGATTGAAAATGTATTCAAAAAAAACTTCAAAAAAACTCCTGCAATTTCACATTTCTCTCTGCAGCACCCCTTGTTCACTTTGCACTTGCCATTAATGTAAGTTTAGGCACTCAAGTTTAGGCAATTTCTATAAGTTCAGGCAATTTACGCAATTTGTCAAAATGCAGGCAAATTTCTCAGCGTGACATCTGCAGACTTCAGCATTCAGTTTCTGGCATCTACACAGGGTCCCGGAACCAAAACCCCACAGATACGAAGGGTCTACTGTATATCGAACAATCTAGAGATGTGTTCTATTAATCGACCAGAGTGGGCAATAGCATACACCTAGAAGTCTGAATAAAAGTTGTAGATTCAAAGATGAGAGAGCAGAGGGGTAGCAGCTACTTTTGTTGCTCCTCTCTTAGTGTTAGTTTTAAACTCTCTTGACATCAAGGCACTGCCTTGCTTTTCCTTGCAAAACTTTGTAAAGGGCCATATACACTGATGACATGGTATATATGACATCAACTATTGCAACAATTTAAACCTGCAGTTTTCAAACTCTCCAGGAGTTTGAAATCCGCAGTAAGTCTTTGTGGGGGCGGGGGGGGCAGCAGGGGCAGGGGGAAGGCAGCAACGCGATCCCCAGGATCACGTTGCTCAGGGCTGCAGAGACTGGGATGCACTCACCAGTCCCTGCAGCAGCCATCCTGTGTGCGGGGAGCCCTGCACGAGCACCTGCAGGGCGCCCCAGGTCAGGGAAAGGGAGAGTGGGGCAATCTGCTCTGCCTCCACAAAAGCGGAAGCAAAGCGCGATCGCCCCACTCTCCCTTTCCCTGAACTGGGGAGCCCTACAGGCGCTCGTGTAGGGCTCCCTGCACACAGGGACGGCTGCTGCAAGGACTGGTGAGTGCATCCCAGTCCCTGGAGCCCGCCAGATGGGAAAGCGGAGCGATCGTGCTCCACTTCCGGTTTTGCGGAGCGGGGTGCGATCGTTCTGCTTTCGCTTTTCCTGACCTGGGGAGCCCTGCCGAAGGTTGCGCAGGGCTCCCCGCACCCCCGGGAGGCTGCAGGAGGCTTGGGCGAGTGCATCCAAGCCCCTGCAGCCCCCCCTGAGTGGCGCAATCCGCAGGATCGTGCTGCTGCCTTCCCCCTGTATCATGGCTGCCCCCGTCTCTTAAGAGGGCAGAGGCCAAGACCCACAGGCTGGGGCGTCGCAACACCCCAGTTTGAATACCACTGATTTAAACTCTTCCTAATTCAGTGTGTGAATTGGGGCCAGAATAAACAAACCATTAGAATGGTTTAGGCAGACTTCTGCTAAATAATTTGTTTCTGTCTCAGTGGCAACAATTTTGCTAGCATACTGGTTCAGATTCCACATCTATATTTAACCTATGTTTAAGATATTTGTCTCCCCCACTGAAAGGAAGCAATCTATAAAATTGAAAGAAAAGGCTTGTATTTTCATAATTATTATGATTTATGACCTGTACTATCCTGACAGGCTGGGCAGTGTTGGGTGGATATCAGCAATGCTCTCATTGATTTTACTGTGATGCCGTTATTGCAATCTAAAGGAGAAAAATAGAAAAACATCCAAGTGGCCAATGGTCTATATTTCAACAACTAACTAAAGACAAGTGCCCACAGATGAGTAGAAGGGTGTCCCAATTATGTTTGAAGGAATGCCTCAGCCTTCAGGGGATGGGTTGCCTGTGCTGCAGCCTAATCCAGAATCAATATCATTATAAAGTTATATCTGAGAGGGAAGTAGACTGCTAATCCTAAACACTTTCATCTTTCTAGAACACTTTTGGTTCTTATGGCCCAGTCCTGTTGAAATCCTGCACCAGTAGAATGTGTGCACTGCAACAAAAGCACCATAATGTGCTTAGTGAAAGTAATAGACCCAGGCGCTCTGGGTGGAGGGCCAGAGCATTCCTGCTGACGCTGGTGGTCATTGAAAGGCCTGCCATAGCAGGCAAATCCAGCACAGAGGAGAGGGAGAGGGGGCTGAATGGGGTGGTGGAGGGTGGAATGGGGCAGTGACTGGGTGGGTGTGGGTAGATTGGGCTCAGGAGGGGGCAAGATTGGCAGCACTGGCATGCACCGTATTCAAACCCCCTTCCTGGTCCTGAGCCGCATCCACAGATCAATACAGATGCATGCCAGCAATATTGCCGGCGCAGGTCTGAGTTGACCCATTCTGAGCAACCACAGAGCATACCTCCAGCAACCAAAAATCACCCATGGGATAAAGCAGAAGCTACGCCATTGCCACTGCATACTTGTTGAGGGATTTAGATAGGATTGGGCTGTTAGTCTTACAGAGGTAAAAATGGATAGAACCGAATGTAGAACAATGCTCCAGGGAAAGCTTCGTAGGGTCAATTTATTCTGAAATAATTACGATTGCTTAGCAACAGGTAGAATTGCTCTTTTAAAAATGGTTCAATAAAAATCCAGGTCATTTAGTGTGTAAGCATCTAGTCATCCCAAGTTGTTAACCACAACGAATTTCATGAGATGGATCTAAACCATTTGATGGCACTTTTGCCTTGCTTTTGCATCAAAATGAACATTTATATATTCAGGCCTGCATGTATGTGAAAAGCATAGCAAACCGCAACGTGATGCAAACATGCAGCAAACCCACAGCTGTTAAGTTTATTTACCTCAAACTTTGAGCTTCTAGCAAAGGTTTTGTCAGAATTTAAGAAGTTAGTACAAGAATAGTTAGTTACCTATCAAAGCAATTCAGAAATAGAGCACTGATATAAAGCGCTCCTTTTATCTTTTAAAAACAACACTTCATTACATTAAATTCTTTTCTCTAAAATTATGAGGGGGAAAATATCTATGCTTTGACCAATTCTGTATGAAGTAAACTAGGCTAACAGGGTCTCATAGGGGCCTAATTCAAGAGTAGCTGTTGCTCCTACCACAAATTTAGATTTCAAAAGTGGGATACCTCATACAACACATGTGGCCCTGGCAACGTGGTACCAAGCTGGATAGGGCTTTAAAGATAAAAGAACCAGCACCTTGAATTGGGCAAGGAAGTGCATTGGCAGTTAGTGCAGAAGTCTCAGCACAGGAGTAATGCAGCCAGACCAATGGACTACCAAAAGACCTGGACTGTTACATTCTGAACCAACTGACATTTCCAAATCATTTTCAAGGGCAGGCACATATATGTATACACATTACAATAAATTCTTTGGGAAGCGACTAGCACATGGAGGACTGTAGCCAGATCTGCTTTGGCAAACGTGCTCCTGGTCACAGCTGACACCTGGTTTTCTAGAGTCAACGTCAGGTTCAGAAGCACTCCCAAGCTGTAAAACTTCAAGGAAAGTGAAATCCCATCCAGAACAGATTGTACTCCTACTGTAGTCCTACTGTATGGACCAACAACACCTCTGTCTTGCTTGGATTAAGTTTCAGTTTATTAGCCCATATCCTGTCCATGCCCACAGTGAGGCACCAGTTCGCAACCTCAAAACCCTCACTAGTTACTGACAGAAAGAAGAAAGCATCTGAGTTCCATTCGCATTAATGACACCACAGTCCAATATCCCAGAGAACCTTGGCCAGTAGTTTCATATAAATGTTCAACAATATGGGGATAACATAGAAACTTATGGAACTTAAGGCCACACCTGGAGTATTGTGTCCCGTTCTGGTCACCACATCTCAAAAAGGACATAGTGGAAATGGAAAAGGTGCAGAAGAGAGCAACTAAGATGATTACTGGGCTGGGGCACCTTCCATATGAGGAAAGGCTATGGTGTTTGGGCCTCTTCAGCCTAGAAAAGAGGTGCCTGAGGGGGGACATGATTGAGACGTACAAAATTATGCAGGGGATGGATAGAGTGGACAGAGAGATGCTTTTTACCCTGTCACATAACACCAGAACCAGGGGACAGTCATTAAAATTGAGTGTTGGGAGAGTTAGGACAGACAAAAGAAAATATTTCTTTACTCAGCGTGTGGTTGGTCTGTGGAACTCCTTGCTACAGCATGTGGCTCCCAAACAGGGGGAGAAGTGCCTTAAGGCCATCCTGCAGGTCTCTCAGAAAGATGTCCGCCCCCTGCTCAGACAAGTGCTCCCATCTCCTATATAGAGAGCAGGCATCAAGCAATGGCTGGGTGCACAATGACCCATCCACCGGTCTGTGCCACAAACTGGCCAATCTCTTTGGCAACCTTCCTCCTCATTCTCTCCACCTTAGCACAGCGGCTGGCATGACGCCACACCCACTGCTGTAGGAAGTCCAACCAGACCACTGTGATGCCGGGCAGCCTACCCTGAAGGGTGGCGAGCTCATTGCCTGGCCTGAGCGGCAGCCCGGACATCCCTCACAGATCATTTTCACGCAGGTGGATCACCAATACGTCAGGTGACACGTTCTCCTTGGATGCCTCATAATCCAAAATGCAGCTCAGCTGTGAGCGACCTTGTTAGCCCCTTGATAAGTCCAAATTAGGCTCAGGTGAGCCATCTCTTCAGTCCATGTCCATTCAAAGTCCCATCAAGGTCAAATGAAACTCAGGTGTCCATCCGAGTCTCCATTGGCCTTGATTGATTACAGCTGTGGAGCCAGCCCTGCCCTTCCCAGAGCAGTCAAACAGCTGTCAAAACATGGAATCGCAGTCAACACCATATCGTTCACCTGATGATCTTCTGATCTTCCATTACACTGCTGTAATTGAGTGATTGGGAAAATGGTTGTTTGAAGGTGCATGCCTTGCTGAAGCCTGGAATATGGCCAAGAAATATGTGCAGGACCAAGAAAGATGAATTTTTGCTACAGATCTGGTTCATTAATTTTTATACAATTGGGGGGGGGGGATCAGACTTTGGAAAAGAAATCACCATGCTATTTTTGGAAAAGCAGAAGCAAGACCTGAACATAACAACACTAATGAGCAGATTCTGCAGGTCAAGATTTTATTTTACAAACTGACTGTGAGTGAAATCTTGGAAAGGTGCCCAATCCCCAGTTTCTTCTTACTTTTCAATGCTTTATTGCACCAGGTAAGAGAAAAACTGCTTTCACTCAACAATTAGAAGTCAGGCATATGGTTCTTGAATAGTCCCTAAACAGTGGAATTTTACTGTCCCTTCAACAAATCCAACTAGATGGCATTTGCCAACCTGAGTTCTAATTGATCAACATACATGACATAGGAAGGAATTTTCCCCTTTGTCATACAGATTGTTTTTGCAGTAAGTGCCTTCATTTATTTCAGTTCTTTTCCATTTCCCAAACGTTCTGATTGTAGGTGCTGGTTGTATTATGGGCTGGTCATTTTGGACATGATAGTAAGCTAGATTGACTTTTAGTTCCATTTGATTTCTTTTCAGATTCTCACACATGCTCTGAAAATTACTTTATTCATCATTTAGGCCTGATATCACAATCGTTTCATTGTCTTTGTGTTTCCCTGGTTCACAAGGCTTCTCCAGCTTCAAACATCAACAGCTCCCCAAACTCCAGCTGGCTTGGGAGAGTATACTGTCCCACTTACCTGGTCCTCCTTGATTTATACAAGTCTCTGTGAATGATGTGAAAGAGGACCAATAATGCACTTCACATATGACTTATCCATTCTTAGTTTACACCAAAACAAAGACTGAAATGGTACTGAAATCGTAAATGTCCCTCAACTGAATTCAAAGTAGATTCCAGCAGATTCAAAGCAGCATTGAAGTAATTTACATTTGAGCACAAGTGGGCATATATGAAAATATTCCATATAAATTTTACTTATCTATTTTTAAAAAATTAAATTGAAACCAGTTAGCTAGAAACAAAAACTAGCTGTTCTGCCCCAGCAGGTCAGAATCTACAAGCCAATTGCACTGGACAAGTGACTGAAAGGCAAATGATAAATACAGTCCATTCAATGAGCAGAAAGATCCAAGAAGTCAGGCACTAAACTAAGCAGAATCAAGAAAGCAAGATCTGTCAGAGCCCTAAGGACTGACAACTAGTGATGGCTCCTAGGTTGTAAGCAACATATTCTACAGGTACAGTAGAATACTCAACTTATTCTAATTCCAAAGTAAAATTGAGTCTTTATTCTGCAAACCCAAAGTGGGGTGCAGTCATTACTGTCACATTCTCCACAGCTGGGGGAACCCTGCAGAGGCTTCGGTGGGGTTCCCTACACCCCCTGGCTGAGAGGCTGTCTTCTACGAGGGTCGCCCAGAAAGTAATGCACCACATTTTTTTTCTTCAACAATTATTTATTGAACACAATGAAACTTACACACAAGAAAGAATGATATTTCTTCTACACTCCCTATTTTTCCACGTAAGAACTGGACGGAGATTACGTGGAAAAATAGGGAGTGTAGAAGAAACATCATTCTTTCTTGTGTGTAAGTTTCATTGTGTTCAATAAATAATTGTTGAAGAAAAAAAATGGCCTTCCTCCAGCGAGACACAAGGGCATGTATGCCCTGTCGGTACCACTCCTTGTTCTGGTCACAGAGCCATTTCTGCACTGTGCGAATCACCTCTTTGTCATCCTCAAAATGTCTTCCGCAAATGGCATCCTTTAATGGCCCAAACAAGTGGAAGTCTGAGGGAGCTAGGTCAGGGCTGTAGGGTGGATGGGGTAACACAGTCCAACCCAGTTTAGTGATGTGTTCCAAAATCCTCAAACTTGTGTGAGGCTGAGCGTTATCATGTTGAATCAAACATTCACCTGGGTTGTTATGGCGCCGAAGTCGCTGGAAGCGCTTCTTGAGTTTGGTTAATGTCTTCACATAAGCTTCAGAATTAATGGTGCTGCCTCTTGGCATCACATCAATGACGCCCTCACAGTCCCAAAACACAGTGATCATGACCTTACCGGCGGAAGCAGTTGCTTTGAATTTTTTCTTCTGTGGAGATTGAGGATGACGCCATTCCATCAACTGTCGTTTTGTTTCGGGCTCAAAATGGTGAACCCAGGTTTCATCACCTGTCACAATCCTGGACAAGAACGCTTCCCCCTCATCTTCAAAACGTTTCAGCAACTCAGAAGAAATGTTTTTTCTGAGAGATTTGTGGTCCACCGTAAGACAGTGCGGAACCCATCGTGCACACACTTTTGAGTAATCAAGAGCACGGGTGATTGCATCCACACTTCCTTTGCTGATTGACAGCTTCGGCGCCAACTGCCTAGTCATTATGCGTCAGTCCTCGCGAATGAGCACATCAGCAAGCTGCGTCTTGTCAGGTGTGACAGCCGTGGATGGCCGCCCCGAACGCTGCAAATCTTGGAGCTCTGCCAAACCGCCTTCTAATGGCCTCACCCTCTGTGCCCAGCGACTAACCATACTTCTGTCGACTGCAGATTCTCCATAAACTGTACACAAATGTTTGTGAATGTTCCCAACAGTTTCTTTCTCCGCAGTGAGAAATTCAATGACGACACGCTGCTTGTAACGTACATCACTTACAGACGCCATTTCGAAACACTGCTGCAGCTACGCTATCTGTCTGAAGAAACCAAAAATTTGTGTGCACACTCCTGAAAATTCAAATAATGTATATCTAAAGTTTCGCATTCGTACCATTACTGTAGGCTGAGAAAAAAAATGTGGTGCATTACTTTCTGGGCGACCCTCATATGTTGAGTCGTAACTGGCCCCCTGCTGATGGAGATGCATGACCACAGGATTCCATGCATTCCCTAATGCCCCTCCTTAAGTGTGCAAAACCGCATTCAACAGCTAGCAATGATGGCTGTTCTGTGGAAAAAAAATGGTTTTATCATATGCGTTAGTGTGGGTTGATGATTTTGTTTAACTACTCTTAGCCAGGGCCAGCCTTGCCATCAAGTAACATAAAATGGTTGTGTGGAGCAGTACCCTTGGAGAGGCAATGATTGGATAAGACCCCCATCCATTGATCCACCCACCTCTCCAGCTCCACTGGGCACTCCAAGCCTCTTTCAACTTCCTGGGAACAAGTCAGAAAAGGATTGCAGCAGTGGCAATCCTTTGTAGCGGGGGGGGAGGGCGACTAGTCACAGCTCCAGAACACTTCCCCTTGCAAAGCACCAAGTAGGCATTTTAATGAAGAAAAGTAGTGTGCTGCACACTTCTGTTTGCAATGAGCAGGAGCATAAAATACACACCAAGCTTTTTATAAGTAAATGGAAGGGGGGATAGGGTGCACCTGCTCATTCACCTGTTCACCGTTCCTCTTCATCGTTGAGGGGGTGTGCATGCACACATGTGCAGAGGCAGCATTTGGTTGGACTCAGGTGGTGCAGGGATATATGCACTCCCCCTGCTCTTAGCACCAGTGGAGCATTTGGTTTAAGACATATGCCTCCCTCCTTCAGTTCTCCCTCTGAACTAAAGGAGGGGGAAATTTCCAGATTATTATGCAAATCTAAACTGCTTTCTATTGTATGCCTGTGAATACAATACAGAATAACATCAGTTTGTAAACTAAAAAGAAAATCAAGTTTTAAATAGTTAAACATGATATATTTTACAAAAATCGATTACAGCTGGTTCATATCGTATGAAATACCTTTCATGAATTAATATAGTGAAGAAAGTGAGTCTCTGAAGGCCCTGTTCCTAGCATCAAGAACTTAAGTGCACTTTGTCTTCCTTTGTAATTATTTCTGAGATGTAAGTGCTCTGTATCCCTATGATAGCCATAGGGAAAACAAGATGAAAATGACCTTTAAACAAACAACTCTTGTGTAGTTTTCCTAGCAGTCTTCAATAATGCATCTCCTTTTTGAATAAGCATTTAAAGATTCTTTCCCGTACTTGATTGAAAAAGGTCAATAACATGTTTTCTGAGAGTATTTTAAGAGATTTTTTGACAACTTCTAAATGTATGTGCAATACATAATATGAAGCAGTGAAAAAAAAGGCATTTGGGATAACTCAGAATGAATTAAACTGAAAGAGAGTGAGTGAATGAGAGAATTTTTCACTAGGAATAATAAAATTATTTAACAAGGGTGACCAACCAAAAGCATCTCCTGTCAAGAATATATATTGTCTGGGCTGAAAATTCGTATTATAAGTTTGTATTATATACAAAATAACTCATTTTGTGCAATCTTGCATTTAAGCCCAGTGCTTCCATGATCATTGACCAATGATGTATGGATAACATATGGTTCCACATTACAAAAGTATTGCAATCTCAGTTCAGAACACATTTCTTTTTAGGCAAATTCTAGAGACTTTTTTGTTTGTTTCTAAAAAGCTTATCTCTGACTATTCACTTTCAGAAATTGTATCAAATGTTTCAGGTGGTGGCTGAAATGCCATAGTTCATGATAAAGGGCTTGGCTTCTCATTTCAGTTGCAATAGATAGAGCTCCACAAATGTATGGGGCCGTATGGTATAATAGCTAAATTTGTGGGAGGTACAGGTTCACATCCCATACCATCCCTGAAAGCTTACTAGACAGTTTATAAAAGTATCCCTCAGCCAAATAGGGTGATTCTGAGACATTTTGGAGGAAGGATCCAGGTGCGGCTAGTTTGGAGGCTAGTTAGGAAGAAGTTGAAAGGGAAGGTAAAGAGGATCCAATCTCTCCAGAATGCATGGAAGCTGTTTAAAACAACAGTAATAGAAGCCCAGCAGAAGTGTATACTGCAGCGGAAAAAGGGTTCGACTTAGAGAGGCTGTAAAGGGCAAGGAAGCTTCCTTCCGTAAATGGAAGACTTGCCCTAATGAGAAGAATAAAAAGGAACATAAACAGTGGAAAAAGAAATGTAAGAAGGTGATACGGGAGGCCAAGAGAGACTATGAGGAACACAAGGCCAGCAACATTAAGGGGAATAATAAAAGCTTCTTCAAGTATGTTAGAAGCAGGAAACCCGTCAGAGAAGCAGTTGGCCCTCTGGATGGTGAGGGAGAGAAAGGGGAAATAAAAGGAGACTTAGAGATGGCAGAGAAATTAAATGAGTTCTTTGCATCTGTCTTCACGGCAGAAGACCTCAGGCAAATACCCCTGCCCGAACAGCCCCCCTTGACCAAGGAATTAAGTCAGATAGAGGTTAAGAGAAAAGATGTTTCAGACCTCATTGATAAATTAAAGATCAATAAGTCACCAGGCCCTGATGGCATCTGCCCAAGAGTTATTAAGGAATTGAAGAATGAAGTTGCAGATCTCTTGACTAAAATATGCAGCTTGTCCCTTGAAATGGCCATGGTGCCAGAAGATTGGAGGATAGCTAATGTCACACCAATCTTTAAAAAGGGAAGGAGAGGGGAGCTGGGTAATTATAGGCTACTCAGCCTAATGTCTGTTTCAGGTAAGATGGTGGAATGCCTCATCAAAGAAAAAATCTTAAAACACATAGATGAACAAGCCTTGCTAAGGGAGAATCAGCATCACTTCTGTAAGGGTAAGTCTTGCTTCACAAACCTTTTAGAATTCTTTGAAAAGGTCAACAGGATTGTGGATGCAGGAGAACCTGTGAACATTATATATCTGGACTTTCAGAAGGCATTTGACATGGTCCCTCACCAAAGGCTGCTTGGAAAACTCCACAGTCAGGGAATTAGAGGGCAGGTCCTCTCCTGGATTAGGAATTGGTTGAGGTCCAGGAAGCAGAGAGTGGGTGTCAATGGGTAGTTTTCACAATGGAGAGAGGTGGAAAGTGGAGTGCCCCAAGGATCTGTCCAGGGACCTGTATTTTTCAACCTGTTCATAAATGACCTGGAGGCAGAGCTAAGCAGCAAGGTGGCCAAGTTTGCAAATGACACCAAACTTTTCCGAGTGGTGAGGAACAGAAGAGACTGTGAAGAGCTCCAGAAGGATCTTTCCAAACTGGGAGACTGGGCAGCAAAATGGCAGATGCGTTTCAATGTAAGTAAGTGTAAAGTCATGCACATTGGGGCAAAGAATTAAAACTTTACATATAGGCTAATGCAGTGTTTCTCACACTTTTCGCACCGGGACCCACTTTTTAGAATGAGAATCTGTCAGGACCCACTGGAAGTGATGTCATGATTGGAAGTAACATCATCAAGCAGGAACATTTTTAACAATCCCAGGCTGCAATCCTACTGACACATACCCAGGACTAAGCCTCATTGACTATCATTGTTAAAAGCATATACAGAGTAGCCAGTTAAAAGTACCGATCTGTCACATTTCCTGAAAAGCAGTCACATACCATAGCATCAAGCCTAATATATTAAAAATAAAATATTGAAATGAATGGGGAGCCACCTGAAATTGGTTCATGACCCACCTAGTGGGTCCCGACCCACAGTTTGAGAAACACTAGGCTAATGGGTTCTGAGCTGTCTGAGACAGATCAGGAGAGAGATCTTGGGGTGGTGGTGGACAGTTTGATGAAAGTGTCGACCCAATGTGCAGCAGCAGTGAAGAGGGCTAATTCCATGCTTGGGATCATTGGGAAAGGCATTGAGCATAAGACAGCTAATATTGTAATGCCATTGTACAAATCAATGGTAAGGCCACACCTGGACTATTGCGTCCAGTTCTGGTTGCCACATCTCAAAAAAGATATAGTGGAGATGGAAAAGGTGCAAAAGAGAACAACCAAAATGATTACTGGGCTGGGGCACCTTCCCTGTGAGGAAAGGCTACAGCGTTTGGGCCTCTTCAGTCTAGAAAAGAGCTGTCTGAGGGGGAACATGATTGAGACATACAAAATCATGCAGGGGATGGACAGCGTAGATAGAGAGACTCTCTTTTCCCTCTCACATAACACCAGAACCAGGGGACATCCACAAAAGTTGGAAGAGTTAGGACAGACAGAAGAAAATATTTCTTTACCCAGTGTGTAATTAGTTTGTGGAACTCTTTGCCACAGGTAGTAATGATGGCATCTTGCCTAGATGCCTTTAAGGGGGGATTGGACAAATTTCTGGAGGAAAAGTTCATTACAGGTTACAAGTCAAGTAGGTATGTGCAAGCTCTTGGTTTTAGAGGTAGGCTGCCTCTGATTACCAGATGCAGGGGAGGGGCACCGGGACGCAGATTGTGTCTGTTGTCTTGTGTGCAACCTGGGGCATTTGGTGGGCCACTGTGAGATACAGGAAGCTGGACTAGATGGGTCTTTGGCCTGATCCAACACGGCTGTTCTTATGTTCTTATGCTCTTACGATTAACACTGATTTAGTATTCCTTAGCCAATAATGATGAAGCCCCACTTGCATGGCTAACACATACTATGAATAAATTGGACTATAAGTGGGGCAATGCTTCTTAATGGTAATGAAGTGGCATTACAGATTCAGGTTGGGGAGTTTCTATTCCCAGATGGTTACTGTCTACACTATGAGATCTCTTAATGGTGCAATCAAATATTTCATTTTTGAGGTTGAATCCCCATTAATTGCACCAATGCAATGTCTCTTTCTTAGCATACATTTAGACATGGGATGTAACATGCAGTGAAGCAGTTACATCACTTCCAACTCCATAATGAACTACTCATCTCTGGCACTTGAAAGAAAAGACTGAGCATTCATTCATTCATTCATTCATTCATTCATTCATTCATTCATTCATCATGAAGTCATTATCTATATGATAGCACTGCTGTTGCCAAAAAAAATGAACACAAAAACTAGCCTCTCATTTCTGGCAAGTTTCCACTGACTTTCAAGTTGATCAGCATGCATTGTTAGATGCATAGATTTAGGCATACAGTACATGGATTTCAATATGACTGTCTTGTAAGTATGCATGATTATAATTGCGGGTTTAGCCTCAACTGAAGTGGGAAGGCTACTTTTCCCCCCTTGTTTAAAATTGATTTCTGTAGTTCACTCTTTTCATGCCCTTGGGCTACAATCCTATACACACTTTCCTGAGAGTAAACACCACTGAACACAGTGAGACCTACTTCTGAGTATATATGCATAGGGCTGAACTGTTCTTCAAGCTGGGAATAAAAATAGGATGCATGTGTCAACAGGATCCATATGTTTCCAAAGGGCCTCACATAAAAATGTTTACACTGAAACACATGGTGTGTTTTTATTGTGCCAGACCTCTTTCTTGCCTCTAGCATTTTCTTCTGTGACTAAAGAAAGTGTCATGCTAATAAGCTGTCATCCAGTTGTTGAAATTGGGCTAAACGAACCTAACCGACCAACCCTTCTCCTTGCATATGGCTTTTTTTGGTTCTGTGGCCTGGCCTAATCCCCCAATCGTACAGCCAGATCATGGAGGACAGACATTTACATTTCATACCTGTAGGACATTGATTGACAGCTGAATGCTGCTGGATTGTTGGTTTCTTTACTGTTCACAAAGGGCAAAAAACAAATTCACTTAACTATGAGGCTTGTTGAGTTTACAAGAATTTCTGACTTCGCCAGTTATGCCTTGAAGCTGCCTGCTCTTCAGCTATTTGGTTTGCAAAATTTGCAAGTACCCCTTTCAACCTCTCTTCAGCAAAGAGACTTTGAAGCCCGTGAACCAGCCTGTGAATGTGCAGCTATCTGCGCAGGCAGGTGCAACAGAGCATCTATCTTTAAATAAGCACCTGAAGGCTTAAGAACCCTTTTCCACCCAACACACTCAGCTGAAATATCCTTTGCTCAAAAGCCCATGTCTTTGTTAGATAAGATCCATTTTTTCTTCCCAAATAAATAACTAAGCACTGTCTCTGCAAACTAGGACCAACTCCGAGCCTTTTTCAGAGCTTTTCCACATTGCCTGCCAGTTCTTATCCCATCCTCAAGTACACACTTGTGAATATGAATACTGAAGCAAAGTTGGGCTTAACCATTTAAAAGAAAAGTAGCCTTTGGACTGATAGTTCCCTTTTTTGTGTTGGAGGAAAGGGTTATGTTATGTTTTGTTCAGTTTGCTACTAACCTACTCATAGAAAGAACAAGCCAGCCTATTGCTAAAGCACTCTTGTTGCTGAAAACATTTTATTTATATTGGTATGCAGAGGATTCATTGTTTCAGTCTGTGTTCTCATCCTTTTTGATCTACCCACATTGCCTGGGTGGCACTGCTTGATATTGCTCTACCTATATTGTTATTGACAGACAAGATTAACTGCTTCACCTTATTCTCTCCTACAATCGTTTTTCCAGCAAAAATCTGACCCTCCAATCGTCTACAGCTATCAAAACACCCTGCCAATACAGCAGAGACAGTTTTATGGAGAACTGGTTTTCTACCCGATGATATTCTGATGACTCCCCCCAATAGTTTCATGTAGCTGTTCAATAACATGGGGACAAAATGGAACCCAGAAGGACCCCAAATGTACCAGCCAAGGCATTGAGCCGGATTCCCCAAGTACCACCTTTTGCAACCTACTCTCAAGGAACGCCTACAGCCACTGCAAAACAGTGGTGTGTGATATTCTATGTATCTCCTGTGTATATACTGTATATCAGACATTTTCAATCAGTGCACCATGGCACATGGCACATGAGGCAGGTGTGCCTCAGGAGGAATGGGGAATGTCATGTATTAATAGGGCCACTGGGGGATGTGATCCCCTGTCCAGAAGCATGGTGTGCCTTGTCAATTGTCACAAAACTGATGGTATGCCTTGACAATTTTAGTGCCTTGTCAGTGCGCCATGAGATTAAAAAAAAGGTTGAAAATTGCTGCTGTATACTGTTAGAGGGATGGCAACTCGGGGGGGGGGGAGCCTTTTTTGTAATGGTGCCACAATTATGAAATTCCCTTCCAGGAGAAATAAGAACTACTCATGGCTTTTTGCAAGGGCTCAAAACATACTTGTTTTGTTTGACTTTTGGCTGATGGGTGGATGCTTGCCCTCTGTGTCTCTGGAATAGTGATATGCTTCCCTGGACTAATTTGTTCCCCCAATGGCTCAACAACATGGGTTGGATTTTGCTTCATTTTAATTAGTGTTTAATGTTAAAATTACTGCTTTAGGGCTCAATCCTGAACCCTCCCAGTGCCAGCACTGAGCCCTAGCGCTGGCGCTGAGTGCCATGAACGTGTCATAAAGCACTTTTATAGCAGCGGGAGAATAGAGAGTGCCTGTACTGGGCCCTGCACCAGTCAGGTGCTGGGCCCAGCACTGGCAGGAGGAGACACGCAGCCACCGGAAGTAACTGCTGAACAGAGGAGCAGCCTCTGGTATGGGGGAAGGTGGTATGAGGGCAGGGCAGGGGAGGAACTCGGTGGGAGGGGGTGGGACTGGCGAAGCTCTGCTCCGCCATATCCTGAATTTTATGTCAGGCTGAAAAGCGCAACACAGAGTATCTCAAGTCTGTGCCTGCAAAATAGCTGGCACAGACTTGAGAAGCCCCATTGCAGGACTTGCGGCTTTCCCTGGGGAAAGGGGACAAAAGTCCTCTTCCCCAAGGAGACTTCTGGCAGGTTCCTGACGCTGCTGGATATAGTGGTAGCTGCTTTGGCATAGGATTTGGCTGCACATGCTCTGTTCTGATTTTTTTTAACACTGTTGTGATACACTGTACTTTTATTATGGTGCTCTGTAAGCCACCTTGGGCATTTGTTTTGGCATGGGCAAGGCAAGATATAAATTTTTCAAATGAATGAAACTATCTTTCTACTTGCCATTCAGTACAGTCTACAACTTTAAAATACCAAACTGTCTTTCAATTGCATTGAAAAATACCTCCTTGGAACACCTGGAAGATTACTATTGCTATATACTAGGCCAGCGGTTCCCAAAGTGGTAGGTTGTGACCCACCACAGGAACCAGAAGTGAGTCATTCCCAGAGGGTCCTGGAGACTTGCAGCCTCCTCTGTTAGCCTCCCCACTGCAGCAGTGAGCTCTAATCAGCAAACTCATTCCAGTTTGTGAGTGGGGTGGAGACCTGACCCAGGAGGGAGCAAGATCGAGGCCAGGAAGGAGATGGTATCAGTAGCAATGGAGCCACCGATATCCTATCCCCCTTCCTGGTCTCAATCCACTATCCAGGGTCCACTCAGATTTGTGTCAGCAAAGCAAATCCAAGTAGACTTAGTGGAGGAAACCTCCAGGACTGCCCCCACCCAAAAGGATGTGGCAAGCAGTCCAGTGGTACAGCTACATCCAGTGGTACAGCAAGCAGGGGGGACTGAGGTAGAATTGAGCTGCTCACCAGAAAATTTTCTTTTTCAATATTTTCTTGCTTAAATCTCAACTATGATGACAGAACAATGGAAAAATAGATGTTCATTGGGCTTCTCTAGCTTGGATGTTCCTGAAAGAAATGCATCTCTTTCATCTACAAATGTTATATTAGATTACTCTAATGCTGGTTTTGTAATATTTGCCTCCTGTTTCTAACAAATAATGTTTTGCTAAAAGATAAGCATACTGCTTAGCATTAGTGCTGACACTTGCAGAGATGGAAATTTATTCCTTCATCTGATATATCTAAATGTATTATAGGAGCATGGCTTAGAAGGTTAGGCCATTTTTCATTCTGCCCAAGAGATGAAATTTAAGATGTTAATAGTTTGGAAAACATCATTTGAAGAACATACGCCTTTAATCACTTCTGGATTTGGCTTGAACATATGGAATTTTAAATGAAAAGCTTGTCTGTTTTCTTTTGGCAGATCTTATTTTCAGCTTAGCTCCCCCACCCCAACATAAGTCATACAGGAAATCTGATTTGCACTTAAGTCCTGGATTCTCTGATTTATTTATGCTGTTCTCCAAATTTGTAGATGTGTGTCATCAATACTCATCTTCCTTAACTGTCATAGCCCTTCTAGAAAATGTCTTATGGCTAAAATGTTAGCACTGTACTTCTTGTGGGAGCCATTAGAGTTGCACAGCAGAGGCCTCTACACTGGAAAAGAGAAAGACTTGGGAATTTGAAAGCATGGTTATTACAGATGATGGAAGTGATCTGATATCAGATGTCAAAGATATTTATAATGTTAATTGAAATATTGCTGGTACAGAGTAGTTATACAATCTGATATCTTCCCAGGGAAGTGACTATTTGAAGTAATGACATTTCTGCTTGAAAATTTGCATCACTTTAGTTCAGCTGGAGGGGGCTGTTGCATAAAGGTCAACAACAAATGAACCACACACCTTTGAAATTCTTGCCTTCTGCTGTAAGCATGAACTATTTATTATTATTCATTATAATTTGTTCTTAAATATGTTATGATCTGCTTTGGGACACGTAGTGTTTGAGAAGGTGTGATACTACTACTACTACTACTTATATACTGCTTTTCAACAAAAGTAGTTCACACAGCATTTTATACAGTACAATAAATCAATAAATGTTTTCCTGTTCTGAAAGGGCTCACACTCTTTAAAAAAAATTACAGAACAGCCACTGTAAAATATACCATGCTGGAGTGAAGAGGGACAGTTGCTTGCCCACTACTAAATATAAGTCATCACTTTAATAAATATTTACATGTAATATAAATGTATTAAACAAATATTCACATTTATATCCTGCCCTTCCTTCAAGGAGTACAGGGCTGCATATAGAGTTCTCCTCCTTTCTGTCATTTTACTCTCACACAACAACCTTGTGAGACCAACTAGGCTGAGAGAGAGTGATTGGCCCAAGGTCACCCAGAGAGTTTCATGAGAGTGAGGTTCTCGCCAATCCTAGCCCAGTACTCTAACCACTACGCACCACTATATACCACACTGGCTCCATAGACAAATACAGCATCACATTTCTTTCCTGTTTTAATCTTTCATTAGTGATGCAGCAGAACCTTATTCAAGCACAGCTTGAAATATGAATCTGGGTAGATTCATAATGTTCATACAGAGCAAGCATTAGTATCACAAAAGTGGTGGTAATTAATCCAAGCTGGAGAGGAAGTTAACTCTTCCTTCCATCTCTGCTCCCAATTTTCCTTGACTTCCACTAACTGCCATGCCCTTGAGGGCAGAATCACCACCCGCAATCTGAGAACAAGGCAGTCAGAAGAGGAGAGCCAGATCGATGGACAGTCACGTTCTCACCACAGATCCTGGACACTTGCACTGCATTTTTATTCTTTGTACAAATGACAGTCATAAGGGAAGGGAAGCGTGTAAGGGAAGACCACCAGCCAAATCCAGTCTTTTCCTATGGGAATAAGGGGAGGCATTAGCAGTGTGTCTCCAAGGGTGATGTATTATTTGGTTGGCCTGTTTCCCATTGTTCTTTGTGCTTCATGCAGTCATGTCATTTAGTCAGGCATCGGGAGGGTAGAGGACAGAGAGAGACCCTTGGCTACCCCAGCAAAGGTAGCAGCAACAGAAAGCAGTGGGGCGAAGTTTGGAGCAGTAGCAAAGCCAGAGGGGGGACAGAGTTGTAAGTGCCACATGGCTCTGAAACACACCATATAAGCTGCCCCTCCCCCTCACTCTTGGGGCCATTCCAAGGAGCGAAAGCAATGCAGAGGCATCTTCTGTGCATTGCTTTCACCCGCGGAAGGGTCCAAGAGCGTGGGAGAGGAGCAGCTTACATGGTAAGTTTCGGAGCCTTGCGGCACTTACAGCTCTGCCCCCCTCTGGCTCCGCTATTGGCTTGGAGACCACCAGGCCAGTGAGAAGAGCTGGATGCTTTTCCAGGTCTGAGTGATGGAGTGGTGCCATCACATGCCTTAATGTCATTGTGGGTGAAGCAGGATCTGAAACAGGCTCAGAACTGGACTCAGAAAGAACAAACTATTTTCTGAATTTGGGAAAATAGCTTGTTTTCTTTGAACCTGAATCTGGCTGTGGGGTATATTCTCCCATCATTAGCTTTTAAATACATGTGTAACCCAGATTCTATGAGGTGTGTCATTGCTGAGTGGTATGGGTTAAAAATGTGGAATTAAAATATGTCTGGAACCCCCTATCACAAGTCCTTTGCATTCCTTCACACCCTGTAGACAAAAAGCGTATAACTCACTTAGACTGGAATGGCCTTATAAGGCTTAATTCATTCTAACATGCTCTTATAATTAGTTCACATAATAGTAATATACATCAGCATGTACTCACACCTTTAAGTCATAATAACTGGTTCATCCATCAGGGAAAAAGGTGATCCAAATAAGATTTCTCTAGTACATCTTCAGTGAAGGAAATGAATCCAAAATGAGCTGGGGGGAAAAGAAACTTTCACAGTAGTAATGGTTTAATCTGCAGAGGATAATATGAATATGGCTTAGATCCAGAGAATTGTGAATGGTGTGCCACTTGCAAAATGGGGATTTCCTACCCCTCCTCTGGCCTTCAGTCCTGGCTATAAGACATTTGGTGGTACTCATACAAGCAACTCAAAGCAGACAAACAGAGAAGACTGGGTTCATAACTAAGTATTTTGATGGTGACTAAGACATTACGCAAAACTATTAGATATAAAAGAACAGCAGATTCAACAGCGCCTAAGTGAAGCTTAACTGCAGCTACACATAAATACATTCTAGACCACTAGCCCCTCTCCCTCCATCCCACAAGCTAGTCCTGAGGGTTGGAGGACCTCCAGGAAAAGTGTGGACTATGGCATCGGAGGCTGCCAATAGATGATCAGGAGAAATGCTGCCCTTCCCTTCCATGAGCGGAAGTGCCATTTTGCTCACACAAACAGTTCCAGTCCCAACTTTTAATTGTCTGGATGTAACCTAGAGGTGTCTGATCCCAAACTTGTTTTGGCCCATTTGTAGCAAACTGTCATTATGGGAACAGACACCTCTAGGTTACATCCATGCAGTTAAATAGCCCCCAATTAGTCTTCAGCTTTTCCTGAAGACTATTCTCAGACTATTCCTGAGAATAACAGGACAGATAAAAATGGTTCCAGTTCTCTGGAGACTGTGCCAACTTCCTTGACAAATTTCTCTCCCCGCACTCAGTCTGAAAGTACCCTTCAGTTTCCAGGGTTGAAACTGCCTCATATACCTTATTGTCTGGACACATTGAAACCCTCGCATAAAGACAATATAATTTTTTTCCTAGAAATGTGGCACAAAGCACAGAGGAGTAAATTAAAGGCCCCAAAACTCAGTTGATTCTCTCCAAATGAGTCTCTTCTTCCTGGCAAGAGGCAACAGCAAGTAACAAAAGAGAGATACTGTTTTGTCTGTTTTCAGCTTTGCTTGTCTGGGAAAGGGAGTGGCATGAGCTCTCAGTCAGTGGTGCTGACTAGATGTCCTTTTAGCTACATTGTCTGTTTAGGATTAGCCTTTGAGCAGTTCAGAATACTCAGAATTAACTACCCTGCATGGCAGAGAGCAGTGGTGTCATTATGGGGGGGGGGGTGGCAGTACAGTAAGTATTGCAAGTGCCGCAATGCACCATGAAAGTGGCCCCTCCCACTCAGTTGTCGGAGCCATTCCAGGCATGACGGCCATGCACAGGCGTGCCTGAGTGTTGCCCTCCCTGCCCGGAATGGCTCTGACAGTGAGTGGGAGGGGCTGCGTACACAGCACACTGCAGCACCTGCAGTCCTTACCACACCACCACCCTGTAGCTACACCACTGCACAAGGAGCATGGGTGCTCATGTCTCTCCTCTTCTGGCGCAACAGTTTGTCAGAGCCACCCTTCAATGCACACTTTAAACTGTGCCTTGAAGGGTATTTAGGCAGTTGTAAGGTGGAATGCCAGAAGAGGGCACAATTCCATGATTCTCTCCCATACACATAAGCAGAGTCGTTCAGAACATCATCTGAACTGTCCCTTTCACTAGAATGCTAAGCTTTAAGCATTTTCTATCCCTTCTATTCCTCTCTGTAAAACATTACAGCGGAACACCATAAGAACATAAGAACATAAGAACATAAGAACAGCCCCACTGGATCAGGCCATAGGCCCATCTAGTCCAGCTTCCTGTATCTCACAGCGGCCCACCAAATGCCCCAGGGAGCACACCAGATAACAAGAGACCTCATCCTGGTGCTCTCCCCTACATCTGGCATTCTGACTTAACCCATTCCTAAAATCAGGAGGTTGCGCATACACATCATGGCTTGTACCCCATAATGGATTTTTCCTCCAGAAACTCGTCCAATCCCCTTTTAAAGGCGTCTAGGCTAGACGCCAGCACCACATCCTGTGGCAAGGAGTTCCACAGACTGACCACGCGCTGAGTAAAGAAATATTTTCTTTTGTCTGTCCTAACCCGCCCAACACTCAATTTTAGTGGATGTCCCCTGGTTCTGGTATTATGTGAGAGTGTAAAGAGCATCTCCCTATCCACTCTGTCCATCCCCTGCATAATTTTGTATGTCTCAATCATGTCCCCCCTCAAGCGTCTCTTTTCTAGGCTGAAGAGGCCCAAACGCCGTAGCCTTTCCTCATAAGGAAGGTGCCCCAGCCCCGTAATCATCTTAGTCGCTCTCTTTTGCACCTTTTCCATTTCCACTATGTCTTTTTTGAGATGCGGCGACCAGAACTGGACACAATACTCCAGGTGTGGCCTTACCATAGATTTGTACAACGGCATTATAATACTAACCGTTTTGTTCTCAATACCCTTCCTAATGATCCCAAGCATAGAATTGGCCTTCTTCACTGCTGCCGCACATTGGGTCGACACTTTCATCGACCTGTCCACCACCACCCCAAGATCTCTCTCCTGATCTGTCACAGACAGCTCAGAACCCATCAGCCTATATCTAAAGTTTTGATTTTTTGCCCCAATGTGCATGACTTTACACTTACTGACATTGAAGCGCATCTGCCATTTTGCTGCCCATTCTGCCAGTCTGGAGAGATCCTTCTGGAGCTCCTCACAATCACTTCTGGTCTTTACCACTCGGAAAAGTTTTGTGTCGTCTACAAACTTAGCCACTTCACTGCTCAACCCTGTCTCCAGGTCATTTATGAAGAGGTTGAAAAGCACCGGTCCCAGGACAGATCCTTGGGGCACACCGCTTTTCACCTCTCTCCATTGTGAAAATTGCCCATTGACACCCACTCTCTGCTTCCTGGCCTCCAACCAGTTCTCAATCCAGGAGAGGACCTGTCCTCTAATTCCCTGACTGTGGAGTTTTTTCAGTAGCCTTTGGTGAGGGACCGTGTCAAACGCCTTCTGAAAGTCCAGTTATATAATGTCCACGGGTTCTCCCGCATCCACATGCCTGTTGACCTTTTCAAAGAATTCTATAAGGTTCGTGAGGCAAGACTTACCCTTACAGAAGCCATGCTGACTCTCCCTCAGCAAGGCCTGTTCATCTATGTGTTTTGAGATCCTATCTTTGATGAGGCTTTCCACCATCTTACCCGGTATGGATGTTAGGCTGACCGGCCTATAGTTTCCCGGGTCCCCCCTCCTTCCCTTTTTAAAAATAGGCATGACATTTGCTATCCTCCAATCTTCTGGTACCGTGGCCGTTTTGAGGGACAAGTTGCATACCTTAGTCAAGAGATCTGCAACTTCATTCTTCAATTCCTTAATAACCCTTGGGTGTATGCCATCAGGGCCCGGTGACTTATTGATCTTTAATTTATCAATGAGGTCTGAAACATCTTCTCTTTTAACCTCTATCTGACTTAACTCCTCGGTTAGGAGGGGCCGTTCGGGCAGCGGTATCTGCCCGAGGTCTTCTGCCGTGAAGACAGATGCAAAGAACTCATTTAATTTCTCTGCCATCTCTAAGTCTCCTTTTATCTCCCCTTTCCCTCCCTCACCATCCAGAGGGCCAACCGCTTCTCTGGCGGGTTTCCTGCTTCTAACATATTTGAAGAAGCTTTTATTATTCCCCTTAATGTTGCTGGCCATGCGTTCCTCATAGTCTCGCTTGGCCTCCCCTATCACCTTCTTACATTTCTTTTGCCACAGTTTATGTTCCTTTTTATTCTCTTCATCAGGGCAAGACTTCCATTTACGGAAGGAAGCTTCCTTGCCCTTCACAGCCTCTCTAACTTGGCTGGTTAGCCATGCGGGCACTCTCCTGGATTTAGTGGAACCCTTCTTTCTTTGCAGTATACACCTCTGCTGGGCCTCTATTACTGTTGTTTTAAGCAGCCTCCATGCACTCTGGAGAGACTGGACTCTTTTTACCCTCCCTTTCAACCTCCTTCTAACCAGCCTCCTCATTTGAGGGAAGTCCGCCCGTCGGAAGTCAAGGGTTTTTGTTAGAGATTTGCCTGGTATTCTTCCCCCAACGTGCACGTCAAAACGGATCGCAGCATGATCACTGTTCCCCAATGGCTCAGTAACGTTTACATCTCTAACCAGGTCCTGCGTACCGCACAAAATTAAATCCAGAGTCACCTGTCCTCTGGTGGGCTCCGTGACTAGCTGATCTAAGCCACAGTCATTTAGCACGTCAAGAAATCCGGTTTCCTTATCGTGACCAGAACACAAATTGACCCAGTCACTATGAGGATAATTGAAGTCCCCCATGATTACAACCCTGTCCTTCCTTGTCACCTCCCTGATCTGTTTCCTCATTTCAAGGTCCCCATCAGATTTCTGGTCTGGAGGACGATAGCACACCCCCAGTATTACATCGCTGCTCAAGCCTGGTAATTTAACCCACAGAGATTCTACGGTGGAGTCGGACCCACCTTCAATCTCTACTTTGCTGGATACCAGAATATGCTTAGATTAGAACACATAAGCAAAAAAAAAAAATCACTTTTAAGTTTAAAAAGTTGTCCACCCCAATTATTGCTAAATTCTTCAATGTTGAATCCATGGTTTGGTTTCTTATCTCCTTTATTAAAATACAATTGTGGTAGTTGTGATATTAGTTATTGGCTGCAAAAATATCTATAATGAAACAACTCTGCATTAAAAAAAATGCATAGGGCACAACTTTTCCTTAATTTGCAGCATTCTCTATTTAAAACAAGAAATGCTTTCACCCCACATAGACATACACACACCCCCTGGGATTTTTTTTTTTCTTTTTTCCAGGAAGGGCCAACAGTATTGTTCTAATAAAGGAACACTCAGAAATTGATTGAATAGCACTGGTGTTCAAGAGAGCAAATTAAATCAGAAATGCTTTTTCCTAGCTGTTAGTTCTTTAATTTCCTTAATCAGAGAAGCCAGTACACAGGAAGCAATTCCCAGGTCAGTTGAGTGTGGAACACAGAGTGCTTCTAAAAATGTACTCGTTGCTGAAAGCCCCCTGCAAGGGACATACAAAACGTGGCACCACAGAGATTCTCATGCCAAAGCAAGTATCAAAGGAGGGAGAAATCTCTTTTCAGTGTTTGGGTTAGGAAATTAACAAGTTGTCTAAAACTTCCTCTCAAAGCTAATTAAATTACTGTCAGATCTGAAAGTGTATTATACAGCATTCCTGATCTTACACAAGAAGAATGGGGACTCATTTATTCCTTTTTTTCTCCCCTAACATGGATCTTGCATTTACCAGTGATTTCTGCATCCTCAGAGCTGAAGGCAGCAAACATCTGGTCAGGCTGTGTGCTCATTTAGGGCCAATTTATAGAATACTCTCATAACAAGGGAACATATGTAGTTAAAGCTGCAATCCTATGCATACATATCCAAGAGTAAGGCCCATTGAATACAGTGGTTCTTCCTTCTGATACATGCATAGGAGTATACTGTAAGTCTCCTACTGATGGAAGGCTGAAGAAGGTTCCCGTCATTGAACAACTAGTTGGCTCCTTCTTTCCATGAACTAGGTGGTGGTGGGCACAGATTCTGATTCCTCTTTCTTCATTTGCCTGTGCTTTGTTGTGCCTTGTTTCATCCACAGCAAAGAAACACCCCCTGCTTTTGCCACTCAATAAGCCACTTGACTCTGGGTCTTGACAGAACTGTGAAGAATGGGGTAAAATAACTGGTCTGACTCCATCTTGCAGGCCAGAGGTCATTTTGAAGCAGTTGCAGGAAAGTAGCATTCCTGCAGGAGGCTGAGAACAGCTCCTTGCACCTGCCCAGCTGGGAGCACAATAAGCATTTCTTAAACACTCAGTGGGTCACGAGCCAATTTTAGGTGGGTCCCCATTCATTTCAATGTGTATTTTATTTTTAATACATCATATTTGATGCTACTATGGTATGTTACTGCCTTTGGGGAAATGTTACAGATCTATACTTTTAACCGGCTACCACGTATATGCTTTTAACAATGATAGTCAATGGGGCTTACTCCCTGGTGAATGCAGATAGAATTGCAGTCTTTGGGATGTTTGGGGAATTATTTTTTTTTAATAGGTCAGCAACTGCTTGGGAGGATTAGGAACGTTCTTCTTCATTTTAAATCAATTTTTAAACTTATACTGTAAACTTTTAATTTACATACTTTATTGATTTAATTGGTTTGATTTTGTTATATGTGGGAGAGGGGAGGTGTTAAACTTTTCCTGCTCTATGATGTTACTTCTGGCCATGACATCACTTCCAAGTTAATAACAACACTCCCAGTGGGTCCAGACAGATTGGCATTCTAAAAAATGGGTCCTGGTGCTAAAAAGAACCACTGCTAGCTAATACTAAGGCTTCTCTAATTACAGTGAGCTTCAACTGTGGACCTCCATTTGGGAGGAGAAGAGAGTGCGATTGCCTGGCAGTTACATCAGTCAGTGAGGTCATCTTCTAGAACAGCGGCTCCCAAACTTCTTGGAAGTTGGGAACCCTGTAAGTTTTTGCCGGAAGGGGCAAAGGCAGTGACGCAATCGCCAGGATCATATCACTGCCAAAGGGATGAAAAGGAATTTTTGAATTTACCAGGGGCAGCACCAGCCTCTTGGGGGGGGGGCACAGATGCCTCCACGAGTCTCCCTGAAGCCTCAGAATGTCTAAAAATAGCTATTGTGACCACTTCTGGTGTGTGTATGAATTGTTAGAGAACCAAGACTATGACGTGATTTTTGTTATGCCACTATTTGAATGCTCTTCTTCCTATTCCAAGTTATGGAGAAGGTGAAAATTTGCTGGCAATGAGAGTTGTGCAGGAATGAAAGCAGAATGGAGAATGAATGACGTATAAGCAGCAGTATTCTGAACAGCTCAAAGTGGGCAAAATTAGATTTGTGTAGTCTTGATAGAATTTGTGCAAATCTTACTCACAGCTGCGATACAAGGACATCTGCAAGAGGGATCTGAAGGCCTTAGGAATGGACCTCAACAAGTGGGAAACCCTGGCCTCTGAGCGGCCTGCTTGGAGGCAGGCTGTGCAGCATGGCCTTTCCCAGTTTGAAGAGACACTTGACCATCAGACTGAGGCAAAGAGGCAAAGAAGGAAGGCCCATAGCCAGGGAGACAGACCAGGGACAGACTGCACTTGCTCCCGGTGTGGAAGGGATTGTCACTCCTGGATTGGCCTTTTCAGCCACACTAGACGCTGTGCCAGAACCACCTTTCAGAGTGCGATACCATAGTCTTTCGAGACTGAAGGTTGCCAATACAATACTCAGGAAGAACCATTTAAACCTTACAGTGTTATACTTCAGTGTTATACCAGTGTGCTGTCTAGCTTAGGTGGGCAATGGATACAGAGCGTAAATAGGAATCTTCTGATGGGAAAGTAGCTGTGCAGGAATTTGCTAGAGAATGAATCAGCCATACAACAACGCTTTCTATTTTTCCTCTATAAAAGGTAATTGGAAAGTGGTACCTAATGGCTGTGATAATATATTAAATAAAAACCCCATTAGAAAGGGTTCCATTTTCTTATTTGAAGGATGCAGACTGCAGTGCTAAAAGCATTCATTCCAAAGTGGCCTCGCTGAAAATGCTCAAACAACTATTGGCAGACTTTAGATGCTTTGGGTTTGCAGACATATCTGGTTCTACTTAACAACATTATAATAGCCTTTCTAAAGTGCAAAGGTTCAATCCATAAAGAAATATTTCAGACACTTGCATGATGAAGACTATGATCACCAGCACTGTGTTGCTTTCGGCCCCTGCCCTGTATTCACAACACTGCAGAATTCTTCCCATTCCCATTTGCATATTTACTTTCAGATGCTTCTGTAGGCCGATTATATCTTTCAAATGGCTCAGTAAAATGAAAATGATGGGCGGAAAAGGATGATGATACTGTATACGTGAAATGTAGAGAATGAAGCACAAGTAGTGCTATCTGCCCTGTTGCGTGCTCCTTGTTAACACCAAGTTAGAAACCTGCTGGGAAAGGCTGCTTTGCATTTTACTCTACAGTGGCACTCTTGGGGAGAGTTTGAGCCACTCTAAGTTCTTGCGGGGGGGAGGCAGTGGGGGGAAGGCAGCGGCATGATCCCCAGAATCGCATTGCTCAGGGGGGCTGCAGGGGCTTTGGTCCACTTACCTGAGCCTCCTGCAGCCTCCTGGGGGTGTGGGGAGCCCTGCAAGACTATCTGCAGGGCTCCCCACAGCTTCATAAGTGAAAGTGGAGTGATCGTGCTCCACTTCCGCTTTAGCGGAGGTGGAGTGCAATCGCTCCGCTTTCACTTTCAAAGCCGCGGAGAGCTCTACAGAAGGTCACACAGGGCTCCCCGCACCTGGGGATCACACTGCTGCCTCCTCCCTGCCTGCAGGCTGCCCCCGCCCCTTAAGGTGAAAGTGGCCAGGGCCCACACGCTGGGGCAGCACGACGCCCCAGTTTGAAAAGCCCTGCTCTACAGAGACAGCTCCCTAATAAGGTTGGATGAAGTGGCCCTCCCTTGCCCTTCCACTGCCTCCCTTGTCTATCTCAGCCATTCTCCAGCTTCTCTTACTGCCAGAGATATTTGGGAGGAAAAAAACCCAACCTCTAGAACAGTGGCTCCCAGTCTTTAAGAGATGGTGGATCACTGAGGCAAAAATTGGAATATTGTGGACTATATGCAACTCCCCCCACCTCCATCCCCTGCACACAAAAAATAATTAAATTTGCAATAGAGTAGATTTATTAGAGATTTATTATTTATAGAGAAAATTTGCAGGTTGTACTTTTGTTGCTGGCTGCAGCTGTGAGCAGTCCATTCTCCACCCTCTCTGGTGATCTGTTGAGAAGTGTTGAGAAGTGTTGGTGAGACGATGGAAGTACTGGCTGCAGCTGTGGGTGGTCTGTTCTCTGCCCTCTCTGGTGGTCTGTGGGGAAGAGTCTCTCAAGCAAGTGCTTCCCCATGAACTACAGCATCCCCCACAGCATCGGTGAGACACTGGAATGATCAAAGGCAATTTTTTTCCCCCTAGATCTTGCAGACCATTTCTAAGGGTCTCAAGGACCAGCTGTGGTCCAGAAGGGGCTTGAAACTTGCTCATATACATGTCAATGCTCTTTCATGGTGGTGGAGCAAATGCAGCTGCATTGCTGCACCAGACACATAAGGCATATGTGACGCATACGGCTGATTTGATTCCCCATCCCCACCCCTTTTTTGAGGTAGAAGAACAAACTACACACAGTGGTACACTGAAGACTTCATGTGCTATATTGACTTATTTAATAGGGGAGCGGAAATGGTGCATACAGCCAAATAGGCTCTACCCTACGCAAATAGGCTCAGCAAAAAAGTATGATGGCCCCCTATTCGGACTTGCTGCTCTTGCTAATATGTATCATTTAGGGCAGTGATTTTCAACCTTTTTCATCTCACAGCACACTGACAAGGTGCCCAAATTGTCAAGGTACACCATCAGTTTTTGGACAATTGACAAGGCACACCACGCTGCTGGTGGCGGGCTCACTTCCCCAATGGCTCTGCTAATAAATGACCCTCCCCCAAACATCCACAGCACACCTGCAGACCTTTCACGACACATCAAGGTACCGTGGCACAGTGGTTGAAATGTGGATGAAATTAGGTTGAAAATGTGGTTGAAATTAGGATGAGGCATACCAAGTTCTATGTCACAGAACAAAAGATTGTGCTATATTCTTATGATAGTGACATTGAAACACTAGATGAGGTAGGTAGGATCAGAGCACAAACAAAACTCACCATTACAATTGTTTAAATAACTGTTTTAATTGTGGAATTCCAAGAGCCTTGGAATGAAAGGAAGACACTATTGAGCATAGTGGACCCCATACTGGAGGACAACCATGAAGTTTGAAATGGTTCAAGTAAGAATACCAATTGCACCCAAAGGGTTAAAATGCATCTTCTGAATGAGTCGAAGCTGTGGTTACAAGTAATTGTCCTTTTGCTTTCATTTCTCCACAAAGACAATAGTTTGCTTCTTCAAGGTCTTTGATACAGGCTAGCATTGTCCGCTCTCATCCCTTCCCTCTCCACAACAGAATAATATTGCGTAGAAATCATTCTTTTTTATGCTCTTTGTTCTGCAGCAATTTCTCCCTATTAGCACACAGTTCAGATTGAATTTGTTTTGGTTACTTAGAGCAGGCCTGAATTTCCACCGGTACAAATTGAATTGTAAAGAGTTCAGCTCCAAGACATCTGCCTAGGATTAATTCTCTCCTGCAGATATATAGAAAGATTTATTGATCACAGGATAGCATGGAACCACCTTTGCCATTTCCTGGTGCCTACATAGATTATTTGTTTCATTCCCTCTGTTTCATCTTCTGTCATTGCAGTTAAGTAGTCACTACAGAAAAGCCTATTCCTCAAGCCTGCAATTCAGTATTCTGATCTGCCTCATGCCAGACCATGACACTGACACTATTAGGAAGGGAAAAATAAATAAGGTCAAGAGATGCAGTATTGGGGGGGGGGGGATATTTTTCTTTCTTTTCAAGAGTGAGACAGCAAAAGAGTTTTTTGTGCCATTTTCAAGATACATTAATGAGGACGTAGGCAATGTAAGTTCCATAAACTGCCTTAACAGATATGATGCCCTGATAGGTATGCAATGGGGGTGGGGAGGCGGGATTGCTTGTTATTTCAACCCCAGGGCTGCTTTCAGAAAAAGAAAATTACAAGCTCCAATCATGGAACTCCAACAAATATGGAGTTTCACCAATACATTTCTGCAACCTGAATCTTGGATAATTTTTTTTAAATAACTGGAGAGTTTCTTTTCACAAGAGACGTGCTGGAGTTCAATCTATCCGCAAGCCTGAGGGTGCAATCCTAACCAACTTTCCAGCCCTGGCATAGTTGTGCCAGTGGGGCATGTGCTGCATCCTGCAGTTGGGGGGCAGTCATGGAGACCTCCTCAAGGTAAGACAATGTTTGTTTCCTTACCTTGGAGTTGCATTGCCCTTATGTCAGTGCTGGAAAGTTGGTTAGGATTGCAGCCTGAGTTTCACAAATCCTGCTTCTTAAGCCAAGTACATACAGAACTCATTTTACTTTCCCAGTGAGGAACATGAGGAACTTTGCACATACTCAGAAGCACTATCTTCATTAGTCATTGCAAAGGTGCATAGAAAACCAATCCTGCCTTATGTCTGCATTGGGTGGGCTGGGAGCAGGTCGCAAGCCATGAGAGTTTCCTCTCACCCAGATTCCTTCAGACCTGTTACTGTCCCAGGTTGACCTAGAATTGTCCCTTCTATACTTTTCCAGAGACATGAAGTCTTTGTTTCTTTACTACTAAAGCTCCTCTTTTGCCCATAAATTCTTCTTTGTTCATGTTGTTGATCCATCAAAGACGACTTCACATCTCATCACCGCAAAAGACATAATCTGTCATTCAGCAAACAACGAGAAGTTGTGAAATATTTATCATGTGGAGAGAGTTTCCATTTTCGGGCTTATGAGAAGGTAAAGGAAGGGCTGTGCATATAATGATGTATTTTGCAATTCAATCCCTATCTCAGACACTCGGCTCTGAGCGCAATCATGTAAGTACATGCTTTTCAGGTACATGTAATTGGAACATTAACTTGTATTTCTTTTTTTTTCAATACCATTTGATGTGGTCCAGAAATTTAAAATGTGTGATAATAATCTATGATTGCCTTTCTCTTTCCAGCCTGGCTATTAACAGATTGAACAATGCTTTGTAATCAGCACAGAATTGTTGCATTAAGATGGCAGTAGGAAGAGGATGCCTTTAAGGGGGTTGCTAGAAAATTAACATTCCACGATTAGAGAGTGAAGAATTCCTAGACTATCAATAACATATATGGTTGCATGTCCTAATTTTGCTTACACACATGCACAAACCTGAGATTATTTGTGGTGTGTGGTTAGGGGAAACCATACAATAATTGAAGCCAACAGTGTCATGTGAGAATAACTGTTATCTGCAAATTTGCTTATCTGTGAGGGGCAGAATTGCCACCTACCCCTCGTTATTGCAATTCTGTTCTCCTTAACCACTAATACTGTGCTGGTGCCATATCAAACAGGCATTGGTATTGGTCCGTGGAGAATTGTCAGACACATTTGTGTCCACTTCCAGACTTGCCCCACTATTTTGTACATCATCTTAGAGAATCTTGCTGAACCTTCACTACCCTGGTGATGATGAGAGGTCTCTGGAAGGCTACCAGAGGGCTGCTCTAGGATTGGGGAAAGCCAAGGGAAGAAGCCAAGGGACGACAATGACAGGTGAAGCAACCCCCTCCCCACTGCTAAACTCTGAGGCTTGGTCAGCAACTAATGAGGTGAGGGATAGTCAGAAATCACCATTGCCACAACCTTCAACACATCAAGGTATATCCAGCATGGAGGAGGAAACATCAGATGCTGGAGATGTAGATGAGGGTTATCACCCAGCCCCATGGACTTCAAGTTAAGATTAATGTTCATAAAGTTCATACAATGTATGGTGAAGAGAATCCCCTGGATCCTAACCCCATTTTCCCCATAGGCACAGTATTGGTATCTGCTTCTGTATCAGTATGATTCAGTATCTGCTAATTTGGCAACCACTAGCTTTTCCAGGAACCTATCCCTAGTGGAAAACAAGAACTGACTATACAGAATGTCTTAATGGGCATTAATGACTGATTTAGCAGGGACACTTCCTTGGGTGGGAGTGTTGCAGAATTCCCACTGCACAGCCATGTGTAACTTTCTCCCACTTAAAACTCAACAGGAAACCTGGGCATGAAGAACAATTCAGCTGTGGAGCAAAGTATGCCACAGCAAGTGAATAATACAGGGACAGCAGCCTTCTTGTGGTCAGATACCTGAATAAAGTATATGAATAGGCTGGAGATCAATCCTGATCCAGTTAATGCACTAATGCTGAGTGCAAGTTGTATAATAATAAAATCAAATTCAACATAGAAAGTGTTTTGCTTCTTATGCTATTAGTATGAAAGTCCCCTCCTCTCTCTCTGCTGTAAGCAACTAGGGAGAAATTTGGAGGTAGTCACGGTACAAGAGGAGAGAGTTTTACACTTTTCCTTTGTCCCATTGCTCTAATCTGAATCACACACCCCAGAATTGTTATTAGCTTTGGAGGGGAAGATATACAGGTACCTACTGTGTCTCCCACTCTGTGGCTAATAACAGCTCTGGGGGGATAACTGCACTCAGGGGGAAAGGTATGAAAGATGCCATGGCCCTGACCCAGATCATCCATTAACCTGATAGTAACCCTGAGAGATTCACAGCCCAATCCTGTCTAAAAGGCGCACTGGCAGAACACACATTCTGCCCCCCCCCCCCGGGGGGTGGTACAGCAAAGCAGCTGTAACTCGCTTTATGGCAGCACAAGTAGCCAGGGTGTGTGCGAGAAGACCAGAGCCTTTCTGCATGTGCTGGATGTCGACTGGACATCCTATAGGAAGTAAGTAACAATATTTTACTTATTCCCTAGTAAGCTGTCTGATTGCCTATAAGTCTCTTTGGATATACACCAGCCATTTTGCTGCCATATGGCCAAGGAAAGAAAGGTGGTGGGGTGGGCCACCAAGATTCTCCCCGCAGGCCTGCTCCCTGCCCCCTGACCTCCCCAATCTGCCTTGGAACACCTTGAAACCTCCCCCTCCCTGCCCCCACCACCAACTTACTAGCATCTACAAAGCCTCCTGGAGCCACTGCTATATGCACCACACCTTTCGCCATTTGCAACAGCGGTCTGACTTGTGCACTACTGTAAAAGACCTTGCACTGCTGGAATACTAAGTCAAACTAGGCATTGTATGGAATGTATAACATGATAGCACATTAGGAGGGCAGAAAGGGATGTAATGACTTTGGGAGGAAGGCTTTAGGGCTTGGTTTGCATCATGGTTCCAATTCTAAACACACACACAGAGAGAGAGAGAGAGAGAGAGAGAGAGAGAGAGAGTGCTCTTTTGGTTGGCAACCTTCAGTCTCGAAAGACTATGGTATAAGCCTACAGCACCTGGTATTCCTAGATGGTATCCCATCCAAGTACTAACCAGGCCTGATCCTGCTTAGCTTCTAAGATCAGACACGATTGGGCATGTGCAGGGTAACAGTTGCTGCCTATTGGGAAGAAACCCCTTCCTTTGGCTGAAGTGTATTTTTCCAAATAAATAGCATGGTGGAGCTAGAATAGCAAATGCAACAATGATTGTAGCAAAGTCCTAAAGTAAAGTAGTCCCCTGCCCTGATTTCATCCCAGAATTGTATTTACAAAAGAACAGCAACACAGGGTTACATTATGCATTTGTCGTAGCACATAGTTTGACCCTAAGCCCACCTTCTGATCTCGGCCTCTGTTCTTCCTCTTGTGATGAAAAACACCGAGCTGACCAATAATTCAGCTTGATCCATTTCATACAGGTCTGGATGTCCAAGTTTCAGTCTGCAGCAGGCTGAATCTCCAAAGCTGGTAAACAACTAGCCTCATCAGAAGCATCACAACTAATTATGGTTGAGTGCAAACTGTGTTGCAGCCCTCATTGCCAAGAACAATTAGCATGAGAAACAGAAATCAGAGACTTTCAAAGCTACTTCAGTGCAAACACTGTGTATCTTCCATCTTCACCTATTGAATTTTTTTTTTTTCATAGTTTTCACTCACTCTGGGGATTAAAAATCACATCTGAAGGTGGCTCATTAAGTATAATTTATCCTGTCTATGATACGCTCAGGTACAGAAAAGAAAAATGGTATGTAGACTCTCTGAGGGCAACTGTTACCGAAAAAGAAGAGGGGGAGTCTACATTAGTGCTGCTTCAGTGCATCTCGGGCATGCCTGTTTTCCCCTTCTCTTTGCACTTAAATTGCATTTCGCCATATGAATCATAACATGGAGTATAGTTTTACAATAAATTTGGAAGGAGAGAAGTATTACACACATTGTCTTTATAATCAGCCATTGTTTTCTTTGCCTTCAGTGTCTGCCTGGAAACCTGATCAGGGTGACCAGATGGCATAACCACAAATGAGGACAAGACACCCCAAAATGTAGGACATCCAAGAAAATGTAGGGGCAGGATGAAATAAAAGCTAAAAAAAAACACTGTATATTGATTTCATGTGGTTAATTTAAATGTTATATTACTTACTAAATTTAAAACCACATCACATATAATTTATTAATGACAAGAAGACTATGCGTTGCTGAGGGGGCCTGCTCACAGAGAAAAGGAGGACATTTCTTTTCTAGATATGAGGCTAAAAAAGAGGACATGTGGTCACTCTGCCTGAGATGAGACTTCAGGAAGGTAGGCATGGTAGATGTTCTGTTAAAGGCAATGAATTTAGATTGCAAAAATCTTTGTGTCAGACTTCAGAAAAGAGCCTCCATACATTATCTAAAGAGCAATGCTTTGATGTGGGAGCTAAACACCAGATTCTGTCTGTACCCTTCCCTCCCCCACTCTCTGACTGAAGCTGCAATCAGTCTGAAGAGTAGGGACCCAATCCCATCCAACTTTCCAGCTCCAGTGCCGCCACAATGCAGTCCTGAGGTAAGGGAACAAATGTTCCCATACCTTGAGGAGGTTTCTGCGACTGCCTCCCCACCACAGGATGCAGTGCACACCCCACTGGCACAGTTGCACCACCACTGGAAAACTGGATAGGATTTGGCCCTAGGTTCTTGCAAGGGCTTGTAAATCACTGCAGTGTGTATGGGGTACAACAAACACCAGGTTCCTTTGCAGCTGTCATGGTACATTTCATAGTTTGCCATGCTTATTCCTATTTTTAGCTTCACTTCAATGTAACTACACTTGTTTTGTTCTTTGCTGATGCTTTTGTTCATAGTTTTGAGTACTTACAAGAAGCATAGCATTAGAGAACAGTTTTTATGCATGCTTTCATTTAAAAAAGCATATTTGCAAAGAAAAGGACAGGGTGGAATTGGATGTTAGTGACATGGGAAGGCATCGGGTGGTTTGACAAGGGTGAATTAGGACTTATACTGAAGGGGTGGTTGTGCTTTGAGCCATTATAGGAAGATGCCTTCTACTGAGTCACACCATTGGTCCCCTGAGCTCAGGATTGTCTGCATTGATTGACAGTGGTTCTCCAAGTGTTCAGATGGTTCTCCAAGTGGTTCTCCAAGTGCTCAGCCCAGCTGGAGATGCCAGGGATTGAAACTGGGACATTTTGCATAAAAAGCAGGTGGAGAGCCCCAGTGTCACCTGGACACAACCATCAGCAGCTTCTACTGGGCAATGGGTCTTACTCTTAGGAAAGTCTGCATAGCATTGCAGCCTAAGATGATGATCATGAAATCTGAAAAAAGCATGAATGCATTGACTGCAATTGCTGTGAACAAATAATTGTTTTTTTGCAGTACAATTGGACCTCAGTATTCACGGGGGATCTGTTCTCGGATCCCCTGTGGACACTGAAACCCGCAGATTAGTCAATCTACAGATTCAGTCCATAGGATATTTAGACATTACTGGAGATATTCTGAGGAGTTCTGGAGGAGTTCTGAGGCCTGCAGAGTCCTCTGCAGTCCTCAGAAAGGCTCCCGGACACAACTGGAGAACACCTCCAATTGTATCCAGGAGTTCAGGTCCAGTGAGTTGAATCTATGGGTCCCAAATCCACAGATAAAAACACTGGACCTGTATAGCTTTCAAAAGTTTATTTTAAGGGACAGGAACATCATGCTCATTTAAAACAATCACTGTTGTTACAAAATTTATAATGTACAATATTGAGGTATAGAAATAGGTGTTTTTTGTCTTTGTGTGTACGAGAGAGAGAGAGAGAGAGAGAGAGAGAGAGAGAGAGAGAGAGAGAGAGGTTGAATCACCTCTGCAAATAAGGAAGACAAAGAGAAAACAGAAAGCTGTTTATTTCAACAAAGTGAATGCAGGTAACTGAGCAAACACAATTTAGATCTTGTTTGAAATGGGAAGTAAAAGAAAACTTGACATTAGGATGCTGCTTTGTCAGAGAAGTGACATCTCATCCTATTTGGTTCCTTTAAGAACCCTATCACAGTAATTACCAATAGGCTATGTAGGCAAAACCACTTTGCAGTTTCATCCTCGAAAGAGAAATGGGGTGTGATAAAAACATCCATATGAATTGTAGTGATTAACACATAGATTTTGCTTTTTTCATTAATGCAGAGATATGCTGCAGGGTGTTTGGAAGAGACAATTTATTAAAATTGCATCTCTCTCTCTCTCTCTCTCTCTCTCTCTCTGTGTATGTGTGTGTGTGTGTGTGTGTGTGTGTGTGTGTGTGTGTGTGTGAACTTCTATTTGGTATGTCAGTGCTTGTTTGCTGGAAGAGAAAATTGCACCATTTTTTAAAAATATAACCTGGAATTAGGAATGTGCATGTCATTTTCAAAAACTTAATAGGGGGTTTGGATTACCTCTAATATAATACATAATTGTGACTCACATATCAGTGAAGTATTTATCTGTTTATATGAGGTCTGTCCTGACTTGTCACAGTGCTTTTTAAAAAATTATGCTTTATTTTCCCCTGATTAGTTTGGAATTAGAGTAGATGCAGACTTATTACATCAGCTAATAACTTGTATGAATATATTCATTTCATATTGCTGTGTTTGCTGTGTTGATCTTTCTCAATAAAAGAAAGAATAAATCACAGTTGAGAATAATCACATTTATTTCACTCTACTGATTATTCCTGTAAATCATTGCCTTGCATATAGCCTGGAAGAGCTATGAAGACGTAGAAAACTAAGGAGCAGATCCTGAGGCTGTAAAAAGAACGGAGGGCTCTCTGGCGGGCTGCATAAACCATTTGTTAATTGGAGACCACATTTTGATTCACAAGTAATTAAACAAAATCATGATTTAAAAGCATGTGGTTTCTTATTTATCCCTTTCCTCATAAAATTGTAATTACACAGATTTTATCTTCCTACACATGCCTACATTGTTTCCCAGAATTTCCATGTAAGACTATCTTTCCAGGTTTGTATTGCTGCCACAGTGGCCGCTGAAGTTAAGGACTCGGGGAGCACAATCCAAACTCACCCTTCTGTCACTGTGACCCCCACTCTGCTGGCACAGAGCGCTGCAAATGTAACATAAGGCACATTTGCGGCAACTCAGAAGTTGGCTGCACTGGCAGGATGGTCTGTGATTACCCACCAACACCACACCCCATCCCAGGGCTAAGTACGCTGCCAGGTGGCGCAGGGGCGGTGGGACATTTCAGAGGTAGGGAGGGGCATTTCTGGGTGGGTGGAAAATGAAAGAGGCGTGAGACAGGCCCAAGAGGCCTTCTTCATCGTAACCTGGCAAACTTCTGCCAGCTATATTATTAATATTTTATATTAATAAATAATAATAAGTTAATTAATAAATATTAATATCTCTTTTATATGTATCTCTTTTATCTCTCAAAAAGATTGAGCTACCCATTGCTTTTGAGTCTTTTCTGTTGTTCTAAACATAGACCTTAACAATTAATGGAACTGTTTGCCATTGAATTTATCTATATTTAACGTGATAAAGATGAATAACATGTTGTACCTTCTAGCAGAGTGCAAGAGGAAAAATGGTTCATCTCTCCATTCATTCTCTGTGCTGAATGTCATTCATAGTGGTATTATTTCATTTAAATTACATGTGGCTCATTCCAAAGTCCATCACTTCTGTTTGTTCTTTCATTTCTATTGAAATCAAATTTAAATTTTTTTCCAGCCAATCATGACACTTGCAGGCATTCTAGGAGCCCTTCAAGGATGGGGCATACCAAAATTGAGACAGATGGGACAAAGGAGATTCCCATTTTAGAAGCTGTTAAACAAGATATTTGGTTACATACACCCTAACTGCTCTTTAACCAAAGGTAAAAATCTAAAAACCGTAAACAAAGCAGAAGGACACTTAGGCAAGACAAAGGAGGGCACAGGTTGAGAAACTTTGGCAGGGTGAAAGAGTGTCTGTATAAGATGAGTAATAAGAGATGTTGGATGAGTTATTTGGAAACTGGATTTCAAATGATCTGACTCCCCCCAATAACGCAGCATCACAGGCAGACTCAGAATAATCTTGGATTTGGCTGAATAAGGAAGAACTAGATGCTGAGTCAGTTGTTTGGAAACCAGATTTTTAATGAACTACTGCCCTAGTGGGAAAAGAAGCCCCCTTCCCAACATTGTTACACCCAACATTCCACTTGGTCGTAGGCAAATGCTAGATGATTATCAACTTCAGAAAGAACAAGGATTAAAATATGTATGGTGGTGGGGGTCTGGAAAGGAGACTTCAGATGAACTAACTACCGCTGCTAAAGAGGACTTGATCCACCCAGTATCACACAGGCTCCCTGTGAATAATATGCTGGAGAAACAAGGAATAGCTTTAGTGGATCAGTACTGAAGACTAGGTTTCAAACGAACTGCTCCAACTACATCCAAGTGCAATTGGATGGCATGATTTTCATGCAACCTCAGGGTTATCTTATCTTTAGAGGGCCTGTGAGAAGGGATCAAAAGTAAGACTGACAGTATTGTGGTGCCCTTATACCAGCAGTTCCCAGAAGGAGGGCATTCCCTCTTAAAGGGAGTGGCCCTGCTCTGATAGCAGCAACAGCACTGCAGGGATCATGGTGCTTCCAAGGGGCTTTTTTTACTTACCTGGGGGACAGCACTGGCCTCCTGCAGGGTTCTGGAGGCTTGCAGCCCCCTCCAATGCCCTCTGAAGCTTCTGTAAACAGTCCTCATCTCCTATCAGCAGCTACTTCTGTTTTTTTTGCGCAAAAACCAGAAGTAGCTGCTGATCAGAGGTAAGGACTGTTTAAAGATGCCTTGGAGGACACCAGAGGGAGCTGCAAGTCTCCAGAACCCTGCAGGTCCTGGTAAGAAACAAAATAAGAAACAAGCTCCCTCATAGTGGTGGTGCTGCAATCGCTACGGCATTGTGATGCCCTTATACCAGTGGTTCCCAGATTGGTGATCATGACCTACCAGAGGAACCAGAAGCAGGGCATTCCCCCTTAAAGGGAGTGGCCCTGCTCTGATGGCAGCAACAGCACCGCAGGGATTGGCGCTATGGTGCCGTCACTGCCCCCTTCCCCACCTCCTTCCTCGTCCACATAAATACTTACCTGGTTCCCAACTCCCCTGTAGGGGTTTGTGAACCACTGCCTTATATGTGGCACAGCCACATCCTGAGTACTGTGTACAGTCCTGGCCACCCCCATCTCAAAAGGATATCATAAAACCACAGAACAAGACAATCACAATCGGGGTGTTGATGCACCTGACCTATGAGGAAAGGCTAAAGCATTTGGAACTGTTACTTGAGGAAAAAAGCAAGAAAGGGGAGCATGATGGGAATGTATAAAAGTATGCATGGTGTGGAGAAAGTGGACAGAGGACTTCTTAAAAAAAAAAAGAAGATAGCAAAAAACCTGTCTTTCACAATACTGAAAGGCAGGTTTTTCCAGTAAAAACTGACTGGCAGAAGCTTTGGGACAGATCAAAGGAAGTACTTCTTCAAACAATGCATGATTGATTGATGATGTTCATTGTCACAGGATGCCTTGATGACCCCATGCCTTTAAAGGGGTTTTGACAAATTCACGAAGGATCAGGTTTATCAGCTGCTGTTAGTGGACTATCGCATCCAGATTCAGAGACAGTATGCTTCTGAATGCTGGGCAGCAACGGTGTGGGGTGGGTCTTCATGCCCTGGTTATGAGCTTCCTAGAAGCATCTGGTTGATCAGTGTGGAACTGGACTCGAGGAAGCTTTTCTCTGATCATTTTGATCAGAGATCAAAATCTCTGATCTCTGATCAAAATACATTTTGATGTACTTGAACGGAATGTTGCCTTTCCCTGCCATGTCCCCCTATTCTACGCCCACAAAGACTTCATATGATGGGGGGAAGTGTGTCTGGTTCCCGATGGTTTCAAATTCTACCTTCTGCCAACTGATCATAATGTTAAGCACCGTGTGACTGATTATTTGGGTGTAATGCAAGGTGTCCTCGTCACATCACTGGCACTTCAATCCAGACATCATAATTCACACTGTTGGTGGCAGTATGCCCATCTTTAGAAAGGAAGGTAGATGAATAAGACTACAAGTCTGACCTATGTAGCTGGGCAATAAATAAAACTAGTCATGAGTAAACTGGCACAGAGGAAGCGGAGTCTTGACCCAGAGAGCCATGAGAACTGCTTCAAGAGCAGAGTGGGGCTTTAGACTTGGTTTCTCAAGCAGCAGCAGCACCCATTTTGCTTGTCAACTGCTTTAAAAAACTCAAAAGTCCTTTGTGTGATGATGAGGGTCGGTTTTTCAATGGACAAGTGAAGAATGCCGTGAATGGTTCCATTTTTTTTAAAATACAAAGCTGCTAAAATTAAAAAAGACTCCAGAATGAGATATTCTGTGTCTTACTTTGCACACATTTAATCCATGTGGAGCACAAAGATTATTGGATTTAAATGGTTCACACAGAATACAGTTGGGTGCCACTTAACAACAGGGATAGGTTCTCCTATCCCCGTTCTTATGCGATTATGTCATTAAGCGAACATTCAGGCCAATCTATTGCCTTTGTGGTGTAAACAGACACTCCCTGCCAAACACTTGCTGGCTGCACAAGCTATTGGAGATAGATTGCCTCTTCTTTGCATTAATAGCCTCTTTGCTGTGTAAGTAGACACTCTGCTGCAGGCTATGGGAGACCTGAGGGCTTCATTAAGAAACTCTTTGTTATGCTTTGACCACCATCCTACATGCAGTCTGTTGCATGCCTGTATTATTGTATACACTTGCAACCCAATCCTATAAAAAGAAAACCCACCAATGCAGCTGTACCATCAGAACACATGCATTATCTGGGGGGGGGGGGCAGTCCCAGAGGTTTCCTCCAGATAAGAAAACATTTGTTCCCTTGTGTGGCAGTAAACCTCCACCATCCTAATGGGTCTACTCAGGCCTGCACCAGTGGTGCAAGTACACGTGAACCTAGGAAGGCAGAGCAATGCCAGGAAGTGGGACAGGATATTGGCAGTGCCACTACTGTCAGTACCATGCCCTTCTCAACTTCAGTCCTCTCTCCTGCATGGATGAACTGCTCCTGCACAAATGCACCAAATCAGCCACCCATTAGACAGACATCTGTAACTCTGGGCACCAGTGTATTGGGAAGCAGAAAGATTACCCAGAAAGTGCACATAAACGGAGACGAACACATGTTGTCTTGCCTTCCCTCTCTATATTCATAAGTTAACTGCATATAAAATAAATATATCAAACTTGGGGGAGGTGCAGAATCTTAACGGTATTCATTTTGTAATGAAATCTGCTGTACGTGTTTGGACATGCATAGGGAAGGACATTTGTTTATGGAAGTCATAATAATGTGCGGAAGCTTAGTGGAGTATGACGAATGAAACTGCTGTAATCATAATAATAATGAGATAAATTTCTAAATAGTTGTTAGGGAGTAATGCTTGGGAAGGCCTGGTAGCAAAGATACAAATAATATTCTTTAATTGGTTCTCTGGGTGTTCTATATCTGCTGTCCTTTTCTGTTATCAGTGATCATGTAACACAGTAAATTACAAGGCTCTGATACTTGATTTAGTAATTTTACTGTCCTCATGTTGGAAAAAGATACCACACATTAAATGCTATTAGTTCTGAAAATACAGTACAGTACTTGTACAATTAAGAAGTGCAGTTTTAACCAATGTATTGCCTGGAAGAAACAAACTGCATGTGCCCTGTGGAACTCAAAAGGTGCATCTGAATGGGACTGCATGAGGATGGTCCCAGCCCATCTGCCTGTCAGCAGGAGACTTTGGCAGCCCTCACAAGTCCCAGCTGTCTTGGAAACACCATACATGTGCAGTAGTATCTAGGCCAGAGAACCAGGTGAAGTGTTTACGTCCACCTCAGTTACCTCTACCGCCTTTGATAAGTAACTCAAATAGGAGTTTGTTTTCATCCACATCAAGGTTCACACTTGTGGTAGGTCATGGCAAGTCTCATCCTCCATGTCCTGTTTCCAAAGAAATTATTATGGGCTAGGGACTCAGGACCAAATCCAATCCAATTTTCCAGTGCCGGTGAAGCTGTGCCAATGGATGTGCACTGCTTCCTGTGGTGGGGAGGCAGTCACAGAGACCTCCTCAAGGTAAGGGAACATTTGTTCCCTTACCTTGTAAGGGCTGCATTGCAGCTGCACTAGTGCTGGAAAGTTGGATAGTATTGGGACCCCACTCTGGATCCCCCCCCTCAATTTATATTCTACTTATATTTGTCATTCCTTTCCTTGTAAAAAAAGACAAAAGTCACTGGATCTTAGCCAAAGCCAGATGAATGCTGGGAAACTGAAGATCCAGTTTGGATTAATATGAATATGAAGATATTGTAGGAGAAGGATCAGCTGGAGTATGAATCTCCTATATTGACATAACTGACCATGCCATCTTTCTTTGTTTTTTGCAGCAGATATATTTTTCATGTGGGTCACTTATTATTCTTTGGTGACAGTTATGTCATTTAAGTAGAAACTGCAGTTGTGTTGACAACGCTGGCAACAACTTTTTGTGAAACTTTTTTTGCGCCAAGATATTTCCATTTCAAGAGGAATGAAGCATCATGCAGCAATCCAGCACTGAACATCCTCTTGCCACAGACAGTGTGGACGCTGACACCAGAAATTGCATCAGCTCCACTGCAAATTAATGCAGATTGGTCAGCTCTTTTAATAAGCAACTACACCGCAGCAGAGTACAAAATTTATGGGAGCATCTCATGTTCAGCCAGGTCAGGAAGACCACTATGCAAACAGACAGATTGCTTAGAATGCAGTAACAGATTTGTGTGACAATAAATTTCATACCTGACAACCTTTTTGAAATACTGCACTATTCTTCACATTGTATGTTATTAAAAATGGGCACTCCATCCACTCTTGTCTATTATGGACTAATGCCTTTATTTTTGGCTATGAGAAACAGAAAATGACTACCACCATTAATTTGAAGTCTAATAGATGAGGAAAGGGTTTATCATTTTTTAAAATGCATTTGTGTGATTTTTTTTCCACCACAGTGCAATCTCTCTCTTTCACACACACACACACACACACACACACACACACACACACACACACACACCTAAGTTCTTTAAATCTAGCATTCAATTATTCTTTCCTCTGCTTTTGTGGTTTGATGTGGATTTATTTATCTGCAGGATCAATTAAGATACTCGTACAATGAATAATCAGTACTATGCCCTCCACTTTCATTTCAGTTTCCAGAACCTTTAAAAATAAAATTAAGCCCAGTGTGTGAAGTTGCCATGTGCTGTTCTTGGCCTGGAAAGTTACACAGTGGCTTGTGCCATACTTTCCCCCTCAAAACGCTTTCCCACAGAATAAGCAGCTCATAATAAAAACGGGCAGTACAACAGCTACACCAGTTGGGCAAAAGCTTTGGCAACTGTGAGTCAGATGCAGCATCCTCTGTTCAAATTATATAGTTCTTTATATGTCCAAAGCTTCCATCCATCCCAATTTCTTTCTTTTACTTGTATTTCAATGGTATTTAAATATTTCCCTTTCTGTGTTTTCCCTTATGATGGTTTCCTTTCTTTCACACCTAAATCATCTCTTTTTTTGCCCTGTTCTCCATTTCTCTTACAGTTGCACCAGGACTCCTTATAATGCAGCCATGGGCCTCATTCCCGCCTACCCCACTAATGTATGTTTAGGAGGATAAACAATTGGGTTGTATGGGTTAAGCATCCAAGTCAAAATCTCTCCATGTGCCTGCCTTGAAAACATATGCAGTGCCATGGATTCGCAGTATCTCTTTCTGCTGGTCATTGCCAGAGACAGCCATATGAAATGGAATTTGTCCAACTATTGTGCCATCTGTTAGTCATTACTGTAAAGAAATTTCTCCTTATCATGCTCCAGAGAACAGTATGGAGAAGCATTTGAAAAGCAGCCCGAAAGATCATTTGGCAGTGCTTCTGTGGGAGAATACACTGAATAGGCATGCAAGCCTTTTATACTGCATGTATTCAGAATTGCACAAGGAAAGTCCTACTTTTAGGACCACAGGCTGAAATTTATTATCCTCTGTCACAGCAGATACCACTATGCCACAGCTATTTATTTTGCAGTGCAAAGTGAGGGTTTGGTTTTTATACTTAATATGAATGTTTAAGTATTGATAGCACAGAGAAGTAAAAACACAGAGAGTGAGTGTGGTGGAAATGATTGTGCACCAACTTTTTTAAATTCCAATTCCCCAACTCTGGTCTTGCATTTGGCTGTCCCATAGTTCTCACACAAGTGACAAGTCACACCACTCCCACAGCATCTTTCCTTGATTGAACCCATCCAAAGCTCCTGCTACCTACTTCAACTACCTCTGCCCATAAAAAAAAAAAAATCTTCTCTTTCATGGTAACTAAATGGAACTTCCACATCTAGGAGCAGTATATCTCTGAATATCAGGTGTTGAGGACTAACAACCGGGAAATGAAGTTGTCCTCGTACCCTGCTTGCAAGTTTCCCAAAGGCTGACCACCATTGGAACAAAATGCTGAACTAGCTGGAGACAAGTGATCTAGTCCAAGATTATGTACAAGATGAAGGTGAAGCGAAGCCTGAGCCCCAAAATGCTCCTTTGCCCCCAAATTTGCTGATGCTGGCAGACAACACATTTGTTTTACAACAGGAAAGACTGTAAGGTCCTGTTTAGCAGGAAGGCCCCTTTTCTGGCTTTACCGGAGCATGGGGTAAAGAAGAGATGAGCAGGACATGTTTGATGCATCACTTCCAGCACCCTAGACTGCCCGCACTGCCCTAACCAACCCGCACTGGCTGGCTGACTGGTGGCCAATGGCTGGCCTATAATAAGGCAGTGGGCAAAGGTTGCCCAGAGACAGGACTTGTTCATTATGGTTCACTCCGAGGTAAGGTCCAGCCCCTTCTTGGATCTCAGGTTTCAAAGTTCAGGATCCATAGTTGAGTATATTGGGAGGCTCTAAGGAGTATATATATCTCCTTGGTGGGTGGGGCTTTAAGAGGCCTAAATTGTACAGGCTCTTGGACTAGATCAGTGGTGGCCAAACCATAGCTCAGGAGCCAGATACAGCTCTTGGACATATAAAATGTGCAGTTCTCAGAAATATGTTGACTGAGCTTTTTTTTTTCTGCATCACAATTAATATAAAAGGTAAATAACATATTTTCAAGCTTTATAATTATTTACAGGGTATAAACTGAGAGTCCATGGGTTGAGTTTAATGTTCATGGTGAATAAATATATTTAAGAATGTAAATGCTTCTTAAATATTGCAGCCCTCAAATATCTGAAATTTATCATACACAGCTCTTATGCACAGCAAGTTTGGTCAAACCAGGGCAGCCTAGATCATACCCATGGGCTAAGTGGCTAGCCATGCTCCAGGTAGGTAGTGAAGCTCAGCTGAATGGTGCAAGCTATCTGAATTTCCCTTCCTCCCTAAAGCTCCCCCTAGCAGCTGTGCAGGAGGGGTGGGGTTGTCTTTCTGACAGCAGCTGGGCTGTTTGCGCTGGATCTATGTTTTGCCTGAAATCTGCAAAACTGTAAGAAGCCAATGGTGTCCTGTTTCACCTTCAACCGTTGGTATCAATCTCTTCTTTCTCCCTGCCACCTCTGCTGTTGACACAAGAAGGCCACAAACAAAATGCAAAGGAGAGGTGGGGCCTGACTCCCGAACATCAAACCTCCAAATCAATTTTCCTCCCGTTGATTTACTCCCAAACATTTAAATCTTACCCAGATCCTTCACCAATTGATTTCCTACTCAGCTTTCCCACACCTTTACCTCTTCAATATCTCAGACATGGTTGTAAGCCACCTTATATCCTAATTTACTTGCTTATTCTGGTGAGCTTCATAGCCTCTGCCATATTCAACTAGACATCAGGAGAACACAGCCGTTGAGAAGCTGGGTGTAGCATCGTGAAGCATTATGGGAGTACAGTGAGAATGGTATTCAGAATGGCTGTGGAATTTGTTTAAGGAGCATGATAATTGGGATCTGATAGTTTCTATGAAGGAAGAGAGCTAAGCTAGGAGGGCTCCTTATGGCAGAACAAGTATGGATATGGGGGGGACGGGGACGGGACAAGCAGTAGGGGAAGTTTAGGGATGTAGTCAAGAGGCCATCACAATAGAGCTGGAAGACAACAGAGCAGGCAGAGAGCTGAGTGGCCTCCAGTGAATGCTGAGCATGGCAGTAAAGGTATGTACAACCCTCAGGTGGCTCCAGTGGGAAACCTACTTCTTACTGAAAGTTGAACAGGTTTAATTAATAAAGGGTGCCTTCAGGACAAACTGAGTTGTACCAAGTGGGCATTGCAGCTTGTTGGCACATGTCAGTTTCTCTGTGCATCTCAGCAGGATGTTATACCCACTCCCTTCACACTAGTGTTGATGGCTAATGCAGCATGTCAGGGTCCTTTGATGATGGATGGATACATTCCATACAGGAAGGTGGTGGACTGTTCCACTGCAACTTGAAAGGGAGGAGTCATTCCTTTGAATTCCTCCCTAAAAACAAAAGTCTTACCACACCTTTCCACCAATGTGAACTGCTTTCATTATATGCAGTCAGGCCTTGTTGCATGGGGAAGTGTTCCAAAATATGATCCCACACTTACAGTCTGAACAATCCCAATTTTGCTACCTCACTTAGTGGACTGTGGGATCTGTTGGCTCCAAATATTGTTGCCCACTGCTTTATTTCCTCCCCTACCACAGATGGCGTGTGAGATAGCAAGGGCTTCTGGATTTTTTTTGTTTGCGCGTTTGTTTTTTCTGTTCGTGTGCTACTTGATTTAAGACAATGGAAATACCTGTGGCCCACTCCGTACTTTGTTCTCTGTACATGCCAAACCAGTTCACTGAATTCCGCACAGTCGTCTGATTTCTTTTTTCCCATAGAGTCATGTTATGCAACTAACCCCTGCTAACTGGTTAAGAGGCACTTTTTCAAGTGGGTGCTCCTCTTTTATTTAGCAGGGGGAGAGTAACTGGCCCACCTCACCCCAGCAGTGTCTTTTCTAGTGGCTATCTGCTGGTGTTGCATCTTTTTAGATTGTGAGCCCTTTTAGGACAGGGAGCCATTAGCTATTTGATTTTCTCTGTAAACCGCTTTGTGAACTTTTTGTTGAAAAGCGGTATATAAATACTGTTGTTGTTGTTATGCAACTAGCTCCCACTTCCCAGATTAAACTAGATCTCGCTGAGTACTACTCGTTGTCTTCAGACGTGACCCAAAAGTGGAATGATTTATATTCCAGGTCAACAGTTCGAAGTGCCTACTGCTCAGGCATTAAGACATTTATTCGTGGCCACTGAGGTCATAGCCTAAGGAGCCTGGCTGTAGAAACAGTTTTTCAACTGTCTTTAAAAAAAAAAGAAAAGAAAAAGAAATGTATAGCTTTGCTTATTTTCAGGAAGTAAGAAAACGGTAAGGGAATTCAATCATCCACCTGCAGCAGTATAGGAGAGTAGGAAAGGATATGTTCAGGATATGATACTGCACATATACTGGAAAGATAGCTGTTTAAATTTTTGTTTTGCTTCCAGTCATTACAGGAATCCATAAGGTCAGTAAACAGGCTGGTTTTGTTTTCATTTATTTGTTTTGACTGCCAAGAGTTTCAAGGTCTTCTAAGCTTCTTGTAGACTTTACTTTTAATTGTCTCTTGCATAAAGGGCTAGCCTGGATATTTTGTGAAAAGCTGTTGCCAAAGAGACACTTTCATAATAACAGCAAAAGCATCCCCTTGCGCTGTTTTATGGCGTGATGCTCCCCTTCTCCCAGGTAATCTTGTGCAGAAAAGGAGAATTCATTCAATGGATTACATTAAAACACTACCCTAAATGACCAGCAGCCACTCAATTGGGCAAGCTCAAGGCTTTTCCTAGCTATAACTATGGTGACATGTTTGCTTGTTGGCAACCTTCAGTCTTGAAAGACTATGGTATCGCGCTCTGAATGGTGGTTCTGGAACAGCGTCTAGTGTGGCTGAAAAGGCCGATTCGGGAGTGTCACGTCCATGGCGGGCGGTGGACCCTTCCCTGGGGAGGTAGGTGAGCGCGAGGGGCTTACCCAGTCCTTGGACGACAGTCGGCGGCGCGCTAACAGACGGGAGGCAGGTGCAGATGTTTGGTACAGCCGGTTTAATAGGGTCAGTCGCTTTACATTCATCAGGGCTGTTCCTTCACAGCCTTACATGCATTATGCCGACTGGTGCCATCGGCGCTGAATGGTCCCTGGAACAGGCCCCTCCCGTCCCTGGAGGTTCTCCGTACAAGCCTTCAGTTCTGGTTCCTGTGGGCCTAGGTCTGGGCTCTTGGGGAATACCCCCCTGCTGGCCTGGGTCAGGTTGTCTGACCTTGGGAGGGCCCCTGCTGGCTCTGGGCTGGTTCCCCAGCCAGCTGTTCCCCACTGATTGTGGTCCGCTTCAATCCCCCCTTTCCACGGTCCTGTTTCTCCAGAGGTCGCTTGCGGGGTCCAAGAGGGCCCTGGGCCAGGGAGGCTTTCCCTCCAACTTCCTCTGGTCAGGGTGGACCCCCGTCCCCTGCCTCTGGGGGTCTCCAGCCTTGCCCCTAGACTGGGAGGCTGTTTGTCCTCTAGTTGTCCATGGGCCTTGCTCCCCTCTGGAGAGGAGCCACCTCTCTCCTTCCCTTCCAGGCTCCTTATGAGGCCTTTTCCCTCTTGGGCTGGCCCCACCCTTCCGGCCCACGTGCCTGCCAGGTGTTCCCAGCGGGCCCTCATTCCCTCTCCTAGGTAGGTGCTCGGTGCTGGACCCCAGTCCTGCGCGCACTCTGGTTTTACTCGCGAGGAGGTCTCTACCCCAGAGGAGACCCCTACTCCTGGGAAGTTCCCAGCCACCTGGGCTGGATCCAGGTGACAGGGAGTGACAATCCCTTCCACACTGGGAGGAAGTGCAGTCTGTCCCTGGTCTGTCTCCCTGGCTGTGGGCCTTCCTTCTTTGCCTCTTTGCCTCAGCCTGTTGGCCAAATGTCTCTTCAAACTGGGAAAGGCCATGCTGCACAGCCTGCCTCCAAGCGGGCCACTCAGAGGCCATGACATGTAAGGTGACATGTAAGCTTTTGTGTAGGCTGGAACACCACCCAAAGGCATGTGGAGCAGAGCCATCCAGAAGTCTTTCACTGGCTATTAGACTTGGGGGTTCACTGCCATGGCACATGGACCCATTCCCCTAAATAGCCCTCTTTGACTACATAGGCACATTTCTGATGCTGTACTCTCCAAGGGATGGGAGCAGCTTCCAGTTAAAAAGGAAGAGGCAAGGGGATACTGCCATTCCTCAGCAGAGCACTGGAGCATTTTTTTTTTTGCTCCAATGCATTTCTATGGGTCATCCTGAAAACGTTTTACAAATGGTCACACTTTCTTAACTACAGAATTTGTCTGTTTCTACAGAACTCTTCATTAAGCAGTTCCTCTATTAGCCAAGACAGTTAACCTGGTCTCATGTGGTGTTTCATGACCTTTCAGCATCAAATTGCAACCTTGAGTTCATGATTTCAACCATCAGGTCAATTGTTCTGCAAAAACCCTGCAATGTAAGTGGGTTATCATGGCTTGTCATATTGTGATAGTATAGAACAGGGGTGCTCAATAGGTGGATTGCGATCTACCGGTAGATTGCGAGGCAAAATGAGTAGATCGCGGAGTGCCGACCCCCCCCTTCAGGTGCCTCTGGGAGGAAACGCCGGGAGTAAGGCCCATTGTACTCAATGGGGCTTACTCCCAGGTAAGTGTGGCTAGGATTGCAGCCTCACAGCCTAATCCTAGGCATGTCTACTCAGGAGTAAGTCCTGTTATACTCAGTGGGACTCAAGGTACACCAACATACATTGTACACATAAATGTTATATGTTATGATGGTGCGAACATTGTAAAAAAAACTCTGGTAGATCTCCGGGCCTTGCTGGGTTTCAAAGTAGCTCTCGAGCCAAAAAAGTGTGAGCACCCCTGGTATAGAAGTTTCTGTGCACCATATTTGCAGCTCTGTTTAGATGGATCAGCTGGTACCAAGTGTCAGTTTAACTCATACTGCCGTTACATGGAAGCTGCCAAATGTGCTTACGCATTGCAGTGCTCTGTACAGAAGGTGTAATGCCAAAAGTCAACTAACTTGTGCATCAGTGAGTAATGCTTTCTTTCTTTAAATCATTGACACCTGCCATTCAGTGGTTTCCACTCCCATGGCAGGTTACATTAAAAACAAGATCAACAGCAATGATAAAACCATTTAAACAGTTGAAACAGCAGATCACATATACATTTTGCAATACATTAAAACAAACAGCACGCTCATTTAAAAGCCTGGGTAAATAAAAATGCCCTTGCCTGCAGCCAAAAAGACATCAAGGTACAAACCACTAATTCTGAGGAAGAGGTGATGGGGCTGTGATGAAACCCACAATCCTCACCCCTCAACTTTAGCTCAATCATGGCACCTCCTGTAACTTTTTCAAAACAATAGCTAGGGAGGCAGTCACAAAAAAGTGACTGGGCTCTGTATTCCTTTAAAGGAGTCTGAACCAGTGCCCTGCATTATACTGTCTCCAGATGCTATCTTCAGATGCTCAGCAATGACATCAAGAGTCATTGCCAACTTTCCAGGTTGCTGAGCTCCATGCTGCACTGAACTCAGCTTCAAGCTATGCAGCCACATGGCCACACAGCTTAGTAGGAACCCTGATTGGGGGCCCCTCTGGCCTCCCGTGTTTCAAGTATTGTATCAAAGAAGGCACCAGCGAGTCTTCCTGGGGAGAGCATTCTGTAGGCAGGGGGCCACAGTGGAGTAGACCCTGTTTTCCACCAACCTAATCTCTATGGGTGGGGGAATCCAGAGAAAGACCTCAGAAGAAGATCTTAATACAGTATATGGACAGGGTAATGCAGGACCAAGCAGTCCTTTGGAAACTCTGATTCCAAGTCATGTACAGCTTTAACGTTTAACACCATCTCTTTGAATATTAGAGCAATCATAATGCAGATCTCCATACCAGTACTGTATAATATACAATAATATACAATATTTCCTCCCTTCTGCAAAACACTCCTTCCACAGTGTGTGAGATAGCAAGGGCTTGTGGATTTTGTTTGTGTGTTTGTATACACACAATGGGGCGTGCGGCTGGGAGGGGCGGGAGTGCTGCAACTGCAGGGCACAAGGTCACACCTGGTGGCGGAATCGGCGCTTTCTCTCCAGCGCCCGCTTTTACGCGCTGGCTGGAGGGAAGAGGGAGGAGAAAGAGAGTTTCATCATCGCCCCGGATCGCGGGCAGACTTATAAAGAGACCAGGCGCCCGGGTGGCTCTCCATCCCGGCGGATGGGAGGGAAGGTTGCAGCAGGCTCTTGATCTCAGCTGGGGCAAGGGGGGGGCGCCACGGAGCGAAGGCTCCGCGCTAACTCGTCGTCCTTTGTCTCATTCCGGGCAGATCATGGGAGCGCAGTCCGAGAGTAGCAAAGCTCCGGCGACTGGCCACAGGCTGAGCACCTGCTCCGGGAACATCTTCTGCAACATCAAGGTATTTGTTGCCTGCCATAGCCTGCTTCAGCTGTCTCAGCTCCTCTACAGTGCCTACTTCAAGAGCAGCCTGACAACCATTGAGAAACGCTTTGGCCTCTCCAGTTTGTCTTCTGGCTTCATCTCCAGTTTACATGAGTATTTATATACCTAAACACTAAACAGCCACCGGGTAGATGGGACTCGTCAGCCTAGGAAGGCAGCTCATCTAAGAGAAGGAAACTCTGACCTCAAACTTCCACTGCCTAGTGGCTACATCCAGTTCTGGAAAAGGCTTCAGGAGTCAACCTCGAGGCAAAATCAGGAGCCGGAGTCCCTTAGACAGTTCATGGCTGAACACAGTCATGTTCTGGCAACTCCTGCGACGCCACTGGAACCAACCGTATTGGCTTCTGCCTTTCCATTGGACCATTCCAGTGACGTGGAGAGGGGGGATTTGCTGCATGGGTAACAGCCTATCCTCCATACCTTCTTTACCCAGGCTTCGCGCACTGGAGAGGACACTCCAACTTCGCCATACGGCGTCGGCACAACACGGGAAGCAGCAGTTTACCGGTTATAAGTCTTTGCTCGATTGGCGTAGAGCATGACGCCAGGGGCTGCTTCCGACGGTGGGAGAGATCATTGCATCTCATTGGGCAGCTACCGCCCGCCTTAAGCTGGGCAGTCCCCAGCCAGTAAGGTGTTGCCTCGCCACGGTCCGTTAACCTCATGGGGTGCGTGGGGTTTAGGGTGAAAACCGACAAGCGGATCGACAACTCTGCACCATGCAACAGAAAACAGAAAACTACTGCCCTAAAGCTGGGCACCTGGAACATTAGGACAATGACACCTGGCTTCTCTGATGACCTGCAAGAAATAGACGACGCACGCAAAACAGCTGTCATCGACATGGAGCTGAGCAGACTGCAGATGGACATCGTCGCCCTTCAAGAGACTAGGCTGCCAGATTCCGGATCTGTCAAGGAGAGAAATTTCTCATTTTTCTGGCAGGGAAAACCACCAAACGAAACCAGGGAACATGGCGTTGGCTTTGCGGTCAGAAATACCCTGCTGAAATCCATCATCCCACCTACTGTGGGAAGTGAAAGAATTTTGTCCCTGCAGCTCCAGTCATCAGCAGGACCTATCACTCTCATCAGTGCTTATGCACCGACTCTGTCGTCTCCAGCAGAAGCCAAAGACAAATTCTATGATGACCTGGCCACCACTGTCAAGAAAATCCCTGTAAAAGAGCCATTGTTCATCCTCGGCGATTTCAATGCTAGAGTTGGTGCTGATAACAGTTCATGGCCCACTTGCTTAGGTCAGTTTGGCACTGGGAGGATGAATGAAAATGGCCAACGCCTGCTAGAGTTTTGCTGTCATCACGGTCTCTGTGTCAGCAACACGTTCTTCAACACAAAGCCCCAACATAGAGTCTCTTGGAGACATCCAAGATCAAAGCACTGGCACCAGCTCGACCTGATCCTCACCAGACGCTCCAGCCTTCCCAGCATCAAGATCACACGCAGTTATCATGGTGCTGCCTGCGACACTGACCACTCCCTGGTGTGCAGCAGAGTGAAACTGCAAACAAAGCGACTGTATCACACGAAAAAGGAAGGAAGATCTCGCATTGATACCAGCAAGACCCGGGATCAGAGAAAAGTGGAGGAATTTGCACAAGCGCTTGAGGAATCTCTTCCAGGCCCGGCCGACGCAAACGCATCCAACAGATGGGAACATTTCAAGAATACCGTTTACAACTCCGCCTTGTCCATATTCGGCAAGAAGACCAACAAGGCGGCAGACTGGTTTGAAGCCCACTCTGAGGAGTTGACACCAGTCATTGAGGAAAAGAGGAGAGCTCAAGCAGCATACAAGGCCTGTCCCAGTGAGCGCAACCTGCAGGTCATCCGAGCTGCTCGCAGCAAAGTCCAACAGACTGCCAGGAGATGTGCTAATGACTACTGGCTCCAGCTCTGTTCCGAGATACAGATAGCAGCTGACACGGGCAACATCAAGGGGATGTATGATGGTATCAAGCAGGCCCTAGGTCCAACACAGAGGAAAATTGCCCCTCTGAAGTCTGCCACAGGCGAGGTCATCCAGGATCGGGCGCAGCAGATGGAACGCTGGGTGCAGCACTACTCTGAGCTATATTCCAGAGAAAATGTAGTCACCGAAGAAGCACTGAACAACATTGAGTGCCTGCCTGTGCTGGAAGAGCTTGACAGTGAACCAACCCTAGAAGAACTTCACGTGGCCCTGGACTCCCTTGCCTTTGGCAAGGCACCTGGAAAAGACAGCATCCCTGCTGAAGTCCTAAAATGCTGCAAAGAGATCATTGTCACTGAGCTGCATGAAATCCTCTGTCTCTGCTGGAGAGAAGGTGGAGTACCTCAAGACATGAGGGATGCAAACATCATCACGCTGTACAAGAACAAAGGTGACAGGGGTGACTGCAACAACTACCGCGGCATCTCTCTCCTTAGCGTAGTAGGAAAGCTGTTTGCCCGAGTTGTACTAAAGAGGCTCCAGGTACTTGCAGAGAGCGTCTATCCAGAATCGCAGTGTGGATTCCGAGCCAACAGGTCCACCACTGATATGGTATTCTCCCTTAGACAACTGCAGGAGAAATGCAGAGAACAACGACAGCCACTCTTTATAGCCTTCATAGATCTCACAAAGGCTTTCGACCTGGTCAGCAGAGACGGCCTCTTCAAGATTCTCCCCAAGATTGGATGTCCACCCAGGCTCCTCAGCATCATCAGATCTTTCCACAAGGACATGAAGGGCACTGTTGTCTTCGATGGCTCCACATCAGACCCTTTTGACATCCGAAGCGGAGTGAAGCAGGGCTGTGTTCTTGCACCAACCTTGTTTGGGATTTTCTTCGCTGTCCTGCTGAAGCAGGCCTTTGGAACTGCAACAGAAGGCATCTATCTCCGGACCAGATCAGACGGAAAGCTCTTCAACCTCTCCAGACTGAGAGCAAAATCCAAAGTCCAGCTGAAATGTCTGCGTGACTTCCTCTTTGCCGACGATGCAGCTATCACTACCCACTCTGCCAAAGATCTCCAGCAGCTCATGGATCGTTTTAGCAAGGCCTGCCAAGATTTTGGACTGACAATCAGCCTGAAGAAAACACAGGTCATGGTTCAGGATGTGGACTCACCTCCCTGCATTACAATCTCTGAGCATGAACTGGAGGTTGTCCATGACTTTGTGTACCTTGGCTCAACGATCTCCGACACTCATTCTCTTGATACCGAGCTAAACAAGCGCATCGGTAAAGCAGCTACCACGTTTTCCAGACTCACAAAGAGAGTCTGGTCCAACAAGAAGCTGACGGAACATACCAAGATCCAGGTCTACAGAGCTTGCGTCCTGAGTACACTTCTGTACTGCAGTGAGTCATGGACTCTTCACTCATAACAGGAGAGGAAACTGAGCGCTTTCCACATGCGCTGCCTCCGACGCATCCTCGGCATCACCTGGCAGGACAAAGTTCCAAACAACACAGTCCTGGAACGTGCTGGAATCCCTAGCATGTATTCACTGCTGAAACAGAGACGCCTGCGTTGGCTTGGTCATGTCGTGAGAATGGATGATGGCCGGATCCCAAAGGATCTCCTCTATGGAGAACTCGTGCAAGGAAAGCGCCCTACAGGTAGACCACAGCTGCGATACAAGGACATCTGCAAGAGGGATCTGAAGGCCTTAGGGATGGACCTCAACAAGTGGGAAACCCTGGCCTCTGAGCGGCCCGCTTGGAGGCAGGCTGTGCAGCATGGCCTTTCCCAGTTTGAAGAGACACTTTGCCAACAGTCTGAGGCTAAGAGGCAAAGAAGGAAGGCCCATAGCCAGGGAGACAGACCAGGGACAGACTGCACTTGCTCCCGGCTTTCAGAGCGCGATACCATAGTCTTTCGAGACTGAAGGTTGCCAATACATTTATACACACAATATACAGTGTATACTGTGTAATCCACCCTTGCTAGTAGAAGTTACTTATCCAGAGACAATGTATGCAACTGAGCTGGATGCTTTGCAGAAACACTTATTACTGGCCTTCACATGAGTTTTCTGTCTATTCTATTTAAATTTACGGTAAGATTGACTTACAGCAGTGTTTTTCAAACCGTGGGTCGGGACCCACTAGGTGGGTTGTGAGTCAATTTCAGGTGGGTTCCCATTCATTTAAATATTTTATTTTTAATATACTGGACTTGATGCTACCATGGTATGTGACTGCATTTGGGGAAATGCTACTGCTTTTATCGCCTCTTTCACCAAGAGGAGGCGGTCCTGTGGACTATTAACATGCAACAGGAAAATATGTCTCCTTAAGCTCAGCTGGTTAATATGATTCCATCTGTCTGATTTTGTTCCATGTAATAATGCTAAGAAATACACATAAAATTGAAGGATAAGTCAGAGGTTTGAAAACCTTGTGTCCTGCATTACTGCAAATAACCAAATGATGGCAGTCAATATGACTTGAGATAGTTTTAGCGTTGAAAAGTTTCAGATGCTGACAGCAAAAATGTTCTTTATTCAAAAGTAATTGTTGGAAAAGGGGCAATAGGACATTTTGTACCCTGTCCAGTCCAGTCTTCTTTCTCCATTTAGAAGCATCAGAAAATGGGATCTATGCATGCTATGCTAAAAAGCATTCAGTTTCTATTTGCTTTGGAATGCAGTCATTTTGATTCCTTGTTTGAGAGTCTCATTTGAAGCTGAGGGCTAGAGCTATGCAGCGCACTCTGAATTAGCTTTCCCAAAGCTGTCCTTGTTCAGCCCTGTACAATGTTTCACTAAATATCAACCTTTGTGTCAACTTGTAGTGCTTTATCACAGTAAATGTGTGCGTTATGACATTTCAGAGTGTCTGCCTTTGGCTTTAAGAAGGAGTTGGAGTAATTCATTGCCACCTAAGATCATAGGTCATGGTGAGGAAAAAAGAAGAAGCAGGACAGATTTAGGCATGCAAACAAATAATGTTAGATTGCCAACACTTGGACTCATATAGCCCTATCCATTTCTGCTTGTAGTGTTGATTTTAATAATTGCCTCCAGTGCAGCCAGTTAGTTGCAAGTAAATCCCTTGGAAAGCAATGCTAATTGCAACTAATTTGTTACATTGGTTTCAGTGGAATTTTCATCATGAGCCTTTCCCAGATAGGATTCCCAGAATTGATGGTTTTACCTCCATTCAACAATTATATTAGTTCACTGAGTGTGCTGCGCAATCATCCCAAGTAATTGCTCTTTACTTTTCCCAATATGTTTGCAAATGCTACATTATTCCCTTGCCTCATATGTAGCAATGCAGGACCATTTCCTCTGGTGACCTTTGAGTCCCATATTGGCACTCTTACAGTCCAATCCTGTTGGGCTTTGGTGCTCACGGAACATGGTTTCCACTGGCACCAGCTGCTGAAAAGCAGCTGTAAAGTGCCAGACACCAGTGCAAGCTACTGGTGCACTGGTGGGATGGCCAGAGCCTTCCCACGTGTGTCTAAGAAGCCCAGTAAGAGCAGGTAAACCCAGTGCAGGGGGTGGAATGGGGAGGGCAGAATGGGGAGGAGAAGGGGCAGGGGATGGGTGGATTGGGGCCGGGAAGGAGGTTTCTACAGTGGTGCGCACACAGAATCCAAACCCCGATGTGCCAGGATCAACTCTGGAACAACCCTGGATCAACTCAGACTTGTACCAATTATAGAGCTGACTGAGAGCCAAGTTGGCCCATTATGGTTGCTGGGGCTTACCATGGTGGAAGGGGACAAATATCCGTTTACCCCAAAGAGACCTCAAGCAGACAAAACTCCCCCACAGGGTACAGTGAAGGCTACGCAGCAGCTGCTGCTGCAGCAGCATGAAGAGCTAAGTAGGATTGGGCTATTAGTGCTGTAAGGATGAGTTTGGAACTTGCCATCTACCAACCATTAAATCCCCAGAAGTAATGCTCAAGTTAATGAGACTTTTTGGGTGACTGTACTCTGGGAATGATCCTGTGGATATTTCCACTGAGGGTTTCTGTAGCATATCAGCTTATTCCAACTTGTGTTTGATGTGAAACTTCTGGTCATGTTCCAGGAGTGCAATGTCTAGGAAAACAACCCACAGATATTGTCAAGAAGTTTTGCAAATACTTTTGCAAATAAAGAGGGGGGGGGGAACTTTACTGCTGCTTCATTAAAAGGGAATATATATTTCTTTGCTTTGGAGAGTTTCCAGACCTTAAATATTTGCAAGTTCCCGTAGCCCTGCTCCATGCATGATTTTGAATGATGCTTTTAGTCTCGATAAATGCATAAAGCCACGTATAACATATCACTGACCTTCTAAGATTTTTTTCATAACCACCTTAGATTAGATAATGAAGGGCCCAATCCCATCCAACTTTCCAGCATCAGTGCAGCTGCAATGCAGCCCCAAGGTAAGAAAACAAATGTTCCCATACAGTGAGGAGACCTCTGTGACTGCCTCCCCATCACAGGAAGCAGTGCATACCCCATTGGAACAGCAGCACCAGCACTGGAAAATTGGATAGGATTGGGCCCTAAGGCTACAATTCTGTACGCACTTACCTGGGAGTAAGTCCCATTTAAGTTGGTGGGGCTTACTTCATGGCTGTGATTTACCTTTATCTTCTACATGGGGAAAAATACTCCTATTAAAAACATGTCACTTTTGTGGGAAAGAGGCCTAAGATATACTACATGTGGTTGTAGAAGAGAAACAGAAAGTGCAAAAATTATCTTACCAAAAAAACTGCCATTATTGTTTGGAAGAGACGATGGCTGATGGCCCAATCCTATCCAATTTTCCAGTGCCAGTGCAGTTGTGCCAATGGGGCACAACACTGCTTCTTGTGTTGGGCAAGCAGTTACAGAGGCCTCCTCTAGCAGCCCAATCCTATCCACACTTTCCTGGGAGTAAGCCCCATTGACTCTAATAGGACTTACTTCTGAGTAGACATGCATAGGATTGGGCTCTAAACCTTCCATCCTATACCTGCTTACCTGGGAGTAAGCCTCACACAGTGGGGCATACTTCTGAGGAAACATGCAAAGAATAATGCTACTCATCTCCTATGGACTGAGAGTGGCTGGAGCAGAGATAACCCCCTGAAGAGATGGCCTGTGGGTGATCAGTGCTGGTGTGTCACAAAGGTGACTGTTACAGCAGTTCCGCATGGATGTATCAAGAATGCAGAAAAGTGAAAACAAGCTTTCTTAAAAGGCATTTGGACAGACACTCTTTCCCCCCAAAAACAGGAGAAAAAGTGCAACAGAGTGCTCTAAAATATTATTTTGTGTATAAGAGAATTGTTAGCAGTTTTTTTTAAAGAAAAAGATAAAAAAAATTACAATAGCTTGAATATATCACCATTTCTAGCTAAGTGGAAACTTGAAACTGCATTAAAAACAAAAAAAAAAACCTATTATTATGTCCAATATTACAATGACTGGTCATGTCAGTTTTGAAGTACAACTTTACTTCCCATTTTGCCCCTGGGAAAACCTTGACAATTTTCTGCTACTGCCTGGAAATATTTATTAGATAGCATGTTTGGTCTTCTTAAAAATAGCTCTGTTGTACAGGTAATATGATATCTGTGACCTATTTGGGTGCCCATCTGTGAAATTTGTGTTCCTGGTAGCTACAAGAAAAAACTGCCTTTGATGGTCATCTAGTCTATGACAATCTTCTTGTGTATATTTGCCAGCATGTTCAGGATCATGTTGTTAGCACATACTGAGGAAAGCCATTCTGAAGTTGTTGCAATGATACCTTTTCACACAGTCTTTGCCATCACTGAAGTCTGGTGGCTGTGCTAAATTCTGGAGTGGAGTGGTGGTGGGGGGGGGGGGTGACTCTTACAAGTGGAAATATCCCAAGCAGATTCATTCAGAAGTCAAGTAAGTTCTTCTGAGTCCAGTCAAACTTACTCCCCAGTAAATGAACTTGGCGTTACAGCCAGAGACATTGCAGGAAGCAATATATGTGTCTTGATCGTGACAGCTCTTTCGGCAGGCTGTCAGATTTGTGTGTCTGTGTGTGTATGAAATGTTTTCAGACAGGTTTTCAGACCAATGAGCATTGGCACATGGCTGCTTTAGAGTCTCTGCCTGTTTCATGTTGAACCAATTCAAACAAGCCTATCTCAAATGTCTGGTCATCATTCTCATGCTACCCCTGTATTACTGAAGATGAGGGCTAACAGCTGCACAAATAAACACTAAATCTTGACTGCTTGGGAGACAAATCACTACAAGCTATCAAGCTGGAATGAAAAATATAGAAAATCGATAAAAAGTATTATGCAAGGTATTAATTTATCCAGAATAACAATTATATGTATCTCTTTGAGCACATGACTGCGGTTCAGGAATTATTGTGCAAAAAGTCAAACTGTAGATCAATGGCAAGAATGGAGAGAGAGAGAGAGAGAGAGAGAGAGAGAGAGAGAGAGTATGGTGGTGACAGCAAAGAAGTGACATGCTGATATGACACATTAGCATCTTCATTTTACCCCAATGCCAGTAGAGAGCTCTGAAAGCACAGGAAAGATTTTTCCCTTAAAATTAAGCTGTCAGCATCACACACGCACACACCCCGCTTTCTTGTAGAGTAATGATTCCCTTGGACAAGTCTGACTCTTTCCAGATAAGCTGTGTCCACATGTGTCTGCACAAATAAACTTTTAGGAAAAGGGGAAAAATATTTTTTTAAATGCTGGGAAGGATCAAAGGCATAATTAACACAAAGAGCATGAGCTACCCAAAGTTAAAACCCACTTATTACAATGGAAGGATTAATCATGTGCTTAACCTCTTAATGAATGGGATATGGGCTGAATCATGTCTCAACAGTATCTATATGATCGTACTTGTATTCCATTGGATCCAGCTACAATGGTCCATGCCCTAGTGATATCTCATTTAGGGCACAATCCTAACCAGGTCTACTCAGAAATAAATCCTATTTTGTTCAATGGGGCTTACTCTCAGGAAAGTGTGGTTAGGATTGCAGCCTTAGATAATGTATTCTACATGGAGCTGTTTTTGAAGATGGTCTGGAAGTTGCATTTAGTACAGAGTACAGCAGCCCATCTGGTCAGCAGCCCATCTGGCAGGTTGAGTCCAAAATGCTGCTGGCCCAGTGGCTGCACTGACTGCCCATTCAATTCCAAGCCCAATTCAAGGGTCGGGTGATTACACCTCCTAAACCAATACAGCCTGGAACCAGGACAAGAACATAAGAAGCGCCCTGCTGAATCAGGCCACAGGCCCATCTAGTCCAGCTTCCTGTATCTCACAGTGGCCCATTAGATGCCTCAGGGAACATACAAGACAATAAGAGACCTGCATACTGTTGCCATTCCCTTGCACCTGGCATTGTGAGGTAGCCTACTTCTAAAACCAAGAGGTTGCACATATCCATCGCAATTTGTAACCTGTGTGACTGGAAGGGCAGGGAGAGGGGAGGAATGGGGGGGCAGGGAGGCTACAGGAGGGTTGGATCCAACAGTGATGGGATACACTGGACCCTATCCCCTCTGGTAGCAGCCTTCCCACCCCCTTTCTTGCCTGGAACTTATGCCAGCAAAATCTCTGGCACAGTACTTAGGAGACCCATTGCAGGGCTGGAAGCTTATGGAAGGGAAAGAGTATTGAAGTTCCCTTTCCCTTCTGAATCATGTGATTGGGAAGCTTGAGCGTGTTTCCAATTGCAGAGTTTGCTGCTTGTGTAGACTTGAATTATTTTTATTTTTATTAAGAATATTTATGTACCACTTTTCAACAACAACAAAAATTCACAAAATAATTAACCCCCTCCCCCAAAATCAAGTCACTTAACATGTCCCTGTCCCAAAAGAGCTCACAATGCAGAAACCAGCAACAGTCACTAGAAAAAACACTGAGTGAGCTGGGGTGAAGAGGGACAGTTGCTCTCCCTCTGCTCACAAGAGGAGCACCACTTGGAAGGTGTCTCTTTGCCCTGCACAGGTTCTCTTGTAATTTTCAAACAAATTTGTTTAGCATGGGAATGGTGCCTATTGCCTTGATTGCCCTCCATATCCCCACACATGTATTCTACCTTAATGGAATGTCTGTATGGCTATTTTAACCCCTTGTATAAAGATATACTTCAACACACACACAACATGTACACCAGATTCCCCAGCTCCTTCTGAATCCTTTTCAAACGTAGTCCTTTATAAATCTGTTTGCCCAATCAGGCTTGTGTGCTTTAAGAGCTTGTACTATTAGTCTCTCTTCATTTGAAGCACGTGATTGTGTTTTTGTAAAAGAAATATTTTGTTATTTCCATCTGACTCAAGATGGCATCTTGTCGTTTCCATTTTTGTCATACTAGTCATGCTTTTCCCCTTCAAAAAGGTGTTCTGCCATTATTTTTTCAGAAGAAGAATGCTTAAGCAATGTTTGTATCCCAAGCAGACATACACGTAACTTCCTGTTAGGCAACATCTTAAGTAGGCACAAACCTCACTAATTGCCCAATCCTATCACTGGATGTATGGCATTGGGACACCAACGGTTCACAGAGAGTGCCATTGCCAGCCATTTCTGAGCTGCCACCACAAAGCGGCAACATTGGAAGCCTGCTATTGTGGCAGTTTGTGGGAGGTGTTGCCAACACCCTCTCTTTTCCAACACATGTGAAGTCTATCCTAACTCCATTTTGGTTTCTGGCTGGCATTTTGAGGAGTTAAGCAGGACTTTGTCCCAAAAAGGGTGATGTCGGGCCAAACTCTTGGAAGAGATTATGCAAATTAAAGGCCACTAAGGGGACATACAGCATGGTTGTCTTGGAATTCAGCATGGTTGCCTTGGAATCTATTGTGGATACATGTGGAAGGGGGAGGAGGAATGTAAATGTATTAGATTAACAAATAGTAATTATTGGATCAGTTTCCTTCTGCCTATTAATTTTATGTGGTGATTTTAAAAGTCAGCTTGTGAGGGCCAAAAGAATCCATCTGTTAAATTTGTCCTTTATACAGCACATGTATCTGGTAATTGAAAATAATCTCTAGAAAATGGAAGTGATGGGTTCCTTGCCCAGAAATTTATTTGTGCTGTACATAACAGTGACACGAGCCATCTCTTCCTGTAAATTCATACATTCTTCATCTACATGCAAGTGTTGTTTTTGTTCTCTCTTCCTTATTTGTTCTTCCCCACTGAATGGTAAAATTAACAATGATACATGTTCTCTCAGCTACTGCTCACTCTATAATGTCTATTGACTAAGTCAAACTCTACAAATTTAACTTGGGCATAATTTCCTCAAGTGTATATTTTTGCACAAAATAATAGAAAAATCAAACACTAAAGCAGAATAATTCAAGCTGCAAAGTTTGAGCAAAAAAAATCACAAACAATATTAAAGAAAAAGGACATGCTATTTTTCATCCAAATATGAAAAAGACATGCTTGAGCATGCACAGTGAAGACTTTGACTTCTTCTTTTGGAGCAACACATTCCCCTGCCATATCACAAAACAGCTTTTCAAACTTTCCTTGAAGTTTGACAATCAGTGTATGATATTGGATGGAGAGCTGTAGCTCCAAAGGCAGTAGCCCAAGATTCCACTGGATATGCTCAAGCACATATGTGAATCCAGCAAACCATTTGTTGTTTTATCATGAGAAAATGCTTAGGGGATGCAGGAGTCATGAGTATGAAAACTGGGCCCCTGACAGAATCCAAAAGATTGGGGGGGTGGGACACGGCTCCAACGATTATCAGAGAATTGTAGTTTTTTTGTTTTGCATATATTGCTCAAACAATCCCAGTTATGGAAATAAGTAAGTCAGGCTGCAATCTTAACCAAACTTACCTGGGAGTAAGCCCCATTGACTATAATGGGACTTACTTATGAGTAGATATGCATAGGAATGGGCTCTCAGTGAAGACATTTCTGTGCAAACTAGTGACAAGATGATGATAATAAGCATCATAAGAAGCATTTATGATACACTTTTTGAGCATTCAACAGCTGTGCATCCATTATCTTAGTAATCATAAGGTAAATGTAAACATGCTATCATGATACCGTAATAACCAGCACTGAGAGTAGGAGGGTACAGTGAATGAATGCCCTGTTTCCCCCTATTTTGGCCTACTTTTCCCTTATTTTCAACTCATCTAAATGGGAAGTATGCTGCTGCTTCCCATACCCAATGATGCTCCAGCCTCTGCTCTTTCCATTCTCCACTGCTCTCCCTCCTCCCTGCCACATTTGCTCTTCCTCTCTGTCTCCTTCTTTCTTTTCCAATCCAGGGAGTGGAAGGAGAAGGAAAAGCAGTGGAGGCAAGTTGGTGGATGGAAATGGGTGCCCCCTCCACCAATCTGCTACCTGAGATAGTTTCAGTTGGCCTCATGGATCGGCCATCCTGTCTTCACATATGCAAAGACACCACATGATAGAAGATTCAGTGGACTCCCAGAAGTAATGTGAGAACAACCATCTCACCTCAGATATTTGGAAAGTGACCTGAGTCTCAAAACCTGCTTTCAGTGTTGTGACTCACAGCCCAATCCTGAGCTGCCTGGGACGTGGGGCTGTGGTGGCGCCAAAAATGGCTGCCGCCGCATCCTGTCTGCCCCAGGCAGCCGCCAGCAGCTCCTCGGGAGAAGGGGACTTTCATTCTCTTCCCCTGGGTAAACAAAGTAGCCTCACAATGGGGCTACTCTATTTACTGCCAACCAAAAGGTCAGCGGTGAATCAAATGCCTCCATGTCAGGTGGTGAGCCCAACGTGGAGCTTTGCTCCACTGGTCCTGCCTCCCTCCCTCCCTGCTCCCTCCCCTGGAATGCCTCCTCCACACCCTCTTCCCACCTCCCACCTCCCTGTAACACCTCCTCCCTGCCCTCTCCCTGCCTTCTGCCCCCTCCCCCTCCCTGGAATGTCTCCTCTCTGCCTCCCCCCATGCCTCTCCACTGCTTGGCGGTCCATGCGACCACTGAGCGGTGGAGCTCGGGCACTCGCCCCGCGCTAGGCTACCACTGGCACTTGCCTGGCACTAGGGCCCACAAGCATGCCTTATGTCATGTTTGCAACAGTGCGCACCAGTGGTAAGCTGGCACACCAAGCTCAGGATTGGGCTCTTAGGCTGGGGCTCTTAGGCTGGAATATGCAATTCCAGTAAACAAGTAAAAAAATTCCAGTAAAGAAAATGCCTTCAAGTATGAACCAGTGTATTTTATATCCTAGTGAGTACACACCACCACTGCCCTATGAGCATGGGAGATTGGTGGAAGGGCTGCTAGGTTATAGGGCATGACTCTAAGCAGGCTTGAATTCTGGCATCTCTCATTTTAGGCACTAAACACAGCACATGATACAGGAGCATTTTCTTCCATGTCTCCATGTCCATAGATTGCAGACAATCTATGATGTTTAAAAGAAAGAATCCTAGTAGTCTATCAGTGAAGACAAATTTACAGGGAAGACCCCAAAAATTGTTTTCCCTTTTGTCTTAAGAACCTGTCATCCCTTCTCTTCCCTCTTTTTTTTCATCCTCTTCAAGCAGTTCACAGGACATAAATTTTCAAAGTAGTGACTTTAATGAGATTCATGCAGCTAAAGCATTGTGCAACACTTTGAACATTTCCCTCCGATCCCACTCTAATGAAGGTTTAGACCTTCAATATTTAATATTTATGGGAGTCGTTACATCTGAGCCCCCGCTCCCCTCCAGTGGTGCTAAAAAGTGTCTCCTGGGCCAAAGATGAAAGTGGCTGATTTCGTATGTGGCTTGGACTTGTTTTATAAAGCTAAATTAGACAAATGGCAAAAAGGCAGGGATTCCTATGGCACTACACATAGTTCCTCATTTATACACCTGATGAAACCCGTGAAAAGAGAACTCGTGGCACAATAAACCATTTGTTTGATTATTTATTTACAAACGTGTTTTAATTTTTATGCAAGAATTCCAAAGGAAGTTCCCAAAGCACTATACAGCCATCATTTCTAAATAACATAAAAACAGTAAGCACAATTTAAAAAGAGTGCCACAAAAGCACATTAAGAAATACAATCAATGATAAACAAAATCCATCACTTCAGAAGGCTAATTATTTCAGATTGAAAGCTCGTGTAAATCTGTGAAATACTACAAGGTGAAAGCTAGACAAGCCCACCCCAAGGAGGGAGTTTCAAAGTCTGGACGCCACAATTGAGAAATCCCTGACTTGTGTACCTACCAAATGCACTTCAGATGGAGGGGGGACCAGAGCCTCCCTAGCAGTTATAGGGTTGTGGGGGAGCAGATGTCTTTTAAATACCCTGAATCCAAACCTCAAAGGGTTTTAAACGTGATAACCAGCACTTGAATTGGGCTCAGATACAGTTGCTCAAATGTGGCAATCAGAGGAGCTGTGCTGGGAGCCAAGCCCAAAGAGGAGACAGGACCTTGGCTGAAACGGGGTGGGGGGAACCAGTAAAGGAGAGATATAAAGAGAGCAGGTTAGTACAGAATGGGGAGGAAAGGGAGAGGACGGAGTGGAGGAAAACCCCTGGTGGAGATTCCACACCAGCTTAGTGAAGAGCTAGGCAAGAGGAGAAGCAGGAAACTGAGAGGAGGGAGCAAACTAAAGGGAATCCTTGACTGGAGCACAGAGATGCTGAAAGTATGCATAAATGGCAGGGACAGACAGGCCTTTCAAGGGTCGAGGAGAAGCTGAGAAGGAAGAGGGAAACTAGAAGATCCTGGAGGGAGGGAGGGAGGGAGGGATACCCTGACAGTGGCCCCACTCCCTAAAGGACCCTTAAAGGAGACAGCAGCTCACCTAGATGGAGGCGAAATGCAGCTCGCCTGCAGAGGTCATTGTTCTGAGTGATTGTACTAAAAGGTCCACGAAGTAATGAGGCCCTGTGAGAACTATATCTAGCGCCTACCTAATGAATCAGTACACCCAATTGCATTGCATCCAAACAGTACATGAGCCTTTTTGTGGGGCCCTGGAGGATGGGCCAAGACAGCTGGCCTACCAGAAATGTTTCAGAGGAGTCCTTTTGACTCCAATGCCCTCCAAATATAGGGGCCATGGGGGGCTTAGATGTAACAGCAGTGTGTGCAGATTAAACGGCAATGGAATCACATACTCTAAACAGGAATAGTCTAACAGCATCAGGGCATATGTGGCTCTGGCCAAGTCTGTTTTCTTCAAGAAAGGCCACAGCTGATAAACCAGTCAAAGACATTACAAATGCAAAGGCATTCCCCCGAGCACAGCTGTCACCTGACCATCCAGAAGGGGTGTTGGGCCCAGGAGCACCCCCAAGCCGAGAATTTGATTCCTCAGAGTGCTACCATAACAGACTGAATTACCAGCCCCAGAACAACTTTCATACTGAGCAAATCACTTTTGGCTTGTGACCACAAATTTTGATCAGAAAAAATGGTAGGAGTGGAAACTGTTCAGGAATCCCACACTGTTGAAAGCTGCCATATTCCTGGACTGCTTTTCAGTTAAGAAACAATGTCAGGCAACTATTTATGCATCTCTCTGGAATTTTCTAGTTGGGACTTTTGATCCAGACCATATTAGGCATTTACCACATAAAAATATCTCAATGTGATTCCCTGTTCCCACTACTGCTGGACTCAGGACTGACACTGCCCCAAGTGATGGAAAAGCAGGGTGACTGCAATATATGCAAATACCAATGATTTTGATAGCTTTACTGAAACTTGTTTTCCTTGAAATTGTGCTGATTTGCCCAAGCAGGAACCTCCAAACTTGACTTCACCTGCCCCATTGAACACAATTGAACTTAATTCTGAGTAGACCTGCTTGGAATTTGACTGAAAAAGAATATTCTAGATGAGTTCAACAGTATGACACATTGAATGAGAAGAAGTATGTGGTGATGTTTCCACACTGGAAGTGCAACATGTGGACTGGTTTTGAAGTGCCTTCACCGACTTAGATAACTACAAGAACATTTCCAGAGCACCACAAGTTTTGGGACTGCTGCTCTTCTTTTTTGCATACAGTATATATGTTGCAATGAGAGGAAGCAGTCACACAATTAATGGGAGACACTCCACTCAAAAGTCTTCTTTGTGGACTATATATCAGTATCTAATCAGGAGGGAGATGAAAAATTCATGACTTGCTTAGCAGACTCATCATTCTGTGTTCCACTGACCTACGGCTTCAGAGCAGATTGATCATACCACTCTTATACTTGATGTTCTCAGTGTCTCTCTGAAGACATCTTCACCTGATATATCCTGTGTGCCTCCAAAAACATAAGAAACACTCAAAAAACGTTGTTTCCAAAATTCTGTCTTTGAAATTGTTCTCACTCCATAGATGGAATGGTCCTATTTTGCCTTTTGTGGAATCAAGTGCTCATCCTTTGCTCTACATTCCTTGCAAGATGAGAAGCACTGCAGATTTAATAAACCAATTAGCGGCCTTATAAACTGTGAGCAGAGCCCTGCTTGAAAGTGTTCACATTAGTAGAACAATGTGACAACTAAGAAGATGCCCTGTATTAACCCGATTACATGTTATGGCTTTTGTATATCTTGTACATTTGCCTTTATGAAGTTTGGGGGAAATTAAACCAGTAAAACGATTCCTGATAAAAACAAAAGGGGTGACATGGTGCAAAGGCAATGATCACCATTTTTGAACTTTTAAAGGGCCCTGAGGAGAAGGCTACGTTAGCTTGTCAGTTTGAGGTGTGCACATTCCAAAATCTAAGCTTTCATTGCTTCCTGCCCTTAAAGAACATAATTAGCTTTTTCCCATATAATGATACCATTTAATAAAATCACGATCCTTTTCATAATGATATAAAATAATGATATAAAAGTGTAAAGAAATAGGATATGACTAAGATCAATTTCTGTCTTGTCATATTATTTACGTCTAGTCACATAAAAAAATGTGCAGCTGCCTGCTGTAGCAATCCCTAAGTCCATTAGCACAGGCACACACAAAAAAAACTCCTTGAGAAGTGTGTGTGTGTGTGTGTGTGTGTGTGAGAGAGAGAGAGAGAGAGAGAGAGAGAGAGAGAGAGAGAGAGCGCAATCCTAACCAGTTCATGGGCCGGCAGAAGTGCCCAGGAGCGTCACAGACATGCCATAAAGCCCGTTTGTGACAACTCCAAAGTCAGGGAGGCTGGTGAGAGGATGCGCTCCAGTCTCCCTGCACCAGATCCAGACCAACGATGGGTGACTTAGCACTAGTCTACAGAGACTGTCTTGGGGCCCCGTTGGGGAGGGTGACGGGAGGGCAAAACAAGGGCATTTTGAGGCGGGGGACGGCAGGCCAGTTGGCAGATTGGGCTCTGAATGTGGTGGGACTGAACTGGACGACCCAGGATGTATCCTAACGCCCCCCCTCTCCTGAGCAGCCTGATGTTACACCAGGCTGCTAGGAACTGTGGCAAAAAATTCACTGGTGCAGATCCAAGTAGCCCGATTGAGGTGGAAAAATTCTCTCACTCTGAGCTGTGCTGCAGCCACCTCCTATCATTTGCTGGATTCAGCGCAGACCAGTCGGCCTACCTCTTCCAGCACAGGATTGGGCTGTCCATGAGTGAGTGAGAGAGAGGCATCAATAGCATTATAAGCTGGTTAAAGTTACATATTGCTTATTTTGATGGTGGTGGTAATGATAGTGAGGACGATTAGAGATCAGGCAAATGCATCAGAGTGCCAAGATGAGTTCATTCTTCTTTAATGTACTGCTCTGATAATTTGTGCCATCATAACTTTTGAACAACATTTCTTATAATGTAGTTATTTAAAACAAATGTTGCTTTTCAAAATGAGAACTAGTTTAATTTAGTCCTCCTCCTAAAAATTGCAAAGAAACGTTGTCACTTGAATGAATAAAACAAGGTAAATGAAGATGTGATGTTATATATTCTAATATAGCTGTTTTCTGGTTGTTTTTTTGAGAAAGAAAAGGAACTACTAGGGGACATTTTACTTCAGTTTGAAAATAGGAGATTTCTGCTTCATATGGTTTTCAAATCTTGTTATGAAAGCAGTAGTAGCAGAAAATAGGGACATTGTTGCTATGCATCTCAGGGTCCTTGATGACATCCCCATGGTAACTACCAGAGACTATTCACATTCTGCAGAAGCATTAAGGAGGTGCGCAACTCTTCTCCAGCTTGAGGTCTTCTTGACTCCACAGTGGCATGTTGTATAATCAGTCATACAAGAACAATGCCAGGAGGTCAGCCTAAGTGTTTTGCATCTATTAAGATCAATGCTCCAATGAAATAGTGCAATATTTTTCTAAAGTAATTGGAAATCCCTTTTTTTTAACTTCACATTTCACTTAACTTGGGCAGACCATTGGAAGTTCTTTTCTAATGGCCCAATCCTATCCAAGATTGGGCCAGTGCACTGAGGTGCTTACAATAGTGGAATGAATTTCCCCTGTTGTAAAATGGTATTGTGTGGCGCCCACAACATGGCACTGGTAGTCCTTTCACACTCACTGCTACAACTGGCATCAGCAAAAAGCCCACCATTGGAGCTGAAAAATTAAGCCTTGTGGAGGCCAAATTGGAAAAAGAGTGGGTTGAATAGGGGAGTACCCAGGTGGAGCAGGAGCAGGGAGGAAGGTGGACTGGGGGCAGGATCAGCAGCAGTCCTGTGTGCCCATATCCTAATCTCTTCTGCCTATCAGTCAGCAGATGAGCAATTGTTTTTAATATTAGGACATCATTATGGTTCTATTGCCTCAACTTGTGTAATTTTCTGCTTTTCTTACTGTATGTCATCCCAGTCCTAACTAACTTTACAGCACCGATGCAACCTTGCCTTGTAGGGTGCACCCTACAGCCTGTGGGGGGCAGTCACAGAGGCCTCATCAAGATGCTTACTCCCTTACCTTGGGGTGCTCTGTGGCTGTAATGGCTATGGCTGCAGTTTTCAAACTCTCCAGAAGTTTGAAACCCACAGGAAGTCCTTTCAGGGGCGGGGGAAGGCAGTGACACAATCTCCATGATCGCACCACTCAGGGGGGCTGCGGGACTGGGGTGGATCCTCCAGTCCCTGCAGCAGCTGTCCCTGGGTGTGGGGAGCGTGGAGCGCAATCGCTCACTTTCACTGCTGCTGATCTGAGGAGGCTTGCAGATGCTCGCGCAGGGCTCCCCGCACCCAGGGACGGCTGCTGCAGGGACTGGTGAGTGCAGCCCAGTCCCTGCAGCCCTGTCAGAAGTGAAAGTGGCGTGATTCGTACTCGGCTTCCAGTTTAGTGGAGGCGGGGCGCGATTGCCCCACTTTCACTTTGGAAGCCTCGGAGAGCCCTGCAGACAGTCGCGCAGGGCTCCCCACACCCCCGGGAGGCTGCAAGAAGCTGTGGTGAGTGCAGCCAAGCCCCTGCAGTCCCCTGAGTGGCACGATCCTGGGGATCACACCACTGCCTCCTCCCTGCCTCCTGGTTGCCCCTGCCCCTTAAGGGAAAAGAGACCAGGGCCCTCAGGCTGGGGCGTTGTGATGCCCCAGTCTGAAAACCTCTGGGCTATGGAAAGTTGACTAGGATTTAGGTTGCAATTCTGTGTGCACTTTCCTGGGAGTAAGCTCCACTGAAAACAATGGGGCTTATTTCTGAGTAGATATACCCATATGAAATATCAGTACCTCTAATTAAACCTTCAAACGCTAATGAATGGGAGGCTTGGAAAAGATCAGAATAGTAACTAACAAAGTTGTCTATAACAATGGTCTTCAACCTTTTTCATGCCTCAATGCCAATAAATAAATAATGAGACTGGGGACCCCACTGTCAATCACATCCCCTTGCCACTCACTCCCTTCCTCCAAAATGCCTTTCTGTCACTGTTCACTGTAGCCAAATATTCTTGTTAGAGAGAGCAGAAAAAATTGCCATTAAGTCGGGCACTAGTGAAAGCTATTTTAGCACACTTGCCAAGAGTCTGAGCAGGGCTGGGCCACAATCTCCTGGTACCTGAAGGGGTACATCAGATTTCTCTCCCTTTACCTACTGGTGCTCTAATCTAGTGGTTTTCTAACTTTTTTCATTCCCATAAATTGCCGCAACCCCTCAACTGAGGCTTTGTGACCCCATTGGGGTCCCAACCCCAAGGTTGAAGAACACTGGTCTAGAACAAGCCACTAAAGTGTTCTAAAGATTAAGGGAAAGAAGGTTGTGGCTGGAGGGAGGAGTCTCAAAGGCGGATTTTCAAAGATGTGAAGATTTGTGTGCATAGAAAAGATAAATGGATGAAACTGTATAGTATTTAATGCAAGACCAAAAGAAAGAGTGAGAGGGCCAGACAGTTCAGAGCTGGTGGAGAGATGGAGGTAACTTATGACATGGAAAGTGAAAAAAAACAAAGAATGTTCAGGCCTATTCATTCCCCCTGGGGGCTGGGGATAAGAATAGACCCTCAGTTTGGCTGTACTTGTCGTAAGAGGCGACTAAACAGCCACCAGGTAGGTGGGACTCGTTAGCCAGGGAAGGCAGCTCATCAGAGAGAAGGAAAACTCTGATCCCAAACCTCCACTGCCTTGTGGCTACATCCAGTTATGGAAAAGGCTTCAGGAGTCAACCTCCAGGCAAAATCCGGAGCCGGAGTCCCTGAGGCAGTTCATGGCTGAGCACAGTCACGTTCTGGCAACTCCTGCGATGCCGCTGGAACCAACCATATTGGCTTCTGCCTTTCCATTGGACCATTTCAGTGACGTGGAGAGGGGGGATTTGCTGCATGGGTAACAGTCTATCCTCCATATCTATTTTACCCAGGCTTTGCACACTGGAGAGGACACTCTGTTCCAGAACCACCATTCAGAGCGCAATACCATAGTCTTCTGAGACTGAAGGATGCCATCAATTTAATTCCTTACACTGGTGCTGCAGTCCATTTTAACTGGGATCTTGAAAGTTACCCTCAGTTGAGAATTACAGCCCAATACTTTACAGGATTGGGCTGTTCTATGCAGCACTTCTGCAACCGTGGAATTTACATGGAACACTCCATTAAACACATTGGAATAATGTTATATACTGTTATACTATATTATACTTATATACTATTGTGCTGATATACTGTTATCCTCACAAAGACCCTGTAAAGTAAGTTAGGCAGGAAAGTTGTGTCTGGCCCATGGTCATCCCATGAGCTTCATGGTTTAGCACAGAGGTTGCCAAGCTTTCAACTTAATGGCTCCTGGACCTTTAACAATTGTGTAGAGGAGGGAATTTCAGCAGGAATAGCTTGTCATCTCACAGATGATGAGCTGCACCTGCTTAAATTCCCTCCTTCACACAATTGTTAAAGATCCAGTAGCCCTACAGTTGAAAGGTTGGTCACTCCCAGTTTAGCAGGGACGTGAATCCAAATATCCTTGGTTCTACCCTGAACGCCAACTGTTATGTTGCATCTTCTGAAGGAAACCTTTTCTGCTTGTCTCAATTTACTAGGCCAGATCTTTAAAATCATTTCCGCCATTGTGCCTGGATTTTCATAGTGTGAGTTGTATACCTGTGGCTTGCACTCCATAAAATCCCCTTTTTACAAGAGAAGTTTCTCAGTTCCAGGCAACAATGACTTAAGGCAGTGATTTTCAACCTTTTTCATCTCATGGCCCACTGACAAGGTATTAAAATTGTCAAGGCACACCATTGGTTTTTTGATATTTGACAAGGCACACCATGCTGGGGGGCTCACATCCCCCAAAGGCCCAACTAATAAATGACCCTTCTCCAAACTCCCATAGCACACCTGCAGACTATTTGCGGCACACCAGCATGCCACGGCACAGTGGATGAAAATGGCTGACGTAAAGGAAAACCATTGTGAATATTGTCTAGTACATGAGATGTGATAATCTAGAGTAAATTTGCCAAGCAGTTTTATTTTGTTGTCCTGCCTGGCTTAAAAAAAAAAATTGCTACATCTCCTTTGTCAAACTAAATGAATAATATCTACTACCTAGAGGTAGCATGACATTTAATTAGCAAATATTTTTAAAGATTTTGGACTACTGAAGATCTCTGTATTGATATTATTGGCCTCTATGCTTGATAAATTGGTGAGGGTGGTGAGGTATCCTGTTCACCGCAAGCTGTTAGAGAGAGAAGCTATTCTTCCATCCTGATGATCTAAGATTCTTTTGCTGTCTTGCTGCAAGGTGACTTCTTACCTTTTTATCGATTGTTTACTTTAGAATCCTTTTTCCACTTCCCTTGCTTCTGACACAAAAATAGATCTGACTCCGGGGACTCTGAAGTAAGTTCTATAACTTGATTCCACTACAGAAAAAAAAAATCCATCATGATATCAGAAAATACTCGTGCTTATTTCCTGACACCTACATATTGCATAGAAATAAAAAGTGACCTGCTTTGAGACTGCTGTTTTTTAATTGTATTAATGGAGCTGCAAGACCTGGTCAGCATTATAGGGTAGGTAATACTGTGTTGCAATGTAGAGACAAAAAAAATGTAGGTCTTGGGATAACTTGCAATGTTGTGTCACCCAAATTGTATTGCTGTCGAGGAGTAATGTAGCCATTCATCAAAGAAAATGTACTGCAAATGTGACACTCACATACACACCAGACAGCAACCTGTTCTGCAGTTGAAGGGCAGAGAAAGGTGGAATATTCAGGCTTTGATTCTTTCCACTCATCAAAACTTGTACCTGGCTGCAATGGGAAATGGCTTGAGCAACATTGTTTACTATTCTAAGAAAAATGTATTAGGGATTTGCCACGTTTTTGTCTTCTTTGTGCTCTGATGAAACTTCTGGCTCAGGAAAGAAAATTGAAACATTTCTGTCAAGACTTCCATGTGCATGGTAAAAAAAAAAAAAGATATATGAAGTGTGTTTTCAACTTCTGAAATGATCTGCGATTTCTCATAATTGCAATTTTTCTATCTCCCAATTTCCTCCTGTCATTTTCCCTTTCCATATTTGCTAAGCCTTTATTTTTTATTTTTAAAGAAAAGGGAGAAATTTGCAGTAGCTTTTGGATTGATAACAGGAATCAGTTGGGGAATTGTCCAAGTGAGACGAGGAAATTTACTTGGTGGTCATGCTGTCAGTTTTAAACATGGCATGCACTCACGGGCTAGAGGAGAACATAGTGTGGTTCCTAGCAACCGCCCCAAAAATGTTTGTATCTGTGAAAAATTTATCCAAGATTGAAGTTTATACTACGAATGAAATGAAGGCACCATTTCTGTTAAATGTTTTGGGATGTTTAACCACCCATAGCAGCCTCTATCTCCCAGAACCCCTTGTGCGATTAGCATTGTTTACATAAGCCTATGAACCAATGTTAAGCAGGTCAGTGGCGTCGCTAGGGAGGTGCGGGGGGTGCAGGCCGCACCGGGTGATGCGCAAGAGGGGGGTGACGTACACTGGCAGGGTGATGCGCTAAAATTGTGGTGGTTAGGGGTAATAACATCATGTTTTATACGGCTGGAAGCAGAATTTCGAGCAGAATGCAATGCAAAAAACGGGAGTGAAATATCTCCTTTCTATCAAAAGTTATTGGCAAAAAACCGGAAAACAAAAAATGCATGCAGCCCAATGGAAAGAGAAACCAAGGGGTATCGCACGTTTATGCGTGAGTAGGTGAACCTTAGTCCATCTGAAAGTCCATCTATAAGAACTTAAATTGAACTGGGTACTGGGTAGGGGTGAAAATCTTACTGATTCTTTTTGTTGGGGTGTTATTGCAGGCAGGCTACAGAAAAAATTCATTTGGTGGAACAGGGCTGGCTTTCCCTTATTTATTGATTTTACTTGAATTTATTTCTAATTATTTATTTTAATTTGCTTTATGATGGGTCCTGGACAGATTGTCATTCTAAGAAGTGGGTCCCAGTGCTAAAAGTTTGAAAACTGCTCCAATAAGGTGTTAGTCAGTTGACACCCTGGGGGGAGGTGTCACCACTAGTGACCAAAATCACTAAAATCAGAGTTTGGAGGAATAATACCATCACGTTATACATCAATCAATGTGTAATTTCATGCAGAATGCGATGAAACAAACTACGTTGAAATATCTTTATTCTATCAAAAGGTGCAATCAAAAAACCAGTGGGGCGGGGCAATGGTAGATCACCATGCCCACCACCTAGAGTGTTGCCCTGCCCACTGCAGGGGGGTGACGCGCTGGCCTCCCGCGCCAGGAGACGCGAACCCTAGTGACGCCACTGAGCAGGGTATCGCACAAATAGATTACATGAAGAAAGAAAGAATACTATAAAGCCCCAAATCTATTGCAGCTTTGCATTCCAGTAGCACAAGGCCCTTTATGGTGGTATGAAAGCCAGGCTGCTGTCACTTGCTGCCGGGTCACTATCACAAATGCTGACAGGAGTCAGCTAAATAGGAGTAACTCGAGGAGACTGAGAAAGCACCTGTACTGAAAGCGGGAAGGGAGAGGGCAGAGAGTGGGCTGGAGGGTAAGGAGCCTTTTGGGGCTCAATTTGCTCCCCCTCTCTCCAGCTATATAACTGCCATGGGTCCAGGGAGATTGAGAGGCCCTCCAGGAAGCCTACATGGAGATAAGTAAAAAATACTTACTTCTGGCAGGCCTCCTTATCACCTCCCCCAGCACTGGATGCAACACTTGTTCCACCAGTGAGGTTACCAATGGCGCCAGTGGTGGGAGAATAGGATTGGCACCACCTCTGAAGTGGATATGTGATTTGTTATCTGTTATGAACTACCTTGTGAATTCAGAATTCTAAACAGAGAGGCTCCTAAAATATTTAGGTGAAACTTTAAGACCTAGTTCATACAAGGCCAAACATTCAAGTTTTTCATGCTGTGGACTAATTTGTCGTGCCACTTCAAGGCTTCAGAGTCAAATGGAACCTATATGGGTAAAAACAAACAGAATATGACCTGGTTCTGTGTATGACAAATGTATTCATTGCAGCCATGTGGTGAGTTAGCCCATAGTCAGTGGAATACTAGAGCCCTAGAAAGGGATCATCATAATCTTGGTTAATTTGAGAAAAGGTTACATAGAGAGAATTTAACATAAATATTCTGCCAGCTTGCAAAGTGCAAGTTTTCACCCAAATGCTGAGAGCAATAAGAATAAGAATAGCCACTGAGATGTGAGGCCCAGACTGAAAAACACATATCCCAAACAGTGGTATCATTCTCAGATGAACACGACCAGGTTATTTCCATTAATAGGGTTTTTAAATGGGCAAATACCAAATTCTAGCTTGGTGTTCATAAGTAGATATTTTATTATTATTATTATTATTATTATTATTATTATTATTATTATTATTATTATTATTATTATTATTATTATTAATAATAATAATAATAATAATAATAATAATACTATTATTTATTATTATTATTATTATTTATCTACCATTTAGTTATTTGATTTTTCTCTGTAAACTGCTTTGTGAACTTTTAGTTGAAAAGCGGTATATAAATACTGTTGTTATTAATCATTATTATAGTGAATAGTGTAGATTTAGAGCCCAATCCTGAGCTCAGTGTGCCGGCTCAGCGCTGGTGTGCACTGTTGCAAATGTGCCATAAGGCACATTTGTGGGACCTGGCACCAGGTGAGTGCCAGCGGTAGCCAGCGCTGGCCAGTGCCAAGCTACCACTGGACAGGCACCCAACCTCCACTGCTTGGCAGTCGCACGGACCGCCGAGCAGTTGGGAGCTTGGGGGGAGGCAGGGAGGAAGTGTTCTGGGGAGGCGGGCAGAGGTTGGGGAGAGGGTGGGGAGGTTACAGGGAGCTGGGGAGAGGGCGGAAGGAGGCGTGCCGGGGGGAGGGAGCAGTGAGGGAGGGAGGCAGGACCGATGGAGCAATGCTCCACTGGATCCAAAGCGGCTTTTGATTCACTGCTGACCTTTTCATTGGCAGTGAATGAGTAGCCCCATTGCAAAGATATTCTCTTTACCCGGGGGAAGGGGACAAAAGTCGCCTTCTCCAGAGGAGCTGCTGGTGGCTGCACAAAGTGTGCAGGATGCAGCGGGAGCCATTTTCAGCTCCCCAGGCAGCTCAGGATTGTGCTTCTTGTATGCTGATTATCACTATTACTGTCAAATAATATTGATATCATTATGAAGAACCTGCTGTATTTCAGTATATTTGTGTGCCCACTTGTAAGAAAGAACTGTTGGTCCAGTACAAATGTCATCGATATTTGGTGACAGACATGAATGTTGCCTCATTTTGTTTACTCCTTCTTGCTGAAAAGGTAACTTGTGGCCTGAAGGAAGATTGTTTTAACCTTTAAGAGAGCTCTGTTTATACAATTTATATTTACAGGACTTAATTTGGCAAGGTTTGGGAGACTAACAATATCCATCTTTAAAAGGTTACTACTCATTTATTATTGAAAGACAGTTTTCAAATATGAAATTGCCCATTCTACATTTCCAGAGGGGTAATCATATTAATCGATTGTAGCAAGGAGTCATGTGGCACCTTAAAAACTAAGATTTCTTTGGGCATAAACTTTTCAGTATTCCATTCACCTAAACAAATGCATGCGTGGAAATCAGTTGGAACCAGGGGAAGCACATGCCCTGATGCTGCCTGAATCCCATGCGCACTGCTGCCTCTAGGAATGTGCAGGACACTCCTCCCATGGAGGGTAGGTGATCGAGCAGAGGAGCAGCTGTGCCCCCAACGCCCCTCCATTGACAAAGACAGTGCCACCCTGCTCCACACCTCTTCCGTCTGAATGGAACAGGAGCAGGGGATGTTCAGAACTCAGCATTCCCTGCTCATGCTCATTGCAATCAGCAGAGGCATGAAGCAGGGAATCTGCACAGTTCAGTCTTTCTAAGTCAAGGGATGGGGAAGGGTAGGTTCCAAATTGCCTCTCCTTTCCCACTTGGTGCTTTGTAAACCCCGAGTAGAAATAGAGAAGTGAGTTAGAGCTGTGCGAGATTGTTTTTTTTTCTTCTCCCTTGGCTGCCACTGCTGCAATCTGTTTCTGACATGCTTCTTGAAAATCAGAAGAGAATCAGAGTGTCCAGAGGAGTGGAGGGCAGGAGAGGGGTAGCAGATAGGTGGACAGAGGGCTCATCCCTCCAAATTAACAAGGCGTAACTTACAGCACAATCCTAGGCATGTCTACTCAGAAGTCATTTCCACTGAGTTCATTGTGACCAACACCCCGGCTCAGTGGCGTAACTAGGTCATTTGCAGAACCTCGATAGGAATTTTATCAGGGGGTACAAAGTTTCTTTTGGGCCCCTTCCCAAAGAGGGAGGGGGTGAAACAGAGTGGGGGAGGGTGGCAGTGGGGGAGGGGCAGAACGGGGGCAAAAAAGGCAGGAAGAAAATGGGAAAAGACAGAATACTCTTTGGAGCCCATGTCTACCAGGCTTCCCAATGCAGAGCTCAGGTTTACCTGCCTTCCCGGCTTTGGCAGCTAGATACGGTAATATAGAAAACCAAACTCACTGCTAAGCAGTAGCATCGCTAGGGAGGTGCGGGTGGTGCGGGTCACACCGGGAGATGCACAAGGGGGGATGACGCGCACTGGGGGGGTGATGTGCTAAAATCGCGGTGCTTAGGAGTAACCCCATCATGTTGTATACCATTGGATGTGGAATTTCCATCAGAATGCAATGAAATAAACAGGAGTGAAATGTCCCCTTTCTATCAAAAGTTATTGGCAAAAAACCAAAAAACAAAAAAATGCATGGAGCCCAATGGAAAGTAAAACCAAGCTGTATTGCACGTTTACTCGCGAGTAGGTGAACTTGCCTAAGTCCTTTGGAAACGGCAGGCTGAGAGGAATCCAACAACACCTGAATGGTCCTGATCCAATGAATGTAGCCTCCAAAAAACATCTGAGAAGGAGGTCCCTCCCTCCAAGCTGGCAAATGTATTGAGCCCTATGGAAAGCAAAACTAAGCCACATGGTCATGTTTACTCGCAAGTAAGCAAATGTGCCTTGGCTCCTGGGCAGGTCAGGCAAAGGGAAATGTGAGGCCACCAGAATGGTCCTGATTTGATGCAACTGGAGCTCAACAAATGCTCCAGAAGGCAGCCCCCCACCATAAAAAGAATGAAACAGGCTTGACAAGGTAAGGTGAATTTTTTTCTGTTTTAGGCTGCAGTCCTATCCACACTTTCCTGGGAGTAAGCCCCACTATAATGGAACTTACTTTTGAGTAGACAGGCATAGGATTGGGCTCCCAGACTTGCAAAGCCAGGTGGGTCCTGATAGTGATATGCTTGAAATATAAGAACTTAAATTGAACTGGGTACTGGGTAGGGGTGAAAATCTTACTGATTCTTTTTTTTTGGGGGGGGGGGGTGTTATTGCAGGCAGGCTACAGAGAAAATTCACTTGGTGGAACAGGGCTGGCTTTCCCTTATTTATTGATTTTACTTTATTTCTAATTATTTATTTTAATTTGCTTTATGACGGGTCCTGGACAGATTGTCATTCTAAGAAGTGGGTCCCAGTGCTAAAAGTTTGAGAACTGCTCCAATAAAGTGTTAGTAAGTTGACACCCTGGGGGGAGGTGACACCACTAGTGACCAAAATCACTAAAATCACAGTTTGCAAAAATAATACCATCATGTTATACATCAATCAATGTGTGATTTCATGCAAAATGCAATGAAACAAACTGCACTTAAATATCTTTATTCTATGAAAAGGTACAACCAAAAAACCACTGGGGGTGGGGCAATGGTAGATCACCACGCCCACCACCTGGGGTATTGCCCCGTCCACTGCATGGGGGTGACACGCTGGCCTCCCGCACTGGGTGACGCGAACCCTAGTGATGCCACTGCTGCTAACTCGCTTTAAAATCTTTCAAATATAGAAAATCATTGCAAGAGATTAGCATCATTGTATTTAGGCTCACACTAGAATGGAAAAAAATGTCCTGTGTACACCAAAACTGACTTCTGCAGTCCTGCAGCTGTGTCACTAAGCTCTTTCAATGTTAGCAGATCCCCAAGCCAAAGAGCTCCTGTAGCACGTCGGTTTCCTCCCAGATGAGACACTGTTAAGGAATGTATGCATTCCTGGGCCTGGTGTGTATGGCTTGTGGCAGTAGTCACTGACATGTGCCCATGGTAATGCCTTCAGCATTCCACGTGGGCAGTGAGTCTGGGTGTGATTGGAAACTAACATCCTAGGAAATTTCTGGGTCCCCTCCTTTGGCTCCTGGGCCCCCTTTCTGACTCTGGGTCCAGTTACAAATTACCCCCTTTACCCCCCTCTCCTAGGCCCTTGTCTTTTGACACCCAGGGCCCATAAATTAATTTATATTTTTAACATATGGAGCTCTATGGAGCTCAGGTGGGTGTGCATGGTTCCTCTCCTTTTGTCCTCACAACAACCCTGAGAGGTAGGTAAAGCTGAAAGATAGTAATAGTCATGACATGAAATGAATAATAATAATGGCCAGAAAATAAATGTAATTAATATTTCCCCACAAGCAATGGATAAATGTCAGTGCCCTCCCCTGCTATTGCTCTCCTGCACATAGTACTCAGTCGCAGACTGTCTTATTTCACTGAATATGGTTAGGGCGAAATCCTAACCAACTGTCCAGCACTGACATAGCTGTGCCCATGTGGCGTGCACTGCATCCTGCAGTGGGGAGGCAGTCAAGGGGGCTTCCTCAAGGTAAGGGCATGTTTGCTACCTTACCTTGGGGCTGCATTGCGGCTAGGCCAGTGCTAGAGAGTTGGTTAGGATTGCGCCCATAGTCAGTACTACTGACATACTACTCAATGACATACTCTGTGACATTGAACTGGAAGTTCAATGTAGCCATCATGGTTAATGACCACAGATAGACTATAATCCATCAAGAATGTTTAGAATCCACTTTAAAAGTCATCTAAGCTAGTGTCCAACAACATTCAACTTTCCCACCAGTGGCATCACTAGATTTGGGTGTCACCTGATCTGGTAATTCATAGTGCCACCCCCATTACATTTATTTTACTATAGAACAGTACAGGCCACTCAACCAATCAGTAACCAGCAAAAAACAGTGACCAACTTGACACACAACTAGGAGTTCAAGTATTAGCTCTGATACATGGAAAAGGGAGCGGAATCATAGTAACATTCATAGTGCAGTGGTGGTTTTTGCTATCTCTCCTGGGGGGGATGACAGCACTTACCGGAGGCACATGGCAAATGCAGTGAAATTTGCCACCGTTCTCATATGTACAGAAACAGCTTCCTCCAAATGGAGCTGTTTCTTGGGCCAGGGCCACAAATGAGCAAAAGGAGGGGGTGACTGCGAAGGCACAGGGGCAATGTGATGACACAGGGACATCATTGTGTCACCCAGCCCCAGGTATCCCCCCAGCTACACTATTGCAGAAGAAGAAATATGGAAACAATGAGCTAGACCAGGGGTCTCCAAACTTTTCGCCGGAGGGTCGCATCTTATATCTGACATTGTATCAAGGGGTGGGAAAAAAATGAATGAATTTAAATAAATGCATTAGTCTGCACTAAGTATATAATAAATACAAAGTGCTGCACAGTGATAACAGTACCACTCTGAAGATCCCTGGAGCTTTGGCGGATCTCTGCTAGCTTCACAAAGACTATCCGGGGCAGCAATTCTCAACCTTTTTCATCTCACGGCACACCGAGAGGTGCTAAAATTGTCAAGGCACATTGTCAGTTTTTTGACAATTGACAAGACAAACCACACCACTGGCCAAAGGCTCACATCCCCCAGTGACCCTCCTCCAAACTCCCATGGCACACCTTCAGACCACTGCAGGCACACCAATGTGCCATGGCACAGCGGTTGAAAATAGCTGCCCTGGGGGCTGCTGGGCCCTTCAAAGAGGCACCCATGATCAGCTCTCACCCCTGTAAACTGGTTGGGAGAAGCTTCTGAAACTTTCCCCGGCCAGTTTAAAGGGCTGCACACTGGTAGCGAGTGTCACTCTGAAGGTCCCTGCAGCCCGCAAGACCCTCGGGAGGCTGCAGGGACTTTCACAGTGGAATCTGTGATCAGCATGCGACCTGTTAAACTGCTCAGGAGAAGCTTTTGCTCCTCACGCCTGCAAAGTTGGGCTGCAGGATAAGTTGAACCAGACAAAAAATCTTATTTTTAAGAACCCTGAGTGTGTTGCTACTATATTGACATCTGTGCAGCTAGAATCCTACATCTCACCGTAATGTGTTTCTGGTATCTATTTTTAATTACAGCAGCTTGTAGGATGATAGATAGGCGTTTGACACGGTCCCTCACCAAAGGCTACTGAAAAAACTCCACAGTCAGGGAATTAGAGGACAGGTCCTCTCGTGGATTGAGAACTGGTTGGAGGCCAGGAAGCAGAGAGTGGGTGTCAATGGGCAATTTTCACAATGGAGAGAGGTGAAAAGCGGTGTGCCCCAAGGATCTGTCCTGGGACCGGTGCTTTTCAACCTCTTCATAAATGACCTGGAGACAGGGTTGAGCAGTGAAGTGGCTAAGTTTGCAGTCGACACCAAACTTTTCCGAGTGGTAAAGACCAGAAGTGATTGTGAGGAGCTCCAGAAGGATCTCTCCAGACTGGCAGAATGGGCAGCAAAATGGCAGATGCACTTCAATGTCAGTAAGTGTAAAGTCATGCACATTGGGGCAAAAAATCAAAACTTTAGATATAGGTTGATGGGTTCTGAGCTGTCTGTGACAGATCAGGAGAGAGATCTTGGGGTGGTGGTGGACAGGTCGATGAAAGTGTCAACCCAATGTGCGGCGGCAGTGAAGAAGGCCAATTCTATGCTTGGGATCATTAGGAAGGGTATTGAGAACAAAATGGCTAGTATTATAATGCCGTTGTACAAATTGATGGTAAGGCCACACCTGGAGTATTGTGTCCAGTTCTGGTCGCCGCATCTCAAAAAAGACATAGTGGAAATGGAAAAGGTGCAAAAGAGAGCGACTAAGATGATTACGGGGCTGGGGCACCTTCCTTATGAGGAAAGGCTACGGCGTTTGGGCCTCTTCAGCCTAGAAAAGAGACGCTTGAGGGGGGACATGATTGAGACATACAAAATTATGCAGGGAATGGACAGAGTGGATAGGGAGATGCTCTTTACACTCTCACATAATACCAGAACCAGGGGACATCCACTAAAATTGAGTGTTGGGCGGGTTAGGACAGACAAAAGAAAATATTTCTTTACTCAGCGAGTGGTCGGTCTGTGGAACTCCTTGCCACAGGATGTGGTGCTGGCGTCTAGCCTAGACGCCTTTAAAAGGGGATTGGACGAGTTTCTGGAGGAAAAATCCATTATGGGGTACAAGCCATGATGAGTATGCGCAACCTCCTGATTTTAGGAATGGGTTAAGTCAGAAAGCCAGATGTAGGGGAGGGCACCAGGATGAGGTCTCTTGTTATCTGGTGTGCTCCCTGGGGCATTTGGTGGGCCGCTGTGAGATACAGGAAGCTGGACTAGATGGGCCTATGGCCTGATCCAGTGGGGCTGTTCTTATGTTCTTATGTTCTTATGATACTAATTGCAGAGTTAGCAATAAAGAAACTCAGTTTTCACTTTTCAAGGAGACTTCACTGAGAATATACAATCCAATTTAAGTCAGCAGCAAACATCTGCTTAATACATCATGTGTCGCAATCCTTCTCACCCAGACTACCTGCCATAAACTATTTCTTTGGTATTTTTTTTTTTTCATAAAAAGAAATTACTTTTATTTGCTCTTCAACATCCCTTGGCATGATACACTTTGGGGCTCTGCTTTTGTAAAGTGCAATCTGGAAATCATCACCTAACCTGCTAAAGAATTTGGTAATAAAAGACAGTTGCATTTCTGAGGGACTTCTAGACTAAGCTCTCTAAGGCCATTCAGTTGGCAGTTTCCATACAAGTTGGGAGAGGTAGTTAACTTTTCCTTTGAGACATTTCTGCATTCTTTGTGGTATACCAGTTGTGTGGGCTGCAGAAATGGTGCTGTTTCCTGTGTAAGTCCCTGTCAGCCATGTGGACTTCCAAGAAGCTCCATGGACTGAATTATAGGACTAGACAGCAAGGCAGGCATGCAGTTAAAATGAGAGACTAATCCAATGGTTCGCAATCTGTGAGCTCCCCAGGGAGCCATGGAAACCAGCCAGGGAAGCTGCAGAATCCTCATGAAAAAATGCACTGCCCTATACAATGTATAGGATTGTAGCCCTAATGGGAAGCCACGGCCCAGTAGGTCAAGGGCCGTGTTCTTATGTTCTTATGCTAAGGATGTCATCAGTCCAAAAAGTTTGGAAACCACTGCCCTAATCCCTGAAGTGAGAGCTCTCCTAAAATCATTCTGAAACCAGAAAGACTCCAACCAGTAAGTCTTTTCTATATCTCCCTCAGTGTTTCTGCTTCTATTTTAAGGGAATGTCAAGTGAACTTCTTAAAAAAAGTCAGCAAGTTTCTTAGGTACACTGTATACAGTTCTTTGAGACAGGACACTGAGTACAGAATAAATTGATTGTATGCTCCAAGAGGAAAGTCATGATACAATGAAATTAGTTTTGTTTCTTATAGAAACAGAATGAAATTTCATCCTGTTCAAATGGCAGTAATGACGAAACAGCATTAAAAGTGTTTGAAAGGGTGAAAAGATCAAAGAGAAGTATCATGAGCCTCCAAGAAGTAAAGTGATATTAACATTAATGGAAAAGTTTCAAACATTAAAGGCAAACTTTCATAATGTTGGAATACATATTCAAGCTATCGTTTTGGCTGTGGAAAATTAAAAGTTGGATTTTAATCATTTATGTGAGCAACTCCTTCCTATGAAGAAAGCAGAACATTGATTTCCAAATATGCTCTTCCTTACCTTGTATATCTACAAATGCTACAACAGTTCAGTTTCTATTAGAGCAGAGCCAAAACAAAGGAGCAGTGTTTCACAAACCACCTCATGCAAAAACATTCCCTGGTTTAGTGAGGGCAGAAAGCATTGCCCCATTCCCTATGAATAGGCATCTTGATGACATCACATAACCAATTTGGCTATGTGGTGTGGTTATCTTCATGATGGCATCAGAGAGCCAACTGCTTGTCAGGACAATGTTTCCTGCACTTGTTCTGATATGGCTTGGCTTCATGATATTGTCATACTGCTGAATCGAACCGATTGGCTGCTAAATGGTTTCACATCATCATGATGCTTTCATAATCACTGCTTGGCTGGGATCACCTTGGGGAAAAAAACAATTTTAAAATAATAGTGATGAAGCTGCAAATCAGGAAAAAGGTAACTGTGAACATGCAAAAAAAAATTGTACAGTATGTATAAGCAAGAGTGGGAGCGTTTCTGAAACTTTTTACTCCCCTAAAATCGGGAAAAATTTTCATGTAGTTTAGGTATAGAATTCAGTGCAATACTCAGTTCTATCCAATATTCACACCTGATGTGAAAATACTTAAGTTCCATAATTCATTGAGAATAGGAATAATTGCAACTCCAGCACTAGGGGATGGGGGACAGATATGCTACTTGCCATTTGTGTATACATTCCAGTATATCTAATCCATTTGATGCACACTGCTAGGGTATAAGGTGAACTATTATGTACCAATAATGAATCAAGCATGACATGGGAGCCATACCCATTTACCATGTACCATATGACAAGCATAATAAGGAACAACCTGAGTACATTGCGAAGAAGACTAATTTTCTTAACCTCAAGTGATTCTGCCTCAAATTATTAACAGCACAATCTTAACTTGTGTTGTAACAGGCAGGCTGGCAGGCCTGCACTATATCCAGTGCCAGTTTGGGGTTGATTGCAGGCCAGCACAGGGCAAGAGGGAAAATTTCTCCTTACCTTGGATACACCACAGCAGCCCCAAGGGGGCTAGTTGGATCCATGCCATGTATAGAGATCACGCAAATACCAGCAACCCAGGGCTGGTTCAGGCTGCCCAGGAATGGGGCTAGGATCCAGCATAAGTGCCGGAACCAGGCACCACTTCCCACTCCCTGCCCACCCTCCCCTGCTCCAAAACACCTCCTTTCCATGCCCCCCAGACCTCCATGCCAGCTGCAAAACATCAGCCTATCTTTTTCTAGGCTGAATACATACAGTTTCTTTTTCTAGATGAATACGTACATCTACTGTATGTATTCAGTGCTTTGTCCATCACTCTCCATGCCACACCTGTTACTCATAAAACTCAGACAAAGCCCCTGTATTCTAGATGTGTCAAATTTCTACCGGTTTTTTGATTCAAATGTTCCAAATATCATGAACTGCATGCCTGAATACATTTTGATGGGAACAAATAAAATTGGAGACTGATAGCAGTGTCAGATTTAGATGCAATCAAAGAGGAAGGTCCTCTGAAGAAGGTCATTTGATTCCATGAAATTAAATCCCTTAGGTGCCTTTTAAAATGCTATTTTGAACAGGCAAAGTGATAGGTTTTATGCACCGTGGTTTGCATAAAGTGATTGCTTTAAAATATTAAATCACATTCAAGCGCCTCCACAGTAATGAGGGGAGGTGTCTGAATAGTAAAGCAAAGTGCTGGCAAAGTATAATCTTCAAATATTTATCTGCAAAAAGCGTCATATGTATTTACCTACAAATATGTAGGGGCTTATTACTTATATGTGAATATTTGTTCAGCTAATGCATTTTCATAATCACATTCATGCGGCTCTGATAAATGGCACACTTACTATTAATGACTTGTTTGTCAAAAATCCTGCCAAAGGTCTATATTCTGCTGTTTAACAAACAACCAGAAAGGAAGGGGAACAAGTGCCTGAAACACTACAGTATATACCCAGAGAACTGTCTCTTTGCATAGTGCAGATGGGAAGCCATAACTTTCTTTCAAAAGGATCATGAAAGGAAAATCATCATCGGGGGTGGATAATTCATTTGCCCCACTTATACGTTATTTCCATAAGAAACCATATCAATGTAAAGGTCAACCCAGCCTAAACAGATGGGCAGCCCAATCCTAACCAGCACTGGTGCCACAGGGGCATGAGACTCATTCTGTATCCAGCACTGGCAAACTGCAGGGTAGAATTCTCCTAGAGGTAAGGGGATATTTGTCTCCTTACCCCCTGTAAAGCTACAGCCTGTTCAATGGGGCAAATTGGATCTGTGCCTACTACATAGTTGAACTGTCCCATGTTGGGTTTTCAATCCCAGCATGGGAGGATAAGATTCAGGGGGATAGGATTCAGCATGCACCAACATGGCTGATGCCACCACCTCCTGGCCAGATCTGTGCCCTCTCCACCCTCCCCATCTGTTACACCCCTCCCTGCCCTCTCCCCACTTCTGTGCTGTCAGGCAGGAGCTTAACTGCTCCATTGGGCATTCCTTGGGGATATGGTGCCAGTGGGATGCATTCCCACCAGTGCTCCTAAAAGCTACACTGTCACTGAGCACTTTACAGTACTTTTGCAGTTGCTAGCACCTGCGCAGTGGTTGCTGTGCAGCCGCTACTGAAGAATAAGATTGTGGCCTTAGAGAAATCTAATGTGGAGAGAAATTATTTGTCTACATCCTTTCAAGCCCTTGTTAAAAGCAAACAATAGAGCAAATCAGATTTGATTGACCTTGAATTTGCAAATTTCAGCATTATCAAAGTAGGCTGGGTCAGAGGGCTCCGGTACATACATGAAACTCTACATGAGTGAGGGTGGCTTAACAAGCTGACTCAATAGTTATATGTATGCAAGGAAAGTTGATTATGCTAGAAATGACTTCAAGCTCTCTGACTTCAACCTAAACTCTAATGAATTTAGTTCCAGGGAGACTGTCATGTTAGACTGCTGTAGCAAAATAATATCAGTGAAAATCAGCCAAAGTTCTGTGGCAACTTACAGACTAACACACAGATTGTGCCTCAGATTTCTCCAAATTCATCATAGCAATTTGCTTGTGATTTTTCTGGCTGGACAAAACTGCCACCTTTATAATAAATAGGCCACTATCAAGGTCCACTAAATAATCCCAGAAAAGTATGTTGTGTATATGGCAAGGATACTTTCTGTTACAACTCAATCCTAACCAACTTTCCATCACCGACACACATGTGCCAACAGGGCAAGTGCTGCATTCTGTGTATGTGGGGGGGGGGGGGATCACAGAGGCCTCATCAAGGTCAGATAATATTTGTTCTCTTACATTGGGGCTGCATTGTGGCTGCATCAGTGCTGGAAAGTTGGATAGGACTGGGCTTTAGTCTTTTTTTCTGCATGATAGTCATTCCAGAGGTGTTCCACGGTTGCCATGTAAACCAGCCCCTCCTCCTCCACTTCCGAGCCAGTCGCGGCTATGAATGCAAACTGGAGGCGTCTCCTCCACTTTTCTCTTGCCTTCCCGAATGGCTTGGAAGCGGAGAGGGAGGGGCCGCTTTACATGGGCATCCAGGTGCCTGAAGAAACTTACTGTTTTGGCCCCCTCCAGGAACACCTCTGGCTCATTGTGTCACATGCAGATTTAAGAGTGTTGCTTTTGAAATTGACATGGACCTCTTATGGCCCAATCCTATTCTTCAGTTACACCACCAGAATGCGTGTAAGAGCATGGCCTAGAGAGCATAGTCTGGATTCTGCCAGAAGCGTTGAGCATCTGTTTCCATGTGGTAAGGACCAGGGACACCTGCCACTGCAGGTAAGTCTGAATAGGGGGTGGAAGGGTGGTGGGGAGGGGTGAAACGGTGAGGTAACAGGTCAAGCAGAAGGGTGGATCAGGCCCAAGAAGAGGATGGGTTTGGTAGTAGCAGTGTCTGCCAAATCCTAGCCCCGTTTCTGGGCCTGATCCATTTATATAGCTGGAGCGAGTACAAGTAGACAAGAGTGACCAGATCCAATGGAATGACAGAGTGCCTATGCTTTTAACCATTGTATAGAAGAGGGAATTTTGGCAGGTGCAACTCAATGTGGGAGCTACACCTGACAAAATTCCCTCTTCTACACAATGGTTAAAGGTATAGGCACCCTGTCTTCCATTGTATCTGGTCACCCTGAAGCAGACCCACTGGGCCAACAGGGGCATTCCAGAGGGAAAGGGAATAAATATTACCTGGCTTGTGCCAAGGATCCATCTGGAGGCCAAAGCTCCCACAAAATACAGCAGATGCCCCACTGGAGCCACTGCATTGTCATGCAGGGAGTTAGGTAGGATTAGACTGCAATCTTATATATATATTTACCTGACAGTAAATCCCATTGAACTCAATGAGTCTTACTTCTGATAGCACTCACTGGGAGCAGTTGTTCAGCTGAATCCAGCCAACATAGTATCATCCAACCCACTTTTAACTATTTTATCCACAATGTTGGCATAAAACTGGCATTTTATCCACATCTTCAACAATTTGTAAAATGCTTTACTGAAATCTAGGTAGACTATGTCCACAACATTCCCACAGGCTACCAGACTAGTTTATCAAAGAAGAAGATGAGATTCACCTGGCACAATTTGTTCTCAACAAACCCATGCTGGCTCCTAAACATCACCCATTATGAATCGTGTCTTCCAGGATCTTTCTGGGAATTGAAGTCAGGCTGACCTGTTTCCCAAATTTTCCTCTCTCCCTTTTTAAAAAAGAGGGATATTTGCTCATCAACAGTCTTCAGACACTTCTCCCATTCTCTAGGCATTCTCAAAGATTACAAACAGCAGCTCCGAGAAATCACATCCACCAGGTCCTTCAGCAGCCTTGGGTTTACTTCATCTGGTCCTGTGGACTTAAATTCATTTAAAGTTAACTGGAAGTTACTTACCATCTCTTTACCTCAAATTATGGTACCCCCAGTTATTCATTAATGTAACTGTTCGGTTGGACCACTTTTGCCTTGTGGGAGAAGGTACAAAATAAGAATTGAGAACTAAGCACCTCTGCTTTCTCTCCATCATTTGTTACCACTTCCCCATGCAGCGGGCCCACTACCACCTTGATCTTTCTATACTCAGACATAATTCCTCCCTCCCCCCCCCCCCGCCTTTAGCTTCTCTTGCCAATCTCAACTCATTCTTCACTTTTGCCCTTCTTGACATCATATGGCTGAGGCCTTATTCAGGATATGGGGGGAAATACCCCCTTAACCCAAGGAGACCTTCAACCATCTCCTAAGCTGCATACAATACAGCGCAGGCCATGTGACCTGGCTACACCAGTGCAGCTTAGGATTGGGCTATAAGTAACCCTTGAAACTAGAATGATAGGGCAAGTTTATACATCAGTTTTTGCAGGGAAACAGTACCATGAATGCTTCTGCAGTTCTTATGAGAGAGTTCCATTGAAATTTCAGACGAAGAATGTAAAAACTGGGATATTCAGTTTCTAGAATAGTGAAACATACTTTATCAATGAAGTAGAAGGAGCTAGGTGTACACAATCATACAACTTTAATCAACAGATAAGCATGAATATCTCCAAGAAGGCAGAATTCTTTTTGATACTGTGAAGACTACTGATAGAAATGGGTTCATAAAATAGATTACAAAAGAGAATGATTTTCGGTTTTCATTAAATTCTAGATACCGTACTAATAGTAAATATCCAATGCCTTTCATTCTAAAGTGTGACTGTTGCACATTTTATATGAACCAACAGGCAGCAATGTTACCAGTGGCAGACCTCCCCAGCCTCGTGCCCCGGGGCAAAGGTCCATGATGGCGCCGCCCTGCAGAATGTTGCTGCCGTCCGCACAAATCCACTCCCCCCACTTACCTGGAGCACACGGTGCCTCGCATGACTCCAGGACGTGTCAGGGAAGCCTCCTGAAGGTTCCCCAACACTTTAAACTGTGCTTCCAGAAAACCAGAAGCACAGTTTCCGACCCCATTAGGAGCCTCAGAGAGGCTTCCGCGGGGTCCTAAAGGCATGCAAGGCTCCTGCAACCAGGGCATTTGGCCCATCAGCTCAATAGGAAGTCCGCCCCTGAATGATACACAAACATTCTCTTTTGATTCTTGGAAGAGAGCCGTTCCAGAGCTTATTTTTTTAATAATGGAGAGGATAGCTCCTTCAAAATCTGGATCTCAATCAGCATGCGATAGCCAGTGACAAAGCCATTAGTCTGATGGTGTGTGGCAGAGTAGTTACTTGTGCCTTCATCTGTCAAATGGTGATTCGTGGTTTAAACACATATTTATACCATATAGAGGCCAAAACTGGGAAGCTGCTGCTGGCATAGAATACAACACTCTGGCCTATATAGCTAATGCTATTCTACATTGCTCATAAGTAATGTCAAATCTATCTATCTAGCTACTTAACTGAATTACTACCCTCTTTTGCTTATACAGTGCTGATTAGTCCCTTTTACCAGACTGGAATGCAAAACACATTGCTACATGTTTCAGAGAGAATAATGAGGTTGTGCTTCAGGCACTAAGTAGGCTTCCAGTTCTCCCAATCTGAACTTGTCTCCATATTCTGGAATTCTGTTTCCATTCATCTTCTTTCTGCATTGAGCATGGTGCATTAGTAATTCTCCATTGTACCATTTTTTAAAAAATTCCTAATTTTGTACATTGTACGTGCACAGCTTCAGGTTCTGTGAAGCCCTCCTTTGAAGTTCAGCTCTGGTTATAATTAACATTGCCCCCCCTTTTTCCCCCAGTGTGCATTTTGCATGATAAAATACTGCAGAAAGACCCCTTTACCCATTTCCCTGCCCTATTACATACAAAAAAGAGCATTATGGCATCCTAATAACTAACACATTTTGATGGATGAGATCCTACTGCTCTCCCTTTGAACACCATTTCTAAGAGCATCATGGATCCATGGGGGCTAGAATGCTGTATACTTTACTGAAAATGCAAATTCGAAGTAACCATGACAAGCAAGTTTTGGGCAAAAGCAAAATGTAAGCCATATAGATTATCATAACCCCAAAGCATGTTTGGATAATGTACTGAAAAATATGCCTTTGAAAATATTTCTGTGACCTTTGACTTTTGAAATTCTCCACTGTATCTCATGTGAAGATTCATGGTTGCTTTAGCAAATAACAGAAATTAACAGGTAACCCAATCCTAACTACCTCCCTGTGTGGTGATGCAGTGGGCACCAACACAGCTTCTGCAGTATCCCATAGGGGAGTTTGGCATGTTGAGGGCTCCTTGGGATAAGGGAACATTTGCTCCTTTGCTCTGAGGTAAGCCCAAGCAGCCATAAAGAGTCAACTTGGACCTGCAGCAGCTCAATAGCTGGCACAAGTCCATGTTGAGCTGTATAGGTGGATCAGGCCTAGGAAGGGGGTTAGGATTTGGTAAGCATTGCTGCCACTGAACCCTCCCACTTCCCAGGCTTGATTCACCCACCACTGCTCCATCTCCTTTCCATTCCACCCCATACTACATTCCAACCCTACCTGCCTCCCTCCTGAACCCTGCACAGCCTTACCTGCTCCAGTGGGAAGGCCTAGTCCGGCCTTATGTGGACACAGCTGCTCACTGCTTGTGGTAGTGGCCAGGCTGCATACACCAGCAGTGTTGTATTTATGACAACTGCAAAGCATGTTATGTCAGCAGACCAGGCCTTCCCACCAAAGCAAAACATTTGGTGAATGTTGGCATAATGTACCCATAGAATTGGGCCATAAGAGTGTAGCACATAAGTTCATTTCAGTCTTTAAACGTTTATTTTAAATGCAGTCATATGAGGAGTAAGCGGAGCTTGTTATTTACAAAAGCACCACCTTCTGTGATTTTAAATTGTTTAGCTTATATTTGGTACAGTGGCGTCACTAGGGTTTGCATTACCTGGTGCAGGAAGCCAGCACATCACCCCTATGATGGACCTCCTCCCATGCGGTGGTCATGGTGATGCCCCAGGCAGTGGGTGTGGTGATGTACCATCACCCCGCCCCTGCTGGGTTTTTTTTGCTATACCTTTTGCTATAAAATTTTGGCGAGTAGTGGTGTCACCCCCCCATGTGCATCACCCGCTGCAACCTGCACCCCCCACACTCCCCTAGCAATGCCACTGATGTGGTGTTTGTAATAGAAGTGTCCTTCCACATATATATGTCCCTTTCTGAAAAGCTGACTCAGTTGTGAGATTGCTGCTAATTTTGTTCAAGGCTGGAAGCATTTGGTGTATTGAGTTCTCTCTCAAGTGACATGGTTTTGTCTCATTTTATTTTGACTTTCAGTGGCACAATAGCTGCAAGTTGCATTGTTTTGGGCTCCCAGATCTGAGCAGCAGACACCATCAAGCAATGCCTTCAACAAGAAGGATTAAAACAAGAATACCATTATGAAGGACAAGAGATGAGAGGCATGAGAAATGCATATACTAAGCATTCAGATACCAGAAGACGAACTTCAAATTATTTTGCAAAATCTCAACTGTTTTTTTTCTGAAGTTGCCAGAAATGTGACAGATTCACTTTTATTTACCCTTTCTGTCTCATGGTCATAGAGCCTTTCTGCAACGTTCTGTAATTTCATGCTGCTAATGTTTTTATGTAAGCACTGTTATTTAGGGAGTATTGAAATGGTACGGTTCCAGTTTAAATAATTATGGACCATCAGTTATCTCTTTCCTCTCAGCTACCATTCATGACAGTAACAAAGGAATGAGACAGCCTGTGGGCACTATACCTTACTGTCTTATATAAATGAAATCATTTTGTAGAGTTTTTCTTAATGAGTTTGGGGAATCTAAGGACTTTATAATACACAATTTAGACATCCTCTATTTTGCCAAAAGGGGAGAAAATGGAAATATGGCAGCATGCGTCATGTTTGAGAAAGGATCCCCAGGTGAATCACTGCTCTTATAGAGGATAGCATTCATAAGATAGGATGACCAGATAAAAAGACACTGATACTGGTTTCCTGAACTGTCAGTAGCTTTAATGGGGTGAGTAAAGGTGGCAACATGGGGTGGGTAGGGCTCAGGAGGTGGTGGGATCAGTTGTGCTGGCATGCACCATATCCCCCTTTCCGGATGACATCCATTGATACAGAACTGTTCAGACATTTAGCAGGCGCAGATCCAAGTAAACCCATTGCTGTGGCTGAGGTTTTCCCCAGAGCATGAGACAAATGTCCCTTTATCCCAAGGAGGCCTCAACATGCTGATACTCCCCTGTGGGGTACAGCAGAGGTTGTGTTGGTGCACTGCATCGCCACACAGGGAAGTAGTTAAGATTGGGCTACCCGTTGCTAGGGATGTTGGCATCCTCTCTTTTTCCCTCTGCTATAGCAAACAATCCCCTAGTAAGCCATGTATTCATTTTAGAGTGCAATCCTAACCCCTTATGTCAGTGCTTTCCAGCACTGGCATAAGGACAATGCAGCTCTGAGGTAAGGGAATAAACAGTCCCTTACTTTGAGGAGGCCTCCGTGAGTGACGCCCAACTGCAGGATGCTGCACACGTCCCATTGGCACCGCTATGCCAGTGCTGGAAAGTACCGACATAAGGGGTTAGGATTGCGCCCTTAGTTACTTTCAGGCTCTGCTTCTGCTCTGCTATCCTGTTGAGAGGGGTGCATGATAGCCAACAGTCTAAAGTCCCTTAACATATGTGTCTTGGAAAATGTATGCACCATTAGTATCCATATGCTAGAGCATTTGTGGTAACACCAATTCTTTAAAGCTTTCTTTGCATGAATATTTCTAACTCATGCACCCTCCATCACATCATTACTACAGTATGATACAATGTTTTATTAGTCCTTGCAATTTTAGACATACATCCTTAAAACTTAGTAGGTCTTCTCCATAAAAATTAAAATAAATGAAACCACAATATTTATGCTAAGAAGTTTCATCCACATAAACAACTGTAAAGTGGGTCAGTATAGAGAAGATTCCCTTTTATTATCTGTACAGTACTCCAATAATTACTGCTTGTAGAAACAGAATACAGAATAGCTGGGTATTCAAGAGGCTCTCTCTTGAATTTCCCCTGGGGGCTGGGGATAAGAATAGGCCCTCAGTTTGGCTGTACTTGTCGTAAGAGGCGACTAAACAGCCACCGGGTAGATGGGACTTGTCAGCCTGGGAAGGCAGCTCATCTGAGAGAAGGAAATCTCTGATCCCAAACCTCCACTGCCTTGTGGCTACATCCAGTTATGGAAAAGGCTTCAGGAGTCAACCTCCAGGCAAAATCCGGAGCCGGAGTCTCTGAGGCAGTTCATGGTTGAACACAGTCACGTTCTGGCAACGCCTGCGACACCACTGGAACAAACCGTATTGGCCTCTGCCTTTCCATTGGACTATTTCAGCGATGTGGAGAGGGGGGATTTGCTTCATGGGAAACAGTCTATCCTCCATATCTACTTTACCCAGGCTTCGCGCACTGGAGAGGACACTCTGTTCCAGAACCACCATTCAGAGCATGATACCATAGTCTTCCGAGACTGAAGGATGCCAACAAGAGGCTCGGGTCTTTTCCTTCAGAACCTCCCCCCCCCCCCCCGCAACTGTACTGTTCACTTTCAGTGCAATTATTTGTGGTTCAGCTGTCACATCTTTGATACAAGTCATATCAAAGCTCAACAGCAGTTTCTTCACACTCCACTAATAACGAATGCCCTTTCATTTCAAATTTTGGAAAGAAAGACTACTCAAGAGTGGTGTTTACTATGAACTGATTGGATGGAAGAAACACATTAAATATAAAGGAGGACTTCAATTACCATGTACTATATTTGCTCTGAATTCTTATTCATAAAAACAAAATTTTGTTTAAAAACCCAGAAAATTGGTATAGTATCTCTTAGTAGCACAAAGAAAGTAGCACTTTCTTACTTTGAAAGATAAAGACATATAACATTAATGACTTCGCTTTTGTACAATTAGCCTGTAAGGCAGAAGAGAAACAGGAAAATTAGACAACTAAGGGAGAAAATGTATTTAATCTTTGTGTACTTTCCATTACTTTCACACTGTTTTCCTTGTGGCAGTACATTTCATTTTAACATTGTTGACACAAGTAGCTGAAAAGTCTGCCAGTCCACAGTAGCTTGGAAAGCAGAAGGGGGAAAAATCCAATTGAATATTCTCAGCAAGGTTTATTTTTAGTGCAGAGCAGGTAGAAGAAAAGTAAGAAATAAAGAAGAAGGGACATTGCTATGTCAAACACAAGATGTGGTCAACATAGGAAATAAAGGTCTGATAACACTGCATTTTGATAAAAAGCATAAGGGCCAGGAGGAAGACGTTAATGTATGCTGCAAAATGACAAGAAGAACACCAGGCATAATTTACACAGACCTCCCTCAGCCATCTTCCATGATCATAGTTATTCTAGGCCTCTTCCACACTTCAGACAATAACTTGTAGAACTAGTTTGTCTACCAGTGTGTGCATAATGATATTAAAAATATCCTTCTTTAAGACAGATTTTTCATTTTACTACTGAAAGAACATCATAATCTTAGAATTCATTCAAACAGTATGAACAGCATAATGTTTTTATTTGGACCAAATTAACGGCTTAATCCTGTTCAGACATGGAGGCCAGCACATTGTCTGTTATATCCTAAGCCTAACCTGGTAACACCAAGCCAACACAGTCCTTCCCAGTAACATCCCCAGCATCCATGAAAACTGGCACAGCCCTTCAGCCATGGAGCAGCATCTTAACACCTGGTTGATGGTGCTGAAAGATACAGAGAGATCCAGCAGGACCAACAAGGCTGTAGTCCTTATATATAGTTCCTGCAGCAAGTCATCCACCAAGTTGATCAAGCCTGTCTCCATCCCAAAGCCCAGCCTGAAGCTGGACTGAAAGAGAGCTAGATAATTCATTTCATTCAGTACCCTCTGAAACTGAGATGCCACCACCTGCATGAGCACCTTGCTCAGAAAAGGGAATTTCTGTCATCATCATCATCATCATGTTCCTTCAGGGAGAAAGGTGGGATAAAAATAGTGCTAATAGACAAATAAATAAATAAATAAATAAATAAATAAATAAATAAATAAATAAATAGCTGGTACCTGGTAGCAAAGAGACTGCACCATACATCAGGGCTTCTCTGGTTCAAATCTCACCACTGCCAGTAACCCACTAGAAGGCCTTAGGCAAGCCATTCCCGCTAAGGGCCCAATCCTATCCAATTTTCCAGCACCAGTGCAGCCGCAATGCAGCCCCAAAGTAAGGGAACAAATGTTCCCATACCTTAAGGAGGCCTATGTGACTGCTGCCCCACCACACGATGCAATGCATGCCCCATTGGCACAGCTGTGCAGGCACTGGAAAATTGGATAGGATTGGGCCCTAAGTCTCTGATCCCCAGCTGCGATACCCAAATATTTACAGCTTGTTGCTTTGCAACAAAATAACACATGAGAATATAGTATAGAATTCTCGAATATCCAAATATTGCTTTTCAACAAAATTAGTTCTGTAAGTGGTTACATAAAAAAAATAAATGAAAATGAGGTTCCCTCGCCCAAACAGGGTTACAGTCTTAAAAAATAAATAAATCCAAGGGAGATCCAGAAACAGGGATGGTTACTGGAGCGAATGCTACCCTGAGATGAATAAGGATGATTGCTCTCCATCTGCTAAACATAAGAGAACTAGCCTTAAAGGTGCTTCTTTGCCCAGTTAGCACTAACAAATGCTACTTGTATAACATTTCAGTCAGTCCACATAAAGTATTGCAGTCTACATGGTCTTTCTTAATGGACCAATACAGTTGCCTGCATTATTTATCAGACTTCATTGTAAATCATTGCAATCAGTACACAGTGCTTAAGTGGTATGCGTGTCTTCTTGCCTGACTGGATGCCTGTTCAGATATCTGCTTATCCATACAGATACCAGAAAGTGCTGGAGTCGCTCTCGTTGCCCCATCCTACACATGTTTACTCAGTAGTGGATACCGTCAGCTAAATGTGTACAGTGTATGCACAGTATTTGCATATGCGGATTTGACTCACCACAGATGCCATGGATGCCAAGGGAAAGCCATTTCTCGTTTGCTCATCAAACCACAAGTAGCTGCGGATTTGTGTATCCGTGGATTTACATGACCGTGGAGGGTTCAGTAGTGGATCCCCTGCAGATGAAAAGGGCGGATTGTATAGGATTGCAACCTCAGTGTCCTGGGCATTGTTCTGAGTTTGCTACATGGAACCTTCTACCATGCTACCATGGAACCTTGGACAAAGAGTCACCACCAGGAGATCCTTGGCTCATTGAAAGCACCTGTCTCCCCTCCTCTACTAGCTGTTACAACACATTTTTTACTACTACAGCTCATTCTCACCTATCTACACTATCTTCCAACTGTCTGTCTGAAGCAAGTTTTACATTACTTCTCTTCAGCAGCTACTCCCTTCTGCATTATCTTATCCAGTCTTCAGAGATATGAGTGCTCTCTCTGTTGCTAAGAAAAAGAAATGTCAAGAAGTACTGTGAAAAAGGGTTCTCTATTTCCTTGGTTCCAGAGCGGTAACAGCAGATAAAGGGTGATGTCAGAGTAGGAAGAGCAGCTTGGTAACTGGCATATGGTTGATATGCTGCAAAAGAAAGAAGCTTGTCTATGGAGGCAGACATTCCCCCCAATAGGAATTTACTGTTCCTGTACTGAGTGACCTGGTTCAGGCTGAAGCCTGCCAAGTGTTTACCTTTCTTTACTCTTTCGCTTTCAAGGTACATCAAATTCCAGTGCCTGCATATTAGAATTATACTCAAGTGTACAGTATTTCAGGCTTGGTTACGTCAATCGTTAATGGCCTTTTGGAAGAATCATAGCGGGCCTACTCACATAAATCTCAAATAGAGTTGTTTAAAAAAGCACATTAAAGCTCACTTTCTCTCATGCGGACATGTGTAAACTCATGGAGCATAGCCTCCTTTGGTAGGCTTCGAGTGCCACCCTTTGTGTCCCAAGAAAGCTGCCATCAAAGAGAAAATTCTGAGGAGATTCTGTAGAAGAAGCTGAATATTTGGGAGAGAAGAGACTGACGAAACTGAACCATCCCAAGACAGAGGTGAAGGAAAGAGCAGCAATCTTCTGCCCTCATGTCTAGCAGCAGTCTCAGCGCATCAACGGAGAGAAGGAGACTGAGTCCTGAGCCTAACCTCATACTATATGTCAGGTGTCATAAGTCTGAGTGATTATCTTCATTCACTTATGGATGACTAATTTATAAAAATTCATCTCCTTGCAATGTTTGGAGCTCGGAGATTTATTTAAATTGTTTTGAATCTGTTTAAACTGAATTTAAATCTATTTTCTTGCCTCTGCTTCTTCCCTGTTTTGTAACGCTTCCTAAAAATAAATCCTGGTTGTCCTTTATTCCCTCTTTAATAAGTAGCTTAGTGGCTTCCCTTGATAACTTTTCCTAAGAAACAGAGCTACGGAACTGGTGAAACTGTGTGCTAATTTAGGATTCAGGTATTCTCTCCAGTTCAGTCTGTCATGTTTGAAAAACCCAGTTTATTTTGAAACCCAGTTCCATCCCCCCACAACCAGAGATGAACACCTCAAAACTATACTTCTTGGCACCTGCTGGAACAGCAGCACCAAAGTTACTACCACTGTATCCAGCAGGTGCCGGGAACCTGCCAGGAGTCTCCCCCAAGGAAAGCCCCAGCCCCAGCCCTAGCAATGGGTCTCTTTGCTATTTTGCCGGTACAGATGCACAAACCTCTGTTTTGGGCCTTCCAGCCCAACATGGAGTTCAGGATCTGGTCCCCTTCCACCCCAGTTCCTCCCCCCATCTTGCCCTCATTCCACCCTCCACCTGCCCCCGAGGCTGCACCTTCGCCCGGCAGTCTCACTCACCCTGGCGGCAGCACATCCTCTTCCTGCCAGGCTTGGGCCTGGTGCTGGCTAGCATGGGTCCAGCACCAGCACTCCCTACTCTCTGGGTGCCATAAATATACTTTATGGCATGTTTACAGCACCCAGTGCCAGTGCTAGAGTTAAGTGCCAGCACTAGGTAGGTATAGGATTGGGCCCTAGGCTCAGTAGGACTTACTTCTGAGTAAAATTGTGTAGGATTATGTTGTGAAAGTAAATACATGGGAAATTTGAACTGTGTGATTTTTTTTACAGACTTTCAAAGAGAATAAAATTGTGTGTATGTAAAAAGAGTTTATATAAAGATAAAGGTATAATAGAGTACTGACTTCTGCATGTTTACTCAGAAGTCCCACTGTAAGTAGAACTTACACCCAGGTAAATTAGCATAAGATTGTATCCTTAATGTAATGTTAGCTACAGATTGTCCTTCAGGTAGGTCTTGAGAAAGAAGGTAGTCTAGTCATTAACATATGCCTATAGACAAAGTTCTCAGTTCACCTTCTATTGAGCCTGGTGCTTCTGTTTGTCTCTTTTGAAAAGAATTTCAAAGGCAACAGTTGAGTGGTCCTGCTGGTGACATCACTGCTTCTGAAGCATACTTCCCTAAAGCTACAGGAGCACACCTGAGAAAGTGAGCCCTTCTGGACCTCTGTCTAACCAGGGGGACAAATCTAAAATTCAATCCAACCTCCCAGAACTCCTTCCTGGGCCTGCATTTCTCCACTTCTCTGTTGCCAGAGCTCACAGGATTAAGTGGGAGGTAGACCCTGCCTCCACAAGTAACTTGGCGCCCCTTCCTCATCATTCCCAGACCATATATTAAAAATCTTGGTATGGATAAAGAGGGATGGTCTTAATATGTGTGGAATGGATAACTGAAAATCGGTATTGCAATAGCACTTGTAAAGAAGGAAGAATATATTTTAGATCAGGGGTGTCCAAAGTTTTTGGCAGGAGGGCCACATCATCTCTCTGACACTGTGTCAGGGGCGGGGGGGGGGGAGAAGTATTAATTTACATTTAAAATTTGAATAAATTTACATACATTTACATAAATGAATATATTAAAAATGAACTTATATGAATGAATGAAGGTCTTGCAATAGCTCAAGGTCTATTAAAGGCCTTGCACAAAGCAAGGCCAGCCTTTCCTTTGCTGCCGCTACTACATCACAGATGTGAAACAACAAGCAGTGCAGGGAGCCCTCATCCCACAGCTAATGTGAGAGGTCAAATAGTCACCCTCATGCTGAGAGCAGCTGCATTGTGCCAGTGCGGGCTTCAACAAATCTCCGGAGGGCCAGAGGCTCATTGGAGACTGGGGGCTCCCTGAGGGCCGCATTGAGAGCCCTCGAGGGCCGCAAGTGGCCCCAGGGCTGGGGTTTGGGCACCCCTGTTTTAGATCAGGGCTCTCCTGACTCCAGTCTGCAAGCCGGATCTGGTGCACTGCCTAATCCCTTCCCAACGTGAACAGAGCTTATCATTCTGCAGGGAAGCCTACTGTTTTCTCTGCCAATCTCCCCCGAATTGCACTCTGGCCAGCCAGTTGCGGGATTTGTCACCCCAGCAGGCACTGTGCCCAGATTTCTGGGCAGACGCGACTTGCTGGGGCACAGTTTCGGGGAGATCAGCTGCATGAACAGGAGGCTCCCCAGTGGAACGATTAGTTACATTGAATTGGATCTCATTTTGGATACATATGGGGTTTTGGGAAGTCATCAGTTTAGTAACGCTGGGGGTGGAGGAAAGAAATGTAAGCTTGGTGTTTTCTTATTTTTTTATTTTTTATTTTTTTTAAAGTTCTAATGCTATTTAAGCAGAAAAGATCATCAAGAGCATTTCCCTTCCATAATATTTTACTAGCACTGGTAGAAAAGTAATATTAAGAGGACAGATCATTTTATTTGCTAATTTGTTGCACAGGTCAAAGGTGAATGCTTTCAGAGGAGCAAGCTTTAAAACTGCAGTAAAAAGGAGGTTTCAAAGGGGATCTACAAGGAAAATATTAAACTAAATAATAATTTGGCCTCACCATAATTAAAAATGACCTTTTCCCAGTTTTTAATTTTCCTCTTAATTTTAAAGTCCATCCTTTAATGAAGAGGGCAATGGAACAGTATTGGAGCAGCATATTAATGAAAAATAATAGGAGTGATAAAGAGCAGGAGACTAGGCAAGAAGCAACAAAGATATATTTTCTTGCAATATCATGATGCTGTTAAAGGTAGACTTATTTATGCAGATGATCATACCAGAGGCTTTATTTTTGCTTTATTTTACTTTAATGCATTTCCTAGAAAATAACCCTTGTTATTTCTCAATTTAAGTATCCCAAACTAGCTACAAAAATGTCATGTGAAATGAGAAAATAAGAATATGACAGTTTTTAATTCAGTTCTAGTTACCTTTCTATTAAATTATAGCAACAGCTGTGAGTGCATCTGAGGCAGACTTCCTCCAGTATGGTAAATTGTTGGATATATACATTAAATTGTCCCCTGGGGGGCTGGGGATAAGAATAGACCCTCGGTTTGGCTGTACTTGTCGTAAGAGGCAACTAAACAGCCACCGGGTAGATGGGACTGGTTAGCCTGGGAAGGCAGCTCATCTGAGAGAAGGAAAACTCTGATCCCAAACCTCCACTGCCTTGTGGCTACATCCAGTTATGGAAAAGGCTTCAGGAGTCAACCTCCAGGCAAAATTCGGAGCCGGAGTCCCTGAGGCAGTTCATGGCTGAACACAGTGACGTTCTGGCAACTCCTGCGACACCACTGGAACAAACCGTATTGGCCTCTGCCTTTCCATTGGACCATTTCAGTGACGTGGAGAGGGGGGATTTGCTTCATGGGAAACAGTCTATCCTCCATATCTACTTTACCCAGGCTTCATGCACTGGAGAGGACACTCTGTTCCAGAACCACCATTCAGAGCACGATACCATAGTCTTCCGAGACTGAAAGATGCCAGAAACAATAAATTTCATGAAAATGAAGCTAGGTCAATTTCTTCCAGTTCAGTTCAAAATGGACCTAGTTAACAGATGAGATATTTTAAAACAATTCAAAGATAATTCTAAAATAATTTATTTTTCTTTAACCTTCATACTGAACTGGGTCCACTGTGCTCCTGATGTTGTCAACAGGAACATGCTAGAGGCCTCCCAGCCTATCAGCAATTCTCATTCTCTTTATGAACAGCCCATTCCTATAGCCCTCCCCTGCCCCCCCCCGCCAGTGCAGTCACTCTGAAAAGGCATGTGCTGTATCCAGTGGGGGTGGGGGCACAGTGTGGGAGACTTTGGAGAGGAAAAGGGCTTTAAATTGTCTCATTCATAAGCCTCCCGGCCCACAATTGGTCTTCTTGGACCAGCGCCAGCAATTTGTGTAAGTTCAAGGAAAGCAAGGGACAGGGAGATTGCTGCTGGAGCCATCACCATCGCAGCACCATGATAGCCAGATCCACCCCCTTCCCATGGCCTGTCCATCCCTCAGCCCTCCCCACTCAGTTTCTCCCCCTCCCCATTCTGCCCTCCCTCACCCCCTCCCACCTCCCCCGCTGGCTTACCTACTCCAGTGGGCAGCCAGTGATCCGTTGACACACATAGGAAGGCTCCAGCTTTCTTGCCAGTGCTCTGGCACTGTGTTACACAGCACACTGCCAGAGCATGCTTTATGACTGCTTTTCAGCATTGGATTTGGCTGCCTGTCAAAGGAAACAGTGAGGAAAGTTTAAGGCAAGCATAAGGCTTTAGGCCTGAGGACAATGCATGTCAGTGAGTTCACTGAGATGCAGATCTATTTCCCATGAATCAGTACAGTACCCAGCCTCTAAATCAGGAATTAGCAAACCCCAGCCTGCGGGCCATTTGCGGCCCTTGGGAATCCCCTATCTGGCCCACAGGGAGCCCCCAATCTCCAATGAGCCTCTGAACCTCTGGCCCATTGGAGACTGTTGGAGCCTGCCCTGGCCCACGACAGCCTGTTGTGACCACCAGATGCAAGCTGTGGGCTGAGTTAGAGCAAGGCCTTTTATAGTCTCCATGTGTTTTCTGCTTTTCCCATGGCATTATTTTAACCTCGCCCTCCCCCTTTGCCTCTGAACAACTTATGTCTCCTTGTGTTTCTGGCTTGGTCTGTATGTTTTTAATGTGCAAGAGGCTGTCAGGTTTTGTGCTGCATCCGGCACAAAGGAATTTTTTCAGCCTGGATAAAGTGAGGATAAAGCACTGAGGTTATTTGATGGTAACAATTTACTATGTACACCTATATGGGAGTGGACATAAACACTGCCTGTGTTTGTACCATGTGACCAAAATAACAAGGGGAAAGTGCTGAGTCACTATGATTATGCACCTGTGAATGTAAATAGTGCTGAGCAAGATGAGAGCTGATGCAATACTGTGCAATTCCAGTCACAAGACCATGAAGTCACCTATTCTGTGATTGGTAGGCTCCAGTATATAAGCAGACTTTAGAAGCTATGTGGTGTGCGTTAATTCATGGTTGGCGTGGTGTCTGGGAGAGGTGCTGTTGGAATTGGTGCTGGTTGTATCATTTCAGCTCCGCTGCTTATTATTTTTTGGCTGTATTCCTGATAAACCTTTTGTTTGCTGTAAACTCTTCTTCAATACAAGTCTACTTTGCTGAAAGAAACTGGCAGCCATGTGTTTCTTCCTGGGGCTGCTTGCTTCAAACAGGCACCTACGTTCTGCTACTCCGCATTGCTAGTGGGGGGCAAACCGTCATACCCCTAGCATTCCTGACAGAGGTGTGTGGTACAGTTCATAGTTCTCATGTGGTTTCACAAGCCTGTATGTTCTCATGTGTATTATAAATAAGCTCAGTAAAATTCAGTCATTCATATAAGTTCAGTCTCTAATGTATTCATTTATGTAAATTTATTCAAAATTGAAATGTAAATTAATTCTTTTTCCCCGGCCCCTGACACAGTGTCAGAGAGATGATGTGGCCCTCCTGCCAAAATGTTTGCCCACCCCTGCTCTGAATCATCATCTGCTGGGCAACCAGTGGGGTATGAGTGCAGTGTAACATTCACTAACAGTGCAATCCTAACCCACTTTCCAGCACCGACATAAGGGCAATGCAACTCTGAGGAAAAGGAACAAACATTGCCTGACCTTGAGGAGGCCTCCTTGACTGCCTGCCAACTACAGGATGCAGCACATTCCCTACTGGCACAGCTATGCCAGTGCTGGTTAGGATTGCACCCTAAAGAAGTGAATCCAAGTCCTGACAAAAATGTCGTGCAAAAACTATTGACAGCTGCTGCAATAATCATATCTCACAATTCATTCTCCTTACTCCGCTATTCACTTAACTACGATTTGGTGATCACTGTGATTTGCATTGATCACTGGGCAAATGTAAAGTGACAAAGAAGCTACTGCAAAATTATATAAACAATAAATATTGTTAAAGTCACTAAGTAACTTGATTCAAATCCTAAAAATCAAATTAAATTTGCAAACAAGACCAAAATATTAGTTACTCAGCAAAGGGGAAATGATGAAAGTCATAAAACTAGCTGCAAAACAGTTTCCAGATGAATCCAAATTGGACTCACTTTGCCTTAGCTTCCCTGCTAGTCATATAAATCTTTGTTTGGACCTTGGAATGAGTCATTCTGCATAACAATATCAGACTGCATTCCTAGTTACATGTTAAATTAAATGAACGTATACTTTGTGCGTTGCAGTTATACATCTTTTCTCATTTTTTGAGTATATAACAGTAGTTACAAAAACAAGTTGTTCTGAAATAACATTACAATGCATATTCCAGTATTAATGAATGGGACTCCTTTATCAAAGAAGATGCAATATCTTTTTTCTTTTGAGAATCAAGCAGCCATTCCTATGGTATTGTTTGTCTTTTTCAATACCTAGCAAATAATTTTTTTTTCTGCAGCCAATACAGACATGTCCTGGTATCTGCAAGGGTTCCGTTCCGGAACCCTTCTGTGGATACCTAAATCCACAGATACCAGAGACACCCCCCACCCTCCAGAATATTAATTAGCAAGACCTAAGTTTGATGCGGATTTAGCAGCTAACCTGGTGGTAATTTATATTTAGAGGAGATGTCTAGTTTTGCATGTTAAAAAGTCACTTTTTTTTTAGCATGACAGTTTTTTGGAACTCTGTAGCTATGTTCCTGAAAGTGAGGTCATCTAGTTCTAGCTAGGACAATTACAGCCCAGTCCAACTGGTTCCATGGCAATATACCTCTGAATACTAGAGTAACAATAGTGGGAGAAGTATCTCCTCCTTTCTCTCTTGCTTGGGGGCTTCCCAGAGGCAGCTGGCCACCAACCATGCAAAACAGGATGCTGGGCTAGATCGAGGTTTGGTCTGATCCCGCAGCACTTTTCTTATGTTTTAAGACAAGCAAAAATGCCTCATTAATTCAGAACATTATTCTCCTGAAGATATTTGTTTTGAAATTAATTGAGTGGCAATTAAATTAACCTTCAGAAAATCAATAAACCTGCAGCCATAAAAGTATGGAATCTGACTGTTAAACAAAGGACAGAGAGGAGGAAGGAAGCAGATGTAATGCACAATGACCACTTGAATACATTCACTTTTTATATGGCACATGATAATTCCTAAAAGCTTTTAATTCCTCTTGATAGGGCTGGATGTGTTATGGCTACTCAGGGCTTGGCCAGATCAGGGCTTGGCCAGGTCATGCCCATCAGAGGGCAATCTGGCCAGGTTGACTCCTGACCCCTCTCAGTAGTACTGGCAGCAATAGCTCTCAATGCACTATTGGTGTGAGTAGATGCAGGACTTTGTGCCAGGATCCCCAACAATCTAGCACTGGCAATGTGCCTACTCAAACAATGGTAGAAAAACCCCTGAATAAAAGAATAAAAAAAGCTTTTCCTTATGGTGCAGAAGTCTGTGCTTCAAAGCCAAAAATTGGATGTTTGTGTACACACACACACACACACACACACACACACACACACACCTGCCTTCCTACTTAGAGAAGAATGTTAAATGGCTCATACACATACCCTGTATGTACGCATGCACACAGTGTATGTGTGAGCCATTTTACATTCTTCTACAAACAGGAAGGCAGATGAAGCAGTTTATGGGAGTTTTAGCATTTGTGAGGAATTGGGGCAGTGTTCTTTTTTTAGATAGAAAAATTGGCGGGAGTGACATTTCCGGCACGCTACAAGCATGCTTCCAGCACGGTTAATTTAAAAACGACACAATGACATCCCCTCATTGAAATTAATTGTATGGAGGTTGCAATGTTGTAACCATACTCAGCACACATTATGGAGGCTGCCATGTTCCTGACCAGTTCCTCCATTCGTTTTAATAGAAAATAGGCAGAAGTGATGTCAGCATGGTGGTGGTCATCTTTTCCAGCTCTGAGACATTCTAGCATGCCTGGAACACTAAAACCTAAAAAAAAAAAAAATGCAACCAAGCACGCCGGAAGCTTTTTTTTTTTTTTTAAAGACTCTCTAGTGCTTCTATCAATAGAAGCTAAAAAGAAAGAATACAATAATACTAATAATAATAATAACTTTATTTATACCCCGCCCTTCTCCCCAAAGGGACCCAGGGTGGTTTACAACAGTTAAAAGCAGATTAAAACATGATTTAGCAAACAGATAAAAACATAATAACACATTAACAGATATCATAAAAACAGTAGTCAGATAAAAAGTCAGGTAAAAAAGAGCATATAGCAGCAGATCGTAAGCAATCAGGCCAGTAAAAAATACTAAAATATGTAGGAAAGATATTAAAAAGGCCATGAACTCAGAAGGCTTGTTTAAACAGAAGGGTCTTCAGGCCTTGCCGAAAAATCTCAAGAGAGGGAACCCTTCTCAAGTCAAGCGGAAGGGAGTACAGGGAATACAGGGAAGGGAATACAGCCTCAATACTTCCACAGCAGCAGTCCTCATAAAGACTACAAGTCCCATAAGCAGCTTCACATCTCTTCTTGTTTGGAGAAGAAGATAAAATGACCATCGTTTTTTGTTTGCTTTCTCTTGCTGCTTCAAAACAATTACTGGCAAGCAAAATTGCTCCTTTTTTATCCAACCCCCCCCCCCCCGCATCCTACTTCACAATCCAGTCCCCTCCCCCATCTCATCAAGCAGCTGCTCTTAGTAGCTTTTTTGACCCTATTGACGGGAATGTCAACTCATGTTTTCAGGGGCGATTTTGAAGCATTCATTTTTTGACTTACACACAAGTAAGGGTTCAGTGGTATAACAAGGTAGAAGCAAAAGGGGTGCAACTTGAGATGAGTACACAGAATGGTCATCCATGGCCTGCCATACAGTGACATCGTATTAACCTAAAGTTAAATGATGTGGGTCCTTTAGTATTGAACGGTTGGGGCCCTGGCCCTACTCATCCCCATCCCACAAGGAAGGTTCAGCAGCAAAAGGGGATAAGAATGACACTCTGCCCTTATAGATTAACACAAAGAGGCCAAAGAACTATAGTTGATGCTTATTAGGGAAGTGTATTATTAAGAGTTCTTCACAGTGTGAGAAACAGGGTGGCTGGTTGTTCATTGCATACATATAAGTATTGGAGTAGGCAGTGCTTTTTTGTAAAAAAAAAAAAAAGGTGCAGGAACTCACAACTTGTTAATCTTTTATTTATTTATTTATAAACTGAACTTTGAGGAGTTTTGCAGCCTCAACTGGCCCCCCTTTTGGCAACTGGCAACCAACCTTTATATTTTGCAGCCATGGAGCACCTCCCCCCCCCAAAAAAAAATTCTTCCTCATAGGGATTTGAACCCCTTGCCTCTGGCTCCACAGACCAGCACTTTAACAATTGAGCCATAGGAACTCTTAGACTCAAAGTGTTTGGAACTAATACTTGAGGCACTGATGGCCACCAGCTGGGCTCAAGACCTTATATATTAGTTCTGAGCACTTTGACTACAGGCTTTCCTATAGCCCAATGGAAAGAGTGCTAGGCTGTGAAGCACGAGGTCAGAGGTTTGAATCCCTCCCTAGCCCACAGTTTAAAAAAAGGGTGGAGCACAAGGTCAGAGCCAGGGGTGCCAAAAAAAAAAAGGTGGAGCACGAGGTCAGAGGTTCGAATTCCTCCCTCAGTGAAAGGGGAAAAAAGGTGCCGGAACACCGTTCCGGTGCGTTCTATTACAAAAAAAGCCCTGGGAGTAGGATCCTTGCCTGGGGCCAGAGGGCCAACCACTGAATATGTCTCTCTCCACAGCCTGATGTATACACTTGTTACTGGTTGGCAACCTTCAGTCTCGAAAGACTATGGTATAAGCCTACAGTACCTGGTATTCCCAGGAGGTCTCCCATCCAAGTACTAACCAGGCCTGAGCCTGCTTAGCTTCCGAGATCAGATGAGATCGGGCATGTGCAGGGTAACAGTTGCTATACACTTGTTGCTGTTTGCCCAGGAGAGCTGGTACAAGATCTCAGCTGGTAACAGGTGGTACAAGGTCTCAGCTGATGGGGGAGCCTTACCTAAGAACTTGAGGCTCATTTTGTCCTTCTCCTGTTCCTCCTTTTCCTCCCTGTCCCCACTGTCTTTCCCATCCAGCCTCCTCCACCTGCTTCCCTCAAATCTTAATATGTTTCTTTTTCTCTTACAGCACAATCCTAACTTGCACTAGAACAGGCAGGCCAGTGGGCCTGCACTGTATCCAGCACAAGTTTGGGGTCTAAAGCAGCACAGCTCAAGACAAGGGGAATCACTTCCCCTCACCCTGTGTTACGCTGCAGCTCGAAACTGAGCCACCTCAGGAGGTGGCACAGACCTGAGCAGAACAGAGCAACCAAAGGCTGCTCCATGTCCCCTGGGAACGGCAGTATAACCTCCAGGTCCTGGCCCCGCCTGCCCCTAGGAATGCCCACCGCCCACCTTCCCCCCGCCCCAAAACACCTCCTTCTTGTCCTCCCCATGCCCCCCGACCCCTCGTTGGCCGAGCTCAGCCACTGCAACTCATCTGTCCTCCAGGGCCGGCAGTGGCACAGTGAGGCCGGCGCATGTTGTGCACTGGACTAACTCCCTTCCAAGTGGCACAAAAGTGCTTTATAGCACTTTTGCGACACTCTTGGGCCAGCTCAAGGGACTTGCATTGGCCCAAGTGGTCATTAGGATTTTGCCCCCAAGCTTCTTTTCATGTAAAATCTCTTTACGTGCTGTTTCTCCTCCGTTGTCTCACTATGGCTTCCACATACTGCTTCTTTTTCAAGATCTGGGAGCATTATCTGGGAGTAGAAATATCAAACTAGGCTGTGGTCTTCATATTGTTTAGACTTGGGACCCACCTTTGCCTCCAGCCAAATGCATTGATCCCATTTCTAAACTATTTTATTATACATGTACATCTCTCTTTCTCTTTCTCTCTCCCCCCCACCTTTTGTGTTATCTTCTTATCTCTATTTTTCTCAGATTCTCTTTTTCATCTTTAAAGACACTCCAAAAAAAAGAGAGAGAATGCAATGAAAATAGGGGTAGTACTGTAGTACCCCTGCCCCAAAGGGCAGTGCCAGTTGGTAGACAGGGGTGGGTTCTGTCCAGTGCGGCTAAGACCGAATAAGCAAGACACTGAAAGGTGGAAGGCTATGAAGGCTGTTTATTGTTTCAGCAAGGCATGCTTGTGGCCTCTGGGAGCCACAGCTCAAATCCAAAAGGCACCCTTCAGTCGGGTGGGACACATTTTATACATTTCAGTTGTAATTCAAACAAAGCGTCTCCCAAAAAGGGAAGTTCCCTTGGTAACTTTCCAATGTCTCTCTCATGCACTCGCCCCCTCCACTGTCCCTCTCTTGCACTTGCCCCCACCTCACTCTCAAAGGAAGTAGACCTGTCTTGTTTTTGACCGTTGTGCGTATGTTTGCTTATTCTATTTCCATCTAGTGTCTGAAGGATATGTCTGGCTTGCGGTTTTAGGCACTTGCCTGTCAGCAAAAAGGTTTGCTATTAAGCATTCCCCTAAATTTATGCTTTTCCTGTTTTTGTTTCTTTCTACCCCCCTCCCTCTTTGTTACTCTGTACTGATGGTTGCTACAGGTTCTTTCTTTGGAGGGAGAGAAGGGGTCTGAGACAGGTTCGCAGGCGTCAGTACCATGGGTGAATTCCATCTTAGGATGGAACATGACCCATCTTAGGACCCAGCGTTAGATCCACATGGTAGCTGAAGACTCAGAGCAGCATTTCCCAAACTGTGGGTTACAAACCACCCAAGGGGTCCTGACCCAGGTTATGTTTGCACTGGCCCATCATTGACCACGTTGCACCATATCACACTTCAAAATACCTTGGGGAAGCTGCCTGCAAAGCATTCTGGGATGTGACATGGTGCAATGCAGCCAGTAACACATGCCATGGCCTGGCACAACCTGAAATAGGCTTCTAGTTCATGCCTAATATTGCCTCACAGTTTCCTGATCATGGCAGGTTTAGCACCTTCTGCAGATACTTAAGGTGAGAAGTTTGGGAACCACTGATTTAGAGCACTTTGGAAGTTGAATTTAGGGTGATGCTGTAGTGTGCTTTTCCTAGTTTATTGATTGCTACAGAATAGAGCTCTTCACCACCTAAGGTAGATTTTGGATGGCACAGAATGACTATACCAGTCTATCTTTCGCATTGCTTTTAAAAAAAGAAATAAAAGAAAAATCTTGGGAAACCTGCCCTGTAGCAAAGTCTCATTTACATTTGAGTCTTCGTTGCTTTGATTCCCATTATATTCTATGAGAGAGAGAAAAAATAGGGTGGAATGACACAATATTTATTCATAAATTAAAGATTATACAATTAAAGATGGGAAAGCTGCTTTGGGCGACTGTGTCTTCTCTTTTCAAATGAAAAATTAAAACTGGATGTTATCCAAGCGAATATGATGTTTCTGTTGTACACTATAAAATACATTAAGGCATAACCTTGGTTTTCTAGCCTACGTGTACTCATCCTTTTGTGCTCTCATTTTCAAGGTTGATTATGAGCAACTGCTGAGCACATAAACACTGAGGAAGAACAAACACAACAAACAAGTATCAGATCAAGGGCTATGCAGTACACAGATCGTACAAAAACTAAACGTGCACCGTATGAACCAAAGGTATGTACAGTATATACCAAATTTGCAGATGAAATCTGTCATAGGTGCACTTCCTCTCTACTGCAAACAAGTGTATCATGTGATGTGCTATTCCACATGTTTAGAATTGCTTTCTACAAGGTTTGCAGAAATACACACTTGTTTTATAAACCCAATATGGGGTATAGTCTACTGATTATAGTTACTTAATACTATACTAATTGAAAGTTTTTTAGCACACAGGGTGGTGCAGGATTGGGGTTGGAGATGCAGTAGGGACAAAGTTCTAAAACTTCCAATCCCTTCCTTCTGGTTTCCCTGTTGTGTTCTGGGTCACCCGGGACTAGGGATAGAATCTGGCACAAGTGCCAGATCTTGGCCTCACTCCCCCTGCATGTTATTTTTAAAATGAAAGAAAATGTGCCAACTTACACATTCCCTGTAAGGTATAGTTTGACCCTTAACTCCCCAGCCCTTCTCCGGCAACTCTATATGTATGACTTTGCTCTTGTCATTTGCATACTGGACCCATTGACCCCATTATTGCTACTTCTAGTACCAAGGGATTAGTAATGACATTGCTTAAATAAAATTCTGGAATTCACCACCAAGACAATTTATAATTTACTCTCGCTATGGAGCACCATGGTCACCTCTGCCACCTTCAACGCGGTGTAATTTGTTACTTCTGGAGTGTGCGTGAATTGTGTGATCCATAATTATTTCTGGGGAATTTTTTCAAAGGGATGATTCATCCTGTACTTCATATCTTACTTGTTTTCATATCTTGTTTTCTATTTAGGAACATTTAAGACTGCTGACTAGACATCTGACACTAGGAGAGGTTGAGGTTCAAATTTCTTGTCGCTAAAATTGTCTCAGTAAGCAGGACAGTTATGCGTTTTCAAGGAAAGACAAACCAATAATTTTTCTACTCAGGTCAAAGAAGGAGGATCTTTATATTTCATGAGTAATTAGGCAGAACTGCCTAGATGAGTCCATGGGAAAATGGTTTCTCATTTGTCAAGTGCACTTAAATGTGGCTGCTTCTGAGGGGTTTGATAGTGTGTTATACACAAATGCAGAAATTGTATTTCTCTATTTTGACAAGGATTTTTTTTATTTGTTTTGGAAGACTTGCACTGGAACTGATGCAGGCAGGATCTGCATCACCTAAAGAGGTGGCACGGATCCAAGCAGCCCAGAGATGCTCTGGGTCACCCGGGACTAGGGATAGAATCTGGCACAAGTACCAGATCCTGGCCTCACTGCACCCACTCAGCCACAGTCTGCCCACAGGCTTGCTTGTCATCTGCCCGAGAATGTCTCCTTCCTGCCCCCCCTTCGCCCTCCCGAAGCCTCCATACCAGCCTGACTTGGCTGGTGCAGCCTTACTTGTTTGCTGGTGCTGCAGGACTTGCACTGGCCTCCCTCCTTGCACTGCTTTACGGCACTTTTGCAACACCTCTTGGCAGGTGCAAAGGATTTTCACCAGTCCATCCGAAGGTTGGGATTGCACCCTCAGTCTAATACCCAAATGAAGGAAAGTGTAGAATATTCAAAGTGATAACAGAGACAAAAAAAAAAGTGAAGCAAAATGGTATTGGGCCTGCAGTTATTCTATGGGAAATTACATTTGTGAGAACATCTGTGAGTTTCACCCCACGTGGGATTTGCAACTGCACATTCACTACAATCTGGGTGTCTAATTGTGGGAAAAGCCATGCTAGTCACTCTTCAGTGATGTCAACTATCCTTCAGCTGTCTTCCTGCTTCTGCCTGTATTCCAGCAACACTCAAACAGCACTTTGTGCAAAATTCAAAAATAAAAAGCATAACACTGAGAAATTCCTATTGCATCAGATCCATTTCAAAAACAAGTAAAATATGGCAATTCTTAACTGTCATCTGTATCCTACAGTATACTAGTCTGGCACAAATGGGGAGGAGCCAAGAAGAGCTTCAGAAAACCCAGAGAAGTCTACTCTGTCAGCCACTCCCCTGGCAACACCTTCAGCATGTACCAGCATCCTGACAGTGCACTTACATGGACAGGGCAGGCCACAGAAGGTGCCATGACAATGATGAGATGCTCCCAAGGTATCAGCATACCACACCAACACTCCACCAATCAGAAATATGTCACTACACTTCTCAAGGCAGAGCTACAGTGGTACAGATAGGAAGAGGACAAAAACAGAAAGAAGCCAGGAATATCACCACTCAGCATACCTGTCTCTGTCTCACACACATGCATGCAGACACAGAGCCATGCACCAGCAGCCTACCAATGAGCCCTGGTGCCAGTAAGTCAGCAAAGGGGCAGGTGGGAAGCAGGGGTGGGTGGAACAGGGCAGGGAGGGGAAGGAATGGGGCAGAGACTGGGGCAGGGAGGGGGCAGTTTGAGTCTGGGAAGAGGGTTGGATCAGTGGAAGCCGCACTGTCCCCTTTTGTAGCCTTGATCCACCTTCTCAGATCCACTTGGACTTGCACCAGGAAAATCTCTGGTGCAGGTTCAAGTAGGTCCATTCAGGCAGCAGAGACTTACCCCCCCCCCCCCGCCAGCAAGGTAACAAATGTTCCCTAACCTGTAGGAGACCTCTGGGGCTGCCTGCCTGCAGGATGCAGTGCATGCTTCAGTGGTATGGGTGCATGGGGGGGGGGGGTGTTGATAGGATTAGACAGCCAAATGCATAATACCCATTGCAATATATGCCATAATTCCATCACCATACAGTTATATGCAAGTGCAAGTCTTTTCCCATGTGTCTTGAAAATAGTTTCTTGTGACCAATTGAGTAAAGCTAATCAGCCTGATCTAGATTTCCTCATAGGTGCAGGGTTTATTATGCTTTCATTCAGTATTCCTCCCCAAACTTGATTATGTTTAATTCTCCTAGATATGCTGAATTAAAATTGCTGGAATAATAGGATTGTTTATGTACCTGAAAATTTCAGGGGGGTTGACTGTAACAGAGTGGCACCATAACTCAAATGGATGCAGTACGTTTAGCTAACAGAATGCATATACTTGTCATTCTTTGTAGGCTTACTCTAGTTAAAATAAAGTTATTCAAGTGAAAAGATTCTTGTTGACTAAGTACTAGATAATATGCACACAATGCTTTAAGATACTCCTGGCTAGATCCTAAGCCACTTACTGTACAAACTTTGTTGCTCGCCACTCCTGCTAGTTCAAATATGCGATGAGTGCTTTTAAGTTCATTTCAGGAAGTACCCAGTCTTCAGCTCTCCCTCAAATAAATTCAGTCTGAGTCAGAATCTGGGCTTTCTTAATTATAGGTTCAGAAGACAACTGAAATAGGAAATGTTTCATGTGGGAATTAAGAGGGATTTGAGCCAGTGCTGAGCTTGCTCTAAAATTTGATCTTGTTTAAACATGTTTATATCCTAGGGCTCTAAAAGTATGTGGATTCAATATAATAAGAGCTCAATAAAGAAAAAAAAAACCCCTCAGATTTCTTAGGATGAAGAGGTTCATAATTAAAAAGGGAATCCATCAGGGCTCAGCAGTAAGCTCCTCTCTCTTCAATATAGCAATAAAAGTACTAACTGCAGGTTATTTCCAAAAAAGCACCACAACAAAGATGGCATCCATACTAACAAGAGCACCTTTAAGAGAGGTATGGGGGATTCATGCTGTACCATAAGGGACATGTTTCATCAGGCACTTATGCATTCGTGCAGATGGGGCCAGATTAAATTTTAAACGAATGGCCCAATCCTATGGTGCCTGGTTGCCGATGGACTGCATGTTGCACTAGCGGAAACTGTTTTATCCCCTGCATATGGTAGCCTGGCAGGAGAGGCAGGATAAGGTAGGGGAAGGTGGGGAGGGGTGACTGGAATGGAGCAGTGACAGGGTGGGAAGGAGGGCCAGGGAGGGGGTGGGGATGGCAGCAGAGGCTCCAGATCCCACCCCTCTCCAGTCAGCCAACACAGGGCTACTTGGGCTTGTGCCAGCAATTTTGTGGGTAAAGGCCCGAGTAACCCCTTAGAGGCTGTTGGGACTTTGCCTGGGGCAAGGGGACAAACTTCCCCTTATCTTGAGGAGACTTCCAGCAGCCTTGTTTCCTATGCTGGATTCAGCAGTAACAATTTCAGTACCACTGCATTGCAGCATGGGTAGCTTGGTTAGGATTGGGCTGTTAGGCTGCAATCTTATGCATGCTTTCCCAGCAGTAAGTCCAACTGGACTCAGTGGAACTTACTTCTGAGTAGACACACCTAAGACTGTGCTGTAAAGGGTAATTTCCAGTGCCTAGAATTTGGGGTAGCCACCCTCTTATCTGGAAAATGAGTCAGGGAACTCTGGTTTCTTTCTAAAGTGTATTTGGAGTACTCCATCTATTTATCCATATTTAAAATGGGACCAACAACAATAACCGGTATTTGTATACTGCCTTTCTTGGTCATTGGAGTACTCCTTTAATTGTAATCCAAGGCTGTTCACATAGGCAGGCTTTCTCTAAACCTCAGAGGGGGCATTTAAATAACAAAGTTCTAATCTTTCAAGAACAAACAACATTCCAGATGGATCTTTCACAGTCTGGTATCAATTTTGGCTGCAGTTGCCTCCCACGCTGACTGACAAACAACTCCTTCTCTCTCACAGAAGGACAGCAGACACAGCTTCTTCTCTCTCACCAAAGAGCTGCTAGAAGAGCTTCTTGAGGTCGCACTGCTCACGGAAGCTTCCTGTGATCTCAAACTAGAACTAGAATGTTTTAGTGTTATTACCAGAATAATGATCTACATCACAGGATCCTTGTGATGCCAAAAGTTATAAAAGTCATGAAGCAGATAAAAAGTGTTAAGATGGTAATAGTAAGAAGGTATATATTATTGTGGAAACTTTCTATGCCTGCAGTACGGGAGACCCAGAAGAGAACACAAGTTGCAATAGAGTGCACTAAGATCATGGATTAAATAGAAATAACTGGCAAATCTACTTCAAGAGGAGATTTGCAATAAAGTATATTAGAGATTTTTCTTCTTCTTTAGTGTTTGTCCCGTGTGGTGGCGGGGTCCACTATTTTGGATCAGAGTCACCATTTCTCGATTGTAGGCTTGGTCTGGGTATAAGCGGATGATTTTCATGTCGCCGTGCAACATGTCAAGCCAGTGCTGCTTCAGCCGGCCCTTAAGTCATTTGCCATTGACCTCCAACTAAAGGCCCTTCTGTGCCAGCATGTCGCTGTTGGTGCGCAGAACATGGCCGTGCCATTGAAGCCGGGTTTCTCTCACCTTGTCAGCGATTGGAGCAATGCTGTACCACTGCCAGATGTTGTCATTGCGGACATGGTCAAAACGAACGATACCACTGATCCAACGCAGCATCTTTGTCTCCATGACATCTAGGCAGCATTCAACTTCCCTTGTCACCAGCCAGCATTCAGCTCCATGGAGTGCGACTGGTCAGATGACTGTTCGGTAGATCTTCGACTTGAGACAGTCGCTGGTCTTCTTGTCACAAAGGACACCGGTCATCGTGTGCCACTATGTCCAGGCTGTGTTTACTTGCACAGTGGTCTGGTGACTCAGGCTGCTGTCAGCCAAGATCGTCAGGTCAAGGTATCAGAATGTCTCAGCATGTAGCAGGTCGAAGCCATTTATGTGGATTGTCCCAAGCTCATCGGGGTCTGTCATCATGTACTCTGTCTTCTTGAGGTTGAGGTGGAGGCCAAACAATGCAAGATGGTTGTTCCAAGCTTGTACTTACTGCTCAACGTCCGCCTGGTTGTTGGATGCAAGAACGTCATCTGCATAGAGAAGTGTCTATGGCGCCAGCTTTTGCAGATCAAGGTGATGACATCCATCACCGTGATGAACAGCAGCGGAGAGAGCACCGAACCTTGGTGGATGCCAATGGTAATGCAGAAGTCTTTCGACGTTCCAGCAACAGCCTGCACACGATTCTTTGGGTCCTTGTACAAGAGCTCCACACATCAAACAAGTTCTTCTGGCACTCCTTGGCTACACAACGCATACCAGAAGACTTCGTGTGGCAATTGATCGAACGCTTTTTCAAGGTCAATAAAGGCAACATGCAGTAGCTTTTGCTTCTCTCTGTGCTTCTTGAGCAGGAGTCAGGTGGCGTGTGCTGTGTCTGTCATTCCACAGCCACTGACAAAGCCTACTTGGTTTGTCGTGAGTTGGACAATGTAGTGGATGCGCGGTCAGCAAACCTCTCGAAGATTTTCCTTGTGTGAGAGAGGAGGCGAATCAGTCAATCGTTTGCACAGTCAGCAGGACTACCTTTCTTCTTCCATATTGGGACAGTCGTGCTACATTGCCAGTTGGCAGGTGACTTTTGCTCAACAATGATCTGGTTAAAGAACTGCGTGAGCCAATTGACCGGGTTCCAGCAGTGTGATTTCCAGAGCTTGGCAGCAATGTCATCAGGACCTGTTGCCTTGCCCAGCTTAATTTTTTCAACACTTCTGTGAATATTACAGATTTTTTTCAGTATTATTTATTAAAAATATTTCCATATCACCCATCTGTCTGAATGTAAGCTACTCAACAGGGCTTTCAGAGAATGCTATAATTCAGTACCCTCTGGGGGGTGACAACGAGCATATAACCCTTTCAGTTGCACAGTTTCTAAACCTGAGTAACTTGAACCAAGCCAAGCTATTGGTCCCAAGTAACCATTGAGTAGATCACATCCTGGCAAAGTCTGTAATTGGCTGTTTTCTGTTTTTTAAATAATATGCACATATGTATAATGTTATGTTTGTATGTATAATGTTATGTTTGTATGTACATATGTGTGTGTGTGTGTGTGTATGCTTAGGTCTCTATTGGTATGGTATCTGTTCAGAGACCTTATTAACAAAATATTTCTGCCAAATAAAGGTTGAACGAATGTGAACGTGTAAGGTACTCAAAATGGCTCATAGAGGACCAAAAAAAAAATCTCAATACAACATTTATTACACAGGCCAACACACATTTTGCTTCTTTAAACATTACACCAATTCCTGGGTATATTTGGGGTGCTGATTCCAAAAATGGCATCCATTTTGCCCTATCATGTCTAGTTTAGGAGACTCGGCATAGTCTCTTTAGTGAAAGGTTCAAGCAGCTTCCTCATGAGGAAGCCATGGTGTAGGCTTCCTCATGAGGAAGCTGCTTGAACCATTCACTAATGAGGCTATACTATATCTCCAAAACTAGACACGATAAGGCAAAACAGATGCCATTTTTTGAATCGGCACCCCAAATTCATATCAAAACACCATAAAGTTTGGGATAAACTTTCTGACCCTCAATTTTGTAGGCCTGTGTTATCAGATAAACACATCAATATTAAAATACAACAACCAAAAAAAAGAGCTACAAGCAAAATGTACCAGAGAGAAAAACATGGTCTAGACATCCTGCTTCCTATTCTCAGATGTTATGGTATATATTTATTTTATTTTGTGATTGGACTTTAGTATTGAAAACAGATTCCAAGGTTATCTCAGATTATGCCAGTGGGATATATCAGATAGTGGGATCTCATCTGTAGAAGTACTGGTGTCTGTATCTGAACCAGTAAGCATCTCTCTCAGGAAAGGTGATTACTGCAGTTTTCATTTCCTGCCACAGCAACAAAAAACAACAAAAAACCATGCAGGTGCTACACTGTGGCTCATAATTCAGTTGATATTCCTACATCCATTTTTCTTCATACAACACAACCATGGAATGGAATCAGTGGCAATGACGTGTCTTTTTCTCTCTCTCTTTCACTGCTTCCTTTTCAACACTGTTCCAGCATCCACCATATAAATTGCAATGCCCAAATACGATGTCCACCTGGAAAGCAATATTTCTCACTAGACATATGATCCTTCCCCCAATATATCCTAATTTAGAAAGCTGTTGCTTTACTAGTCCAAAGTAATTTTATCACATTCCCGATGAAAATTACAAACGTGTGTATTGTAGGCAGAAAATAGAATATGTCTGTTCTAACAAAAATTAGAGAAGAATATACATTACTGGCTATGGTAAGACAGTAGAAACATCTTGATCTTTCAGCTGCTTGATAAAGAACATCAGCTCCCAGTAAAGCTGCAGCTACAGACAATTCCCCTTATTATATTATTTACTCAAAATCAGTTGTATGGCAGCTAACTTGAATTTCAGTAGTAAAGGACAAATCAAATGGAGCTAAAGCAGAAACAGGTGGCGATCTTAGTTAGTACTAGCAGTTAATGAGTGAACAGAAGCATCATAAAGGGAAAATGATTGTAAGATTTTCTGCAAAACTAACATGATAAAAAGAAAACTTCACCATGTTCCAGTGATTAAAAGAGTGATGGGAGCTTCAATGTAAAGGATGCACAAATTATTAAACAAAGAGAACAGGTGCAACAGACCAGCTAGAGTCAGACAGAAAGAAAGGGGCACAATAAGCCACAAAGCTCTGCATGTTCATAGCAGATATTCATAGTAGCCTGGAAGGCAAGAGGAATGCACAGTTCTATGGAAGGTATGCTGAAAATGCTATAAAACAAATAACTTTAAACCTTTGAAAGGCGTTTCACGGGGGGGGGGGGAGGGACTTATAGTGCAATGCTGCTTCAGTGCTAGCCATTGCAAACATGCCATAAAGTTTGTTTGCAATTACTCATTTGTAAGCAGCACTGGTGGGAAGGCCTGAGCTGTCCCGCTAGCACTGTATCCAAAGGAAACAGTGGTGGAGGTGGAGCAGTAGCCCAATTGGGTAGGCTGGAGCTTTACATGGGGTAAGGGGGAAAATAGAGTAGACCTCCAGCTTCCTCCTAACTGGCACTGGATATAGCGCAAGCCATTCGGCCCAGCTGAGCCAGCGCAGGTTGGGATTGGCTGTTAAGCTGTATTGCTCGGTGCAGTGTTTCTCAAACTGTGGACCAGGAACCACTGGGTGGATCACGAGCCAATTTCAGGTGGGTCCCCATTCATTTCAAAATTTTATTTTTAATATATTAGACTTGATGCTGCCATGGTATGTGACTGCATTTGAGGAAATGTTACAGATCTGTACTTTGAACAGGCTACTATGCATATTCTTTTAACAACGATAGTAAATGGGACTTACTCCTGGGTAAGTGTGGGTAGGATTACAGCCTAGGATTGTTAAAAATCTCCTGCTTGATGATGTCACTTCCGGTCATGACATCACTTCCAGTGGGTCCTGACAGATTTTCATTCTAAAAAGTGGGTCCTGGTTCTAAAAGTTTGAGAACCACTGGGTCAGTGGACACAGGACCTAATAACAAAGATTTCACTAAGTGCCCACAATTTACATAGCAGAGAATAGACAGGTGTTCAGGTTCACTTGCAGTCCCCCAAACTGGAGTCCGTTGCTGCAGAGGAAAGAAGTACAACCGGCCAACGGTGAGCAGGCTCATTCAGATTCCCACAAGGGTGTTAATCCACAGCAGGGGTGCCCAAAGTTTTTGGCAGGAGGGCCACATTGTCTCTCTGACACTGTGTTGGGGGCTGGGGGGAAAAAAAGAATTAATTTACATTTAAAATTTGAATAAATTTACATACATTTACATAAATGAATATATTAAAGATGAACTTATATGAATGGATGAAGTCTTGCAATAGCTCAAGGCCTATAAAAGGCCTTGCACAAAGCAAGGCTGGCCTTTCCTTTTTGGCCGCTACTGCATCACAGATGTGAAACAGCAAGCAGTGGAGGGAGCCCTCATCCCACAGCTCACCGAAAGGTCAAACAGTTGCCCTCACACTGAGAATAGTTGCATCGTGCTAGGGTGGGCTCCAACAAATCACCAGAGGGCCAGAGGCTCATTGGAGACTGGGAGCTCCATGAGGGCCACATTGAGAGGCCTTAAGGACTGCAAGTGGCCCCAGGGCCAGGGTTTGGGCACGCCTGATCCACAGTATAAGCAAAATGAGAATTAAACAGCACAAGCAACAGCTTAGCTATGGATGCAGGTAAAAGCACTTTGAACTCTGGAAGCAGGAGGTGTTGCAAGCCTTAAGAATAGAAGGACTAGGATAAATTCCAGTGACTGTGAGCATAGAAATCACCAGCAGCACACCACCCCTTCTCTGATTACGAAATGTGGTAAAAATCCCAGATTTCCCCCTTTTCTATTTTTCAGCTGTTTCTCTCACCTCAGAAGCTTGTTACAGGAATCCAAATGTGAGACCTCAAAAGCAGGGACAAGCAAAGCCAGCTGCCAACATTTGGAAAGCTTGAGAGTTGCTTGCCTGAATGTCAGCTGTAGGGAACTATTGCCATTTTTCTTAGCAGACAAAGAGTTCATGGTGTGGGCTGCTGGCTGTGGTGCATGGAATATGGGCTCATTGCTCCCTATCTCAACATTGCCTTCTCAAGGTTTTCTGTTTCCCTTCTTGCAAAATGTTTTGTTCCAGAAGCACTCCTGTATGCCCTGCCTTTCAAATATCATAATCCAAAGAGTAAGGTTTGGAGCTCTCCTAGGAATTGTATGCAGCCTTATTGTATGCCAATCTTGGCTATCCCCAAGATTCTTTAGGGAAAGTAATGTCAATTACAATGATATAAATCTAGTTTATAAGGTGAAAATACACAAGTGACAGAATAAAACGATTCTCCATTTTGCTCATCAGCCTTTTACAGAAGATGGGGGGGTAGTGAATAGGATAGTAACAAGAGCCTGGAGAAGCCAAAGATAGGACAACATTAAACTGAGATGAGATCTTCTACAAGGCAGGTACTGAGTGTGAAAAAGAAAAGTCAACAAATCTAATGAAAACTCTGACTTAGCAGTTTGAAATATTTAGGTTCCCTGAAGGCACAAGGATAGATCTAAACAGTTGTCTTGGTCCTTCTCACTTCAGATAAAGTAGCTGTATGTTCGATTGAGTATACGAAATGGAAACTATGTATTTGTTCAAAGAAAGCAAAACCACTGTTTGCTCTCTGTGTCAAAAAAGCGAATAGTGCTGTTCAGTGCATGTGTCACTCCCCCACCCCACCCCAGGCAAGAGCACTGTGTGTGACTTGGGAAATGCATTGACAGAAAAGATCTTATGATTATATCAGTGAAGAACAAAATACTACATTCTTACAAAACGTTTAGGTGGGAGCAGTTACTCCATAAAATCCAGCACCTATACAGTGGCTAGCATATTGGGACTGAATCCTGAAAAATATCCATCTTGATATATCTAAGAATTGTATTTGACCCTTGTATCTCTGTTGCATTGCCACCTTATAGTCATCTTGCAATCAGACAATAACTCCAAATCTCCAATAACTCCAAATGTGGGTCTCATGAGGGTCTGGGGAGCCTGTGACCCCCCCCTCCACCAACTCTCCCCGAGGCTTCGAAATGTTGAAAAAAGGAAAAAAGTCCACTTCATGTTTGTGTTTCTGCCAATTTCTGGGCTAATCCCCTTAAAGGGGGCACTTCCCCTTTACCGGTTCCTCTGAAAGGTCGCAACCCACCAGTTTTGGGAACCACTGGTTTATACCAACATCCCAAGGTGGCTTACAAATTATATCACTAAAGAATATTCAGTAAACAATTATATAAAAACAGCAACAAACCAAGAAAAAAGCAGTTAGCAACAGCAAAATGTAATGCCAATCAATATGTAATACCAATGTGTGATACCATTGGTATATTATCAGTGGTTTTTGAGGTCTTGCATGTGACAATCAAAAGTCACAAGCAAAAAGGAAGAAGCATTGGATATATGAGGAGTATATTTTGTTTTTCTTTTTAGTTATACCAACTTATATACATTCCCACAGAAGTTGGTCAGGGAACTATATCCCCACCTGATACACACCACAGACACTCGCCTATAAGTCGATCCCACAGATAAGTCGAGGGCAGGTTTTGAGCCAAAACCATGGAATTTTCTATTACCATTGGATAAGTCGGGGGTCAAACTTAGGGGAGTGTCTGACTAGAGTTTTGTCTGATTTTACCCAAGGTCAGATTCTGAAAAATAACCTACCACTAATTGTTACCTAAGAACTATAGTTTCTAATTGGTTAAAAACATCGTAAAAGATCATAAGATACATTTTTATTCTTTTTTTAAATTCTGGCTTTCACCACCTTTTGTAAACACTATCAGAGGAAGTGCACTGTAAACAGCATACCAGTAAAACAGTGGTTCCCAACCTGGGATTCACGTACTCCCAGGGACACTCAATAGGACCTTTAGGGGTACTTGAAAAAGAATGGAATAATGGCAGAAAAAGGCAGGTCATGCTCCAAAATGCCTTTCAAGGCAGGAATGCCTTGCAAGGAATAGCAAAGCAGGAAGGGAGGTAGCTAGTTGGCTGAGAAAGCCCCACCAATAGCTAGTTTTTGGTCATCAATTCATGTATGAAACATTGTGCTAATATGAAGGGTACAGTGTATGGAAATGGGTTGCCAAGGGATATGCAAGTGAAAAAGGTTGGCAACCACTGCAGGAGAACCATGAAGCAAATCTACCTTTAAGGTGTCTGGTATGTTAAGCCAAAAACTCTACATAGAACATACAACGTATAACACATAACTGGGAGTGCGCAATTCAATTCACAGCAGAGAGATGTAGCTGCATATATTTGCAACCCTTTTTACTCAGAAGTATACCCACTGCTTTCCATAGGAGTTATTCTTAAATAATGGTGCACTGAATTGTAGCCTGTGACTTTATTTCAAATGGAAAGGTGGATCCCATCCTGGTGCTGAAAAAAAGAGAACTCTCCCAAATGCATGCATTTGCAAAAAGGAACCAGGTTGCAGGAGAATAAAAGGATAACTTTGGCTGGAATTTCCCAGGAAAGTTACTGTAGAAACAAATGATCTCTGCATTGCTTTAATTACTGGCTTTAGCAAGAAACAAACTTTTCAGAGTTGAAAGGCTCTGCCCTTTGATTGACCTGGAGATAAGGCAAAGTGATAATTGGAGTTTGATTAATTTTACGTACTATAGTCGAGTATCTACGGTAGTTATGAAATTGCCTGGGGGTGGCAATCAGAGGCACTGGCTGTGTTCATATCAGAAATGATATAAACATACCTGCCAAATGGTTGCATCTATAATGCTCTTTGTTTATTTCCATAACAGGGGTATGTCTGTAAAGTACGTTAGATACTCAGGTATAGTACTCAAGTGAAATTTTTTCCAAGTAATCCAGCTCCAATTATCACTTTGTCTTATCTCCAGGTCAATCAGAGGGCAGAGCCTTTCAACTCTGAACAGTTTCCTTTCTCAGCTGAGCTGTTGCTCAGCTCAGGCAGGCACCTCCTTAGTTGCTATGGTTAATTTCCAGGGACATTCCAGCCAAAGTTAACCTTTTATTCTCCTTCCTTCTGCTGCAGCCTGGTTCTGCTTTGCAAATGCTTGCAAAGCAAGTCGGTTTTTTGAAACACCAGGATGGGACCCTCCTTCCCAGGCTACAATTCAGTGCACCATTACTTAAGAATAACACCCATGGAAAGCAGTGGGTCTATTTCAGAGTAAAAAAGGTTGCCAATATCTCCTCTCTCTGCTGTGAATTGAATTGCACACTCTCAGTTATGTGTTATGGGTTGTATGTAGAGCTTCTGGCTTAACACACCAGATACCTTAAAGGTGGATTTGATTCATGGTTCTCCTGCAGTGGTTCCCAACCTTTTTCACTTGCATATCCCTTGGCAACCCACTTCCATAAATTGTACCCTTTCTATTAGCAAAACATTTGTAATACAAGCCCTCATCTCCTCTCTATGAAAACCCAGACTTCATGTATTCATCACAGTGTTTTCTCTTTTTATCTATTTGAGGAACAGAAGACTCTGCCTTTGCACTGTTTTGTACCAGAAGCATGCTGAGAAATTCTGGGTGAATGATCACTTTCCATATTATGTTTCAGCTTTTTTACTGTGCTGGTTTTCAATCACTGGTTCATAGATGAATTGATGACCAAAAACTAGCTATTGGTGGGGCTTTCACAGCCAACTAGCTACCTCCCTTCCTGCCTTGCTGGTCCTTGCAAGGCATTCCTGCCTTGAAAGGTATTCTGGAGCAAGGCCTGCCTTTTTCTGCCACTCTTTTTCAAGTACCCCTAAAGGTCCTGTTGAGTGTCCTTGGGAGTACGTGAATACCAGGTTGGGAACCACTGTTTTACTGGTATGTAGTTTACAGTGCACTTACTCTGATAGTGTTTACAAAAAGGTGGTGGAAATCAGAATTTAAAAAAGAATAAAAATGTATCTTATGATCTTTTACTGTTTTTAATAAATTAGAGACTACAGTTCATAGGTAACAATTAGTGGTAGGTTATTTTTCAGGATCTGGCCTCGGGTAAAATCAGACAAAACTCTAGTCAGACACCCCCCTAGGTTTAACCCCCAACTTATCCGAGGGTCATAGAAAATTCTATGATTGTTTCAAAGCCTGCCCTCGACTTATCTGTGGGGTTGACTTATAGGCCAGTGTCTGCAGTGTCTTAGACTTTATTAATAACCTCCTGACATCAGTTTGACACTCTAGTACAGACCACTCACCATCCAAAGTTATGTTACACCTGACATCTCCCACACATATTTTTCTTAAACTTGTAATATATTAACTTTCATCCCAACCTATGCATGTCTACTCAGAAGTATATTCTAATCAATTGGGCTTACTCCCAAGTAAGTGTGGATATGATTGCAGCCTTTTTCTCACATGTAAGGCAATATTTTTTATTGATAAGCATTTTTGCTACTATCTATTAAGTGAAATATTATTGCTATAAAAATATTTTTTTGTTTCCTTTGCCTCTAGCAGTGACGTAAGGTGAGTTCCAGGCCTGGGGTAGCACAGTCATATGAATACTCTCTCTCCCTCCCCCCTTAAGTTCAGTCTCATTGGATCTTACCTTCCTTGATACTCTCTCTCTCTCTCTCTCTCTCTCTCTCTCTCACACACACACACACACACACACACACACACACACACACACACACTTTCCCCACCCTCCAGAAACAAATTTTTAAAAAACTCACCTCTTCTTCCCCAACTCAGAACTAGGGAGAGCACGAAAACACACCTCCTGAAGCTACTGGATAGCTGCCTCCCATGGTGCTGGGCAGTCCAATCCTAAAGGCGACATCACCACCAGGTGCAGCAATGCCAAAGTGGCTACCATGGTTTCTTGTAGCCCCACGGCAGCCACCGAAGGTCTCCTTGTGGAAGGGGACTTTCATCCCCTTCCCCCAGGAAAAGCCCCAAGCCCAGCAATGGGGCTTCTCAATCTGCACTGGCTATTTTGGCAGCACAGAGCTGAGAGATTCTGTGTTGGGCCATGTGGCCATAGAATTCATGATCCAGTGGAGCAGAATTCTGCCTCCCCTGCCTGCACATCTGTGGCCTTTAGCTATCTGTACACTTAAAAAATAGAGAATCAAAAGAAAATAGTAGTTTGTACCACTGTCTGGGTGAAGGATTCATTTTGAATCTTTAGAGATTCTCATTATTCAGAGAAAGCATAGTGTAGGAGGGAGGGGTGTTGCAAGAGGCCTAAGATCATAAGGGAGAAAAAAGGCATAGAAAATAAGGACAAAAGGAGATCAAACAGAAGAGATTAAATCAAATGGCAGACCAAGAAAAGCAAGGAAGACAAGAGAAAGCAAAGGAATGGAGCTTGTAATGATGCATTACATGATTGTGTTAGAGCAGTGTTTCCCACACTTTTAGCACCAGGACCCGCTTTTTAAAAATGAGAATCTGTCAGGACACACTGGAAGTGATGTCATGACCAGAAGTGACATCATCATGCAGGGAATTTTTAACAATCCTAGGGTGCAATCCTACCCACACTTACTCAGGAGTAAGTCCCACTATCATTGTTAAAAGCATATACATAGTAGCCTGTTAAAAGTACAGATCTGTAATATTTCCCCAAATGCAGTCACATACCATGGCAGCATCTAAGTTTATTATATTAAAAATAAAATATTGAAATGAATGGGAACACACCTGAAAACAACCCACCTAGTGGGTACCAACCCACAGTTTGAGAAACTCTGTATTAGAGGAATGAACATCACATTACAAACTATGAACCCTCCTTCTTCACTTTGTCACATATTTGCTACTCCCTTCCTGCCTCCTGATGAGTGGAAATACTTCTTTTGCCACATTTCTATCCAGCCTTTTTTCAAAGGAGCTCCAGAGGTGTTGATGCACAGTAACCATGTGAAGTCAAGCAGACTGAGAGATAGTGACTTGTCCAGAACTCCCCAGGAGTAATGGCTGAGCAGTGATTTGTTGAAGCCTGGTCTCTGCTTCATCATGCTGGCTCTTATATTACAATAACTGTGCAGCATGGGTGGGCTGTGTGTGCGTGAGTTTCTAACAGGAGTCAGGACTGCTGTTACCTGGACAGAGTTTTAACTCCTACCAAAAGATATAGCTGTGAAATCCTATTAAGAGGAAGGGAATAGTACCTGTGATCTTTGCTCCTGACCACATAAACAGCCAGTGATTCACTATCCCTCGCTAGTATCTACTTTGCCACACTTCAAAAGCCTGATGGATAAACGAGCAACAGTTTTTATTTTGTGGGGAAAGGTGAGATGTGCCCTTAAGCTTTCCAAAGCCATACAGGAGCAGATTCTCAGTGTTTTGTTTTGTTTTTATAATGATCTAGTCACCCTGGAAATACCCACCTAATTCAAATAACACCATCATATTATACCTTCATTATCACTGCATGTGAAGTACTTTAAGCCTTATTAGGAATCAGACTACCCAGAGATAAATCTAATTGTTTCTCAGTTATTCCACTACAAACTTTCTGCACTATACAGGATTGAAATTCCTCACCTCATTCTGTACTGCTTTAATTGGATGAGGACATTGTCATTGAGGATTTGTTTAATCTGACTTGACTACTTGCATTGGGGTTTGTTTAACGCATTCTTCTGCATATTTTTGTGGGTGTATGGCAACTGATATCTCTCACTTGACTGTTTATCCAGGCCAAATAAAAACCAATTTAGTAACCACCTTCAGCTGATAAAACCAGTGTATTCCAGGATTAGGTCAAGTAACTAGTTTTTTCTCTATGTGACCCCATACTCAGGTACAAGAAAAATGACCATTCAAACCGCAGTAATGGGCTGCAGTTTAAACCTAAGCAGTGAAATAATTGGGTGGTAGGAGGACAGAAAAACTGTAAAAATAGCTGCTGCTTATTTTTCTCATTATGGCACATAGTCCTTAATTTTAACAGGAGTATCTTCAGACAACCTGACCTGGTTTTCTGCCCTGCATTCCCTTCTTGACACTGTATCACCAGCCTCTGAACTACTACACAAGGAAGTCTTGAGGCTGTATTGCTAGAGGAGGGGGCAGGAGGAATTTACCCCCCCCCCCCCCCCACACACACACACACACTCAGGCTGCCTGTTAGAGTTCAGGACTTCTGCTTGTAAAAATCTGTTCCTACAGGAGGACTTTGTTCATTGTAATGGTTGTTTGGGGGTTGTCTTTTTTATACAGTGCAATATTTTTCTACATACACAGGGATCCCCTGAATATCCAGAAATTTTTACCTTGACGGTGAGTTGCCTTGTTTCACTGCCATGCTGGTTGGCAGGGCTACCAAGTTGGCTGTTGAAAAAAATGAGAGAAAATGATGGAAGCTGTTTGCCTCCTCAGCAAATTACACTTTCTATCTCCAGGATGCATCCATCCATGATGCTTTCCAAAATATCCTAGTATATAAAGTCTTATATTTCTATTCCTTAAACTATACTTTTCTAGTCATGGCTTTCTCCACTCTTTTGATTATTATTTTCTTTCTCCAAAATGTAGGGCAATATTTTGATTTAACATGAAATACAGTTCTGTGGCTTTTTGCCTGCAGTTTGGCTCGGTAAACAAAGAAAGCTCAGCAATTTAATTAGCAATTTCCATGCCCACCCAATCTCCAGGGAATCAGGGGTACTAGACATTACCGAACAAATGGTTTTTCAGCACTTTGCAGAGATGCCTGAAAAAAAGAAAAAGACTGCCTGTCTTTCTCAGTTGCTCATTTTCCTTGCTGACATTTCCACTCCGTTTCATCTGTATTGACAGCATTTTCAATATGTGCAACTTCAGAACCTGCTGTTCAGGCTCATTTCCACAATCATTATCATTCTCATCCTACTTCTCTCCGCCTTTAAGTGCTCCATCCATTCAGGTCTTCTGTATGCCTGACTTAGATTCCTTGCGTGTGACAATAAATGAGAGACGGTTATCATGATGTTTAAGGGGTTGTCCAACTATTCTTAACTTACTGGCTTGTACAATAGAAAGCATCATCATTACCATAATACTTTTCTCTTGATCAGCCATGAAAAGTAAATTATCTTCCAAGGTGGATGTGAATGGCTGGAATAAGGATGATATTGCTAAAGGTCATGTTGCATACTCACCTGCTTCTTACATACCTGCTGCTTTATTGTTGCCTTTGTTTTTATTTGTTGCTTTAAAATTTTATTGTGCCTGATCTGTTATTGTAAGCCATCCCATAAAGACTCATACTGAAGACCCAGTATAAACCTATAAAATAAAAGAAAGCAAATATACAAGATAAGCATTTAAGCATTCAAGTTCTTACTAAGCTTACAATCATCATAAAAATGATTTCTTTTCTGGGAATATCTTCCTGCTGAGTAATTTCTGCTATGTCTGTCAGAAGCAGTTGATAGATAATTGTGTGAGGATCCACATTCAAAGATTCGCTGAGGAGCAGAAACCTACTCAGCCATTAACATCCATTGTGACTCTGACATCCAACATACAAAATGTCTTGAACTACTTTGATGTTCGCTCGATGTAAAATTCACTTCCTTTTATGCTTGCACAGTTAAAAATAGGCACATCGAAGTTCTCTCACGCCATCATTATGAAGAAGCTCACTCCATCATTATGAAGAAGCAATGTGTTTAGTCTCTAATATAAAAGAAGGTAAAACTCCTCAATTTCTCAGAAGCTTACCTATAATTATGTGTTGATAGATCTGCAAGGAATAAAGGTCATTCAGTACCAGAGCCAGAAACATGTCCCCATTTAAAAAGTATGGCCATAAGAAGACCACAAGAGCAGCTAAACAGAGAAAATGTTGTTCTCGTACTCAAGACATGGAAATTGTGATTCTCTTCTCAAAACATGTTCTTGAGTAGGACCAAGAAATACAATGAATATCCAGAAGCATATCAAACATTTAATAGCATTTTCAGAATTTGCTTGTCTTCCAGTCCAAACAGAATGGTACCAAAGAGAACAAGGGGAATGAAAAAGTTGCAACATTCAAGTATGACAGCATTTCTCAATGTTTGTCCCCTGCTATACCACTCTGCATGGTCCACCTATTAGAAGTACCACTGGAAGTAACTGGTAATGATGTCATTGCCAGTTGCTTCCCAATTTGGAGGCCAGACAGATGCATCAAACACTGGTAAGAGTTTACCAAATTACTGAGAACGAACATTTCTAGTAATATGAAAGACATGGTTAGAAACTGAAAAGAAATTCCAATAACTATATAGAATAAACTGCTCATTATTCCAGGAATACCACCTATGAAGAAAAGGATGACTCTTCACTCCTGCTTCCAAAATAAACATTCAATATTCAATAATTCCTAGAACCATTACAGTAATAAGAGTCAAGGGTTATCAACAGTGTTGGGAACTTGAGTCAGTGACTCGGACTTAAGTTGTGAAAATGCACGTTTTTTGGTGACTTGGCGACTTGTGAGTTGTGCGTGTGGAAGACTCTGAAAAATATTCTAGTCAGGGCCTCCTCACTTGGCACTCATCCTCATGCATGCTGGGGATGCTTGATTACTGTTCGAGTCTGGGGGTGCTTGATTACTGTTTCTGCAGTGTGGAAAACCTTGTGGGGCCAGCATTCTGACTGTGAGCAGCAGGGAGTTCCAGCCGGGAGGCAGGAAAGTGTTAATGAATCAGGCAGGAGTGGGAGAGGCGGAAGTGAGTTCTTTTTTCCCGTCTCTGTTAAGTAGGAAGGAACCATTGATCATTGGACAAACTATGGGTATTTGGATATTTTAATTGACTGAAGGAGATCAGGGGGAGGGACCCAAGGAACCCAATTGACTACAGAAGCTCAGAGAGGCAGGACCAGACTGTCTTGCCCATCTGTGAAAGAAGCAATGTTCATTGGAGGGAGCGTTCTCATATTGTCTTTGGCTGAGAGGGCAGGAGGAGGATCCAAGGGTGTTCTTGCCTTACGATTGGCTGCAGAAACCCAGGGAGGGGAAGTTAGGTTTTTCCCTGAATGAATGAGGGGAGACGGCAGGGGAGAGAGGAAGCGGTTCCTAGCCATCCCAGAGAAATTCATGGCATAGCTCCAGTAGGCTCATTGAATGACTGGCTACAGAGGGACTACTTCTGAGTAGTACCGCCAAGGATTGGGTCATCCTGGTAAGCCTCCCAGCTGCTGCACATGACCCTCCTCCCTCTCCTTGCTTCTGACCGGGCTCTCTCACTCACTCACTCCTGAACTTCCTGCCCTCTTTACAGATGGATGGAGACAGTAGAGGAGTGTTCAAAGAGAGCTCTGACAAACACACTCCCACTCCCCAGCAGCAGCCCCATTTATTCTACAGTGGGCTTTTTAAGACAGGGGCAACTTGACTCAAGTCCATTAGAGTCACTAAAGGGTGACTCGGAGACTCAGAAAATGACCCCATTATGACTCATTTTTGAGTTGAGTCGCAGGGGGCAGGACACTCTAAGCAAGAAGGAGTTTGGAGGTTCCACTTCAGTGATCAGGAGGTGGAAAAGGCAACTGTTGCAGGAGACTTTACAAGGTGCATGGGAGTTAGAGAGGGGAAGGCAACCACTATCATATAAGCAGTCAGTCGTTGATTGGAACATCGCTAAGTAGCGCTCACTTGTACTATAAAGTGACTTGCCCACAATAGTTCAGTATCAATGTATGCAAAAAATTAAGATGTAAGTATTACTTGAAGCTTATATATCATATGAAAGCTAGTAAATTTGAAAATTATTTGCCACCTCATTTTTTATCATTTTTAATTATGATTATCTCAGCCACCTTTGGACTGTTACTGTAGTGGGTTTTGAGAACTGTGTAGGACGGGGTGGCCAGCCTTTCAACTTTAGGGCTAACAATCATATAGAAGAGGGAATTTCAGCTTGTTATCTCATAGGTGACAAACTGCACCTGCTTAAATTTCGTACACAATTTTTGAAAGTCCAAGAACCCTAAAATTGAAAGGTTGACCACCCCTGGTATAGGACAAGGAACTACAGAAGGACCATAGGTTGTACACTGAATTTTCTGCTTATCTGTTCCAGATATAGCAATACAACTTACAGTAGAGATTTCCTAACTGGAAAACATGCAAATCAAGAAGGTTCAACAAGTGGGAAGAATACTGATTTCACAGAACAGACAAAAAAATTGCTCCTGTGTGGATCACTTAACATGTAAAAGGACAGATATCTTTTCAGGAAGAATTGCTAGCAGAAGGCAGAAATTACATTAATTTGAATGAAATCTCTGCTGGCTACGTTACAGTACATATGAAAGGTATATAGTTTTTAACCAGTTTAATTGAACCACTGAATATGGCCGAACAACGATAGCCAACTCTCATTACACTGGTCTCCCTGCATGTGGGATTATACCCATAGTGTAAGACTGAGAAATAATATGTTAGTAATAGATCTTCATTAGTGAGAGGGGAAGAAAATTATTTTGAACTAATGTAAGGTCTCTGGTCTCTCATAATTTCATGATTTAATAAGAAATTGAGATAGATTTAATATTGTCAAAGTTCTGCGTAGGTTCTCCGGACATTCATAACCTGATAATTATTTAGTAACCAAGTCTCATTTATCACTCTTAGTTGTGCCAAGCATAAGCCCTAATCATCCATGGTAGGAATGCTTCCATGCAACAAAATTCATTAACACTTTTATATTTGCTAAATAAATAAACTGAATTTTTTTTCTCTTTGAATGGATTTCTGTTTTATCATTCATCCCGTATGGATTTGGACACATCACAGAAATCTCAGTGGACTTTGTGCTTTTACTTTATTAGCTTTACATCTTATAAAGTGTACCTTCCTCAAAGGAGCACTAGTAGTCAAAACTCTGTAGTAGTCAGGATTTAAGCAAGGGCTAAAATTTTATAAGTGACATTGCGCAGATAGCATGCAAATAAATCAGATTCAACACTGCATGTGCCATTCCTAGAAATACAACAGCATGGTTCTGTTTGGCACAATGCTCTAGTAGTGGGAAAATGTCATTCACCAGATCACAACATTGTCTAGCTCGTAAAAGCAAGCACATTTTTTGAAAATAGATTTCCATGGTCAGGAGTGCAGAGAAATTGCAAATATCCAGACTCTTAACAATATAGTAATAGTTTGATAAGTTATGTGGCATTTCATGTTGTTCTTATAGGTTTGGGCAAAGAGTTTGTAATATAGCAGGAGTGTTCAAACCTTTTGGCAGGAGGGCCACATCATCTCTCTGACACTGTGTTGGAGGCCAGGAAAAAAAATTAATTTACATTTCAAATTTGAATAAATTTACATAAATGAATATATTAGAGATGGAACTTCTATGAATGAATGAAGGTCTTGAAATAGCTCAAGACCTATAAAAAGGCTTTGCACAAAGCAAGGCCAGCCTTTCCTTCGCTGCCACTGCTGCTTCACAGACGTGAAACAGCAAGCAGTGGAGTGAGCCCTTGGACCACAGCTCACGCAAGAGGTCAAACAGTCACCCTCACATTGAGAACAGTTGCGTCAGGCCAGTGCAGGCTCTTGCAAGTCTCCAGAGGGACAGAAGCTCATTGGAGACTAGGGGGTTCCCACAGGCCCCATTGTGAGTCCATGAGGACTGTGAATGGCCCCGAGGCTGGGGTTTGGGCACCCCTTATACTATACATTGGAGTCGCGTCTACGTCTTCTCTCATAATATTTTGTACCCTGGCAGCTGCAAATGGAGATGGACCAGTAAATAACGCTGACACCCACCTATAAGTCAACCCTTCGTACATGAACTCTGAGTTTTCATATGGAGGAGATGAGGGCTTGTATTATTAATTACAAACATTTTGCTAATATGAAGGGTACAGTGTATGGAAATGGGCTGCCAAGGGATATGCAAGTGAAAAAGGTTGGGAACCACTGCAGGAGAACCATGAATCATCACCATAGCATAACCATGGTGTGTTAGGCCAGAAGCTCTACATACAACATACAACCCATAACAAATAACTGGGAGTGTGCAATTCAATTCACAGCAGAGAGATGCAGCTGCATATATTTGCAACCCTTTTTACTCAGAAGTAGACCCACTCCTTTCCATGGGTGTTATACTTAAGTAATGCTGCATTGAATTGTAGCCTGGGACTTTATTTCTAATGGAAAGGAGGATCCCATCCTGGTGTTAAAAAAAAAAAAAAAGACCTCTGCCAAATGCAAAGCCTTTGCAAAAAAGAACCCGGTTGTAGCAGCAAAAGGGGAGAATAAAAGGTTAACCTTGGCTGGAATTTCCCAGGAGAGTTACTATAGCACCTAACGAGGTTGCTATAGCTGAGCTTAGCTGAGAAACAAAACTTTTCAGAGTTGAAAGGCTCTGCCCTCTGATTGACCCGGAGATAAGGTGAAGTGATAATTGGAGCTTGATTACTTGTGAGTATCTATTTCAACATGTGGAGGACCTTACAATATCTGGAGGAACACAGCTAAACCCAAAGAAAATGAAAAAAGATTTCCAAGTCTTCAGGGGAGCATAGCAGTTGAGTTTATCACCAGCTGCTGACATTGCTAAATCAAGAGTGTGCAATATAACATCTTTCAGCAGTTCACATTATGGGTAAACTCTTCACCTAGTTACATCAGGTTAAGACTTTAATTATTTCAAACATTCAAGAATTGTTGGACCTCACAGTAGAAACAAATTATGAGCACCCCTGTCCACAGCAAATGATGTGGTACAAAAACAAAAGCTGCCATGAAATCTGTGCCGGAATGGCATGAGAAATATGAGAGGCTCACAAGAAACTTTCTCTAGGGTACCATTTCTTGAACAGAACAAGAAGATGAATTTTCAAGGTGTAAGTGCCAGAACTCTAGCTAAAAGGAAAAGAAATGAAGAAAAACAAAAGACATTGGATGGTACTTGTAGATGAAACTAAAAAAGCTGAGAAAGAGGCTAAAGAAGACTTGTCTCAAACAATCAAAGTTGTGTTGATTGATAGCCCAATCTTAACTAGTGCTGGTACAATGGGGCCAGGGCTATATTCAGGGCTCATTGGGAGCAGGCTGGAGGTCGCAGGGTAAGGGGATATTTTCCCCCTTAAAACAAGTAATGCTCAGTTGCCCAATGGGGCAACGTGGACCTGCACCTAAGCATTGACGCAAGTCCATGTTGCTCCATGTCAGGCCAGAGAAGGGGGACAGGATAAGGTGTGTGCTGCTGCCATTGATCACACCCTCCTCCTGGGCTGATCTGCTCACCCTGTCCTTATTGCCACCCTCCCCATAACCTATTACACCCCTCCCTGCCCTTCCCACATCCCCGCACTGCCCAGCATGGAACTTACCATGTCTGGTAAGCACTGCTCCCTGGAAAGGGGGTCAATGTTCTGCCCATCTCAAGCTTAACAGCCTTTAAGATGAACTTTGCAATTCAAGCCCAAGTGATCACCAGCCTGCATCCCTGAGCCAGACAGCCTCTTGAGATTGGTTCCAGTTTGCTTACCTTTGGGTACACACCTGATTTCTAATCGTACACCCAGTCCCACTCTGTATCTGTGAGAAGTGGTCAGCCAAGCTAAACAGACAATGCACCTCAAAGAAAATATTCTGGGGTAGGTGGGAAAACATGCCTCCATGGGCCAATCAATAAAAAATTCCTTCTTGGCCCCCAAAAGGGCATCCCAAGAGTGAGCAGGCTGGGGCTCAATGCCTCCCAGACTCATAATGCTGGGCTCAAGGCTTTGCACTGCAAAGACAGTCCCGCACTGCAGGCCCAGGGCACTGCAGTGCCCAATCAGGTGCTGCCCTTCCCTGCCTTGCCTCACACAGGGTGGGACAAGGCAAAATAAGGTCCTGCCCCTAATGTGATGGAAGGGCTACATTCCCAGGTAGGGGTCTATAGAATCACAGCTTTATAACCTAAAGTATGGACAAGCCATCTATACTGGTATCTGATAAGCAGTTTAGTTTAAAATTTCCAACTATGATAGCTTAAATGCACTGTCAGTTACCAGCATGCCTTTTACTGGTGATTCTGCCTTGCATGTCAGAGCAAATTGCTACCTTGAGAGTTTTTATTTGTAGTAAGTCTATTTGCTGCCCTGACCCCAGTATGCCTTCATAAAGTGGTCAACTGTGCCCTGTTAACTCACATAGGTAGCCCTGCTTGTCCTTCAAGCTGCTTGCAAAACTTAGTTATGTTTAATTAGATAACATATCTGCCTTGTATCCAATTTCTTCTTATTCTGTCTTTTCAGACAAACAACCTACATCCTGAATCTGGAAATCAAAACCACCATGTGAACTGTTTGTTATTTCTGTGTTCCTTTTTATGGAACACCTATGGATCTACAAACAACTGTCCAAAATAGAAAAGGAATTTCAAGTAAAAAAAATGATGTGGCCCATGTTCAAACATCCACAAACTATGATTGTGAAAACACTTTTGCTGAAATGCATTTTCTTTGGAGCAGCACCACTGAAGCAACTGGAAAATGTTTCTAAAACTGAAGTATAATTCCACAAATCGGTCTCTTCTGGGCAATCTATCCCACCAGGTCACCTTATTTCCTAGTTTTCCACAAATAAATAATATTATATGTTCCTGAAATAACCTTTTCAAATGATATCCAGTCTTCAAAACAACAGAGAATTGGGTTCAGTGCAGGCAGTTGCTTTTCAGGATCATGAAAGTCATGTTGCAAAACTATCATTGCTCTGTGGAACACACATTCAAATTTTTTTGGCCGTGATCTATGGCAGTGCTTCTCAACCAGTGGTATGGGTATCACCAGTAGTACTTGAGGTTGTGTCTGGTGGTACTCTCAGGACTCTTGGACACCTGACACCAGGCAGCGAGAACAGGAACACGACACAACAAACAGTGGTAAGAGGCGCCAAAGCATGTCTTTCTGCACTCAAAAAAGTCCTCCTGTCTACCCTGAGTCTCTTACTGGTATTTATCATGTCACATCTGGTCTCCCAAACCAGAATGATGTCATTACCAGTTACTTCCGTGGTACTTCAAATAGAGGGACCATGCAATGTGGTACGCATGCAGTGTGGTATGGCAGAGGACTAGTATTGAGAAACCCTGATCTGTGGCAATGTTGGTTTTGCAGTTTTGGGGTTGTATTTTGAACCAAGGCTGGAAAAGTCAAGGCTAGTCTTCAGAGTGTAGGCAGCATAGATGATGTGTGTTTGTACAGCCTGTTGCAGGACCCTCTTGGAGAAGGTGGACACTAAGTCCTGATCCTTCCCAACTTTCCAGTGCTGATGCAGCCATGCCAATGGCATCCGATCTGCATCCTGAAATGGAGCTGCATCGTAGGCCTCTGCAAGGTAAGGAAAAGTTTGCTCCCTTACCTTGGGGCTGCATTGTGGCCACATTGGCACTGGAAAATGTAGCCTTGAGCACTCATGTAAACCTTAAACACTGTACATGGCTCTTCAGTCCCCTCCAATAATGCTCTGCCATTTCAACACATACTTATTTTAAAAAAAACAACATTGTTCTTTTGACCTCTTCAAACATGAGAACATTCAAACTCTATTGAACATGAGAGCAAATATAATCTGGTGTGAATTTCTTAAAGACAATGATCAGACTTTTCTCCCAGCTCTATCCTTCTGATGGAAACTTACCTCTCCCCTTGAAACCAATGTATGAATAAACTATCTTCTGATTCCAGAAGCATTAGTCTAAAACCTGAACTTCAGAAATATTTCTATAAGGTCCTCAGCACTTTTCCCATGCCCATTTGTTTATTGTTTTTATATCTTGTTTATATATATTGCTGCAGTGAGCTCGAGTTTGGAAAAGCATCACAGGCTTAATCTAGAATTTTGACCATAGTATAAGCATGGGGACTAACCAGAAATATTGCCTTGCAGAAGAAGTATATGGTTTGAACAATACATGGTTAAAAACAGCTATTAAAAACAAAAGCTAATATAAGCAGCTTTTAGGGATGTTTATGTACATCATACATACATACATACACAGGCAAGGATAATGTATGGCATTCAAAAAAGAAAATAAAGGGCTACCTTATAATAGCTTAATGGATATGTGCCTTTCTTTCCTGGCCAGTTTTATCATTCACTGGGGTCTTTTGTGTTGTGTCATCGAACAAGGAAGTGAGAAATTGTTACTCCGCTCCCTTGGCTGCAGTGGCATCACTAGGATTTGCATCACCCGGTGTGGGAGGCCTGCGCATCACCCCATGTAATGGGTGGGGCAACACTCCAGGTGGGTGTGGTGATGTATCATCACCCCACCCCCACCAGTTTTTTGGCTGTACCTTTTGTTAGAACACAGATATTTCAATGTGGATTGTTTCATTGCATTCTGCATGAAATTACGCACTGATTGATATATAACATGATGGTATTATTCCTCCAAATTCTGATTTTAGTGATTTTGAAAACTTGTAGAGTCTCTCTCTCTCACACACACACCCCCATGTCAACTTACTTATTGCAGCAGTTCTCAAACTTTTAGCACTGGGACCCACTTTTTAGAAAGACAAGCTGTCCAGGACCCATTGGAAGTGATGTCATGGCCAGAAGTGACATCATCAAGCAATTAAAATAAATAATTATAAATAATTAAATTAAAATAAAATAATTAAATAAGGGGGAGCCAGTCCTGTTCCACCAAGTGAATCTACTCTGAAGTAAGTCCTATTGTGGTCAATGGGGCTTACTCTCAGGAAAGTGTGGGTAGGATTGCAGCCTGTGAGCTCAAGCCTATGCATGTCTACTCAGAAGTAAGTCCCATAGTGGTCAATGGGGCTTACTCTGTAGTCTGCCTGCAATAACAACCCCCCAAAAAGAATCAGTGAAATTTCCAGCCCTGCCCAGTGCCCAGTTTAAAGTTTTTCTATTTCAGGCATAGCATGATAAAGACCCTCCTGGCTTTGAAATAGAAAACTTTTCCCTTACCATTCAAGCCTCTTTTTTATTCTTTTTAAGGGGGGGGGGGAGGCTGCCTTCTGTTGCACTCCAGCTCCATAGGATCAGGACCCTTCTGGTGTCCTCACATTCCCCTTTGCCTGGCCTGACCACCAGCCAAGGCATGTCTGCCTACTCATGAGTAAACACAACTGTGAGGCTGCTTTGCTTTCCATAGGGCTCCATAGACTGGGAGGGAGGCAGCTAGGTGGGAGGAACCTCCTTCTCCGGAGTTTTGGGGGGCTGCACTCATTGGATGAGGACCATTCTGACGTCCTCGGAGCCTCTCAGCCTGCCTCAACTAAGGCAAGTTTCCCTATTCACAAGTAAATGCGGTCACATGGCTGCGTTATTTCTTTACTCAGTGTGTGGTTGGTCTGTGGAACTCCTTGCCACAGGATGTGGTGATGGCATCTGGCCTGGTTGCCTTTAAAAGGGGATTGGACAAGTTTCTGGAGGAAAAATCCATTATGGGTTACAAGCCATGATGTGTATGTGCAACCTCCTGATATTAGAATGCCAGATGCAAGGGAGGGCACCAGGATGAGGTATCTTGTTATCTGGTGTGCTCCCTGGGGCATTTGGTGGGTTGCTGTGAGATACAGGAAGCTGGACTAGATGAGCCTATGGCCTGATCCAGTGGGGCTGTTCTTATGTTTCAGGGTCAGATTTGCAGCTGGGAGAGGGGAGCTTCTCGGGTGTTTTTGGGGGCTGCATTCACTGGATTGGGACCTTTGTGGTGTCATTGGATTCCTCTCAGCCTGCCCTTTCCGATGGACTATGGCAAGTACGCCTACTCGCGAGTAAACGCGCGATATGGCTCACTTTCACTTTCCATAAGGCTCCATGCATTTTTTCCTTCCAGTTTTTTGGCCATAACCTTTGAACGAAAGGAGCGATTTTAATTCCGTTTTTTGCACTGCACTCCGCTGGCCATTCCGCATCCAACGGTGTATGGCATGACATGGTAACTCCTAACCCCGCGTTGTTACAGCGTCCTCCCCCCAGGGCTCGTCACCCCCCATGCATCACCCGGTGTGGCCCGCACCCCCCGCACTTCCCTAGCGACACCAGTGCTTGGTCATCACAACTTAGCCATCTGTATTCTGTAGACTGGAGAGGATTTTGTTCTTGGTCAGTAAGCACAGCAGAAATTTTTGTACCTGCTGTTCTACTTGCAAAATCCTTCCTAAGAATGTTGTCAGCATCCTCAGAGGTTAGCACCAATCATCTGTAAAGGTTATTGAAATGAGAGGAAGGTGTAGAGTCCAACACCTCTTTTTCTTGTCTCTTTTTCCAGCCTAAAAACAGGAGATGAGATTGATTAGTGGTTGTATAAGCCTCTTCTCCCTCATTGACGTCTGCAGTGGAGGGATTATGAGGCCTAGTTCTATCACGATAGTGAGATGCGTGCCAAGGACATTACTAACAGCCACAAAATCAGTGTGAGTGTCCTCCAACCAGTGGTGTCGCTAGGGGGGTGCATGGGGTGTGGGCCACACTGGGTGACGTGCATGGGGGGGTGACACACACTGGGGGGTGACGTGCTAAAATCATGGTGGTTAGGAGTAACCTCATCACATTATATGCCGTTAGATGTGGAATTTTGAGCAGAATGCAATGCAAAAAACCAGAGTGAAATATCTCCTTTCTTTCAAAAGTTATGGCCAAAAATCCGGAGAACAAAAATGCATGAATCCCTATGGAAAGTGAAAGTGAGCCATATTGCTTGTTTACTCGTGAATAAGCAAAATTGCCTTAGTCTGTCGGAAAGGGCAGGCTGAGAGGAATCCAACCACACCAGAATGGTCCTGATCCAATTACTGCAACCTCCGAAAACACCTGAGAAGGAAGTCCCTCCCTCCAAGCAGACAAATGTATTGAGCCCTAAAACTAAGCCTCACAGTGGAGTTTACTCGTGAGTAAGCAAACATGCCTTGACTGGTGTGGAAGATCATGTGAAGGAGAGTGCAAGGCTATCAGAATGGTCCTGATGCTATGCACCTGCAGCTAAACAACTGCTCCAGAAGGCAGCCTCCCCCCCCCCAAAAAAAGGATCAAAACAGAGGCTTCGGCTGATAAGGTGATCCTGTTTGAGACTGGATCCAAAACCAGGTGGATCCTGACAGTGATCAGGTTTAAACAGAAATTCTTAAATTGAACTGGGCACTGGTTAGGGCTGATTTTTGGAGGGGGCTGTTATTGCAGTTCTAGAGTCTGAACCAGAGGAGTTCTAGCATCCCTCCTTCATGATCGTCAGGTCTGGGCCAAAAAGCTAGTTCTTACATCCAGAACAGAACATTAGTGGACAGATTCAGTTCCTCCTCCTTGGGTGAGATATTGACAGACTGTGCACGGAGATCCCAAAGTCAGACCAGGACTCATCTTTCTTCCCACAGTGAGGTTTTTCTCTTACCCAAGAGTGGTAAACCAACCAGAAACTCCAGAAGATGGTGAAGAAAGATAGAAACAAGAGCTGCCCAACCCTGCAAAACTCACAGTAGGGCATGTCACGAACACAAACATGAGGCTATCTTCCAAAAGATCAAGAGCTGCTCTGGCAGTTTCTAGACCAGACCTAGAATCTCCTTAGAAAATATCTCTGTTACAAAGAGCCTAGCCCTGTTTGGTTCTGGTGACCTTTGTGATGAAAGCACAGCAGACTTCGCAATTAGGCAGGAGCATCACTCCAGAATCACCTCTTCCCTATTGTGTGCATGGGGGTGGGAGGATTACTGAAGGCCCAGACATACATACAACCCTTAACGGTGGTTTAGCTAAAGGGGGGTACCAGGCCTTAAAGGGGTATCAAGGGAGCTTGACATTAGTGGCCAAAGTTGTGGAAACCTTGGTATTTATGAATATTACCTTCATGTTATATATTATTCAATAGGTAATTTAATGCAGAATGCAATGAAACAAACCACATTCAAATATCTGTATTCAATCAAATATTATATCCAAATAATCAGAAAAGGAAAATATAACTGCCTTATGTAACAAAAAGCGGTTTTCCTAACTCAAAGCTGACCAACAAGACTGTTGTTCCAAGATCCAATGAGGTGGTATTGTTTGATACAGCATGCAACCAAGAAGGTGTTAGTATGAATCAGCTCTCATTTCCATGTATCATAATACAGTTTCCACTGCTAACTTGAAAAGCAGTGCATAAATATTCTTAATAATCATCATCAGAGCTAATACTAGAAGTCGGGTAGCCCAATTAAGAGCTCCCCTGTGTGTGGAATTGTCGTGGCGCCAAAATGGCTGCCACGGCATCCTAAGCACAGTGGGCTGCAGCTGGCGGCTCCTCGTGGAAAAGGGACAGATGGTGGACCGTGGGCCCAACACCAGAGCTGGCCTAGCACGGGCTTGCACTGGGCTAGCTCTGGTACTAGGCCCGCATTAAGGCCTTACTATTTGTGACAGTGCGCACCAGCAGTAAGCCAGCGTGCCCCCTCAGGATCGGGCCCCTATTCAGTTGTGTGAGTATCGTCAGGTTGGCCACTGGTTTTTTTTGTTGGTTATTGATTTGTTGGGTGACCTGCACTCTTTTTTTGCTCCCCCCCCCCATACCTTTTGAGGGGGAAAAAGGCAAAAAAAAAAAAGAGTAATTGGCCATTCAGAGTTGCATGCAATCACTCCAAGTGCAGAGTAACCTGGAAGTAATTGGTAGTGATGTCATCATATCACTACAATTACTTTAGGATTTTGTAGTATGGAGGGGTATTAAAAAATTTTTTTGTCCCCAGTTGCCAGATGTCTTAGGTACATCACTGGCTCTCCCTGTTCCTGGATGTTGCACTAAGGGTGCAATCCTAACCCCTTATGTCAGTGCTTTCCAGTACTGGCATAGTGGTACCAATGGGCTGTGTGGTGCATCCAGCAGTTGGGTGTCACTCATGGAGGCCTCCTCAAAGTAAGGGAATGTTTGTTCCCTTACCTCAGAGCTGCACTGCCCTTATATAACATAAGGGGTTAGGATTGCGCCCTAAATCCTATAATGACAGACACCCCCTTCCTGCTACTCAAGCAAATTTAGAGAAAATTGAGATCACAGAAAGGGCTTTCTAGTGCTGGTAGCTTCCAATCTACTCCAGATTTAACTCAATCCCATTTCAGGATTATTTCACAATTGGTGAATGTTCAGAAAAATAATCTGGCTTCCCTGAATAATTTCTGGAATGGACTACTGGAAGAAGAGGCAATTTATCACTAAAACATAATCAGCTTTTCTGTCTGATGGCTAGAACTCAGAATAATGTCAAAATAAACTAGATGGGTCTCATCCTCTACATGTAATTCTCTCTCTCTCTCTCTCTCTCTCACACACACACACACACACACACACACACACACACACACACACACAATTAAGGACAACTGCTATGTTTTCTTTCATTAATGCTTTTCAATTTTACTCTCTTAATAGTAGGCTAGTATTTTTTTGCTATCTATATACTTCTGATATTTACAAAGCCAAAAAATGAACATTTCACTCCCTACCTTCTGCCAAAATGTGTAATTTTCACTCTTTTTGATCCAACTGACATTTCAATACATTAATGTTTATTAACATTTAGAAATTTCTCAGTGAAGCTGTTTAATCCTCTTTTCAAATGTCAAGGTTCATTCTTTGCCTTTCAAATAACCTGCGCAACACTTAACACTGTTCACATACAAACTAATTTGATTATTTTCCCCCAAACATTTTGTTAGCTAGTACACAGATCCTTTCTGCAATACAAATTAATGACCCCCTGCTTTGTTATTCATGACAAAGTTTGTGGAAAGCACGTTGCACTTGATTGATATTGGGATGTGCATTTGTTTTCCATAACACAGAGGTGTCCAAAGTTTTTGGCAGGAGGGCCACATCATCTCTCTGACACTGTGTTGGGGGCCAGGGGGAAAACGAATTAATTTACATTTAAAATTTGAATAAATTTACATAAGTTTACATAAATCAATATATTAAAGATGAACTTATATGAATGAATGAAGGTCTTGCAATAGCTCAAGGCCTATAAAAGGCCTAGCACAAAGCAAGGCTGGCCTTTCCTTTTCTGCCACTACTGCATCACAGATGTGAAACAGCAAGTAGTGGAGAGAGCCCTCATCCCACAGCTCACGCAAGAGGTCGTCCTCACACTGATAGCAGTTGTGTCGGGCCAGTGCAGACTCCAACAAATCTCCGGAGGTCCAGAGGTCATTGGAGACTGGGGGCTCCCTGAGGGCCGCATTGGGAGTCCTTGAGGGCCACAAGTGGCCCCAGGGCCGGGGTTTGGGCAGCCCTGATGTAGATTAATCCAGTTCTTTAGATTTCCAGGTGGCAGATAAGATTTAGCATATCCAGTGCCACACTCTGAACTGACTGCTTGCTGTTTCATGTCTGTGATGATGAAAAGAAAATGTGTCCTCGCCATTCATCTGTTTTTCACACTTATATCTGTTCACTTATATCATCACTGGTGCCATTAGTATGCTCATGATACCTCACCCCAGATCTCCAAATGATCTCTCCCAGTAATTTCACGTGGATGTTTACTAACAAGGCAGACCAGATAAAGAGTTATATAGTATACAGTAGCATAGAAGCCATGGGGCAGAATTGAAATCAAGTTATCACTTTCTGGAATCTGTTCTGAAATTTCTATTCTTAACATGATAAAAATGCAGACAAATCACTTGGCTAAGAAGTTCAATACTCACTTCTGTTTGTTGAACCTTTTTATAGATTGCTATACAAATTTTGTGCAGTGGTATTAATTTGTGAAAACTAAAGTTTTTTTTTTTTAACTATTGATGACCATTGTTCATCAGCTAAAAGGCTTTATTTCAATTTACATTCCAAATGATGGAAGAGGGTTTGGGCCATAGTAGTTGAACTCTAATCTGCTGTTTCTGATGTAAACAAGACAGTGAATTAGAGAATAAGAAAGATATGACAGACAAAATGATCATATATCATGAAGCACCACACAAAGAAGAGAATCAATACAGTTCAAAGAATAACTCAACACAGAAAAAAGTTCCAAAACATGTAGCCCAAACCAAAGTTGGGGAGGGGGAGAGACAAGGTCACTCTGTGCTCCAAATCGCATAAATCTTTACATTGTATGCAGCAGAGATACCTGTCTTTGAAATATAGTAATGATTCTAGAATCTCTGTACACATTGACTAATCTGGCATCTCGCAAGAGAATTGAACTTGCTGACTGTGAAATGTTTGTTATTATGGTTAATGTATATTGTATATTAGATGAACAACTAAAACGCCTAGCTAATTTAGACAAAATAATCAATGGATTTCTTTATGTCTGGCAGGATTTATGACTGACTATGGAATTCTAAGTCCTTTCAGACTTCTATATACGTAAAAAAATACTGCAACAGCAATTGGGTGCAACTGATTTAGGCTGATTTCTAGAAGCATCCAGCAATTTACACAGCATTATATGGGGGGAGGGAAATAACTAGATTTAAACTTATTGTGCATATGTATTTACAAGATTTACTGAATAAAATGTGTTAGATCTGATTCTCAGTTCAGCTTGGGTTACCATATCATCTTCAGATCCTGGCTTGTTTGCAGACTCTGTTTAGAATAAGACAGGATTCTGCAGGTTCAGAAAGCTTGGGAAATCCTGGCTTGTTCAAAGCCAGAGATGTCCAAACCTTTTGGCAGGAGGGCCACATCATCTCTCTGACACTAAGTTAGGCGACCGGAAAAAAAGAATTAATTTACATTTCAAATTTGAATAAATTTACATAAATTATTAGAGATGGAACTTCTATGAATGAATGAAGGTCTTGCAATAGATCAAGGCCTATAAAAGGCCTTACACAAAGCAAGGCTGGCCTTTCCTTTGTTGCCACTGCTTTATCACAGACCTGAAACAGTAAGCAGTGGAGAAGCCCTCGTCCCACAGCTCACGCGAGAGGTCAAAGTGTTGGCTATCATGCTGAGAGTAGTTGTCAGGCCAGCGCAGTCTCTAGCAGGTCTCCAGATGACCAGAGACTAATTGGAGACTGGGAGCTCCCTGTGGGCCAAACTGGGATTCCTCGAGGGCCACAAGTGGCCCCAGGGCCGGGGTTTGGGCACCCCTGTTCTATCCCAAGGTGAGAAGTATAATCCTTCCTCCATCTATGTTTGAAGCAGAGAGGAAAACACATACATGTGTCAAGGTTAGAGGCATGTCATGGAACCAAAGACTAAACTGCAATTCCACATGATGTTCAGAACCATTCTGTTTCAATTGCTTCCTGCCAGCTAATCAATGAAAGGTTTTTGCTGTGTTCAGTGGATAAGTGCCCCATGGTGCATTCCTCCACTGATTAAAGCTTTTCAAAAAAAATACTTAATTTTGAAATGATTTTGTTGTACATACTTGCTTTCTGTGAGGTATCCAGAAATGAATTTTTAAAATTTGAAAGCAAGGCTTTTCTCACCAGGAAACTATTGATTTATTCTAAAGTTTATAAAGAATGATGAGTTCTTTCCAATTTACATTTTCAAACACAGCAGGGTTCCTGACAACTGAATATACCCTAAATAGCAATAGTCAGCAGACATCAGTTTGACCAATAGCAAATCTTAATAAAAGTTCGCCTTGCAAACGCTGCCTTACCGCATGCCACTACAAGAGAGCACTAAAAAAACAGATTGATTCTTCAATGAGACAGTGCAGTCATTTCCCTCTTCCTTTTGTTGCAGCTCTAATGGTTTTAATTGGGATGTGGAGGGAGCAATGGCTGCTTGCCAGTGTTATATACAATCATCCAGCTGTTCAGACAGTTAAAAACCTTAAGATGTAATAGCAGAGGAGCTGGCAGCCATTCAGACTGCCTGCTAGACACCAGTGAATATTCTTGAAAACTCTTTAAGACTTTATTTAATATAGGAGTCATTAACAGAAAAAAAAATGTAGAAGAAACCCAGAAATTAACAAGAAATTTACCATAGCTCCAATCTATTGCGCAAAAGGATGCTTCCTCAGATATATTCCCCATTCAATTAGGATCATGCATGTAACTGGGCACTGCACACAAAAGGAGATAGTAGAAAATGAACTCACAGAAGGCTGGCATGAACATCCAGAATTTCAGCTAGAGGTAGGAGCCCTAAGGTGAGCTCTCTGCTGGTGCTGGATTTAATTTTTAATTGAATTATAAATGGATTCAATTATTAATTGAATTTTGCTTTGGAATGAAAGCCACCATGAAGATCTTATGGTGGAAAGGTAAGGTGCATGTTTTAAAAATAATACAAAAGAACAATTTTATAACATATAATACTATCAACAGAATTGTGGTGCAATCCTGTGTACATTATTATGAAAGTAACATGAAATTGTTCCTGGAGCATGGAGAGGTACTGGAGCTTCTAGAATGACAGTGGAATAATAATCTTGGCCGTCAGATTTCTCCTCAGACTTTATTCAAGGTGGTTTACATAGGCAGGCTGATTAAATCCCCGTAGGGATTTTTACAATTGAAAGAAGGTTCTATCTTTCAAGAACCACAACAGTCCAGATGTTTCACTCTGATCTGGTTTCACATTCTGGTCTCCATCCTCCCACGCTCAGAGCAGATGGAATAACTCGGCTCAGCTTGTCAGCTGCTTCAAGGTCGCACGGTGCCGGTGGCCTCGAACTGGCGACCTGCGGATGTTATCTTCAGGCAAATGGAGGCTCTACCCTCTAGACCAGACCTCCTGCCCATCAGTGGCAGACTTCCCCAGCCCTGCATCCCAGGGCAAAAGTCTGCGATGGCACCTCCCCACTGGATGTCACCGCCCCCCATGAGCAAATCTGCCTCCCCCCACTTGCCTGAAGCTTACGGAGCCTCACACAAACCCAGGCTGCGTCAGGGAAGCTTCCTGAGGCTTCCCTGACACTTTAAACTGGACTTCTGGAAAACTGGAAGCAGTTTCCGACCCCATTGGGAGCCTCAGAGAGGTTTCCAGAGGGTCCTAAAGGTGTGTGAGTTTTCACACCTGGGGCATTTGCCCCATGAAGTAAATGGGAGGTCTGTCACTAAGCGAAATATGGCTCTGCTGTCATAAAATTAGTTTTGGCAGTGCATGCAGTGCATTGTCAGCAGCCATTTTAGGAGTGCTGCTGCTGCAAATGGCAACGAAGGACTTCTGCCAAACCTTACAAGTCTGACGGCTGTGAGGTGGGTCTTTGGTGGAACCAGGAGAGGAGAGGGTGGATCAGAGAGGAGATGAAACATGGGAAGGGCAGACAGAGGTCTGAGGAAGGGGTGACATCAGTGCCACTGATACCCTAGCCCCCCCCTTCCCAACCTTGATTCACCTTCCCAGTTCCACTCGGACTTGTACTAGCAAAGTAGCTGGTGCAGATTTGAATATGCAGGCAGGGGAGGCTTACCTTGGGGAAGGAACAAATGTCTCTGGAGGAGACCACAAAGGTCTGAAACCCCCTACAGGATGCAGTGCTTACACCTGTTATTTCTGAGTAAAACTGCCTAGTAGCACATTGTTAATACCAGTAGCAGAGTAATAAAAAAGTTCATACTGTTACTGACCAAAAGCTCAGAGAACTTTTAGCATCTAAAAGTATAAGGGGAGGAATCACCCTGGATGCCCCACCCCAGAAAAATATATTGGTATATTGGTATTGGCCTGGGGTATATTGGTGATACCCAAGGGGTATCTTGATGAACAATCAGGGGTATGTTGATGAACTCAGTGAATGGATAGGTTCGTTCATACAGGGGGAAGGCATACTGCTGCATCCTGCGACATCAGCCAAGGTGGGTTCTAAAATTATTATTTTATACAGTATTTATATACGATCTTTCTCACTGACTCTCACAATGGGTGAGAGTTGTACAAACCCAAGGCAGTTCACATAGTCAGGCTATAATCAAACCCCATTTTTTTACCAATGGAGTTTTTAAAATTAATGTTTTGTATGAGAACAGGGTGACCAGATTCAGTGGAAGACGGAGTACATTTAACTTTAACCATTGTGTAGAAGAGGGAATTTTGGTAGGCACAGCTTCTTAAACCCTTCCAAGTTGAGGGGCACCTGCCAAAATTCCCTCTTCTACACAATGGTTAAAGTTAAAAGTACTCCGTCTTCCATTGGATCTGGTTACCCTGTATGAGAATCAAATAGAACCCTTCATTTCCAGATGTTTTCCCTGATAAAATCAAGATATTCATAAAGATATTGTTTGCAGAAATGCCCTTGGCCACGTCTTCATGAGAACTCTTTTGAATTCCCTCAGAGGCCCAAGTTGTTGATGCTCTGTGGGACTCAAAAGGCCAGTTTCCCTACAGCCACTATGCATTGTGATATCATTGTCCCCACTTTCAGAGTCCACTGACATACAGCCTGTGGAGGTTCATGCAAATGGGTCAGACTTGGAGGCAGCAGGGTTCTTTGAGCAGAGAGTGATGCACTGTCAATGAATCTAGTCCTGCCCACATGCTGATTCATTGATTAGATATTTCATGGCCCATGTTTGATATACAATGAGTGGAGTCAAGAACAGCAACCCAGGAATGCTACAACCCATTTCTGCACCTCAGGACGCCTCAGATACATTGGGGCTGTTGGTCACAGATTGTCTGGATGTGGTAACAGTGAGCTAAGAAGCATATTTTTTAGAGAACAATGGTTGGAAGAAACAAGAGCCCTAGGCTGTTCAGAACAGGTCCCCAAGCAGTTGTGGATTTTAGTTCATTTTGTGTATGTGACTATAGACAGCAATCTTGGCTGCATATTCCACCCCCAAACCTGCCTAACATTCATACATTGGTTCAGAACATGTATGTACAATTTGCTTATATTTGTAGTTCTAATGACCCACACACTCTATATTTCTGTTGTACAAATTGCGTGGTTGGAGTTTACATTGGTTGGCATGAATCAACCAATGTGTAGACCTCAGAGGCATGAATGGACAGAATCATCACCCCACAATTATGACTTACACACCCACAGAGAGAGAGAGAGAGAGAGAGAGAGAGAGAGAGAGAGAGAGAGAGAGAGAGATTTAAAATTAATATCTACATATGGCTTTGAAAGGCCCAAAGGGAAAACAGGTAGATATTCTAGAGAAAACTCTGAAATACAAGTGATGAATACCACATGCTGATTCACACTACCCCTCACATATGTGGTTGCATCTAGTAATGTTCTAGCAATAAAAATACCAGATTGACCAGGTTATTACATTAGCTATCAATCCATTTCCGCTACTAGTTACATCCAAGTCACCCTACTACCTCCAGTTACACTGAAGTAACTGAAGATACAATTTCTTATTCTCAAGTTGCTGTAACAGCATTGAAGCACAATTACTATGAAAGAAAAATTATTTTTCCTAATGCTGACAGAGGAAAAAATGTTGTTTTTGCTTCATCAGCGGGAAAAAGAGCAGCAGATTATTATTACTAGAACACATAAAACTATTTTAGATCCAATTTATTTTCTTTGGTAAAGTATATCATTTATTTTATGATTTTAGTACTATAATCTAAAACACACATTGATACAAGGAATATAAGTAAAGAAGAACCTAACAAAAGCAAATGCAGAAAAGAACATATAAACTCAAAAAGTTGGGGTGCCAGGTAGAGTCTATCTTATTCATCTTCATAGGTAGGATTTGCATTTCAACTCAGTACTGTTCATGTGAGCATGTTTATACAGTCAGGATTCAGAGGTTTTCATCTCAAGACTCATCTACACACTTTGAGGGTGGGGGACAGCACAATTATCCTGGGACTGGTCCCAGCATGAAATCAAAAGCTTCATGATTGTATCCTGTCGCATCTTGGAAGTTCCCTTCCACGCAGAAAGCAGTTCATTGAGAAGACCTGCTAGTTTTCAGTGGTCATGGTCAATGTTGTGAAGGCAATTTTCAAACATGCAGTTCTCTCATCTGCATTTTAACATTGTTATAAAAGTTGCGCCATATACAGGGTGAACCAAAAGTAGGTGGACAGTAGGTGGAATAGGGTTTGTGTTAGGGTTATAACGATGGTTTTCATTATAACTATGGCGTTTGTGTTATATTAAATTATATTTAATTGTATTAGTAAATATAACTGTATATGTAATCTCAAAATATATGTAATCTCAAAATAAATGTTATCATTTACTGTCCACCTACTTTTGGTTCACCCTGTATTATTTTTCCTTGACCATGTAGATAAGTTCCGTTTTTGGTGGAACTTTTTATCCTTTAGTACTAATTTTAACTTGTCTCTTATAAAAGAAAGGTGAGTCAGAAACAACTGGTGTAACAACTGATGCTGATTCTTCTTCCACTCACTTCATCCTCTGATTAAAGCACATAAAGAGATAATTAAAGGTTGAAGAGAGTGCAGAGAATCTTACCATAGGTTAATGATACTGGTTGTAAACTAGCTCTAAGAAGTACATCTGGGCACAGTTCATAACAATTTTTTTTTCTGTTTTGAGAGGGACAACTTGATTAAAAACAATATTCATATGACAAATCCAGGACAGAAGTTAAATTATAGGCAAAAATCCAACGTCTTTGTGATACTGGTTCAAGCCGTTAAATAAACCGCTCAAGAGAAAGAGCATATTCTACAAAATTCTGTCTTTTAAAAAGACAGTCTTACAGAACAGTTCTTTAAGAAACTAAGCAGGATGGCATCAAAGATGGGGAAACATCAGACCAGTAGGAGCCAAAGCAATTCAAAGACCACTAAGGAGCTTTTCATGCCTTGCTTTCAGGAGAGTTTGATTCTGTGGCCAGCAGAGATACCTGAGCTATCAAGATGACCAAAGTGCTTGATTCAAGCAATGGACTTGGAGTAGTGATAAATTGGAAGGGAGGGGATCTGGGGATCTGAACTCCAGATCTGCCACCTACTCTGCCCTGCCACCTATCTAACCACACCTTTTACCCACTGCCTCATCTTTTTCTTTGCTGTATTCGAAAAGGAAGTGAGAAGAATAATGGGTGGCTTATCTTCTCCTCTGACACTACTGCTGAGGATTGTGGCCACAGAGCTGTAGGAGAAAGTAGCAGCCACTGTAATTCAGTTCTTGGTGGATCTCCTGAGGCATCAGGAAAATCACCCCCTCCTTTTATTCTGCTGCTGTTTCTTCAAAACAGACCAATACAGAGAGGCTGTTTCTCATGATTCCATCTGTGCTGGCCAGTTCTGTAGAAGTGCTGGTTGAAGAGAGGTAAAGAGAAGGCAACAGTGATGCTTGGGAAGTCCTCACACATGCACACTAGAAAAATATAGAGAGGAGCAGCAGAATTGAGCCACTACAGGCAGCCTTTGAGTGTTATCTGTTAGCAGCTAGGATCCAAAGACATTGTGATTATGTAGTTTAACATGCAATGAAGGGAGGGCTATGCTTTTGAATAATAAAGTTTGATCGAACTACATGGTAAACTTCCTTTGAGATTGTAAAACACAGATATTTAGGAGATGTTCCAGCAAGCAACTGAAAATGTTGCCGGAAAAGGTCAGGGGTGAGGTGATGTGGGTTGCATCAGCTGTGAATTGTGGTGGGGCAAGAAGGTGGTGGATTCAGCAGGGTGACCTTCACCCCGAGTCTACTATCACCACTGCATCTCTCCATCTCTTTGCAGATGTGACATGTGCTGATCCACTTCATGTCCACGGAAAGTGAACAGAAAGTGGAGTGCTCACCTCTTTTGGCTTCTTGCGCAGTTTCTTCAAATGTGGAAGTACAGGACCTCCTTCATTTGCATGGTCCCTTTCAATTACACTGGAAGTCCTGCACTTCTGCAGTTGAAGAAGCCATGCAAGGAATGTGTTCAGGGCTACTTTGGTTTTTTGATAGTGCAGAGGTGGCAGCTTTGGAACTGAGGTGGCATCAGGCAGCATTCTAGGTTGCACTTCTCCTGGAAACAGCATTCCTAATGTATCAAATTTTTGTGAGGTTTTATTTTTTATAAGAAAGTTGCCATTTCAGAGAGTGTGAAAATGTTTCCATTCTCTACCTTTCCCTGGCAGTATTTTGCACCTGTTTGCAGTCGCTGTTTTTTCAATTTGCTGCTGCTTTAGCATGATTTGTGTTAAACTTAAAAGTTAAGGAGTCAGCCTGCTGTGGTCCTGAATGTAGCAATCAGAAAGCTAGAAATTAGGATGCAAAGGAACCTGTAGTCCCTTTGGCCCCCTGGAGTAGGAAATTTATTAGTAAAACTTGCTAATGTGCTGTTTCCAAAGGGAAAGGCTAACAGAGAAATACTGTGGGAAAATCCTTAGGGAATGTTCTAACTCAGTCCTTGGGCTATGGTTGTACATCTAGAATTGAGTGATCTGGGTCAATATCAGTCATATTATGATCTTCAAAATGAAACTCTGAAGAAGGCATTTCTTTTATTCAAAGCATTGCCATTCTTTTCTTCTTCTTCTGTTTTAACGAAAATAAAGATGGAGAGAAGCAAATCTGTAAAATGAATGCATGGTGAACTCCTTTTTCTTCTGAGTGGATCATGGCTAGCCTTTTGATGTTCTGTAAATACGTACACTCAAGCTGAAAAAAAAAAAACAGTCTGAGTTCATGAATATGAAATCTTGGTTTCCTTCCCCTAATAACAAATCTTCATTTCAGTAATCAGATCATTCATTAGCTTACCCACAATATGTTAAAAGGCACTGTCTGCTCACATTTTAAAAACAGCCAGTCATAATGTTTCAAGCAAGTTGTGTCACTGAGACATGGAAAAGAGACTGCATACCAGTTACACATCTTCATTTTCTTGGATCAGAGGTCAAGCCATCTTTAATTCCCTAGGCCTTGTTTTATTCCAATAAGGTTCTCAGTGGGACACTTTAAGGGATTGCTGCAAAGAAGTTTCCGTGACAAATCATTCTTCCAAAAAGGACAAAGTAAATGTTGAGAAACATTAGCCACAGGCAAGTTCTTTGCAGAGGATTCACTTGCGAGCATTTGCCTTTTAGAAATTTAGATAATAGATGCAGGAACTACTATACCAGACTGAAGTTGCAATCAGACAGATGCTTACCTGGGAATAAGGCTCGCTGGATTCAGTGGGACCCACTTCTCAATATATATGCATAGGATGGAACAGCATTTGTCTGCACTGTCTAGGAAGCATATGCCAGAGTACTCTCAGTTTTTCTTTACGACAAATTAGGCATAAGCTGTTATTGGGAGGCATCTATTCATCACCCTGGCCTTTAGAACATGGAGCCCCTCAGGGTTCTATTTTGCCCTCCATTTTGTGTAATGTCTACATGAAACCACTGGGAGAGATCATCCAAGTGTTTGCAGCTAGGTGTCACCAATATGCAGATGACTTCCAGCTCTGCCATCAAATGCTGGCAAGACTAATGAAGCCCTGGAGCTCTGCCTACAAGTGATGTGGGACTGGATGTGGGCTATCAAGCTGAAATTAAATCAGGACAAAATGGAGGTTCTCTTAGTTTGGAGATGCATGATTTAGGTGTTCAGTTGTCAACTTGTTTCTGAATGGGGTTATGCTCCCTCTGCAGGAGCAGGTTTGCAGCTTGGAGGTTTTTCTGGTTTCTCTACTGGATCATTAGAGGTAGCCAGGGGAGTCTTTCCCCAACTAAGGCTGGTATATCAAATGATTCCATACCTGAGTCGATCAGTCCAAGCCACAGTGGTCGTGCCTTGGTGACATCAGTGGTGTAGCAAAGGCATCTGGCACCCAAGGGCAAAAAAAATTTTGTACACTGGAGAGACAAGCCCTGCAAACACCCCCACCCCCCGCATATTGTATATGTAAGATATTATTAAACTAAAGTAGTAGTTTTGAAGCTTTTTGTCATATGTTCATCAGCCTTTGTCTAGACTTCTCAAAGGTGAAGAAGGCTTGTTAAGTGAATCTCACAGGCCACTCTTCCACCTCCTCACTGGAGGCTGTTCAATGTAAAATAGAGAGGTCATCCCATACATCAAGAGTTAGTCAAGTCTTGTAGTGCACTTTATATGGGGTTGCTCGTGAAGAATGTTCAAAAAGTACAGTGAGTATAGAACGCCCTGCAGTATTGGGGGCTTAGTAGTTTGACTGGACTGGACTGAAGCTCCTGCAGTTGCGCTAGCTGCTGGTCCATTTCTAGGCACAATTCAAAGTGCTGGCTTTGACCTTTAAAGCCCTTGATGGTTTGAGACTGGGATACCTGAACTACTGCTCATTTCCATCTGAGCTGAGTTTAGGTCATTTGAAAAGGGTCTGTTAAATATGCTGCCATTGGCTGAAGTCAGGCTGACGACAACAAGGGGCTGTCCTCTGTTGTGGTGACACTTTTATGGAACTCCTTCCTAGCTGAACGGAGAATAATGTTGTCCCTGTTGGCCTCCTGGCAGGGGCTAAAAATATTTCTTAAATGGAACTTCAATAAACTTACCACCTTGGTTTTGTTGGTTTCTTGTCTGCTCTGTTTTGGTTACTATTCTTTGCCTATTGGTTGTTGCTATGGGCTGTACTAGCCACAGTCTGCTACAGTCTGTACTAACTCAATATTATCTTCCCCTCCACATTTCTTCTTCCTCTCTGTTCCCCTCTTCCTTTTCCAGTCCAGGTAATGAAAGGTGAGGGAGGAGCACTGGCGGCAAGTAGGCAGACATAGATGGGCACCACCTTGGTGGTGATGGGCGGCAAGTAGGCAGACATAGATGGGCACCACCTTCAGGCATCAGTCTGCTGCCTGAAGCAAACTATCATGTTCTGCCTTGTTCCATCCATTCCTATCCCACCAACACCATTATGCCCCCACTGCTGATTCACCATCATCAACAGGTGCTCTGCTTCCTGCCATTGTGTGCTGGGCTTCCATATCCCTCCAGTGGCAGTCCAAAGTGCTAAATTATGTGCACTTCCAGGTCACAAGACAGCCAGAAAGTGCATTCCGCACCTTGATCTCTCTCAGCCATAAGACCTGTTGTTGGCATCCTTCAGTCTCGGAAGACTATGGTATTGCGCTCTGAATGGTGGTTCTGGAACAGAGTGTCCTCTCCAGTGTGCGAAACCTAGGGAAAGTAGATATGGAGGATAGACTGTTTTCCATGCAGCAAATCCCCCCTCTCCACGTTGCTGGAATGGTCCAATGGAAAGGCAGAGGCCAATACGGTTGGTTCCAGCGGCGTCACAGGAGTTGCCAGAACATGACTGTGTTCAGCCGTGAACTGCCTCAGAGACTCCAGTTCCGGATTTTGCCTCAAGGTTGACTCCTGAAGCCTTTTCCATAACTGGATGTAGCCACAAGGCAGTGGAGGTTTGGGATCAGAGTTTTCCTTCACTCAGATGAGCTGCCTTCCCAGGCTGACGAGTCCCATCTACCTGGTGGCTGTTTAGTCGCCTCTTATGACAAGTACAGCCAAACTGAGGGTCTATTCTTATCCGCCAGCCCCCAGGGGTTCTGTGCTGCTGTGTATTCACACGTATTTCTCTTATTATCTTACTTCATTTTGAAAGGTACAATGTGCTGACTGAACAGTCAATTCCGCTAATTGGTGGTATATTAATTGCCATGGAAAATCTCACTTTTAAAAATCATGGCTGCTGTAGCTACAGGGCATTTTTGTTCTTCAAATGGTTGCCTGGCAATCCTATTGGGCTGCCCTGCTGGCGGAACAAGCATTCTCCCAGTGCTAGTGCTAGGAATTCTTTGACTTCTGAGGGCTACTGCCTTCACCAAGTGGCTTCCACTTGGGAGTCAAAAGGCTGTAGCCAATGTATATGATTGTGCTAGCTAAGGAAAGGTCAGTTTAGCTGTTAAAGCAATAATAATAACAACAACAACAACAACAACTCTTTCTTGACTCACTTCAGAACCATGTGGGCTTCACTTGGACAGTGCATTTCTCTTCAACAAACTCACAAAGAGAAATTTTACATCAACTAAGTACCTTTTCAACATGGTGTGACTCAGTTTTGTTATTCAAGGGATACACCGGAAGGAGCAGAGTTTCTGCCAAGAAATTCTGAGCCCTGAAAGCTGACACAAAAGTGCTATTAAAAATGGTGGTAAAAATAGTGATGATACCAAAGTTAAAAACAAACCACAACAGGATCAAAATATGAATTTTCCCAGATTATAATGCCTGGAAGTATTCTGAACACAAGTTCCTTGGCTTAAAAGTTTTCCTCTGTTCATAATTTAAATTTAAATTACACTACATTTATAAGCTTGTGTGTGAAATTTGTGCTGGCATGGTCTGTATTTATCATGCTAGGTGTTCCAAGCCTCAGTTCATTGTTCAGTATAATGTAATATTCAGAAGTGAATTACTTTAACCCCTTACTCTAATGAAACTGGTCGATTGATGAGAACTTTTTAAATTTGAAGTGTGATTTTCATGGCAATGTCTTGATTCCAGTTCTGACCAATCAATTGGAAGAGGAATGCAAAAGTCGCATAGGCCCCAAAAACATGTGATCATGGTGAGAAGTGATTGGTTGATTAGGGTATAATCAGGCAAGACTGGGCTGAAGTGCCTAGCAAGGAGAAAGAGTTCAAAGACCATTCACTCTGCTGGGGAGAAATGTTTGCATGTATTTGTTTCATGGTGGCTTGATTGCTCCCTTTGCTTAGCCATGATGGGGGTGGAAGAGGACATTTCCCAGATCCGGTCTTTGCTACTGAATCCTTGCCCACCACTGCCTACACAACACAACTAGCTTTCCTTGCCAGTCTACAATGTTCCCTAAGCAACATTGTGGGAACATTCATGTTTTCAAGAAAGAATCCTATGTGAAAAGATTTTATTTATTTTCCCCCTTTCCCTGGCCTAAGCAAATGCTAAGGTGGCTTATAAGCTCCTTAATAAATGTATAGAGTATCACAGCAGATATAATTAAAAACATCAAACAAAGCATTAAAATATTAATTTTAACATTAAACAATGGAACAAAACAAAAAAGCTAAGAGATACTGTTGAGCCACTGGGGGAACAAATTAGTCCAGGGAAGTAGTCAAGTCACAGCAGTATTTCAGAATGTAAAGGGCAGATATCTTCTCAGCAACCACTCAGCAACCAAATGCCAGATGAAGCAGGTATGTTTTGACCCTTGCTGAAAAGCCATGAGGCAAAGAGTAGTTCTCAGTTCGCCTGGAAGGGAATTGAATAGTTGTGGCACCACTACAGAGAAAGTTTGCCCCTGAGCTGTCACCCTTCTCATTTGGGACAGAGGTGGCACTTGTAGAAGAGTTACAAACAGTTACAAAGAGAAGAATCAGAGGCATACCTGAGGATGGGCAAGAGGGATGAATGACCCAGGTGCCAGGCTTGGGCGGGGTGGCGCCATGTCACCATCCACCCCTCTGCAACACCTCCCCTTCCACCACTCAGGCACTCAGGGCCTTTCTGCCTCCCTGCACACTGCCTCCCTGACCCTCAGAAGACATTGTAAAGGTCTCAGAGGTCCGAAAATCATCACTTCCTGTCTCACAGGGGAAACCAGAAGTGCCATTTTTAAATCCTTAAGAGGGCTGGGGAGGCTTCCCTGGCCCTTAGAATGCCTTCTAATGGCATAAAATCATCACTTCTGGTTTCCTCCATGAAACCAGAAATGATGTTTTTTTGACCCCCCAAGGCTTTTACAAGGCCTTTGGTGGGTCAGGGAGGGTGTACGCGGCCTCCCTGGGCCTCCAGAAGGGAGGCAGGAGGTGGCAGCCTGCCGGTGGCGGGTGCAGCAACCTGCGGTCAGGGTCCTGGGCAGTACTGGGGCCAGGATCGCCACTGAGAATTATAAACTCTCCCAATCAGGAAATTTCTTCTGAGCATTATCCAGTGATGCTCATCATTCTTGACTCAATTTTGAATTAAGCCAAGTAGAATTCACCTATGATTAGTACAAAGAGGACAGATTTTTCCCAGGAAGTAATAAATGCCACTTTCCATGCACAGACACATTTTGCTATGGTAGCACAGGTTGTTACTTAGGAGACTTCAACTTTATTCATTTTAAACTGTTCTATAATTTGTAAGTCAATGAACAAACATTCCTCAGTCACTTTTTTTTCCATAAGCATTCTAGTGTAATGTACGGTGGAAGAGTCTGCTGGGATCAAATAATTACATTAACCTAGCACTCTGTTGTTTTGATCTTCAGTTTTCCTATTCATGTGCCACTCAACTGAAGGATGTAACTTCTGCTTCCTCTGGAAGCCTTTGAATACTTGTTGTATTCTTTTGTTGTTCATCATGACATATACACATAGCCAGAATCCTTGAATAAAACTACTGATACAGGAAAAAATACAGGAAAAAATGCATTAAACAATAGACCAAACACAATTGTAATGAAGGATACAGCTTTAAAAGCTTTATTGAGCATTGTGGTTTAACTTAACCAATGACAGCCCAATCCTATGCATGTCTACTCAGAGGTAAGTCCCATTAGAATCAATGGGGGCTTTCTCCCAGGAAAGTGTGGCTAGGATTGGGCTGTGAGCTGTTACCAACAAACTGTGAGAGCAGAAGGAGGGTGGAAGTCATAGAGACAAGGGCAAGAGAGTCAGAGTTCTATTCCTGGAGGGGAAAAGTGCACTGAGAAGGTCACCCACAAAGGTTGGATGAATAGCCTGGTCTGCTGCAGGGGCTTCGAGTGTGCTTAGGGAGATAGAGAGGGAAAGACTGGAAAAGGGGGGGTACTGATCCTGGGTGCTGGGTGGCACAGTGGTCTTGGATGATTGCTAGAATGGCACAACATGTAGCTTTGCATAACATTAGCAGATTACACATACCACAGACAAACTGCAAGCCACTATGGAGGCAAGGAATGCAGAACAAGATGGTCTGGTGACCCAGGGTTTAATAGATTTTTTTTAACCAAACAAATCCTATAGGATGCTTTGTGTGGTGAGCTCATCAATGGATTCCTCTTGATGGGTGCTCCCTTTGCCTATCACACCTAGCTGAGCATCAAGTCAGTTCAAGAGATCTGTTGGTTCATTAACACACCTCCTTGATTGAGTTTAGCCATGAGATTGGTGAGGTTGGTTACAGCTGGTTATTCTACAGTTGGTTATTCTCTCCATTTCATCCAGTCTGATAGAAGAGAGATGTGATTGCTCAGTTACGAAAAAATGGGACCTTCTTGGCCTGTGCTCCTAAGGTTTCTTACAAGCAGTCCAGGCAATAGTCATGTTACTGGAATAGTCCATGCTCTCCTGGCAAGCGCTCAAATACACAAGTGCGTACTTATGCATGTGTTCTGCACACCTTAATAAAGGAAATAAAATGAGTAGGAATAGCAGAGGACATGGTGAGAGGGGGAATATGATGAAAAGCATTGACAGAAAGCTAGGACAGGGAAGTCTTAGAAAGGAATACACAAAGGAGGAAGATCATACTGTGTCACACTATCTACTGTGTCTGAGGTAGCAAGGAGGTCACAGAAAACAAGGACAGAGCTTCTTTAGATTTTGCAGTGAGAAATCTCTGTGATCTTAGCAATGGCAGTTTGGTGAGCTGCTGTTGAAGGGGAATGATGAACATACCTCTTGTGGAGGAGCTAGAAGTAAAATTAAACTCAGATTGTCAAAAAAAAAAAAAAAGAAACAAGGAAAGGGTTTGACTTTTATTTGTTTATATCGCACACGTTCACCCTTGCAGAAACTCAAAACAACTTACATAACAGAATAAAACCACACAATAAAACAAATAAAATGATCCATGGTACCAAAAAGCAGCCAATAAAACAGCAACAAATTAAAAAGCAAGGTGACATTATTTAAAAATCTTAAAATTCCTGCAGCAGGTCAGCAAGGAGGAAGCAGTTATAGTTCAATGGGATGAGAATTCCAAAGCTCAGGGGCCACAACATAAAAGGCCCTATTTTGGGTTGCCACTAGTCAATAATAAAGAGGCAATGGTGCCCGCAACAGGGTCAGCTGAGATGAGCACACAGGATAGGCAGATCACATGGCAGGAGACAATGTTTCAAGTAAGCCATTTAGGTGATGACCTATAAAGTTTTATAGGGCTTTTTACATCATCACAGGCGCTTTGATTTATTTTCCAAGATGCACAGTTGGTGTAGCTAGATTAATAGGGCCATTATATGGTCATGATCCCTGGCCCTGTAATTTAAGTTGTTGCCAACACTGCTCATTCACATATACCTGTGTGTTCCAACACATGTCATACATGCACACACAGTAACTCCAAATGAATTAAATGTAGTTCATTTGAATGTAGGGGAATGTAGTTTGGACTGGGCTGCTAGAATCACTGCCCAATAATTCTGGAGTCTTGGACATGACAGCTGTGGAGCAAATAAGATTGACAGCATTAGTCAAACCACACAGGTTTCACTGCTATGAAAGGTCTAGGATAGCACTGAGTAGATCGCCGTCTTTGCCCTCCATTCCCAAAGGTGAAATATTAATATTTTTATTCCTTTAAGAAGGCAAATTACACACATATTTATACTGTAATCCATTGTTTAAACATCTGTTTTAGTAACACTTCTCTTCATATTGTAGTCAATATCAACCATGAAAGAAGAGGACTTTTTTTTCTACTTCTGTACTTTCATATGTTTGAATTGGCACACTTAATATTGAACTAACACAGGTTGCTGTCTCCCTTAGTCTTATCAGACAATTAAAAACATTCCTCGCAGCAACAATCCTCATTGTGCCACAAAGGACAGAAACAATAAATCTGTTTTTAATTATTTCACCCATTATGCCTAATGCTTCAACAGCAAGCAAAATGAGACATTAATATTTAAAAAAAAACTTCAAATATATTTCATCTCTCACAAAAATATGAAATTAATTGTATTCACGATGTGCTCTTTCATCTTAATTGAGCTGTGTTCATTTCCCCTTATGGACCCTGTAGCCTTAGATAATTCCCTTGGATTATAAAATGACTCTTAGGTCAATATTGCTTCTCATTACAGAGAGCACAATTAAGTGACTGTCTAACAGCCCAATCCTATTGGGATGCTTCACTAATGCTGGCACAATGTCCATCATATCCTAAGCCTGTCCAGACAATGGCACTGCCCTTCCAGTGCAGCCCTTCTCAGTAGCACCAACAGTGTCCATGGAAACTCCAACACTGCCTGTCACACATGGAATAGTGTTCTGACATTGGTGTGTCATTGGTGTGTCATCATGTGATGTTCAAGGAGTAAACCACTACAATCATTCAGCCACAACACAACACCTGGGGCATTTGGTGGGCCGCTGTGAGATACAGGAAGCTGGACTAGATAAGCCTATGGCCTGATCCAGTGGGGCTGTTCTTATGTTCTTATGCTAGTGGCCAGAGAAGCTCAGTCAGGGTGAACTGAGCGGGTGATGGGGGCAGGCTCAATGCCAATGGGTGACCACTACAAGCCACTAGGAATGAGCAACATGGCAACATACATCTCTTTCAACCACGGGAAGACTCCCCAGGACACCATACAACACACAAAGATGCCATGGGACCCCTACCTCCTGCAGGTGTTATCACCTTCCAGTCCCTTTATACCAGTCACATAAACACATATTCAAGGAATACCTTTTTGAGCAGAAGTGAGCAAGATGGGGAAACTAGCTTTCCGAGAAAGAGGCAGCACTTTGAAAGGGCAAGGGTTAAAGTCCTGCAGGAACATTCACCAGCAGGAGGGAACCCTTTTGCTGGGGGGCGGACTGGGACAAGTCATAAGGGAAGCCTCAACAGCACCCAGGCAAAATAGGCTGCTGGTAGCTCACTGCACAAAGACACAGTTTGGGGGCCATGTAAGGTGGCTTTGAGCTGAGCCAAGAGACTTGCTCTAACCAGTAAGGCACTCGCCTTTAGCATGACTGGCCAGAAACACTCAAGAAAGGGACAAAGGAAGAGGGGGAGGCAGACTAGAACTCACACTGGCTACTCTACAGCACTGCTCACTAACCTTCCAGGGCTTCCAACATACAGACATCCCAGTTTAAACAGAGCTGTTTTGCATTTTTGCATAGGCTCAGTCTGTCCTCACCAACATTTTTTGCATAGACACATTAGTGATGGTTTTGGAATCAGAGGGAGACACAATGGTTTGTGACGGAGAGAAATATGCTGATTTGTGGGAGGGAGAGAAATGCTGGTTTGGGAGGTGGAAAGATATGCTACATTTTGGAGAGGCAGAAGTGGTGGGTAAAAGAGAGCCTGTACAGTACTTAATTGAACTGTACTCATGTTCCTCTTCAACTAACACAAATGCAAACTGTAACTTGTAAAATGCAATGAATACAAATGCAGCCCCCCATCTAAGCTGCTCTAAGGCCCATTTTGTACAGTTCACAAAACAAACAAACAAACAAAAAACCAGGGTTACTGCAGTGCATACTTTCAGTAGGGACTGAATTGTTATCTTTTTTATAGATTATAGAAATAAATATTTCTGTACTGCTTTTAAATCACTACAGAAAGCTATTCATGATTTTGTTTATGTTGTATAAATAAATTAATAAAGTACATAAAAACATAACATAACCTCCAGAAACTATCCCATACTTAAGTTAAGGGCTACCAGTAGTTTGTTTTCTCTTAATGCTTTAGAGACTGTATGTTACTCAACTGAGTAATTCTGATGCAAGAAAGAAGCACAGCTACCCAAATTTGGGAACTGGGAGACTGAGAACCATAGCATGGTCACCGCCTGCAACAAGCATGTCTCTCCTGGAATAATAACTATTTGTGGATATGCAATTGTACTATTGTCCCTGAAGGCCTACTTACAGGAATGTCACACAGGAATAGCTAAAATGCACTTGAGGCAATATTTTCAGAGATGGTAAAGAACAACCTTAAAATGTAAATTGGACCTGAAGCTAGGGCCCTAGGAAGGTGTGCTGCTTCCTTGCAGAGTCAGAAAGAAAAGGAGAGAATTCCCAGTGTGATCCAGTTTACATAACCAGGAGAAGCAGGAAAGGGAGAAACAGGCAAAAATCACAGAACTGAAGCACAGCAGCATCTTTCTTGTTCCTTAGGTAAGGATGCTGTGACCAAACAAACCAGCATAGACATCTGTCTCTAATGGACATGACAGTCCTCCCAGCACAACAAAAAGAGCTGGAAGTGAGTTGTGACACTTGAGAAATGTCTCACAAACATAACAGCACTGTTCACAGTATAAGTTTTTTGAAACATTGGGTACTAACAGTTAATTTTCACATTCCCTTTACCAAACGGACCTGTTTATTAAAAAAAAAAGCAGTTAAAAAAGAAGACAGAAGGCATCTTTGGATCAAGAAGAAAACTGAATATATTAGAACTTTACTGTAGGTCTGAGATGGGTATGAGAAACTGGCAGTTGTTAAAACATGTTTTGTTTTGTTTTTGTGAATTCATTTTATTTCACTGTGCCTGCCTTCATCCAGGCAGGAGCTGGATCACACAGGGCACAAATATTTTCATTCCTCCTAATTATTTTTCTTTCCTTGCTCTTCATATAACTGCAATAGAATTTGTTTTCCGCCACCAAAATTACAAAATACATGACAAGCTCAAGTACATGAGCTATAAAAGATTAATAAGACTATATTAAATGAAGACTGGAGCTACATGCCACATTATCCTGTGGTGCACAGTGAAACTTCCTATGCCGTAATCTGATTAGCTGCTGCCCAAGGAAGGATTCCCTCTTGTCGTTATTTGGCTCATTTTAAAGATACCAGAATATATCATATGCATATTGATATACAGTCAAATAGCAAGCATGCCATCATTGCTGAAAAGTTAGTGTTCCAGTGAGCTGGAATTAGATGGCTATTTGGTCTCAGATGTGTAGCTCTCTCTTTGGCTCTCTCAGAAATTCTGCTAGCAGATTTCTTATCTACTCATCAGCCACAAATTTCTTAAGAAATTTGGGCACCTTGTTATGAATTTCAGCTAGTTCCTTCTGGTATTATTAAATTGTTCCTAACATGATTCTACCTTTGAAAAACATATGGGAAACCCACCAAGATTTCCACCAAGTGGAAATGATAGCCAGGATGATTTATGACTGTGCAGAATTAATTGTCTGGGATATTTGTTACCCCCATATCCCGTTACCCCAAGCACCTGAATGACTCTGGGAATCACACCAGAACCAAGGTACTTCAAAACAAGCCCAGCAAGGCCTATAGGTACTGTAGGACTTCCATCTCCATGCAAAACCCAGAACAGATTTCAGAAAGTCTGTTCAAAAATCTACCTTTGCAACTGCAAAATTCAGTCTGCAAAATTTTATCCTACCTCCTCCCTCCCCACCCCCAGCCATCTTAAAAGGGAAAATATGCATTTGGCATTTGAAAACCTACAAGAGCCAAATACTGTAATTGGACATAGTGTGATTTTAGCAGAAAAGCAAGTGGTAGGGAAAGAGTTAAACATCCCTTTTCTCCCTGCTTCAAAATCACAACCTCCTTACGCAGCTTTTTGTGACAAAAAAGTTGGGGCTTCATTACACACATTTTCACGCAAAGTATAGTTTGCTCCTTATTCTGTGGAACAAACACAACTCGTCTTTGGCTGTTCTAAGAATAAACAGACAAAATGTGAGGTAATGAAGTGAACCAGCAATCTGCAGATCACTTAGCAATTCTGACTGAGATAATTATGTCCTTTAGACTATGATACTTGGGATTTGTTTATACCTATGAGTGTGATACTGCAAAGAGAAAATCAGAAGGATAGAGCTGTTCATCTTAAAAATACTTGAATAATATTATTTGCAGTCAGAAAGTTAAACAGAAACTGAACTTGAAATGATAACCGGACTTTATTTTTTCTTCATCAGAACAAAATCTGATGGTCTCTGAGGGTCCAATCTTATCCAATTTTCCAGTGCTGATGCAGCCATACCAACAGGGTGTGCAGTACATCCTGCGGTGGGGAGGGGGGGAATTACTGAGGCCACCTCAAGTTAAGGCAATATTTGTTCCCTTACCTCAGGGCTACATCGTGACAGAAATCGGCACTGAAAAGTTGGATAGGGCCCTGAAAGGCTCTGACAATAAGAACAGAACCTCAATTTTTAAAATGTCATTTTACTGGCTCAATACACATTGGCTTGAATAAAAAATGCAATGAATAGCTATACAGTTCATAGCTATTGAGATTTTTGTAACTTTTGTATTGAGATGGCTGAAACAACTAGAAAAACTGAGTCTAATCTCTGCAAATTGGAAGACAGTTCACACATTATTTATTTCTGATTTTAGAAGTAGGCTACCTCTGACTGCCAGATGAAAGGGGGGGCACCAGGATGCAGGTCTCTTGTTATCTGGTGTGTTCCCTGAGGCATCTGGTGGGCCATTGTGAGACACAGGAAGCTGGACTAGCTGGGCCCATGGTCTGATCCAGCGGGGCTCTTCTTATTTATTTATATCCCGCCTTTCCCATGCCAAAGCACATGCCGCTTACAAATACCATATTAAAATGTACAATATGTAGAACAATAGTCATAAGAAAAATTGGGGGGGGGGCAACTATTTAAATCACAGAATTATTACAGAGACACAGACATCAGAGGACAAGACAAGACATCACTCAAAAGCCAGATGAAACAGGAACTTTTTGAGATCTCACTGAAAGGCCATGAGGGAGGGGTAGTTCTTAAGTACCCCAGAAGAGAATTCATAATTGAGGTGGTACTATAGAGAAGGCAGGCCTGACTCAAGGTGAAATATGGCCCCAAATTTCCTTTATGGCTGCTTTGCATTCTGTTGGCACTAGTTTTAAAAACGATTGGGCCAATATAGCTCATTTTACAAAGCATTATTACTTATATTTGACATTCCATCTTTTTTATTTTTTGCCTCAAAGCAAAAGCTCATAGACATAGATTTTATAATATGTTAATATTAATCAGGATAGGCTAAAAGCTCAACTCTGCAGGTAACCGAAGAATTCCAGTAACATAAGGTTACACCCTGCTGAGCTTTTCCTTCACTTTTGTTTAGAGGAAGTAGCAGTATCAAAATCTCTTTTTTTCCCCAGCTTCAGTAATTACTGTATTAATTAGTCTTCCATTTAAACATAATTATTTCAACTATTTTACTGTCATTCTGAGTAATCAACAATGTAACACTAACTTCATCTGACTGCACACAAGACACTGACAATGATTAAAAGATCCTTAATAAAATGTTAGTGTAACCATATTTGAGTGTAATGTTGTTGAAGGCTCTAGATGTTCCATGCAAGACAATGAAGTTTTGCTTTAGCTAGTGGACACAAATTTAGCAATAAGAAAATAAGAATAATTTTACTATGGATGTTTTTTTGACAGAATAATTTTTTTAGTAGGGGCATTTGATGTGTCTTCATGACTGTGCAAAAAATCCCAACCTATCCACACAAACTTCCATTTTGATACAGAATCAAAACTGAGGTTTACCGTGAGCAAAGTATATACATACAGCAAACCCTTGGCACTTGACCCAACACTGAGAGTCTAATCCTATGCATATCTACTCAGAAGTAATTCCCATTGTAGTCAATGGGGCTTGTTCTCAGGTAAGTGTGGAAAGGATTCCATCCTTAATATTTGCATAATGCCTTTGGAAAGTGCAAAGCATTTCACATGGCTTATCCTTACATCATATTATCCTTACATTTACACTAAGGTATTATTGTCCACAGGGCCAGCCTTAGAAGCCGCAGGGCCTAACTGGAAACTTTTTGCAGGGTCCCAGTTTCACAGCCGAGGTCTGTAGAATCTGAGAAATATAAATAACATTTATTATAGACTTTATATCTCTATGGTAGAATGCAAAGCAATCAAAATGTGCGTTTAAAAAGTGCATGTGAGTTGATGGACCAAATGTATCTAAGCAAATTTTAATATAAAATTGCATACATGTAAGCCTACAAGTAAACATACAAAATGTGTAGATTACATTTGAAAAGTAAATAGTTACAAAACCACTTGTCTTAATGACTTTGAAATGATTTAGCAAAAATATTTATTTTTTATTTTATTTTTTTACCCTAGTGTGGGGAGCCCTTAGGTATAGGGCCCAATTGGTCTAATTTGCTTAAAGCTCAGGCACTGAGGCTAAGGATTGACTTACATAGGGCTACCTAGTGTGTTCATGGCAGAGGCAATGTTTGAAGTCAGGATGTTGATTTGCAGCTCCGTCTCTCAGCCATAACTCAACACCAGCTCTCAGTGGGAATTGATAGTGACCGGTTCTGAAACGAAAAGAACAAAGAAAAGTTTGTATTGTTTTGTTCTTGCAGCAGTGAGGCTTGTGACATGAATTGACTGAGCTCTTGCAGAAAAATGTTCCCAAACATTCCAGCTGTTCCAGCAGCAACAAAATGTTCATAGTCCAACTCCTGTCCACAGCATGCAACCGAGTTGGGCAATGGCTGAATTTCACATACTTGAAATAAGCAGCCAATTCAAATGGCTACTGACTCATATATTGATGGCATATTGCTTGCCCCACGTTGCAAAATGCTAGATTCTGAAACAACTTAAAATAGGAGAGTTGTTAATGGCCATTGCATCTTGCACTCTTTTGAAGTACGGCATTTGCAAGAAGCAACTATTGGAGACAGAACACTCTGCTAAATAGAAGATTAAGCTCACGTAGCGAGGCTATCCCTAGGTATCAATACAATATAATGTAAATTAAGATCCTATAAATCTAGATTCTTAAGAAAACTGAAATAATTATTAGGAATCACTCTCCAAGTGTAGTCCAGCAGATAGATTTTGCTTCTGTGTTGTAATAGCCAGAGTGCAACATGGGTCAAGCCATGACCACCCACAGCAAATTCCGCTCCTAACCCATCCTATAGATAGGAATCTGCCTCACCAGGTAAACAGGAGGACAAGCAAAATAAAGATTGTGAAAGCATGTTTGCAATAAAACATTCTGTATAAATAATAGTGGGTAGATCTGAAGAGAATAGATCTGGGAGTTTTCCATCTGTTTATTATCAAAATAATATGTTACAGAGGATTCAGTAGGAAAAAACAGTCTGAGAAGGGTGGGCATTAAAGCATTTCAATCCTCTTCAGATCAATCAGACTTTTAAAAAGACAGTTGTGCATGTAACTTCCTTAGAATTGTGCTTAATGGAGTGAACCATGTTAACTATATTTTGAGATACTAACAAAGGGAATTTAAAACATTGACTGTTGGCTTTAGAAAGATGTTTTTGAACTGACACTCTGTCTGCCTTGTTTTACTGTCTTCAGAAATATGCTCTGTAATTGTTAGGAGTTGGGGTGTAGTCACTAAAGATTTCCAGTCAGAAACTTCTGTGTTCTTGTAACTATGGTTGATAATTATATATTTTTAAGAAGAAATCTATCATGGTTCTAAACCTGAGTCCCCAATGTCTGATATTGATAGAAACCAATGCGTATATTAAACTTAACTGTTGGGCAGCCCAATCCTGAGCTGCCCGGGGCGTGCGGCTGCAGCAGCACCAAGAACAGATGCCACCGCATCCTGCGCGCCTTGGCCTTGACTTTCATCCCCTTTCCCCGGGGAAGGGAAGCAGCCCCACAATGGGACTACTCACTTTACCACCAACCAAAAGGTCTGCAGTAAAGTAAAGGTGTTTGTGTAGGGCGCCAAGCCCTGCACGAACAGACAGAATCCGCTGAAGCTGAGCTCCACCAGACCCGCCTCCTGCCTCCCTGCTCCCTCCCCCCAGCATGCCTCCCATCCACCCTCTCTCTGCCCTCCCCATGCCTCCCCCCTCCCCGGAACCCCTCCTCCCTGCCCTCGCTTACCATACCGCAGCTTGGCGTTCCATGAGACTGCCGAGCAGCAGAGGACAGGCATCCACCTGGCATTAGCCCAGCGCCAGCCTGGCAGTAAGCCTCACAGGCATGCCTTACGGCACATTTGTGACAGTGCACTCTGGCAGAAAGCTGGAGTGCCGAGCTCAGGATTGGGCTCTAATTCTGTAACTTCACAGGAGCATTGGTGTCTACAAGTGGGGGCGGGGAGAGGAAAGTCCAGCTGTAGCAGAGCAGGTATTTAATGTCTTCTCCTGCCTCCCTGGCTGTACTGTATTAGTTGGGCCAACAGAAGGAAGAAAGTACATGCCACTTCATGCTCCAATTTGTGGTTGTTATTAAGAATATTTATGTGCCACTTTTCAACAAAAAGGTAGTTTATAAAGCACTTTAAATAGCAAAATAAATCAGTAAATGGTTCCCTCTCCCCTAAGGGCTCACAAACTTTAAAAAAAGATACAGAAAAGGCACTAGCAACAGCCACTAGAAAAGAGGTCATGTTGGGTTGAAGAAGGTTAGTTGCTCTCCCCCTTTATAGGGGAAACTTAAGGATATCAGATATTTATGCCTTGCTTGGGTCCTGGCAAAATTTCCCATTCTACTCCTAAATTAGATACTGATGATAAATTAAAGGAACACAGGCTTTCCTTATACTCAGCCACCCTTATTGTACAAGTCAGTGGAGTCATCCTATGCACTGTACTTGGGGAGGCATGCAAACTCTGTGGTAGACTGCTTGTTTTTCATGCAGGGCAGAATTAGGGCCCAATCCTATCCAATTTTCCAGTGCCAGTGCAGCTGTGCCAATGGGGTATGCACTGCTTCCTGTTTAGGGGAGGCAGTCACAGAGGCCTCCTCAAGTTATGGAAGCATGTGTTCTCTTACCTCAAGGCTGCATTGCAGCTGCACCAGTGCTGGAAAGTTAGATAGGATTGGGTCCTTACTCCTTGGAATTTATATCAAAAGGGCCTCAAGTAGCTGGGCTAAGAAAGATCTCTGACACCCTGACCAGCTGCTATCAATCAGAGCCGGCACAGGTAGATAAAGTGACTGCAGTGTACAGACTTTACCTCTATATGCAAACATTCTGTATTGTATTTAAAAGTTCTTCTGAGTCTCTTGCATTTTGTGTCTGGCTTTATAGAATTCTGTGATTTGTCATTTATACCCTTAGAGCCATTGTTCCAACCTTATTGTTATGGGTGCCAATTTTACACCTGGCATCTTTAGATTGTCTTTATTATGCATAGGTTGTGCTGACATTAGCAGGTAACAATGTACTGTACCTCTCTGTGTGCTGAAAAGCTTCACCTGCTGATTTCTGCAGATAGAGCTGCTGTCAGAGATACAATAGCAGATAGATTTGTCTTTTCTGGTCATTTGGCAACACTAATTATTTCCTAAAGTTTATTGCTATCTAAGCATAATAAGCTTAGACCCTGAACACAGGGCATATATCTGCTGGGAATGAATGTCCTACTAGTTGGAGTTCAGTTTGAGTGAAGCACCTGTAGAAAGAAATGCAGGCATCTTGTTGGGTGCTGAACAGGAAGCATAAATCTTGCTTAAATCAGCATTTGAAAACTTCACCACAGCTGTTTACAAAGTGTGGCAACCTGAACTCATTTGAACAGGTGAGTTCAATGAGTATCTTATTTTAAAAGTGCATTGGAAATGAGTCATTACTGACCAAACTGGACAAAGTTTAGGGAATACAGAGGAAAGTCATTGTTTGGACAAGGTAATCATGGTGCAAGAAATTGGTATCTAAGAAATGTATGTTGGATGTGTCAGCTGTATGATCAGGGCATGGGCCAGGATCTAATACATGTTTGTGGCTTTTGGGCTTATAGGAAGATGGCAGAAGATTTGGAGTATGGCTAGAGCATTTCCCTCCATAAGTGACTAGTTCTTCTCTCCAAACAGTGTTGCTACCTGTGACTGACCAATCTGAAACAATCTAGATTATCTAGACTCTATTGGTGTAAAACTATAACAACCTCAGGTTTGGGGACCAGAAAAAAGACACATCAGCATATCATAGGCAGAGGGATATGGTGCTATTCCTAAGAATTATTGATTTAACTTTATTTCTAGGGTTCTTCAACTGCAGGTTGAACAACTTTGGTAATATCTGCTATATTGGAAGTATATGGTTGGCAACCTTCAGTCTCAAAAGACTATTTTATAAGCCCACAGTGGTATTCCCAGATGGTCTCCCATCCAAGTACTAACCAGGCCTGATCCTGCTTAGCTTCTGAGATCAGATGAGATCGGGCATGTGCAGGGTAACAGGAAGTGGGTTTGGGGATTTTGTCTGAAGTTTACATTTCCTGCCTCTAATAGACTGTAGTCTATGAAACCTTATGCTGGAATGCATTCAGGCCTGGGCCAAGCCCATCTGACAGCCAAAGCAGTGTCAAATTTAACTGCACCCCCCTCTGCCCGCTTCTCATTGCTGCTGCTAGCTCACTATGCCTCTTCCACTGCCATGGCTTCCTTTACAGGCAGAAGTATTCCTGGCCTAGAGGCAGTAGCAATGGCTGCCTCCTCTGCTGTCTCCACCTCTGAAAGAGGAATAAGCAGTACCAACATCCTCCTTCTCTGTTGCTTACTTAGAGAGTGTTCAAGAATAGGGCAACAGCTAGAAGTGGCAGGCAGGCATGGAGAGCAGGACAGCCAGCCAGCCAGCTCACTGCTCAAAGTGACTGTTACAGTGGATTTCATGGATGGGCCACCCCTGAATATATTTGTTAGCCTAACGTGCTGCAAGATTCTTAGTTGTTTTTACAGCAGCAGATTTGAAAGCCCTTTCCAACGCTATGATTCTGTGAACAACATGGCAACCCCTTTGAAAGCTATATAAGAGTTTGAGACCCACAATCCACTTACATATGCAGATAGTGCTAGGGGGGGCTTGACTGCTATTAGTCATGACATGTATGATCCAGGGTGTTGACCTGCAACAAACAATTGCGTATGTGGATGTTTTGCTATTGAGCATCAGTAAGTTATGACTCTGAATGTGAGTGAACATAATAAACCAGCATTTGATTTCATTCCAACTACCAGTGTTTTTCCCTGCCCAGTCTAACAAGATTCTGCAAGCGGAGGCTTCTGGTGTGAGACTTGCTGTGCAGTCTGTTGAGTAGAGGAATGAGTTGAAATTCTAGCACTAAAAACTTAGCCACATTTGAATATGACTGTGTGATTTTGACCAACCAAGTTCAATGTAGCCCATTAGCCAGAAATGGATCTACAGAAACATGAAAGTTGTTTAGCACTTGATAAGTCACAATGCATAGCTAGTGAGTTGCAGTTGGTTTGGTGGACTGCTTGTGAATGACCTCACTTTCCAAACGTGCACAGTTTCTCCTAACTCCCTCTTGGTTCCTTAGCTGACATTCCTGAGAAACAACCAGGACGTTCTTTCTCGGTGTCCAAGCTGTCTGTGTTGGCAGCCTCTCCCTTCAGCAGAAACTTCTCTGTCCAATTTTGATGAGTTTTTTCCCACATGGGGAGCCTCTTGCCTTGATGGCTTCCCTCACCTCCAGAGGAGCTGCCCAGTCCACTAAGGGGCACAATTTTGGCAATTCTTTTGCTTTTTCCACAGGATCTGAAACCATGCAGACTAGTCTTGCTTCACAAAAGGAACCTGTACCCCACCTACCTGGCAAGCTACAGATTGACAATTCTCTTCTGGTCTCTCTTTCTAACCCTCTATTCCCCATTGCCTGTTTTAAACCTCTTTCTGATCATCTCCTTCTCTCCCATTGAGTCATCTCTGTTGAAGGAAATTCAGTTCAGATGTCTGACATCAGGCAGACATCAGCCAGACATTTACACACACTCTCTCTCTCCCCCATCACTTATAGCCTAATCTACCATAATTCTAGGCATGGCAATGCAGAAGTGCCATGGTGGTGGCTGTTGAATCCTACAATTTTGGCATCTGGATGGCATGTTTCCTTGCCCTGGGGTAAGCTCCTGCCAGCTTGGTGTGTCTATTCAGACCTGTATCAACAATATCACTGGCACAATTCCATGTGGACCCATGAAGGTGAAAGGGGGCTTGGATTTTGTGGACATCGCTGCTGAACCTGCTCCTTCCCTATCCAGATCTTCCTCGCCACCCCCTTCACCACCCCATTCCGACTACCCCTGCCTCCCTCCTACCCCCTGTGCAATCTTACCTGGGGTAGTGGGCATCCGGATTCCACTTCCATGTGGAGCCAGCCACTCGCCACTTCTGACAATGGCCAGCCTGTGCACTCTGGCATGTTACCTTTTGCAACAGCCAGAAAGTGACTAGTACTGCCAGAACACTCGTCCTGGTGGCACCGGGCACTGTTAGAATTGGGCCTTGAGTGCATGTCCAAATGGAACTAGTTACAAGTATTCTTTCATCAACAACCACTTAAACCTCTGTGCAGGCTGACCAGAAACAATGGAGAACCTATACCTTTAATCATTGCATAGAAGAGGGGATTTTGGCAGGTGTAGCTTTCATGTTGAGCTGCAGCTGCCAACATTTCCCCTTCTGTACACTGGTTAAAGGTATAGGCACTCTGTCCTCCATTGTATCTGGTCATCTTGCCTCCGTGAAACTGATCTTACAAGCAAAACATAGTCTTTTCCTATTTTTCTGTATCTCTTAATAACATCTATATTGTTTTAGAAAACTGTCTCATGGTTACTATTAGCCTAATTGGAGACACATTGAGGTTATTAGCTCTGCTACCCAGTCAACAGCCCCCCCCCCCCAACAGCCTATCTGGCAATAAATTCCTGAAATTAGTCTAATTCTAAGTTGGGCAGACCTAGACGCAAGATAGGTGTATTTGCTCATATATTAGTAGATGTATGCCTGTATGAGAGCTGGTTTTGGCAACTCCACAAGTTACGCAGACCTGTCATGCAATGTTGCAACTAATATTGACTTAATCCTAAAAAAGTCTGCCCAGCTCCTGTGCACTTCAGGTCCAAACCCTAACTAACTTTCCAGCACTGGCATAGCTGTGCCAGTGGGTCATGTGCTGCATCCTGCAGTTAGATGGCAGCCACAGAGTCCTCCTCAAGGTAAGGGAATATTTGTTCCAGTACCTCAGAGCTGCGTTGCCCTTACCTCGGTGCCGGAAAATTGGTTAGGATTGCGCCCTTGGTAACTTTTCATCACCCTTCATATATAAAAGGACCTTTGTAGATCTTCACTACCAAATCCAACAGCTGTATGTGTTTATTCTTTTCCACTCCTTAATTACTTCAACCTGCCCAATCCTCCTAGGAAGAATGGTGAACATTTTTCTAAGCCTCTCCCACCTTGCTGAACCTCTGTCTTCATATTTGCCCTGAAAACTCAAGGAGGGAGGTTTTTTTCCCCATGAGGCCAATAAACAGTAGGAAATCCTAACATTAGAAGCATTTATAAGGGGTAGTGTTTTTGCTGCAGCATAGAAAAGAACTCATTTCCTCTTCCCTGCTGGAATTGCCACCATTATTCTTAACAAAGGCTGCCCAATTCATTGTGTGACAGAATATTCCACAGATGTTGCTTTCTCAGGTATGGAGGTAAAAATATTAGGATGAATATTGTGATGAACTGCACCTCTGGAATTTTTAGCAATAGATTTAGTTCTGAAAAGCACAAGACTTTCTCAATAAAGAAATGCTGCATCTTATTCCCATGGTGTACATATCTTACAGTTTAGGACCATACATAGGCTTGGGCTGTTATCTGGAAATAAATTCCTTAGGACCTACACAGGGCAATACATCCACAATGCTGGGGTCCACTGGGGTCCACTGAGTATGAATATATTTTTGCTAGAATTTCAAACAAGCTTAGTCTTGAATTGAATCTCCTATGCACTTTACTTGGGATTAAACTCTAGTGACTTTTCTCCAAGTAAACTTGCACAGGATTAGATTGTTAGGTTGAAACCTTGTGTGATCCTAAACACACATATAGTTCAATCTCATACAGAGTTAGGAAAACCTGAGACTATGGAAGCCATTGGTCTTAGGTGTAAGCAGTAACATTAGATATGACAGGCTATGTTATTGGGAATTTGTATTATGAGTTCAGTGGGACTAACTTCCAGGCACTGGATTGGGCTGTTAGTCTTGACAATCCACTGAATTCAAATACTAAAAAGACTCATAATTCAAGTCTAACTAGGACTGTGCTTCCCTTTACAACTGTGGAATACAGTTCCTTGGTGTTAAATGGTTATACAGTGGCATGCACAGCATGCTGCCAACAGCCATTTTGAGTCTGCTGCCACAAACTGTGGTGCTACTAGAGCCTCATTGCTACTACCAGCTACCTCTGGCAGGGAAGGTAAGACAGTGGTGGGAACAGGGTGATGATGTGGGCAGAACAGGATGGGGAGGGTAAGTAATGGGGAGTTTCTGGGTAGGGAGGGAGTAGACAGGAGGTGGAACAGGAGGGGGACATAGTGGACCTCAGTCGCATTGGCATCTACCAGATCCTAATCCTGTTTCCTGTCCCCTTCCCTCTCCCTTATTTGCCTTAAACTTGTGCCAGCAAGCCCACCAGACTGCCTCCACAGGATACAGTTGGTGCTCCATGTGATTAACATACACTGGCTGCCTCTTGCAGCTCACCCAGCTAGCTGTCTGCACTCACCATGCCTATTTCCATCATTGCTTGCTTGCTGCCACTGCTTTTGATCCTTCAAGCATATCAGTACATTCAGTAAATAAAATAAATCCACTATCATGTGGCCTTCTCCCACTCCGATTGACTGCCCTGTTCATCATGGCAGCAGTGAGTAGGCTGTGAGCCCTGAGGAGAATGTCCCCATGTTGGAGCCCATCAAGTCACTGCCATTTGAGCAGTGCCACTCCAGGGTGGCTTGAGCCACCCCAGGGATTCATTTAATTTTTCCCTGCCTTTCTACCACCTAATGGAGCATCCAAAATATACTCTAATTATAACACTTGACATCAGACCCCAGTGATGACAGGATTAATTCAATCAGTGCAAAAGGTATAGGATAACTGTTCTTTTAAGAGTGTGGATTATAAAAGGAGCTGATTCTGATGTCAGATTAGCACTGTAACCATGTGGGCCTACTACTGATCCTAATTTGCAATTGGTCTCCAGATACTCAAGCAGAGATTTGGCTCTGTCAGCCAAGATCCATCAAGGAAAGATCCAGGAACTAAATCTGGAACTGCACACAGAATATCTCCAGCAGCACTGGATACAGCTCCATTACCCTAGTTAGATCAGCCCATTAAATATCTTCCAAGTATACACAATTTCAAAAATTTCAGCAATCTGAGAGTAAAATTTCTTGGCCATATAATGTAGAAACTAGCTAGTAAGAGCAAATCAAACTTCCTGATATTTTTTGTTTGTTTATTTTTTTAAATAAATGATACTTATAAATATATATTTCTTCTGTGTTAGACCTAGGGCCTGCTTGATACCGTCATACATCCCCTTGATGTTGCCTGTGTTAGCTGCTAACCTGTATCTGGGAGCAGATCAAATATATATATATATATATATATATATATATATATATATATATATATATATATATATATATATGGAGAACTCGTGCAAGGAAAGCGCCCTACAGGTAGACCACAGCTGCGATACAAGGACATCTGCAAGAGGGATCTGAAGGCCTTAGGGATGGACCTCAACAAGTGGGAAACCCTGGCCTCTGAGCGGCCTGCTTGGAGGCAGGCTGTGCAGCATGGCCTTTCCCAGTTTGTAGAGACACTTTGCCAACAGTCTGAGGCTAAGAGGCAAAGAAGGAAGGCCCATAGCCAGGGAGACAGACCAGGGACAGACTGCACTTGCTCCCGGTGTGGAAGGGATTGTCACTCCCAGATTGGCCTTTTCAGCCACACTAGACGCTGTGCCAGAACCACCTTTCAGAGCGCGATACCATGGTCTTTCGAGACTGAAGGTTGCCAATACAAATATATATATATATATATATATATATATATATATATATATATATATATATATATATATATATATATATTTGATATGACTTTGATATAATATCATATGATGATTTTAATTAAGTGCAAAACATGACAAATAATTGGTGGTTATGGTTCGGTTTTTTGTCTTCTTTGGTGCTCTACCTCATATCATTGAAATAATATAGCACAGTTGTTCCCGAACTTTTTAGAGGCCCTAGAGGCTGCTGCCTGATTTATAAATGCCAGGGGGTGTGGCTATAATGGGCAGTTGTACTCCCCACAAGTAGCAGCTTGTTTAACCCTTGATTGCCTAATCCACCCTGTCAGTTTCACTGCTAAAAAATTTGGTCACGACCCACTGCCGAATAGCAGAAATATGTCTCTAGAAGTCAAAAAAAACTGTACTATAGTTTTAACAGAACCAAGTAGGCAAGTAGTGTTCAGGGCCACACAGTATGTGCAGCAGCAGTTGCTATTTCCATTTTGAAACTCTGGGTGTATATAAAGTTGATTATATACAGTCTTTTGTAGAACTGTTAGCCTAATTCTATCCACTACCATGCTATAGCATGCAACTGCACTAATGGAGCACATGCTGTATGCTGTAGTGGGGGGAGGCAGTAGCAATCTGAGGCCAGTAAAAATCTTTTTTCTTACCTCCTGGTAGGCCACCTGTTTGCCTAGGGGTCTCCTTGTACCCTTGCCACCTATTTCACTAATGGAAATGCAAGGAGAGGAAGGAGGTAGGGTAGGTTTAAAAATTGGGGTTAGGAATCGGCAAGCATCTCCACCTCCAAGATGCTTGTCCACCTCCCGTTCTAGACTGCTCCCCGAACCTCACCTGAACCAGCTGCAAACCACCTCCTCTGCCATCTTACGTGAGCCATAAGAACAGCCCCACTGGATCAGGCCATAGGCCCATCTAGTCCAGCTTCCTGTATCTCACAGCGGCCCACCAAATGCCCCAGGGAGCACACCAGGTAACAAGAGACCTGCATCCTGCTGCCCTCCCTTGCATCTGGCATTCTGACATAGCCCATTTCTAAAATCAGGAGGTTGCGCATACACATCATGGCTTGTAACCCATAATGGAATTTTCCTCCAGAAACTTGTCCAATCCCCTTTTAAAGGCATCCAGGCCAGATACCGTCACCACATCCTGCAGCAAGGAGTTCCACAGACCAACCACATGCTGAGTAAAGAAATATTTTCTTTTGTCTGTTCTAGCTCTCAAAACACTCAATTTTAGTGGATGTCCTCTGGTTCTGGTGTTATGTGAGAGTGTAAAGAGCATCTCTCTATCCACTTTATCCTTCCCATGCATAATTTTGTATGTCTTAATCATGTCCCCCCTCAGGCGTCTCTTTTCTAGGCTGAAGAGGCCCAAACACCGTAGCCTTTCCTCATAAGGAAGGTGCCCCAGTAATCATCTTAGTTGCTCTCTTTTGCACCTTTTCCATTTCCACTATGTCCTTTTTGAAATGTTGCGACCAGAACTGGACACAATACTCCAGGTGTGGCCTTACCATCGATTTGTACAACAGCATTATAATATTAGCCGTTTTGTTCTCAATACCTTTTCTAATGATCCCAAGCATAGAATTGGCCTTCTTTACAACCACCGCACATTGGGTCGACACTTTCATCAACCTATCCACCACCACCCCAAGATCTCTCTTCTGATCTGTCACAGACAGCTCAGAACCCATTAGCCTATATTTGAAGTTTTGATTTTTTTTGCCCCAATGTGCATGACTTTACACTTTACTTACATTGAAACGCATCTGTCATTTTGCTGCCCATTCTGCCAGTTTGGGGAGATCCTTCTGGAGCTCCTCACAATCACTTCTGGTCTTCACCACTCGGAAAAGTTTAGCGTTGTCTGCAAACTTAGCCATCTCACTGCTCAACCCTGTCTCCTGGTCATTTATGAAGAGGTTGAAAAGCACCAGTCCCAGGACAGATCCTTGGGGCACACCGCTTTTCACCTCTCTCCACTGTGAAAATTGCCCATTGACACCCACTCTCTGCTTCCTGGTCTTCAACCAGGTCTCAATCCAGGAGAGGACCTGCCCTCTAATTCCCTGACTGTGGAGTTTTTTCAGTAGCCTTTGGTGAGGGACCATGTCGAACTCCTTCTGAAAGTCCAGATATGTAATGTCTACGTGCCTGTTGACCTTTTCAAAGAACTCTAAAAGGTTTGTGAGGCAAGACTTACCCTTACAGAAGCCATGCTGATTCTCCCTCAGCAAGGCCTGTTCATCTATAGTCTAGCACATGGGGACACTGGCTATTTCTTCCAGCAGCTTTGTTGCACACAATGGCAATGTGCCTTTTGTATTGCCATACTGGGGCCTATAGCAGCAGATTGCAAATTCTGCTACTGTAGGCCCTGGATAGGATTGGGTTGCTGATGACTGTAGTAGCTTTTAACCATTTTTGTGAAATAATCTGTACCAACCTCGGTGCAGCTTGTTTTTTAGTACTGTATACAGTTGCAGGATCCTGGCCAAGAATGCTTTAAATAAATCTCTTCACTTAATAGATGAACTGTAACATTAGATGATGTATTCATGAGTCAGTTATACAATTACTCATATCTCGGTGCAGGAGAAAGTAAGAGTAAAGTGGTGGGGTACCGTGAATTTTCTTCGCTCATTCATTTAAAAGATGATTTCAGTAAGCCTCACACAGATGTTTCAAGTGCTGGCCCTTTTGCTATCTCAGTTATTTTGAAGACAAATATTTAGTAGGAACATAGCTAAAGTGTTCTATTGTCAAGCTGCTGTTAAAACTGCAATTTTGTAGTGTAATTTTCCATACAGATACTAGTTCAGTGTAGGAAGAAGCACATTGATTGTGTATACATGATTTCACGCAAAATAATGTACATGTGTCTTATTTTGTCATATGCGCGCATGGCAGGAAATGACAGTCAAATGCAGCTCCCCGTAGAGTCCACATACAGTGAAAGATCTGTAGTTATCATGCTGTTTATATAGTATACGTACATGCTTTCTCCTACATGGATGTGACATTCATCTAAGAAAATTACATGTGAAGTGACAGTCAGAGAAAGGGGTTGGAAGCTTCCTGAAATAAATCACTGCACTGCAGAGTTTTAATCAGCCCAACTTGATTATGTTTATTCAGTTCCTCTGAGTCCAGTGTGACTTAACCTATGTATGTACAGTCCTATGTACATTTACTTGGGTGGATTTACACAGAAATCTTCCTCTACAGAAGGTCCAGCCGAAGGGGGGGACACTTCTGCTGGCGCCATCCTCACAGGGGTAGTGGTGGTGCATCCTGTCTCCTCTTCTAGTGGGGGACGAGATGAATATGTGGCCCTTGCCTCCTCTGTCATGTGTGGCTGCTACCTCCACCCACCCACTGCTGCCACTGCTTCCACAAGGAAGAGAGATGACAATGGTTGTGGCGCCAGCAGCCTTCTGACAGCCCAATCCTATCCAGCTTTCCAGCACCAAGCTGTGCTAAGGGAGCATGTACTGCATTCTGTTTTGGGGGCAGTCACGGAGGCCTCCATGAGATAAGGGGATGTTTGTTCTCTTATCTCAGAGCTGCATTGTGGCTGCATCAGCACTGGAAACTTGGATAGAATTGAGATGTCTGCTGCTGCGGCCTCCTTGCTTGCGGAGGAGGGGGCAATGGGCAGGCTCAGAGGAGTACTATTATGGTATCTTCTTTTTTTTCTCTTCAACATGGTTGGCAACTGTTAGTCTCGAAAGACTATGGTATAAGCCTACAGCACCCGGTATTCCCAGGCGGTCTCCCATCCAAGTACTAACCAGGCCTGACCCTGCTTAGCTTCTGAGATCAGACGAGATCAAAAGGGGAGGAGAAGAAGTTGAAAATGGTGGTGGTAGCAGCGGCAGCAGCAGTGGTCATGGTGGTGGCAGCCTTCTTTACACTCAGGTGCTGCTGCCTCCCTCTTCCCCCGGTCCTGCTGTGCTATTCTGAAATAGTGTGGCAGAGTGGGGTGGAACAAAGAAGCTGACATGGTGCTTTCCCAGCTGCCTTGCCGATCACTGCCCTGCCACTGTATTTTAAACCCCAGGGTAATGGAGCTAGGATGAACAGATAAGGGGGCAAATGGGGGGCCAGGTGAGGCAGAACTAGAGGTGATGGATGGGTGCAGGAGGGTGCCTCCTCTGCCCATCCACTACCTGCAAACAGCTTCCCTCATTTCATCTCACCACTGGACTGGCCCTGCCTGGTTGGACTGTGTAGGGAGAGAGTCACTTCCAAAGTCTAGATAAGTACAGAAAGCAGTTATTTTCAACCACTGTGCCACAGCACATTGGTGTGCTGTGAATGGTCCACAGGTGTGCTGCAGGAGTTTGGTGGAGGGTCATGAGTAGGGCCATTGACAGATGTGAGCCCCACACTAGCAGCATGGTGTGCCTAGTCAATTGTCAAAAACAGTTGGTGTGCCTTCCCCATTTTAGTGCCTTGTCAGTGTGTCATGAGAAGAAAAAGGTTGAAAATTGCAGACATAAAAGCACAAGAGCCTGATGTGGTTTGTAAACAGGATGACCAGATGTCCTCTTTTTCTAGGACACATCCTCTTCTTTGACCTCATTCCTGGAAAAGAACTTACAGGTAAATGTCCTCCTTGTCCCTGTGAGTGGGCCCCTGCAGGCAGTGCATAGCCTTTTTGTAATTAATTATATGTAATATAGTTTTAAATGTAATAATAAATAATCTAGTGTTTAAATTAATTGCATGAAATCCATATATGAGTGTTTTTAGCTTTTATTTTGTTCTGTCCTACATTTGTCTTGGATGCCTGTATTTTGGCGTGCCTTCTCCTCTTTTGCAGTCATGACATCTTGTCACCTTGTTTGTAAGGGCTCCAAAGTCTGGGGGTGGGGAGGAATCTTGCTGACATCTTAAATTGTTTCCTCCCCAAGTCAACTTTTACAGTCATGTTCACACCTGTCTAACACTGATGGGCCAAAGTGGAAGTCAGTCAGTGTGTCTGCTTCCGAAGAAGTTGCCCAGAAGAAGGTGCAGGGCCCAATCCTATCCAATTTTCCAGTGCGGGTGCAGCCGTGCCAATGGGGTGCGCACTGGGGTGGGGCAGCGGTCACAGAGGCCTCCTCAAGGGATGGGAACATGTGTTCCTTTACCTTGGAGCTGCATTGCGGTTGCACTGGTGCTGGGAAGTTGGATGGGACTGGTCCCACAGCTGGACTCTTCACTGCTGCCCATCACCAAACGGGGCTCTAAGGGGGGTGGTGGTGGCCTTGGGGCCGAAGCCCACCTGCAGCGGCCACGTGGGCGCTGGTCCCTTCCCCTCGGGAGCGCAGGCTTTTAAACTGCTCAGTCATTCATGGATCTGTGGGCCACTAGCTCTCTAATCGCTGCTGGTCGCATTGATCGGGCGCGGGGCGGAAGAGGAGTCCCTGGAGGCTCCCAAGTCGGCTGCTGATTTCTGGAGAGCCTCGTTCCTCCTCCGCGCCTGCCCTCACCTTGCTTGGAAGCCTCTCTCGGGCTCTATTTTAAGGCAGGCGCAGCCCGCCCGCCCGCCACCTGTTCTGGCCGATCCCAGCAGCGCGCTTGGACAGCTCTCCTCCTGCCCGCCTCGGCTGGTGCCTGCGCCTAGCTGGAGAGCTTCCTCCCCCCCCCCTTCCCTCCTTCTGCTGCGCGCTTCGGAGGGAGCCGCGCCGGGCTGGTCCTCCTCCCACCCCTTCTTCGCTGGGCGAGAAGAGCGCAGCAAGCAGCACTCCTCTGGAAAACTTTTTCCTGCGCGCGCGTCTGAAAGGAGGCAGGAAGATGCAGGAGCGGGTCTGAGCGAGCCCCTCTCTGGGTCGCCGCTTTCCGAGGGTTTTCTCTCTGCAGACTTGGCGATGGCTGAATCGGGACACCCCGAGGAGGACTCTGCAGTGGACGAGTTCAATGACATTATCAAGAGCAGATCTGGTAGGAAAGCGCTGCCTGGCTCGTTTGGGTACAGATTCGTGTCGCCCCATTGTCTGGGGGTGCTCCCTTCTGCAAGGCGACAGCCTGGCCAAAGACCTGATGGGGGAAAGTTTTTCCCTCTAGCAAGCAGCTGCGAGAAGTTCTGCCAAGTTAGACTGTAAGCCCTACTGTACCAGTGTTGCTGTGCATGGAAAATCTTGGGCAAAGTCACATTTTTAGGTTCTCTTCCCCCCCCCCCCCATTCTTCTAGTGATTGAATCCTATTGATGTCTTGTCCTGATTTCACTTAACTTTATTTTTCATGCCAAGAAACCAAAGGCAAAGAGTGCCTGTGTGTGTGTGAGAGAGAGAGAGAGAGAGAGAGAGCGCGCGCGGGAGAGCAAAGATGTGATTTAGGTAGCTGCAGAATAATGTTTGGGTTAGATTTCATGGGAAGAAAACAGATCTGTGTGTTTGAAATGGCATTCACAGCCTTTCAGTGGGTGTAGGGCAGTGTTTATCAAACTGTGGGTTGAGACTCACAAGGTGGGTCACCAGCCAATTTCAAGCGGGACCTCATACATTTCAATATTTTATTTTTAATATATTAGACCGATATGTGGCTACATTTGGGGAAACGTTACAGATCTGTACTTTGAACAGGCTATTATGTATATGCTTTTAACAATGATAGTCTATGGGACTTACTTCTGGGTGAGTGTGGGTAGAATTCCATCTGAGGATTGCTAAAAATTTTCCTGCTTGATGTGTCAGTTCTGGTCATGACATCACTTCTGGTGGGTCCTGACAGATTCTCATTCTAAAAAGTGGGTCCTGATGCTAAAAGTTTGAGAACCACTGGTGTAGGGAGATTCAAAAAAATGATTTAATTTTAATCATAGATCACAATGATTTCAAGCATCTGTCTTGAAAAGTAAAGAGAACTTGAATGTGTAGTATTCATAAAAAGAGGAGCACTGTAGTTAACCCTGTTTTCTTCCCATCCCTTATGAATCCCAGCAGTCTCCAGGTTTTAATGAACCCCTAAGTTGGTGGTGCTGTTTGTGTCCTGGGACAAGGCCATTAAAGCTGTAAATGGAAGCAGCTGGGAGATTTCTTGGCTGGATACAGTTTCAGTTGCCTGGGCTGCCTCCCTGACTTTAGCCTTGGAAAGGAACCAATTCATGGGCAAGGCAGGTATTCATAGTTCATTCAGAATTCATATTTTTACAAGAGGAAATACACACAGTACTGAGGCACTTAATTATTTTTGAAAAGTTATACACTTGACAAGTAGTACAGAAAGGAGATTAATGATGCTGTCATTCCTCCTCTCTTAGGCATATCCCTGGGTTTTTACTGGGGCAGTAGTTTTACTTGTTTCCAAGGTAAAATCCAAAGAAGTAAAGTCAAGCAGCTTGTAAGCATTCAAGATCAATGACACCAAGGAGATAAAGAAGAATCTGCATGTCATTCTACTTTAAACAAGATGCTGTATGTGTAACAAAAAAATACCCATGTGGCATAACATGCGGCACATGTTTCATTTAAACCTGGTCTCTTCATGCTTGTTGGCATGCCATGGACCTGTGGCTCGGGCATGAACCAAGCTGGTGCACAAACAATGCTCATGCAGCACCCGAGGACCTTGTTTAAATTTGAAACTATCTGCTTGATGAAATGCCATACAGGGTTTTGGCATTTTTTACACTTGTTTTGAACCAGGCCTTCATGTGCCTTGAAACACTGGAAGCCTATAATTACAATTAGAAAGTCCGTAGCTTGTTGCTAAATTTGGGGGTTGCCAAAGTACAATTGGAATAGATTTCTTAAGCCATTTATTCCATTTTAAAGACGTTTCAGTACCCTACTTCCAGGGGGCCCAATTCTATTCAACTTTCCAGTACTGATGCAGTTGTGCCAATGGGGCATGTGCTGCAACCTGCTCTGGTGGCGGGGGGGGGGGGGCTCACAGAGCCATCAAGGTAAGGGAACATTTGTTCGCTTACTTCAGGGCTGCATTGTGACTGTGTCAGCACTGGAAAGTTGGACAGAATTAGGCCTTGAGACACTTCTGAAGTCTTCTTTTCTCCTGAAATGTCTAAGGGTCTGACTTACAGTCAACACTGACAGGTTAGTGTGGATGCTTTTAAACTTGTTTACATAAACAAAAAATTCTGCTGGTGATTCAGTCCCATCCCTATTTTGGATTGAACACAATGGAAATTAATTCTGAAAAACGTATCACTTATATATGTGACTGTAAGCATGACTTGTAAAACTATAATGATACTACTGATGATCATCTGGGTGGAGCATCTGGAATGAATAACTATGTCTCGTATGGCAAGCAACCATTAAATAAGAATTTGCCTTTTCCCCCAGATTGTGTACTAGTGCTAAGGACTTTAAGGTTTCCAGGTTGTAAACTGGAGACTGACAACATGGAATGGTTTTTAAAGTAAAAATAATGAGCTGTAATTGGGATCAGTGCTGTGGTGGGGCATAATACTAAAGCCCCTACCTCCCCTTCCCCAAGGTTTTGCAGGGGTCTTCATGTACTGATAATTAACAGCAGCAAGCAACAAAACTCTTACAGTCATGCCCATTGGACCCTGTTGGGCGTTTAGACATGGATTTACTATAAGCAGACTGACAGTGTAGGACACTTGGAGATTGTGGCTTCTTCTGCCCAGTTTCGTCTCCAGTGTTTTTGTTTTTGGTTTTGGTTTGTTTGCCTTCTTCCCCTACCTGCTGAAATGAGGATCAAAGGTATGTTGTGCATCAGATATAGGAAAGGAGCAGACAGAATTATGAGAAGGAGGAGAATAGGCAGGCTACGGTGTTACAGGTCTAGTGGAAGAACAAGGCATTATGAAATTGGGGCACCTTCATAGGAATCCATGACAACCAAGAAAATATAGCCTTACATAAACACTTGGACCATGAATCCTATGGGGAGTCTTTTCTTCTACAACTCTTCACTTTTGTACACCTTGCTGTTTGTAACTGAGTTTCTGAGGTATGCTGCTCAAACTTTGCAACTAGGTTATCTCTTACTGTGAAGAGTGAAAGCAGTGCAGTGCGATATGGAAAGCAACAATGTACAGTATTAAATCTCTGAAACCAGAGGTTTTGCTTAGCTGTGTCACTGCGGACTGAAAAAGGTTGGACAAGGAGCAGGCCATGGCACTCTAGGTTTGGATCATGAATCGCATTGCCTTCTCAGGCTGCCCCTGTGGGAATTTGTTTGTGAGGATTAAGTATAGTTCTCTGTGGTAATCAAGCCAGGAAGATAACTGAAAAACCTATTTAAAAGTTATGGTAATAAGCATGAATGTATGCATTGGAAAGAATGTCAGTTTACTACAAACTGGAAAAGTTTAGGAAGCACTCTATGGGAGTGTCTGTGGGTGCAACTATGACAGAGCAGCAGCTGGTTTAAAGGTCCATTTCCAAGGATTATTTTGAAGAAAATGGACTATTTGGGGAGTGACTCACTCCTCTCTATGTTGTAGCATTGCTAATGGTTAATTCCACCCCTTGTATTCCCTCTTAATAGCAGTATGACACCAAACTAAAATTGATGCACAGAAATAACAGCCAAATTCTATACAAGGTTACTTGGAAATATATCACATTGAGTTCACTTTCTCTTACTCCAAAGAAGAGATGCCTAGATTTGGAAAAGAACTTTGAGGGTTTGAAAAGAAGTTGCCTCAAAAGAGGTGACTTCTGAAGTCCTAAAATGCATCTTTCTAACCGTGGAAATCAGTAGGGCCCATAGTCCACAGTGGTATTTCCTCTTAAGTAAACATGCATAAGATCCTATTTTTAGTTCATTTTTAAAAATAAAAATAAAACGTTATTCTCGGGTGATTGTCAGGCCTGATTTTGTTGTCTGTGGTGATCTGGTGGTAATGTGTACTTCATGGGGCTAATATACAAGCTACCGTAACACCTATGTCCTGCTATCTGGTTGGTATGTACACACAGAGGTACATTCTGGGGTTAGATGTCTCTGAAACACAGCCCTACCAGTCCAACTTTTCTAAGAGATGAGGGAAATTGTTGCAGATTTAAATCAGTGGTGGCTGGTTTGGTAAACTTTAATTTAAGTGTAGTACCTTTTGGGATACTGTCTGTCTCGGGTGTGCAAGTATATGAAGTGTACTGATAATATTGACCAATTTTAACTATATCTTCTATATTATGCTTTTGGGGCAATGCACTAGTGAACCACCCCAGCTGCCCAAAAGAGCCCATAATCCCATGGTGGTAGTTGATGTGCCTCTCTTAATAAGTTGGCCATGTGTGTTGATCTGAGGAATACTATGGGGGTGTTACTTGACCTTAGTTGACTTTATTATTTCTGTGCTCTCTGAGAGCTTTCTCCACAGTTGAAATGATGGCAGCAGAAATGATTGTTGTGTAGTACTGTGAGCTAATAAAAAGAATCCAGAGGCACATAAAAGCGGTCTTTACGCTTTCCCCTTGTGAATTTGTACAGAGTGTAACTATAATGTGAATATTTATTTGAAGTCAAAGAGTCTGGAAAGCTGCTTTAGATATTGTATTGCATCTGGAATAACTCAGCTGGAGGTCCTGCTAAGTGGTCGAGAATAAGCATTTGACACTTGTCTAAACAAAACTTGGCTGGCCTCCTTTGCAAAACGTGCTTTCTTCCTCTGTCCCCTTAGGAGTGCTCTCCCCGTCCTGATTCCTAACTGTGTAACTTAAGACATCAGTTCTGTTGATTTCTTTAGCATTTACTTTTAATTACTGCAAAACGGAAGTGCTTTGTGCCCGCTTTCTCCTAACGTTCCAAACTTCAGGGAGCGCTGCAGTGGGCTGTGCAGGGCTCCCTGCACCTGCTGCAGCCCTAAAGTAAGTCACAAGTACCCCCTTGCCCCCCCATATGGGCGTGATCCTGGGGATCACTTCCCTGCCTCTCCCCTTCCCCCGCCCTATAAAGAGACAGGGGAACCTTTACACAAACTGGTGGGTTGCGACCCACCAGTTTGAGAACCACTGATTTACGCTGTTCCATTTGATTATCTTGCTAATTCTATTTTTGGTAATAATTAATATGTGAAGGAAAGCATTTTAGAACTCAACTAAAAATGACAGTTGCGTTGCGTTGGGTATGTCTTGAGTCCAAAAGAATCCTGGGTACAGACTGATAGTAAGTAACAATTGCCTTGTGTCTGAGACCTACATTAGTCAAAGGCTGTTTACGAAAACAGGTGCTAGTATGTGTTCACACCATGAACTACTAATGGTCAACACATGCGAGACATGGAATTCTGCATGTATCAGTGGCTTGGCATGCATTTTTTTTTAAGCTGGTTATTTTGACTCACTCTTAAGGGATCTCCCTGCAATTGGCAGGCTTCCCCAGGACTGGGCAGCAGTCTGCTGTAATAAGATCCATGGTTAAAGGCGTTGCACAAAGCCAGTACAGAATGTACATCGTTCTTCTCTGGACGTGCTAGCTCTTTATCCAAGAATGTTAAAGAGCTGGTGTACCCAATGCATCTGCACCCCTCTTTCAAGAGGTGTTTAATTTGTATTTCTGTGACGGTTCCGCCATACATACTGTACTCCTTCAGGAATGTTACTCCATCTGAAATCTGGATCGTTGTCAAAAATTACTTCCAGGAATAGGAGATGTGGCTGGCTCAGATGAATCAAGAGTAGAACTCTTAAGAGAAAACCTTCAGATAAGATGTCTCGGTGCTGAAATGTAAGGGGATTTTTGTGGGGAAGGGGGTGAGTGAGTAAAGGACTGGCATTACAACACCTAACAGATAAATTTGAGTCAGACTACTTGGGGCTTGGTTTATGGGGTTTTTCAAATCAGAAAGTTTCCATATTATAATGAGGTTAGATAGCTACCACTTCCTTGCATGGAAGCAGAGGGTCAGAATGGTAGAACACAAATGAGACTGCTTCCTTTACTTTCTAGACGTTCAATGCCACACATTTAGCAGAACAGCTGCAAAACAAGGACAAATGCAACAGATGCAGTTTTCCCACAACACAATTTCCAAGTTGGGAAGCACTTCAGCTGTTGAGTCTCAGCCTGTCACAAACGTCCAACCACAAGGACATACAAGGAAAGGACCTAAGAACAGAAACTGATTCCAGTGTTAGATCTTTTAGTATAACAACCAGTAGGCTGCCAATAAAAGATTATATGTGGATACACATCCCTGTTCCAGCTAACCAACACTCTCTCATACATGCACGCAAACATAGAGCTGGCAGGCATAGGAAATGGCATCAGCTGCATGAGGAACCAGAAAGTGCATAAGCCACATGTTTGAGAACTGAGCTGATCTTGCCTGGGACTGAGTTCTGGAAGACTTCCTTGTGCAGCAGATAGGGCAGTGGTCTTGGCTTTCTTCCCCATAGCTCCTTGAAACACTTGATTCCATAATGAGAGCAGCTTGAAGTACAAGCACCAGATAATATCAACTCTTGTGATTGTGAAAACATTTCTGGCCTCTCTTAGCAGGGGTGGAGAGCTGTTAACTAAACTGAGAGTAAACAAGACCCTGTTACCTCTCCTTGTTAGTACTAATGGTGCAAAAGATTCGGGCAAATGATATCTCTCTTGGCAAGGTTTGAAAGTCTTTTTAAAAAAACAGTTTGAAAATATGTTTTGTCTTGAAAATGTGTTGAAATGATGGAAAACCAACATTTTTATTCTTGGATTGTACAGTACAGTGTTCACTTTTATTTTCTTTCTTTTGAAAGAAGGACAGATCAGCTAAAATAGCTTGAAGTTAGCTTACTATGAAGAGAAAGTGGGTAGCATTCTTCTGAACAATTTCTGTTTCCATGAGTTGACTCTTGACTGTAATATTTACTTGAGAACATGCTTTGGACCCAAAATGTTAAATCAGTGGGAGAGTATGGCACATGTTAAATAAAATTTTGAATATACTGGAATTCTTATTAAAACCTGCTGTGTTCTGCTGAGTATTCCCTGAGTTCTTGCCTTATAGGTGACTTTTAAAACATTCATTGTACAAAAGCTTGTGTGTCACAAGAGGCTCATAAACATAAAGACAAAGAAAGCATAGATGTTGGAAGTGACCTGAAAGCCACATAATTAAGTTCCTTGTTCTTGGGCATCACGTTTTAATATCCAGCACCTCTAACCAATTAGTCCGTGTTGCGTGACATTTGCAATGGCGAGAAAGCAAGAAGGAGCTGGCCACATAATGTCACAGTTTCAAGTACAAAACTTAACGTAAAAGAAAAAAACCATCTGATTCAAATCCTCACCACAATCCTAGTCATGTTTACTTGAAAGTAAATCCCATTCTTTCCAATAGGGCTTTCTCCCAGGTAAGTTTGGGATTTGCATAGAATTGCAGACTTAGTTAAAAAGAGCTTTAAAGGTCTGACACTTTCAGCTGCTCTCCCTTTGCAAAGCTCAGTGAAAAGTTTATAAGGCTGAGGGTCCAATCCTACCCAACTTTCCAGTGCCAGTGCAGCTGCAATGCAGCTCCAAGGAAAGGGAATAAACATTCCCTTATCTAGAGGAGGTGTCCGTGACTGCCCTTCCCCCATAGTGCATATGCCATTGGCATAGCTGCATCAGCGCTGGAAAGTTGGATAGGATTGGGCCCTGAGTGTTTAATGAATGACAGAGAATCCAGAAGAGGAACAATAACCACTTTTATTTAATATTGCAGAATATCTTTAGAACTGTAAATAAAATGAGAAGTCCTGCATTTCTGGGTTTAGGAAAACCAGTGCAACAGAGCACAGTAAGGGGATGAATCCTCTTTCCACTCACTTTTAGCTAACAGGATCAATGTAGATTGCATTCATGGTGGGCTGGAGGGGGAGGCACCAGCAGAGTGCGGGGTACACGAAATCTACTGCCCCCTCTCTCTTCCCCCCCATCAGCCACCCATGCAAAGAGCATCGGGTAGCTTCATGACCCAGCCAACTGTGCCACACTGCACTCAGAATATGTGAACTGGAACTTGTGCAGCTATTTGAGTCCATGCATGTTATGGGGATCAGGATCATGCTGTCCTGCTCTGTCCTGGGATCTCAGCCTTGGAGACTGCATAGTGATACATGTGTGTAGACCACATACACACTCAGTCAGGGTAGATTTCCAGGGCTTTTTCAATGTATGTTTAATTTGGGTATTCAAGTCCATATTAATAATAGGGAGTTCAGAAAAAGGAAATTCAGAACATGGGTGTAAGTCTATGGGTATGCGGTCATCTATATTGCATTGCGAACTTGTTAGGCAATCCTGAAACTACCATATTCACGCGCCCTGAAGCATAATGATATTATCAGGTTGCAAGTTGTTGAAATGTTATGTTTTCTCATTGATAACCAAAAGCACTGTCCTATATGTTACGTAAGTATGGTGTGAGCTTGCAGACCATATCATGCTATTGATAAAGAGCAGATGGTAGCAGCAGGTTCTATCATTGTGATATATTACTATATCTCCAGGGTTACAACTGTAGTTATGAAACCCTGTCTTATTCATAGTTGATGCATCTGGTACTTCTAGATTTTGAATATTTCCAAAACAGACAGCTTTCTCCCCTGCTTTTTGTTTTGCTTAACAAAATGGAGCTTGTTCACTACCTTGATATTAGAGGGCCTGACTGTATGATACTAAGGCTGTAGTCCTTTACATCCTTACTGGGAATAAGCACCATTAAAATCAATTGGACATTTCTGAGTAGGCAGGATAGGATTGCACTGTGAATGCATCATTGGGGCATCTGTCTTTTCATTAAAAAATTACAATGGTAACTTTGAGAGTATAATTGGGATTAGGACCACAGCATGCAGGTTGAGAGTATTTGGCCCCTTCTTCCATGCTGTGGATTCAATGAAGTCAACTAAAGAGCTTCTCTCTTGGGGATAATAGCAACTTGAGTGGGAAGCAGTCAGAACTGTACAAAGCGGTTAAATACCTCCTCCCTCTCTGCTGTGTTCCCGATCCTAATTGCCCCAACTGACTGATACTGTATTAGAGGTGTTCATTTCTGCTAAGATAGGATTACAGCAGCGGTTTTCAAATTCTTGGGGAGAATTTGAGCTGCTCTGAGTTCTTGCGGGGTGAGGCAGCGGGGGTGGGGGGAAGACAGCGGTGTAATCCCCAGGATTTCGCTGCTCAGGGGGGCTGCAGGGGCTTGGGTACACTAATCCAAGCCTCCTGCAGTCTCCCATGAGCGCAGGAAGCCCTGGGTGACCTTCTGCAGGGCTCTCCACAGCTTTGAAAGCAAAAGTGGAACAATTGCGCTCCGCCTTCCCCCAGGGGAGGAGCCCTGTGCCGCTGTGAACATCACAATAGGTTAATATTAACCTATCAAACATTAAGTTAATAAACATATTCGCCTACTTTGGCTTTTGGGTTATTTTTCCCAATCAACCAATGCAGTTACCTATAGTTATTTATTTAATGGTCACTATAAATTGCGCCTCCCATATCTTTTTAATGAAAAGGTAGTGGGGTGTGTATTTCCAGTCATTAGAAAGTTCATTATTTTCAGTAGCCAAGATGTTTGGATAGGGGATGTTTGAATACCATAGCCTGGAAGAATCTAAGAAAATATCCAGCAGAAAAAAAATGTTGGTTTACAAGGGAGTGCAGGGAGTAAGCTTTGTTACAAGTCCAATATTCTTCCGCAAATATGTTCTTAAAGAGACTTTTGGACATTGTGTTCAGTGCCTTGATCTAAATTTTGTTCAGCAGAGGAAAATAAGCCTCTAGGTTACATCTGTAGCATAGTACATTTCCCCTACACTTTCAGATGTGAAGTAGTGCTAAATTTAATCTGGATGCATTATCTGGTTAGGAAAGGGCAATGGTGCTGGTTTGCACAGACCATTCTAACAGATTTCATTTTCATTTCATGCTAAAATATTTTTCAAAAATATTACATGTGAAAGTCTGATGTACATAAAATATGGTAATTGCAATGCTTTGGAATTCCATTTACGATTTGTAATTAGTTTTATCTAAAACCTGCCCTCCATTAGGTTGATCTCACCAGTGGTAAAAACATCTGGATGAAAACATTATCAACTTTCAGCATAATGTGACCCCTATGAAATTTTCCTTCAAGTTATTTTAGGCCTGCACGTTATTTTATAACAGGTGATCCAACATTTAAAATCAAAATGAAATGTGTGGATGTTGGATACAAACTCCATGCTGACCTACCATTTGAGAGGGATCACACTGAAGGCACTTCCTCTTGTTTTGTTTTGTTTCCCCTCTCCATGCATCTGAAAAAGGATTTTGTTACCTATAATTATTTTTTCTCATTTTTAAGTTTAAAAAAATTAATTTTTTTCCAGCCTTACGTTATAACAGTATTTAAATAACTGATGAAGAATGATCAGTTATCTGCTAAATGTGTCTGTTACATAAGAACAGCCCCACTGGATCAGGCCATAGGCCCATCTAGTCCAGCTTCCTGTATCTCACAGAGGCCCACCAAATGCCCCAGGGAGCACACCAGATAACAAGAGACCTCATCCTGGTGCCCTCCCTTGCATCTGGCATTCTGACATAACCCATTTCTAAAATCAGAAGGTTGCGCATACACATCATGGCTTGTACCCTGTAATAGATTTTTCCTCCAGAAACTTGTCCAGTCCACTTTTAAAGGCGTCTAGGCTAGACGCCAGCACCACATCCTGCGGCAAGGAGTTCCACAGACTGACCACACGCTGAGTAAAGAAATATTTTCTTTTGTCTGTCCTAACCCGCCCAACACTCAATTTTAGTGGATGTCCCCTGGTCCTGGTATTATGTGAGAGTGTAAAGAGCATCTCCCTATCCACTCTGTCCATTCCCTGCATAATTTTGTATGTCTCAATCATGTCCCCCCTCAGGCGTCTCTTTTCTAGGCTGAAGAGGCCCAAACGCCGTAGCCTTTCCTCATAAGGAAAGTGCCCCAGCCCCGTAATCATCTTAGTCGCTCTCTTTTGCACCTTTTCCATTTCCACTATGTCTTTTTTGAAATGTGGCGACCAGAACTGGACACAATACTCCAGGTGTGGCCTTACCATAGATTTGTACAATGGCATTATAATATTAGCTGTTTTGTTCTCAATACCCTTCCTAATGATCCCAAGCATAGAACTGGCCTTCTTCACTGCCGCCGCACATTGGGTCGACACTTTCATCGACCTGTCCACCACCACCCCAAGATCTCTCTCCTGATCTGTCACAGACAGCTCAGAACCCATCAGCCTATATCTAAAGTTGAGATAATCCAATTCTTTGACAGTGCAAATAACTCTAGGCACTCGTTGCACCGGCTCAGGAGTGTTGCAAATGTGCTATAAGGCATGTTTGTGGTTCCTTGTGAATTGGCTGGGCCAGTGAAAGGATGTTTACTAGCCTGAGGAGGCCACATCCGGCCTCCACGCCAACAGCAAGTGGTGAATTCACACTGTCTCCCTAGGCCGATGCGGGGGGGGGGAGGGAGAGAGCGGAATGGGAACATCCCAAAGTGGGTGGAGGTGGGTGGTGGCTCAGAGGAGGGTGGGACCAGGATCCAGCACTTAGGCCAGATCTGAACCCATGTCCCTGGCCCCGTCAGCCGTACATGGGCTGTGCCAGCGATAAGTTCCCTTTCTTCGAGTCGCACCCCAGCACTCGCCTATTCTGCACTGGATACAGTGCAGGCCAGTTGACCTGCCTGTTCCAGTGCAAGTTAGGATTATGCTGTTCAAGAACTGTATTGATCAATTTGTCTGTTCTGAGATGTCAAAAATTTAGCATCCATTCTGAATTTGTGGGGGGGGGCAGGTTGGGGGGCTAATTGGTTTGCCCAAATGATTTTTGCAGGCAGTAGCCTATATTCAGGTATTCCTCCTTCAGGGAGGAGGCCAATGGAAGCTTCTCAGGCAAATTGTTGCAGGGCAAAGGGCAAAAGCTCCCCTCTCCAGTGCCATGGTCCCACATTGTGGGAAGGCCTGATCCTGCAGCTATCTTGTTAAGAAAAATCAAGCACATCAGCATTAAGCTCATGCTTACCATAATGTGCGGTTTTAATTCTTGACTAAGAGCACAATCCTATGCATGTCTTCTCATAAGTCAGTCCCTTTGGGTCCAATGAGGGTAACTCACAGGGAAATGTGTGTATCAGATTGCAGTCTCAGCTGACTGTGTAGTCTGAGCACTTGAAATTCCTGAACCTAGTTGGACAGAATATGTTAGGCAGTTGTTCTCACGCATTTAGCACTGGGACCCACTTTTTAGAATGAGAATCTGTCAGGACCCACCAGAAGTGATGTCATGACCGAAAGTGACATCATCAACCAGGAACATTTTTAACAATCTTAGTCTACAATCCTACCCACACTTACCCAGAAGTAAGTCCCATTTACTATCATTGTTAAAAGAATATACTTAGTAGCTTGTTGCAAGTACAGGTCTGTAACATTTCCCCAAATGCAGTCGCATACCATGGCAGCATCAAGTCTAATACATTAAAAATAAAATATTGAAATGAATGGGGACCCACCTGAAATTGATTCGTGATCCACCTAGTGGGTCCCAACCCACAATTTGAGAAACACAGTGAGGGAATCGCATAGACTGCAGTGATCTTTTTGTGGAGGGTTTCTGGAAAGAATATAACAGCCTTTTCCTAAGACGTTTCCTGTGTCTGCATATTCCTATGTCCTGTATGCAGCTCACTTGTATTGTGTATATGAAGCAGACAGCATACGTCCTAAATTTTCATTAGTAAACATTATATGATTGAATGGTTCCAATAAAGAGCAGAACTTGCCTGCTACAAGTATTGGTAGTAGTTTTTCAGTACAGCTTTCAGAGCTAGTGTTGGGTTTGTTTTGTATCTCAGGAACATCACTCTAAATATATCTGTATTTGTGGGGATTTTGGCCTTGTATTCTTCAGAGTACTCTAGCTACAGACACCTTGAAGTGTAACTTATCAATAGTGAAATGATTGCCTGTTACCTTAACTCTCTCTCTCTCTCTCTCTCTCTCTCTGTGCCTATTTTATTGGATCAAAAGGTTACAGTTTTGACCTTGGCAAGGTGCTGATCAGAGGAAATGAGGGAGACATCAGCACCAGAGCTCCCCCCTGATAATAACACATGGGAAGCCCTGTTTACATAATTTGTCTTTTAAGGAGTGAATTAGCAAGAGTATAGCTTGCAGAGAATCAGACATTGTCATGGGCCATTGGCTTATATGTAACTTTCCCTTGCAACTGCCAAAATGGGGTCTCCTTTCAGCACACAGAAAACAGTGATGTTTCCAGACTTCATAATTATCTGTCTTGAAATACAAACATCAATAACTTGACATGCTTGCTTCCAATGCAAGGCAAAGACGCCTGGTGCTATGGCTGCTGCCATAATAGTGACCAATGCCCCAAGGAGCGAATCTACCTGCCACAAGATGAAGGGAGATCTGTTGCCACTGCAGCAGCTTCAGTTAGGTTAGGAGGCTTGCATTGGCAATTGTAGCTACCCTACTGCCTCCAGGGCCATGAGCTGAAATGTTGCCCTCCCCCCCGACTGGAAGTAATTGCAGTGACGTCATCACCTCACCACAATTACCTGGCATACCTGGTGGTGTGGTGTCCCCTCCCAGGGCAGGTGTCTCATGGGACCTCTGGGCAGCATCCTGGGAGGGGAGCCTGGCTGCCCACAGCAAGGAGGGGACAGCTACAGCACATCCTAGCAGGTTTGTCCAGGACTGGTCCACCAGCTGCATCACTGGCTGCAGCCCTGCCCTGGAGAAGGTCTGGGCCAGTGATTGTGCTGCAGGGGCTTCTGGGGCAGCTTCCAGCCCCATTGTCGGAAGCCAGTGGCCCGCCCCTCAGTACTGACCTTGAGGTAGGCAGCTCAGCAGCTTGTCTCGTGCCCCAGACAAGATGGGGACAGCTCAGAGAGACAGGAATCGATGGCAGGCAGCCTGGAGTCAGTTGCTTTTTTTTTTTTTTTTAAAGGGATAGAGATGGGCAGCTCTGTCCCTTTTAAAAAAAGGCAGATGGCAGCTCAGGGGGCGACACAGAGGTAGTGGATGGCGATGTGCAGTGATCCACCTAGCATGCCGCCTGGGGCATTTGCAACCTTTGACAGCCTCCAGGTATGCCAGTGGAGGCTTGGGATCTTTGGAGAGAGGGTAGAAAGCTCACAAGGATTAGAGGAGAAACTCTGACAAGGTTGTGCTTGCTGTAAATCTTGTCCATCTAGCATGATTATGAAAATACCTCTTAGTGAGGTTCTAAATCAAGCTACAAACGCTTTATTACATAAAGCCTAATATGGACTTTCAAAACCTTGTTCAGGCATTATAAATGTTGTAGAAATGTCTACACGAGTGAGAGTGCTCTACCAAGCTGCATTGTCTTTCTGATACACACATAAACCTTGTCCCTCACTCTCCATACGCACAATGTTTTGTCTACATTGACAAGCGCTGTACCTGTGGAGACTGCCAAGCATTCCCAATCACAGGAAGAACATTTCCCCAGATACAACGCTTGTCTGTGCAAACAAACGTTGTGTGCATGGATGACATGTGGTGGGCTTTGAGAATCTGTCTGTTTGAGGCCTGAGCTTGATGGCAAACTCTCCCTCCTCCCTTCATATGATCCTTTTTTTTTTGCAATTTGTAACACCTAAAAATCACCATTCTATGCAGCCCTGAAGAGAAAATGCTTTGTATGCTGAGCAAATCAAATGGAAGTGCATGATGTCCTGTACAGCCTAATGTCGAAGAGAAACAGTTTGTAGACAAAAAGCTTTTCTGTTTTTACATTAACAGTCAGCTGGTACTAAACTATTTATCTGAGCTCTTATGAGTCTCTGGCATTAAATTAGGTCAGATGATAGGCTGTGTGATGGCTTCATCCTCTTCAACACTGGGGATTTTTTTTTTTAAAGTTCATTTCAGTATCAGGTTTGTTATAAGTGGATCTACATTACATAAATTCTCTTTGTTTAGTCCCAAGAATCTATGGAAATAGATGGTAATATGTGGGGTGATTCTTTGATTTTTGTTGTTGTTGTTGTTGTAGTTGTAAGTCAATGTATAATTTCTTAGTTTGTCAGTGCATGTTTATGGGAAAAGCCCATAAAGTTGGTATAGTATTCCAATTTTTGCTGTGGGTCATACCTAACCAGAGGTGTGTAGCTCTGTGATATTTTAATTTTAACCATTTGCAATAATACAAGAGAAATAAAATTCACAAAGACTTTCAATAAAGCCAACAAGTGTCTTGTTTCTATTTATTGCTTCGAGTAATTATGCTAAAACCATAAATTTGTATGATAAACATGAAGAGAAATATTCCAGTCAATGATAGTGGCAAACATTCATGCTGGGTGCCTGAACATGCTGAAAAGAGTAACAGAATTTTGGAATCCTTTTCACCTGCTTCTTTTCAAGGAAAGCAATGAAGTAGTTAGAATATTGTACTCTTGAGACAAATCTCTGGCTACCTTTAGCTCAAAAAATCTCTTCTTGTTTAGACCCACACAGTAGCAAAAATTAGTAGCAGAGTGGAAAGGCAAGGAACTTATTCTTGTTGGGTCCTTGGGCTTTTGCTTTTGTTGGCTTTGCCTCCCCTGCCTGCACTTCCCTGTTTCCTTGAGATAGTCGGACTGAGGTTGGGCTTTGGTTCATGGACTGCTTTGAGCCAGGAAAGATGATAGAATTTAGAATTGGGGAGGAGTCTGAGATTTTAAATTCCGTGAAAGGGGCTGGGCTCTTTTCAATATTGAAATTTATCTAGTATAAATTTGATGGAAGATCTGAGAAGCTTGAACACATTTTTTTTTCCTGATCTAAATGGTCTTGTTCTTTCTTGTCAGAATGTCTCAATGGTGTGCCCTGAATACCTCAACAATGAAATAATGCATGCGCAGTCCCTTCAAGAAAATCGCACTTGACTTCTCCAAGCATGGTGAGGCAGGGAAGGGAAAATGGTGCAAAGGGGGAAAAAAGATGTCCTTGTAAATCTAGATTGGGGCTAATGCCTTGCTAGCATCAGTCAAAAGAAATATGCTGTATGGTTGGTTTGGGCTATGCAGCAAGGGATGCTGGGTAACATTTCTTCCCATGAGGATCAACATTTTATCCCTTCACACCGAAGTCCTTGTATTGATCAGGTAGTGTGCATGGCCCATACTGACCCAGTACAGTTGTCTCTATTTATGGTGCAGATGAACAGAAATACAAATGACGTGAATACATTGGTGGGTGCTGACTGTAGCCAGTTGTTTGTATTTTGCCTCCAAGACTATTTCTGTAATGTAGAAATCTGCTAAGACATGTTTCTACACGTTGTGAATATATAATACTTTCCACTTATAAAAAGGAATGGATTTCCAAAATATGTTAATGGATATAAAATGTTTGGCGAGACAAAGAGATTTGTCAGGTGTCCTAGTAAATTACTTTCCCCTCATAGGCTCTGTAATGAGTTTGGTTCCATAAGTATTCACAACAGGAATGAGGACTGGCATAAAATATAATTTTAATAAACTGAGTGCCTCAACTCTGTATGGTAATCTGGAGCCATCCTATGCTGTAAACAGCCCTACGTGACCTATGTTCACAAATTACCATTTTCTTAATATGATTAACTAATAAGGGAATGGCTCTAGACTATAAACTGTCATTACAAGGTCTACTGGCAAGCAATGCTAGACTATATCTCTTCCTTTAAATATTTTTTATATGACACAGTAATTGCACATAAATTTGTAGAGTACTTTGTTTTTACTCCCCATAATGTTTTGTCATTTTGGCTTTGAAACTAAAAAAAAAAAAACAATTATGCAAATCACCCTTGGCTGCTCTCTTTTTAAAATGGATGCTCTGTGTGTGTACTTGTCATTAGCATGTTTCTTTTGTATATAGTAAAACCAAGATTCCACATACATATTTACCTCAATCAGTAGACTGCCAAAATTCACGTTTGTAAGTGTAATTGAAGGCTGGAGAAAGCCTCACTGAAAACCTTACATAAACACCATTCTTGCAGATAGACGTATGGTGTTGGTTGTTTGCAAAGACAAAGTGATATTTCTGTCTATGGTGAAGTGAGTTTTTTAAAAAGTGCATTTGATGAGCTGCTTCAGGTGAATGGTCTAATGCAGGGGTGGGCAAACATTTTGGCAGGAGGGCCACATCATCTCCCTGACACTGTCGGGGGCCTGGAAAAAAATGAATGAATTCACACTTCAAATTTGAATAAATTTGCATAAATGAATATATTAGACAGAACTTATTTGAATGAATGAATTTTATTTAAAATGCTCATGAGAACTATAACTTTGCCTGCAACTCACATCTGGTGGTCACAACTGGCAGTTGCGGGCCAGCACAGTCTCCAACAGGCCAAAGGCTCATTGGAGACTGCGGCTACTTGTGTGCCAGACTGGGGGATCCCAAAGGCCATAAATGGCCCCTGGGCCGGGGTTTGCCCACCCCTGGTTTAATGGATGAAGTAACACCTGCACAGTTGCCTTTCAAGATGCCATACTTTGTGTATCTGAATCAGACCTACAAAAGAAACTATAGCTCTCGTGTAAGAAGGTAGAGTTGAAGATTTTTTCCTGTGTGAATACATTGGTGCATTTGAGTTTTCCTTGTTTCTTGAACTAATTTTGTGAGTGTCCCAAAGACATCCCTGAACTCCATCTGCTACATTTGGATGTGGCTAACAATGTTTGGATTGAGAAAATCATAAGATTTCCCAATATAGCAGTATGTTCATTTGGGTTTTAATAGGTCTCGTTGGGAAATAGTTTGAAAAAATAAAGAAAAATCTATAGGTTTAAAAAGCTTTTACTAAGTGTTTTCACAATGCCTGTAAATATTTAATGCTACTCTAAAAGCTTTCTTAGTACAAAGATCAGTTTATTAAATATCTATTGGGAGGGGGCTCTGTCAATAGGCTAATATGACAGGAAGAGGCTTGTCTTAAAAGCCTGAAATTATCATAGCAATCAGATAATAAATATGTAAAGTTTCTCCAGAGCTAATGGAGTTATGGTCTACTTGGCCTTTGCCAAAAGAGCTTTTAGGTTTCTTCACTTGCTCACTAATTTTTGCAAACAATTGCTATACTTCTCTTCCAAAGGGCCTGCTTCCTGATGCAAAAAGGATTTTGTGGCAGCAGCAGGGTTTTAAAAATGTCAGCTGTTGGTAATCTGTTGCAAGGCTGTTTTTCCTATTTTCAGTATGCAAACCTGTTCTAGCATCCTCTCTCTTAAAAATCTGACTGCGGGACTGTCTGGAGAGAGTAAGTATTTAATTTAGGAACATTGCATATGGGCTTCCTACAGACATCCTGATGAACATACATACAGTAGGTTGGAAGTGTATGCTGATGCCTCCATCCATGTGCCCCTTCATTGTATCCTTAAAGATGTATAAAGTGGGCTTAGACTTAGGTGACTTCAGGGAAGGACGAAAGTGTCCTGACCTAATCCAAAGTCTAGGTCTAGGTGAAACAAGCCTCAGCAATGTGTTCTTCCCTGAGGGCCCAATCCTATCCAACTTTCCAGCGCTGATGCAGTTGTGCGAATGGGGCATGTGCTGCATCCTGCAGTGAGGGGGGGGCAGTCACAGAGGCCTCCTCAAACTAAGGGATTGTTTCTTCCCTTACCTCTGAGCTGCATTGTGGCTGTGTCGGCTCTGGAAAGTTAAATAGGATTGGGTCTTGCACAGCCTTCATTAACAGTGCAATCCTGTGTGTGTAAACTTGGATGAAAATTCCACTGAGACCAGTGGGGTTAACTCCCACATTAAGTGTGTATAGGATTGCAGCCTGATAAACCTTAATCGTAACCAATGTGTTTTTAAATTGGTTTCACACATGCAAAATCACTCATTCAAATGAGTAATGGCCAGGGAGTTTTGTCTCCTGTGGAAAAGACAGCTTCTGTACATAAAGCTATGAAAACATCCAGAAAATTATGTTGTCTTTAATATTCTTCTTCCTTTTTGGTATAAAAGAAGAGGGAGAAATGTTTATTCTGTGACACTTACATACACTTTCATTAATAAAACAATATTGCTCAGGTTCTATAGCCTGTTATAGTACAGTCAAGTGCTCTAGATCAGGGATGTCCAAACGTTTTGGCAGGAGGGCCACATCATCTCTCTGACACTGTGTCGGGGGCTGGGAATAAAATTTGAATAAATTTACATAAATGATGGAACTTATATGAGTGAATGAAGGTCTGGCAATAGCTCAAGGCCTATAAAAGGCCTTGCACTAAGCAAGGCCAGTGTTTCCTTTGCTGCCTCTGCTGCATCACAGATGTCAAACAGCAAGTAGCCCTCATGCCATAGCTCATGCGAGAGGTCCAACAGTCACCCTCATGCTGAGAACAGTTACATCGGGCCAGCATGGGCTCCAGCAGGTCTCTGAAGGGCCAGAGGCTCAATGGAGACTGGGGGCTCTCTGTGGGCTGGATTGGGAGACCCTGAGGGCTGTAAGTGGCCCCCGGGCTGGGTTTGGGCACTCCTGCTCTAGATCAAATTCTTTTCATTAGCTATATTGCTTTTTAAAGTTGTCTTTTACAGCTGTCCTCGGGTTGCTATTAACAGCCTTTTTAAACATATAGCAGAAGAACTTCCTGAAAACCCATGTATATTGCAAACATAACAAATGACATAGTAATTATTTAGAGATGGTTTATCCATTCATTTCAAAGACTTTTGTCAGTATGCATTTTCCTGCTGGTGCCCTTAAGTTTTCTCCCCCACTTTTCTTCTGTAAAAAATAATAAGCAAGCTCAGGATCATTTTCACACTGAGTATTAATAATGAAAAATAGTGTTTGTGTGTGCTGTTAATGTCTTTTCTGCAATGATACAAATGCCTGTTACCTGAAATAAGACTACTGCGTGGTTGTGAGTTTTACAGGTGCTTTGCTTCTGATACACTCAGGGTTAGATTTAATGACAGGATTATCCCTCCTTTCACCTGCAAACACTTCAGAACCATATTACTTAATTATAGATCTTAATGCAATGTTGCAAAGACACACAGTCGTGCTTCTCAGTACTCCAAGTTGTTAAATGCATGTTATATTAATCTAAATGGAGATAAGGGTGTTCAAAGGGCCCAACATTCCCCTCAGTGAAATATCTTAAGGCAGTGGTTCTCAAACTTTTTAGCACTTTTTAGAATGACAATCTGTTTGGACCCACCAGAAATGATGTCACTAACCTGGAAGTGATGTCATGGCTGGAAGTGATGCCATCAATTTAGGCTTTAAACCTAAGCTGTGATTAGCCAAAGGTCCCATTACATAGCATGCTCATGCTGTTATTTTGCATAGCTTGGAATTCAAACACTCCAGCTCAGAAGTGAAAGCAGAATGCAGACTTGGATTCTTCTCCCCTCCCCTCTCCAGGGTCCCATCTTCCCACCTATTCACTGCAAAGCACTATGCCTCTCTCCCACTGGGGGCCTGCCCTCCCCAGCAGCTCTGTACCCTGTTTTTTCAGTTCTGTATTTTCAGTGGCTGCTGAGCTAGGTGCTATGTGTATTGAACCCACCTGAAATTGGCTCACAACTCACCTAGTGAGTCCTCCTGGCCCACAGTTTGAGAAACACTGTCTTAAGGTGCACCAAGGCACATAGGAGTTGCAGGCTGCCTCACTTGCTTCCTTTTTTCTATTGTGTTTAGAATGTAGAACTTGTGGTTGGGCCTGTTTTCCGTCTGGAAATAACAAATTAAGAAGGGATATTCAGTGGTGAACATCTGCTTGAGTTCAAGCCTGTTCATCTTCTCCTCAATTTGAAAGTTGTAGTGCTTGTAAATAGAGGCATTGGAATTGGAAATGGGTTTGGCCTCAAAAAGGGACATGAGTTGAAAGTCTAGCATGAGTTTGGCTTCCAGTGAGTGAGACAGGGCCTCATGTGGATTCTCAAGATAACACATTCTTTGCTGAAAAGTGGCACAGGAAAAATGATTAATTCTAACAACCTTGATCTTGAATTTTAAAAACCCAATATTTTTACCTTACATAGTAGTTGGACAAAGAAACTTAAAAGGTGGATGAAGACTTCAAGACCGGAGATGTTCTTCAAATGAATTCTAGTAACCATAATTTCCTATTCTACAGGACTAAATTACCTGTAATTTACTTTCCTGTACTGGAAAGCTAGTGTTCTTTATTATTTTAAGGTTAGACTACCTATAGCACAATCTTATCTTGTGCTGGAGCAGGCAAGCCAGGAAGCTTGCACTGTATCCGCCACAAGATAGGGCTCCAAAGTGGCTCAGCCGAAGGTAAGGGAAAACTTTCCCCTTAACCCCTGGTCTCCTTGGACTTGCTCCACCACCTGAGGTAGTATAAGTTCAAGGAGAGTGGAGTGACTTGAAGCTGCTCCGCACTGCACAGGTAGGGGGGTTGCGCCGGCCCAGCCAACTCTCGAGGAGGCATAAACGTGCCTTACCCTCCTGGACCGGACAAGAGACTTGCACCCCTAGTCATGCAGTGATGCTGTTTTCAGTAAGCTGCTGCAGTTTCCACTTATAATCATTGTCTACCACAGAACTATTTTCAGTTGACACTTACTTCCAGTGTGCTAGAGACCATCAAAAGCAGCAGAGAACATGAGCTGTAAGAGGCTGCCAAATTGCCAAATGTCAGGCTGTTTAAAGGCCCACATAATGGAGGAAGTGAGGATTTCCCTGGTAAGTCACAGTAGCAAAGCTGCTACTTATTGTTAGTTCCGTACTGGCATGAGTCTCTACTACCAGCTGCCCAGTAATGATTTTCCCAGCTGCCATGATGCTAACAGGAATGATTTCTAAGATGACTCTTCTGTTTTTAATGCCGCTAGTTATTTATGCATTCCTATAAGTTTAATGCCCAGCCTTCATAAGTACAGAGTGGTGAAGAAGGTAAAAGGGCAGGGAGTGAAAGTGTGTGTGACACCATCTAAAAATGCAAAATACTCTTCGAACAAGTATAGTAAATGCAATGTAAAATAAGTTCTTATGTGAGTGAGGTGGTCTTTCTTTTTTTTTTTAAAGTTGGCCAAACTAAAATTAATTTATGATAGAGTTGCTGCTGGAAAGGAAGCAAAGACTGATCCCTGAAACAACTTCAGGGCAGACTCGGAGGGAAGTACTTAGATCATTCCTGGGAAGAAATTAGAGAAAGCACAGGCACAGCATCTGGTTTCAAATGTGCTTCAACTGCTTCCTAGTCATTGCTATTCAACTGTGCCCAGACCCCAGATGTCTGTTATAGTCCATTCCTTGATCTTATGAAGGGTTTATTTGGATTCTTCCTTAATGACAGTATTGTCCAGAAGACAAAGCATGATTTTAGGTCCTGACTCTTGGTGATAGTGTTGCTTTATTGTACCTTATGTTTTTCTTCTATCTTTAATTATATAGAGAATTTCCATTATTCACAGCTCTTCCCATGTATTATCTTAGTGGTATTGTCTCTTTAATATACTTTCAACTGATTTAAAACAGAGGGTTCTCTATGTGAATAAAATCCTAGCTGTATGCCTGTAAAGGAGTGTCAAATAATAGAGGCAAGTGTGTGAATGTGGGGAGAAAATGTGCCTGGTGTTTTTTTAAGATTTCTTCCCCACCCTTCCATCCCTGTAGGGGCCAGGGATACAGAGCTAACAGCAGATTTAAACATGGTACAGGTATAACCTCATTATCCATGGATTTTTTCACTTGAGGTTTTGTCTCAACAAAATGAGAAGGGCCCTTTAAATTAAAGGAAAAAAGTCATTTAACAATAGCCTCGTTAATGAGGCCAGCTGGCTGACAATTCATCAATCATTCTGTCTCCAGTCATTCCAAGGCAAGCAACCCCCCTCCCCCTGAACATATGAAAAAAAATGATAATCATTTTGCATTCTTTCCCAGTGCAGCACTCTGGGTGAAGGGAGGGGGTCACTGGCTCATTGTGAAGCCTTTCTAAGTGCCTGGAGAGACATTGATTGATGGATTGTCTGCCTAATGACTCTGTCTTACATCACAAAGGTCAGCAAGGCTGTTTTTAAATCACCTAGCAAAGGGAGATTGGTTTTTTAATGGATTTGCTTTAATGCAATTTTTGCTATCCACCTGAGTTCTGGGAACCCTCATGAATACCTAGTCTCAACCTGTATATGCAAATTAAAATCAACATATGAAATGTATTATGTATTATATGAAAATAATAAAATATGATAATAAAAACATCCTTCACCTGCTTCTTACTGGGCAAGTGATGTTTCTGTGACCACGGTTACAGGACAGAGGGGCACAATTAATGAGGAGGCAACTAGTGAAGGGGGAAGTGGTGTTCCTTTGTTCTGCCAGCTTTTTTCTACTCTTCTTCACCAGAAGAGATAGAGCTCAACTCAAAAGGTGACCATTGGGGGATAGATTTGGGCTTGGAGATTGTGTGTATGTGAGTCATTCAAAAGAGGAAACGAAGCCTTGGACTCCTTCTAGTTCCACAACAGCTGCTGAGGGAGGGACTGCAATTTATTTACCCCTCCCCCCATGAGCAATAGCTCTGCATGTTTCTCTGTGGTTGTAGTGATATTACCCAGTGTGTTGGGAGGGACCCTCATTTTGTTCCTGGAGTGTTGAACCCAACAGACAAGCCTGGATTCTTGAATGAAGTTGGAAAATACATCTTTCTTCCTTTGGAGGTTCTTCTTTCTTCTCCCTCCTCCTGAAAGCTTAAGGTTGCTGGAGCAATGCTAAATCGTAACAGGACCTTAAAAACAGTGGCAGGAACTTTGTAATATTTCGACCTCAAGCAGATTTTATTCTGGTTAAACAGAAGTCATCTGATCAGGAAATGCCTTATCAACCCAAGATGGATGTCACCAAAAATTAATCATAATTTCTACTGATGAAGCGTTAAATAATCCCACTGCATGATGAGCAAACACTGCTAACTGTCCTTTCCTGCAGAATTAAGACACTTATAATACAATCCTATACATCAGTGGTTCTCAGATATTTAGCACTAGGACCCACTTTTTAGAATGTGAATCTGTCAGGACCCACTGGAAGTGACATCATCAAGCAGGAAAATTTTTAACAGTCCTAGGCTGTAATCCTATCCACACTGACCTGGGAGTAAGCCCCATTTACTGCCATTCTTAAAAGCATACACAAAGTATCCTTTTAAATGTACAGATCTGTAACCTTTCCCCAAATGCAGTCACATATCATGGTAGCATCAAGTCTAAGTATTAAAAATAAAATATTGAAATGAATGGGGACCCCCCTGAAATTAGCTTGTGACCCAGCTAGTGGGTCACCCAGCTAGTGGGTCACCCAGCTAGTGAAATCTATAGTTTTCAAAACACTGCTGTACATACTTACACAGAAGTAACTCATTTACACTGTGTTCAGTGGGGGTTATTCTCACACGTGTATGGATAGGATTGCAGCTTAAGGAAATTCACAGTTAAATGTCCGTGTGGTGCAGGGCCTCCTTCATCAGGCCCCTCCGGTAGTCCAGGAGGAATACACAGTCAGCCGCTGCGACGTGTTTGCCCAACACTTTGCAGATAAAATTGATTGTATTCCTCGTGACTTGGATGCCACATTGACAATGTCTGATGATGTCCCCTTGGCAACTGCTTGTCCAGTGTTGTGGGATTCTTTTCAGCTTGTGCAGCCTGAGGATGTGAACAGACTCCTTTGGAGTGTGAGGCCATCTGCCTGCCTGTTTGACCCTTGCCCAGCTTGGCTGATTAGAGCTGCCCGGGGGGGACTGGCTGAGTGGACGGGGAGGGTGGTCAATTCTTCCTTGGTGGAGGGGACATTGCTGCTCACCTTGAAGCGGGCGGTGGTTTGCCCCCTCCTGAAAAAGCCCTCCCTGGATTCTACTGTGTTGAATAACTACCGGCCAGTCTCCAACATCCCGTTTCTGGGCAAGGTAATTGAGCGGGTGGTGGCGACCCAACTCCAGAGGGTCTTGGATGAAGCGGATTATCTGGATCCTTTTCAGTCTGGTTTCAGGCTGGGCTTCGGAACGGAAACTGCCTTGGTCGCCTTGGTGGATGACCTACGCCGGGGACTGGACAGGGGGAGTGCGTCCCTGTTGGTCCGGCTGGACCTCTCAGCGGCTTTCGATACCATCGACCATGGTATCCTTCTGGGCCGACTGGCCGAGTTGGGAGTTAGAGGCACTGTTTTGCGGCGGTTCTGCTCCTACTTGAAGGGTCAGTCCCAGAAGGTGGTGCTGGGGGATGCCTGTTCGACACCCTGGCCTTTGAGGTGCGGGGTGCCGCAGGGTTCAATTCTGTCCCCCATGCTATTTAATATCTACATGAAACCACTGGGAGAGATCATCCAGGGGTTTGGAGTGAGGTGCCATCAATATGCTGATGACACCCAGCTCTATCTCTCCTTTCCTCCAGATTCCAGGGTGGCAGCTGAGGGCCTGGAGCGGTGTCTGGAAGCAGTAGGGATCTGGATGGGGGCTAACAAGCTGAAATTAAATCCAGATAAGACAGAGGCTCTCCTGGTTCGGAAATCCTCGATGCAGGTGCTGGATTATCGGCTTGCTCTGAATGGGGTTGCACTCCCTCTGAAGGAGCAGGTTCGCAGCTTGGGGGTCCTCCTGGACTCGCAGCTGCTCCTGGATTCCCCGGTGGCGGCTGTGGCTAGGGGGGCCTTCGCTCAGCTTCGGCTGGTGCGCCAGCTGCGGCCGTACTTGGATCGTGCAGACCTGGCCACGGTGATCCATGCCACGGTGACATCGAGGTTAGATTACTGTAATGCGCTCTATGTGGGGCTGCCCCTGAAGACAGTTCGGAAACTGCAATTAGTGCAGAATGCGGCGGCCCGTGTGGTCACTGGAGATAGGCGGTTTGACTCTGTCAGTCCGCTTCTCCGGGGGCTACATTGGCTGCCCATTCGTTTCCGGGCCCAATTCAAGGTGCTGGTCTTGACCTTCAAAGCCCTATACTGCTCTGGGCCAGGATATCTTAGAGACCGCCTACTCCCATACAATCCGGCTCGCCCTCTCAGGTCATCAGAGAAGGCCTTTTTACAAGTGCCGCCACCCAAGGAGGTCCGGGGGGCGGCTGCAAGGGCCTTCTCGGTAGTGGCACCAACATTATGGAACTCCCTTCCCCTTGACTTGAGAATGGCTCCCTCTCTTGAGAGTTTCCAGCGAGGCCTGAAGACACTGCTGTTTACACAAGCCTTCTGATTCTTTGGCCTTTTTAACATTTTTTTACACATTTTGTAGTTTTTACAGGCCTGATTCCTCTGTAACTTGTTCTTTTGTACTCTTTTTATTCTGTCTTTTAATCTGACTACTGTTTTTTAAGATCGCTGTTAATGTGTTTTTAATGTTTTTATCTGCTATTTGTCTTAATTTATGTTTTTAAATGTGTTTTTTATATGTTGTTAGCCGCCCTGGGTCCCTTTAGGGAGAAGGGCGAGATATAAATAAAGTTTATTATTATTATTTATGGGATTGTGGGTTAATTCTTTGAAGTTGGAAACAGTGCCCCTTTGGTTAAGATTATTGTTCACCCCACATGTAGAATCCCCATAACTGATCTGATCAGAGTATCCCAAAATGTATTCTTAAAACCTCTTCACTTGATGAGATTCCCACTTGTATAAGCATTACTCACACTTTTGCCTTGCTGATCTTCCACTGAAATGTTGCATTTTCAATAATGCCTACCAAAACATAGGGGATATATTCCCCCAAAGCCAAGCGCAATGTGAAATTGCGTAAAAGGAGACATTGGTGAGGAAACAGTAGGCAACTGGAGCTGGTTCAAGACAGGCAGTTTTAGGGCCCAGTACTATCCAGCTTTCCAGCACTGATGCAGCTGTGCCAGCAGGGTACGTGCAGCATCCTTTGGTGGGGATGCAGTCATGGAGGCCTCCTTAACGTAGGGGAACATTTGTTCCCTTACCTCAGGGCTGCACTGCAGCTGCACTGGTGCTGGAAAGTTGAATAGGATTGGGCCCTTGCTGTTCCTAACACTTGGTTGATACAGAAATACCTCTCAAAATGCTGCTTTCTTTAGTGCTGTTTCATTATAGTGCTCTTTGTCCTGGATGTGATTGTCAGCTACTTGCAGCCACTGTGGGCTGTCATGTTCCTCCTCTTTCTTGTTCCTCTCCTCTGGGCATTTTACATGGTGCTCCAAACCTCTTTCTGATTGCCCCTACCTCTGGTGTTTTGCGTAAACAACTCATTTTCATAAAACCTTCCATCAGTCTCTGCCTTCCTCTCACCTGGGTTGTGAAAGTACCTCCCATTTTTCCCCTCCTTGTCTCTACCTCCCTCTTCTCTGGTTAAAGTGAAAAAATGTCTTCTTCCATGGCTTGCTTTTATTTTTTGTACACTGTGGAACCATACAAAGTCATTAAGTAATGACACCTGCAGGTTCTTTGCTGTATTGCAACCATAGACACATTTCTTTTTTTCTTTCTCTGCTTGAATTATCAATCTTATTTTGTTTTGTGAACTATGTAAATAGTTATAATGCTTATTCTAAATCACTGCTTTTTTTCTTTACAACCTTATGAGTGCATCATAAGCTAGTGGTAAACGATTCTTGGACACAGAGGTTCAAGTGACTGGCTGAAGGTCATACACACATCTTGAAGCACAAGAAGAAGTATCACTAGGATCACTGGTACAAGAGCTCATTGCGTCACCCCCATGATGGACCTCCTCCTGTACCAGACCATACAGAATAAATTACAATATCATATGCACAGACTAAACGCAGTGGCATCACTAGGGTTGGTGACTGACTTTCTAGAATGCTGGCTAAGGAACCAAGATGGAGTCAGGAGAGACTGTGTGCCTTTGGAAAGAGAAGTCACTGGCAAGAGCTCCTCCTGATTTCACCATGCCCTGTGATGGTCAAGATGCTTAATCTGTTCTCTTTGGTTCTACAACTACAGTATTGGATTAATCAGGATGTGTTTCATTGAGGGCCCAATTCTATCCAACTTTCCAGTGCCAATGCAGCCCTGAGATAAGGAAGCAAACATTCCCTAACCTTGAGAAGGCCTCTGTGTCTGCCCTGTCACCATAGAATGAAGTGTGCACCCTGTTGGCATGGCTGCATTGGTACTGGAAAGTTGGATAGGATTGAGTCCTGAGTTATTTTGAGGTAAAGATTCTAATAGCCTGGGCCCAGTTTTGCACCACCACCCCTTGGTGGAGTACCTAGGTTGGAAAGTTGGATAGGATTGGGTCCTGAGTTATTTTGAAGTAAAGATTCTAAGAGTATTTGAAACTAAAATTGCTTCGTAAGTTATCACTAACTCTTATGCTGCCTGCAGTGGGAGGCATACTTATCACTATTTCCAGGGAATAGATATTTTTCTTACCACCGAATAGAAGTTGATTGACAAAGATGAAACAATTTACTTGCCTCTTTTGTTCCATTTCTGCATTCGGAATCTCTCTCTTTTTTTTTTAAACCCTTTTACAAAATTAGGTGATCCAGGCATGTCAGTAATTTTGCATAAAGATGGAATTCTTTCAAATAGATCAGGACTAACAGAATGCTGATTATATGATGCATGGGTGTGAATGTATGCGCAAGAGAGCGAGAATGAACACCTGAGTGAAGGGGAAACATGGATGAAGTTGTACTATTGATGCTTCCTGAGTCACTGTTGCAACAGCAGTATCTGAGCTGGGAGAGAGGTAGAACAGGGCTAATGAAACAACTCAAGTTATGACTAAGGGGAAAAAATCTTCCATACTGCTTATTTTTTTCTGCAGCACCAGCTGAAGGTAGAAGTTGGCCTAATGTTTCTAAAGGAACCTGCTAGTTCTCAAAATTCTGTGCTCACTAATATGCTGGTTGCTTAGTGTAGATTGTTGTTTAAAATTTCTACCTTATGGAGTATGGAAAATCTTGACTAGTGAACTCACGGGCTAGAGACAAGAGCAATACCTGAATTGGAAGACTGATAGGATTCTGAAGGGGGAAAAAAATTTGACCATACTGAATATGCTGTTTCCTTACAGCATATGGATATTGCTTTGAACCTGTGCAAACACCTCTGAAAAGTCTGTCCAACAAACTTGGTGGTTTGCATTAAGGCTGATTTCCCCCCTCCTCAATACATTGGTCTTTATATATTTGTAGAACAAAGCCATGATGATTTCAGTGCAATCTTCAAAGCTGAATTGGTGAAACATCCTGTGGAGACGGAAAACGTGTAAAGCAACCTTTTGCACTGTATTTCAGCATCAGTTCTTCCTGTCACTCCTGCTTCCTTACTAATCACTCTGGTCCCTCTATGGAAGGGCTGCTACTTCAGACAACATCTAAGCCGTCAAGCTGGAATTGAATCAGGTTCTAAGTGCCTTGCTGATGCTGTAGGTACTCTGCAATCAGTCAGTCTTTTGAAGATCAGGGGGAACAGGAGCAATTTGTATCTTGGACTGTGTGAAGTTCGCTCTATCTACATGATGCATTACTTTTGAAGCACAGCATTGCTGTCCATGCCCTACCTTTTGAAATATAGTTGCAGAAGTATCTTTGTTGTGGGGGGGAAAGATGTTTCTCTCTGTTTGTGTCGATATTTCTACATGATTAATGGCTTTTGCCATATCTTATTGTCAGCTTTTAAATGATAAGGCTGCACCAGAAGTTCATGAGTCAGCAGGTTCTTTTGGTGGGAGTTCATTTTCTACCAAAGACAGCCCCCACACCACGTATTTGTACTGGCGTGTTGGGTCCCCTTTAGGGAATGGCTTCGATACCATGTTTTTAACAATTCTTGATATCAAAATGGTCTAGCCCCTTGGGTTATCTTTGGCAGCCGTGTTTCCCAGGTCTGCCTGTTCCCAGTGACAAGTCTGCGCCTGCCAATCCTCCCCTAACAACCCAATCCTACGTGCAGCAATGCAGCAGTGCCAATGCAGCTTCTGCTGTATCTCATGGAGGAGTTATGGCATGTTTGTTGGGAACATTTGTTCCCTTGCCCTGGGATAAGCCGCAGCAGCCACCATGGGTCAACTCAGACCTGCACCAGCTGAATAGCTGAGAAGTCCGTATTGACCTATGAAGGTGGATTGGGCCCAGGAAGGGGGTAAGGATTTGGCAGGATTACTCCTGCTATTCGGGTAAGAGGCACTTTTTCAAGTGGGTGTCCTCTTTCTAGCAGGGGGAGAGTAACTGACCCTCCTCACCCCAGCAGTGTCTCTTCTAGTGGCTGTCTGCTGGTGTTCTTTTGCATCTTTTTAGATTGTGAGCCCTTTTGGGACAGGGAGCCATTTAGTTATTTGATTTTTCTCTGTAAACCACTTTGTGAATATTTTTGGTGAAAAGCGGTATATAAATACTGTTAATAATAATAATAATAATTAATAAAAGGTGCCCCTCCCGTCAAACCTGTCCCCTTTGCAGGCTAATCCCCTGCCCCATCTGCTTGGGCAAAAGCTGGTTTTTCACCCCCACTTTCATTTACCATTTTTTACCATCTAACCAAAGTTAGATGTTCCAGCTTGGCTGCATATCTGTTTTGCCCACACTTGCCTTTTTCCCCCTTTCAATTATTTTTTGTTAGCCTGTCACTTTTGGGTTTGTTCCTCCTGGAACACACACCAGAAGCACAGTTTTAAATTCATCCTATAACAACTATAACTACTGCAATGTCCTTTTCGCAGTCTTTTCAGTTGTTGCCTTTATGCATTTCCCTTTGTCCATATTGCCTGCTCCCAAAACAGCTCAGGGTCTTCCTGCTTATTCTGAGTCAAGAGTGAATTTATCTGGACATGTGCTACTCGTGATCCACTACTGATTTTTCTGGACATGTGCTGTCCATGTTCTGCCACGACCCAGGAGTGTATTGTGTTCTGATGATCAGTTTGTAAATCATATATAACTGCTTGACCCACACTAGATATCCTTGTTGTAGCAGTATAGCAAATCCGTGATTTAGGGCCGACTAACAAATGGAGGTAGTTCATTACCCACATGCACAGTTGCAGTCCAAAGGGGATGGGTGGGGTGGAGTGGCCAATTTGCTGTTGACTCACTGTTCTCATAAAAACAGTTCAGGGCCCAATCCTATCCATGTTTCCAGCTTTTCTACCCTTAAGGAACCTCAAACATGAGCAAAGTTCTTCTTGGCAAAGTAATGTTGCTAAGGTAGGTTGTACAAAGTTGGTAGACATGTACATAACGTCCCTTAGAAACTATGCTGGTCTTAGGTAAAGTCGGTTTTTTGATTACCTGGAAATTCCTTGGATCAGCCATCTGTTTAAGCATATAATGGTTGTATGCGTCATTGCTACTTGCCTTGGTTTTAATCTCTCCTTCGGTCAATCCTTATAGCACCTCTTAATTAAATACCAATGCTGTGACTTATTTGAATACCTTCTGATATGCCTGAGAGTTCTCTACTAAAGATATTTTGTCAACCGCAAAGTGCTAGGAGACAGTGCTAATTAGTTTTGTGCACAGCTCATTTTAGCAGCTAAAAAAAATATAATCATGGAGGAAGATTTGTGTTAATCAAGATGATGGATGCAGGCGATACTATTGAACAGAGGCTAGAACTGCAGAGGGTGTGCATGGGAAATGGGCTTTTGCTTCATTTGAATTTGGTGTTCTACTACTTGTCATATTTTTAGAAGTTTAGGAACATGCACAAGGGATAATGATTATGCAAAAGTGAGAACTCTGCTTATATTACAGTTTGAGAAGCGTACTTGCCAAAAAATGTCAATCGTTGATGTTACTCAAAGTGTCAATCAAAGACAGGAGACAGCTTGGCTTTCGGCTGGAAGGGCAAAGCCAGGTTTTATGTTTGAAATGAAATTGCTGTAGTGCAGTGGTGCTGTAAACCATCACTTAAGCACCACTGCCAAGTGAAAGATGTTGTCTTATTAAATCATGACTCTGCAATGAGTGCTTACCTACTGGGGTGTGGAAAAATGTATGAAACAGTTAAAAATAACCTGTTGCCATGAGGCATGTTCTTGTGCGTATAATAAATATAAACCATAACTTGCCATACCTTTTCAAAAAATTAAATTTTAGACTATACTGTATTTGCAGCCTTTTCATTTTAACACAGATTTGTTTATAAGCAAACACCTGTCACTGATGTAGTAAAAGTTCAGGCACACAGCTTTGTTAGTCTTGGAAAACTGCTATTTCATATTACTGAATGAATGACTTTCCAATGGGAAGATAGTGTTTAGAGTGTAGCACATATAGACGTAAGATACGGGCAGCCCAATCCTATTCTGTGCTGGAAAAGCCTGCGCCTTTGCTAACTGGCCTGTACTTTATCCTTTGCAGGGTAGGAGATGGCTGCTGTGCAACTCAGAGTAAGCAGGTGGATTTCCCCTTACCTTATGTAGCACAGCAGCCACTCTTATGGGGCTACTCAGATCTGCGCCAGCAAAATCACTAGTTGTAATGCTGGGCTGGCCAGGAAGAGGGGGGTTAGGATATGGCCTGGATTGCCCAAGCCACTCCCACCCCACTCCTGGGCCCGGTTCGCCCATCATTCCACCCTCCCCCATCCCAAAATAACCCTGTTCTGCCCTCCCACCACCCTTTCCAACCCCTCGCACTGGCCAAACTAGGCCAGCACAAACTTACCTTTCCTCAGTGCTATGGAGGCTGGTTTTGGCCAACGTGGGCAAGTGCATATCTGTGCACTGACTCCACTGATTCCTAAGAAGATGCAAATGTGCTTTATGGCACATTCGAGGCACATCTGGGCTGGTGCAGGGGACTTGTGTCGGCCCAAATGCTTCTCTGGATTATGCTCTAAAACTGATTTTCTGGCTGTCCCAGCAAATCACCATTTTATATATCATTTTAAATTCATGTGGCTTTTGAATTAAGAATTAGTGGAAAGGGGGAATCTGTTGAATTGAACTATGTCTGAATAGGGAGCATGTAGACACCCAACTATTACAGTTGGTAAATTGTGCATATCTCATCTACACTCACTATTAAAATTGTTATAGACATGTTCAATGTAATTTACCATATTGGTGGCCCAATGCTATCTTTTCCTGCCTGCTGGTGCAGCTGCACCAAAAACAAGTGCACTGTATGCATTGGGGGGGGGGAGAAAGGGTTTGGATTTGGATGTTTCAGAAGGGAAAGGGGATCTAAATCCCCTTACCCTTCCACAAGCCTCCCACTCTGCAATGGGACTTCTCGAATCTGTTCCAGGTGTTTCACTGGCACCAGACTGAGGGGAGAAAGGGGATAGGGAGGCTGCAAAAAGAGGGGATAGGATTCTGTGTACACCATCACCACCAGATTCATCTCTTCACACAGTTTCCCCACTCCTGTTTCCTCTCCCCTACCCAACTTTACCCACTTCCCATTCCTGCTGCAGTATTACCTGCTCTGGCAGGTCCAGGAAGCTTCACCCCCTTAGCTTCCTTGGCAGACAGCTAATGCTACATCAGTGCACGGCCGAAAGCTCCAGCCATGCCACTTGGCACACTGCTGGGGCTTACTTTATGGCCATTTTTTTGGCAGTCACCGCCAGCGGAATGTGCATTCTACTGGCGGTGAGTTCCAGTAGCACTGGGCTGTGAAGGATTTTTAACACAGTGCATCAGTATTATGTGAAATTCATTGCCACAAGATGTAGTGATATTAACTAGTTTAAATGGTTTTGGAAGGGGGTGGATAAATTCATGGAGGACAGGTCTATCAATGTTTATTAGTCATAATGGCCATGCATAGTCAGTATGCTGCTGTATACCAATTGTAGGTGGTGGAAGAGAAGTGTGGGAATCAGGATGCTGAACTAGATGGGCCTTTGCCTCATCCAGCAGGACTTTTCTTACGACACAATAGCAGCAATAGCTGGTGCTGCCCACTGAGTAGGTGGGTATGGTGTCGGCATGATAAAAATGTGTTGCTTCAGGGTAGCACTGGCAAGCTTGAGCACATCTTATGCTCTGATGTTGTAGCACATTGAGGTATAACATTTGGTCTCTAAACAGGCAAGCTCTTTGAATTTATTTACACTGTTGGCTTCAAATTTGTGCTGATGTTTGTTTAATCAAGTTAGCAGGCATATTTTATTCCCTAGCAAGGTTTTAAAATAAATATGGCTTTCTGAAGTTATGCCTGTTGACTCTCCCAATAATAGGATGCAAATGTGTGCATTATTGATAATTTGACTTACCTTGTTACTCTGATTACTTTGTATCTAGGCAACTAGGCCCCAAACAAGATACCAGATATGCTCTAGAGAGATAAAATGGCTTATAGTAAACTTAATTTGTTATGATGTGATGTTGAATTTTTTTAAAGCCCTCTCTACATTTTCTCTATGGTTTAAAAATGTAACAGAACTTACAGAATTTTCCAGATGAAAATAGCGACTTACCTGCAATACCCCTATTCTTAAGCCAGTTGTTGACATTCCCTAACCCTACTCTGCCCCCACATGATTGGAGTTTGGTTCTATCCTTTGTGCCCTCCTGGAAGCTGCAGTGTAGCTAGAGTGGAGCCTGAGGTGCACCTGCTCCCAGTTCTATGCCGGGGGCGGGGGGGCACATGACTATCCCAGACTCCGCCCTAGCTACAGAGGAGGTGCTGGCAGCTTCGCACTTCCTGTTCCTTCTCCTGTGTAGAATGGGTGCATCTACACGAGAAGGAAGAAGATGTGTAAGGCTGCTGCAGTGAGTGTCACAAGGCAATTCTGGGTTCTTCCCAGAGGAGGAAGTGCTGGTGAATTTGAATCTCCTGTTCCTGCTCCTTTGGAGTCTCCCCTTCAAGGGGAGCCTCCACCGGAGAAGGAATGGGGAGCACGAAGCAGCTGTAGCAAGCACCCCTCTTTCTGTCAACCCGTTAGTGACATCACATGTTGTCGTGATGTCATTGCCCTGGGCACTGGGTCAGTTTGTGCGTCTCTGCCTGGAAGGACACACTTTAGCTCAATCAAGCTCAAGAAACACCCAGGGGATGTTCCAGATACCATTATTAACCCTAGAATGTCTTTGTATTCTTTGTCCAAAGTCCTACAACTATCTCTGCTTTGGAAGCAGAGATTTTTTCGTTTTTTCCCCCACTGAAGGCATCCACTGTCTGTTTTGGTAGTCTCTCCCTCCAGTTGAGACTGTCACTCTATCTGGGGATTGGACAAGTTTCGGGAGGAAAAATCCATTACAGGTTACAAGCCATGATGTGTATGTGCAAGCTCCTGATTTTAGAAATGGGCTATGTCAGAATGCCAGATGCAAGGGAGGGCAGCAGGATGCAGGTCTCTTGTTATCTGATGTGCTCCCTGGGGCATTTGGTGGGCCGCTGTGAGATACAGGAAGCTGGACTAGATGGGCCTATGGCCTGATCCAGTGGGGCTGTTCTTATGGTTTACATGAGGTTTTTCCCACTTGGAAAGCCTCTTGCCTCGGTAGCATCTCCAGAGGAGCTAATTCCCTTGCCCTCCAAGGGGCACCCTTTGTGTTGCGTTTTTGCTCTTTCCCCAGGATTCAAAGCTGTGCAGCCTGGATTCACTTAGAAGAATGACTTGCCAGAGTTTGAAAAGATGTTCTTCCCAGAGTCTGTGATTTACTACATATGATCCTGGGGTGGGAACTGCACCCTTTAGAATACCAGCTGTAGCCACTTGCACTTACATAATAGCACTTACAAGGTGACGCCCCCTGCAAAAAAAAAAACCCAAAAAACCAGGGATTTACCTTCCGATGAGTATCAAGAAATCAGGTCTTTCATTGGCTGCAGTAAAAATTGGAGCATGTGCCTGACAGTTTGAAAGCTAGCTGAACACGTGGCATTTTAATAATAATAATAATAATAATAATAATAAATAACTAGGTATTTATATACCTAGTTTTGCTGCATGGGTAACAGGCTATCCTCCATATCTAGGAGGCTTTGCGCACTGGAGAGGACACTCTGTTCCAGAACCACTATCAGAGCGTGATACCATAGTCTTCCAAGACTGAAGGATGCCAACAACAAATTTATATACTGCCTTTCTGGTCATCGGATTACTCCTCTGACTTTATTCAAGGCGGTTTACATAGGCAGGCATTTCTAAATCCCTCAAGGGGATTTTTACAATCATAGGGGTTCTCTCTTTCAAGAACCAACAACATTTCAGAATGGATCTTCCTGGTTTGGTCTCACTTCTGGCCTCCAGTTCTCCCACGCAGGCTGACAAGCAGCTCCATCTCTCACATGGAGGGCAGCCAAGACGCTTCTTGCTCACACCAAGAGCAGGTGGAATCACTCAGCTCGGCTTCTCAGCTGCCTCAAGTTCTCACCATTTTCAGCCGTTCAGGGAGCTGCTGGTGTCCTCGAACTGGCGACCTTCTGATGTTATCTTCGGGCTAACGGAGGCTCTGCCCTCTAGACCAGACCTCAGTGCCTTTTAAGGCATTGAAATGAATGGAAATTAACTAAAAAGGAATCTTAAGCCAACATACTATATGTATCAACTTAGAATATGGCTCTTCAGCCATAATTGAAACCACATGAATATCTTTCTTCCTTGGCTTGGGTGGGATGGGGAGCGGGAAAGAGTTCTTTTTCCCTTTTTTAAATGCATAGACATATTTGAAACATACATTGCAAATGTGCTTTAAAAGTTTGGCCTCAATTAAACTTTGTACAGTGCTATTCATTTCTGTAGCGTATGGTTTTTTACACACTTCAAAGTATTTTTTGAGTGGTTGCTGGCATAATAATAGTACTCTGCCTTTTGGCACTTTGACTGGAAAAGTTTTGTGCTGCTTAACAGAAAACAAGCTTGTCGCTTTAGACATTTTGCAATTCATAGTTTCGTAGTTATGAAATATTTACATTGCTGGTGATGGAGTCCCATAATGGTGGTTGGTCTAACACCAACAAGGTCTGGGTACTGGGAAAAACTTACAGAAGATGCATGGTTTAATTGGAAGGACCATTTTCATGTTCATAATCTAAAGTATGTAAACATTTCTTTTTGACACATCTCAGTATATTCTATTTCCCTGTTCACTCACCTGATTTAAAAGAGGGAACACCTGCACAGTTAAGGCAGAGGGGGTTAACCAGTGTTCTGTGTCATAAAGCCTGAACATTCTAAAAATTATAGAGTCATTATAAGATCAAGGTAATTTGTCTCAGCCATCTGGAGTTTGGCACAGAGAATCGATGTGGTAGATATTAGAAATGGTCAACATAAAAAAATCCATTAAGAAATGGCTGAGAAACAGTAGTTTAAATATATCCCCTTGAAGCGTTAACCCTTTCCAGTACTGCAGTACTTCCAGAGCCTTTTGCAGCTACTAACAAGCAGGGATGTACTGGACCCATAGTGCCGAGACTCCGGTCAAGTCTCGAGTCGCTGCCCCTTGACTTGAGTCACCCATTAGTCATAACCCCCAAGTCACGAGTCACTTCTTGGTTCAAAAACATGTGTAATGTACATGTAATGTGTGTTTCTGCTATTTGAGTCTGAGTCATTTCAGACTCAACCCATCCTTGTTAACAAGTTAGCAGGCATATTTTATTCCCTAGCAAGGTTGTAAATAAATATGGCTTCCTGAAGTTATAGGATGCCAATGTGTGCATTATTGATAATTTGACTTACCTTGTTACTCTAATTACTTTGTATCTGCCATCAGAAGAAAAATCCAAAGATATTTGGAAGGCTCCAGCAAAATACACAAACAGTACCCACCATGGTGGGGAAAGTATATTACAATTGTACAAAGACAATTGACTTTAAAATCTGCCACCCTAGGGAGGTTGCCTCATTCTGGCTAATAGTTTGTCTGGGACCATATTTTGTCTGTTCGGCTCCCATTTAGCGAATTAGCCATGAAAATTAATCAACTTGAGTTATACTTTTCCACCAGGCAGAATACAATGCTAAGAACAATGCTTTTTTCACAGACTTATTTCCTTTGTAATGAAAAGAAGCCTAGTTCTATTTCTGATGAGATTTAGAGGATGATGGAATTTAGAGCTGTGAACCTATTGAGTTGTTGCATCAGCAAAAACCTGTGTTCAAGTATTTTAAAACATTAAGCTCTAGCAAGACCTGGCTGCTAATTTTACTAGTCCAAACTTATTTTCTACATGACTGAATCCAGAGATTAAGTTTCAGCCTATTACTTTAAAATAAGATTGGGTCTGAAGAACATGCAAAGAGTTAGGGACAAGATTTCACCTTTATCACACTGAGCACCTCTATAGTGTACATTGTGACTTGGACTAAAATAATTTAGAATGTGTTGCAGTTTATTCCAAAAGGCTTTTGTATTTAACGTTTATATGCTCTCTCAGAGCGAGTTATAAAACACGACAGTGTCTACATTTATTTCAGGACTTTTCTATAAAAGCTCGTAACAGTTATTTTTAAAAATAACTAAATAATGGCTCTTGATCACTCCGGTTTGTTTATCCGTGTCTTGTCAATATTTTTTACACTGTCATTTTTTATAGACACATCAATTGCCCTTCCATTAAGGGCCCAATGCTATCCAACTTTTCAACAACAATGCAGCCTCAATGCAGTCCCAACAAATTTTCCTTTACCTTGAGGAAGCCTGTGTGACTGTCCCCCCCCTCCCGTGGGATGTGGCACATGCCCCATTGGCATAGCTCCATGAGCAATGGGAATTTGGATAGGATTGGGTCTTAAGGGAACTACAGGAGAATAAAAAGTTTACCAACTTTATATTAGCACCACTTGGATAGTGCAGCAGGAGGGTGTGTTTTGAAGATTACTCAGTATGCTATAATCTATACATTCTTAAATATAAAAAAAAGAGAAACATCTCTCCTGATGTTTTAGGAACACAAAATGTTCTTGTCAGTGGCGTCACTAAGGTTTGCATCACCCCCGTGATAGAACTCCTCCCATGCAACAGGCAAGGCAATGCTTGGGAGGTGGACATGGTGATGTATCATTGCTCCAGGTAAGTTTTTTTTTTTATCTGGTGCAAGTCTGAGTGGACCCGAGAAGGCAGATGGAGACTGGGAAGTGGGATAAGATATCGGTGGCAGCACTGCTGGTAATACAACACCCTTCCTATCCATGATACACCCCCCACCTCCCTCCTGCCCCCCCCCACTGACTTATTGGTGCCAAGGGATGTGGACAGTCTGCTGGTGCACTGCCATGGCTGCTCACTGCTTGTGATGGTGGCCCATCTGCACAATATTGTGTGTTGGCTTTTGTGACTAATTCTAAAACACTTTGACACTTGTAATGGGCATGAATCACCATTCAATTTGTAAGGATGCATGTTGGATTTTGAAGTTAATAATTTCTAAATGCAAGTCTTTCTTGTGAAAGAAAACTACAGTGATGCCTCGCAAGACGAATGCCTCACGCAACGAAAAACTCGCAAGACAAAAGCGTTTCGCGATTTTTTTGGTGACTCGCAAGACAAATTTTTCTATGGCCGTGCTTCGCAAGATGAATTTTTTTGCATTTTTTTGTTGTTGTTTTGGTTTGTTTTAAATCACACAATCGTTAATACCCAGGATGCATTGAAGTTTTGTGCTTGAAATTTTTGAAATCCTCTGTACAGTATGTATGCCTTTAAAGAGCACTTAATAAACACTTTGTAAACCAAATTTGACTTTGTTCTGACTTTTTTTGCCCATAGGAACGCATTAATTAAATTTCAATGCATTCCTACTGCGCTTTGCAAGACGAAATTTTTGCAATACGAAATGACTCGCAGAATGAATTAATTTCATCTTGCGAGGCATCACTGTACTAATTTCTGATCTGAAATAGGAGTTTTACATGGTAGATGCGTGTAACAGGTTTTCTTCTTTTTGAAAATCAGTTGCAGGGGGCCATCAATTTGAGGGAAGGAACTTCAGGAAGGAGAGGAGTTGCTTTACTCTCCAGCCACTTTCCTTTCTGTTGAAAATTTTGTTGTCATCTCCCAAACTGTTTTTCTTTTTGCAGAGAAAAGATACAGTGCACATTCCTCTTGCCCTGTGGGTAAAAGTGTAGCTTGACAATTTTGAGCAGAAAATTGCCCAGGTAGGGTGAAAGTTGCTCCATCACTGCTCTTCACCACAGCCTTCCTTGGTTGATCTTAACATTTTCTTTTTAAAAAGCCATTGAGAGACACATAGGAACCATGTAACTTCTAATTTATCACTCTTTGTAGCAGTGCAGCATTGTTACTCAAAATTGTTTGGACATTTGTGATGCTGCTCAGTTTGGTTGCTGAATTTTGTGGGCAGCCAGGAGGGAAATAGCTGATGACGTTTTTTGTTTGTTTGTTGAACTAGAAACATGGACTTACTAAATTTGGAGCTTGGAAAATAGTAGGAAGCACATGCATTTGCCTGGTAACTGATAGAAGCCAATGATTTTCAACAATTCTGTTTAACCATAACGTACTATGCTTCCTCCTTGTAGAAGCTACTGTTGCTTTAATAGATGACAGATTATTCACAATTCTGAATAGGAAGATTTAATCTGTCCCTTTTGGAATGTTGTGGCAAAACTTGGTTCCTCTTTGAGGAACTATAAACATTTTGAAGGGGGTGAAATGAATTTTAGTAAGATTTGCTAGGTTTGTGTCCATCTTAATAAGACAATAAGTCATTATTGTTTCAGAGCGCGATACCATAGTCTTTCGAGACTGAAGGTTGCCAACATGATAATAAGACAAATGCTACTTTTATCGTTTTATCTTGAAATACTTTTATCTTGAAATAAATTACCAAATCTTATCCAACTGGAAGCAATACCTATGCCTATGGGGGAGGCGGGAACAGAGAAACTTGCAGAAATCTAAAAGGAGTGGAAGCACCTTGAGCTTTCTGGTGTGACACCATGGTGATCAAGTCATCTTCTTTTCTTTATCAGAAACATGAATTGCCTCTTGCATTTTTATTCTGTGATACTTGATTTTTTATTGGACAGTATTACAAATTGGACAGTATATGCTGTCCAATTTGTACATGCTTTTGAACAAATTGAAATTGAACAGCATGTACAAATAGATGTCTATTTTTCTCTGTCTTGTGATGTGAAATGGTATTAGTTGAAGGGTACGTATTATGTCATTTTTTTTGCTAACTGTTCACTATGACTTCCTTCTCTGACTGCTTGTTAGGTACACCCACTTGTTGTAAATGTCCTTAAATTACATTATAATAACGTCCCCAAGGGAGTGATATTTCTCTCAACAAGTATGCAGGGAGAACTTTCTGCTCCATTGTAATTTGAGCACTAAATAACAATTATGTACCTCAGTGGATCTCTGAAATCTATTCCAAAGAATTGCAGGAAGGGAAGATGAGGAAAATACTCATTGAGCAAAAGCACATCCATGTACTCTCAATACCAAATATGAAGTGCCACTTGGCTTATGTTGGATGTTTCTACCCTGGTGCAGCAGTTGAGTTAATGGGAATTTGTATGCCACTGCAATTTTCTAAAGCAGGGGTCTCCAAACCCCAGCCTGGGGGCCAGATGTGGCCCACAGCAAGCCTCTTTCCAGCCCACGTCCAACCTCTTGTCCCCTGAAACCCTCTGGCCCACTCAACTGTACATGACCAGAACTGTGCTCTGATTGTGTCTGGAGGGTGTTCTGAGGGCCAGAGAGGTTGAATGAATGAGCCCATTCATTCATTTATTCACTCATCTAAGTTCCATCTCTTATTTATTTAAATTTTATATTTAAATTGTTTTTCCAGCCCTCCACACCATGCCAGATATTTGATGTGGCCCTCTGGCCAAAAAGTTTGGAGACCCCTGTTCTAAAGCAAAGAGCTAAAGATAGCACCCCGCCTAGTGTGTTTGCCCCAGGAGCTCCCCCTCTCAATGGAAGGAGCATTCTGTTCATGCAAGGACCTCCTACAGGAGCAGAGTGCTCCTTCTGTTTACAGAGGGAGCTTCCATTTGTTGAGGGAACTTCTGACAGTGGAAGTGCTAATTAAGATGCTTCTCATGATATTCATGCTATCCAGGAAGTGACTTCTGATTGTCCCTACCTCATGCCTGCTTCAGGCATGTGATGTGATGATGGCAGGTTGTACGTGGAAATAATCACTGTAGTATGATGGCATTATGGGGTATGTTGTACTATGAATGTGAATATTAATTTACAGCATAATGCTGTGCATGCCTACTCAGAAGGAAATCCCATTCTATTCAATGGGGCTTACTTCCAGGAAAGTGTGCATAGGATTGCAGCCGAACCGGCCAATTCTGAGCTGTGCTGGTGCAGCAGACCATGTGGCCTGTGCTGCATCCAGTGCAGCTTAGGAGTAGGCTGGAGGTCTCCTCTTGGTAAGGGGATATTTTTCCCCGTACCCCAAGTAAAGCCCCAGCCACTCCTAAGGGGGTTCTCAGATCCACGTCAGCTATATAGCTGGAGGAAATCCAGGAAGCCAGAGTGAGTCTGCCCAGGCAAAGAGCAGGTTTAGAATACAGCAGAGAAGGCCTTCGCCATTCCTGTCTCTGTAGTGTTTATGTGGAGGCACTAGCCTTAGTATGTTGGCAATAAAGCAAAGCGCACTTTACACTTATGCAGAGCAAACTTGCGCGGCCTTGGTGACATGCTGAGTCTGAAGCTCTGTAGCCTGTCAACAAGAAGATGTTATAGAGAATCATATCTAGGAATGTGGATTGCGGTTAAGCTAGAGAGCCAGCTAGTTATAGCCAGTGTGAATCTCAGCATCCTCTTGGAAATTTCCTTACTACACAGACTTCTGACTCATGGTTTAGTATTGTAAACAAGATCAGAGAATGGAAAACCCCAGCCTGTTGTGTATTGTTTGAGAGGGAATAAAAGTCAGAGAATGCTGAATCCCAGAAGCTTTTCCTTCTGCATCAGGCCTTCCTTCTGCATCTCGCTTCTATACCTGTCTATTGTTTTATTCATTGCTATAACTCTTTGCTGCCTCAAGTTCTAACTTACAAACCCTCAGAGTGCTTCTGCTTTAACACTCTCCTTCAGGCAACAAGATACAGTCTTGTGTGTCTCTCACCAAGCACCAAGGCCCCCAAAAGCCTTGGGTGCTCCCCAAAGCAGCATCTTGTGCTGCTACAATCCTCCACCCATTTCATCCCAGCCCTGTAATCTCCCAGCCTCCAAACCAACCTCCTTCCACCCTCCCCAATCCCCCACGCTGCCCAGTGTGAACTTATTTCTGCCAGCCAGCGCAGGGGCAGGATCCAGCACTGCCAGGATGGTGCAGACCTTCACACCAGTTCAACCAGCTCCTGAGTAGGTGCAAACATGCCTTATGGCATGTTAACAACACTCTGAGCCAGTGCAGGGATGGCCGCACCAGCTCACGTTACAGTTGGGATTGCGCTGTTAATTGTTTAATAAACGTAGGCCCTGCCTATCATGCACAATTGTGGGATGTTCAATCACATATGCAATTACATATGGTCCTAGTTTAGTTACTCGGATTACAATATATTAGGTGTGTCTGAAGTCAGTGGGTTTTAAATTTGAATAAACTGTGATGTGCTGTACCATTCACCTAGCCTAAATTATTAAAGTGACATTTTATATTCAGTGGCTGAGATTATGTTGTCAAGACTGACAATACAGAACAATTTTTCCTTGTTTTTGGCTTGTACATTTAGTGTACTTTGAGGTCGTATCTTTCTGCCCAGACTGCTATTGTATATTTTGTCAGTCATGTATAAAAATTGCTATGCTTATCATCCCAGTAGAGTCATCAGCAGGATTCTGAAGAACAATACTGTTCAATTTATTTGGCAGTCCCCTGAAAAGGTAGATAAAAATGAGTTGGATAGTTTTAGCCAGGTGAAAAACATTCTGAAGTGTAGAAAAAAAATTGTGATGTAGCTGCAAATATTGCTATATCTGGTGTGATGTGGGATGTGGGTGGGGCAATTCAGTAATTTAGAATTGGAGAGAATGTTTTTAATCTGGAGAACTAAAAATAGCAATAAACGATAGCTTCAGTCTCAATAGCGTAGGCACACTTTTTCACAGAAGTGCTTGCAAGTAGAAAGCACATCTGTTGACAGAGTACTGACTAGCAGTCCAATCCTGAGCTGCCCAAGGTGTGCGGCTGCAGCAGCACCAAAAATGGCTGCTGCCACATCCTGTGCACCCAAGGCAGCCTCAGGCAGCACCTTGGGAAAAGGGTGTTGGCGTTGGTGCAACTCCGTCTGCTGTCCAGAGGGGGCAGGATGCTGTCCAGAAGGGGTCAAGCTATGGCCCCGTGACCCTGACCTTTCTACCTGTTCTCTCCATGATCCTTGTGGGGTGTGGCCCTAACCCTTTATCCTTCCCTTCTCTTCTGAGCACTTCTTCTCTTCCTCTGACCACCAGCCTGTTAAGATGGGCACACCAGGGCTCTGATGCCCAGGCCATCTTGAGCACAAGGCATGCAGGGCGAGGCAGCTCTAGGGCCTTGCTATCTCTAAGTGTTAGCTGAACCTCTGATCCTAATCTGATGCTGTAAATATACATTCAGTGGAACTGTAAGTAAATAACTTCTTTTTTCCAACTTTAACAAGCCATTGCCTCTGTCTTTTTATTGATTAACAGTCAGCCAGGTGAGGGAGGTTCCCTGGGATGATACCCAAAGGGGGGGTCCACTGCTTAAGCTACTCCGCTTACCCCATCATCAAAGAGAAAACTATTTTAATTTCCTCCAACAAAGGGGACATTCGTCCCCTTCCCCCAGGTAAGTGCAGTAGCACTGCAATGGGCTTCTTGATTCACCGCCTACCCAAAGGTGGGTGGTGAATCAAGTGCCTCTGTGTAGGGTGGTGAATCCTACACAGAGGCTTTGGATCTGGTGCAGCAAAGCTCTACCGGTCGCGCCTCCCTCCATCTCTACTCCCTCCCCCTGGCATGCCTCCCCCCGCCCTCACCCCACTTCCTGCCTCCCCAACATGCCTCCTTCCCGCCCTCCCCACCGGTGCAACTGCTGAGCAGTGGAGGTTGGGCATTTGCCTGGCAGTGTGACCCACAAACATGCCGGCATGCCAAAACCAGGATTGGGCTCTAATGCAGTTGCAGTTAATGCAAAGTGAGGTGCATGCAGGACTAAACAAATTACAAGGATGAATCTGCTGCCCTTCTTCCATGTGCTTAGGAAAAGGTGGGAGCTTATCCCTGTGCTTGTACTCAACTTTGGATGTGTCCCAAAGTGACAAGGCATTTTGCTGATTATGGAGCCCTGTGTGACATCAGATATGAGACCTGCCCTTCCTTCCTTGGAGAAGGATTGATGCTGACCACAAATTTGACTGATTGTTGAAGCCAGCCAAGACTACAAAAAGTTGAATCGCTAATTGTGCCAATCAGTGTGTACTGCATACAGTTCTTCAGGTCACATTTAAAAACAGTAATTGGTTCTTCCAAGAACATCAAAAAAGTTGATCAAAAGAACATTTTCTTTTTTTCTTCAGCATCAGTGTAAATATGGTATATCAGCAATAGCTGCACTCTCAGATGTGTGGTCATTGGAGGCAGGTGAGGCTCTGCCTCACGCACCCTGACTGCCTCCTGGTACAGTCATGTTCTGAGGGCTGGAGAGGCCTTAGAAAGGTACTTCCAACTTTTCACAAGGGGTCGTGTCTGGAGGTGACCCAGAAGTGATGTCACTTACAGAAATGACATTGCGTGCTTCACCAGCACAAGATGTCACAGCACATCCTGGCTGCACTGAATCATTAATGTAATTACAGACAACTACTTGTATGCTTCTCTTCTCCTTACATGTCTCTAACCAGATGTTTTCTTTGCATTACAAAGGTTAGGGAGATGGTGCTGTGGCTCCATGGCAGATCACCTGCCTAGCATTTAGAATGCCCCATGTTAAATCCCTGGCATCACCATGTAGGCCTGGGCAAGATTCTGTGAAACTCTAGAGAGCTGGGCCAGTCAGTGCAGTTAAGACATTAGACCAATGGTCTGACATAGCTATGTAGGCATTCTTAGGAACTGCCCGTGCTTCTGGAGGTCTCTTGTCAAGTCTGGTGCAGTTACATGATATCCCATCCCAGTTTCAAGTTTCATTCTAGGTTTTAAGATGTATGGGACAGAGCTTACCATATTAGGAAAACTGCTTTGGGCCCTATTTGTCCTGTTCAGGCTTTTGAAAGTTTCAGGTAGTACTCGGAAAACCTCCTTCTATTGTCTTGCTAATATTTTTTAAATTTAAACTAAAATTTGCTCCAAAAGACTATATGTAATGCATAAAAATAGTATGGCTACATTCAGATAAATTTTCGCTTATCTCGGTTTTGGGCCCAGTCCTGTCCAACTTTCCAGCCCTGATGCAGCTGTGCCAATGGGGTATGTGCTGCATCCTGAAAGGGGGGGTGGCAATAGTCAAGAGGCTTCCTCATACTTCATCAGTGCTGGAAAATTGGATAGGATTGGGCCCTTAGTCATTGTTCCTCCAATGGTTGCTGATTCAAGAACCAAACTTCTGGAAAGTACTAAGAAAGCAATCAGTGACAGTATAACCCACACATTTAAATAATTTAGAGTTAATGGTGTATGTACCTTACAATAAAAGTCATATTATACCCCCCCCCACAACATCTGAAGTTTAAAAAGTCTATTCATCACAAATTTTATAGACTGCTGCTTTCAGCAAAGCATATCACTATTCAGAGTTGCTACATTAAGCCTGAGTGCACACAATGTTCTTGTGGTGGAAGCTGGACACTGGAAATGGTGCTGTAGGAGCTTCCCTGTGGGAATGCATTCTGGTTATAATCAGGTTATAATCAGGCAAGTGTCTGGTTGGGACTTCTTTGTCAAAACTATAACTGACAGGAAAGCATTGCACCATTGGCAAGGGAGATGTGACAAGCAGGGAACTCTCTTACAAGCTAATTACTGTTCATGAGCAGGTTAAATTACCAAAATGTCTGATGTGTTGGGAAACCAATGTGACACTGCCTAGGGCTTCCTTTCTTTAGTAATACCTTGTATAAGTGCATGATATTGTTCACTGAAGCACAGTGAGCTATTTTGTGCTAGATAAGGCGTTCATATCTGAGTACTTCTGCAATCATCCCAAATTCAAAGTCTGTTACCTTATGATGGTACTGTATATGAATAGTGGAACAAAGTGCAGATAACACAGGCCAACACACATTTTGCTTCCTTAAACGTTACACCAATTCCTCGGTATATTTGGGATGCCATTCCAAAAATCCGTTTTGCCCTATCACATCTAGTTTTGGAGACATGGCATAGCCTATTTAGTGAATGATTCAAGCAGTTTCCTTGTGAGGAAGCCTACGCCATGGCTTTTTAAATTACCTGTATAATTCAGACCATATCTTTTACAATTAAGTCTTTTACTAAAAATAATTGGCTAAAAATAATCAAGTATAAGTTTTCTCTGTTGGTGCCACTGAAATCTGAGAACGCCTTTGTTCCATTTGACTGATCTTTTAGTCTCAGCCTGATCTTCCAGAATATGATGGAAAAGCCAACTGTGGCAAAAATATCCCATTATCTAGATATCTTAGGAGGTAAGTCATAGATTCTCCAGGGCTACCTTCACTATTGAAAACATACATTACAAAGATTGTTCTAAACGTTCCATCACTGAAGAAAAGGCAAGCAAAGAAGCATTAAAAATGTAAATTTCCCAGTTGTATAAATCTTGGAGTTCATATGTGGGACGTCATATACTTGGAAATGGGTCCCCTTTGTATGCTGGGGTTGCATGCGAGTGTGAATTTATAGTGATTTATAAAGGCAAACTTCCCCCATAAGAAATAAGGTGAATTAGGATTAATGGAGACTATACAGGGCCAACCTCATTATCCATAGGGGTTCCATTGCAGGACTCCCTGTGAGTAAGGAAACCTCTGGGTAATAAAATCCATGGGTTTCAGAGGTCCTGTAATCCTCTGGAGGCGAAGGGAGGATGTTCTGAGGGCTTGGGAGGCTGTGTGTAGAATATCCTCCAGAACATTATCAGAAGGGGAGGGAAGCACAGTCAGCATTCCAATTGCCCCATAGAATGCAGCGGAGCCCATGCTGGCACTGTTGTATCGATGTGGGGGAGTTTGGATGGGACTGGGCTGCAAGGCTTACGACATGCCACTGATAATGTGCATAATGGTATGTTTTTTAAAACCCCGATTCCCAAAGTTCTACTCAAACTTTGGGACCATAGTCAGCCTTGGTGGCGGTGGGAACTGGGGCGGGGGGGGTGCCCCAATGGGCATGCCATGGGAACCCAGGGGCTTGTATCCTTACCAAAGTGAGTCACACTGGCTTCGTAGAGGGTTCGGGAGATTTGCAGCCCTCTCCCTGCTGCTTGTAATTCCTCTAATCAGCGATCAGAGCACATGTCCAGTTTTTGCGCAAACCCCCCCCCCCGATAAGGGTACAAACCCCTGGGTCTCCGTGGCACCATGATAGCTGTGGAGCTGTCAGGGACCCCATTTCTGGGCCACTCCCCTTAAGGGAGAATGGCCTATTTCCAGTTCCCATGATGAGTCATGACCCACAACTTTGGGAACTGCTGCCTTAAAACATATTTACTTTGTTGAATAAATTGTTGAATTAAAGATAACTGTCCAGGGAAATATGTAGCAATAATGTATCAATTTGTAGAACTTTACAGTTGCAGACTATCACTCCAATCCTATCTAACTTCCTGAATGGCAATGCAGTGGCACTAAAGTACCCTTTGGGGGGGGGGGTGGTGGTTCAGCATGTTAAGGCTTCCTCGGGAAGGGGACGGGGTGGGGACCTTCTGCCACCATGGGTGAACTCAGACTTTTGTCAGATATATTGCTGGCACATCCTTGGCGGATCAGGCCTAGGAAGGGGTTAGGATTTGGCATGTGTCACTGCCATTGAATCTGGTCACTTCTTGGGCTTGATCCACGCTATTCCCTGCCCCATTCATGATCAGCTCGGTTAAAAGTCTGGGTTGGATCCATAAACACCATGTATAACTTAGATATTACATCTGAATATAGAAGTTTTTATGCCGTTTGGCATAGGTGGAATGGGGTGTCTGTTAATATGCCTTTCAGATCCAGTCACTTCTTTCTGTGTATTACAAAGCAGAGTCCTAAAGTTCAATAATAAACATTTTAATTTATAGCAGGATCAATGCTTACAACTCAATAGGCCTTTTTTGTCTGACTTACTATGTTGTCATTTTGCACTGTTTGCATTTAGCCTAAGAACATTTTATTCCTTATCAAATATTATGTCTGTAAATTGATGATTTTCCTTATGATTCTGGATTGCTTGGCAATAAATGCAATAGTACTTCCAGTATCCCAGATGAGTTGCAAGTTTGAACTTTTTTTTTTAATTATCTTGCATGTTGACCTCAATTGTTACACTGAAAGAGATCTGACAGCCTGGAATCAGACAACCTTTCAAACTGCTATAGAGCTTGCATGAGTTCCAGTGAACAGACAAACATAATTATGGGATTAAAAATGTGGTAATAATGATGGTATTTATTATGTAGGAAGCACATAAAATCCCTAGGCTCTGATTAAACACTTAATAGTTTAATAGATTTTTTAAAAACTAATATTGTTCAGGGAAAACTTCCCTATGAACAGTGATGGCGAAAGAAGGCAGAAATTCTTTGCTATCTTTTTTTTTTTTTTGGCTACTTTTTACAAACAAATGGAAAGGTGCTGGTAACTTGGGACAAAGCTCTGTCCACACTGAACTTGGGTCAGAAATATGGTCCCCACTGTCTTTATGAAGCAATTCTAGCACCAGTTAAATGCAAAAAAGCTTCTAAAGTGAAGGGGAAATTTCTTTCCTTTCTTTGAGGCATGCAAAGTGGACTCTTCTCCCACCCCCCTTTTGAGGCATGCAAGGTGAACTCTCTCTCTCAGTAAATAATATCTTGAAGGTCTCCAGTTGCTTACTGGCAAATGGTTGTGTGTTATCTCTCACTCAGCGATTGAAAACATACTATGGTGGTTGGAGAGACTATCACAGGGTTCTGTCAGATAGGAGAGGGTCCTGGAGAACTGTTTTCCAAAAGACACCCTGGATACAGCCCTGCCCTCACCAGATCAGAGAACTTTTGGATTCTAAGGCTAGCATAGCCCAGAGGACTGTAGTAAATATCTTCTTGTATTCCAAAGTCTTTCCTATCTCTCTCTGAATCTGAGTTCCCCCTCCCCAAATTTTGGAACATTCCCAAGAACATCTGTGATACAGATGGGGCCAGTAAAAAAACCTCAAACCTGCCTTCTCACAGGATCACAGTATGACTATTGGCAGATAAGGCAGGCAGAGATCTAACTAGATGGTTGCTTTTTGCAGATCTTCCCTCTTGGGATATGAAAGGCACTTTGCATACTGGAATTGAGTGTCTGCAGTGCAGTGTGGATTAGTAAAAAAATTCCCACCCTGCTGCTTTGATTTCAGTTGTGAAAGGCATTCCAGCTTCTGTGTACTACTCTGGAGTGCTGTAAAGGAAAATAGTTTTAGTCTGCTGTCTGACAAAACTTGGCAGAGTAGAATCAGAACATTATACCCATCCCTAGTGCTGACACCTAGGGGTATGTGTGTGTGTTGACAAAGCAAGATTTCAAATCCATTTTATTCTTTTTCTATCCAAAAATATTTGTCAGTAAACTTGAGCATATAGTATTTATTTTAATTTTTCACCCCACTTTTCATCTTGAAAAGACCATAGAATGGCTTAAATAATTAGGGGATGACCCCAAAGTATAAAAGATACAAACAAACCAATAAAAAGACAATAGCAAAAACTAAAACAAAAATTCAAGTTTCTGGCTTGCTCTCGAGCATCCTGTTTAAATGTGTTTTCCCTGATGAAGTTCTGGAACAGAACGAAACGTTGGTCATTTTTAACAACATGGATTCTAATTCTTTGACAAACCCATGGTCTTTTCACCCACATAAATATATGTCAAATTGTTGAAAAACAAAATTCTAAATTATCGAACCCAAACGAGCTTTGAAATGGTATATAAGCACAGCCAGGAAAGGAACCAAATGAATCTCTTCAGGAAGGAAAATATAGATGTGAACATGTGACCAAGCCATTCATCATATAGCATTGCCTTTGTGCCTGTTCAGAAAAAATTATTTACAATACTTCTTGGCATTTTACCATTTTATGCAGGTAGGAGAGTTGGAAAAACCCAGTGGCTGTTGGGGATGGGCACAAAATGTCTCAGTGCCTGGCACATTGAGGAGAAGGATTTCAGCCTTGTGACTTTTTAAGTGAGTTTTGACATGAGTGAACATCTCCAGTTTCACCTAAAATCTGAAGGGACACAGTTCAGGAACACCATATTAACTTTTTCTTGTTTAGTTGTATAGATTTGGTGTTTGCTAATGGAGAAAAAGGAAATGATATATATAATTAATTCAGTCTGTGGCTGTCAAGAACAAACAGCCATCAAAAATGAATGGCTACAAGTTTCTCCTACGTATTGAACTTGCTATATACTTATGTGCTCATCATGCTCTGTTATTGGGCATTTACACTGACTTTCTCACCAATGCTCATGTACAATTACTACATCTAAAAGCTGAAACAGCTTTAAGTAGAATATTGGTATATCCAATGTTTGCCCTTAGAACTGTGCCTCTATTACTTCATAATCACTCTTTTCCCTGTTTATTTTCACACAGCAAACACTGAGGCCTACAGAAACAGCTGCTCTGTTGTATTTGTAAGGACTCAGAATTGCTAATACTTCAATTGCCTCGGGTTTAATCTTGACAGTCATATTGACAGTCCAGATGCTCAAATCTGATCATTGTAAGAGCAGTGCATTGGCAAGCATTTGGTTGGCAGAACATTTTAGCAAGATACAACCTTCATGTTTCTGTATAAATTACAGAATGTGAGGGGGGGGGGGAAAGAGAGCTACTTTTCATTAGTAAGGTTGAAAATGTAGTTTGGAACAATGAAAGGAAGACCCGAGGCCAGCTACGGATTCACAAGCCATCTTTAAAAAAATTTTTTTAAATTTTAAATACTGCAGCTCAACATAGCAGTATGTGAAATATGGTGCAAATCACAGAAATCTCCTGCCACAATCAGGAAAGTGGAGAGATCTAGTAGATGCTATTGTCTCAGACCAGTTATGCCAATTACTTCAATTAATTCATGGTACATGATACCAGGGTGTAGATCAGGGTGTAGCCCAAAACACTGAAACAGAAAATCTCTTTTCTCTGCTGCACTAATTTATTTACGCCTGGATACCCCTGTCTAGTGCAGATCTAGCCAACTTTGGGCTACAACCACTAAGGATGAGAAGATAGTTTATCTGCATCACCCTACAGGAGCTCAAAGGCAATTTAAGATTACCTTTTTAAGATTTATATGAATTGCAACCAATTTTTCTCTATCTTTGTTCAACGTATGATCTGTATTGCAATCTGATACTCTTTTTATAAGATTTAATGTTACTGTTTTCCCTTTGGTCATATTTGTTTCCCTTTTTTTCCTACTTGAAAATGAAGCTGAATATGACTCTGAATTCCAGTGGGAATAAAACAGTCTTGTGGGAAACTACTCTGCATGGACTGTTTAAGCTTAAAAAAAGTGAAGAGAAGGTGTGAATTCTTCAGGGCGCAAATCCATTTTGAAATATCTCAGAAACAACCCAGAGTTAATGGAAATGTGACTTTGTTTCTCCTTTGTGAGAAATCATTCCATTTTTTTAATTAGGTGAGGGTATCTTAAATTTAATAGAACCCAAGCTTGCCTATTAAGCTAAATTGCAGATGTAGATATTTGCTCTTAGGAATGTATATTTTAACATTACGTTTTATTCTGTCTTCCCTCTTAAGCCATTTCTGCCCAACATCGCATATACACAAAAGGGGCCAAATGTGTACACCTGTGGGCTGGGCAAAAATGGGTTAAAGTGGGTGACATGACACCTTGTTTGCGAGACATTTTCAAAATTATTACCATATGGATGTGTTTGGCTGGAAAATTCACCTTTCATTATTCCTGTAGGAAATTTTTGATACTCTGAACACTTGAAGAGGAGGGGTCAGTAGACAACGCAGCCAACTGCATGTGCTGAAATCTGCTGTTACAATCCCGCAGCTCCCTTGGTCTAGGGCAGGCTGCCACCAAATAGTATTTCAACCCTGGCAAGGCACTTCTGGAGCATGACTCGTAAATGCTTGCCGGGGGCGTGTGTTGAAACCTTACCTGTTTGTACGAGTAGCTCTGCCCTGCCAAAATACTATCATTGTATTTTTGGATATTTATCTGCAGAAGTAAATATGGGCTTTTTGCAAGAGAAGAATTTTTCCACATTGTTTTTACATGTCCGGATCCCAGCATTATCCTGCGCTGTATCCCATTCACAGGGGACTGGCTTACTTGCATTTTATTTCCTAACTGAAAGGCAGAGACCATCTTGCTGCTGTGCATCCATCCGGTCTGTCTAGCATTGATTATAGATCCCCAGTGAATTGCAGACCAGTTTTCTGTTATGCTTTATACTTTGGCAGCTTTCCTCTGTTTTCACTTACTGCAGTTTGTAAAAAGGAGAGCATGGAAGCAGCTATTTTCCAGGTAAAGGTTCTCCAAACACAGTCTACTATCATTCCAGTGTTATCCTACTACTGTTCCACTGTCCATAATTATAGATTAGAAAGTGAAATTTAACACATGTACAAAGATGTACGTGGTATTATATATACCACTTTGGCACAAGTCCACATTGACCTGAGAAAGCAAATCAGGCCCAAGAAGGAGTTCAGGATTTGCTCTGCACCGTCACCGCCAAATCCGCTTCTCTCCTGGGCCTGATCCACCCTCTTTCCCTTCCTTGTAACCATCCCGTTCTGCCCACCCATCCCTGTTCTGCCTTCCCCTGCCCCATTCTACCTCCTGCATGGTCTTATCTGCTGTATAGAGTGACTGCCAAAAAGCAGCTTCCACTGAGGCAACACGCATTATGCTGATACCCAGCTGGCATAGGATTGGGCTGTAAGGCATGTTCCCGCAGCCAAAGTTTTTGGCTGTGGCAGCTGAAATCTCAGTCACAGAGAATTCTGCCTCCATCATGATCTTTCCCTTTGGAGTTTTCATAGTCCCAGCTTTGATCTCTGTCAACTGAGTATACACTTTTCAGGTTTGATGGTATTCTCTACTGGGACCCATTAACCACTGATTAGGTGCTTGTGAGGCCAGTTTACAGAAATATTTTATATCTACAGTGCAAATATACAGGCCCTCCACTGAGAATCCAAACTTTAGTGGCAAAACTCTATTGCAAGTTCTTGACAGTTACTTTATTAAAACAGAAAAAAATAGCATCCCTACTGTGCCTGTTAGCTTACTTTTGATCAGCATAATCCAGCAAGAGAAGCTGAAGGAACTTTAAAAAAAAGTTTTATGTGATGTGTATAAAAAACAGGGAGCCACAGTCTAGACTATTGAGTCTGACATCAGTGGTAAGTGGAATTGGAGTGCTATGGTGAGAAGAAAATCCCTTTGATAGTCCTCATGTGCCATTAATAATTGATGGCAGCCGCAGTGGTTGATTTTTATTAACTCTCCTCTCCTGTATTTATGATGTATTATTCATAGTTTGAAACGTATTTTGAGGGTCATGCTATGTGCCACAAATATGCTGACTTCAGAGACGCATGTGCAGGAAGATTAGAGGCGCGAGGAATTGTTCAGGTTACCACTCGAGTTTAAAGGTGAAACTGAGATAATAGACGATAGTCAAATACATTTGCTTTTCTGTTTTAGAGCCCCAGTTTAGCAAACTGGGATTAAGAGGCTGTAGGAACAATTGAAGTTCTACAAAATGGTCTGTAAATGTTTCCTGTAGTCAGATAATTTCCTTGCATTTATGGTGCTGCCTGGAATGTGGAACTTGTACTGCATTAGACTTTTCAGTAGGCTGTAATGAGAGTCAAACTTTTTCCAAGGCTTTTCAACTAATTGGAAAAACACCATGCCAAAGACCATGAAGACTGGATAATCTCATTGCAGAAAATGCATTCTAATGGACCCTTATGCCAGTGTAGTAGCCCAGGGCTTCCCAAACCCCTATAGGAAAGTTGGGAACCAAGTAAGTGTTAGCGTGAGGAGAGGGGGCAGTGATGGTGCTGCTGTGATTGCTCTGTTTCTTACCCGAGGGGCAGAGCTGATCTCTTGCAGGCTCCTGGAGGCTGGCAGACTGCTCAGATGTCTTCCACGGCTGTGTGAAAGCCGTTATCTCCGATCAGCAGTTACTTCCAGTTTTCATGCGAAAACTGTGCATTTCATGCAATTATATGCATTTGTAATTTTGAGATTTTTCTTGACAGTGGTGGCCAGGTCATCATAGAATTTGTCTTTGGCTTCTGCTGGAGACGACAGAGTCGGTGCATAAGCACTGATGAGAGTGATAGGTCCTGCTGATGACTGGAGCTGCAGGGACAAAATTCTTTCACTTCCCACAGTAGGTGGGATGATGGATTTCAGCAGGGTATTTCTGACCGCAAAGCCAACGCCATGTTCCCTGGTTTCGTTTGGTGGTTTTCCCTGCCAGAAAAATGAGAAATTTCTCTCCTTGACAGATCCGGAATCTGGCAGCCTAGTCTCTTGAAGGGCGACGATGTCCATCTGCAGTCTGCTCAGCTCCATGTCGATGACAGCTGTTTTGCGTGCGTCGTCTATTTCTTGCAGGTCATCAGAGAAGCCAGGTGTCATTGTCCTAACGTTCCAGGTGCCCAGCTTTAGGGCAGTAGTTTTCTGTTTTCTGTTGCATGGTGCAGAGTTGTTGATCCGCTTGTCGGTTTTCACCCTAAACCCCACGCACCCCATGAGGTTAACGGACCGTGGCGAGGCAACACCTTACTGGCTGGGGACTGCCCAGCTTAAGGCGGGCGGTAGCTGCCCAATGAGATGCAATGATCTCTCCCACCGTCGGAAGCAGCCCCTGGCGTCATGCTCTACACCAATCGAGCAAAGACTTATAACCGGTAAACTGCTGCTTCCCGTGTTGTGCCGACGCCGCATGGCGAAGTTGGAGTGTCCTCTCCAGTGCGCGAAGCCTGTAAAATCCCTGTAAAAGAGCCTGTAAAAGAATCCCTGTAAAAATCCCTGTAAAAAAAGAGCCTGTAAAAGAATCCCTGTAAAAAAAAAAAGAATCCCTGTAAAAGAATCCCTGTAAAAGAGCCATTGTTCATCCTCGGCGATTTCAATGCTAGAGTTGGTGCTGATAACAGTTCATGGCCCACTTGCTTAGGTCAGTTTGGCACTGGGAGGATGAACGAAAATGGCCAACGCCTGCTAGAGTTTTGCTGTCATCACGGTCTCTGTGTCAGCAACACATTCTTCAACACAAAGCCCCAACATAGAGTCTCTTGGAGACATCCAAGATCAAAGCACTGGCACCAGCTTGACCTGATCCTCACCAGACGCTCGAGCCTTCCCAGCATCAAGATCACACGCAGTTATCATGGTGCTGCCTGCGACACTGACCACTCCCTGGTGTGCAGCAGAGTGAAACTGCAAACAAAGCGACTGTATCACGCGAAAAAGGAAGGAAGACCTCGCATTGATACCAGCAAGACCCGGGATCAGAGAAAAGTGGAGGAATTTGCACAAGCGCTTGAGGAATCTCTTCCAGGCCCGGCCGACGCAAATGCATCCAACAGATGGGAACATTTCAAGAATACCGTTTACAACACCGCCTTGTCCATATTCGGCAAGAAGACCAACAAGGCGGCAGACTGGTTTGAAGCCCACTCTGAGGAGTTGACACCAGTCATTGAGGAAAAGAGGAGAGCTCAAGCAGCATACAAGGCCTGGCCCAGTGAGCGCAACCTGCAGGTCCTCCGAACTGCTCACAGCAAAGTCCAACAGACTGCCAGGAGATGTGCTAACGACTACTGGCTCCAGCTCTGTTCCGAGATACAGATAGCAGCTGACACGGGCAACATCAAGGGGATGTATGATGGTATCAAGCAGGCCCTAGGTCCAACACAGAAGAAAATTGCCCCTCTGAAGTCTGCCACAGGCGAGGTCATCCAGGATCGGGCGCAGCAGATGGAACGCTGGGTGCAGCACTATTCTGAGCTATATTCCAGAGAAAATGTAGTCACCGAAGAAGCACTGAACAACATTGAGTGCCTGCCTGTGCTGGAAGAGCTTGACAGTGAACCAACCCTAGAAGAACTTCACGTGGCCCTGGACTCCCTTGCCTTTGGCAAGGCACCTGGAAAAGACAGCATCCCTGCTGAAGTCCTAAAATGCTGCAAAGAGATCATCGTCACTGAGCTGCATGAAATCCTCTGTCTCTGCTGGAGAGAAGGTGGAGTACCTCAAGACATGAGGGATGCAAACATCATCACGCTGTACAAGAACAAAGGTGACAGGGGTGACTGCAACAACTACCGCGGCATCTCTCTCCTTAGCGTTGTAGGAAAGCTGTTTGCCCGAGTTGTACTAAAGAGGCTCCAGGTACTTGCAGAGAGCGTCTATCCAGAATCGCAGTGTGGATTCCGAGCCAACAGGTCCACCACTGATATGGTATTCTCCCTTAGACAACTGCAGGAGAAATGCAGGGAACAACGACAGCCACTCTTTATAGCCTTCATAGATCTCACAAAGGCTTTCGACCTGGTCAGCAGAGACGGCCTCTTCAAGATTCTCCCCAAGATTGGATGTCCACCCAGGCTCCTCAGCATCATCAGATCTTTCCACAAGGACATGAAGGGCACTGTTGTCTTCGATGGCTCCACATCAGACCCTTTTGACATCCGAAGCGGAGTGAAGCAGGGCTGTGTTCTTGCACCAACCTTGTTTGGGATTTTCTTCGCTGTCCTGCTGAAGCAGGCCTTTGGAACTGCAACAGAAGGCATCTATCTCCAGACCAGATCAGACGGAAAGCTCTTCAACCTCTCCAGACTGAGAGCAAAATCCAAAGTCCAGCTGAAATGTCTGCGTGACTTCCTCTTTGCCGACGATGCAGCTGTCACTATCCACTCTGCCAAAGATCTCCAGCAGCTCATGGATCGTTTTAGCAAGGCCTGCCAAGATTTTGGACTGACAATCAGCCTGAAGAAAACACAGGTCATGGTTCAGGATGTGGACTCACCTCCCTGCATTACAATCTCTGAGCATGAACTGGAGGTTGTCCATGACTTTGTGTACCTTGGCTCAACGATCTCCGACACTCATTCTCTCGATACCGAGCTAAACAAGCGCATCGGTAAAGCAGCTACCACGTTTTCCAGACTCACAAAGAGAGTCTGGTCCAACAAGAAGCTGACGGAACATACCAAGATCCAGGTCTACAGAGCTTGCGTCCTGAGTACACTTCTGTACTGCAGCGAGTCATGGACTCTTCGCTCACAACAGGAGAGGAAACTGAGCGCTTTCCACATGCGCTGCCTCCGACGCATCCTCGGCATCACCTGGCAGGACAAAGTTCCAAACAACACAGTCCTGGAACGTGCTGGAATCCCTAGCATGTATTCACTGCTGAAACAGAGATGCCTGCGTTGGCTTGGTCATGTCGTGAGAATGGATGATGGCCGGATCCCAAAGGATCTCCTCTATGGAGAACTCGTGCAAGGAAAGCGCCCTACAGGTAGACCACAGCTGCGATACAAGGACATCTGCAAGAGGGATCTGAAGGCCTTAGGGATGGACCTCAACAAGTGGGAAACCCTGGCCTCTGAGCGGCCCGCTTGGAGGCAGGCTGTGCAGCATGGCCTTTCCCAGTTTGAAGAGACACTTTGCCAACAGTCTGAGGCTAAGAGGCAAAGAAGGAAGGCCCATAGCCAGGGAGACAGACCAGGGACAGACTGCACTTGCTCCCAGTGTGGAAGGGATTGTCACTCCCGGATTGGCCTTTTCAGCCACACTAGACGCTGTGCCAGAACCACCTTTCAGAGCGCGATACCATAGTCTTTCGAGACTGAAGGTTGCCAATACAATACAAATTTTGAGAAGAATTTTTTTTTAATGTAAATGTGTGGATGTTCCTTCGAATACTGGGCCAGATTGGAGTGGCCCCATTGTAGTTAAGGGGCAAAAAAAAAAAAAAAAAAAAAACTGTTGCAGAATGTTCTTCATCTCATTTCAAGATTGATTAAGTTAGTGCTGACCCAGAATGCTCCCCCTCTCCCCAACTTTGCAAAGTTGAAGCTCCAATCTGGAAACTTGGGTTGGGGGTACCCATTTTTTTGTGGATGGTGTTTTTATGGTGTGTTGTTACCCAGAAGATGGTATGTTTATATGATGTGTTTCCTACAAAGAAGATGACAGAATGAGGGCATGTTTGTGTTCTCGATCTGAATTTTGTGCATGGCAATACTGTACAAATAGGTGACAGCAGCTGTTAAGCCTATCCCACCATAAGCTTCATATCTGAGCTGAAAAAAACACCTCAGAAAAACTTCCTTCAGTCTAGATCTTAATTATCAGTTGTGCTGCAGTCAGAAAACTCTTGTGTTCTTAAAAAGCATGGTGTTAAACTTAAAAATAAGATTTAAGTGAAAAATGAAGTTCTTGCATCCACTGAAGAGTGGTCCGAGAGTTAATAAAAGCAAAAAAACCTTGTTTTTGTACAAGTGAATTGGTCTCTGGATACAGATCTGCTTCACTGGGCCTGAATCTGGTCAAATTAGGAAGCCAGGAGTCCCTATTAATGACAACCGGGGGGGAGGGAGGCAGTGGAATCCTCACAATTAAAGCAAATGTCTTGTCTTTCCCAGAAGCATGTTCCCACCCATAAACCTATTAAGCATAGGGGATCCTCTGGGTACCTGCCATCTAAAATTCAGCTGCATGCGTTTCTGTACCAACCCTTGACCAGCCTATAGTCACTTTTCAGCCACTGAGAAGCCTCTGCATAGAAACAACATCTTTGGACTATTGAGAGTCGAACCTATGTACTTTTGATTTAAGAAATTGTTTCCTAAAACCTCCAGACATTAAAGTAGACCTCCCCTTTTCCAAATAGCATGCTGTGGCTCTGCATAAGCCTCCCTACTGTATACTCGGATTGTTGTCCAGGCATCCTATTTCCTTGGACCAGGGATGTGTGGTGGGTGTGGCAAGTGGGCAGAACCACCCCATCATTGTCCATGGAAAAGCACCGCAGCTGCCCTGCCCGCATACATCTGAGGAGGCTCTCTTTACACCTGAGAAAGCTGGTGTAAGGAGAGCCTCCTCAGGTGTAAGCGGGCAGAGCAACTGCTGTGCTTTTCCATGGACAAGGATGGGGTGGTTCTGTCTCACTTGCCACACCCACACCATAGGTCCCCGCCATTGGCAATGTGGCTTGTTATTGGTCCCTCTCATCTTTAAGTACTGCCCTGTAAGTCTATGTGTAAAACTCTTTTCCAAAGTTTCCTACTTAAAACTTAACTCCATTTTTTCAGTTTGTTTAGATGGGAGACCAGAGTCTTTCCTCCAGGCCCTCATTTATGTAGAGTCCCCAGTTGATCCATCAATCCCTCTGGGGATGGTGTTACAGATGTGCCAGTCTGATCTCCAGAGCTACCTCCAGATTTGTTGGAGCATCAGTTGGGAATGCTATAGGGCAGGAAAATGGTATGCCCGCTGAAAGCAGGGATGAGCTGATTGGCTCATTAGAGTGCTGTTTAAAAAATTGCTTTATTGCAAGTCACACTGTCCTATTTTTCCCTTCCCTCTTGTAAATGTATTCCCTCTCAATAAATAATGTTGTGTTTGTACCTACTTCTGACTGTGTCTCTCTTTCTTTGTAGATGTCAACTTCCACTGCTGTGTGCTATGAGCAAATGATTAAAGCTTGCTAAATGCGCATGTTTCAATGTTTGCGTATTTGACAGATCCAAAGAATAATCTACTTACAGTAGGATGTAAATTAGATGGTGTTTCTTGCCCATTTCTGCTGCTTCAGACTACTTAATATGCCAGAATTGAAAATGATGTAATGGTTGGAGTATTGGACAAGTTCCTGCAAGACCCAGGTTCAAATCCCAAATCAACTGCAAAGCTCCTGGGTGACCCTGAGCCAGTCATTATCTCAGTCTAACCTATCTTATTGGGTTGTTAGGTAAAATGAGAAAATAGCATATGCTGCCTGAGTTACTTGGAGAAAGGGCAGGATGACACTAATTTTGGATAAACGGTCTTGCTTCCTTTCACATCTCATCTGTACTCCAAAAAAATATGTTGCTGCAGTCAAGAACAGGAGCGGTACAATGGTTCACTGGCTAGCTCTGGAGAGCCTCCCAGCACTAGAGAAATCATGTTGGTGAAATTGGCTTTCTTCACACTTTGCAACATTGGAATAAAACATAATTGGAATTGCCAAATGGCAATAATATTTTGAAATTAAAGTATATACTTGTGGTCTGAATCTTGTTTGAGTGTAGACAAATGGTAATTCAGCTTTTGAAGAGAGAAATATAGAAGACAGATTAAAAAAGTTTAGTTTTTTCCACTGAAGTTATTGCTTAGCATTGTATGGACAGATACTGTGCTCCTGCTAAAATAATTACTTCCCTGGAATCTACTTTTTTGTATTGTAACCTCCTGTTTAATTGAAACTTTTTCAAAATGGTGGCAGTTTGAAAAAAAAAATCACATTTGTATTTGTTTTGTTTGTAATGCTTAAAATGGTTAAAGTAAAGGTTTTTAAAAAAAAATTATTGTGACTCTTGTGTGTGAGTAGATATGCCATCAAAAACAGCATGTCCCATAGCAGGGTGTGTTGGATGATGATGATAATAATAAATAATAATAATAACAGGTATTTATATACCGCCTTTCTTGATCTTTATTCAAGACTTTATTCAAGGCGGTTTACATAGGCAGGCTTATCTAAATCCCTTATTAAATAGGGATTTTTACAATTTCAAAGAAGGTTCTTTCTTTCAAGAATGACTACATTCAAGGTGTTTCATTCTGATCTGGCTTCACATTCTGGCCTCCATCCTCCCACGCTCAGAGCAGATGGAATGGCTCGGCTTCAGCTTGTCAGCTGCTCCAAGGTCGCACGGTGCCGGTGGCCTCGAACTGGCAACCTTGTGGATGTTATCTTCAGGCAGACGGAGGCTCTACCCTCTAGACCAGACCTCCTGCCCTGATTACATATTTCATACTGTGATGTCATAACATCTGCTTTTCCTCGCTCATTAACTATAACGGGCCTTACTTCTGAGTAGACATACATGGGATTTGGCTGTTTGAGTGGCCTAATAGGTATTTGTCACAAATCTGATTGGCAACCCAATCCTATTCCCCATCATCTTCTGCTAGGCAGCTATGCTGACAGTGTACATATTGCATGCTGTGGTGGTAGTGAAGGGGAGTGATCAAGATGGCCAGCGACAGATAAATATTAATTTTTTTACTGATTATGGGTCTCCTTGGACCCATGCCAGCTATTTTTGTGGCATATGTCCACAGAGAAGAAAGGGGCAGGTTGGGTTGAAAATTTGAAAATAGGACCCACTGTGCGCCCTTGTTGCTAAGGCACCCCTCCACCCCTTGCAGCCTGCTCTCTGCCCCTCTATGACCCAAAGCTCCTTGAAACCGCCCCTTCTACCACCTTACCTGGGCTGGGCAAGCATCTGGGCAAGCCTGGCACATGTGCAGAGCCACTGACCATTCCTGCTAGTAGCTTCATCACGTGCGGCAGCTGAATGCCATTTACAACAGCAGATTGATACATTGGCAGTTGTAAAGGCTTATAGGATTGGGTCATTAATTCCAGAGCGATTCAACCAGGAATCTAATGCAAAACTCAACTGGACAGTTAAGTAACCAGTCCTGCAGATATGATGATGTTCTAATGGCAGCATGCTCCCTACTCTCCATGTAGGCAGGTCTGACCTCTGTTTGCATCCTCAGCTTAACCAGCCTGAATACTGTCTCTGCTGCCAAAATGTATATGTGCATATTACATACATGTGTGTATACATATACAACACACACACACACACACACACACACACACACACACACACACACAGAGTTCAGGACACATGAATTGAAGGGACCATATGTGTCCTGAACTGTATTCTGCCTTTCTCTTCCCATCCCAAGCCAACTTTTAACTTTTTCTCCTTCCTTCCATTTCTTCTTCATGGAATTATGAATTTTTCCCTGCCTATACTTCTTGTGCTGCCATTAGCTATATATTTTTACATTGTAAATTAGAGGATGTGTTGCACTGTCTTCACACTAATTAACACTGCTAGATAGCAGAATTGTCACTGCTTGCTACCTCCCTAGCCAATTTTTTAACCATTTTTTTTCTTTTCTGTGATGTCAAATGATGCATGGTGCAATATACTAGCAGTATGAAGTATGATTATAGCTATAAACAAGAGACTGCCCCCTGATTTAGAAATCAGAATTTTTTTAACCATACAAGGATCTACCATTAGAAGCAGAAAGCACCACATTTTAGTGCAAAATGTTAGCTTCTGAGACCAAATTTCCATGCTGATCCCCTTCTTTCCAAATACTACTAGGCAACCATGTAGTTGGTTAGGGCATACTAACATCAAGTGGTTATTTCCCTCCAAAGTAGTGCATCCTTTACTTGCATTACCAAGCATGCAACCATGGACAAGTAGTAAAAGAGGGAGCAGCATAAAAAAGAGTAAGGGGAAAAGGAAACAAGGCCTTTAATTGGTGCTCAAAACAAAATCTGCTGGCTAGTATTGCACCTATCCCCTGTGTATGGGGGGGGGGGTTTGTTTTTGTTTTTGTTTTAACCTCAACCATCTTTGGGGGCCTTAGGCCTGGTGTATTGGTTAGACATTCAGATTAGGAGCAGAGAGACTGAGATTCAAACCTCTACTAAGCTATGAAAATCACTGGGTGACAGTAGGCTGGTCAACAATTCCTAGACTTTATTTTAGGATAAAATGGGCATGAGGGAACTTTGTAGGCTGCTCTGAGCTCCTTGGAAGACGAAATATGTAAGCAATGAAATATATCTGGGGAGGCTAAGAAAATTTTCTCGAAGTTCTAACTTGGAGAATAAATTTGGTGACCTGTAAAAACCTCCCACCAAAATCACGGTGACCTCCTCAAGCTTCTAAGTTTTTCTTAAAACTAAAACCTGAACTGTTTAAGAATTTAAACTTTTCTATTTGAATTGATTGTGATTGTGGGAGGGATACAACAAAGGTGTTGGAACCAAGTTGGAGGTTGGGTGGAAGTCTACCTTCCACAGAGGAACCCTGGGGCAAGGAAGTCCTCTTCACTGGGTAGTCTTTCCAACCCTGCTTTGTTGCCTTTGCAGCCTGTTACATCACATGCTTTGCATGGCCAGGAGAACTCTCCTGGTACATGAAGGTGTCATTTGATAGCTAGGAATCAGAGTTTTCAAGTGATCCTTGACCGTCAAGTGAAGGTGTTGGTCTTGATGACTGAATTTGACTGGTTTAGAAATAAGTGAAGCTGTTGTCTGATTTCTTCCTCTCTTTTTTTCTGTCAGGGAGCACAGTGTGACTTATTTCTGAGCCAGTCTGATAAGAACCATAAGTGGCTCACCAATTTATATTTATGTCTCAAAGCTGTACAGGTAACCAGCCAAATGAAGATCCATATATTAGGAACACAGATCTAGGTGATCAGGATCCTGAATTTGCTTCTTAGCATCTCTCTAGTGAAAGTATTTGGGTTTGGGAAGACCTCTGCTGAAACCGACTTCATTAGAAACCGACCATCAATTAGAATAGGCAATAGTGTGCTAGATAGGTAAGTGGTCCAATTCATAAGGTAAGGTAATTCATAAGGTAAGGTAATTCATTGTTGAAAATGTTTTGCTGTGTTGTGATATGTTATTTAAGTAAAATTAATCCTATCAGAAGGTACGCTGTCTATGGAAGGCAACATATAAGAGTTCCAAATGGAAGCACACTGGCGGGCCAGGCTCTCCCCATGATGATATCTTCACTAGCTATTCCTCCGGGTCACTGTGTGTTTGCCTCTCTCTAGAGGGCAGTGCTGAATGTGAAAAGGGTTCTTCCACACAGTGTGGAACATTTTTAGCACTGCCCCTTGTGGATGAGCGCAAACACTCTGAGGTCTGTGGTTGGACCAGCAAGCATGTCGCTGTGGGTGGGGGGATATTCCTAGCCAGCGCAGTTCTGTGTGTCCCCTTCACACATTGTTTTCCCCAATGGCATAACCTCTGAATAGGACTGTAATGTTTTGGGAATCTTGGAACAGTATAGGAAAGTGGCAAGGTATCTTGAAGCTATTTTCATATTCTGAAGCAGGATTGAAAGAAATCCTGGTTTGAAATGAGTATTCAGATCAGAGCCAGCAAGGAATAAAGAGAATAAGAAACAAAGAGTAAACTTTCAGTCTCTTGAAACAATATCAGAAAAAGTGACTCCTTTTCTATAAATGGGATCAATATAGAACCTGCTACTCTGAAGGAAAAAGCAAAACATTCTATGCTGACTGGAACAACTGTGATTTTCTTCAATTCTCCTCTGGGGGAGGAACCTCTGGAGATAGAAGATTGACCCGTAGGTATTTAAATACATCCATGACAGATGAAACTTGGGGGAACAAGAGCTTATCGGTAATGTTGACAACAAACTCAGTTTCTCTGTATTAGAATGATTAAGAAGCATAAGAAATGCAGTGCTGTTCAAAAACTGCCCTCCCATTTTTGCCAATACTTTGCACTTGGTGAAAAGAGGAGGAATGTTAAGGCATGTTCATAGAGAAATCATGGAGCTACCGTAAAATCTTTGAAGTACGTAAAAGGAGACTTTGATTGCTTTCTTCCTTGTTGAGCAGAAGCAGTGGCTGCCACGTGGAACTGTTGTGTTCCCCCCCCCCCCGAATGCAATGAACGGGGAATAATGAGACATCATGATGTCCACTGATCCCTGAAAATGTTGAGGGAGTTGCATGGACTCCGCACCAAAATCTCTATTTTCAACTGCCCTGGAGTTCTTCGCTGGGCCTGCATGTTTGCTAAAGATGTTATTCTGTAAATCTTATTCAGAGCTGGCACTGAGTAAATATGTATCTGATGCCTTGAAAAAAGAACTTGTGTAAAAAGTTTTCAATTCAATGGGTTTGCTACATTTATTTGAGGTGGGCTAAGTAAGCAAGATGCAAATTCACATAAGGAGTGGTTCAGGTCTGCCATGACCCCATGGGAGCAGCGGTTCCTGCATTACTAAAACTCTTCAGGTTGAAGATATTCTCTGATATGTGACCTGTACTGTCTGCCTCTGTTGCTTTTATTATTTAAAACATTTGCAAGTTGTAACCTTTTGCCAATGAGTTGCTTGTTCCCGGAGAGAATGCAGAATACAACCTGCTTGACTAGCCTTTGGGCTTGTTTTCCACTTATTTCAATGTTCTTTTTTGTTTCTAGCCCACATGTAGAAGCATTTTTAATGAAGAAATGGAATGTATTCTTATACTTGTGCCAACATATATTTACAGTGGATTTCTTTTCTTTGGAAACAAATAGATTTGTTGCTGGCAAAACAGCATCAAGGGTGTGTGTGGGTTATAAACTCCTCCTAGTCTTTGGAATAAACATTAAGCTCCGTTTGGACTTATGAATGCTACAGTTGTCTTTCCAAAACCTGTCATGAGAATCAGATCAGCAGTCTCTACTAATAGTTTGGAAAGTTGGGCTAGATAACCCAGTGTTTATTTTCATTAAAAACATATGGCAAAATGCCATGTGGTTGAAAAGCTCTTCCATTATTTTTTTATCCACTCAGGGTCATGTGATATAGTCAATTCTGACTTTCCACTGGATATTTGTTGGGGTATATATAAATACAATGCCATCTAGTCCTGTGGAAGTAGAGACTTGTCCCTTCTCGACCCCTAGAATAAATATCTATTATTCCATAAGCAAATGCAGATGCTTCCTCATGTATACTGGAACCAACCCTGTCCCACTATGGCCTCCCTTGATTCTACTTTAGACAGGAAGTCCCTAGGGACAGGGACCAGTCTTCTCTTCTCAAACTCCATGTACATTGATGGCAGTTAATAAATAGGAATGATATGTGGTACAAGATGCTACTCCAGTAGCCTTAACTATTTAGACATCACTGTTGTGAAACCTAGTGACAAACACAGTACAAGCCCATTGCAATTTCTGCAGCACTTTTAAGGAAAGATAAAGGAAAAGAAAGTACTGATGATTTCTGAGAGGTAATGCGTTTTCTCAGACAGTGCAATCTTAGGCAGAAGTTCCACTTATAGAGTACCAGCTAAACTTGTGCCTCAACATCTGACAACTATACTGTGTTTGTGTGTGTCTATGTTTCTCCATTGTGAGCTAATCCTACTACAGGTGATGTAAGTAAGCTAGTCCTTTAGGGTATCTGAAAGGTAGAGTATTTGAAGCCACCCAATGGTTTGATGGGTGAGCCGTTTGAACCCCAAACCTCATGGCTTCATGCTGCTACCCTGTGTGCTGCAGCAGTTGTTGTTCCACACTGTGTAAACCTAGAAATGTTGGGAAAACATGATGTTATCTTGAGTTCAGACTAGAAGTGGGAAAGGGTGACACAGAGCTGTAGTACAGTTTTCCTAAGCCCTAAGAGAGTGTTCCAAAATGTGTAGGGAACCTAGAGATTTTTCTGGCCATTCACCTCCACCAATAAGTATGAAGGTTTCTGTCATCTTGGTCATAAAGATGCTTAAACTCTCTTGAACAACATTTATTCTTGAGATGAATGCCTTGCTCTTCCCCTTTAGCCTTTTTTCCTTAATTTTGAACACTTCTAACACCCCGGAAGTGTCTGTGCAATTTCAACAATCTAAAAGTGGCTGAAATACCTCTTATAGCAGCCTTTTGACCTGTATTTGAAACTGTGAGCCACATGGGTTTGCGGATTCAGAAACATTCTTCCCTGTGTCTGTAGTAGCTAGTTTGCACTTAGAATTAGGCAGACCCTGCTGATTGGACAGCAAACCTGTCTGCCTAGATAAAAGGAATGGGATGAAGAGGCCAGGTGCATTCTATTCCTCTGACTCTTTGACGCCATTGAACCTAAGGGCACCATCCTAACCAACTTTCTCGCTCTGGCATAGCTGTGCCAGTGGGGCATGTGCTGCATCCTGCAGCTGGGGGGCAGTCATGGAGGCCTTCTCAAGGTAGAGCAATGTTTGTTCCCTTACCTTGGAATTGCATTGCCCTTATGTCAGTGCTGGGAAGTTGGTTAGGATTGTGGCCCAAGTTATTTAAATTCAAGCACAGCAATGTTTGTGAGTATTTTTATAAGTTCTTCCATGATATCTGATGCTGGTTCTTGGAAAGCACACCCACTTACTCTCCAGTATGTGTAGAGATCAGAATTCCGTGGAAAATGTGAGTGATAGGGATTGTAATCTTAGCTAGATGTGTTAAAGAATTTATTCTGTTTTCATTTGCTTCCTTTCATCCCAAGCCAGGTTGCACACTTCACCAGTTTAGCAAGGTGATCTATTTGATCTGTTGGGGAGGGCATTCTGGGGTGGGGGGGGGAGAATGTGTAGAGGAAAGTCAGGCAGGGAGCAGGAGGTGGGGCTGGGATCCAGCAGATATGCCGGATCCTAGCTCCTGTTCCTGAGCAGTGTGGAGCGGCTGCAAGCCTCTCCGCTCTCCTCAGACTGATGCCACCTCCAGAGCTGGCACAAGGAAACCCATTGGGACTGCTGTGGCTTACCCAGGGATAAGGGGAAGAGTTTCCCCTCATCTCCAGCTGTGCCACTTTGAGCCCCTATTTTATGCTGGACACAGCACAGGCTTCCAGGCCTGCCTGTTCCAGCCCAAGATAGGATTGTGCTGCACGTGGCATACAAGCTCCGTCTACTGCGCATTACTGGTTATTGTATCCATTTGATCTGGTTTCTGCTTTATGTCAGGCATTTTCCACCAGCCTGCTTGTACCTTTTTTACCTTCCTTTCCCCACTTTTGATAAACTCCATTTCTTAAGGACTTTTATAAACAAGCTGCATTTTGACTCTTTGTTTGCCTCATCTGTGTTCACAGGTAATTCAGTGGATTGTCATGTCTGATTTCCCTGCTGATACTCCTAGGGCTTGATTTTTAATTAAAACATTGGGGTTTGTTGATCTTCTGTTGAGGGGGAGTTTTCAGATGGCCCCATCTGCCAGGTCTCTGTGGCCTGGGATGGTGGCAGCAGATAAAAATTATGATTCTCCTTATCCAGCTGCCTACTCAGTAAAAAGGGAAAACAGAGCGGAAAGGGATGCATATGGGCTAACATAACCACTAGGCGCTTCTCCACTCAGTTAGCCTACCATCTCCCAGTAACTTTCTCTGAAAATACTGTAAGTTGGTGTGACTTGATATTGTTCTAGACCAGTGCAGTGATCAGGGATAGCTCAGCTAGGAGGCTAGGTGAAGCAGCTGTTTTAAGCAGTGGGATAGGGAGGTGGCAAATTGATGGGGAGGCCTTGCACCTGCCAGTCACCCACCCAGCCACTTCATCCTGCACTCAGAGCAAAGATGACCCACTTCTTCCTCCAGAGTTACTTCTGCAAGCAATTGAGATAGTGGGTTTGAAAGAAAAAACTGGGCTCCTGCAGTCCACTGATTGCTCCACTGCATGGCTACTGCTGCTGGGATAAGAGAACTTTTGCTCCCAGTGTACTGCACTCACACTGCTTTGAAAAAGTGCTGGTCAGGCAAAGAGGAAGCAACTGTGATAGTAGTAGTTGAACAGAGTGGAAATCAGTCCATCTTTGCCTTTTTTTGGTAACAGGAATGAAAAATTTGGGGCACTGCTTCAAATTCTCTGGGCTTGGCAATCATTTTTCCCCAAACAATAGGCATAGTGTAAACCACCCTTCAACACATTTAGTTTGGAACACAGTGTGTGACTCCATTGTGGTCATGATAGATGGGCAAGTGTTCATCCATTCAGCATTCTGACACCTTGTTCTGACTGACATTGACGTCCACTACTTCAAGTGCACTGAGTCTTCAGCACTGGATAATAGACTGACTGCATGTCAATTGGCAGAACTCCCTCTGGTGGAATATGTTTATATTCCTGCATTTTCACCCTGTGTCTAGATTTTGAAAAAGTGATCAGGAAAAAGAGCAGGAAACCTGTTCTTGGCTAGAGACAGCTCTTTCGGTGGTATTGGTCAAATAGAGAAATGGGAAAGGGCTTATTTCACTAATTTGACCCTCTAAATGCTGTTTTAGTTGAGAAGCACAGAAGTAATGTGTGTGTAGTGGATAATTTGGCATGGCTAGAGTAATCACAGCACTGTTTTTGATTGCCCATGATTCCCCCAAAAAACACATGAGGTAGAGGTTTGCCTTAAGCCATTTCTGCCCAACATTGCATATATGCAATGAGGGCCCAATGTGTACACCTGTGGGCCAGGCAAAAATGAGTTGAACTGGGCCACTTAACAAGATAATGTAATAACAAGATGATGAACCTGCAGCAGAGAAAAAACCTAACTACTCAGTCTTTAGTTTCTAGTGATCTACCAAGCGACAGAATATGCTTATCTCTGTCAACCCTAAAGGGTTGAAGTAGCTGAACTGTGTAGACTACTACAGACTGGAAAGCACTTGAGGTTACCTTTGCAAGTCAAGCCAGAAGGCATGCCAGCCAACCAGCCAGCTTCAGCAACTGGTAAGCATCATCTGAGTGGTACTGGCTCACTCTTTGACCTTGCTAACCTTGGGTTGCACACTGAACAGCCAACTGTTCTCCCAGATTCCCAGTCCATGTCTCCAGCCTCCCCCTTCCCCAAGCTTTCCTCCTTCTGCTGCCCACATCAAACTCTCCCTTCAGCAGGTGCTTTTATGCCTGAGGGCCCTATTACCTTCAAGTAATTATCTTCAAGTGCACCACACTCTGCTAGATGCTCAAGCCTTACCCTTAAAGGAGTCACTGCTGATACCACATCTACCTCCTCGCCAGATCTTCCGTGATTCCAATACACCAACTAGTGCCTCCCTAGCCTGCATGGCTCCTGCTTACAGATAACAAAAAGGAAGGTGTAAAGAGTCAAAAAGAATAAAATTTAGCCACCAAAAACCCAATGCCAGGCTGGGGTAAAAAAACTGCCAATCTGGCCAGCAGCAAACCTGCGTTGAAATATGCTTAAGATGTGAGCATGGGTCTTGCAAATGCTAGTCTGTTTGCCTTCAGGTGCCATGATTGGGTCTTCTGTACCCAGCAATGGGACACCTTTTTCTAACACCTTTAGGAGGTGTTCTGAAGCTTCCCAGATGTAAAACGGAAGGTGCTTCCAGTCACATCCAGGAGGTCAAATGAGGCACTCCAATGCACATACGGCACCTACGCTGAATCAAATCTATGGGTGCTGGAACCATGAATGATGAGGCCTCACCTGTAATCGGTTCTTTTTCATAACCCGAATCAGTGGCGTCACTAGGGGAGTGCAGAGGGTGCAGGCCGCACCGGGTGATGCGCAGTGGGGGGGGTGACGCACAGTGTGGGGGGGTGACACACTGGGGGGGTGACATGCTAAAATTACAGTGGTTAGGAGTAATGCCATCATGTTATATACTGTTGGATGCAGAATTTTGAGCTGAATGCAATGCAAAAAACCAGAGTGAAATACACTGCTCAAAACAATAAAGGGAACACTTAAACAACACAATGTCACTCCAAGTCAATCACACTTCTGTGAAATCAAACTGTCCACCTAGGTAGCCTCACCAATTGACAATCAAGTTCACATGCTGTTGCACAAATGGAGTAGACAACAGGTGGAAATCATAGGCAAGTAACAAGACATCCCCAATAAAGGAGTGGTTCTGCAGGTGGTGACCACAGACCACTTCGCAGTCCCTATGCTTTCTGGCTGATGTTTGGGTGACCTTTGAATGCTGGTGGTGCTGTCACTCTAGTGGCAGCATGAGGCGGAGTCTGCAACCCACACAAGTGGCTCAGGTTGTGCAGCTCGCCAGGATGGCACATCAATGTGAGCTGTGGCAAGAAGGTTTGCTGTGTCTGTCAGTGTACTGTCCAGAGCATGGAGGCGCTACCAGGAGACAGGCCAGTACACCAGGAGACGTGGAGGAGGCCGTAGGAGGGCAACAACCCAGCATCAGGACAGGCTGCTTCCGCCTTCATGCCAGGAGGAACAGGAGGAGCACTGCCAGAGCCCTGCAAAATGACCTCCAGCAGGCCACAAACATGCATGTGTCTGCTCAAACGGTCAGAAACAGACTCCATGAGGGTGGTATGAGGGCCCGACGTCCACAGGTGGGGGTTGTGCTGACAGCCTGACACCGTGCAGGACGTTTGGCATTTGCGAGAGAACACCAAGATTGGCAACCTCGCCACTGACGCCCTGTGCTCTTCACAGATGAAAGCAGGTTCACACTGAGCACATGTGACAGACGTGACAGAGTCTGGAGACGGCAGGGAGAACGTTCTGCTGCCTGCAACATCCTCCAGCATGACCGGTTTGGCAGTGGGTCAGTAATGGTGTGGGGTGGCATTTCTTTGGGGGGCCGCACAGCCCTCCATGTGCTCGCCAGAGGTAGCCTGACTGCCATTAGGTGCCGAGATGAGATCCTCATACCCCTTGTGAGACCATATGCTGGCGCGGTTGGCCCTGGGTTCCTCCTAATGCAGGACAATGCTAGACCTCATGTGGCTGGTGTGTGTCAGCACTTCCTGAAAGATGAAGGCATTGATGCTATGGACTGGCCCGCCCGTTCCCCAGACCTGAATCCAATTGAGCACATCTGGGACATCATGTCTTGCTCCATTCACCAGCGCCACGTTGCACCACAGACTGTCCAGGAGTTGGCAGATACTTTAGTCCAGGTCTGGGAGGCGATCCCTCAGGAGACTATCCGCCACCTCATCAGGAGCATGCCCAGGCGTTGTAGGGAGGTCATACAGGCACGTGGAAGCCACACACACTACTGAACCTCATTTTGACTTGCTTTATGGACATTACATCAAAGTTGGATCAGCCTGTAGTGTGTTTTTCCACTTCAATTTTGAGTATGACACCAAACCCAGACATCCATGGGTTGATAAATGTGATTTCCATTGATGATTGTTGTGTGATTTTGTTGTCAGCACATTCAACTATGTCAGGAACAAAGTATTTAATAGGCATATTTCGTTCATTCAGATCTTGGATGTGTTGTTTAAGTGTTCCCTTTATTGTTTTGAGCAGTGTATCTCCTTTCTATCAAAGGTTATGGCCAAAAAACCAGAGAACAAAAAATGCACGGAGCCCTGTGGAAAGTGAAAATGAGCTGTATTGCACGTTTACTCGTGAGTAGGCAAATATGCCTTAGTCCGTCAGAAAGGGCAGGCTGAGAGGAATCCAACAACACCAGAATGGTCCTGATCCAATGAATGCAGCACCCAAAAGCACCTGAGAAAGAAGTCCCTCTCTCCAAGCAGACAAATGTATTGAGTCCTATGGAAAGCAAAACTAAGCCTCATTGTCGCGTTTACACATGAGTAAGCAAACGTGCCTTGGCTGGTGGTCAGGCCAGGCAAAGGGGAATGTGTTGCCCTGCCCACTGCATGGAGGGGTGACGCGCTGGCATCCCTCACCAGGTGACGCAAACCCTAGTGAAGCCACTGACCTGAATGTAGATTCCAAATATCAGAAGTAGTGATAGAGCATTTACCTTGGTTTTTTACAGTATGTATCTCCTAGGTGCACACAGAAATTAGTTTGGAAACTCTTGGCTCTGTCTACAAAAACCCAGAGAGAGTCACATCACTGGCTCTGCAATGGCCATTTCCATCACTGAAATTATTTGCTTAGATACTTGGTAGTTCTGTTAAGATTCGACCTTTATTGGTTGAGTGGGAGAGCAGACCATTCAATTCCTCACAGTCATGAGAAGAAGGGAATGTGTAATCTCTGAAGCAAAGATTTAGAATGGAGTGTTCATATCTTCCTGCTCCTGCTATCTGTTTATAATAATTTGCAGTCCATTCTATAATGCTCTTAATGTATAGAACCATATTTTTCTTACAACCTTGCTGAGAAGAATTTTGGAATTCTTGTACAGATGTTGGCTTTGCTTCATTTGACAACTTGATTGTTAATAAGAGATTACAGAGAATGAAAGATTACACACAATGATGGCAAGTTGTTTGCTTCTACTATGTAATTTCCTGGGAACCAAATTAAATGTTTGTTTAAAATGTAAAATGTACAGTGTTGTTGTTGTTGTTGTTGTTGTTGTTTTTTTGCTGTCTTCATTGTTGTCAATTAGGTGTGATGAACAGAACAAAGAGAAAATAATTTAAACATCATCAATCTGGCTTAGGCAACTGCTTTTCTTGGTGCTCTTTTCATGGAGGATTTTAAATATAGAGTAGCATGGTATTAAAGCTGCTGCTTTGTGCAAATGGTTATCACACTAAAGTTTTTACTGGGATCTATTTCTCTTGCTCTCAGTGAGAGTGAGAGCAGTAGGGAGAAAGGTATGGTCAATATAGGGAACTGGGATGAAAATGGACTTCTGCAACTTTATAACAAAGCAGATTGAGTTTGAAGCATATCAAGCTCAGCTGCTGGTAGTCCATTGGGGGTAGATAGGTGCAAGGTGAAACCTGGTCATAAAAATATTCTGGTAACACAAATCCTTCAAGCCCTCTTAAGAAGCCTCCACAGGAGGTCCTCAAATGCCCCATCCACTTGGCCATCTAGGTAATACTTGTTGTGCTTTTAAACCTCTTCATAAATGACCTGGAGACAGGGGTGAGCAGTGAGGTGGCTAAGTTTGCAGATGACACCAAACTCTTCTGAGTGGTGAAGACCAGAAGTGATTGTGAGGAGCTCCAGAAGGATCTCTCCAAACTGGCAGAATGGGCAGCAAAAGGGCAGAAGGTCTGGCTCAGTTGGTAGAGCTGCCGCCTTGTATTCCTGAAGATCTGAGGCTGCCAGTTCGAAACAACCGGAAGTACCCGAGAAGTACCTGGAAGTATCCGAGAACTGACGACATGCTGATATACTGATGAGCTGACCCTCCATGGCAGAGAGGAGTTGTCATCAAGTGGAGCGTGGGAGGTGAAGGGCCAGAGAGAGGCCAGAATGGGAAGGAATCCAGCTGGAATGAGGAGTTCTATGAAAGACTAGAACTATTCAATTGTAAAAATCCCTATGGGGGTTTAGAACAGCCTGCCTATGTAAACCGCCTTGGATTAAAGTCTGAGGAGAAATCTGACGACCAAAGAAAGGCGGTATAGAAATACCTGTATAAATAAATAAATAAATAAATGAAATGGCAGGTGCATTTCATTGTAAGTAAGTGTAAAGTCATGCACATTGGGGCAAAAAAAATCAAAACTTCACATATAGGCTAATAGGTTCTGAGCTGTCTGTGACAGATCAGGAGAGAGATCTTGGGGTGGTGGTGGACAAGTCGATGAAAGTGTCAACCCAATGTGCAGCAGCAGTGAAGAAGGCCAATTCTATGCTTGGGATCATTAGAAAAGGTACTGAGAACAAAACTGCTAATATTATAATGCCGTTGTACAAATCGATGGTAAGGCCACACCTGGAGTATTGTGTCCAGTTCTGGTCGCCACATCTCAAAAAGGACATAGTGGAAAAGGTGCAAACGAGAGCGACTAAGATGATTCCTGGGCTGAGGCACCTTCCTTATGAAGAAAGGCTACGGCGTTTGGGCCTCTTCAGCCTAGAAAAGAGACGCCTGAGGGGGGACATGATTGAGACATACAAAATTATGCATGGGAAGGATAAAGTGGATAGAGAGATGCTCTTCACACTCTCACATAACACCAGAGCCAGAGGACATCCACTAAAATTGAATGCTGGGAGGGTTAGGACAGACAAAAGAAAATATTTCTTTACACAGCGTGTGGTCAGTCTATGGAACTCCTTGCCGCAGGATGTGGTGACAGCATCTGGCCTGGATGCCTTTAAAAGGGGATTGGACAAGTTTCTGGAGGAAAAATCCATTATGGGTTACAAGCCATGATGTGTACGTGCAACCTCCTGATTTTAGAAATGGGCTATGTCAGAATACCAGATGCGAGGGAGGGCACCAGGATGAGGTCTCTTGTTATCTGGTGTGCTCCCTGGGGCATTTGGTGGGCCGTTGTGAGATACAGGAAGCTGGACTCGATGGGCCTATGGCCTGATCCAGTGGGGCTGTTGTTATGTTCTTATGAGAGCAGGTTATAGCCAGGTTACAGTCTTTTCTATTGTTGCAAAAATTAACTGGGTGCGACAAGATTGCGTTTCAATAGTTTGGGGTGTTTTTTTAGTACTAATAAGGAAAGGACCATGGATATCTAACACGTCTCTTGAACGGCTTATTTTTCTCACATTGTCAACTAGGAAAATGTCAGCTGGGAGTAAAGTCTAAATGTGGCATCAGGGCTTTCATGCTTTCTGTCTCTGATTTCACTCGCATGCTATCTTAGCCTGCCAGCACATCATTTCTTGTAAATGGACAAGGGTCTGGTCTGTACTCAAACTGAAGGCTGCCAAGAATAAACAGATGCTGTAGGAGGCAGACATGGTATTTTGCTCTGAGTCAGTGTGATATCAATGCCAGGCACGCTACTACCAGGCACCAGTGTAGTCTTAGGTCTCATTCTTTCTGGTTCAGAGCTCAGGGTGTGCATGGAACAACTGCACACGCAAAAGTGTCCTCGATGGCTTCAGTAACAGGGGTGGTTCTCGTGTCCTCAGTGGGAATGCACATTAGAACTCCCAAATGTATAAGGAGCTGCTTGGCTCAGGCTGAATGGTTGCCATGATCTGGGGATACAGCAATTGACTGCATGCTCTTCTGAGGATGGCCACGCTGAAAATATCTCAAGCCAGAGGTCTGTATTTGGCTATCATTCTTCGGTTACATGTAACTGACATAAACTTCACATCACTGTCATCAACGCTCCAGATACCAGATTGCATTTGGTACATGAAACAAAGAAGTACCCTAGAAATGACTGTCAAATCTTTTCTTGTTGCTTGTTGCTGCCAATAGAATGAAGAGCAAGTTTACAATCAAAACACTTGGTCTGTTGCAAGGCTCTGGTTCTACAGAAGCAGGAAACAGAACAAATGGGCGTGGAAAAATTTATTGGATTTAAAATGAAAACAGAAAAACTAAATGTAAAGTGGTCTTAGTTGATTGCAAGAGTGGCATATTGCTCATCATGAGTAAACAGAACTTAGAGGAATTTGGTTAATGGGATTTCATTCTGCAGATGCTCCTACATCTTGATGTTCCTTTTATAAATCATGGCCATATGCAGGGCTTTCAGTGGTGGACTCAGTGAATGCATAAAGATTACAGTTGCAAATACATTCTGGTTGTGTTGGCTGGTAATATTCTGACTGTAAAAAAAGGTTACGATGCAAATGGAAGAAAAAAGTCTGACACCATTATTGACACCACTGGTCAAGCTAGTTCACCTTCCAAGGTGGGGTCCTGAAATTCTGGTTATTACAGGTCACCTATTTTATCAGACCTGTCAGATGTTTGGAGTAGGTATATTTTAACCCTTGCTTCTCATTACAGAGTTTACAAATTGTAAAAAAATTTATAAAAGAAAATTAACCCCACCGTTTTTATTCCTCCTGAATTTAAATTTTTAAACTATTTACCAATTTTAAAGTATTAATCTCCGTAGCAGTTTATAGTTGAAACTTAAAGATTCCCTTGGTGGATTTATCATCTTAACTGCATTAGTTTCCACACCAACCAAGAGAGCTTTAATGTCTGCCAAAAATCCAAATTCACTTCTGTTTTATTACCAGTATAAGATTTCTGACAGGGAGACATAAAATGGAAATAAATCAAAGGTTTATTGATGATTAGCAGGCAGAATAAAGCCTTTCTATATGTGTTTTGTACTGCTCTGTGTGTGTGTCGCGTGAGTGAGAGGTTGTTGAGCAAACCCCCTGCTTCTGACATCCACAGTCTGACCCTCCTGATAGCACCTTAAGTGCTACCGCTGCCTTGGTACCAAGGATTTAGGGGTTCAAGTCAGTCAGGGGAACCCAGTGGATATGGACACGGCCAACCTCGATGCCACCTTTGTGTGCAAGCACACAGAGTGTATAGGTACATATCATTTTACTTTGGATTATTTAACAACAATGTTCTAGAACAGGGGTGTCCAAAGTTTTTGGCAGGAGGGCCACATTGTCTTTCTGACACTGTGTCAGGGGCCGGAGAAGAAAATAATTAATTTACATTTAAAATTTGAATAAATTTACATAAGTTTAAATAAATGAATATATTAAAGATGAACTTATATGAATGAATGAAGGTCTTGCAATAGCTCAAGGCCTATAAAAGGCCTTGCACAAAGTAAGGCTGGCCTTTCCTTTGCTGCCGCTACTGCATCACAGATGTGAAACAACAAGCAGTGGAGGGAGCCCTTATCCCACAGCTCAAGCGAGAAGTCAAACAGTCTTCCTCACACTGAGAGCAGTTGCGTCAGGCCAGTGTGGGCTCCAACAAATCTCTGGAGGGCCAGAGGCTCATTGAGGACTGGGGGCTCCCTGAGGGCCGCATTGAGAAACCTCGAGGGCCGCAAGTGGCCCCAGGGCCGGGGTTTGGGCACCCCTGTTCTAGAACAGCGATTTTCAACCTCTTTCATCACACAGCACACTGATGAGATGTGCCTTGACGTTTTAGAATCTAATCAGTTTTTTGACAACTGACAAGGCACACTGCACTGCTGGTTGGGGCTCATATTTCCCAATGGCCCTGCTTATAAATGGCCCTACTCCAGAGCATATCTGCAGATAATTCACAGCACACTGGTTGAAAATTGTTGATCTAGAAGATAAGAGAAACAATTCACTGTTTTCCATTTTTATCCAGATGAAAAGTGGTTTTAACTTCTGGTTGGTAGGACAAAATACTTCTATATAGTAGGAAAACTCATATGAATTGTGCCGAATAAAGTCTTTACATATTGACTATGGATACTCCTCTTACATAAAGCAGTAAGGAAAATAACCTGTACAGTTAATAAAATAATTGTTTTAAGTTCTGTATGGCACTTTTCAGTTTTCTGGTCCTCAAAGTACCTACTATATTTTAATTGGGTTGTATTTATTGTTTTTAACATGACCATGTTTGCATCCTTCAGTCTCGGAAGACTATGGTGTCACGCTCTGAATAGTGGTTCTGGAACAGTGTCCTCTCCAGTGCGCGAAGCCTGGGTAAAGTAGGTATGGAGGATAGGCTGTTACCCATGCAGCAAATCTCCCCTCTCCACGTTGCTGAAATGGTCCAATGGAAAGGCAGAGGCCAATACGGTTGGTTCCAGCGGCGTCGCAGGAGTTGCCAGAACGTGACTGTGTTCAGCCATGAACTGCCTCAGGGACTCCGGCTCCTGATTTTGCCTCAAGGTTGACTCCTGCAGCCTTTTCCATAACTGGATGTAGCCACAAGGCAGTGGAGGTTTGGGATCAGAGTTTTCCTTCTCTCAGATGAGCTGCCTTCCCAGGCTGACGAGTCCCATCTACCCGGTGGCTGTTTAGTCGCCTCTTACGACAAGTACAGCCAAACTGAGGGCCTATTCTTATCCCCAGCCCCCAGGGGAAACATGACCATGATAATAAAGCCATCAGATATCCTGTGTGGGTAGCTGTGAATTACGTGGTCTTCCTCACGTACTGTGGGTATCATATAGTTTTTCCCATCTGATCATTGCCTCACTGGGAAGATAACAATTAGTTGTATAGTATCTATTTTCACTTCATGCTTCTTTTCAATCTCCCTCTTTTCCATTGTTAGTTCCCATTTCCTTTTTCACTTACACCCTTCTTTCCCACCCAATTGTTGCCCTTCATACTGGCAGGTAATGACTGGGTAGGAAAGTTTCATGTGGTATTAATATATATACTACAGTAGTGCAACAGCTTGGGGAAATGGCTTCCATGTGGCTGTAGACACTTATATAAGGGGCATTATAGAGAAAGGAAATGTATAGTGGGTCATTTATGCATACCTGTAGTGCCATTGCAAAAGCATGAAACAGTCTTGTTTTAAAAGTTATGGAAGTAGTAGAGCAGGCCTCAATTCCAACTAGACCGTTGATCTCTTCTATCATGTTGTGAAGGTCCACTGATTTTGGCAGGTAAAAATAGAATGGACTTTTGGTATATTGACAGCAATGAAGATGCTATAAACACTGGCATTGTATGATTGCTAAAATATGGAATGTTACTACAGTGGTGAAATTTATTAAGCTTCACTATTTGATATTAAGATATAATATGGAAATACTTTAAAATGCATAAATTTTCAGTTTAAGGCATATAGCTTGATTTTTAAAATAATTGTTTTAAATATGTCACTTGTGAAGACAGTAAAATAATTGTTTTAAATATGTCACTTGTGAAGACAGAAGGAAAAGTAGAGGTAATAGTTAATATTTGCAGTGTTTATACATATTTTCCACAGGAGTAAGAGCTGGGCATGTTTTGAAAAGAGTGATTTGATTAAAATTGTTTCTTCACCTATAAATGGCTTGAGAAATATAATTAAATGTATTGAGATTTAAGGCACTTTAGTTATATAACGAAGCATTTAGATGGTGTATAATCTGGAAGAATGTATTAAGCTTGAAGTAGTATGTGAATGCTTCTAAATCCGCACACTAGATCAATTATCTGTAATAAAATGAGGAAGGTTCTTTATGCACAAATGGTTTTCTCAGTACCTTGAAGCACAAGAGCTTGTTCTGAACAGCCTAAAGATTTTTTTTATTTATTTATCTGAGAAATTTATATCCCGCCTTCCCCATGCCGAAGCAAATGCCCAAGGTGGCTTACAAAACTCAATTGTAGAGTACAAATGAGTCTTTACAATAATTGTTCTGTGGGCAGCTTGTAGAATCCTTCTCTTCATGGCATGGTGGTTGTGTCTGGCATCTGGGGATGCCTTCTGAGCTTCCACCAGGAGCAGTTCCAGGTCAGCCAAGCTGTAAACAGTGACTCCTCCTGGCTCTGTTTTCTCATGACAGCTTTATCAGCTTTCAGTCTTCCGTCCAAAATTCAACCCAGACTATTCCTGCTTAGCATTCTCCAGGCAGCCTTCCACTGAATCACCAGAACACACCTGCTCCACTTTTAGGCAACTCTGTTGTATCATGGTAAGCCTTGTAGTAAATACAATTCTTTTTGAGGACATAAATCATAGGATCATGAAGTTGGAAGGGATCAACAAAGTCATCTAGTCCAGGAGTAGCCAACCTTTCAACTTTAGGGCTCCTGCACCTTTAACAATTGTGTAGAAGAGGGAATTTCATCAGGTGTAGCTTGTCATCTCACAGATGACAAGGTGCATCTGCTGGAATTCCCCCCTCTACACAATTGTTAAAGGTCCAGGAGCCCTTAAGTTGAAAGGTTGGCTGCCCCTGATTTGGTTCAACTCCCTGCCTGAAGCAAGAAATCCTCCTAGATTATCACCACCAGGTGCCTGTTGAGTCTCTGCTTGAATATTTCCAGTGAGGAAGAACCTACCACCTCCTTTGGCAATCTGTTCCACTGCTAAACCACCCTTGCCCTAGAAAGGTAAAAACACAGTGATAATTTCCTTTCAGAAACTGAGCTCAGAACTGACACTGCTTGACTCAAAATGCTTACGAACCGTACACAGAATGGTTTGTTCAGAATTTTTAAGCCAAAGTGAAATCTGCTAGTGCCTTTATCCTATGGTCATCTTCAATAACAAAAGGGTTGGCATCGCAATTTGGACTAGTTGAGCATTGGTTGAGGGCAAACTCCTATCAGAGGGCCGTCCTGGCTAGGTTACTACTGCCACCATTGCTGATGGTTTAGTAGTACCCCCAATGCATGATCAGGGGTCAGGTGGGAAGCAAAATGGGGGCTTTTCCCCTGGGCTGCCAGTTGCCTGGCACCAGCAGTGACATCTTGCACAGTCCTACAACTACCAAAGCACCTGTACAACTGTCCAAGGTAAAGTTTGTAACAAAAGGGGAAGCCTACCTACTCTCATAAAGGTGGAGATGATGTGCAGGAACCCTTGTCTAGAGGTCCAAGATAGATGGCCTGGATTAAACCCCCCCCCCCACACACACACACACACACAGCACACTAACCTAGTAGAAAGTTAGAAAGACTGGAAAGCTTGTTATGTTTCAGATTCCAGGAACTGAAGAACTCAGTAGGAATTTCTTGGTTGATTGTGCAAAGCAGAACATTTCTGTTCACCTGAAATAACTCGTATTTTAAATTACGACTGATGATGATCAACTGATGAAAGCTCCACAGCAATTTTCTACTATAAAAGTAGAAAATTGTTATTCTGTGAAATTTGGTAACATGAGTTTTGCAATGCGTATAAGAGACCCTGAGTGTGTGAGTTCAGGGTCTCTAGGGATCCGTACTGGTTCAGCCAGTGACTTCTGATTACCTCAGGGTGCACACCAAAATTCCTACTCCTACCCCCTGTCCTGCACCAAACTTGCCATTCTCTTCCACAGAACGTATTGTAAAAACAGTCTGGGGTAGGTGAAAAAACTGGCAAGCAAGAGGATAGCAAAAAATTCCATCCCAGCTCTAAAGAAAATTGGCTAATCTCAGACTGTGCAATGGGATAGCGGATGGGGATCAGGAATCCGCAGCACATTTAACATAGAGCAGGACACCAGCCAACCAATGGCTGCAAGCCCTGGAGGTAGGATGATCCAAGTCTGAATGTTTCAAAAATTGAAATACTGATATTAATGCTTCATATATACTTACACAATGACATTTAGGGTCCAATCCTGTCCAGCCTTCCAGTGCCGATGCAGCTGCAATGCAGCCCCAACATAAGGGAACAAACATTCCCTTACTTTGAGGAGGCCTCCATGACTGGCCTCCCACCACAGAATGCAGTACACACCATGTGGCACGGCTGTATCAGTGCTGGAAAGTTGGATAGGATTGGGCCCTTAAATGTGAGTAGAAATGCACAGGATTGGACTGTAAGCAAATCTGTTTATGCATTCTGAATTTATTGGGCCTTCAAAGTCAGTGTTCCTTTTATTGTCTCTTTTCAGCTCAGAAATGACTTGAACCGACAACAAAAAGAAGCTGACAGCATATTTTAGATAGCCACTTTATAGCTACTCACTTTGCAACTATATGATAGGGCTACCTCTGTTGCCTTGAATACAAAATTATCTTGTTGATATATGCAGCTACAGACTGAGGAGCAGATGTAGTAATTCTAATCCTAACATATTTACATAAAATCTCTAAAATTGCATTTTATTTCATGGGATCGGGTAGATGGCATCTAGTAAATTTAGCTTCTCATTTCATTAGCCACTTTTATCGTCTCTGTTACCTTTGTGGTGCCATAAGAAGGAACTGGAGTTTGTGCCCACCCAGGAGACATCTGGTTGTCAGGATATGAGTTTCCCTTGTATTGTAATTGGTGTTGCATACCTTTGCTGTGCAAGTAACTAATCAATAGGAGTGGGGAAGTGGAGAGCAAAAGAAATAAAACCATGCATGCATCTCCAGGCTACCTGGAAACAGTCTGTTCTTCATACTTTCCTTTTTGAATTCATGTGAAGGCTGTTTGCCTCACTGCAACAGGATGCTCTACATGTGTCAAGCATTTCTCCTGTTTGCTGGCCATCTTGCCTTGTGTATTTATCTAGATAGGCATAGTGTTCAGACCAGATCCCATGGTCCTTTTGCTGAAGCTGCTTGTGTGGTCAGTAAATGTTTCAGCACTGCATTAGATGCTCAAAGGTGGCAACCTGGGAAGTGATGGTGAAGCAATCAATGTATATAGACATTTGTATCGAGGAGTCAGGGTAACCAACAGGAAATTAAAAGAATTGGGCTTTCTGGTCACTTCCAAACTCTCTAATAATACTGGATTTCTGTGGATCTAGTTTGCTCTCCTTTTTGTTTTGCCAGTCAGTTAGACAGCAAGTCCATTGGGGGTTCCAACAGAGTCATCTTATAAATTGCTGTGGCCTGCAACCTGCCCTAAGGCCATAGAATATGGCAGGCTAGCAAAATAAATGAGGGTCAGGTCTGCTACCTTATCAGCATGCAGGGAGACTAGTGTGAATAGGCGCTGAACTGTGGCAATTTAAGGCTTCTTTTGGCTATTTATAAAGAAACTTAAGGTGTTCTTCCCTAAGGGCATTTTTTAATACAAGTTGAGAACCTAGGCAGTAGAGGGTTATTACACACCATATATTCCTGTTTCAAGATGGACCATTTATCTCATTACTATTCCTCCCTATTTGAGATGAAGAATTAGCAAATTGTATGTACAGTACAGGAATATCCTTAACTTTCTTTTTCCTTTTACAGCCTATAAAAGAAAAAAAAGCACCTTACTTTGAGCATGGCTTTGCCAACATTTGTATTTGCATGTAGTTTACTCTTTGTTTTGTCTAATGATTTAAGAACTGTACATAATGAGTTGAGGTGCAGCTAATTTGTGTTCATCTTAGCACTAGGGGAACAGCCGTGGGGAAACCTGTTGCAGCACAAGAATATGTGGCACAGATTTTAAAAACAACATGAGGCTTGAACTCACAGTGGAGTGCCCAAATGTGCACACCTATTGGGGAAAATAAAAATGGCCTATATGCTAAGGAAACTTAGGTAGAAGGGGGAATAGTGATCGTTCTTTCAGCATAGCAATTACTGATATTGTGCTTGCTATTAGAACTTTTTAATTAATGCTGTTATCATTTTCTCCCTCTTAGGATGGTATTCTTAACAAAGGTCAGCAAAATAACTGTAAATGATACTAAGGATCATGCTTTTTAAAAAAAAATGTGTTCACTGATGCTATTGTTGAAGGGAGGGGAGGCTGTGTTCAATTAGCACTGTTGATCTGTCACTCACCAGATATTTTCACTGTGGCTGGTATCACTTAAATACAGTACAATATGCTCCTAACAAAATAACAAAACTACTTCCCAGCCAAAGAGCAAAAAGAACAGGTGTGGGTAAGAAACACCTGCAAATAGCAGAACTGTCAAGTTTCTCAGGGCTGAATAAACTGCTCTCTCGATAAAGAGCTATACATTAAGATGCACAGGTATGAATGAATTTTTGCTATGGGTGCTGTGTTGATAATGAAGCATGGCTCAGGTCATGAATAATGTGCCCCTGTGCTGTGTTTTTGAGAAGTATTATTGAAGCAAAGTTTGCATGGTGGGGATGGTGCGGCTTTATAGAAATTGGTATGCATTTAACTAAAGTACGAATAATAGGGTAGGGGAAGGAGGGGAGGGGAGATGGGAAGGGATGAGAACTGAAGTGCCCCTCCTCCCAGCCAAACATTCATGTTTAAGAAAAGCTGCAAGCCTTAATAATCGGCGCTGGAGAGAACAGGAGTGGCAGGATTTGAAACAGATTTGCAGATGCGCGGCTTTCCAAGGCAGGGAGAAGGCTCATTAAATGCAGGATGCTGCCGTGTCTCATTGTGTGTTTGCACTGAGGTATAGGTTTGCCAGACTGACGTATCAGATAAAGTCAGAGTGGTTACCACACCAGCAGTGTAGCAGCTGCATAATAAATGATGGAGAGAATCATGTTAGGCATGCCCACCTAACCTAACTTGAATCATGCGAAAGGGGAGCTATTGGAATTCAAATAGACTTTCTAGTTCCCAGCAGTCGGCAGCAATAGAATGCTTTCAGGAAGATGACAGATGCAGGGGAAAGATGCTGTTTTGCACTATCTTGATTTGTTACCGCAGCCAACTTATTGGCATGATGGAGTGACGAGAAAAGCAGCTGGCATGGAAGGTAGGATGATCAAAGCCTTTGCATTGCTGACTGTGAATGTCATTAGAAACTGACCATGACAAAGCATATGTTAGAATTAGTCTCTGTTGTTGATGGCTGAAGATTTGTTGCTCAGGTCTGGAAACTCTCTGAAAACAGTGTTGCTTCTGCAAAATGGATTTCTGAATTGCATTTATGCTTGCATTTATGTCTTTGCTCGCTCCTCACCTCAGGGAGTCACTTGCCTGAAAGAGCTTGTTATGAAAGGGGAAGGTTAGAGAACAAAGTGATTTCTAAGTCTGGGGAAGCCCAGGTACGGGGAAACAAACAACCTCAAATGCTCCAGATGGCTTAGTTGCCTGGTTTGACTTGGATATATATAATCAGTGAACTGGAGGAAATGAAGCAGCTTACTGTGTATGAAACATTCTGAAATAGCAAATATTATTGCAGGTTCAGTTTTGTAGTAGCTTTTGCCCAGAGGATTTTGTTTTCCTTTTATTCACTTGTGTATTATAAGAAGGAAATGCATCTGTATCTCCTGCAGGGTCTTTCAGCAACTCTAGCATCCCTTTCAGCTACTGAACTGTATTCATGTTTTGGCCAACTTGATGTCTACCCAGCTGGGTCTATCATTTCTCGCTTGATTACTGTTAGTAATTTCTCTGTATCAGATATGATTTTGAAAGTACTAATGAGAAATGACAGCAAATGCTGAAGTATTTGAAATGGGAACATGGTTGTATTTTAGCATCGGATGATATTTTTGTGAATGCAGTCATTACGTTCCTGTAGTGTTCAATTGTTGTTTTGTAAGTACTGTACTTTAAAATAGATGAGTAGTAAGCCTAAGTTTCAGCTCACTTGTAACAAAGTTTGACTTGATTTTTTAAAACGGTGTTCACAGTGCAGTCGTAGGCATGTTTGTTCAGAAGTAAGTCCCATTAGTTTCAAGGGGGCATACTCCCAGGTAAGTGTGGATAGGATTGCAGCCTTAGTCACTGCACCCTTCCCCCCCTTTTAATCCTAATGAGCAATCTCTTAACTGTATACATGGTACCTTCTGATGACCACCATGAGGTTGGCTCTTGCAGCTCAACTCTTACTGAGAATAGATGTTTGGCTGATATAATTACTTTTTGTGGGATTATCAATCACACAAAATTTAAATTTGAAATTTAAAAGTGTACATGCTCTTTGTCTGTAAACCTTATTTTCCCTTTGAGAATTACTGAAAAAAGCTTCATCACCTGGAAACATAATAAGTTTCCTTTCTGTGGACATTGCCTATTAAATATATCTTCCACTCTTCTCATTCCATAAGAGAGTAGCCTAGCATCTTCTGTATAATACTGTATAATATCTCTGCGTGTTCTTGCTGAAATGAAGGATTAAGTGCTAAGTGTTTGATACTTAAGTGGTATGTTAATAGGCTTCCAAGTTCAGAAATACAGATAAGTGAAGCTGTCTAAAATGCTGTTCTGAAAAGAATAAATGAATAAAACAAGGATGCTTATGTGAGTATTAAAACTTGTTTCTTTAAATTAAAAAAAAAATCCTGTTCAGATGCAGAGAAAAATGTGAAAATTGCTATCTTAGATAGAAAAAATTATCCTGTGATAAGTTATTCATAGCCTAATTTAACTCAAGTGTTCTATAGTCAGTTTTCAGTATCTCAAAGGATTTGGCTTTTCTTACCCACATAAACAATATAAGTGCATGCTCTTTTGCTGAATACATTTTCAGAGTAGTTGAAATTTTCACTGCTGGGATGCCTTCTGAAACTCATGCTTATGATTTTGCTTTTGCAAAGCTATAAAGATTGTCACCATCTAATTGAAAATAGTGTTTTTATACGTTACTTGCCTTATGTCAATGTGGATGAACTTTGGACTGAATTAAGACAACACTAGGTGGAGCTAGCAGTAGATTATATACAGAATATGGCATAAAAGGCTTGGGTTAAACGGCCTAGAGTGCAAGCTAGCTTCTCTAACAATAATGGAAATTTTCCATTATCCCCCTCAAAATTCTATCAAGCTTGAAGTCAAACCTGCAAGACATGAAATGCAGGAGTTGCTGGAGTTTGAAGGAAATAGGCTTCGGCTGGTCCAGACACTTTCTCCTTAATGGATGCCATGAAAGTTAATGTTACAAATGTGTCAAAGGATTAGAGGCAGCAAATGGAAAGGGTGGCACTGAATAAATGTTTTTTTTTATTCTAGTGCGTAGTTTTATTCTCCTCTATAGCCTCAGTTGTTTCTAGTAAAGCTTGTCCAGCCTCTCTCCTTTTTCAGTATTTCAAAGTATTGGGCTTCTGGAGGATTTGGAATTATATTCTAGAACTTCTACTGAAATAGCTATGTTTAAAATGAGATTACTGAAAGCTGAAAATAGCACAGGGAAACAGTATTGATCATCAAGATCAAAATGCTGGAATACTTGACATCACGTCAATCTCTGTAATGCTGGTAGAGAAGCAGTAGAAACCACGAAGCAGAGCCTATTCATGTTTGCTTGAAAGTAATTCCTTGGGAGTTCAAGGGAATTTACTCCCAAGTAAGTGTGTGTGGTATTTCAGATTTATTGGGAAAAGAAAAAGGGAAAGATGAGGACATTTGTATGTTCTTGTGTTTCACATTAATTGGATAGGGTTAAATGGATTGAGAGATCCTCTTCGCAGCCTTGTTCATCCCAACACACCCAGGTTGGATGATTTAGGTTAGATGAAACTGTATCCCTCCGTGATGATTTGGGAATGAAAAGGTATGTCTACGCTGATAGAATTGCATTCTGTGGTTTTGCATCGCCTCTTCATTCATTGGTACACAACCGGCCCTATGCCGTGATTCTTCCTGTTGCTCATCAGCCAACCTGTAGAATCTCAGCAATGGACTTGTAGAATTTCGACAGGAGGAGGAATTAGAGCAGGTGGAGGAACAGGTGCAAACATGGGCCAACCCTCTGTGACAAGAGAAAATAATGGTGTGTGTGTGGAAACTGGGATTTAACCATAGCCAAGCAATTATTGTTTGTAGCATGGTATTACCTAAGAGGACCACTCAGGTGCATAAATGTTTGTAAATGTAAAGGTTTATTCTCCTATCAGTAGTTAATTAAGAAATTTTGTTAGGTATAATAATAATACAAATGAAAGGAAATAATCATACTTATAATTTGGGAGGGAGGGAGTCATTTAAAAATAGACGTTACTCAAAGGACAATATAAAACTAACAGGAAGGAAAGAGGCTTCTATGTCCATGTCACAGGCTTGTGACTCTGCAGAAATATTGAAAATCCAGTCTTCTGTTTTTCTATCAGATAAGGAGCCAGATAAAATAACATGATAGGAGAAAGTAAAAGGAAAGGAAAGAATGGGGTAAGTCATTTTTGGTGTGTCAGCTGGGCAAGAAGTTATATAGGCTGCATTCAGTCATAAGAAGCTGTGGTTTATTGCTATGAGAATATGTGGCAACAAGCTTTGGCCTCCTCCCCGCCATCCTATTCCACCCTCTTTTGGGTCTGAGAGAATGATGTTCAAAGTTTCCCTTCTGGGTTTGCAGCAGACCATAAGTTCTCATTTTCATCTGTGCAAGCCCAAGTTAGTTAACAAGCAAGGATGTCAAACTGTATATGGTATACATTTATTTTGGAGTACACAATTTTTTGAACTTGTTTCTCTGTAATTAGCAACTGCTGAAGGAATTATTGATGGAAAGGAAATAGGTTAGGAAGTTGTGGAAGAGTGGAGTGAGTGAACTACATGGGAAGGAAGTTGGGTTGAACTTACACCACCTACGTAGCTGGCATAGGTCAGAGGAGACCCATAGGCAGCCAGAAGAACTACTAAGGGGTAAGTAAAGTTTTTGACTTTCCTCTCATTGACATTATGGCCACCACCACCCTCTCCCATAACATGGCCCACACTCTCTGTTGAGTGAGAGTACACTCAACAGAGGCTGCACACTGTAGCATGACCGAGGATAGGTTTGGGTTGTAAGGGCAGCTTGGACTTGGATTTAGTAAGTCATTTGCAGCTCTGATCGTTGTGAGCACAGCCTCATGCATGCAGCTCATTAAGAAACTACCATTATCTACCTTTGATATGTAAGAGAAAGCATATATCACTATTTTTGCTTGAAGATTCTGCTTGAGGTTGTACTCCTTACAACTCAAAAAGCTGGTCTATTACAAGTTCAACTTTTTTGTGACAAACATTGCAAAATCTCTTCATCTTTTGTGAAATTGGCATTTGGTTCCCTAAGTAATATGGAAACTGCAATACAGCAGAATACCCATACCATAATCCTGGGATTTGTCTAATTTGGGATAGCAGGTTTTGACGGCATGTTATGCAATCTTATTTTTGCAGCAATTAGCATGCCGTTATTTCATGTTTGTCACTCTTATTCCACACATCATTTTCAAAGAGACAAATTTTGCTCACTCATACTTGCAATTTGCAGACCAGTCTTGCAACTTGCAGACCAGTCTTGCAACTTAACAGCCATGTCAAGTTGACAGTTCTGTGTGTTGCAAATTGCAATAGTATCCATTTTCAGACTTTATGTGGGGAAAAGGGAATGTCGGGTTGGAGTGGAAAAGGCTACCTATGGGGAAGGTATTAGAGAGACCCAATCTATGCATGGTCCTTAGAATGTATATACAAAGCAACCCTTTGTGAGCAGTTGCTCCAAAGTGCAAGGTTCCTGATCATGTAAAGAAGTCTTGAAATGAGTGCTGATGTATGCATCTATGTCAGAGGGGCAGCTGCCCCCCACAATCCCAACTTCTCCTGCATTTTCATTTTTTGCCATACTCTGTAGAAAACAGTTGTTTCCTAAAGACTGTATGGAACCTGAAATGGATGATATAATAGGTTCTTGTTATCCTTTTCCCCCCTCTTTAAGGAGCAGCTCCTTGTGCTCACATGAATCTAGGTTTTGTTTGACAGGATGACCAGCCAAAATCTCTGGGAAAACCTGACAAGCCAGCAAGAGATGATGGGCCACTCTGAAACATATACTGCTTACTCCCTAAAGGAACATGATTATATTTGTCAGTTAACATTTACTGAGATCCAGGCTAACTCATGTGATGATTTTTTTTTTTGTAATAAAACCTATTTTAATTAGCTCATTTGAGTCTGTCTTAATGAGAAATCATTGAGGAGGGAAAACCATTTGAGAGAGGCAATTATGGACAAAACTGAGTTTGTGAAAACTCTGGCATGAGGAGAGAAAGACAGAAAGTAACATTCAGGCAAATGCTGAGATAATAAGCTGACCAGATCCTGAAATGTAATGGGGATCTTTCCATGGGTGCTTTGGCAGTTCCATAGGAAACTCTGAAATGTATAACATTTGCAATCCGAAAGAGCATGACTATTATGCTTGCATGATTCAGGTCATTTTTGAAGTGCTACATAGTGAAAGAGTGAAAAAAATATGCATTTATTGGGATTTCAGTTATTAATATTATAATCCCTTGCTTTGTAATACTGCAGGTAATATTTTTGATGCCTGAATTATTTGGGCATTGTGAACTTATTTCCATTATTTTGGTAACTGGATAACAACTGTAAATAACAAAGTCACTTTTGATCAGTGGCGTCACTAGAATTCGTGTCACCTGGTGCGGGAAGCCTGTGCGTCACCCTATGTAGTGGGGCAACGCCCCAGGTGGGCGTGGTGATGTACCATCGCTCTGCCCCCACCGGTTTTTTGGCTGTACCTTTTGTTAGAACACAGATATTTGAATGTGGATTGTTTCATTGCATTCTGCATGAAATTACACATTGTTTGATATATAACATGATGGTATTATTCCTCCAAATTCTGATTTTAATGATTTTGAAAACTTGTAGAGTCACACACACACCCCGTGTCAACTTACTAACACCTTATTGCAGCTGTTCTCAAACTTTTAGCACTGGGACCTGCTTTTTAGAATGACAAGCTGTCCAGGACCCATTGGAAGTGATGTCATGGCCAGAAGTGACATCATCAAGCAATTAAAATAAATATTTAATTATAAATAATTAAATTAAAATAAAATAATTAAATAAGGGGGAGCCAGTCCTGTTCCACCAAGTGAATCTACTCTGAAGTAAGTCCTATTGTGGTCAATGGGGCTTACTCTCAGGAAAATGTGGGTAGGATTGCAGCCTATGAGCCCAATCCTATGCATGTCTACTCTGAAGTAAGTCCCATAGTGGTCAATGGGGCTTACTCTCAGGAAAGTGTGGGTAGAATTGCAGCCTGTGAGCTCAAGCCTATGTATGTCTACTCTGAAATAAGTCTCATAGTGGTCAATGGGGCTTACTCTGTAGTCCGCATGCAATAACAACCCCCAAAAAGAATCAGTGAGATTTCCAGCCCTCCCCAGTGCCCAGTTTAAAGTTCTCCTATTTCAGGCACATCAGAATAAAGACCTTCCTGGCTTTGCAAGTGCAAAATAGAAAACTTTCCCCTTACCATTCAAGCCTCTTTTTTGTTCTTTTTTTTGGGGGGGGGAGGCTGCCTTCTGTGAGCACTCCAGCTCCATTGGATCAGGACCCTTCTGGTGTCCTCACATTCCCCTTTCCCTGGCCTGACCACCAGCCAAGGCACATCTGCCTACTCGCAAGTACACGCGACTGTGTGGCTGCTTTGCTTTCCATAGGGCTCCATAGACTGGGAGGGAGGAACCTCCTTCTCAGGTGTTTTTGGGGGCTGCATTCATTAGATGAGGACCATTCTGACGTCCTTGGAGCCTCTCAGCCTGCCTTGACTAAGGCACATCCACCTACTCGCGAGTAAACGCAGCCATGTAGCTTTGTTTCGGGCTCAGACTCTCAGCTGGGAGGGGGGAGCTTCTTGGGTGTTTTTGGGGGGCTGCATTCATTGGATCGGGACCATTCTGGTGTCGTTGGGTTCCTCTCAGCCTGCCCTTTCTGACGGACTATGGCAAGTATGCCTACTTGCGAGTAAACGCATGATACGGCTCACTTTCACTTTCCATAGGTCTCCATGCATTTTTTCCTTCCGGTTTTCTGACCATAACCTTTGAACAAAAGGAGTGATTTCCATTCTGTTTTTTGCAATGCACTCCGCTGGCCATTCTGCATCCAATGGTGTATGGCATGATGCAGTAGCTCCGAACCCTGCGATGTTAGTGCATCCTCCCCCAAGGGCGCGTTACCCCCCCCCCGGCACATCACCTGGTGCGGCCTGCACCCCCCTAGCGGCGCCAGTGCTTTTGAGTAGGAATAGTCATTGTGCAAATTTGTTATCTTTGTCATTGTTTCTTTCCAACTGCATTTTTGAGCATCTTTACCAGTTTTCCATGAGCTCGATGGAAACTGCATCTGAATGATATAAACATATGGGCAAGGACTGATTTGTATGGGCCAAATGCACAGAAACAGTTGTCCTCCCTGTCCTTTCCTGCATTGGGGCGATTTCATGGCAAAACTCTACCACATTGTGGTGTTATTTAAATACAAGCACTAATGGAATGAGATAATTCCATGGAAGAGCTTCTCTCGAGTGGAAATATGTGTAACAGGTGATTTAGTTAATCCCAACTAAAGTCCCACTCTGTGATGCAGTAGTGCTGGTGCAGCCTCAATTGCAACTAGAACGGGAACAGAGGCCGATGGAGGTCTCCCTGAGGTAAGGGGAACGTCCCCACCCCCTCCACCGGAAGCCCCCGCAGCTGCTATGGGCTACTTGGACTTGTGCCATTAAAATCACTGGTGCAAGTCTGAGCAGGAAAGAAATCAGGCCCAGGAAGGAGGATAGGAGACAGCAGTAGCTGCTGTCATATTCTCACCCCCCAGGTCCTATCCGTCCCCTCCACACCTCTGTTTCACACTCCCCCACCCCTCCACTGGCCCGCAGAGCACCAACCTGCTTCAGTGGGCTCAGACTTTCATCTGGTGCCTTACATCAGGTTTGCGACAGTGCGTGTGATTGTCCTACCAATGCAAGACCAGATGGGATGCACCATGAGTCACTTTTGTATTGGCAACCTTCAGTCTCGAAAGACTATGGTATCGCGCTCTGAATGGTGGTTCTGGAACAGCATCTAGTGAGGCTGAAAAGGTCAATCCGGGAGTGACAATCCCTTCCACACCGGGAGCAAGTGCAGTCTGTCCCTGGTCTGTCTCCCTGGCTATGGGCCTTCCTTCTTTGCCTCTTTGCCTCAGACTGTTGGGAAAGTGTCTCTTCAAACTGGGAAAGGCCATGCTGCACAGCCTGCCTCCCAGCGGGCCGCTCAGAGGCCAGGGTTTCCCACCTGTTGAGGTCCATTCCTAAGGCCTTCAGATCCCTCTTGCAGATGTCCTTGTATCGCAGCTGTGGTCTACCTGTAGGGTGCTTTCCTTGCACAAGTTCTCCATGGGGGAGATCCTTTGGGATCCGCCCATCATCCATTCTCACAACATGACTGAGCCAGTGCAGGTGTCTTCATTTCAGCAGTGCATACATGCTAGGGATTCCAGCACGTTCCAGGACTGTGTTGTTAGGAACTTTGTCCTGCCAGGTGATGCCGAGAATGCGTCGGAGGCAGCGCATGTGGAAAGCGTGAGTCACTTAGAGTGGTATAAATTGCATTTTACTTTTTTTTAGATCGCTTTTCTCTCAAGGCTGTTCTGTACAATGAAAAGTACTCGGTTGTATGATTCTCCAAGACACCACCACTTCAAAATGCAAGGAAGCACATGATTAAACTCTTATCCACCCTCACCTCAGAAATCTCTTGCAGGTGGGAACCCCAAAGTTAGGGCAAAGGGTCCTTGTTTGATCTTCTTCCTGTTGTACAAGCTTCCCTCATGTAGGGAGAACATGGTGTCATGGGATGATTTTATTTATTCCTTCATTTTGCAAGATTTGCTATCCGGCCTTTCTTTTGCAAGCCTTGGCAATTCACATTCATCACCCGAAGAGCAGAACAATTAAACAGCAAAATCATAAATATAATAAGCAAAAGGTAACACACAGAACACCAGCAATACCAGAAAACTAATCAGAGATACCAACTGGACTACATGTTTGAAGCCCCTTCAAAATGGTGAGTTCAGAGGTGATCATCTCACCCCACCCCTGCATTCAGAAGTGATTTCAACCCATGAAAACTATACCAATTTATTCCTCAAAGTTTACTGTTTCCTTATGGGTTTCTTGCCTTTCTTTACTCTGAACAAAATATCTTTCCCAGTTAGAAAGGAGAGAGGCAACAGAAGGCCCACTTCTTGCTTCTGTCCAACCAGTGAGTTGGTGCAGGGCACAGATCTTCCCCAAGCTCTGGTGGTTCAGTTACGTACCTCTGCAGCAGAATGTATCCTAAATGACAATACATGTTTGCTTCCTTGCTGCTTTATTACTTTTTGATGGATGTCCCGAAAGTGGCTCACAATATTGATTAGATGTGATAGATACATTAACCTTCCACTTTAAACTAAACAAGACAACAGCAAAAGCAACAGCAACAAAATACTCAGTCTTGAAGCATCTGATGTGTCGTCTCCGTTCCCATCCTCCCCCCCCCCCCCGGTATTCTTTTCACAGGGACTTTGGTATCAGATGAGTCTAGAGAGACAGTAGATGAGATGTTTAAGTAAAGCAGGCACCTGGTTCCTTACCTGCCTTGCTGTTCTGGTCTCCTGCTTTCATCTGGGCATAAGAAGACTTGAAAAGCATATATTGGGAAATGTTTTAGCCTCTAAGGGTCTAACCCTATCCAACTTCCAGCACTGAAACAGCCATACCAATGTGGCGTGCGCTGCATCCTGCAGTTGGGTGGCAGTAACTGAAGCCTCCCCAAGGTAAGGGAATGTTTGTTTCCTTACTGCAAGGCTACATTGTGGCTGCACTGGCACTAGAAAGTTGGATAGGATTGGGCCCCAAGTGTGTGTCTTATTTCTTTGAACCTTATAAAAACAAAAACCTAAAGGTTTATGACCAAACCCACGTAACGGGGTGAACTAAGAGTATTTGAAGATACAGACTATATTCAGCCTTTCATTTAGATCTGAGGCATCATATCATGCCTGAATGATGTCTGGAGAGAATGAGTCAAAGGATATTTATGGAAACATAACAGAACCTTCTCCTGTATAGCTGAAGGAATTTAGCTGCTCCACACCCTCTGTAGGAATGAATTCCTAACCTTCAGTGGAGACGTGTGTTCTTTCATGGGATGAGTTGCATCTTTCTATACACTTGGGTATGTCATTTGATGCCGAGTTGTTCATTATTGTTTTGTTATTACATTTACCTATGCACCTGTATAAATGCATACACACACGTGTGCTAACAGACACAGATAAGAGAAATGAGCAATAGGAAATAACAAAACAATAATACAAGCTCAACCCAACAGATAATTTACATATAATTTCTGACCTGTTAAATCAGTTCTTTGCATACCACACCTCACATTATTCCAGAATTAAATATATGAATAGAGTTGATTCTTCTCTAATATTATTACTTAACCATAGGAGGTTATTTATTGTCTGGATCTGTTAATTAGTGTTAAAACATACTAAAGGTGTTTTGTTTTGTTTTTTTACTTCTTCTTTTTTAACCAGAGATCTACTTGCAAGTATTGATGGGTTAGAAAAACAACTCGGTTTCATTCTTTGTTCTGTTATCTTTTAACTAACTGAATGTTTTGATTCGTGGTGATGCTCATTTCCCACCTCTCAACTTCAGTTAAAACCACAATGTAATAATTTTTGCTCTTCTGATTAATGACCATGAGGGGTATTTTTAAGATACTTGGATGGCCCAATGCAGCCTGTACCCATACAGTTGAAGGAATTCAATTACTCCTCTTCCACTGCACGAATGAATTTGTAATCTCCATTAGGAAGGCCTGCTCTTTCATTAGTTGGTGGTATCCTTTTGTACTCCTCTATGTGGCATTTAGCCGCTCTGTGTTATTTAGCTCTTTGATGACTGCAAGTAAACCAAGTAAGTAAGTAAACCAACCAAGTAAGTTGCTAAATCTGTACTTTGTAGTAAGCAGTGAAAGAGGACAGGAACAAGGCTGTAGCACAGTTGTAGTGTGTGCGCATTTTAAGCAGAAGTTCCCACTGGTCAATCTGTGGTATCTCAAAGTACAGCAAAGAACATTTTCTGCCTGAAACCTTGGGAAGCACCACCAGTTACTGACAGTACTACATGAGATGGACCAGTGGGTCTGACTCAGTTTAAGGCAGCTTCCTATGACATCATGCATAGCAAGGTATATCATCAGCATCAGAGGGCTGTAGGGATAAAAGAGCTGCTCTGCTTTTATTGCAGAGAAAGCAAACATGTATATGCCATGCTTAATTGCCATGTTTTAGGAATTCTAGTTGGCTTGACCCATTCTCAGAAGCTATTAGTCGGTATTGTTCATGTGATTCTGCTTCTTAGAACACTTACAAGACTATTGTGCAAATAACATGAACTCTCACTATGCTCTGAATTGTTATGGGTTTTCCAGCAGTGAAATTTCCTCCATGTCATATTTTTAAGGGCAAAATATATGTGTGTTCTGTACTGATACTTTTATTTACCCTGAAACTGTTCACTGAAGGAGTTGGGGGTAATATCCAGCTAGTAAAAAACAAGTCAAGTATCTGTAGTACATCAAAGGGGCATATTGCTCTGCATAAAAAGAAATGTAATTTTTATTTCTTACACAAAAAGGATCTCTTTTTGTATGCATTTTAAATGAGTCTCAGCTTGACTCTCCCATGGTGGATGCGTTCAGCTTGAAGCTAAAAAAATGAAGAGTGAAGCTCTCAAGGAGTCGGATCCTTATAATCCTATTTGCATCAATTTAATAGGTCTGAAGTTGGGTATTAAAATAAACATTGTTAACCTTATGGAGTAACCAGCATGTCGGCGATTAAGCTCTGTATTGCAAGATCTTGGGGAAGCCATGAAAGGATGGTGAAAATAAGAGGACAACTATTCATAATTCCTAAAACAGACTTTGGGTTCTCTGCGCTCCTGTACTGCAAAATATGCTAATAAGGCCTCTGTGAAGAGGGAAGGTGATTGTAAAGCAAGAAGTTATTTCTGAATACAGAAAATGTTGTTGCAAGCTAAAACCTAGCACTGACATCTCCCAAAATACAATTTGTCTTGTGTGTTTTATAGAAAACATTTCCTGAAGTTTTTCAAGCTCCTAATGTTGGCATGGGCCTTCATCATATTCTCCCCATCCACCCATGGTAATGCTACTCACGGTGCTTTGCTGAGGCAGTGTCAGAATTTTCCCATAGTGGTGGATGTGAGAGCAGAGAGTGTAGAAGCTCTGGATGCCACAAGTTGTGCAGAAGATGTGCTGGATATTAAAGGCATGGGTGAGAAGGTTATCATCTCTTCAACAACTTGACAGGTGAGGTGGAAACAGGGAATGCAGATGCTGCGGCTACCGCCCAACCCTTGATGTAAACAGTTCCATAGTGACAGTCTCCCACATGCTTCACCACACTTGAAGGTGTCCAGGAAGAGCTTGGCCTCGAGGCTCATCTGCTAGGGCTACTGGAACAAAGAAACCAAAAAGCATCACTCATAAAACAGACAATAGAAATGCCCAAAGCATGCACCTGCTTGAAAAAAAAATCAAACATAGTTTGTGCAAAACACCACACTTTATATAGAAATTGATTATATAGAAATTATACTTGACATAGTATAAAAGGAAACAGTTCTCAGGAGAAATATTTACATCGGTTCACTGGCAAACAGTAATTACCCTTAGTAACATATACAATATAAGAAAGAATAACCACAATTGTAACTGCCAATGAGCACTGAAGAGTGCTGAAAAGATGCACAAAAAACCTTTGGAAATGGCATCCTCTCATGGGCATCACCAGGCCTTGATACTTGAATGTGTTCAGCAAGAGGTGGACCAATTCCTTGCATCCTATCTACAGGCACTTCTGGAACCGCAGCTAACACCCCTTCTGTGTCCCTTGGAGCTGGTGTTGGGGGGTTCTGCAATTGGGGCCTTCTTGCCCGATAATCCCATGCTCTTGGAGTCCCAGTCCCGATAGGAAGGGCTTGAGGCAGACTGCTTCTGACCTGATGCCAGAGAGGAACCTTTTTATAGAGAATCCAGACCTCAATGCTTTGTGCTACGTTTTCATTCAAATTATTATTCAAAAGCCCAGATTTTTTTCTTGTAATAGCCACGTACCCCAAATCTCTCTGCTAAGAATCTAGACGTCATCTTGTGTGTCTGAGTTGATCAAGATGCTTTGTTGGTGTACATTTTCAGTATTCTGCAGAGCAGAATGGTATTCTTAGTACAGCCTCCAGTAGATAACATTAGAATCTCATGTTCCCCAGTAGAATAAGTGGAATTATTTTCTTTCATGTGAGTTCTTTTGATAGCTTACAGGGAAAGGTATTATCTAGAAATGCTCTGAATGAAGTGTCAATTTTCTTTAAAATGGTATTATTCTACAATAATGCTTAATATGCGTTGTTCTAAGCTTCATAGTTGGAGTTATAGTTGGCATGTACTCTCCTCCACAGAACGATTGTTATGGACCATGTGTGGTTGAAAGCCTTCTTAAGCTTTGGCACAGTTTGCCCACTAACGATGAATCCATTAACTGCCTCAAGGTGCTTTGGCATGAAATGGTGTGGTATAAATAGTTTAATAAAATTAAATTGAAAAAAAGAAAAACCTGGTGAGCGAGGCAGCAGATTGAACCAATCATTTGAATACCCAGTTTATGTTCACCTAAAGGTGGAAGAGGCTGTGAAATTTGCTTGGTCGGTATATGCTGTATGCCAAGATATGGCATCCTTTTTTTTTTCTTCAAAAGTGGGGATAATGGAAGCACAAGGGGTGCAGGATCTCAGTAACTGTATCCTCCATTACTCTAAGCACATTCATTAAAATCTCGGTAGAGCAGTGCTGTGCATTCAGCTGTACACACTGGGGTCTTCTAGGAACACTTTAATGAGCTTGCATTGGTGGAGGAGTAGAGCCTGCCACCTACCCATGCATTCATTATCCCTGCTCTGAATGTCTTCAGAGGGTTCTGGAAAAGATCTCGTGTGGATTTGATGGCAGAAAAGTGTTGGTAGTTTTACACTGGCTTTTGGAGCTTGTGGATCAGGAGATGCTGCTGTATCATTGAAAATTTGATCCCGTTTCAGGACTCGTACCACATCCCTTTTGTCTGCATACTTCTTATCTGGCTGTCTGCTTCAACTGTATGTGTTGTCGATAAATAATCAGTTATAGAACTAATGTCTCCAGTACTTATTGTCCCGTCCCCCCTCCCCCAAAAAACTTGCCTTGTAAAAGGATGTTCTAATATCTCCTGAAGGAAGATGCGGAAGATGATGCAGTATTATTAACAACAGCCTAAAAGCATCTCTGTCCTTAAAGGAAGTGAACTGTAGACCTATATAAATTATGAATGCCAAACAGCCCCCCTTAGCCCTCAAATAATTCCATTGTTAGTTATCGCTTTCTGAAGGAGTAGGTTTTTAATGCTCACAAAATAAATTGCACAAGCCCAAATAATTGACTGCTTCACATCTTGAATTATTCAAGGGTTTTCTTGAGTTTCAAAATATCCATTTTTTAAATGCTCAGCTCCTTTCATTTGGATTTAGCCTTTGCTTGGGGCCCCCTTGAGCCTGAGAAACTTGGAGATCTTTACTCCTTTTACATTAACAGATTCTAAATTAACTGGAACCACTCGGGGAAAAAGGCCTGAGCATCATTTGGTGCAATTCAGTATTAAGAAGAAGAAGAAAAAACAAAGCATATATTACAGTCTGAAAATATTGAGATGTGTGTGGAACAGAATAACAAACCACACTGAAGAGGAACATAATGCTATTAGTATAACTTGAATCAATAATAAGCCACTGGCTGAAATGCACTGTTCAGTTTTGCTCAGCTTATCTCCAAAGACCTACTGGTAAAAGAAGGATACGACGGACAGGAAGCAGAAATAATGGTTAAAAACGGATTGTGAATGTTTGAATTGCAAGGCAATAGAGCAGAATGGGTCACCATTGGTGCATGGTATGTAAACAAAGAAAATTGCCCTTGAAGCTATTATTTTTCATATTTTACACATGTCTATGTGTTGCTTTTTAGTTTAATTGAATGTAACTTTTTTTTAGAGCCAAGTAAAGATTAGGTACACATGTAATTATTCACAGCTGACCAAACTGAAAAGAAAATTAGGGTATTATTGATAGTGGGCACAAACTATTCTACAACTGATTTTTGATTAAGAGCAAAAGCTTCAGTGAATTTTAGTATGCTTGTTTCATAACATGCTGCGATTTACTTGAACTCTTAATTAAATGTTGCTGCTACGCTTCTGATACCAGGCATGATGGAGGGAAAATTATGTTTAGATACACTGTTCATTCATTCGCTAAGTATACAGGTGTCTGCTGCTTAACAACCTTCTGCTTAACAACGGACCACATATATGACAGTGGTCAAAGCACAACGAAGAAGCTCTTAATGAGGCAGTCAGGACTCCCATAGTCTGCAGCAGAGTGTCTGTTTACACAACAAAGAAACCCTTAATGCAAAGAAGAAGCAATCTATCTCCAGTAGCCTGTACAGCTACTGTACAATAGCCTGTACAGTTAGATACTAACTGGCAAGGAGTGTCTGTTTAAGGCACTAGATTAGGCTGAAAGTTCACTTAACAACCTAATTGCCTAACAGTGGGGATTGGAGAATTATCCCCATCATTAAGTGGTGCATACCTGTAGATGATTGTGGATGGTGTTGACTGGGGTCCCTGGAACAAAGTCTTGACCCCATCCCTCTGATGACACCTAGGGACTATAGCTACCATTGGTATTGACTGTTCAGGAGGGGTTGCTGGGGTTCCAGGTTGCTGCGGTCCGTAGGACAAAATCCTGACCCTGTTCCTCTGATGAGACACGTACAGCTGTCTAGGAACACTTACCAATTGTCTAGGATCAATACCAACTGGTTTTGATGGTTCAGGGGCGGTCAGTCTGGCCAGGTGAGTCTCCAGAAGAGTCCTTGACTAGGGCCTCACCTTGTAAGCCTCTGAGGCCACTCCTGACCATGGATGTGATTCTATGAGTGGTAAAATTATAATGTCTCCACATCCTTCTCTGTTCTATCCTTGAACATGCGGTGCCAACTGCTTTTTCCATTGAACATTATGGGATTTTGTCCAATTGTTTCCTTCTAGTATCTTTTCCTGCCATTGATGGCAGAAAGACAAAATGCTTGCATAGCAAGTTTATTACTTACTAAAGGTGTGTGTTAGCTGCAGTACTGATGCAGTAATGTAGCTGCAGTACAATATAGTATGTCACTGTTCGCTCCAGTACAGTTGGAGGAATTTGCATTCCACTGCTTATATGTGTATGTGCTTATATGTGTATGTGTATCTGCTTATATAAGATGTGAGGGAGTAGTTATGGTGAAGAGGTTACAAGACGCCCAGTTCACTTGTATGAACTATTTACTTTTTCAGTCTGTGTGTGTGTGTGTGTGTGTGTGAGAGAGAGAGAGAGAGAGAGAGAGAGAGAGAGAGAGCTGGGCTGTACATGAAGATAACTTGCAACCATTTTCATGATTGCAAATGGCTGCCAAAAGTGCTACTGTGATCCCAAATGCAACTGTACAGACCAGCTTACATCGATGTTTCTCCTTGTGATCCTGTCCATAAAATGTGCAAACTGGCCCATATAAAAAAAATTGGTAGCATTCTATTTTCTCATCACTGCACGGCCCTGCAGTCACATGACAAAATTAAGAAACACCTCTGCCCCTTTGCTTTTGTTCTTTCCCCCTTCTTGTTTCTTTCTATGCTTCCCTGCACAATTTCGCGTGCCTCCTAACTTCCAGTTTCCCAATATCTATGTCAAGCTCTCTTTCTCCTTGCCTTTGCCTGTGCTGCTGTACTTTCCTCCTTTGGGAGCATTCAAGGAAGTGCTCCCGCTCATGCTTACCTGTTCCAGCCTATCCTCTGATAAGAGATCTTTTCCAAAGATGTGAGACAAAACCAACTGACTGCACACCTTGAAGAGAGGCTGAAATGACAGGCGTATTTTCAGGAATGCATCAACCTGTTTTGCATGCTGCTGTCATCCTTCCTGAAGTTGTTCAAGATTAGATTCGAGCAGTGCAAAAAGGCTCAGGGCAGGCACATTGCCGCTGCTTTGAACTGTATGTATCAGATTGACTCCCCTGTCAGATATTATTAAACTAGAGAATAGCCAGTGGATGTTAGTGATATGGACTAGGATTTCTTTTTTCTTTAAATCATTTATCAGCTTGGGGAGAGATAGCATTTGGACTAGATTTCACTACAGTCTGTTCATTTTTGCTACTGATTGCATGCTTTGTGGATGGCTTGTTTCTGATGTTATCATGCAAATCTATGGCAATTTAATTTCTTTGGTGAGTTATCCCATTATCTGTCAGGAATTCATCATCTGATTTCTGACACCATGGCTGGAATTGACTACAGGGGCATCTAAATAAACCCAATTGGACCAAGCAATTTAATTCAGCCCCTTAGTGATACTAGTAATCACTAACCCCTTGGTAATCTAGATTACTGGATTACTGATTTAGCACTGGAATGCACTTTTTAAAATGGCACCCTATTGGGACCCACCTAGCATTATGAGACTTTTTTTAAAAGGTGCTAAAGAAACATTTTATTTATTTACAAGAAATATTTTATTTATCTGCAAAAAAAACAAACAACCCCAAAAACCTTTATCCACTTCTCATAATGAAGCAACCCTAATGAATAGCCTTTAGCCTTGAGGGGCTTAGGGCACATTCCTAACCAGGTCTACTCAGAAGTAAGTCCTATTTTAATCAATGGGGCTTACACTCAGGAAAGTGTGGTTAGGATTGCAGCCTTAGTTATGTGACCCAGCCTTCAACTATTCCTACTACCTGTCATTGATGGATTTAGAAAAAACCACACCAGAAAAAAAGATGTTCAGACATTTGTCTCCCTATATTTACACAAGCTTACAAACTGCAGGAGCTCAGCTCTTTGCAGGGCAGTTGACAACAATCTGATTTTTGAACATCCTCAGGATTTGAAGCAATTAGGGCACAATCCTAACCCCTTATGTCGGCGCTTTACAGCACTGACATCAGGGCAATGCAGCTCCGAGGTAAGGGAACAAACATTCCCTTACTTTGAGGAGGCCTCCGTGAGTGACACCCAACTGCAAGATGCAGCACATGTCCCATTGGTACCACTATGCCAGTGCTGGAAAGTACTGACATAAGGGGTTAGGATTTTACCCTTAGTTATCTAATCTTTCCATCACGTGTGTTTTCATTGGAGGTTCTATGGGAAGTCAGGTTCCAACCCACCAAGTGAGTCCTGACCACAGTTTGAGAAACACTGGCATAATGTTTAGTGTGTCAGGTTAGGATTGCTGAGCCCTGGGTTTGAATCCCTGCTAAATGATGAAGTTCAGTGGGTGAGCTTGGGTCAGCCAATTTCTCTCAACCTAATTCATCCTCACAGAAGTGTTGTAAAGATAAAAGGCGATCCACATGTACTTCCCTGAGTAATTTTGTTGAAGGGTGGGATGTCAATGTGAAGAATAGTAACATATTTGTGGTTGCTGGATTTAAAATTTATGTTACTTAATGGGAATCGTTTGTACATTGTGAACATCTAGAAAAATCTTCTGCCCTTAATTCTTTTTTTGGTGGGGAGGGCACAATTGGAGGATCTCTTTCCTTGTTCAGTTTTGGCCAGCACACTGGCAGCAGGGAGTGAGAAAAAGAGAGGAATATACAGTATATATATTTAGCTTAATTGGCCAGCTTGTGCTAATGAAGGCTGTGGCTCTGAGGGTTTTCTGTTAAGTTTAGCACATTGTCATTCTGCCAGCTGAAGCTGAAGGTGACTTTCTTTTATTCTGGTTGAGACTGTACCCCTGCTGGGTTTCTTTTTTAGTTTTGTTTTGCTTTTTGACCAATGTAAATATGCTAATAGGTTGGAGTGAAATGGGGACAAGGGAGAAACTAGACTCCACTCATGAAAGTGGCAGTGGCTAGAGGTTGAAATGACTACAAAGCCCTTGGCATAGCAAAATGTACTACCAGGCAAGAACTTGTTTTTTTCTGACTCTCAACTTTGTCTAGTTTTCAATAAGTGATGTGCTGAGCAGCTAGCAGGGAAACGGATCATGTCCTGGGTGGAATCTCAGCCCATCAAGGAATAGAGTCTCAGGACAGTCATAAGAGCATAAAAAGAGCCCTGCTGGATCAGACCCAAAGGCGCATCTAGTCCAGCTTTCACAGTGGCCAACCAGATACCTTGGGAAGCACACAAGACAACAAGAGACCTGCATCCTAGTGCCCTCCCTTGCATCTGGCATTCTGAGGTAGCCTACCTCTAAAATCAGGAGGTTGCACATACCCATTGTGTAGCTGTGATGGTTTGAAGTCCTGATCTGATTTTGAACTCGTCATGTGTGCTAGAGTTCTAGTGGGACCTCTCTGCCTGAGTACCAGTTGTGTAAAAGTTCCTTGTTGCCCCACAAGAGTTTGCAAAGTTCTAATTCAAAGATCCTGATATGTTCTAAGTATGTGTAATCATAGCCTCAGAACATCCCAGTGTAGCAAATAAAGTGTTGTTTTCATGAGGGGAGGAGGGTGGAAGGGTTGGATATTGACTGAGGGCCCATGCTCAACTGACCAGGCCCAAATGACCTCTGAATCCACAGGACTGGTGGCAGTGGCGGAACCAAGTGCACTATCGGGGATTGTACCATGGAGTTCCTGGGGCTTTGACCCAGGAACTCCAGCAATCTGATGCCAGCAGTGCAAATGACATAAGTTGAATAATAAGGCTTATGGTCCCAAGAGAGTAAAAGTAGAATGGTACATTGGACTTGCCAGCTCTGCCTAGATTTAAGCTTCAATACCAGTATCACTGATCAATCATGGTAGGCAAAACTGCATGAATGTAAACTCCTTGGATTAAACCCTGATATGTGCAAAAGTGGTAGACCATACGAACTGATAGCGTAGGTCAGTGATTCCCAACCTGGGGTATGTGTACCCACAGGAGTACTTGCCAGGACCTTTAGGGGTACTTGAAAAAGAATGGAATAATGGCAGAAAAGGCAGGTCTGTATTAGAATGTCTTGTGGGACTGGCATTGGACTGCTTGCGCTAATAAGAGGGGTGCAATTTATGGAAATGGGCTATCAAGGGGTACACAAGTGAAAAATGTTGGGCACCACTGGCGTAGATGATCATGGTTGCTACTGAAGATTCTTTTCCTATTTAAAAGCAGCACAAAGCCAGTTTCAGACCTTGGCTCTGAAATAGAACTTTCAACTTGCGACTATAGAATTGATGCTACTGTGTGCAGAAACAGGAACAAGGTTCACTTTGGGGGAGGAGGGAAGGGAGGAGCTTTTGCTTTTTGCATATGATCAAAATGTTTAAATCTAGATGGATTTCCACAGCTTTCTTTTTCTTTTCCCTTTCACCTAAGGGTGATTTTGGAAAGTACAGTGTGCTGCTGAGAACTACTCTGCAATTGGCAGAGTTGCAACATCAGTCTTGATCATCAGCTGTTGGGCAGAAGAGCTTCTGGCTCGATTGACCAACCAAAGCAGGTGCCGCTCCTCTCTTCAGTTACATTCTCTAATCCCCCTCTATAAAACTTGTCTTATTTGGTGGAATCGGCAGCTGGCAGCGACTTCTCCATGGGGCCCTGGGGAGTTGGCTTGCAGGTCTTTATTGAGGGTGAAACAGATGATTGAACAGCTGCTGAAAAGCAGGACTGGTTCGAAGGCTGCTGATGGATAATATCAAATCTTCACATATTCACAGATGTCGTATAAGGACAGGCACATCAACCTTCCTTTGGGGACTGACTTGAGGTACTAAAGCTCTAATCAAACTGGGATTTCACACCAAACCTTAAAATGAAGCAGTTAACAACAGTTTATAAACCTGCACTGGTTGCAACCTAATTTCAAAAGCTGCTTGAGATGTTTTATATAAGTGAATATAATGAGACTGCATTGATTTCTAATGGTCTGTGGATGACTCAGAGGCCGGGGGACATGGAGGAAGCTCTTTCCTATCATTTTGTTTTGGTCTCTGATTTTTAAAAAATGTATTTGGTTAAAGGATGTTCTGAGCATTGACTCTGGACTAATCCTCCACTGACCCACATATACAGTCTGAGAAACCGCAGGGGTTAGAAAGTTCAAGCTAATTACACTCCTGATGAATGTGTGACTCTTTCAGTGAAGGAAGTGAACTATCTGCAAGTCTCTTGCGTAAAAACTGAGAATGGTAAGGGATAGTTCTTCAGTAGGAATGGTGAGAGGCAAAAGAGGACAGAGCTTATATACCTTTTGATACTTTTGAAGCTTGACCCCACACTCTTCTGCGACAGCCAACTCAGGGCCCAATCCTATCCAATTTTTCAGTGCTGGTGCAGTTATGCCAGTGGGGTGTGTGCTGCATCCTGTGGTGGAGGGGCAGTCACTGGGGCCTTCTCAAGGTATGGGAACATGTGTTCCCTTACCACGGGGCTGCATTGTGGCTACACCGGAGCTCAAAAGTTGGATAGGATTGGGGCCCTCAAATGGCTTACAGATAAAAATCAAAACATACGAGGACACCAACTAAATTGTGTCCTCTTAATTTGAGGACACCAACTAAAAAATACAACAACACAAAGTAGCCCCTTAATAAACACTAGAAAACAGGATACACTGCACCATAGAGGAAGCAAAATACCAAAAAAAAAAAAAAATGGGGGAAAATAAATAGTGTATATGCCATGTAACATAAGAGGAGAAACAAACTAATCCTAGTACAAAAGGTTTTCTGTAGAGAAAGGCATCTTCAGTTGGCAGTTGAAGCTACCAAATGTAGGGACCAAATAGACCTTCCCCAGGAGGACATTCCACAAGTTAATGCCACAGCTGAGTAGACTCTGCTCTGTATGGACATCCACCACAATTTGGCTGGCAGTGGAATCTGGAGCAGGAATTCAGAAGGAGGAGAAATTGCTATAGTATTTTCCCTCTTCAAGTTCAGAGTACAAGTACAGGCATCCCCCCTTACCTGCGGATCATGTATCCAGGGATCTGCTTATCCATGCCCTCTGTGCCCATTACCTTTGTTTATGTTACAGTTGCATGAAGGATCATGTATCTTGCTTTACCCAGATGCTAAGCAAAAAGCTTATAGCAAGGACAAGCAGTCATGCAGCCTGCAGCTAGAGGGAACTACTCAGGCAACATTAACAGGAAGCAGAAAACTTCCTGCTTCCTGTTAAACATTGATGAGCAGTCCCTGCTAGCATGCAGGCTTCCTACCTGCTTGTCCTTGCTGTAAGCTTTCTGCTTCTAGTGTCTGAGTAAAGCAGACACATGATCTGCGACCGTAAACATCATAAACAAAGATAATGGGAATTGGGGGGAGGTGCAGGGGACCACAGAGATAGGGTTCCTCTGTATCTGGGGCTTCCTGTATTTGCAGGGGAGTGCAGATATGGGGGAACAACTGTATAGGGTTTCTGGCGCATCATCCTATGTGATCTGAAAGGTTGAAGTATTTGAGTGAGCGAGCAGAAACTGATTAAAAGGCAGACAAACTGTTTTATGTATATGTTCACTTTTTTAAAAAAATAGCTAGTTGAGGTACATGTGAGTGGTTTGTAGAATGGTGGTTTGCAAAGGTCTTAGAAATGAATACTGGTGCAATACAATTTTACTAACTTTTTATCCTTCCTTTTAAAATTCAAAGTGCTTGCAGCTATTCAAAAAAAAAAGAAAAAGCACACAACATAAAAATCACAATAATATGCATAAGAGTTAATTATTGTAGGCCAGGAAGCATGGAGTGAGCCCCATCTAACTACTGGCATGCTTTTACCTGGAAACGAAGTATATTTTCAGCTTTAAAGGATGATTCCCACTGTGATATAAGCTGATATGAGATTTGCGCTGATAAGCTTCTTTAATACAGTTGGTTATTGTGTAAGAGCACTTAGTGCCTGATAAAAGGCACCTCCTCAAAATATTAACAGTGACTGATGGCAGTAAGCATTTCATATCTTGATCATTTTTCCCTTAAAAAACTAGAAAGAGACCTCATCATTCCTGATATTAGTGGGGGTTTCATAAACATTGAGGCAACTTGATCTAGTCATCTGACAGAATCTTGATGAAGTTGTGGAAGATTGATGATTGCCTTCAAACCAAAATTACTGCGTTTGTGCTCTTCTTTCTAAAAACCATAATCTCGAGAGAGTGAAGGATTTTCTTAAATTGTCACCTGTCACCATTCAAGTAAAGCCTTCATCCGATGCTTATGGTTATAGAAAAGATTATTATTATTTTTTTGGTTGTTGAAATAAAATGAGATCCAATTGAAAAGAATTGTAAATATAATGAACATATACAGCTCTTGCCAATATAAATGAGAGTTAGGACTCTGTCTGCGGTGGCTTCATAAATCACGACAGTGACCAATTATCATTGAAGATATGAGGGCTGATAGAATATTTCATCCAAGTCAGGTTAATGACATTTTCAGAGCTTTGTAGCACTTTAAAGACTGTCTACAGAAGACATTTTTACTTTCCACAACTGCAAAGGTGGAGTGTGGTCTGTAGACTCTTATGATGAAGTAACTTGATCCGTCTTGAAGAACCCAATCCTGACTTTCCCTCCCTCCCTCCACTGGTGCAAATGTGCCGAAAAGGAGCACGCTGTTTCCATTGGGGGTGGATCAGGAGGCTTTGGGGGTGAAAGGAGATTTAAATCCTCTTATCCTTCCAAAAGCCTCTCACTCCACAATGGGTCTCATCTGACCTGCATCAGCTCTGTAGTGGCACAGGTCCGAGGAGAGAAATGGGGTGGGTAGGCTGTTGACAGAGGAGATAGGATCCACTGTGTTCCATTGCCACCAGATGCACCCTCTCCTGCAGCCTCCTCACTCTCATTTTTCTCCCTCCCTGCCCCTGCCACTGCCTTATCTGCTCCAGTAGCTGCAGCAAGGTTTGGTTGGCAGGCAGGGAGCGTGGCAGCTCTTGTGGTAGACGCCCAAAGTGGCTGCCAACAGAGTATTCTATGTGCTATCAGCAGAACGCCATTCTGCTGTTGTAAAGCAATACAGCTGATAGCCCAGTCCTGCACAGGAATGGGCTGGAAGGTATGACATAACTACGTAATTGTGAATCCAATCCTGTGCAACACATGCCAGCCCTCCGCTGGCGCTGAGTGTCGCAAATGTGCTGTAAGGCACACCCACAACACTCAGTGCTGGGTCAGTGCTGGTGCCAGCTCAGTGCCAGTCTGCACTGAGTCCTGAGCCAGCTGGTCACGCTCTGGACGCTGCCTGGAGCAAGGGAAGAGCTCTGGGCAGTGGAGAGATTAGCTGGGGCAGAGGGTGTTCTAGGACTGGGGGAGGGCAGGGCAGGGGAGGAAGTGGGTGGGAGGGGGATGGAACTTGCTTCGCTGGATCCAGAACCCCACGTTAGGCCTCCGCCTGACACAGGGCCGCTTAACTCTGTGCTGGCAAAATAGCCTTGAGCTCCTTTGAGCCTTCTACCCATGGGAAGGGGATGAGTGTCCTCTTCCTCCAAGGAGATGCTAGCAACTACCTGGCATGTGTAGGATGCAGCTGCAGCCATTTTGGTGCCGCTGCACCTCTGGGCACCGGGCAGTTCAGAATTGGGCTGTGTGTTTGCTGCAACTGACTATCATGACTACCCCACTGGAAAGTTTTTGGAGAAGGTTTGAACATCCATTCTGCATCTTCCTTTTCTACTTGCAGTTATATTTTGAAAATACCTTTTTTTTTTTTTAAAGTTAGCTGTATTACTGAAGCAAGATTCCAGTTCTGACTTGCCCTAGGAACACTTCTGCTGATCAAACAGCTTAACTAGGAATTTCCACTTGCTGTTTGTCTGCTGCTTTTCTTGGCATTAGTAAGGATGCAAAATAACTGATGCCAGTTGACCAGTTAGTGAATTGTCTAGGCTGCTCTGTGCTACCCACTTCATGTATTGTAAAGAAAGCACTTCATGATGAACATGATCAGAGAACTCTGGAGCCTACTCCCTGCTGAGGATGTTACAGCTGAAACAGTTTCCCTTGAAAGGAAATTGAGATATTTGGAGAGAAAGGGCTTCTGTACAAATTGAAATACACTGAAGGGTCATAAAAGGGAGCTAAGGAAAAATAAGATAAGGAAGCAAAAATCAAAGGAACCATGAATATAAATCAATAATTTAAATCATTGTGTCTTACTTTAGGAGAGAGGCTTTTAAAGGGGTGATTTGAACATGCTTTTCCTACCCTGGAAAAAAAATGGCTAGGAATGCCTCAAATGTGTGTATTGGTCCATGAGCCAGAGGGTGTGGTTGGCATCAGCTGGGAGACAGACGAAGGCTCACTGATTTTTGACAAGCTCTGCTTCCTAGAGATGGAACATAGTTATCTCTTGACAGTTCTTGGAATTCTAACCACATTTTCAGTAACACTCCTGGATTTGCCAGTAGCAAGAATTCTGTAATGGTACTTGGGGACCCCTATAAAATCTTAGTTTGAATGTTCTGACTTAACAGAACAGATAAGTGTTCAACCAGGTGCTTGCCCTTGCTTCAGGAGAAGCCATAATTCAGTTCTCTCCTCTGGCTTGACATTGGCAGCTTCTTATATCTACTTCATCTTAAAGTGCCATTTGCTTAACACTCACTTTCACTAAAATGTTGGTTGAAAGCTGTTTTTCTTACGCCCCATTTCCAAATACTCTCCAGGTTCGTTTTGATTTTTGATAAACCCTGGCTCCCTACAGATGAACAGCAAGAATGAGGCAGGAGAAGGGGTGTGTTAAGGCTGGGAATGGGAGCACTATCAGCGGCAGCAGTGCCACTGGTATCCTATCTCCCTTCCCAGATTTGATCCACCTTCCTGGATCCAGTCAAACTTGTGCCAGCAAAATTGCTAGTGCTGGTCCAAGGAAACCCATCACCGCATCAGAGGCTTACCCCCTCGCAGGGGAACAAATGTTCCCTTACTTGGAGGAGACCTCCAGTTCTGCCCTCCTGCAGGTTTCAGTGCACACTCTGATGGTACAGCTGTATTGGTGGTGGGTGGTTTGCATAGGATTGGGTTGATAGATTCTTTTCTGCAATAGGAAATTCGAATTATCTGTCATTTTCAGCCATTGTGGTCCTTTGACATTTTCCCACCCATTATTTTCAGTTTGAGTTAAGATCCAGCTGAAGAATAGCTGGGTTAGAAACCCCAGTTTCTACATTAGAAACCTTCAGTATTGAATTGTTCAAGGTATAGGAACTTCTTAGATCAGCGGCTTTCAAATTTTTTAGCACTGGGACCCACTTTTTAGCATGGCAGCCTGCCAAGTGCAGTCACATATCATGGTAGCATCAAGTCTATTAAAAATAAAATACAAATGGAAATGAATGGGCACCCACCTGAAATTGGCTCATGATCCACTTACTGTGCCTCATTTGACACAGAGCCTTGTGCGGTGCAGAGTGGTAGTACTGCAACCAAGAACTCTCCCCGTGACCTCAGTTTGATGCCAGTGGAAGCTGGATCTCAGGTAGATGGCTTGAGGTCAACTCAGCTTTTCATCCTTCCAAGATAGGTAAAATGAATACCCAGCTTGCTGGGGGAAAGGTGACATGACTGGGGAAGGCAATGGCAAACCACCCCACGTATAGTCTGCCATTAAAGCATTGTGGAAGCAGCAGCACCCCAAGGGTCAGTAATGACTCAGTGCTTACACAGGGGAACTTTCTTTTCCACCTAATGTGTCCCGACCCCCAGTTTGAGAAACTGTCTTATATATTGTGTTAAGCAGGAAGATACAGTAGTTGAAACTGTTGTCCAACCCTCCTCTTTATAGAGAATTGTTCTAGCTGCAGTCTGGGCAGACTGTGAATTCCTGAAGTGCCGTTTCATCTCCTTTATGCAGAGCATTCAGCTTTAATGGGTTGGGATGTGGAGAGAGAGCGAATGCTGTGTTCAAGCTTGTCTTATGGCAGGCTGTCAGAATTACCGTATATCATTGCTTTAATGAACTTCTATGTAAGGCCAATTGCACCTTATAAAAATGATGATTGATTGAACCACAGTTCTGCAGCATTAGTTGGAACATTTGGAATAAAGTTGCTACCTGACACTGCTTTGCAGGAGAAGAGGTTAGGATATGTGAAAGGTTTCTCTTAACTTGCCTCAGTTTGCCTACATGGGTACATAACCCTCTTTTTGAAGTGCTCCCTTTTAGAAAGCAAGAGGTTTAATTTACGCTCAGATGCCTTCCACAGTGCATAGTCATATATATTTTTTATAATTGAGAATAATGTGTTTACATGCCACGTTTCCACAAAAAAAAGTTCACAAAGTGGTTTTTACATAGTAAAATATATATATTGGTCCTGAAAGGGCTCATATCTAACAAAAGATGCAGAAAGAGACTCAAGCAAACAGACATTAGAAAAGGTGCTACAATGGGGTGAACAGAGATAGTTGCTCCCCGTGCAATGTATAAGAGGACTGCCACTTTAAAATCTGCCTCTCTACCCAGTTAGCAGGGATTCTTATTTGATGTTTATCCAATGAAAAAATGAAGCTCCTCTTTCATGCTACGGACTGAAGACCTATGTGCTAGAAAAGGAGGAGTGCATTGTTGGTGCTTGGATGGTCCTCACACGACAGAATTGGGCACATGGGTGCAAATTGGGCACAAATGTGGATGTGTGTGAAAGAATGATGACGATGTGTCTCTTAAACCAGCAGCCAATGTACAAGTGGTGCCTTGGTATCCACTGATTTGACTCATTTAATGCCTTGTAACAAAGGGGGAAGCACCAAAATCCAATTTCCTACCTTCCTACCTTCAGGCTGTTAAATTGCGAGAGTTGCAAGTTGCAAGCTTCTCGGGCTTAAAGATAGCTGCTTTATTATTATTATTATTATTATTATTATTATTATTATTATTATTAATGATAGCAACAACAGCAACAGCAACAACAGCATTTATATACCGCTTTTCAACAGAAAGTTCACAAAACGGTTTACAGAGAAAAACAAAATAAACAACGAATGGCTCCCTGTTCCAAAAGGGCTCACAATCTCAAAAGAAGCAAAAAATAAAGACCCACTTCGTGCTCCTCTGTTCCCCTCCCAGAATGCATTGGTATAGATTCTGTACTGCACTCAACCACTAGGATAGGGTGAATAATGGAATCTAATGGAATGAAATTATTCTGTTAGGAGAAATGGAAGAACAAGAAACCTGGAAGCTGAATTTGAAGCTAGTTTTTCACTGATTTGGTATCCACTGATTTTTTTATCCACTGGGGATTCATAACGAGGCATGACCTGTACTACCTTGTACTTGAATGTTAGGAACATGGATGTAAGTCTCTGCTCAGAAAACTGCTCATGGGGTTGCTTTCAGCACATCAGTCTCTCTCTCTCTCTCTCTCCCTTGTTTCCCTATAAGGAAAACAAATATTTAGAATGTAGTTCTCAGGCTTATTTTGATGCTGAATGGATTTCTACATGCACAGACACACATGCTTACCTCTGAAAGGAAGGAGGGATGAATTTAAAGGCACTGCAGGTCTGTTCATGACATTATTCCCATTAAGAGAATTACACATTCAGGCTTTCAGTGGGAGATTGTTGCCCTGAGAAAATGCTTCAGTAGATGTAGAATTCAGTGTTCCACTCTTTACATACTAATTATGCAGAAAATTGAATGGAATATTTAATTGCAAGCTCAGTACCTACTGATTGCTGCCACGGGGGGGGGGGTGCAGTGTTCGTTTTTTGCAGCAAAACCAACAAGAAGACTTGTAGCACCTTAAAGACTAACTACATATATTTCAGGTAAACTTTTGTGGGTCGTAGTCCACTTTATCAGATGCGTGATGTGAATTCTTCAGTTTGCAGGTACTTACACACATGGAGATAGAGCAGGAGAAAATGAAGTTGTGAGTGATGAGGTCAAGCTGTGGATGGAAGTGGTAAACTCAGTGATCATGATTATGTAAAGTATAGTGATGATTCACAGTATAGCAATCACCCTGGCTGTGCTGAGAATTGGAGATCTCAAGATTACCTACACAGTATTAGACCCAACAATTGCTCACCAAGTCTCCATGGAAAGCAAGAAATACTGAGGGTGACTGTTAATTCTACATGAAGCCAGACATCTGACTCAGTGTAGGGAGGCAGGAAGCCTTCAACTTCATTCAAGCCACATCAGATACATTCAAGTTTTCTCATAAATTCTAGTTCAGGATTTTCTCTCTGGAGTGTCTCTTTATAATTGTTGTAAAACAATAACTTTTTGCCATCAGCAGCGGAGTGCCCTGAGTGACATAATGGCTGAACAGTTTTCTGGTGTCACAGTTTGATAGCTTGTTTTGAAATATGTGTCAGCGCAAGGTATCATAACACCCATCCCCAGCAAATGTGGCTGGCAACAGGTCTCCTTCATGCAGAAAAGAGCTGTCGTCATGGCAGCATTAGAATTAGAATGATTCTTTCTGAAGATGTTTACAGTTGGGTGAGTGGCTAACATTGTTCTTGCTATTTCAACAGTCATAAGGTGTAAGAGAGTTTCTTTTCTGCTGGGAGGTGATTTTCCCCAACTATTCTGCAGTTGTTTTGCCTTTATTAATGTGGGATTCCACCCTGGATTCAGACTGGTTGGCAACCTTCAGTCTTGAAAGACTATGGTATAAGCCTACAGCACCTGATATTTCCAAGCGGTCTCCCATCTAAGTATTAACCAGGCCTGACCCTGCTTAGCTTCCAAGATCAGACAAGATTAGGAATGTGCAGGGTAACAGTTGCTGTTACCCTGGATGTGCTGGATTCAGACTACATCAGTGCAAATTCCGGTGGGCCGAGCCAATAATGTCATTGAAGCTAAAAGCTGGCTAATAATGTACAAGAATTAATGAGGATCTGGGCCAAACCAAGTCTGAAAACTTGATGTTCAACATTTCTAATATTGAATAGTGGGAATACATTACAACACAAATTTGAAAAATGTATAAAAAGCATATAAAGAGGCATATAAGGTGGATTAACTACTCCTAGTTTAGCCATCATTTTGTAAGAGAAAATAGCTCGGCACTAATCTAGTGATCTGGGGGGATATGTAGAATGGGAGACTGCTCATGCATGTCAGCCTTTTATCCCATACTCAACATGTTGATAGGCTCTGTGCAGAAGAGCCTGTTTGCGTAGACTTTGCACATGTGATCGGCACCTTGCAAAAATTCAGGAGGATACAGGTTGCCAGCATGTGGTAGACACATGCACTCTATGCAGAAGTCCTATGGAAATAATTGATTTCAGTGAAGCATGATTAACAGCTGAATGAGAGCTGACATACATCTGAAAGGGCCATTAGTGATTTAAGCACATGATAGGAATTCTGAATTCCAAACGGAGAATCATGGAAATGTAGCCTGTTCAGGATACATTTAAACATGTTGTAGCATCTTATTTTGTTTCATATTTTAATGCTACCATTCCTCCAAGGAGCTCAGGGTGGTGTACATGGTTCTTTTCTGTGGTAAGCATCTGTTCCTAGTTCTAGTTTGTTTTCTACCCAGAAAAGCTATTCATTTTCATTCCCTTCTGCTCTAAATGGGCAACTATCCAGTGACCTAAAAAATCTGTCGTGTACTATAGATTGTATGCTGTCAGAGCTGATGTCTGTCCTTTGCCATTTGGAGTGATCAGCTGGTGTCAGGTTAGTTTTTCCATCTGAGATTGTGTCAGACCTGACTTTTGAAGCAAGGTGAAGTCTCATTTTATCAGAGCCGGAGAGAGCAGATGTGTCATTGAAGTGACTCACTTGGTCACAGAAGGGAGCTGCTGCTGTTCTTCAGAACTTCATGATTGAGCAAAGCAATCTTGATTAAGTGGCTGAAACCTCACAAACGTGTCCAGACATAACTCACTCTTTAATTTTTATTTCCCAATAAGGCCTTGACCTAGCAAGTCCCACAGAAATACACTGCTTCAACTTCTATTCCCAATTGTGCTATTTGCTTTAATTAGCAATAGTTAAAAATCCAAATAAAGATTTTTTTAAAAAACTTCCCCCTTCATGAGGTGTCAAATGGATAACTATCCTTAAAACAGTTCTTCAATAAAATAAAAATACAGACTAGAATATACAATTATGTTCTAAGTAGAAAGATCCCGTATCTGCTAAACTCCAGTCATTTAAAGCTGCACAAGAGGAATATTCTAATATTCTAATCTATTATAATATTATATTATAATGCCGTTGTACAAATTGATGATAAGGCCACACCTGAAGTATTGTGTCCAGTTCTGGTCACCACATCTCAAAAAGGACATAGTGGAGATGGAAAGATGCAAAAGAGAGCGACTAAGATGATTACTGGGCTGGGGCACCTTCCTTAATGAGGAAAGGCTACGGCGTTTGGGCCTCTTCAGCCTAGAAAAGAGATGCCTGGGGGGGACATGACTGAGACATACAAAATTATGCATGGGAAGGTTAAAGTGGATAGGGAGATGCTCTTTACATTCTCACATAACACCAGAACCAGGGGACATCCACTAAAATTGAGTGTTGGGAGGGTTAGGACAGACAAAAGAAAATATTTCTTTACTCAGCGTGTGGTCGTTCTGTGGAACTCCTTGCCGCAGGATGTGGTGACGGCATCTGTCCTGGATGCCTTTAAAAATGGACTGGACAAGTTTCTGGAGGAAAAATCCATTATGGGTTACAAGCCATGATGTGTATGTGCAACCTCCTGATTTTAGAAATGGGCTATGTCAGAATGCCAGATGCAAGGGAGGGCACCAGGATGCAGGTCTCTTGTTATCTGGTGTGCTCCCTGGGGCATTTGATAGGCCGCTGTGAGATACAGGAAACTGGACTAGATGGGCCTATGGCCTGATCCATTGGGGCTGTTCTTATGTTCTTAATATGCATTAAACTCAGAAACTGATTCTGAATGCACATGCACAGTGACTTTGGATGCCAATTGATCAGAGTACAATTTTCTAGCCTTCTCTGCTGTATAATGGTAAACAAGAAACTCATGGGTTGCATCCAATTGGCTAGAAAATACAAAAAGGTATTTTCCTATGTCCAAAATTGAGAAAGGTTCACTCATTTCCAGGCCAAGTCAAATTTGGACAAGCCATCTCATTTAGCAAGCAGACCTGCTTAGCTTGAGCAGGGCGGCTGTATCATTTGCTCTAAGACCTCAGTGTGTTGCAGTGGTCCAAACTAGAGGCTTCCAGAGCAGGAGCACCCATAGCAAGGTTGTCTGCATCCAGTAGAGGTGGCAGCTGATCTCATGAAAGGAGGGGTGACTTGATTCAAGTCCTATTGAGTCATGAAGGGATGACTCAGTGACTCAAAAAGTGCCTCTGTTATGACTCAATTTTGAGTTGAGTCATGGTAGGCGATGATTCTAGACTCGACTCAAGTCAAGCCCCACTGGATTTTCCCATACCGGTTAAATAGTAACCATTGCAAATCACTCTTATATCGGGTATTGCCAAGATCTTCTAAGCACTGCAATATGTGAGTGTTGCATATATCAATGGTCTTGCAGAAGGAGATTTTTCGGACTGTATCTTGGAGAGAACAGCAGCCAGTTAAGGCACTGTGCAGCTTTTATTTCTAACTAAACTGGCTCAACTGTTTGATTAGTGCTGTTAGAAAAGGCTTCAGGCCATCGTGATATACCTCTGTCAAATGAGTACTTCTGTGTCCTCAAGCGACTGTGTCAGATTTTATTGTCTTAAATTATTGTTGGTAGTCCTTTTGAAGAAGTGCTCTTGCTTGGTTTAAATTTGTCAAAAGAGGTATGGTTTCAATTCTCTTTCCTTTCCTCAGTATTTGGATTTTATAGATGAGAAATCCAGAGAAAATTATTAATCCTTCACTATAAGTATGTCTGAGAGAGAACAGAATGAATGAATTATTGAAATTTTCTAACATTTCTGTTTGGGGAAAAAAGGCTGGGTAATTCAGACTGTCAAACACCAGAGGAGCTCAGATGAAAACTTTGGAAGGATCCCTATGGGAATCATCCAATTTTATGTTGTTTCTCTCCATATATACCTATGATGAGTGCAGGACCTAAGAAAACCTTCTAAAGTTTTTTTTTTCCCCAGCAGTAGCTTTTGCAAGGACAGCTAGAATAATATTTGTGTTAGAAACCATGTTTGCAGCCAAAGCAAACTTTGTTTAAATAGACAATAGAATGCTATGTGCTTGATAGAAACTCCAGTTTCAATATCCTATTAAGCAAACTTCAGACTCCTGCCTTGAAGTTGGACTCAGCGCAGTCAAGTCGGGAAAGTCACACAGAGCTTCATATCAAAGATAACAGGAATATATAGCAAAGAGAAAGAAATGCAGGTGCACACTCCTATAGCATTTACATGCAGTAAATGTGGGTTTCAGATGGTTTACTCAGGCATGGTAATTATCAGCTATTCTGTTCTCATGACATAGTGTGTTTAGTCAGCATTCACTGCAGGAAATTGATGTAATAAAATCACTTCATGGTGAGTTTGCCTCAACTATAAGTAATGTAATAATTGGCTATATACGGAGCCATATGGCAACCATCTATTAACAGTGGCGGTAACGGAGGCGAGATCTATCCTCTTAACGCTGGACAATGTTTATTTTATTTGTTTCACATAGTTTTACACTGCCTTGAAATATATAAGGTTCCAAAGGAGGCTTACAAAATAGCAGTACAGTACAGTCCATAATAAAGCAGCAATTTGAATCTAGAAAATGTAAACAAAAGCAGGTAAGAATAAAATTGAATTTTATTTAAAGAGCCAGCACAAATAAAATAAGTTGCAAAATTACAGAATAAGGTTTCCAAAACTCATTTCAAACTGAGAAGAGAGGCGACTTGGTGGATATTTCCAGAGAAAACACATTTTCACAATTGCAGTGCTGCCGCCAAAAATGCCCTGTTCCTTGTATTCACCAGTCATGGTTAATAGGAGCCCAGGAAGAAGCGCCTCTGAAGCCAAACTTAGGGCCCAGGTAGATTCATAGGGACTCTTGGAGACTTTAGGACTTCAAAAGTTAACACCAGCATCTTGACTTGAGTCCAGAAATGAATTGATTGCCAGCATAACTGACGTAAAACTGGTGTAACATATACTTGCTTCTTCCAGCATCCTGGTAGCTGTATTTTGAACCAACTGTTGTTTCTGAATGCCTCTAAGGGTAGCCCACACAGAGAGCATAGCAGTAGCCCAGTCTCCTTGTAACTGGTGCATGAATAACTGCAGGCTGGTTTCTCCAGGTTGGCAAACAGGTAGAAGGCCGACTTGCATTGCACGGGGCATCCTCAGTGTTGATATTAGTCTCCAACCTGCCTAATCCTATCCCTCATCTGAGCAGTTGGAACTTGCGTTCTGGAAGCACAACATGCAAATTGCTCACAGCCATTTCTGTGGCTCCCCCAACACTGATAAGTTGGTATAGGGGTGGCAGTGGGCAGGGAGGGGGAGTAATGGGGTGGAGAACTACCCCTGCTAGTTTGTACCCACCTACTCCCAGGAAATCTTGCTTTGAGTTTGGTCATGTGTTTGTTCAGTGCTTTTGCCATTGCTGCCTCTATGCCCACGCTACTGAAGAAATCAACTGGGTGGGCAAGGAGATGAGAGGGGCTGCGGCAGGACAGAATGTGGCACTAGGGAGCCTGTCAGTGCCCACCCCTTACCAGGGCCTCTGAGAGAAATTTTATCAGGGGGTACACATTTTCTTTGGGCCCCTTTGCAAAGAGGGAGGGGTGAAACAGAGCAGGTGAGGGTGGTGACAGGCAAGCAGATTAGTGGCAGGGAGGGGTGAAACAGGGGAAGAGGAGGGTAGAGACAGCTGGAAAAGTCTTTGGAGCCCAGGTCTACCAACCTATGTGGCATCAGTAGTGTCCCCAGCATCCTGTGCAGGCAACAAGTTTGAGTGGATAAGATTCCAGGAAATTTCTGGGCCCCCTCCTTTGGCTCCTGGGCCCCTCTCTTGACCCTGGGCCTGGGTACAAATTACCCCTTTACCCCCCCTCCCCTAGCTCTGTCCCTTACCTTCAGATCTGGGGCTGTCTCCTTCCTCCTCGCCATCCTGTCTTTGAAATAAACAGGGTGAGTGAAGCATGCTGGAAATTCCAGCATGATCCACTCATCTTGTTTCTTTTAAAGAGGGTGGCAGAGAGGAAAGAGGTCTTACTAGAGCTGAATTGTATGTAAATTGTATGAGTATGTAATGGGGCAGGGGGCAGGCTTCAGATCTCTGCATTCTGCCTCTCCTTGCCTACCATAGCTGCTTTTCTAAGCAACCAGTTGGACACTGGCAGCAGGAGCAGCTCCCCCCCCGCCCGCAGAGGGTTCTTTGGGCCCCCCAGGACTGCAGCACTGGCAGCAGGTGAGTAGAAAACCCCCTCCCACCCCCGGGAGCAGCAGGGGATTGTGCCTTCCCGCCCTCCCCCACAACAACTTACAGTGCTCCCAACTCCCTTGTAGGAATGTGGGAAGCATTGCACTATTGGGTTTTTTTTAAAGAAAGAAAAAGAAAAGCTCTTGGTCTCTGAAGCAAAGAAATGTAATTTAAAATAATTTTATTCAGAAGCAGAAAGCTTAATAAGGTAATTCTCTGCTCTTGCATTTGAAGAGACTGTCAGCACAAAAAGGTTAAATGAAAAGTAAAGAGCCATATAAAGGAGCAGCATTTTAAAATAACCTTGTATACATGTGCAAAATTAAATGGCCAAAATGAATGGTGATGCAATACCTTTGCAAAATAGATTTGCGCTGCTTTTTATCCCCTATCAAAATTAACCAGAAGAGTGTTAATGCAAAAGCAAATCGCCTGCTTGAATGCAGGCATCTGCCAGCTTAATAGTTTAAGTTGTTTTTAATTTATGAGAGGCTTTAAAATGATAAACAGTAATTGAAAGTTACTTTTTGAAAAGTCTTGGTACGTGTCTTGAACAATGGTTAAAGCTATGATTATTTTACTCGGCTACAAGCTGCCTTCTTGTTTTTGTAGAGAACATTCCCAAGCACTAGACCAAGATGGCTGCCTGGCAGTCCACAGACTGCATCTGGCCTCAGTCCTGCTATAATTTTGTCCAACTCCCTGTGCACAAAAAGGAGGAGAATCTTACCTGACAGTTGCCCCTCTGAGAGGGCAATAAAGAGGAAGACTCTTGTTTCATACTGGAGCAGGATATGCCAGTGAAAAGTGGCCATTGGGTAAGGCCTTTGGCTTAGTCACAGTCTTTTCAAGAGCACTTGCTTTCCACAATTGAAGTTATTTAGCAACACAGCATCTTTTGCTCTAAATCGTGTACTGGCAATTCTTCAACTTTGGTTCATATTTGAACCAAATATGGTTCCTTGTGCATATTTGAATGGAATTTGATAGTTCTTGTGCATCTTGGAAATTGTCTCCCATTTTCAGATTGGATAGGTGCTTTGCTTTCTGGCCAGGTGAAGTGATTTGTCAGACTTGGCAGCTTTGGAGAATGGACTCTCCTTGTCCAAGGCCCTTCCTTGGCTTAGGAGAATATGGAACTCTAGGCTGCAGAAGTTGGCAATCAGTGCAGTCAACTATGGTAGGACCTTAGTTATTGCCATGTTGAATCACTTACAAAGCAGTTGGTAGGCTCTGACTGATCAGTAGTGTAGAAACGAAATCTGTAGCGTGCTTCCTGCAACTGAATCCTATAATGGAAAAATACTATAACACTAAGGGTGCAGTCCTAACCGGCAGTCATAGGTGGCCCTGGAGGGTCGCAAACGTGCCGTAAAGCACGTTTGCACCTCCTTAGGTGGGAGCTGTGTTGGCGCATTCAGATGCACTGACGCGCGGACAGAGGCAAAAGCCTCCACCGCGGCTGACATGCCGCCACTCATGTCAGCGCAAGCGCGCTGACATAAGCAGCAAAGGTAGGCGTGGGGGGCATGGGAAGGGAACGGGAGGGGGCGTTACTGGGTGGGAGAGGGCAGGCCCGGGGGCAGGCGCGCAGGGAGCAGGGGGTGGGGCTGGGACCCGGTGGTTATGCCGGATCCCAACCCCCATCCCCAGGGCGAGCACAGCGCTTTCAAGCCGCTCCGCTCTCCTCAGACTTGCACCACCTCCGGAGGTGGTGCAGGTCCAAGGAGACCCATGGGGTGCTCAGCCCTTACCCACGGGTAAGGGGAAGAACTTCCCCTTGCCTGTGGCTGAGTCGCTGCTCGCTGCAATCCTGCGTTGGATGCAGCACAAGCCTCCTGGCTTGCCTGCTCCAGCACGGGTTAGGATTGCGCCCTAAATTGCATTTGTGTCTTCCATATATGTGTGTGTAGGTATGAATCGTTCACTTGTTGCTATGTGGCATGTCAATGAAAAATGCAAACATGAGGCAAGCCTTTTATTTTAGATGCTATTAGTATTAGGGCCCAATCCTATCAGGCTTACCTGTGCTCCAGCCCCACTGTCGTAAAAGTGCCATAAGGCACTCCAGCACCAGAGGTCAGCAGGCAGTGCTTGCGGAATGGCCAGAGCCAGTCAGCGCTGGGCTTCAGCACAGGGAGGACATGTAACTGGACCGTGGGGAGGGAAGGGAAGTAACTGGACCGGGGCAGGGAAGTGCAGGGAGCAGGCGAAACTAGTCAGTGGACAGGATTGGGCTGTTGGTGGTGGTAGTAGTAGTATCCTGAAGATATTTCACTGTTAGCATAACAGCAAGTTGCCCCAAGCTAAAGACTGATATATACACACACTGCCAGAAAAATGGCCAGAAATGTTCATTAATCTACATATGATAAAACAAAAAGTTGAGAACCATGACTCACAATACTTGTTCTGAATTGTGGTCATTCAGCTTTAGGCAGGAGCATAAATTTCTAGAAAACAAATGGTCTTTTCTTCCTGAAAGTGAAGAAATCGTGTATCTTCCTGGCATGCAGGCAGATCTTAAATGTATTTGGTCCAGATTGCTTTTGCAACAGTCAAGAATGTTTCTTTTTTTGAGTCAGGGAAAACTACTTCCACAGTCCCTTTACCCGTTGTATTAATAAGACATTGTATTAAGATGTGGCTGGGTCTCACTTCCAGATGCAGCCAGATGGCCTAATTGTCTCAAGACACAGCCGCCATCTCCTTTTACTCTTCCCCTCCCATCTCCCTCCATTAGTTGGTTGCATAATTATTGGGAGACTAATTGCCTTTCCTTTATTCCGTGTGTCACTTGAGCTGCTTGCTAATAAAGCCAACTGGCCTTGGAACTAGATTTCCCTGACCTAACATCACTTCTGGCTTTCAGGAGGTAATCTATTCCATTAGCAGGATCATTAAACCATTGGGTTAACATCAACTGCGTTGGTCGTCCACAATGTACCAAAATATGAAGACTTTAATATATGAAGACCCCTCCGAAGTGAACTCTGTAACTACGTGGGGGGGGGGCATTCTCTGCATATCTAATAGTAGCAAGAATGGTACTGATTGGGGTGGTATATGTGAGAATGAAATTGATTAATTCATTCTGTTCTGTCCCAGCACCGTGGCTCCCTAGAGACGCAGAGTGGTTTACCACAAATCATTTAGAACACAATGTGGTTGAAGTTGATAGATTTTATTTACAGTAGTTCTTATTCTGTCCCACACTTGAATACTGGTTAATGCTTTAGAACTGCTTCACTGCTTTAATATGAGGACTGTGTCCATGAAGTCCTGGCTCATAGTTAAGAGTGAGGAAGAATGGAGAGGTGGAAAGCACAATCTCTCCCCTTCCTAGTGAGAATTTCTTCCCCCTTAAATGTATACTTACTAAATTTTCTGAGTTTCTACATTTAATCATGGGAGATCAGCTTTAAAATTTCTTTCTAAGAGTGAATGTCAAGTCAGAATAATTGTGTCACCCATGTAGTCCATGTATTCATCATTTGTTCCACCCCTGCTGCAAGTTACCACCATTGTTCTGTTTAAGATGCTCAGCCATGTGGCTGCACATCTCAAAACTGAACCCAGCTGAGTTTCACACAACTTGGAGTTCCTGGAAATCTGGCTATGACATATGACGTCATCAATGGTTTAATGTCAGGAAATGCTGCTGAGCTCCCATGCAGCCTGTAAAGGGATCTGCACGCTGGCACAGACCCCTTAGGGAATATTGGTTATTACTATCCTAACACTTATTGGTTTCAGATTATTGTCTGCATTACCCTGTAGATAACTTTCACCATCATGCGGGTCATTGATCCTGGTTTCACAACTTGACATGTGTTTGTATGACTCTGTTGACCTTGAAGCATGGCACAAAGATGAGGTAACACAGAAAAGAATCATTTCTGAGTAAGCAGGCAAACATAATAGGCTGTAATCCTGAAACCTCTTATTCGAAAGTAGTCTGGCTGACTTTGTGGGATTTCCTATCATAAAGTAATTTCAGAGTAGCAGCTGTAACCTTCAGGTAGCTCATTCACTTATTGTGATGATAAAGAGCATCTCCCTGGGCAATATCTTCCAGTCTAGCTCTCACAAAATGCCTCCTGTGTCTTCAGGGGGAAGGAATTCAAAAAAAGAATTCAGGCCTGAGGCCCAACACAAGCTTCATGAGGATGCTAGCTGCCAGGGCATCAATTGTCATGTTAGATAAAGTGAGATTTTATGGAATTTATTTGTTTTGCAAATGATTGCAAATTCGGTTTCTTTGGTGTGAAAATTACTTCATCATAGGGCCATGCTGCTCTCAGGAATTCATCATATAAGAAATCGTGTTCTTATACAATTTTAATAAACTACTACAGTATTCCTAAAACTTTTGCCATTGTATGTATCCAGTGGGTAGCAATCACAGCTTATTGTTCTCCAATGCGCATGAACATAAAACACTTAAGTTTAATGAATCTGGGGGTGCATACAGAATCTGGAAGTGTAAAACATGTCTGCTGAATAAATGCAGTGGCAAGGAAAGTGGTATGTCATTGGTCCTAGGAAGAAATTAGAGTGCAGTTCCTAGGAAGAAGTTGTAGTGTAGTTTCAGATGTGGGTCTTGCCATGGTTCCTAACAACGCTTATGCTCCATCCCCCTTTTAGTGTGTCATGTCTTGGAGGAGACAGCCCACTACAGTCTGCTTCCCCTCATTGAGCATTCCCATCCTGACTCAAAACTGTGGCTCAGCCATTTTCAACCTTTTTCAGCTCACTGCACACTGTCAAGGCACTAAAATTGTCAAGGCACACTCCCAGTTTTTTACTTACATTAAATTACTATATTCCAAGTAATGTAATTAATACAATTAAATCATTTCATGACAAAGGGCACAATCCTAACCAGGTCTACTCAGAAGTAAGTCCTATTTTTTCAGTGGGGTTTACTCTCAGGAAAGTGTGGTTAGGATTGCAGCCAAAGACCTGGGGGGGGGGGAATGTGCCTGAGGGACTTACTTCTGGGTAGACATGCCTAGGATTGGGCTTTTGGTTGCACTCTTTTTTCTCAAATACAGGAGCAGGCAAATGGCACTTCTCTCTCCCCCACCCCACCCCCTTCCCCAGGCATATTCCCCTCCAAATCTCACAATCACAGTTAGCACCTCTCCTGCTGTCCCTCCCCTCACTGGTCCACACCTTCCAAAGGTCCAGAATCACTTGCCTCACATTCTCCCCCCCCAATTGCCTGCTCCTGTATTTCAGACAGAAGTGTGACTAGTTGACACTTTGCCCAATCCTAGGCATGTCTACTCAGAAGTAAGTTCCATTATAGTCAATGGAGCTTACTCCCAGGAAATTGTGGATAGGATTGTGGCCCAACACTCCCCCCCCCCCCGAAAGGCAAAGGCAAGGCAGGGAGGGTCCCTTTGGGGAGCTGCAGGCAAGGAGAAGGGACTTTTGTGGACCCTCAGCCAGCCCGTTCTTAGGCTGGTGGCCTCAGCAGACTCACTGGCTTCCTGCTTGCCCGCTGCTTGCCTGATTCCTGCTTGCCTGCCCGCCTTCCTCCTTCTCATTCCGCCCAGATCTCTTCCAGGCTTTTCTGGTTGCCCAATCAGCAGGCAGGGCAGACAAGGGACTCGCCCAGGCTTGTCGGCTCCATGGTGGGCTCCCGCCGGATCTTGCGCCTCCCACGCTACTGTGGGAGGCTCCTCAGAAGAAGGGAACATTTGTCCCCTTCCCCCAAGTAAGGGAAGCAGCTCTGCAATGGGGCTACTCACTTTAACGCCAACCAAAATGTAAGTAAAGGTGCTCGTGTAGGGCGAGCAGCCCTACCCGAGCGCCTTGGATCCTGTGGAGCTCAACTTTGGAGATCCGCCTCTCCCCCTCCCCCTGACATGCCTCCCGCCTGCCCCAGCCATGCCTCTCCCCTCCCCTGAACACTTTCCCCATGCCCCTGGCCACGCCCCCACATCCTGTTCTGCAGCCCGGCAATCCAGGGGACCACCGAGCCGTAGAACCTGGGCTCCCGCCTCGTGCCAGCCCAGCTCTGGCCGGCGCTGGGCTAGCTCCGGCGGGAGCCCAGTGGTAAGCCCCGCAAAGGTGCCTTATGGGACGTTTATGACTGTGGTCCATGATGCGCTTCAGACCAGAGATGCGCTACAGACCTCAGGATTGGGCTCTAAATAAATAAAAAGTGTGTCCCTTATTGGTTAGAGACATTGTCTGGGATGAAGAGGAACAGGTATTCTCCCCCTGCTAAATATAAGCGGAGCACTACTTGGAAAAGCTGCCTCTTTACCCAGATAGCAGGGGCAACTGTATTATGATACATGGAAATGTGAGTTGACTCATTAACAGTTTCTTGCTGTATCATAATAACATTTCATTGGCTCTCAGAACAATCAGTCTCATTGGTTCATTTTGAGTTAAAAAAACCCACTTTTTGTTCCATAAGGAAGTTGTGTTTTCATTTTCTGATTTAATTGGCCATAACTTTTGATACAGTTCAGATATTCCCATGCAGTTTATTTCAATGCATTCTGCATTAAATTACTTTTCCAATGAGATAAATAAAACATGATGGTATTATTCGTACATACCAAGGTTTTCACAATTTTGGCCACTAGTGTCAAGCTCAGGTTGTTGCTCCCCTAAAGCTTGTTGCCTGGTGCAATTGCTACCCGTACACCCGCTTAGCTACCCGCTTAGCTATGCCACTGGGATGGTGGGTCTGTTTTCCTGCAGAGTACAGATAATGATGAAATACTGAGATCTGGACTGCAATCATTTTAGTTTCCAGATTGTAGAATTATTCTAAAAAGTGTCATGCAAATGATGGAATCATATGAATACTGTTTAAAACAGAGATACCAATTCTGAAGGCAATCCAAGCATGTCATATGAAAAAAAAATAATTACAGAGATAATTTTGCATGGCTGATGACACAGGAAACCTTTTACACTGAGTTTACTTATGCTGAATGTTAAGCTTTTAAACTACAGGTATTGTTTTTGAATCCGGATTGTTTCTGCCTGAATCCCCCACACAAGAGAATTAGCAACAGTGATGCACTAAACAAACATTTAATCCTTGTTTCTAGTACATTATTTAAAAAGTACTTTGATTGACACATCAGTAATACATAGAAAGGATTTACCTTGGCTTCACAGTCTAGTCTCTCACCAAACACTAGCACTGCAAAGATCTGTTTCCTTCTCTGCTAACACTAGCAATTCTGTTTCATTCTGAGAAAAGAAATGCATGAGTTAACTCCAGTCCAGGGGTGCTCAATAGGTGGATCGCGATCTACCGGTAGATCGCGAGGCAAAATGAGTAGATCGCGGAGTGCTGACCCCCCCCTTCAGGTGCCTCTGGGAGGAAACGCCGGGAGTAAGGCCCATTGTACTCAATGGGGCTTACTCCCAGGTAAGTGTGGCTAGGATTGCAGCCTCACAGCCTAATCCTAGGCATGTCTACTCAGGAGTAAGTCCTGTTATAGTCAGTGGGGCTCAAGGTACACCAACATACATTGTACACATAAATGTTATATGTTATGATGGCGCGAACATTGTAAAAAAACTCTGGTAGATCTCCGGGCCTTGCTGGGTTTCAAAGTAGCTCTCGAGCCAAAAAAGTGTGAGCACCCCTGCTCTAGTCTATTTCTTGTAAGTGCTTAATGTATTTGTATCCCCATTTCTTGAATTTCAGTAAATTCACAAAGTGGTTTCTAATCTGTAAAATAAAACAACAGAGCAATAAAAGAATCATTAAAACAAGTATTCAAAAATAAAATACTTTTATGTGATAAAATAGCAGAGAACACAACTGAAAGGAATGATAAAACTGTAAGATAACAGCAGTAGAATTATTGAGCCCAGAAATGCCTGCAGAAATGGACTCTTGTATGTCCTGAATGAAACAGTTCCTTGTTTTCTTTAGGGCAAATTTAATTATTTCCTGGTATGTTGAGTCAATGTCAATAATTTTCATTTAAATCACAAGACTGTACCAATCCAAGAAGCATTAGTGGCACAGTCCTATTGTGTCCCTGTACTGATGAAGTGAGCACTCTGCCATAAAGCATGTTGGAGTTAGTTGCACCAGCAGGAAGGCCTGGGCCATCCTGCCCTGCCAGTGCAGAACCCAGTGCACTTTGGGCATGGTAAGTTCTGCACCGGCAGATAAGGGTGGGGGGTGTCGAGGGGGTGGATGGATCAACCCAGGAGCGGGCTGGATCAGCAGCATGGGCATGCACCCCTTCCTGAGCCCATCCACTAACATGGATCCACTTGAACTTGTGCCAGTGATGTAGTAAGTGCAGGTCTGAGTAGACCCATTACCACCACTGGGGCTTTCCCCAGGGCAAGGGGTCAAATGACTTCCAGACTGCAATATTCCCCTGCAGGATTCAGTGCAAGCTGCACTAGTCCCACTGCATCGATAGAATTGGGCTATAAGTTACTGAATGCACCAAAGAAGAGGTGTGTGTTGTGATGAAAATTTCCCAAGTTTTTGCTTATTTATGCCCATTTTTTCACCTAATTTGGGCAACTCTAGCCCCCAAGAAGCATGTTTGTGATATCTCAGTATCTCAAGGATACTGTTCAGTCATCCAAATTCAGGACAAAATTATTCACAATTAGCATCTTCTCTTCCTCTTGACCAATAGGCAAAGGGCTTCTCTATGAGCCAGGTCATTGGTCTAGAAGGTGGACCCCAAAGGTGGGAATTTCAGGATCCTAAGAGACGCCTGATATCCAGTTTCTCAGAGGGTACCTGGTCAAGGTTCACTAGCCATAAGCCCCAGGAACCCAAGACCCCCTGTGTCCAGTTGCCCTGGTCCAATGTTGAAGCATCATATGTTCAGTGTGGGTTGCACAGATTCCCTTAGCTACCTTTGGATGAGATTTGTAACCTCCTTAAGAACATAAGAACAGCCCCGCTGGATTAGGCTATAGGCCCATCTAGTCAAGCTTCCTGTATCTCTAAGTGGCCCATCAAGGAGCACACAAGACAACCAGAGACCTACATCCTGGTGCCACCCCTCACATCTGGCATTCTGAAGTAACCCACTTCTAAAATGAGGAGGTTGCACATAAACATCATGGCTTGTAACCCATGATGGACTTTTCCTCCAGAAGTTTGTCCACTCCCCCTTTAAAGGCAGCCTTTGCACCACCCTTTGTGTTTTATTTCATTTTTCTAAAAGTCCAATGCCCTGTTTTTCTTCCCTTGCATTCTCCTACACCTTTGATTTGAAACATATCATCCTTTTAATTAAATTCTTTGTTTTTACTGCTTTACTTGCCTGGTTTATGTCCACTTAATAAGGAGCAGGATCACCACATGTCTGAAATGGTACTTGTTACTATTTGGTTTTAAAGAGAAATTTCCCCCCCCCCCCCAGATTTTGGGGCTTTCTGTTATCAAGAAGGACTTTTCCAAGGTGATCCCTTTCTGTCTGCACTTCCTAGCTTTGGATGGTAACAGTGAGTGAACTACCAGCCCTGAACTACTCCTAGTAAACCCAAACGAAGCAGAGAACAGTGGCTGAATGCTATATGCTAACTTTGAAGCTTTTGTGGTCACTTGGAACTCTCTTAGAGTACAGATAACAGGTAGGGATAGTTTCTGAGTTTGAAGGACTCATGCCAGATTGCCTGTGTCTAGTCCAAGTTAAAATCCTTTTTCACCTCCAAATTTTGACTTGACTCTTAAATTGAGTAAATAGTACTTCACTAACAAGCAAGATACAATGCCTCTATGGTATTGGTTGTCATTCTGAGTCTAATAATATTTTGTGCACTTTCAAAATCCTGCTATCAAGCTTAGCAGCTGCCAATTAGAGCTATATTTTCTGTTCTGTAGTTCTTGTATAGTGGTGTGTGTCAAATCATTAGATGTTCAACTTGAATTTGTTATCCAGCCTCTAGTTCATTTTACAGCTAACTAGAGATTTCATCAACCCATAAGAAAAGCACAATTTTTCAAATGTCTTGTTGGTTAAGAGAAAAGAAAATTATTTTTTCTGTCTTCATTGTAGCTGGTGCTGGAGAAAACCTGTGCTTACTTGTACAGAGATAATGATATTGTTTTCCTTTTATGACTCAGGACTAAATTGATTTCCAGGCTTGATGGTAAAGCTGGAGGAAGGTGCAACTCGTAACAAGCAAATTCATTCCATCTGCTTCTGTGGATTTGGGAGTTATTTGCTTTGCTTCTCAGATGATGAGATGCACTGACAGCAAGTTCTTGTTGCAGAAGTTCTGTTTCTATTTATAATCACTGTTAGGCTATGAAACAGCCTTAGTTAATAGACAAATTTGAATCGTACCTCCTTATGTGATACTCCTCATTTCTTTAAGGATCTGAAAAGTCCCATTCATCAGTTCAACTTATCCTGGCATGATGAGCTCTTATGATTCAGACACGCAGCTGTCTTAATATACTTTGCAGTGTGGTTCTATACAATCCTTAAATTATCATGTATGGTGGGGGGGAAAAAAGGGAACTTTATTCACCAGCCCTCAGAAGCTCTGACACATTTCTTCCCTTCTGAAAGTTAATTATTTTCCTCCCCACCAAAGATGAATTTTTGCCATAAATCACTCCAAAAGGTCTTAACGCACTATGTTAAGGATTAAAATTGATTTGCTACAGTTATGATGGTCCAAATGAACAGGCATGGTAAGAGAGCTTTAGACATGAAGAATCTATTAGTTGAATCAATCCTCGTTGTGAGTAATACGTTGAAAGGTTTAAGTATTAACATTACATCTCAGCAACTCAAGGTTACTCAATTTTGAAAGCTTACAACACAATGAGTAGTGGTAATGAACAGCTACAAGAATAGGAGAGTCCTGTGTACAAAGATGACAAATGAAGGCCTTATCCTGCTCCTATTACTTATCTGACTTTCAATGCTGAGCCCATTCTGAAATATGCTGAGCATATATGAAATGAATAATGAAGCAGAACAGTAAACTAAAGTGGAGCACAAGCGGTTTTTGAGGGATGCACGTTGAAATACCTGCCCTTGACACTGGAGATTCATATCGCCTCTCACGGGAGCCATGGGAGCCATTTCTCACACTGGCTTTTTCAATGTGGAAGTTAATAAACATGTCAAGGATAGTATGTGCAAAATTTCAAGGAAAGGACTCAACTCGGGATCTAATTCAACACGTCCATTGGAAAGCTGAAGTGCTCATTTATATAATAATCAATCAATCCATACCTCTAAGCACAGATGTTCTTCAATGGTTGGTGGTCCAATCAAATATTGTAAAGCTCTATTCTCATTAAAATGTTTCAGAAACGGAACTGTAAAAAGGGTTCCGTTTTATAGCAATGATATTTATGACCTCATTGGAACTTCTTTGCTGTTTACTGTTTGGGAATCCATTAGCATAGGGGTTCTCACACATTTAGCACTGGGACCCACTTTTTAGAATGAGAATCTGTCAGGACCCACCAGAAGTGATGTTATGACCGGAAGTGACATCATCAAGCAGGAACATTTTTAACAATCCTAGGCTGCAATCCTACCCACACTTACCCTGGAGTAAGTCCCATTGACTATATTTGTTAAATGAACATACATAGTAACTTGCTAAAAGTACAGGTCCCCAAATGCAGTCACATACCATGGTAGCATCAAATCTAATATATTAAAAATAAAATATTGAAATGAAAGGGGACCCACCTGAAATTGGCTCACGACCCACCTAGTGGGTCCCGACCCACAGTTTGAGAAACACTGCTTTAGCACTTTGTAAAAAAAAAAAGTAATGAAAGATGTGCTTTACTAATCATCATGGAAAACATGTCAAAAGTATTTGTATGTGGCAATGGGCAAACTCCTCTCCGATTAATTTAAAGTCAATCACTAATTTACAAGTATTTTAAATATTAAATTGGGTTAAAATTTGATCTATTTCCTATTTCCACCATGATGTTAACATGTAGATAGTCCAGGCAAGGTTTCATAGAGAGAGAGAGAGAAAGAGAGAGAACAGTCACTCCAAGCAAAATCACTTCCTTTCCCACTGTACAGGCACTTCAGCAGAACTTTGTCACCTCATATAACTCCTGCTCTTGACTGGAGTTTACCCAGGAGAAGAGAAGAAAAAAAATATACAATCATTTTCTGTATTCCGAGGTCTGGAAGAAATATTTTATTTGCTTATAGACTTGTGATTTTCCCACTTAGCTTCATCTGCTGAAGACTGAGTGAAAGATAGTTGAAAGGAATTGCTACGAATAGCTTGGCTCCAACAATAAGAATAATTCTTTATACTGTACTGATTAACACTGTGTGGTCAAATGCCTGTTGTTTTTTTAAATTAAATATTAAATGTTGGCAAATGCAAAGTGTGCAATCAATATTTTTAGAGTAAAAAACTTTTAAAATAACAGGAAAGAGAATAGTCACCAGTTAGGGACCAATGAATACAGGTGGAGCCTGTTTATCTATGGATTTTTCATCCACCTTTCTGACTCAGTCCAGGTCCCCTGGACCTGCATTGAGCCATGCTCGGCTCCACCTGAGGCCTCTGAAAGGGACCGAGCTGTGCTGTGGTCCCCTCTGCAGGGCTTTCTGAACGTGAGTGGATGTGCACTGTGAGCTTCAGAAAGCCCTTTGGAGAGGACTGAAGCACAAGCCTCAGTCACCTTCAGAGGGAGAAAGGGGAGGGAAACTGTGGGGTTTTTTTTTGTTTGTTTTTTTAAATATTTTATTTGATTTAAGGCATGGGTACAGGGAAAATCACAGATATATATATTCAGAGTAATACAGAGGAAAAAATACTAGGGAATCACAGAACTGCAGCCAATACTGTCTTATTTCTATAATTATTTCTATAATTATCATCTCTTCAATCAATATTTCATAATCATTTATCTAACCATTTATATAATGGGTTCCACAATCTCTGTATTCTCTCCGTCTCGCCATTCCTCAACCTTTCTGTCAACACATCCATTTCTACAATCTCGTACTGGGAAACTGGGGGTTTGATTATCTGCAATTTTCAGTATCAGCAAGGGGTCCAAAAATGGACTGAGTTGGAGTTGCTGTGGTGACCTGTGACTGTGAGAGTGACGGACTCACAAGAGATGCTGCAGGAATGTGGAAGAGTATGGTGAGTCAGCTTGAAAGAAAGAAGGAAAGATTAACAGCTGGCTCAACCTGAAGCTGTTCATGCTGGCAGCTTGGAAGATGCCAGATAAGATGACCACACCATGAATGATTCCATCTGGAAGTGAAGAGGTCTACGAGTGTTTGTAGAACTATTGTTGTAAAAACTCATTTGAAATAAAGATGAGTTTAGTATAGCCTCCCTATGTGAACCGCCTTGAATCTATAATCATCATCATCCAGAGAACCTTGTTTTCATATGGAACCATACTTCTGCATGTGAAACAATTATTTTTCCCTGTGCACAAATTTGCATGAGGGAAATCAAATATTGAGGGGAAGTCTTTTGCACATACAAAACCTGTGTTGCATGGTTAAGGGTGCAATCCTAACCAGGTCTACTCAGAAGTAAGTTATATTGTGTTCAGTGGGTCTTACTCCCAGGAAAGTGAGGTTAGGATTGCAGCCTAAGTTTATTTTTTTTTTTGTCTGTCATGTTGTACAGTTACTTGTACACCCACAGGACAAGACTTTTAAGAGCTGATTTCATGTAGAAATACAATTTTGGCACAAATGACATGGGTAGTTTGTGGGGGCTTCAGACAACAATATGGACATCTGTTTCAGGTGCTTTAGGTTTAGAATTCTCTTAGAATAATAAATTGTTTCTGTATTGCAGCCCAGTTCTGGACGTCAAATACTGCTGAGAGAGAGAGAGATTTTCCCAACTGAAACAAAACACAAACACCCATGGGCTGATTTTTAAGGTTTTGACCTAGACAAGTGGACACAACTCAAGGAATCTCTCCTGGGCATGTACAGGATTACTTTTTGAGCTTTTGCTCAGTGTTGTTGAAAACTTTCCCAAGGTTAATTCCTGTGCATTCACACAGGAACTTCACAGTTTCCCAAAGCTTTAAAAATTAGCCCTTTGAGACTTTTGCATAACTCTCCCAAGGCAGTGGTTGGTGTCTGGGACTTGGATGAAAACATAGAAAGTGGTTGAGAAAGTTGGAGGAAAAAATGGAAGAAGAAATTAGTTTCTTAGGCAATGGCAAACATCAAAATGAAATTAAATAATTTTAGTTCTGCTCTGTTTTAAATCATTTACAGCAGACCCTGCACATGCCTGATCTCATCTGATCTCAGAAGCTAAGCAGGGTCAGGCCTGGTAAGTACTTGGATGGGAGACCGCCTGGGAATACCGGGTGCTGTAGGCTTATACCATAGTCTTTCGAGACTGAAGGTTGCCAGCCAGTCCCAAAAAGCAACCACTTTAAATGTCCTAGACCACAGTCTCCATGCCAGGGGTGGGTAGGCAAATGTCACACCCACAGAGTATTGTGTGGAGTTAGCGTACTTTAACGAAAGTACGCAGTCATTCCAAGAATTCTGACTCTCTTTTTTGTTAACGAGTAAAGGTTATTTTTGTTCTAGACAAAAGCTATGCCTCAATGACTAGACTTAACTATATTGTTTTAAAAGTCTATAACTCTAGATCTTGTGGGGGGGGGGACTTCACACGACAGTGACTGTGGCAATGATATTGAAAGAACTTGGCTGTAGTGTCACAAGTCAAGCCAATAGATGTCAATCTGAATTCTAGGGAGAAAAGTGAACTAATGACTGAGAAAAACATGCTGGTTCTGAGTATTGCCCTCCAGGGTTCCTTTCTTAGAAAATGTAATTCTACAAAATTGTTTTGTTCAATACTTTAAAAAAAATTAAAACATTCAAGTAAAATGAGAAATAGGTGATGGTTATGAAATGTTGATCTTCTTGATAAGCTTTTTAAAATCACTGGGCACTACATTAAAGGATATATTATTTTTAATAGCTATTGTAAGTTAGATGTATTTATCAAGTAAAATCATCCATGTGAAATGGAGTTTAGTACTATCTACATATATGGGATTTTTTTGGAGTTAAAAAAAGATAGGTCCCTTATGAATGGTTTACAATCTGCAAACTGACACAAGGGAGAGGAGGAGATGGAGGCAGAGTAACAATGGAAGCATATGTCATTCTTACAGTTATACGCATAGTTATGGTAGGGAATGTAACTGAGGACCCAAATTCTCTTAGCCCTCAGCCCCAGCGCTGAGCTCCAGTGCTGGATGTCACAAATGTGTTGTAAAGCATGTGTTGTAAAGCATGTCCACAGCCCCTGGAGAGGATGACTGCCGGTGTTTGATCAACACCAGGTGGCACTGAGCCTCAGCGCCACATGCGTGGCCAGCTGGTGACTCCTGCTGCACTGGCCTGCAGAGGGCAGGTGGGGAGTGGGTGGAATGGGTTGAGGAAGGGTGGGATGGGGGCAGGAACCAGCCCAGGAGGAGGCCGGAACTGGCAAAGCCCTGCTCCATCGTATCCTATCGTTTGTGTTGGGCTACAAAGACCAACATGAGGCTCTGAAGTCTATGTTGGCAAAATAGCCCGCACAGACTTGAGAAGTCCCATTGTGGGGCTTGGGGCTTTTCCCAAGCCCCCTTTCTCTGAGAAGACCTCCTGCAGTGCTGCTGAATGCAGCAGTCGCCATTTTGCCACTGCTGCACCCAGCACAGCCAGCAGGGATAGGATTAGCCTGAAAGAGCCCAGTAGGCCCCCCACTTTCTCCCTCAATACACCCCATTACTCCTCTTCCGTACCCACTAATTGCCCTCCCCATTTCAGTTCACCTGCACCGGAGCAGGTTGTCAGTAGCTTTGCAGTGGGGGCTCAAAAGTGGCCACCAGCAGTGGGCTCAGCACGTCATTAGCAGCCAATTTACAACAGCAGGACAGTGTTAGGATTGGGCCATCAGTCACTGTGTCAAATATTTCCAGGAAAAGATGGGTTTTCAGATTGCATTTGAAGGTTGTCAGAGAGAAAGCATCCTGCAGATATTCAGTGAGTTGCTTCCAGCTGCAAGGGAAGAGTCGTTCAAGGGAACAGCAAACCTTCAGACAGTTGGGAGTGATGGAGTTGGAAAAGTGAAACTATTTGTCCAGTAGTGGAGTATGAAAATGGAGGGAGGGATGAGGCTGTGGAGGGCAAGAACAAGGAACTTGTGCTGAATTTGGGAGTGGACAGGAAGTTAGTGATGAGATTTCAGGATAGTGCAACGTGATTTATGCAACAGGAAATGAATGACCTTAGCAGCAGAGCATTTTTATCACTATACTTGGTTGTGATAATACATTAATATAGGAATACTGTTCCCTTGTTAAAGAATGCTGAAGAAGACTTAGACTTCGGAAAACTTGAATTATTGCTGTTGATGAGAACAGACAATAAAAATGGACTAAAATTAAAATTAAAGGGACAGTTAGCCCAGATGAGGAATTGATGGTTGGCTAGAGTATCCTTCTCCCCCCCCCCACCCCACATTTAGCAAATCAATGATTGGAGCTATTTGCAGCAAGGGAGAAGTCCACAGAGGGGCCTGTGAGCCTCTTGCATCCTGCTGGAGGCCAGTACAATCCCTTAGGTAAATAAACAAACCTCTTTGTCCCTGCAACATCATGATTGCTGTGGCACCATCAATCATCCCCTACCCACCTATGCAAAAACTTACCTGGTTCCCAACTCACTTGTAGTTTGGGAAACACTGGCCTGTGGGCATGTATATTACTCTAGAAAAATAATTATATCAAAACAACAGTTCATAGTTCATTTAACATTTAATTTTCTTGAATTGAGTCCTTTTTCTACTGCACTATGGAGGGATAGGGATTGTCAAAGAAGGCTAGCTGAAAATGATTCAGTTCAAAACTTATGCCACATTGTCCTGGTCAAAGCATTAAAATAAGTTTGGAGCACTTTAAGCATCACTATTAATTTTCTAGTTGTCCTTGAGTTAGAACTCATGCATTTTAAGAGTGCAATTAGAAACTGAGAGATGCTAGCATAAGTTTCTGAGGAGCATGCTCAACATGATACGTTATCTTTATGAGCTAATCAGTGGTAATACATGGATTTGCTTTGTTTTAATCAAAATAGTGAATACTGAGGACCGGGTAAAGAATGTACCAATAATAATGCCATAATCAGTAGGAAGGTGACATGATGATGCTTTCCTAACTTAACATTCTGCCTTAGCTTTTTCTATTCACTTTGATGAAGCTGTTGAAAGGGCTTGCTCACATGGAACATCATGATGAACATAAGAACATAAGAACAGCCCCACTGGATCAGGCCATAGGCCCATCTAGTCCAGCTTCCTGTATCTCACAGCAGCCCACCAAATGCCCCAGGGAGCGCACCAGATAACAAGAGACCTCATCCTGGTGCCCTCCCTTGCATCTGGCATTCTGACATAACCCATTTCAAAAATCAGGAGGTTGCGCATACACATCATGGCTTGTACCCTGTAATGGATTTTTCCTCCAGAAACTTGTCCAATCCCCTTTTAAAGGCATCCAGGCTAGACGCCATCACCACATCCTGTGGCAAGGAGTTCCACAGACCGACCACACGCTGAGTAAAGAAATATTTTCTTTTGTCTGTTCTAACTCTCCAAACACTCAATTTTAGTGGATGTCCCCTGGTTCTGGTGTTATGTGAGAGTGTAAAGAGCATCTCCCTATCCACTCTGTCCATCCCCTGCATAGTTTTGTATGTCTCAATCATGTCCCCCCTCAGGCGTCTCTTTTCTAGGCTGAAGAGGCCCAAACGCCGTAGCCTTTCCTCATAAGGAAGGTGCCCCAGCCCTGTAATCATCTTAGTCGCTCTCTTTTGCACCTTTTCCATTTCCACTATGTCTTTTTTGAGATGCGGCGACCAGAACTGGACACAATACTCCAGGTGTGGCCTTACCATAGATTGTACAACGGCATTATAATATTAGCCATTTTGTTCTCAATACCCTCCCTAATGATCCCAAGCATAGAATTGGCCTTCTTTACTGCCGCCGCACATTGGGTCGACACTTTCATCGACCTGTCCACCACCACCCCAAGATCTCTCTCTTGATCTGTCACAGACAGCTCAGAACCCATCAGACTGTATCTAAAGTTTTGATTTTTTGCCCCAATATGCATGACTTTACACTTCCTTATACCAAGATCTTATACCTTATACCTTATCTTATACCAAGATCTTCCTTATACCAAGATTCAGGTCTACAGAGCTTGCATCCTGAGTACACTTCTGTACTGCAGTGAGTCATGGACTCTTCGCTCACAACAGGAGAGGAAACTGAGCGCTTTCCACATGCGCTGCCTCCAACACATCCTCGGCATCACCTGGCAGGACAAAGTTCCTAACAACACAGTCCTGGAACGTGCTGGAATCCCTAGCATGTATTCACTGCTGAAACAGAGACGCCTGCATTGGTTCGGTCATGTTGTGAGAATGGATGATAGCCAGATCCCAAAGGATCTCCTCTATGGAGAACTCGTGCAAGGAAAGCGCCCTACAGGTAGACCACAGCTGCGTTACAAGGACATCTGCAAGAGGGATCTGAAGGCCTTAGGGATGGTCCTCAACAAGTGGGAAACCCTGGCCTCTGAGCGGCCCGCTTGGAGGCAGGCTGTGCAGCATGGCCTTTCCCAGTTTGAAGAGACACTTTCCCAACAGTCTGAGGCTAAGAGGCAAAGAAGGAAGGCCCATAGCCAGGGAGACAGACCAGGGACAGACTGCACTTTCTCCCGGTGTGGAAGGGATTGTCACTCCCGGATTGGCCTTTTCAGTCACACTAGACGCTGTGCCAGAACCACCTTTCAGAGCGCGATACCATAGTCTTTCGAGACTGAAGGTTGCCAATACAAAACACTTCCTGACATTGAAGCGCATCTGCCATTTTGCTGCCCATTCTGCCAGTCTGGAGAGATCCTTCTGGAGCTCCTCACAATCACTTCTGGTCTTCACCACTTGGAAAAGTTTGGTGTCGTCTGCAAACTTTGCAACCTCACTGCTCAACCCTGTCTCCAGGTCATTTATGAATAGCATGCACAAGAGGACGGGCAGCCTCCAAAGCTCCATGGGGGACTCCAGCGTAAAAACGGAAGAACTGTCCCATTCTCATCAGTGTTCAGAACTGATGAATCATCGTTGTCAATGTTGGTCAGCATTGCAGCTTCTGTAGGCACACTGGGGCCCCCTTTATCAAGGAGATGCAATACAAAATATAGAAAACAGAATATAGAAAATGAATACTTAATATTTGGTGAATGTTGTTAATAAAAGCAGAAGTCATGTGGGGCCCCAAAGCTTCTTCCCTTCTTTTTCTTGTTATTCACTTACGATTTCCTTCTGTTCCTCTGTAGTGTCATTTGTGCTTGATGATTTAGCTTTCGATAAAGCTTGTTCTCCGGTGAATGTTAGGAAACATTTACAATCTGCTCCAATACTGAAACACTACAGGTTCATTATATCTGTGTAGTAAATGGCACTGCGTAAAATACATCAGATCCTTCAGAATTAGGTGACAGAATGACAGTACTTTACTCACAGTTCAGATTACTGCAATAGGGAATGTAATGAGCCATAATATCATTATTTTCACTTTAGAATTTTAATATTGTGTTTTCTATGGCTCTTAAAATATCATGCATAAAACATTTTGCTGAAAACCTCACTGGGTTATGAATGCATAGCGTTATTAGGGAGTGGGGTAAAAGAAATAAAAACTTCACAAAATGATGGAAATGGTGGTTTTATCTGTGGTGGTGGTGAAGTCTAGAGAGAACCACAGCAGCCTGGAAAGGCTTAAATCTCATGTTACGACATACCACAGAGATGATAATTTGATCCCCTGTTGCTTCTGAATTAATAATTTACCTGCAGAGAAAGGAAGACCAGTTAGATAAGCTAGGTCAGTGGTTCTCAAACTGGTGGGTCGCAACCCACCAGTTCATGTAATGCTTCCCCCATCCCTTTAAGAGGCGGGGGAAGGGGAGGGAGGCAGTGACGCGATTCCCAGGATCGCATCACTAAGGGGGGGCGAGAGGGGTGCTTTGCACTTACTTAAAGAAGGCAGGCCTGCAGCAAGCTACAGGAGGCGCAGGGAGCCCTGCGCAGCCCTGACTGCACTCCCAGAGGCCTGGAACTTTCACTAAAAGCAGGCACAAAGCACTTCCATTTTGCAGGAGGTGCTTTGTGCCCACTTCTAGAGAATGTTCCAAGCCTCCCTGCACCTCCTGTAGTCTGCTGCAGCCCTGCCTTCTGAAAATAAGTGCAAAGCACCCCCCTTGCCCCCCTTAGTGACACGATCCTGGGATGGTGTTGCTGCCCTAGCCCCTCCCCACAAGAACTTACTGAGGGAGTAAAGCTCCTTCAAAGTTTGATAACCACTGAGCTAGGTGATATAAGTTATTTAGAGCGCAATCCTACTTTGGACATCAGTTGGCACAAGCCCCCTACACCAGCCCAGGAGTGTCGCAAACATGCCCTGAAGCATGCTTATGCCTCCTCTAGAGCCAGCTGGCTCAGTGCAGAGGTCTGCGCTGGCCCATGGATGCTGGCTGAGTGCCCAGTGTGGATATGTTTGCGCCAACTGAGGCAGGCCGGCATAAGGTGGATGGGAGAGGGTGGCAGGGGGCAGAACAGAGGCAGGGGGGCATTTTTGGGTAGGGGATGATGAACCTGAAGGCAGATAAGGCCCAGGAGGGGATGGGATTGGCTGCGGCAATACATCCTAACCCCCATTCTCAGACCCTGCAGCCTTAAACAAGCTGCTCAGATTTCCATTGGTGAAATCGCTGATGCAAACCCAAGTAGCCCTTTAGGAGTGGCCTGGGTGTGACATGGGATAAGGGGGAAAATATTCCCTTATCCCAAATTGCCCTCCAGCCTGCACTTACTTGGCTTGCCTGTTCCAACACAAGTTAGAATTGCGCTGCCCAAAAAATAAATAGGTAGCCCTATGCATTCTTACCTTGAATTGAACCTCATTGAGCCTAGTGGGGTATACATCTGAATAGGGATGTATACGTTTGTGCTGAAGAGGAGGGATGGGGACCTGGAGCTCAAATGTTTTGAATTGTCTACAAAAGCCAGCCAAAATATGTGTCACCTTGCCCTAGCCTGTCTCTTCTTCAGCTCACCTACCATCACAGCTTTTTGCAGTGGGAAAACAGCTCCTAGCTATACATATAGTTCCACAGTTTTAAAATCTCAAAATAATACTTTCCACTGCCTAATTTGTCCAGGATTCTTTGAGTGCTTGTTGCTTTCTCCTGCAACATTTGATTGGGGTCACTTATGTGGGTCATGTGAACTGGTTTGTACTGTATGTACAAACACTGTACTGTTTGTACCAGTGCATTTGATTGCTGCTGTTAGTACACTGAAGTCTAGATTGCATAAACGGATCATTGGGGGAGGGGGGGGGGAGATGTCAACTATTTGGTCACTTATGCCCTGATTATCTTTACAAATTCTAACCCTAATTTTTTTTTTTTAATGAAACCAGTTGGATTACCATGTTTAAAATGATTACCATTATTAAAATGAAGCAAGTTATAATTTAACTCCTTGGTATAGAACCAAGAGACCATTATTTTTTCAATGCAATAATTCAGGGCAAAGACTAAAACCACACCTTTTTAAATCTAGTGCCTGATTTTAATTCATTAAAAGCCCAGTCTTATTACCTGCCAGCTCACAGCATGCAGTGCAGTTGCCAGAACACATTCTGTATGCTATTCTAATGGTCTCTTTGGACCAGCTGTTTTCCTGGTGTAAGTCCGAGGAGACTCGGGATGTTTTGGCATAGTAGAAGGGGGTAGGATTTTGGCATGTGCCCTATGCAGTCTGCTTCCTACCCCAAACTGCCCCCAAACCACCCCCACTACTGACCTACGTGATCTGGCAGGGTGTCTGGGAGCCACTGTCACATTTGGGAGCCATTGGCCATTTGTGCCAGCAGCCCTAAAGCACTCAAAAGTGGTACAACTTTCATGCCAGTGTTCTAGGCTTTATCTTGGTGGATCGCAAGATAGGATTGGGCTGTAAATAGTGATGTCCAATCAATATTTTGTATGTACAAGTGTACCCTGGTATCTCTGGTTTCAGCATCCGCACTTTCAGTTATGCTGGGGACTCACTTTAAAAAGGAAGGGAAAGTAAAGAAAAAAGCTAAAAATAGTTCTGCCTTCCCCTTGCGCAGTGAAACCATTGTGTTTGGAGGGCTGCAGACAGTCTTCTGAGCTGCTTACAGCTTCTTCCTGGTTGCAGAAGGCTCCTCTCTTCACCCAATGTTGTTGCAGAATGCATTCCACATCGATGCATTCTGGGGCAACATTGAGTGAAGGCAGAAACCTCACGTGCCCAGAAAGAGGCTGCAGGCAGAGGTTAGAGAGGCGCAACTTCTCACAGTATATATATCTATTTAGCATGTGGTTGTGTCTTGTCAGGCATGTCTGTAAATGAAAAAAAAAAACATGTCAAAGTGTCTTATCAGAACCAAAAATTGAATGCGTGTAAGTAAACCATAAGGATCAAACCACCTCTAACGCTTTGGAAGAAAAATGTAGCAAGTCTCCAACCTAATAATTTTTGCTGGTGTCAAATGCAATTGCAACCTTGGCAACTCCAATTTTAAGCCTGTATGAATTACCAGTGTTTTGACCCAAATCCCCACAGTGGCATTTTGAATCCGATTGATACCAGACAACTCTCCTCCAATGCATTATAGAATGTGGTGAGTTACTTTTCCTCACTGCACTTGGAGTACAGTATTGGGAACTTTTCATGGAAATTCACAGGAAAATCAGAAGAATGCAACCTGTCGTGTTTCCGGGTCCTCCTGATAACTTCTGCTTTCTTGTCTTTTTTTGTTTTGTATAGAGTTGTCTGCATCTCTTTTATAGAGAGGGAATGAATGCCATGTGTTGTTTTTTAATATCCCCTGTGCTTTTATATCCTCTGTGAACACTCTATTCACAAAAGTCTTGTATAGAATCAAGGCTGCGATCCTATACACACTTCCTTGGGAAGTAATGGGCCTTAATTCTAAGTAGACATGCATAGGATTGCACTGTAAAAGGCATCAAGAAGTGGATGGGCTGGAAGACTGGAAATGAGGCAGAACAAATTAGCATTTAATGAGAAATAGATTTGTTCAGTTTCAGTAGTATTGTGGTATCTTTTCTGGGTTGAAGATTTATTGAGGCACAGATTGCAGGGTACTTGCATAATGTTTTAAAAACGAAAAACTTCTAAAAGTGCACCTTGAGGAAGGTTTCAGCTTGATCGTCTCCTCCTGGGGGTAAGGGGGGCTTCATTTCTAGGAGGTTTGCAAATGCCATTAGGGAAGGTGTAAAGCACAACAGGGTTCAACAATGCTCAGAACTATTAACAAAGTAAATAAGGGCCCAATCCTAACTAAACTTTTTCTAGTGGAACAACAGCTACAATAGAAGTAGTGCAACTGTGACAGTGTGCATGACAAGGCCTCCAGCACACATAGCTGGTGGCCACGCACGCAAACAGAGGTGCCACCCACCACCGGTGGCAGTAGTTGGAAGGGGCAGGTGGTAGGAGGAACAGGGTGTTTAGGGGGAGGAATAGGGGAGTGTCTGGGCAGAGGAGGCAGACAGGAGAGAGTGAGTGGATCCTGGCAGTATTAGCATGTACCAGGATCCTATCCCTTCACCTGTTCCCATTCCCTTATTCTCATTGGTTCGGTGCCAGCAAAATGGTTGGTGCAGATCTGAGGAGACCTATTAGGTACGTGGAAGCTTATTTTGAGGAGGCCACCAGGGCTGTCCTCCCAGAGTTGCATCAGTGTGTGTGTGTGTGGGGGGGGGGGAGTTTAGTTAGGACTGGCTGTAATATATCAACTAAGGAAGTGGGGTTTTCCCACCTTTCCAGGGACGGGAGGGGGTGGCTAGTTACTTCTGGTGTAGTTTATTGAGACTTTCTTTGCTTTGTTCTCAGTGATTGATCTTGCCTTGACTGTGTGGATGCCCCCTGATATAATTAGGTGGTGGGAAGTTTGTCTGGGATAGTGGGGGACCATGCTGTGCTAGTGTCTACGAGGGTCCCAAGGCTGGGAGCATTGTTCACTGCCAGCAGCCACCCCCTGGCTTTTCCAAGGCCAAACTGCAGAGGGGTCAGCTTCTTGACCTGGCAACATTCTCAGGCTGCCTCCGTTTCCCCCCCCAGCTCTCCTCATCTTCTCTTTTTCCCTGTTATTCTTTCCCTTCCTCCCTTCCTCTAACTATTTTCCTCTGTCTGTCTTCTTCCATTGCCTTCCTTCCCTCATTCTCACCTGCTACCCTTCCCATTTCAGCCTGGTATCAGCCCTACTGACAGCTGTTGGCTATCTTCACCTCTGGTTGGGCCAATTACATCATTGACCTGCCTCCTAGCAGATCTTCATCTCTTAGGTGGCACTTAATTTTTCCCCTTGGGGCACAGCATCTTGCCACCCACCTCAGAACGTAACTATGTATTTCTATAGGAGTAGATATTTTTGTGGACAAGACATATGAGCAATCAGGCAATTTAATGCATAGTTGATAAGTACCTTACCTGTTGTTTAACAAGATTCCGGGCAAGCAGAACTCAAACTTAAAAGTGACCTAACTCAGCATTGCTAGTTTAGAAATGAAAACATTTTAAGAAGGAATGAAAATGAAATGCAGCCTAAAATGCAAACACCAACTGGCTTACCAGACTTCTGTTAGATTATTCATTTTTTTGTCCCTGCAGCATATGGTAGTTTCAAGCAGCTAGGGCCTATATCCACCTGTTAAGCTGCACTCTCCAGAGGACAAAATGAGAGAAGACTGGTCGATTTAATGATGAAAGATAACACAACATTTCATATTTTCACAGTGTAATAAATCAAATAAAAAAAAAAACTTAATGGGTGGTTTATTTCATACTGTAATTTTTAAGCTTGAAGCATTGTTGAGAAATGTCAGTAGTTAATTTAACAGAAATCAGATTGATCTTTCTTACTTCTGCCAGAGAAATTGCAGAGATTTGTGAGAATAAAAATTGCCTCAAGGCCAAAAAAAGAGGGGGGGGAAATCCTGAGACTTGTTTGTTGTAATCAGACAAAGGTGTATTCTTGAAATGGTTTGTAACAGATTGATTTTTGGAACAAATGCAAAGCAATTCTATTCTTGGGTTATACCCAGTGTCTGGATAAGATCAGTCCCAAATGCTCTTACACAGGTAGAACTAAATTACACTGACTTGTGCAACCTTAGCCTGGTCATAGGGTAGTGTCAATATAACCACTATTCAGAAAGAGGTTCTTCTGTCAGAATTTCCTCCACTATCCAGCTGTTCAGTGTAAGCTATCATAGTTTCACTTCTGACATTGTTCTCAAGATGGTCGGCAGACAGACTAGCTTCCCCTGTCATTCTCCTCTCTCACCTTTTTTTTTTTTAAAAAAAAACAACAAATTATTGTTTAGGAGAAGGTAGTTTAAGAAAAGAAAGTATGTAGAAATAAGCAATCCTGCTTGGATTGATTATGAAAGCGAGCAGTCAGAACAGAATTGCCTTACTGTTTCTAACAGCCGTACCACCACCGTGATTGCTCACAGCAGCAGCTGTGTTGGAGGAGGAGCTCTGCTGCTGCTTCCCTGATCCTCTTCTCACTCTAGCCAACAAGAAGAGGATTGGTGCACCAATTGAAGTGGCTGTCTAGGCAGAGGACAGATGTCGGGTACAGGACACTTGTCAATCTCCAGCCCCCTCCAACCCATTGCACAAAGTGACCTTGTCTGTCAACTTCATGGTTGGGCTGGCCCTGTCAGTACCATAGATCACCTTGTTAGGCTGCAATCATGTAAACACACAGCTGGCAGTGATTTCCAATGAATGCAGGTCGCATAAGGTGGGTTGCATACAATCCATCTTCGCCTTTTTGGCTTCAGATCCTGGGTATTGATCTTCATTTGTGGCCATTTTCCATAACATTTCAGTTTCCCTTACAGTACAGTCTTAAATGCAGAAGATAAACTGGATACAGAAGGTGGGTTCCTGCATTCTTGTAACAGCCTGTATGTCCAAACCAGTTACTCTCCAGGGTTTCTGATATGTCGGTCTTTCTCTGAACTACCTGGAGATTCCAAGACCTTGAACATGAGACCTTGGACATGCCAAGCATATATTTGTCCGCCAAGCCATAACTCTTCCTCTAGTTAGTTCAAATAAAAAGAAAAAAAAAAAGCAACTCTCTGGAGCCTTAATAGTAACAGATATCCACAGTGGAGGAAAGGAGCCGCCTTTTCTCACTACTGGCATTTGGGAAATCAATGAAGGATGGTGAGCCAAAACCTCCTTCTCTCTGCTGTGGCCTGTTGACATTCTCTTGCATTTTAAAATTCTACCTAGGTGACCAGACCCCTTCATGAGGAGATGGTGACAACTTGAGGCCCTGTCTCTATTTTCCAGTCTTTTTAAATGCAGGAGTTCAAGCTGTTTGGAGATCAGCTTTTGAACAGATGGCTTTCAGAAGTTGGGAATTTGCAGTTTCTTCATCTTGAAGAGTGTCCAGTGAGACAAAAGGCTTTCTTAATGTGAGTGTCTTCGAGAAGCTAATTACACAGCAACCCAACGCAGGACAAACTCCTCACAGAAAACCCAGATTGTGTTTTATATCATTTCTAAGGGGCAGCACTGCTGGTTGATGTTCAACGAGGAAAGAAGCAAGCACAGGCCATGGCCATATAAGCTCAACTCTGATGGTCAGCAAAGGAGGTAGAGGTGCTGATGGCTTCCCTAGCCAGGCCTGACTCACCTGGCAAAGGAAATTATGATGGCACTCAATAACCTTGGCCTGAGATGAGAGGAAGAGGCAGGCACCCACTGCTTTATGTCAAGTGGCAAAAGATAGAGGTGCCAGGAAGGAATACAAAACAGAGTTTTGTTCAACAACCTGTGGGCAATGCTGCAGCCAAATTTCGCCTCAGAGGCAGCTTGTTTACAACTTCAATCCACAGCAAGGTTCCATTATACTTCAATTTAAAAACATGCTGAGCTGTACAATTGAGAAAGCAAGAGGAGGCGTTAAAACACTTTGTCTGAGGGAGTGGTGGAGTCCTAAAGACCATTTGTTTAGAACCATATTTTGAAGAACCAGGACAGGGGTGGGGAATAGTTCAGTTGACCATTGTAGGTGGATTTGCAAGAAATAGCAGTGGGGTACCCCACTTGCTGATCTTGTTTTTAGTTGTAGCATCATTTTGGTAGCATCTTTCCCCCAGGCTTTTTTTTGTATGGAAGACTATTTTTGTCTTCCATTCCACCAGCTCCCTGCTATAGCCAGTTAACAGGTGGATTTAGGGGCAGCTGCATGGATTGTCTTGCACTGTGCAGGAGTGAGGAAAGATAAAAGCTTGTTTTTTTATTAGTGAGGGAAACAGCTGTCTTCTATTAGTTTCCCAGTTATTGCCTTAGTTGGTACTGGCTTATGCAGAGGATGGTGCCAGCGTGCAGAGCCTGAGTGGGAATAAAGTGATTGTATCTCTGATATTTTCTTGGCTGCCTCTTAACTCATTTTGTTGGGGACTGGGGAAGGCAGTGTTTATTCTTAGGAAACTGCATCATGGGTATGATCTCCTTTTTTGGACTCTCCTCCAAATATATCCTATGTGGTTGGCATTATGTCAGGCATTTGGCTGCCTGATTTGCCTGCAGGAAGACAGAATCTTTCCTTCATAGAAGTGGATCATTTCTGGGATACATATGAGAATCCTAGCCAAATTTGGTTTGCAGTTGGGTAGCATTCCAAACCTAATAGGTTTTTATCAATTAGTAAACACTTTATCTTAGCCCAGAGCAGAGCAGTACTGCTCCAGAAAGCTTAAAATGCATGTGTGTATACATTATACATTTGTCTGTCTCCATAAAGAAGCGCACTTTTGCAGAAAGATGTAACTTTTGAGTTGCTGGCAAAGCTTTTTTTTTGAAATACGTGTAATGTGCACACATAGGGGAACAATTGTGTACAGGTACCCAGTATAATGGCCAGTGGCACAATTGTATAATTTGGCAATGAAAGAAAAACAGAGAAAAGAGTAAAAGTGCATAGAAGCTCAAAAAACAAAAAGGGGGGGGGGGTTAAATGAACCTAACTGAATTAGCTCACACACACTTCATCTAGTCAATTCTACAGCTAATTTTCACACAGCAGCAGAGTTGAGGAAAACAGGAGCAGTGGGGAGAAAGAAGGAACTCCTCAGAAGGAAAAGGGGCAGAGCAGGGGGGGGGAACGTGCAGGGAGAAAGAATGTAAGGAGTTTTAATGGGCTTCCCTGAGGAACCTCGGGACCAGAAGTCAGGTTTATAGGAGCAGGGAAAGAGGGAGAAAGGGCAAAAAGTTGGAAGATCAATGGGAAAGAAGAGAGATTCTGGCAGCTCTGGCCATGGCAACAGGCTGTTGCTGGCAGTGGCTCTCTGTGCCAAAGGCTACAGGCAAAGGGTGAGCCTGGAAACAGGCTGTGAATGCACAATGGTCCAGTGTTTCTCAAACTGTGGGTCAGGACCCACTAGCTGGCTCGTGAGCCAATTTCAGGTGGGTCCCGATTCATTTCAATATTTTATTTTTAATACATTAGACTGGATGCTACCATAGCATGTGACTGCATTGGGGAAATGCTACAGATCTGTACTTTTAGCAAGCTACTATGTGTATTCTTTTAACAATGATAGTAAATGGAACTTACTCCTGAGTAAGTGTGGGTAGGATTGCAGCCTAGGATTGTTAAAAATGTTCCTGCTTGATGATGTCATTTCCAGTCATAACATCACTTCCAGTGGGTCCTGACAGATTTTCATTCTAAAAAGTGTGCCCCATTGCTAAATGTGTGAGAACCACTGCACCAGTCATTCCCAAACTCCTATAGGGGAGTTGGGAACCAGGTGTCTGCTTGGGCAGGGAGGGGGATGGGGATGGTGGCAGCAATAGTGCTGCAGAGATTGTAGCACTGCAGCTGCCAAGAGGCTTTTTTCTTACCTGGGGTGCAGGACTGCCCTCCTGCAAGGTCCTAGAGGAATCTCAGCCCCCTCTGATCTCCTCCTTAGCTTGTTTACAAAGCCCTTATCTCTGTTCTGAAGCTACTTCCTGTTTTCCCCAAAACCAGAAGTAGCTTTAAGATAAGAGCTTTTTACAGCAGCTACAGAGGAGATTGGAGGGGGCTAACAAGCCCCCAGGGCCCTGCAGGAGGCTAGAGCTGCTCCCAAGATGAATATAAAAGCCCCTTGGCAGCGGCAGCACTGCAATTCTGCAGCACTGCCACTGCCATTGCAGCAGGGCCACTGCCCTTAAGGGAGAATGCCCTGCTTCTGGTTTCCCTGGTGGGTCATGACCCACCAGTTTGGGAACCACTGCACTATACAATCCTCGCTAGTGGTGGGGGGGACTAATCTCTCCCTCTGAAAAAGCACTTTTGACTGATGCTTCAAGCCTCCAAATGGAGATCACCATAGGCAAGAGAGATCTCCTTTTTCCAAGGACTTGCTGGATCAGTCAAGGGGGTATGTTTTGAAAGGAAGTATGATGCTGATCTTGGGCTTCCAGTAAAAAGGTACAATAATGATTCATGTTGGCATCCTTCAGTCTCGGAAGACTATGGTATCGTGCTCTGAATGGTGGTTCTGGAACAGAGTGTCCTCTCCAGTGCACGAAGCCTGGGTAAAGTAGATATGGAGGATAGACTGTTACCCATGCAGCAAATCCCCCCTCTCCTAGTCACTGGAATGGTCCAATGGAAAGGCAGAAGCCAATACGGTTGGTTCCAGCGGCGTCGCAGGAGTTGCCAGAACGTGACTGTGTTCAGCCATGAACTGCCTCAGGGACTCCGGGGGCTGGGGATAAGAATAGGCCCTCAGTTTGGCTGTACCTGTCGTAAGAGGTGACTAAACAGCCACCGGGTAGATGGGACTCGTCAGCCTGGGAAGGCAGCTCATCTGAGAGAAGGAAAACTCTGATCCCAAACAATAATGATTGGTTTTGCATGAACCAAAATAAGGAGAATATTGGGGTTTTGATGGGTTTTTGATGAGGCTGCTCCACAGATCAAGGTCACCTGTTTCTGTAAGGCCTGAGGGCACTGAGCTGCAGGGGGTTGTGGCAGAAAAGGGCCAACCATGTCCACAAGGTTAGCTGACCAACCCTTGGTGGCTCAACAGCTTCAGTAGCACTGGGGGGGGGGGAAGAGTTTGCCTGAATCCCAGATATAGGAGAAATTCCTATTCAATTAGCATCAGTGGTACAAAACTTGCTGCTGCCAAGTGGTTACCTTTTGTATCAGATCAGACAGCTGTTAAGGTACTGCATGTTGTAGTCCAGAAGTAGGAATCAAGCTAACAATGTAAATACAGTAAATTTTCCCGTACTTAGCTGCACACTTTAAAAACAATTGAATCGGTTTATCCTTTAGTTTGACGGTTGTGAGGCATGCTTTAATTTTCTGCCCTAAATAATTTAGAAGATCCCTGTGGAAGTTATTGAGAAGCATTTGCACATAGTTCAGTCTCTTCTTCCTCTTGGACCTTTAAAATAACTTTTCAATCTCATTTCTAAATTTGTTTTGATGTGCCCTTTATTAGTCTCTGATAGCCATTTACCTTTAAGAGGGACACCAATCCCTATAAAATTGCATGCTTGAATGAGCAAATTCCAGATCAAATCCCAGATCTAACTCCACAGACCATCATATCCTCTCAGATGCAGTACTTTTCAACTGAGTAAATAAAGTTACACATTTTGATGCCAGTTAAAAATCTCCACATCCTAGGAAGATACAGTTTCACCAAAGGCAGTTTTTGAGAGTGCCACTGTTGGTAACAAAATTGTAGCACTTGTCAAGATTCACTAGAATCTCCTGAGATTTGAGACATCTTGAACAGACTATTTACTCTTGATTTTGTGAAGATGAGTCATTGCTGACCTGAAGTAGTTTTTTTTCAGTTTATGATTTAAAAATAGAACAAAAGGTACATAACCTAAGCACATGGTTAGTACTTATTATTGTATCCATTGTTCTTAAAGACTTATGTTTGAAAAAGAATTACATTTGCAAAACTTCTTGAGTTCTGTCTAGTCATGGTGAAAATGAAGCTTTGATCTATGTTATGAACAGATATTACCATGAGGATGTGATGTGAGAATGTGATTATGATCTATTTCATAATACCGTCAATGAACTATACACAGAAAAATGCATTTTCCCCCACCTGCAAACTAACTTTTCTTCAGTTTGTTCATTGAACTGGAATGTTGTAATAATGACTGTTTTCCTGATTATGTAAATTACAAAATTAAATGCACTTCCTTGAGTAAATATTCATGGACTCTTATCAGATAACTTGGATCCGGAAAAAAGGGAATATCAAACCAGCTCACCTGCGTCCAAAACCAGCACTCCATCTGGCAAGCAGAAATCTCCACACAGGGACAAACATAGCTTCAGAAAATGTAGCTTAATGTGTTTTAGGGGATAGCTGTACTACAGGAAACTTTTTAACTTGTCAGTTATTTCATAAATGCCTTGAACGTGCCTGGGCCTGCAGCCTTAGTTTTTAAAGCCCAAGGACAGAACATGTGCATGCTTTTGTAAAAATTGTTTCAATTTCCAAGTAGAGTAGATCTACTCAAAGCCACATTATTGGGTTTCTGTCCATTTATACAAGATAAAAATAGTAAAATTTAAAATGCACGTGAAGATGAGAGAACAAGGACTCAAGCCTTTGGGTCCTATACAAAGTACATACCCTTTTCAAAAATGTCCTTTCCGAAACAGTGTGGATCCATCAGAACCATGCAGAGCTAGTGATTTCTTCAAAAATTAATCTTTCAGGACAATAATGAAAGCTTGAGTTGGAAACTGTTTGCACCAGTCAATCTTCCTTGTAAACTGGGCTTTCCCAGCTTGGGTCTGACTCTGTCTGTAGAACTGCATGTTCTGTTCATAGTCTGGGTCTGTCATATACAAATGTTGTTGAATGTTACGTAATGCATTTGAAGTGGTCTATTAAGGGGAAACATCCATAGGGAGATGCTGAGGAAAATTAAAAGGATATTACTAAAAGTTTTCAGGAATTCTATACATCATAAGGTAGCCTACCTGGACCTTAAGTGCTTTTGCATAATTTGGTGCTTCAGGCCTGAAAGATGTTTTCAGAATATCTCAAAGACTCAGGGTGCATGAGACTACTGTACAGCAGCTACTTTGCCTCATTTTTTAAATAAACTTTTTAAAAAAGTATGGGTGAAAAATGATCTCTAGGAGACATTGGCCAGCCACAATCCTAACCAATTTTCCAGCACTGACCTAAGGGCAAATGCAACTCCAAGGTAAGGGAACAAACATTGCCTTACCTTGAGGAGGCCTCCGTGACTGCCCCCCAACTGCAGGATACAACACATGCCCCACTGGCACAGCTATGCCAGTGCTGGGAAGTTGGTTAAAGTTGTGTCCATTGTTGTGCTTCAGATTCCATGTTCTGTTTCAAAGAAGGCACCTGTGTGGTTTATTGATATGCTTGGATGGCCTATTTTGGAGAGTTTGATTTTTTTAAGCACTATTGGCTTTGCTGGTAGGGATTTAGTGAAGCCAGCTATAGCTATATTGGGTTGCGAGGAACATTTTAGTGCCAATTTTTTCATTATCATCATTGGTATCAGTTGAAAGTTATCTACCACTGATAGTGGAAATGTGGAAGGAATACAGTAGGAAAAAATACCTAGGCAACTTGAAATGATCTGTCATTGTCAAACAACACTTAAAAAGAATAATTATCAAATTCATTTACCAGTGACTTCTGCTGCAGTGCAGAGACCTCCAGTTTTGTTTGTCTACCAGTGCTAGGGAACCTTCAACCTTATTCAGCTGTGGTGCTACAGCATTCTACACAACCAGTGCTTAGTTTTTCTGTCCCTGCTTTGAGGTGGTTTTGAAAAAGAATGGTGTATATCTTCAAAAACCCACATGCACATAGGGAAGCAAATTCAAATTGATTCAGTTCCTCTGCTGATAAGTTCTGGGAACACAATTAACCTCTTGTTTTTCTTGCACTATATGAAGTTAATTGCACAGACAACACCTAAATGCATGCTACATTCGTTTTATAGTTCAGTCCTTTCTAGTTCTTTGTACCACTGCAGAAACTAGCCTTGTTAAAATGAAACTCTAAAATTGAAAACCTTGTGAGTTAATAAGCTGGTAATTTTTAACTAGTGGATGTACACATGTACAGGGAATGCATGATGAGCAAGGAATGGAGTTATACTCCTTATATTTTGAAAAGCACAAACCGCTGGTAAATGCAAGTAAATGGCAAGCTTTGTCAATATTTGCTCCCAATGTGGCCTTGGTGAACAGTTTTTACTGAAGAGATCAATAAAAGCAATTATATCTTATTGGATCTTTCTGCAACATATGAAACTGATATATCTAAAAGCCTATTGGTTGCTTTTCTAATTAAAACAAAATGATTATGACAACCAAGAAAAAATTGCCTAATGGACCAGTCCTAACCTACCTGCGCCAGTACATATCCAGCACAGATTAGGAGGCTGCTGGAGGTCATCTCAGAGTAAGGGGCTATTTTTCCCTTTATCCTATGTTGAGCCCCAGCATGCCCTATGGGGCTACATAAATCTGCACCAGCTATTTATCTGGAGCAAATCCAAGTAGCCCATGTAAGGTTGCCTGGCCCAGGAGTGGGGGTTAGGATTCAGCATGCATGGCCACTGCTGATCCCGCCCCCTCCCAGGCCCAATCCTCTCCCCATTCTGCTCCTCCCACCTCCAGAAGAACCTCCCACCAACCTCTCTCACCCCCTATGCCACCCAGAGCAAATTTACCCCATCTGGCTGGCAGAGGGGCTGGATCCAGTCTCGGTGCCAGCCTAGCTGACTCCCAAGTCAGTTCAAACATACCTTATGGCAAGTTTGCAACATTCAGGAGTCAGTGCAGGAGGCCTGTACTGGTTCAAGTCACTCTTTGGATTGCACCCTAAGATTATTATGAGCTCTTTATAGAAGAACAAATAGTTAAGAGTTTATTTTGAGCAATGATTCTTTTCTTGGAATGGAAATCCCCAAGTGTAGTCTCACGGGTGGCTATGAGTGGCTCCTGGGACCTTCCCAGTGGGATTCTGATACAGGCTCAACTTGGGTAGTGGAAAGGTTTATGTGATTAATGATTTTTTTCTTCTTCCTCAAATTAATAAGGTAACTGGAAGGTAGATCTGTTTTGGCAGAGCCACGGTGTAATAACCAACCATAATTAATGTTTCAGTTGATTAGTTGCAATATAATAGTAAATTGTGGCTGAATCATTCATGCTTAAGTCATGTGCTCCCTCATCCAAACCAAAACTGAAAACCCAATTTAAACCATGGTTTCCAATTCTGATTTGGCAGGTAAGCACAAACCCTAGCTTGTTGTCTTTTCAAGGCAAACTAGTTCGTGTGAACAAGGAGAGAATTGGAGCCTGAGGTTCAGACCATAGTTGGCCATTATATATGAGCTCGCCCAGCATCTGTAAATGTAATGTACTTGAGGCAGATCATCCACACTCATTCATTCAAGTGGACTGACCAATAGAATTTGTTACCAGTTCCTCCAAACGGACCTGAAAATAACCCAGGATGAAATGGTGCCTATTTAAAATATGGAACAGCTACTGTGTACCTGTAGATGAACAAGAACCATGGTTCAGCTTGGACTCTGCTCACTGGTATTTGTTAGATAGAAGTATTCCATCTGCTATGAAAGTAGATGCACCCTCTTCTATGAAATGTCTTACATTTACTGGTGGAGGAGGGAGAGATGGAATAGAGAGGAATTATTAAATGACTACCTTATAGAAGAAAACAGTATTTCCTTTCTCTTTTTTGTGATCACTCCCTTTCTGTTGCATAATTTGCTACCTCATAGGCAAATGAATCTTTGTTTTATTTTTAAATAATCACGTATTCAGTAACATGGGCAATACATTCAATAGTAATAAACTCACAACGAATAAAATTTTCATTTTTCTTTCTGTTCTACTTGGATAGAAATCATTTGCTTGCAGTGCAAAGGTCACATACTGCCAACTCTGTTTGAAAGATAATTTCAGTTATAAGTGTTTTTTGTTTGCCACTATAATTGTCAGGAAGCTGAATATCACAGGTGCAGCAACCAAAGCAGATACTGTACAGTTTTTACACCTGTTGTGTTTTCTTTATATGAAAACTGCCGGAGAGCTGGTGTGGCATAGTGATTGAGATGCTAAAAGCTGGACAAAATGTGATGCAGGAAAGGAGTAAGGGCACAATCCTATCCTGGGCTGGAACAGGTAAGCCAGGAGGCTTGCGCTGTATCCAGCGCAGGATAGTGGCCATAAGTAGCTCAGCCAGACCACTGATATGTGCCTAACATGGAGTGAGAGTGGAGACCTATTCCAAACAGAGAAGTGCGTGTGTGTAGGATAGTTTGGCAACAAATGTGCATTTGTTGCATACACAGGTGTGCATGCTACACACACAGGTCATACAAAAAAGGCCCTCTGTCACTTGAAAATCTGAAACCTAAACACAAAGGTTTCTTCAACCTATACTTTGAGCTCAAAGTGTGTGAACTGGACTGACGTTTCCATGCATAAATTGAGAATTAATTTCCTTAATGTTTGCTCTTAGTTATCTTTGTGCTCCTTCATACAAACCTCATCCCTTCTTCCAGGACAGCTTCCTGTTAACGCAATGGCAATAGCACCAGCAGTTCATCGCCTTTCAGATCATTTCAGAAATCTGTTTCAATATAAGGCTGTATGAAAGTAGTGTTTATAGTGTCACTTTCAGTAACGTCCTTCTCTGCTTTAACTTGGGCCTGCTCTGCTTTTACTTTTGTCTGCTTTATGGAGATTCATTTTTATGCTTTTATCCTTAGCGTGTTTTTGTAATTATTTGCTGTATTTAAATCATTCTGCATTTGCAGCATCACCGTTTTGTGATCATCTTGACATTTATAATGTCAGCTCTGCGGGCTTGCATTAACCTCATTTTGCCATCAGCTTGCTGTGCCAACCTCTACTGTAGACCTGCACAGAAATGATTTAGCATTCATCATAGCATGTGCAGTAATGTCTCATTAGACTTGAACTAACAGAATTTCGTCTCCATAATTTGCCACCATAATAACCAAGTCTTCACAGATTTAATGTGACAATCTTTTGCCTCTCTTACTAAAGCTGTGTAATCATTGTGATCCTGGGAGAGTTCAAATGAAGTCAATGTAATTAAAAGGTGGTTTTCTTTAAGTACCCCAGAACATGGGCTGATTAAATATGTATGTTAGTCAAAACAGTATCTTGGACTTTAACCTGTTGTTCCTTGGGTAAGCTTATGAAGGTGCCTTATACTGAGTCAGTTAGTCCTATAGCCCAGTAGTGTCTCCATGGTGATACTCCAGGCAGCCATTTTCCAAGGTCTCAGCCAGCTCTTCTGCCTGAGATGCTTTTAATTGGAGCTGCCAGAGAGTCAACCTGCTTTGCACATGAGTTCTACAACTGAGTTATGGCTTACAGGGAACTGAGTCTTAAAGGGAACTCTTGTTACCACACCTGCCCAGAAGCATGCAGGAATGGGCTGTACATTGTTGTCAGTGATCTTCCTTTCCAAACATGCACAGTCTCTACTGACTTCATCTTGGATCCTTAGCAGACATTCTAGGGCAGCCAGAGTTTTGCCCTGAAGGGCGTGTGGCATGGCTCCATCTAATCAAGAAAAGATAAACAAGGCCCATTGTTCAGAATGGAAGGCTGCACCATTGCAAGGCATCTGTGTGTTACCTTCTAATAGCTCTTCCACATTCAGGCTCCCCACCTTGGCATAATCTCATTTGCAAGCACATGTCTTCCTGAATAATAAATTTAACTTAACTGCTCAGAGGCCAGGCCAGCTGACAGAGCTTTCATATTCCTTCTCCAGGGTGTTTCTCCTACCCATGCCATGCCTTTTGTCCCACCAGGAACCTCCTTAAGTTGGGGCATAATTAAGCTTTTGTGCCCTCTTAGAAGGGCACACTTCAACTCAATCAAGCCCAGGAAATTTCTGGCTGCACCTACAGCTAGAAACCATTCCAGATACCATTATTCACCCAGGAAATGTTTTTGTATCCTTTGATCAGATCCCTACAACTATCCCTGCTCTGGAAGCAGAATTTTGGCATGGGTCATCACAGAGAGCATCCAGGCTGCCCATTTTGTGATGTGAGAGGCAAAATAATAACAAAATGAGAAGCACAATGCGAGAGGCACAACAATATAAACCAGAGGCAAATAAATGAGCACACATCCTACTTAGAATCTCTCTGTGTGGGGGGGGCGCAGAGGATGAATGAGTTGAAGAGTGAGTGAAACAAGGAAAAAATGCTTTTAAGAACAGCCTGCATTGTGAGAGCAGTCTGGGTGGCGGTTGCATGGAAGCAGCACATTGTGAGTTGATAAGGACCCACTTATTTAGTTATAATTGAGAGCAGAGCGCAGGGATGCGGAGAAGGGAACGAAGATTATGCTTAATGGAATATGGAGTGGGGGTGCCTGGCCACTTTTCTATCTGGATTTGAGGGCTGCCAAGATTTTTCCTGGAGATGACCTGTGTAACTTTGAATGCTCTGAGACACTGAGCAAAGTGACCTCTTGCCCATCCACTCCCACCCCTCTCCCACCCACTTGCAGCAGACAAGAAGTACATTATTTAGGGATGTACTCCGTTTGTTTCTTTATTTCCACATAATTGGGAGCCATTAGTTATTTGATTTTTCTCTGTAAACCGCTTTGTGAACTTTTAGTTGAAAAGCGGTATATAAATACTGTTAATAATTAATAATAATAATTGTCTGCTCTTAAACCCCAAGGTTTTAGATACCCAAGGAACTCCCAAACAACTTCTTTGCAATCTCCCCTCAAGCCCTCAGTTTAATTTGTTTGTTTGAGAAACATTTTGAGCATTGAACAGCTAATTGTGGAAAATTAATCTCTACTTACACGTTATCTAGACCCTGTACCATTGTTGGAAAGGAAAACAGTGAAACTGACACGCTTTCTCCCCACCTCTGCAGTGACACTGGAAAGGCTCTCACTGTAATGAAGGACGTTATCTGAACTCAGAGCACAGGAGAGGCTAATGTTTGTCCGTTTCAGTACAGGCATAACTTGGTAATATGGCAGACAAGGTTCCAGATCTCCTCTGTAAAGTGAATGTTGCCATAAAGCAAATCACAGGCTTCTGCTGATGAATGTGGTGTCCGTCTGGCTTGGGAGCGCCTTCCTGGGGTGTAATGGTGGCTTTTAGTGCCCCTGGCAGCTGCTGTGCAGGGGTAAAGGTGAGGTGTGCTTTGGAAACTGACCTTGGAATTTCTGAGATGCATCTTCATAAAAAGTCACTGCCTTGAGATCAAGGCAAGTGCCAAAAATAATAAAAATTAATATAATTGAAAAGTACTGCATTAGCAAAGCACCACAAAGTGAAGCACTGTAGAGGGACATACTACTGTACTGCTCTTGGCAGCCTTTATACAGAACTTGACAAACTTCTGTAAAATGCTGGACATCCAACTACATTGATTTTTAGGCAACATGATGTTGTCATCAACCTCTTTTTCCTATACAGAAGGCAAAGCACATAGAATGTGACTTATGGAAGATCTAGAATCCTTGGGCACTCCTGTAGAACCAGGGCCAGATTTGTCATGAAGTGATCTGATTTGGTTGTGTGGAGCAGCACTCTTGAAGGGGCAATGGATAGACAAGGTCCCAGCCTGTCTGTCTGTCACCTTGTCACCAGCCCAGTGCTCCACTGGGGGCTCTGATCTGCTTCTGATGTGCTGAGAGAAGTCAAAAGAGCAGCCTCTTTCTTCCTCCAGCATTGCTGAAAGGAGGAGGGTAAAGGAAAAAAATAGCTGCTCTGGTTCCACCTCACTTCTCTCTGTACACCTGCTTATGAAGCACTAAGTAGGCAGGGAGAGGCAACCTAGAACCTAACAGCTTTTAAAAAAAAAATCTGATTGCATTAAGAGCAGGCAGAAAAGGCTTAGTTTTAACCAATTTCTTGAAAGAACATTGAGAGTCTCTTGAGCATTGGTAAAAAAAAAAGGAGGGTATTATTGTATAAAACCTTTCTTGATATTTCTCAAGTGAGGTTCTATATAATAAGCAGTTCCTTTTACTTAGGGTCGTAATTTTCTCAATTTTTCTTGCCTTTGGATTCTCAAAGTATTGCTATTGTCACTCTTCTCCTGACACTCTGCTTCAAATTATTTTCAACATCAGTGCATGACTTTTGGACTCGGTGGGTTGCAAATTAATCCTTTATAGACAGCTGATGTACATCATCCACTGAGGGTTTGTCAGGAATTAATTTGGCTACCAGTGTGGAAAATGATAGGGGTTCTGAAGGATAAAGGAGTATATTAAAATAAAAACCAGGATTTTATTAATGTGCATTTATATACCCAACCAAGAAATTATTTAGTAATTTCATTAAATACAGATACCCACCTAAATTTGAAAAACTCATATATAATAGCCTAGAAAGCAAATCGGGTTAGTTCCACAGGCCCTATAATGAAAGTGAAGAACTGCTGGGAGATACATTTGAATAACTTATTTTCTTTGAAGTTAATTTATTAACTGATCACAGCACAGACAAATTTCTATATATTACAAGCTTTGCTGTTGGATAGTTGGACAAATCAGTGCTGTGTACTTGTGTTCAGATGCACTAATTTCCAGGTCATTCACTGTCTCCAAATTAATTTTCCTTTCCCCTACCAAGACTCCTGATTGCCCCCCCCCACATGGTATACAGCACAGCCTGTTTTGGTTAGGCTGCATGCTACAGTGGGGGGGGGGGAGCATAGGATTGGGTAGTCCCTAGCTTAAAATGACTCCCAGGACTTTCCCTCTTTTTGAGTTGAAATTTTACCCCATTCACTTTGTATCCCTTCCAAACCAACTGACCAAAGTTCTGCCTGTTGATCTCAAGGCAAATGCAAAACAGTTGGCATATCAATGGCTTTCAATTACAACAGAAATATCAGTGGAAATGGAAGGCTGAGTCATGTGAATACTTTGATGGCAACAGAAGTGTTTTTGACCATCACTGGTTGAGACATAGCTGAAGGCTGGAAGCACCTTAGGGCGCAATCCTAACCCACTTTCCAGCACCAATGTAAGGGAACAAATATTCCCTTACTTTGAGGAGGCCTCCGTGAGTGCCACCCAACTGCAGGATGCAGCACACATCCCATTGGCACAGCTATGCCAGTGCTGGAAAGTGGGTTAGGATTTAGACCTCAGGTATGTAGTCCTCTCTCCGCAGAGTGACCAGATGTCCTCTTTTCCAAGTCATATCCTCTTTTTTTAGCCTCATGTCCTGGAAAAGAACTTAAATGTCCTCCTTTTCCCTGTGATCAGGCCCCTGCAAGCAGCACAGAGCCTTCTTGTAATTAATAAATTATATGTTATAAATTATATGTAATATAGTTTTAATATTAAGCAATATAGTGTTTAAATTAACTATATGAGATCAATATGTGAGAGTTTTTATCTTTTATTTTGTTATATCCTACATTTTTCTTAGATATCCTACATTTTGGGGTGCCTTGTCCTCTTCTGCAGTTATTACATCTGGTCTCATGGGGGATCTGATATAGGGCAGCAGATTATGATAGGACTGCTGTTTGCCTCCATGTATGCTTGGCTTGTCTATACATCAATAAAAAGGCAGTAGAATAACTCCGTAAGACTGCAGTCCTAACCACACTTTCCTGAGAGCCCTCCCTCTGCCTCCCCCTAACCCGGAATGCCTTCGCCCCACCTCCCCCCCATGCCCCCACTGAACAAAATAGGACTTACTTCTGAGTAGACCTGATTAGGATTGTGCCCTAACAGCCCAATCCTATGCACGTCTACTCAGAAGTAAGTCCCATTAGAATCAATAGGGCTTACTCCCAGGAAAGTGTGGATAGGATTAGGCTGTCAGTCTCCAACAAGCTCTTAACCAAAGGGGCAGCATGCAACAATATGGGGAGTGGGAAGTAGTGCATGATTTAAATATTGACAGTTATAATTATTTGAAATAATACAATTGCTTAATTATCAATAATCAAATCAAATTTGAATGTGATAATCAAAATTGAATGTGAGTTTTGTACTGGCTTCAGTTTTAGGTAGAACATATGCCTTGGAGTAACACATACACCCTCTTTAACCGGTCTTTCTTTCCATTGTTGGGTTTCATTAGATAGTAGCAGCAAGGCCCTCTTATTCCAATGCAAATGATAGTTACTACTGGCAGCGAGCTGAAGCAGTGATTTTGGAAAGGAGACTGGCAGTTTCAATGCCTTGGAGAACAATACTGGCACAGGATGAGGTGTTAGAATGCTTCTCCAGTGAAAAGGGTCAATAAGGTGTAATGGAAGAGGAGAGAACTAGAACTCCCAGGCATTCTTGATGTCACCATTGACTTCAGTATCAACAATTACAGTCAAGCTCTATAGAAGGAGAATTAATGTGAGTAAAAAGAAATATATGATATGTGCAGCATGGCAAGAGGAACCAGTGAGACTTGGCAACCTTCCTGCATATTTTTGAGATTCAAGCAACTGGCAGGAAGTGCACCTGCAATGAAGCTGTGACAAACCAGCAAATACTAGTCCCATTTGTATCACCAGAGTCTGTCAAAGATGATGATGATGATGATGTGTGTGTGTGTGTGTGAATATAAAGGCAATAGAATAGAATGAAAAGGTGAGGTGCACACCACCATTGTAAAGTAAACGTTGCAAGTACCACATATTGAGATTGCCCCTGGAGACCATTATCTGGAATGCAGAGTCCTCTGCCTTCACTTCACATTTCATGATTATGCTCTCCACTTCATATCTTTGGCTTTCAGCAAGGCACTGTATGCAAAGAAACTTTCCAGCAGCTGTCATGGCCACTGATGTCCAAAGCAGCTACGGACAGCCATGCCACAACATGGCCCTTCTACCCCTCTCCTAACCTGGCACTTTGGGCAAGAAGACAGCTGCGGCTGCTGCCTGCTCACCCTCACAGCAGTGGAGTGTTTTCTTGTGGGAACAAGGGGATCCCTGGGTGTGCCAGCTACACCTTTTTCTTTCAATGAAGAACAGCAAGGTTCTAGAATGCTTCTTTTTGTGTGATTTTGTGAAGAGGGAAACGTGTGAAACAGGCCTGTGATTGCAGACAAGGATGGAGCCAGGAGTTGGTCAGTTCATACCAATTCCCATCAGTGGACAGACAGCTCAATCCTAAGCTGCCTGATGGGCAGGGCTGCAGCGGCACTGAAAATGGCTGATGCCGCTTCCCGTGCACTCCAGGCACCCGCCGCCTACTCCTCAGGAGTGGGTAAAGCGAGTAGCCCAGCAATGGGGCTACTTGATTCTACATCAACCCGAAGGTCGGTGTAGAATGAAGAGCCTCCGTGTTGGGCAGCCAACTCTGTGTCAGGCAGCAAAGCTCCACCATCCTGCCTCCCTCCCGCCCCACTTCCTCCCCCGGAATGCCCTCTCCCTGCCTTCCCTCCACCTCCCCCTGCCCCGGAATGCCTTCGCCCTGTCTCCCCCATGCCCCCACCTACCTCTTTGCTGCTTGGTGGTCTGCGCGACTGCCGAGCAGCAGAGCTCCAGTGCTCCACTGGCGCTAGCCCAGCATTGGCCAGCGCTGGGCTAGCAATGGCAGAGCACCAGCACTAGGGCCTGCAAACCTGCCTTACGGCATGTTCGTGACAGTGCGTGCCAGCGGTGAGCCGGTGCGCACTCCATAGGATTGGGCCCCCACTCAGCCAGACTGACTTCTGAACCTCAGTACTAGTAACAGCAATAGTATCTAATATACTGTCAGGGGTTGGTCCCAGGACCCCCAACAACCTGACACTGATTGTGGAAGCAGAGGAGAACTGCGTTTTTAAAAATCTGATATGAGAGCCCAAAAATACTAGACTTTAACTCAGAACATTTGATTTGGAACTGGTAAACCATCCTCAAAGTTCCAGTGCATATTCAGCGAATGACTTCCTGTGTCCTGAGCAGTCTTTGAAAAGAGAGTGAAATGAGTGAATACATACTGAGCCCATTTTTATTCCTTCAATATGCACAGATTTGCTGACCGCCATGTGAAAATTAGTCATGTAGCTTCAGGGTTTGTTTTGTTTTTAATCTTGTTGTTGAACAATGTGGTATTTGTAGAAGCCTTGTCTCTTGATGTACATGATTATATCTCAGTCACAGGATTCTTGATCTTCCATGCTCATATGTAAGATTGAATTTTCAAGAAGGAAAACATCCAACAGCACAATCTGTTGAGCATGTCTACTCAAAAGTAAGCTCTGTTGTGTTCAATAGGGCTTACTCCCAGGAAAATATGCATAGAATTGCAGCCTAATTGTAGGAGTAACTTCCAAGCCAAACTTCCTGTTGGTCTCATTGACAACAAGATAATTTGGTGGAGATAATTTGGTACCAGCATGATTTGGTAGGCCATACTTCTCCTATAGGTCCTTAGCTTGATATACATTTCCCAAATTGAGACTGTGGAGATTTCTATATTCATGATCCTTCCTGAGTGATGAGGTTAGATTAAGTTACCACTGAGGCTCCTTCTAGCTCTGACATGCTTATAACTGCTAAACATGACTACATGACTAAAAATGACTACATTGCCAGCACGCCAAAATTTTGCAGATAAAGTTGTAAGATGCAAAATAGAAATGAAATCCAAGTGAGTACAACTGGATGTGGATTGGTATTAGTGGAAAACTTTTTTTTTCAGTGTATAAAGCCTTCTCATCCTCTAGTTAAACAAAATCTGATCTGCAGGGCACACTGAGCAATTTACAAGAGAAGCAGTGTACGCTGTGGATGTGTTATGAATATTATCCGGAAAGGGGTTACACATCATTTAAATCCATTATACATGCCATCCTGACAACAAAGCCTTATATGTAGAGTCCATCAGCTGGCCTGTTATGGAAAGCCAACTTGTTTTGAGGGAAGGCTGGCTGTTTGCTTCTGCGCAGGTCCTGGAATTTGAAACATCTTGGGGCCTCAGCAGAACTCTGGCATCAGTTACTGTGTCAGCTTAGTGGAAGTCAGAATCATGTTTTCTCCCTTCGGGATCCAGATCGTAGAAGCAGCTGACTGTGTGCTGAATCTTAAAAGGGAATATCAAGGAGATAGGTGGATTTTTGTTTGAAATGCTGTGACACGTTGAGCAACAATCCTCATTCTGTAGAAGCCGGCATAGTTCTGATTATTTTGTTGGCTTCTGTAAATGGCATGGGAAGAGTGACACAGGATCATAGTACTGCCAGATACTCTTGATTTCATTTTTACCTTGGACTTCGTTTTATGCATACATGCTGTGGTATGAGGAAGTGGAAGAATGTAAGTACAAACAGATGGGAGCATTTTATCATTGTATTTAACACTGACATAATTCTGCAGAGGTCTTCAGGAGAGCCCTTTAACACTATGCAAACATCAGTGCTTTCTTTTCAGTGATGCAAAGGTAACATAGTGGAAAGAACAAGTGCCTTTGTTTAATTTTTGCTAAAATGATTTAAAGACAAACTCCTAGGAACATTTAATGAGAAACTCCGAGGAACAGAATGTTTAAAAGGCTTTTCTAAGATTTACTAAGAGTTATTGGGAAGAGGAAAGTGATTTGGATAAAAATAGCTTTTTCATTATTGTTTTTAATAGCTTGGCAACAGCTCAAAGGACTAATCAGTTGCTTTGAACTATAATGACATAATCGGTTTTCACTTCTCCCTTCCCTGATTGATGCACATGGACTGGGATCTTGCTCATCATTATTGCTAATGAAATAGTTGAACTGTCATCATACCTTTTTCATTCAACAGGAGAAAAGGTCTAATATTGCTCTGCTGGCTGTGTTTTATTTCTCTGTGCTACAGTTGTGTTGCAGCATTGTCCTTTCATTTGGCCAAAAGAGTCCTAAAGAGTAAATCTAGTCATAGGTTAATAGTTAATCTGTCAATCTCATTTTAAAGACTGTGGGAAGACAAATACTTTGCTTCCATACTTACATTCAGTCCAATCTCAGTATCCAGGTAGGGAAAGAACTGTATGATTGGCTCAGCACTCTGAAGGAACTAGAAGGCATATTTTAAATCTTTATTATTGTTGTTTTTAGAGCATACCCACCAAACTCATGAATGTCCTAGCCTAAAAGGAAGCCCAATCCCACCTAATTCCCCATGTGGTGATGCAGCAGCACCAACATTATGTCTGCTGCATCTCACAGGGGAGTTTTAGCCTCTGGAGACTACCTCAGAGAAAGGAATCATTTGTCCATTCCTCTGGGGTAAGCCCCTGCTGCCCTGTGGGTCAATTCGGACCTGCGCCAGCAATTACTGGGGCAACTCCATGTGGACCGAGGAAGATCAGACCTGAGAAAGGGCTAAGATTTGGCAGGTGCCACTACTGCTGAACCCACTCCCTCTCGGGCCCAATCTGCCCTCCTCCCTGCTTCCATCATCTCTCCATTCCACCCAATCCTTTCCTGGCCACCTCCTGCTCTCTACACAGCCTTACCTGCAGCTGCAGTTGTCAGCAGTCAGTTACAATGTGGACCCAGCCACTCACCTGGCAGTGCCAGGCCTTGCTCTCTAGCATATCACATTTGCAACAGCCAGAAAGTGTGATATGCTACCAGAACACACATTCTGGCAGCATAACTAGGAGAGAGGATTGGACCATGAGTCAGCCAGCTGCACTGTAGCCCATCAAGGTAACAGTTTGCATGATTTCCAGGTAAGCAGCAAAACTGCAATTATTGAGTCCCAGGTGGCCAATATATATGACCCTTTGTGGGTCACAAGTCATGCCGGTTTCCTTTTAAGTTGTAATAAGACTTCTCTTTAAATGGCCCCTATATCTTCATGGTTTTCTATTTTATTTATTTTTTAATTAACACAAATACTTCTGGCACTTTGGAACAAATACTTTGTTCACCAAGATGCTCTCTGCTCATAGTTATGATTCAGTTTGGACAACACAGACCAGCGACTTTTGCAATTATCATGTTTTAAGAAAAGAGGTCTACAGTTGTGATGGCCAGTACCAACTGTAAATTGTAGAGGGATGGCATTTCTCTTCATGCAAGAATGATAGACTCTCCCCTGAGGATGTGATACAGAGAACATGTGTGGAGGTGTCAGTCTCACTTCACACTCTGAAGCAGCAAAGAAGTCTCTTGCTACTCCTGAAATATTCCATAATGCGATGCAAATTGGAAGACCAGGGTTTTGCAAAGTGGAAGACCAGGCCATCCCCTTCCCCGATTCTAGTACTAGAGCTAGAAGGTATTGGTAACCACAAGTAATGGCTTAGCCAAGAGCAGCCCAATCGTTCAGGTTCCTGATTAGACATCAAGTAGAACTACTAGTCTGTGACACTGAAATATATGATGGGACTATGCAGTCAACATTCATAGGACAAACTACGTACAATTTCATCCTGTCCAGTGACTACAGCATATGGCAGATCCATTCAGATGTTTGATCCCTAATGATGGCCTTGATGTCAGTACATCAGTATTGGAAGTTTTGCCTTGGTGAAAGCTTATTTTATTATTTAACATGAAATTCTCATAAATGCAAAAATCTTACATTTTTAGAACTTGTATCGGGATAGCGTGGAGAACTTCACCCCCTCACTGATCTGTTTTAGGCAGCCTGTCAAACATTTCTGTGTTGCCAGGCTTTTAGCATGTAGATTTTCTATGCTGTTTCTGCCTACCTTGGTTGCTTTTGTTGTGGTTATATGCTCTTGCTTCTTGGACGCAGATGCAAGTAGCCCCATAGGGCTGGCTGTTGTATGACACAGGGTAAGGAGAATAAAATCCCCTTACTCCGAGTTGCACCCCAGTTTGCACCCACCTAGCCCTGAATTCAGTGCAGGCAAATCGGCCTGCCTGTTCTAGCTCAAGTTAGGATTGTGTCCTGGATCTCTCTTAAATCACCTATTCTTTTACAAATATGTTATCTAGAATCAGTAATGAAGGAAAAGAAAGCTTATATTATTCCATCTGAAAACAATGCTCCTTCCAATGTGCAAATTCTTACTCCACGAAGTCCACTGTTGAAAAAAAAAGTATGGAAAGAATGTGAAAGTCAGTAAGACAATGTACATTTCTGGCCCTGTTTAATAAACCATGGTGGTGCCTCAGTGTCTGGGTGTGTGGTTGTATGTCATGTTCTAGAATGGTACATTTATTTGTTGTGCTTAGAAGAGAAGTAGGGAGGTGGTAACTAGAACAGAACAATCCTCTTCAGGAATGCTTCCACTTTTCTAATTTAGGGAACAGAAAGAATATAAGGGTCGCTGAAATCTGGCATGTCTGTACTTTTGTTTATACATTCTGAAAGCTCCTTTGGTTAAACCGTTGGAAACAGCTAATGGAGGCAGTGCTGCGGTTTCAAATACAGAGGCTATACAATTTGAAGACAAGCCAAAGCACAATGAGAAGGAATAATGATGACCTTGGTTTATTTTTTGCTCAGTACATTCAGGTTTTGATTGGATTCTGAACAAGGCAACAGTTTTCTTTCCCAGAAAGCATTGCCATAATCCTTGGAGGCTTCACATTCTTGTTATCAAAGCAGCTGGTTTGCATTGGAGCATTTTCTTGTGAAGGTCGTGGGCTGCAGTGTGGGAAAAAAAGAAAGATTTCCTTATTGAACCCAACCAACTATAAGCTTTTCATGAGAATATTTCTGTGCAGAGACCTATTAGCCTGTTGACCTGCCGGGTATAATATTGTTGATAAATAAAAACCCTTCAACTAAACGGCATGGTGTGTGTTTTCATTTTGTTTTTGACCCCATCCATTTGATATTGCTCTTGGTATTATGTGTGATTTCATTAAATAAGGGAATGCCTTTGGAAGAAGGCATTCTCTCTTTTTCTTACTAAGCATTTGTTGAAGAAAGTCTAGATGATCAAGAGACAAAACACAGTGTGTTATGATTATTCCGAATCATCTGGTCCTGTAGTAACAGTAGAAGATTATTCTTATTTTCATCCCATTCCAAGTGATTGTGAAATTCCCTTGTATAGCATCATACAACATGAGCTCAATATATGCAGAATTAGATTCAGTGTCAGTATAAATGGGCTTCAAATCAGACCTTAATAAACGTGTATGTAAACTATTCTCCCAAGAAAATATGATCCCAAGTGCTTAAAGTCCAATATGAACATCTTTTTGTATTGTTGTTCTGAATTTGTAGAGAAATGACATTTATATGGACACTGAATCTTAATCTGGTTTATTTTCAACCATTTATTTAAGTACAGTTTACTTCTATTTGGGATTGCAACCCAACACAAACACACATACACATGTGTGTGCAAGTTCCATAGGAGAAAATCTTTGTATGTTCCTTGAGACTTTTACACCAGCATCTCTGGTCAATCATATACAATATCTCTACCAAATATCCCATAAAACTCCCTGAGATTTATTCAGGACAATCTGTCTTTCTGGGCTAGCCAGACAGCTGCTACTATTTGAATTGATGTTCTGGCTATGACTGTCCACCCACAGCAGGTTCCATTCTCAGGCTTATCTGAGCCTTTAGATGGCCTATTACAATTCTTTCAGAAAGGCAAACTTTGGCCACATGCAGGTGATACTTCAGCACTCTAACTGTTCCCATGCAGTTAGCATGGGCATGCCCTGGTCCCTCTCCTTGTTTCTAATTGCATGGGAGGACTCGTTAGAATTACTTCTCATGTGCACCGCTAGACCAACTTTAAATGTAGGTATAGCAGCATGCATAGAGGAGTGCTGCTAAACAGACCACTGACACACAATTAGAAAAACTAATAAGGAACAGAGGGGAGATGATGGGACATGTTCACAGCCATCCCAGCAGCACTGTTCATCATACATGCCTACAACCATCTCTCCTTCAAAAAGTCTTCCTCTTATATTACTTGCCTTCCCTATTGCTTTTGATTATGCAGTGGTTGAGAAGGAACTGAGGGAAAGGACTCCTTCCATCTCTTGCGACATGCAGATATAGATATAAAGTTTTTTTCTCGAGGGGAGTGCATGTCAGGGATCAGAATAAGTGCCAACTTCCTGGTTTGAGTATGGGGACATTCCTGGAGTTGGCTAGACGGACACAGAATCCATATTTGTGGCTGCAAACATGACCACTCCAAAAACACCAGTTGCAAGTTTATAGATGGACATTTCTCTGTGTCTGAGAAATAATGAGTTGTTCAAAGGAAACGGTGAGGTTTTTCCCAAGAGATTTTCTTGCCTTAAAAGCCTTCCTTCCTTCCTTGCCCATATATGGCAGCCTATATACTAACTCCAGTTTTCCTTTTTGCTTGGCAGAAGCCTTAAGCCTAGCATTCCTTCCTGACTCAAAATGGCTTTCACAGCAATAATCTCCCCTTTAAAGTCCCTTTGACCAGTTTTCTCGAACTTGGGTTGCAAACCAATTTCAGGTGGGTTTAAGCATGCACATATTTATTCCAGCAAGCGCATAGTTAACAGCACAAGTTGTCATAGCCCTCCCCCCCCCCATTGGAATCATGGAGAGGAGGTAGATGTGGTGTCAGCAGTGGTCCCTTTAAGGGTAAGGCCTGGGCATCCATCAGAGTGTGCTGCACAGCTGCAGCCACTTGAAGGTAATAGGGCCCTCAGGGATATAAGGAGCACCTGAGGCAGGAAGGGTTGGTGGATTGTAGAAGGAGTGCAGGTTGGAGAGGAGACTGGGCTTATTGAATTTGGAATCTGACCTCAGACTTTGACTTCGCGTATTGACTTTGGACTTTGACTTGGATACTCTGAATGATTTGACTGACTACCTGGAATCTGACCTTGGACTGTGACTAGGCTTATTGGCTCTGGACTCTGATCTGGCTTCTCTCTCTGAATAGGCTTCTGAGAGCTGAGGTGTGCTGCTGTACTGGGAAGGACTGCTGCCTTAGGAACTGGGTCCCTGCAGTTTAAACAGGCAAGCTACCCTGGTGGTGGAGTCTAGCAGTGCTGCTGTAGAGAACTGGAGCCATTGCTGGGGGAAAGAAAGGGGAGCTAATTAGCTTAGAGTGGGCATAAGTTCCCTAAGTGAGGCTTGGCCTGGGAATCTGGCAGAACACCCCGGTCTAGAAAGTGAACATGAATTTTTGGCTTGCATAAGTGGATCTCAATGCCAGGACCATTTACTTGGTTTTAGATTTTGTTTCCTTTGCCTTTGAGCTCAATAAATTTGCTTTTTGTATTTTTACAAAAATACAAATTTTGCAAAATTTTTGATAAAAATTTGCATTTTCAAAACATCCTGCCTGTCTTGTAAAAAACAAGAAAGGAGTCATCTCTAATAGACTTCTGGCCAAATGCTACAAGGACTTGGAGGTGTGGTTGTACAAAGGACTTGGGGCATTCCTGGTCAGAGGGCACAACTTTCAATCTTCCAGCAGTGAGCTTCAGTTCTGAGGAATACCTAGGTTGATGGGCTAAATCTAGGCTGGAGGTAAGTTTCCAGAGAGGTTCTTAACCCCTTTAGTGGCCATGAGTCAGTTCAGGCTGGGACATAGCAAAGGCAGCCAAGACAAGTTGCCATGGCATGCTTCAGTCTTTCCTCAGGGTTTCCAAGAATATCTGGGAAGAGTGATGCCCAGCACGTGCGCATGGCTTCCCATCACCAGCTGCTGGACCATTTTCACTGTGGTTGAGGGTAACAGCATTTTTTTTACTGCTTTTGTTCTTGGCTCATTCATATTGACTGCATCGTCCCGTTTATTGTATGATCACATATTGTATGACAGCTGTAGAGTCAGGGCAGGCAGAGGCAAATACTACATTTATGGAGCTCATATCCTCCAAGATCTGACTGAAATCTAAATGGGAATATATTTCAGAAACTTTCTAACACATTGTCTTTATAAATAACTGGAGTTACAACATGTTTAAAACGTTTTAGCTTGCAGCCCCTCCAGATGGCTTTTAATCTTTTTACTTTAATCCAGTGGAAAAGGTTGAATTAAAAATGCTCATAAATTACTAAAATCTAAAAGGAAAACAGTTCAACTACAATACTTGACTGTAATCTGGTAGAGAAAGCACCAGCATTACAGTTAGTAAATTTGACTGGAAACTTGCCAAGTCACATGACATTGGTAAAATGACAGGCTAAATGACCTAATAGACCTTCTCTATTTCTGGTTCTATGAAGGATGCTTTGGGATTTAAACAGGAAGTGTCCTTATTTATAGCTTGTTTCTCCCTCTTCTGCTTTCCTCACTTAACTCTGAATTTGATATCTAGAAAGGGACCAATGAAAAGATTAAACCGTTACAAATGAGCTAATCAGGTAAGTTCTTCATGGCAATATTACCTGCCTATTTATTTTGGGTGTTAACGCTTTCTGACAGAAGGTCACCAATTCTTGCTAGCTGGAACTAATTGTTGAGGCTATTGTCTACTATGCACTTTGATGAATTGCACTTAGCCACTTTCATGATAGAAGCTAAGGTTACTGTGAACTTCTTAAAGCACAGCAACAGGAACAACATGTAAGTGTATATAAACAAATAAGCATTAGTGATTAAATATTTATTAGAATGTTTCAATCAATTCCTCCTTTTAAGCTTTTAAAAAAACAAACTAGTATTGCAAAGCTAGAAGAGGCACAGTTGTAAAATTTGTTCCATGTTGTTAAGATTTAGTACTTATTAAGGAGGTAACCAGCTTTCCTTGGGAACAATTAGTAAATTGATTTTTTAGAACTCTACACTTCCAAAAAAATATTCAAGAGACTTGTAAGCAATTTGCTTGAAAGATGAGGAGGGAATTGTTCCTCTAATAATACTGCAAAATGTTCAGAAGCTTTAATTTTTAAGATTTTAAATTGTAATTAATATGCTAAATGAGACTTGTCTGTAATGAAATTGGATGAAAGAAATATACCGGGAAATCAAAGTCTGATTTTTTTCCTTTTAACTGTGCATTCCATTGGATTTTTGGATGTTGGTTTTTTCATGATCTTCAAATAGTTTTGCTTGGCATAAGGGCATATGAATCATTTTTAAAAATTGCTTTTATGAGTTTTGATTTGATAGCATGTATTTTATTGGCTGTTGGCCACCTGACATATACAGTATGTTGAGGTCCATACTTTAGATTTTCTAGGGACCAAAACCACTTTAAATACGTAGTTTGTTTTGTTTTCTTTTCAAATAGCTACAGGTGGCTGGCAATTGAGATTGGAACTGCAGTTTACAGGGGCTATAATCCTTTAACCTCATAAGGCTCTTTCCCAAACTACTACTGAAAGAAAAAATAAACCATGCTAGCACCACCTACACTTTTAAATAACACATACTGTGGCCTGAAATGTATACCTAAAAATGTAAATATAACAGACAAGTATTCAAAAGTATCCTATAAGCACATTAATCACTGGGCTAGGACTGATTGCAGCCCCCTGTTGAGCATACATGTGTGGTGCCAAACCTTCATTTATTACAATGTAATTTATGGAGTGAGTTCTTTGTATAAAAAATGTCTAAAAAACATACGTTAAGATCATCAAATTTAGAAGATGGAAGTGAAGAATGGAGTACACTGTTAAAATGGTGAGATGATTATTCCAAACTGATTCCAGCAATTCTGGTCTTTGGGCTGAAGAGTTTCTACATTGCACTCTATAGAGCAATGGTTCTCACACATTTAGCACTGGGTCTCAGGGCCTCTGAAAGTAATTTTATCAGGGGGTACAAAGTTTCTTTTGGGGCCCCTTTGCAAAGGGGGAGGGGTGAAACAGAGTGGGGGATGGTGGGGATGGGCAAGCAGAATGGGGGCAGGGAGGAGGAAAACAGGGGAGGGGGAGGGTGGAGACAGATGGAAAAGTCTTTGGAACCCAGGTCTACCCACTCATGTGGCATCAGCAGCTAGATACAGTAATACAGACAACCAAACACACTCCTAAGTCTCTCTAAAAAAATTTAAATATAGAAAATTATGCTGAAAATGAGCATCATCATATTTAGGCTCACAATAGAATGGAACATGTCCTGTGTGCACCAAACTTAGTTTGGCAGCAGCTGTAGCCTGCAGCTGTGTCCCTGAGCTCCTGTATGCTCCTGAGCTTCATGGATAGTGGATCCACAAGCCAAAAAGCTACTCTAGCAGGCCAGTTTCCTCTTAGATTTGACACTGGGTTAAGGAGTGTCATGTATGCATTCCTTGGCCCTGCATATATGGCTTTCCAGTAGCTGCAGCCACACACAGCTGTAGTGTCCCCAACATCCTGTGCAGGCAACAAGTCTGAGCAGATAGAACTATGTCAGATCCCAGGAAATTTCTGGGCCCCCTTTTTGACTTTGGGCCCAGGTATAAATTACCCCCTTTACCTTTCTCTCCTAGGCCCTGCTGGGACCCATTTTTTAGCATGAGAATCTATCAGGACCCATGAATGGAAGTGACATCATCAAGCAGGAAAATTTTTCACAATCCTAGGCTGCAATCCTACCCACACTTACCCAGGAGTAAGTCCCATTTACTATCATTGTTAAAAGAATATACAGAGTAGCTTGTTAAAAGTACAGGTCTGTAACATTTTCCCAAATGTAGTCACATACCATGGTGGCATCAATATAATAAAAATAAAATATTGAAATAAATGGGGACCCACCTGAAATTGACTTGTGACCCACCTAGTGGGTCTTGACCCACAGTTTGAGAAACTTTGTTGTAGAGCAGTGGTTCCCAAACATTTTAGCACTGGAACCCACTTTTTAAAATGATACCCTATTGGGACCCACCTAGGTTTATGAGACTTAAAAAAACTAGAAAGAATTTTTATTTATTTACCTGTAATAATAATTAGAAAAAAAGATGCTCCATCATTTATCTCCCTATATTTACACATGCTTGAAACTGCAGGAAGATAATTTGCAGGATAATTAGCAGCTAGCTAATTTTTGAAAAAGCCTCTCAAGGCTTGAGGCAGTTATCTGATCTTTCCATCACCCTTTGGCAACCCACCAAAAATCAGGTTAAAACCCATGAGGTCCTGACCCACAGTTTGGGAACTATTGCTATAGAGTTTAACAAATGGAATCCAAAAGACTTGCTTATGCATATGAAGTTTGCCATGGGGTTATATTCCTCGCAAAACTAGCACTGGAGTGTCCAGGCTCACGCTGAATGGCAGTAAACAGAAAATGCAGGGCAACTAGTCTTAAAATAGAGAGTGGGAAGGAGAAAAAAATAGATGATTCACAGTATTTTATCAGCTCACCTGGAATTTATTAAGAAGTGCTCAAGTAAATACTAACTCACAAAGTAGGATATGACTTTTATAAGATTGATGGCAAATCAATAACTTAAAAAAGGATTGATACTAAAAACTAGTTTTGTTGATGTCCTTTTTATTGCAATATAATTTAACGTTGTAACTTCTCTGTTAGAGAAAATATGCATTTGTTATTTACACATATGCATTTGTTATTTACAATTACAAGTGGTAGATTAAAACCTGATGGTGAAATCGATATAATACACTGCATATTAATTAAGCTAATAATATAAAACTAAGTTGACACACAGGTGATGTTGGATGAAGATACTTTATGGGCAGCCCAATCCTAAACTGCCCTGGAGTGGGCAAACCAGCTGGCCTGCACTGCATCCAGAGTATGGCTGGACCAGACTGCAGTGCAACTTGGAGTAAGGGGAATTAATTCATCTTACCCTGTGTCATGTGGCAGCTTCCCTTATGGGGCTACTCGGACCTGTGCCATCGGGCAGCCCAATCCTTAGCTGCCTGGGGTGCCCAGGCTCGGCGGCACAGAGAAGGGCTGCTGCTGGATCCTGCACCTCCCAGGCTACCGCGGGAGGCGCCTCAGGAGTAGGGGACTTTTGTCCCTTTCCCCCGAGTAAGGTAAGCAGCCCCGCAACAGGGCTACTCATTGTACCAAAACTTCATTGGTAAAGTAAAGGCTCTTGTGTAGGGCGCGTGCCCCTATACAAGCACCTTGGATCCTGCAGAGCGGAGCTCCACGGACCCGCCCCCATCCCTCCCCCAGGCACGCCTTCAGCCCGTCCTCCTCCCCACATCACTCCTCCCCGCCCTCTCTCTGCCCCCTGCTGACCTCCCCCTTCCCCAGAACACCTCCTCCCCACCCCTGCCACACCTACTGTTCCGTAGCTCGATGGTCCAGGAGACCGCCGAGCCACGGAAGCTGGGCAACTGCCCTGCAATAGCCCAGCACTGGCTGGCGCTGGGCTAGCACCGGCGGGAGACCAATGGTGAGGCTGGCAAATGTGCCTTATGGCATGTTTGCGACGTGCTCAGTGGCATGGAGCTGTGCTGCCAAGCATAGGATTGGGCCCTAAAGAAGTGCCGCAGATCCAGGTGGCCCAGTGTAAGGCTGGGCCACTTGAGAGAGGGATTAGGATCCGGCTTAAGTGCCAGATCCTGGTCCCACCCCCCTCCCAGGTCTGGTTCTCTCACTGGCCCACCTGCTCTTCCCCACCCCAGAACACCCCTGTTCCACCTACCTTGAACCCCTCACGCTGGTCAAGGTTGGCCAGCGCAAACTTACTGGGCACTGAAGACCGGATTCAGCCTCTGGCCAGTGTACATCTGTGCATCAGCCTGACTCCTCCCACAGTGGCACAAAAAGTGCCTTATGGCACTTTTACAACATCTCTGGGCTGGTGCAAGGGACTTGTGCCAGCATAAGTGGCCCTTTAGATTGGGCCCTAAGATACATGCTAATGTTCAGGGAAAAAATTGAAAAATGTTTCATGGGTACATCAGAATATTTATCCAGGGAAAAGGAAAAGAGGACAAAATCATGGAAAGATACTACTTTTGGATGAAATATTGGTAGGGGGAGGTTGAGAAATGACTATTGTTGAGAAAGTATATGAGCTTTCATGGCTAGTTTTCATGGCCAGTTATCTATTTTTGTTATCACACCTATAATGATGCAAAAAATGTATCATTAATCTTTCTTTCTTTTGCCTAAAGTCTGTATTGTGAATTTGATTTATACTATCTAGCATACTGGCAGCAGCAAACAGCAAATTGTGATCAGAGCTCATACTGATGATACAGGGGGGAAACTTCATTCTGAAGCTGGAAGCACACTTGTCCCCTGCACCCAATTGATACCCAGCTCTGATTTCTAGCTGGCACCAGGGCGGCTGTGAAGGTCTTGAATTGGTATGTGACATTTGTGAAGGACTGAATGCGGGCTAATGAAGCTCATTCAGATAAGACAGAGGTGCTCTTAGTAGAAAAGCTGGCTGAGGGTTGAGTTTACAACCTGTTCTGATGGGGTTGCACTGTCTTTGAAGGATCAGGTTCACAGTTTTGAGTGCTCCTGGACCCCAACTTTGCTCCTGAAGAAACCAGTGGCAGCTGTGGCCAGGAATATCTTTCTGTGGCCAGCTTCAGCTAATACAGGGCCAGTGTGCTTTTGGGTATGAGAAGGTCTGGTGCTCTTTGAATGGCACTGGCTCCCAGTTGCTTTCTGGACACAATTCAGGATAAAGCTCTACATAGCTGGAGACCTGCATAGCTGAAGGACTGTCTCCTACAACAATCTGCCCGCACTCAATGTTTATCACCTGAGGCCCTGCTTTGCAGTCCTCTGCCATCTAAAGTATGGCTGGTGGGAACATGAGTCAGTGGAGCCTCTGTGTCTCACAGTGTGCTCCCCCATGGACTACCAAATTTAGGGTGCAATCCTAACCCCTTATGTCGGTGCTTTCCTGCACTGGCATAGCAGTGCCAATGGGATGTGTGCTGCATCCTGCAGTTGGGTGGCACTCATGGAGGCCTCCTCAAAGTAAGGGAATGTTTGTTCCCTTACCTCCCTTGTGTGTTGGCATCCTTCAGACTCGGAAGACTATGGTGTCACGCTCTGAATGGTGGTTCTGGAACAGAGTGTTCTCTCCAGTGCTCGAAGCCTGGGTAAAGTAAGTATGGAGGATAGACTGTTACCCATGCAGCAAGTCCCCCCTCTCCACGTCGCTGAAATGGTCCAATGGAAAGGCAGAGGCCAATACGGTTGGTTCCAGCAGCGTCGTAGGAGTTGCCAGAATGTGACTGTGTTCGGCCATGAACTGCCTCAGGGACTCCGGCTCCGGATTTTGCCTCGAGGTTGACTCCTGAAGCCTTTTCCATAACTGGATGTAGCCACAAGGCAGTGGAGGTTTGGGATCAGAGTTTTCCGTCTCTCAGATGAGCTGCCTTCCCAGGCTGACGAGTCCCATCTACCCGGTGGCTGTTTAGTCGCCTCTTACGACAAGTACAGCCAAACTGAGGGCCTATTCTTATCCCCAGCCCCCAGGGGAATACCTGCCTTACCTTGCCATTATGTCAGTGCTGGAAAGCACTGACGTAAGGGGTTAGGATTGCGCCCTTAGTTGTATTTTTAATGTGCAGGGGATGGGGTGGGGTTGCATATGGTCCTCAACAATTCCAATTTTTGCCTCAGTGGTCCACAGGCTCCCAAAGGCTGGGAACCACTGGCCTAGAGTGTCTTGACATTCTAGCCCACCACTCTTCTCCACGCTTGTTCTTTGGTTCATTCTCTTCTTTTTCCAGTTCAGAAAGTGAGGGAAGATGGAGGGAAAGTGGTGGTAAGTGGATGGACAGAGCTAGGTGTCCCCTGCTAATCTGTTGCTTTAGGCAACCACCTCAGTTGGCCTCCTGGATAGAATTAAGCTAGATAGGAAATAAATAAAAAGTATACAATTGTTGAAGACTTATATTCTTTTCTACTTCTTTCTATATTCTTTTCTACTTCTTGGATTGTGCTACAGTTTCAAATTTTTATAGGAGGGCAAAACTAATTTGAGAGAGGAGAAGTACTTCTGACTTTATAAATCAAAGCAATGAATGAAAATGTAATTTTAACATCATTTTATTAATAGAGTTAAATGTGCCAAATTGGCAAAAATGGCCTGTTAATGATATTAGAATGAGCAAAGCTATAAACTCTCTAAGTTTAGAAATTTACTATTACATTTCTATTTAATGTACAAAGAATTCTATATTTTACATTAAATGCGATGTGAATGAGGCTTAAAAAGCCTTTACTTGGTTGCATCTCAAAAGGGGTGTCTAACTCTAACACTAGATTTAGCCAATTAGTTATGTGGATGTCTTATACTTAGTGAGGGCAAACAACAGACTAGAGCAGTGGTTCCCAAACCTTTTAGCACTGAGACCTACTCTGAAAAATGACACTTTATCAGGACCCCCCTAGCTTTAAGAGATTAAAAAATATCTGACTTTCCCAGCTGCTCAAAGCCTCTCTTTTTATCCTTTATTATTATTATTATTATTAACAGTATTTATATACCGCTTTTCAACTAAAAGTTCATTATGGGGGGGGACACCTTCTGGAATGGCTCCAGGTTCATTGGATCGGGACCATTCTAGTGGCTTTGTGTTCCCCTTTGCCTGGCCTTTGATAAGAGCTGAGACATGTTTGCCTACCTGGGAGTAAACGCACACTTGGCTCAGTTTCACTTTCTGTAGGGCTCAATACATTTTCCTTGTCGTCTATCAGCTTGTCAGTTTCAGTTTCAGGAACCACTGACAATCAGTGTGCAACCTAAAGATTTGAGAACCACTAAGGATCTCCCAGTAAATCAAATGCCAATCCCAGTGTGCTTCCAGGTGCAGGGTTATATTGACACTATTTTGTTACACATGGAATGCAAGTCTGCATTGCAGGCAACAAGAAGAACTTTTAAGACAGCAAAATGTGTGTTGTCCTGTGTAATTGGTTTCATACTTCCCACTAGTTTCACTAGTTCCTATTGATTTTACCTAGTTCCCATTAGCCAGCTTTCTCAGAGGTTCTTTTTTCTACATCTGTCATATTGCCTTTGAAATACTTTCTAAGGTCTATCTAAATATCTCAGAACAATCTGCTGCCATCTAATTGCCATTTCTATGCACACTGCCCTTCAGTCCCATTGCTCCCATATAGCTAAACTGTGTTCTCCGATCCATTTAGCACTGAAGAAACATATTTGTATGTGGAAGCAGGGGTGAAATATGCAACATTAATCTCAAATATACACAACTGAAATCAATTAAAGAGGCAAAAGCTTGTAAAAGAAATGGTCAGAACAAAAGTGAGGCTTGTTCTGGTTAAATAATAGCAAATGATTTAAACCCTCTTGCTGAAAACCAAGACCACCAATTTCGACAAATTCACTAGCAAACTGGGAACAATCTAAAAGGACCAGGTAACTTTAATAGCTACTCCTCCAATTTCTGTTTTGACCTTTTCACTATAAAATGTAAATCCTTAGAATTTCTAAAGATACAGTTCATTGATCTTTGGGTAAGAACTACAATACATTCTTGCATTTCAGTTATAGACCTTATTTGACTGCTTCTCCCCCTTGAACTGGTATTTTATTTTAATCTTTTAAAGATGAAAGCTCAACTACATCTTGGATTTATTTCCAATATTAATGTCTTCTACTACTAGCAGGAATTGCAAGTACTGTTATTCATCTGGTAGTTGACAGTGGCATATTTTATTTTTATCCAAACAATTTGTCTGATTTCCAAATATACCTTCTTATCACAGTTCATTAAACTCCTAGTTCAATAAGCTACTTCTGTTTCTCCAGTCTTCTGTGCTGCATCTCTCTGTAGTTTTCTGAATTCTTCTGTTGACTGGATACAAATCTGGAAATTACAATTTAACTTTTTAAAAATTAAAATACTTTCAATTATTGCCATCCCATGGCAGTACTTTTAAAAATTCATTCAATTACTTTAATTGGTTCCTAGTGGCATGTTATCCGGGAATCCTCCTTGTGCGATATATATAGATAGATAAATATAATTAATTTCTGGGTTGTTGTTCTTTTAAAGAAAGCACAGAATTTCCTAAACTAGCAATTAGTACTAACCAATCCCTGGTCTCAGATGTGTTAAATATTAAATTAAATTACTATCTTTTAATGAACTGAACAAATTGAATATGCTACCCTGCATAAAGCCTGTAGAGATAGTTTGCCAACACAAACCTTACATTTCTCTTAAGGCTCTACAGGGAAAGAAATCAAGTAAATATTTTAGATCTCATCTCTAATATCTCAAGAATTATAAAGAGCAAAGTTTCTTTGGATCACTATATTGATAAAGTGTTTTCTGTAAGTCTAATCCTTAAATGTAAATGTAAAGTTTGAGAAATGTGAATCTCCCTCGACAAGAGGGGTCACAGAGGGCTATGAAACAAGTTGTACGCTTGCAAGGGAAGCAGTGGCCTTGAAGGGAGCCAGGCTGCTTTTCATCTCCAAACAGGTGGCAAGAGTGCTTGGAAAGATATACCTTGACCAGGGGAAGTTGGCTCACCAGCTCACGCTTGCTCCAGCAAGTCAGAGATGGTCAGGAGAAGGGAAAACAGAAAGAGAGATGGTCAGGAGAAGGGAAAACAGAAAGAGAGATGGTCAGGAGAAAAGGGTTTTGGGGGCTGATATTGTCCTAAGTGCAGGCTGACATGGTGGCTCTTGGAGAAAGGCTGAAATGAGGGCAACTTGTTGCAGCATTAAGCAATTTAACAATCTACACTCAATAAGGAAGGTTACAGATGTGGAGTGAAGGATAAAGAAACCAAGGATTTTAAATCGGTTTTTGCCCCATTGAATCCTATGGGATTATTGGGTGGGGTGATTCAATCAGAGGGTTCATATTGTTAGGAAGAGACCCATGTTGAGATCCACACTGCTTTGTGTGCCCTGTTGGGGAGAAAAGCAGTATAAAATAAGTTCTGTCTCATAACAATGTCAGTTGTTAAACCATTTCTGCTAATGTTGCTGTGATGGCTTTACAGTGTATAATATATGAAAATATAAGTTGTTTAAAAAATGCACAACAAGGTTCTATAGAAATGCTGTTAACTGAATGCGAGCACTGTAAATAAACAATAAGTCGTGACTTTTAAGGAATTCCTAGTAGGCCATCTTTGACTTGCAAGAGTCATTTATAAATAGGCACATCTCTGTAGTACAGAACACATTAACATTCCTAAACTCAGAAAGACATTTAGTATAAACTGGCAGTCTGTTTCATCAGCAGTAGCTCAGAAGGCTCCAATGAAGCACTCCAATTGCAGGCTGGTATGTAGACACTGACAAATTCTAAGCTGGGTCACCAAGTAGAAAAGAGAATGGCAGACACTCCCAAAGGTCCCATGCCAAACTGAATAAAAGGCTAAATTACTGTTGGAGACTATTCCAGTGTAACAGTTTTGTTCAGGGCAGGAAGTGATTCTCTTGGAGGAATTCACTTGGAAGATGCTAACCTAGAATTTAACATCCCTGACCCTTGTCTAGAGAAATTTGTTTATTTTAAAAGCTTTATACTTTTTTCACAGTTCAGAGTGGCTCACAGCAGGGATGGGCCGTGACTTGGACACACCGTTTTCACAACTTGTATTGATTCAAAGTTATATGTGTTTTTGAACCCAGAAGTGACTCCAGGGTTCTACCCTAAAAATGAAAAGACCTAATAGATGCAAGTTAAGGCTCGCTTTTGTGTGTGCTCACTTTTGCAAGTGTTTTGTGTGTATGCTTGCTTTTTTTCCCTGCCACTTCAGGGACTTGACATGCTTTTCAAAAAGACTCAAACTCGAGTCAAAATGGCTCAAAAAATGGCTCTGGACGAGTCGCAACTGCTGCCATTATGACTCGTGGGTGACTTTTGTCAAGGGGGGGTGGATAGTTGGAACCTGAATCATGCATAAGAAAAAACAAACGAACGAATGAACATGCACAGAATACCAGCACTAAAACTAAATATAATCTGAGAAAGCCAGCTGAAAGTGATGTAACTTTTGCCCCCTTCAAACCTGTGGTAATGCACCCTCTGTAGGTGCAATGCAGCCTGCAGGTCTCTGAAGGGCAGTGTATTGTCCAGATGCCAGAGACCTTCACCTTATCCGCACCTGTAGGACATATTTCCTTTACATAACATCCTTCCTCCTTTCTCCCACATTTCTCTCTCTCTGACTGTTCCCTCGAAGGAACAGTATCCGGGTTCCTGGGCTTTGTCACTGAATGGTAGGCAGCCATTGCTGGAAGTGAAAAAGCATCCCCTTACTTTCATGCGTTCCATTCAGGCTTCCCTAAGTTATAGAAACCCTTCCATTCAGGCTTCCCTAAGTTATAGAAACCTTTGATACCGCAGAAGATGCATATGACTGTAAACTGTATTTTCTTATGAAACCTTAACTGCTTCTGCACCTTTGTATTTATTGATAGCAGCAAACTAGCTGGGTGGAAGAATTTACTATAAGGACTTCTGCTGATTGCTCTGCTTATTAGAATTCCCCCTTTGCAACAAGAGTTTCACAGGAAGGGGCAAGTACAAAGAAGGCTTTCTTGCACATCCCCACAAGCTATGCCTCTGATGGCAGCAGGACGTGTGTGAGAGCCTCTTTGGAAGAGAGAGACTCATATAGAGGAAGCAGGTCCATCAGTCTCAAGCTGTGTAGGGCTTTGGAGGTGATAATCAGCACCTTGAATTGTGCCCAGAAGCAAAGTGGCAATCAGTGTAGCCGGAACAACAGAGTTGAAATGTGATCAGAATGAATTGCCCATTTGCAGATATCTTTTGTACCAGTTGAAGATTCTGAAGGGTCTTTAGATATACACTTTTCCTACATGTAGCAATTCATAAGTTCTTTGTTCAACATTTTTCTCCACATACCCCTGCCTTCAGAAATTAGACAAGTGGCAACCTGGGAGGTAGCCTCTTTTACTATATCCTAGCTGGGGCATGGTCTCTCCAGTGAGGCTGACCTTAATGCCTATTCTTACATCTTGTTTATGGCAATCGGAAATACTTCTATTTTTCCCTGTTCCCTTTTATCATCACTTGACTTGATTTTAATCAGTTGGTTGCTATTGCTGTCTTATTCTGATGCCTTGTTGTGTTTACTGTAGTGTTTTTTCCCCTGTTTATTTTTAACCTGTTGAAATGGCTTCCTGAACACATTTTTAATTCTGAATGTGTGAGATGCAAGTGATTGAGTGAATAAAAGTAAACAAATGATGAGCATGATACTAGATTCATGCCAGTGGAACTGCCTGTAGTATCTTTTGGAAATGGTACACCATTTCCATTCCATTTATATTCAGATTACTCTGGAGAGGGTGGTGGCTGGTCATGTGGTGCTGCAGTACTTTTGAACTCGAGGCTCACTTTCACCCCTTTCACTTTCTGTAAATCTTTTTTATAAAATCCATACCAAATTTAAATTCTGGTGTACATCTTTGAAAGTAATCTTCTACAGCAGTAGTTCTCAAACTGGTGGGTCACGACCCACCAGTTTGTGTAACATTTCCTTTATCCTTTTAAGGGGAAGGGGAGGGAGGCTGTCACGTGATCCCCAGGATCATGTCGCTAAGGGGGGCGAGGGGGTGCTTTGCACTTGCATTGAATGATGTAGGGCTGCAGGAGGTGTGGGGAGCCCTGCGCAGCCCTCAGCAGTGCTCCCTGAGGCTTGGAATGTTCACTAAAAGCAAGCGCAAAGCACTTCCGTTTTGCAGGAGGTGCTTTGCACCGGCTTTTAGTAAAGGTTCCAAACCTCCGGGAGCGCTGCAAAGGGCTGCACAGGGCTCCCCGCACCTCCTGCAGCCTTACATCATTCAATGCAAGTGCAAAGCACCCCCCTTGCTCCCCTTAGCTATGCGATCCTGCCCTAGCCCCTCCCCCGCAAGAACTTACTGAGGGAGTAAAGCTCCCTCACAGTTTGAGAAACGCTGTTCTACAGGACTGTAATTTCTGTGGACAAAATTCTTGCATAAGAACAGGTTCCAGTCTCTCCTATAGGAGCCCTAAGTTTGAAACCATTAACTTGCAGAGTCCAGTTATTTCAGGCATGTGATTATATGTTGCTTGCTTTTCATGGAGCCATCTTTGCAGACTTAATAGTATTTCAAGGGTGGAAAATCAATGGAATATACATGAAAAACTGCAGAATTTAATGGGGGTGGCAGTTTCATTAAATATAAATCCAGAAAGTAGGAGAGAAATTGTATCATGCTATGGAGGTACCATAGAAATGCATCTTTCCAAATTCTCAGTTTGGCTGAATATCAGGGCAAAAAAGGTGCTGCTTTCTCATAGCACTAATCACATCTTACATGTTCCATTCATTGTGTTCAGCTGAGCCCAAATGAAGATGTATTACAGAAGTGCTCTGCTCAGGGTTGTTTCTTCACGCAAGAGACCCGAGAAAAAATAGTTCAGATGAACTGACTGTTCTTTGTCTTGTTCACTTGCTTCTTGCACAGTTTTTCTTTTTGGCACCCATGGATATGCAGAAGGATCCCGGTAGATTACAGATCCCCCCATAATTGCACAGAGAAATCTGGTTCCGAGTTGAAAGTTTCAGACTTGGTAATGTGGTCGTCCAGTTAAGAATACATAGCATTACAGTGGGTTTGATTTTGCCAGAGCACAATCTTGATTGTCTTCGGAGTGTGTGTGTGTGAGAGAGAGAGAGAGAGAGAGAGAGAAAGAGAGAGAGAGAGAATTCATTCCAACCCAGGTCAGTGAAGGGCAGAGTGATCAACAAGGTGAAGCAAGGCTAAGAAATGTACTTATATTTTGTATTGTAATTATTATTTATAGCTTTTTTGTATTTTTACCCACTATTTCTCCAAGGACCTTGAAAGCCGTCATTTATTTATTTTGCATTGTTACTCAGTTTACTGAGTACTCAGTACTCAGTTACTGTTCTAGCAAATGTCCACAAGAACATCATCTATGAATCGCTGCAAAGACAGAGATAAGCAGAGGTGCTGTCTCCCTGGTCCTTTCCAAAGAGCATACCATAAGCCAGTGGTTCTCGAACTTTTCCGGCTCGTGCCTCCCCCGATCCTTGTAGCCACTGGCCATGGCTCTCCATTACAACACCTCACCTCAGTTACCCCCAAAATGGGGATGAAGGTGTTATAACTATACACTAGAAACAAGGCTGAGGCTCTGTACTCATAACCACACTTACCTGAGACTAAGCCCCATTGAACAAAATAGGACTTACTTCTGAGTAGACCTGGTTAGCATTGTGCCCCGAGTTTGTTAGCAGCACACCTGGAGGGTTTTGGAAAGGGAGGGGGAAAGTGATGAATTTGCAGGAGGGAAAGACTTTGTTTTGTCAGTATCTGCTAATTGCAAACTGAGACCTAGAGACTGTTTGGCTGGAATCCTAAGCCCACTTTCCTGGGAGTAAGTCCAATTGAACACAGTAGGACTTACTTCTGAGTAGACCTGGCTAGGAATGTGCTTTTTGTCTTACAATAGCAGCCAACAGAGTACCCCCCCCCCCCCGCCGCCAAAAGGAGTCAGGAGGAAAAAGGGGAATAGCTAAAAAGGAATGGGGATTTTTATTTTTATTTTCAATCTTTGGATACAAAGCCATCAAGAGTGGCTTTTTTTCTTTTTTGAAGGGGGAGGAAAAAGAGAAAGTTGAAGATCCTGGGTTAAGCTGACACAGACTCCAAGCCTATGCATGTCTACTCAGAAGTAAGCCCCATTTGAGTCAATGGGACTTACTCCCAGGAAAGTGTGGAAAGGATTGCAACCACACCCAGCAAGATTACAGCTCACCCCAAAGTAGATGGGGGCTGCTCACACACATACACCCAACATGCAGATGCCACCCCTGTTCCCCTCAGGCAAGACAGAGGGATGCAGGCTGGGGCATTTGGACACCCCCCCCCCCACTAGGAGCAGGCTGGCTCCTTCCTTCCCAAGCAGCCTTGACCAATCCCAGGATGCCCAGGGCGAGGGGCACACTGGGAAATGTAGTCCTTGGGGCGAGGTTGGACATGGAGAGAGCTCCATGATGAGATGCAGCACCTCTGCCTGCCCAGCTAGCCTTCTCTTCCACCTCCCCCCACCATGTTTCACACGCACTCCCAGCCTCACGCTGCCCCACCCACCTCATTCACAGCTGCAGAAAAGCAGCAAGTCAGCAGGCAACACCTGCAGCAGAGCAGCCCAGCCCCTCTCCCCAAGATGCCTGGGCATGCCATACCTCACTAGTGAGGTGGAACACACAGATTGAATACCTCAGCCATAAGCCATTCAGGTACTGTTGAACTGGAGAATAGTGTGTATTACTATCAGTCCAATCCTATCCACACTTTCCTAGGAGTAAATCCCATTGACTCTAATGGGACTTACTTCTGAGTAGACATGCATAGGATTGGGCCATTTATCTATTAGTAAATGCGTAAAAAAAAAAAGGCAGTGTAGGATAAGGCCTGCAGGTTCCTTTGCTGCCCTACAGAGTCACCAGGTAGCAACTGGCTTGCTGTTTGGTTTTTTTCTTTTTAAGGAGAAAACTACCTTTTAAAAGGGAATTAGCTTGGCAAATGAGGCAGAGTGACTCTAGCTATTTTCTAGGATTGTATGTTGCTGTAGCTAAAGCAGTCACAGCAGTTGAAGTGGGTTTTTGGGCATTGGGGATTACTCTATAATCAGAAACTAAGCAAGCATGTGTAATGTATCTTGTTTTAAGGTGATGGCTCTTGGGTTGGCTTGAGTTGATCTAACTGCCTCTCATTTATATGATCTGACTCTGTCTGGCTTTTTCATTCGTACAGAGTATGTGTGAGTGTGCGATTTTAATATATTGAATATGTATTAAAAAGTTATTATTTATATATAAACTGCCTGAGAGAGAAAAATGGCAACTTGAATAAAAGCTTACTACCAGTTTGGGATATTCAGAAATTGGAAAAGGCTTGCTAGAAGAGATTATATTAGTTCTTCTTTCTTTTTTGGTGTAGATAGCAATACCCAAAGGGACGTCTTAGAATGAAAGACTGAATTTATCATATGCCCTTTTAAAATATTAAACATAGAAAAGAATTTTAGTATCCTTTTCATTCTCACAAAGATACATTTACTGTATTCTATAAATTGAGTGGGTTTTTTCTCCCCTACTGTCAGTGCAAAGCTTCCATTTGATTGAAACCTGGTTTGGTAAAAAAGAATTCATCATATTGAAAGTGAGATCCAGTTTAAAATTGGGGAGGGGGGGAGGATTGTACTATTCATTGCTTCAGAAATGTTCCCAGAACATTCACCTTTATGGGCATAAACCTTTTTCCTTGAAGAGCTACTTAATGTTGGATCCTCAAACTGAGAATAACAAGAGGAATTTTCCAGTTTTGGAAATGCCAATCATATCTGAGGATATGATCTAATCAACACAAATAAAGGTTTGAGCTGCAAGAGTGAGATTGTACCATGTACCTTTTGCTGGACTAACTTCCACAGAATGCAAATAGGTTATTTTACATCACATATCAGTTAATGGCCCTTCCTGTAGCTCTCTGTTAATTTGGAATGTGTGGGTACAAAGTTCACTTCTTCTGGAGTCCCTGTGACACTAGTCATTGAACACTTCATAATGCATTGCCCATTCCAATATGTAGAATAACATTATGCATGTTCAGAAGCTGATAGTAACTGAGTTATCTAAAATAAACCCACTGGAAATATATTTCCAGTGATATATCTTGGAAATGAGCATGGATCTTTCAAATCCCAAGCTTCTAAATTTCTAATTTATTAATTTAGGTGATTAGTCTGTGCTATTTTAAATCAAGCATGCACACACACACACTAATTAAGTCTAAATGCATGAATAAAACATAAAAGATGCTAAAGCCCTCCTGTTTTAACTCTCAATTACCTGGCAAAAAGGTCTTGCCGTTTCTAAAAGCACACCATTTTTTTTCTTGGGTTGGCAGGGTAACAAATGCTGCCACTCTGGTGAACAATACATGAGCTAGAAAGGGAAAAAAATTGTGGAGCAAGATTGGAAGTAGCAAAGGAGCAGGAATGGCAGAGAATATCATTTACAGAATGTGTAAAAGAAGAATGGGTAGTCATGCTTACCCTTAACAAAAGCCCTGCTGCCTGGGTCAGGTGTGAACTTTTCCAAGAGAGATTGCACTGATTACAGACGTTCTCCTTTCTCAAACAGTGGAACACATTCAGGTGATAGAGGAAAACTCAACTAGAATGGAAGCTTAAGCTTATGATGTAGACAAGTGCTGATTCTTCATCCATGCTTTCCCAGTAACAGATGTTTCTCCATAGAAAGTAAATAGAATAATATTTCCCGCATTGATTAGTATGGGAAAAGGGGAAAGATCAGCAAACAGGAGAACTACCGTATTTTTTGCTCCATAAGACGCACTTTTTCTGCCCCAAAAAGTGGGGGGAAAAGTGTGTGCGTCTTATGGAGCGAATATTGCAAAAAAAACAAAAAACTCCGCCCCAGCCCTGGCCCCACCCCCTGCCCACTCGCTCTGCTCTGCTTCCCCAGGCAGTCAGAGGCTGAGCTGGCTGGGGGGCTCCTGCGTTCCCTCAGCGCCCCCGCGGACTGTGGCAGCGCTGGAGGGAGCCCAAGCCAGCATGTCTACTCAGAAGTAAGTCTCAGAATCAGTGGGGCTCACTCCCAGGAAATCGTGGGTGGGGTGGTAGTCTCGCTGCCCAATCCTGTGCATGCCTACTCTGAAGTAAGTCCCATTAGAGTCAGGGGGGCTTACTCCCAGGAAAGCCTCTCTCTCCCCCCCCAAGCCTGGAGCATCACAGCCTCTCTTTCCCCCCACCCCAAGCCTGGAGCATCACAACTTCTCTGCAACACAAACACTTTTCCCCCTCTCTCACACACACAGGCTGCCCCCTTCTCTTACACACACAGATGCTCTGCCCCCCCACACACACTCACACAGCAGGGGAGGGGCGCTTTCACTCACCTCATCCAGCATCTGAATGTAAGCCCCCCCCCCCATCACAAAGAAAAAACTGTCTCCTTGGTCAGAATGCCAGTGTTTGCTTATTGCACAAGCCCCAGGTAAATCACCATAAATCCAGAGGTTTGTTGTGTCTTGAGAATTCAAGTTGTGGTTGGACTTTCCACTTGTTCATTTGTATTGGAATCACGGAAGAACTGGCGAGGAGGTAGATGTGGTGTCAGCAGTGGCCCCTTTAAGGGTAAGGCCTGGGCATCCAGCAGAGTGTGCTGCACAGCTGCAGCCACTGGAAGGCAATAGGGCCTTCAGGGATATAAGGAGTACCTGAGGCAGAAAGGGTTTGTGGGTTTTGAAGGAGTGCAGGTTGGAGGTAGGAGAGGAGACTGACTGGGTTTATTAAATTTGGAATCTGACTGTGGATTGTGACTGGACTTGGATACCCTGACGGATTTGACTAACCTACCTGGAACCTGACCTTGGACTGTAATTTGGCTTATTGGCTCTGGACTCTGATTTGGCAACTCTGATTGATGGGACTGATTTACTTGGCATCTGTGGACTAGAACTGGACTCACTTTTGCTTGCTGCACTGGTGAGTTGCACAAGGGGGACTGATCAGCCTTAAGTGGGCAGGAGGCCCAGTGGATTGGAATCTGGCAGAACATCATTGTAGCAGAAAGATAATGTGATCCCCTATTTGTGTGCACCTGCTTTTGTGAGCTTCATAAATTCTGACTCTAGCGATGATGAGTTCTTGGGGTTTCCAGAAAACTAGAGTACTCAACCTTTAAGTCTCTCCATTTGTTAATGGCAGTGATAATGGTTCTTAATGCCACTGTTGACTGCTGTTCACTTTACATGGTTCAAATGTTGTTCTGTTATAGTTTATTAAATATTTTATTACACTATTTGGTTCAGAATATTTTTTTTTCCTGTTTTCCTCCTCTAAAAACTAGGTGCGTCTTATGGTCAGGTGCGTCTTATGGAGCGAAAAATACGGTAATTTGGGAGAGGGTGGGTCTGAGTTGCCCATCATTTGTAGACCGTGTTTCCTAATCGTGCCAGCTTACTGCTGGTACACACTGTTGCAAATGTGCCATAAGGCATGTTTGCGGGTCCTACCACTAGGCGAGTGCTGGTGGTAGCCCAGAGCTGGCAGGTGCTGAGCTAGTGCTGGGTGGCCACCAGAGCTGCACTACTTGGCGGTCGCGTGGACCACTGAGCAGTGGAGAAGTAAGTGGAGGTGTGAGGAGAGGGCAGGGAGGAGGCATTCAGGGGGGAGGGAGCAGGGAGGGAGGGAGGCGGAACCAGTGGAACTTTTCTCCGCTGGATCTAGAGCCTCCATGTCAGGCTCACCAAACAACATGGAGGCTCTTGATTCTCCACTGACGTTTTGGTTGTCAGTGAATTGAACAGTCCTATTATGGGGCTTACTCGCTTTACCCAGGAGGAGGGAATGAAAGTCCCCTTTTCCCAAGGAGCTGTCAGCAGCTGCTCAGAGAATGCAGGATGCTGCAGTAGCCATTTTTGGTGCCGCTGCAGCCCCCGGCAGTTCAGGATTGGGCTGGTAGTTGTTGGTCTGTGGGTGAGTAGAAGAAGAGACATATAGTAAAATAGCAAAAAAAAATTTCTTTACACTTCTGACATGATACCTCAGAAACACAAACACCTTGAGGACAGTTTATTGTAGGCTTATAGGTTGGATCAAAAGCACTGGAAGAATTTCATACAAAAATCTTTGTATAAGCATTTGGATAGCCTCTCTTTCTTTCTGGCTAACTGCAGCTTTCTGAAGCAACAGAGACATCTGACTTTCAGAAGACTCCAACATATTTGTCAAGTGCAAAGACCTTCTTGTAAAAAAGCCTCTTTTGCAGAAATTAAACTGTGACTTCCAGTCAAGTCTCCACACTGTAAAAGCCTCTTTAAAATTCATAAGTATAACCACCACAGTATGTCTTCCAGAATCTCAAGTCCCAAATTCTGCTTAAACTTCATTTTTATGCTTTTTGTAGAGGATCATCATATAACATACTTATAAAAGACTGTTCAGAGGAGTAAAAAATATCTCAGAGATCAAAACAAGCCTTGTTATCTGCAAGGTGAGGTTTTGATAATGGCCTATTTATCCTCAAACCTGTGAAACTACAAAGCGTTCTGAAAACTTAACCTGGAGAATACAATGCCCAGGTTCATTACTTTTAAGTATTTGACTTATCTGCCCCTCTTTTCCGTCTACAATATAAAGTATGGAATAAGAGAAGAATTACCCATACTGGAACGTGCACCAAACTGTAAGTTGTAGCACACTGATACAACTTGTATAATATCACATTTTTCTCATAAGTTAAGATTTAGAATGCCTGCTTTTATTTAAAACAAAGGTAATTTTTTTATCCTTTCCTTCGATCATAATGATAGACGTTATACAAACTATGAGCTGTGGCTCCCTGGGGAGCCATGGAAACCAGCCAGGAGAGTTACAGAATCCTCACAAAAAAATCCATAGTCCTATACAATGTACAGGATTCTAGCCCTAATGGGGAGCCATGGCCATTGTCGCAGAAGGTCAAGGGAGCCACTAGTCAAAAACATTTGGGAACCACTTCAATAAGGCTTTCCTCTCTTTCAAGCAGGGTTGAGCAGTGGATTTGGCATTTTGCTTGGGCCACCAAAAGTAAGAATCCTGAAAATATACTTCTGCTGGAGCCTCTCAAGCATGATTGATTATAAGCTGCACCAGTCTGGATGCATCACTCATAGGTGATGGGGAAAGGGAGTAGGATCATGGTAGCAGGTACTATCTATGATGAAGTTCTGAATAGCCCCTATATTCAGATGTTTTATATTCAGATGTGTTATATTCATAACACACATAATTATGATTTGCATTACTTTCAAATGCACTCTAATATCTCACTTTTCATTTCAGAAAAATACCAAAGATAATACCAAAATAATTGAAAGAATAATAACAGAGCAGAAAAGGCTGCTGTATGAATAGAATTCAATAGTAACTAAAAATTATAAACAAGGAGAGAATCAGATGAACATAACAGTTAAACCATATCAAGTTATTCCTCATGAAAACCAACCCCAAAAGCCACGTCTTATTGCCAAACTAGATATGACCAATCTTGTCATTGACCTTGCCATAATGGGTTCCCACTCCCATTAACAGCATGAATGGGGAGGAAAAGTTGCAGATTTGGACTGTGTTGGGGAGAACTACTTCCACCATAGTGCCAATCTGGATTGTCCCCCTGTATTCCAATTGCCATGAGGGTAAAAATATTTTTGTTAGCTCCAATGAAAGCAGTTTTTCCACCCCGCATAGAACATATTTCAATACTAAGAACATAAGAACAGCCCCACTGGATCAGGCCATAGGCCCATCTAGTCCAGTTTCCTATATCTGACAGCGGCCCACCAAATGCCCCAAGGAGCACACCAGATAACAAGAAACCTTCATTCTGGTGCCCTCCCTTGCATCTGGCATTCTGACATAACCAGAATAATCCAGCTTGGAACTAACTAGTGCAGTGGTTCTCAAATATCCTGGGAGTTTTACTCCCATGGTAAGTCTTTGCAGGGGAGGGAGTGAGGGCACTGACGTGATCCCCACGATGGCATCTAACAAGGGTGGAAGGGAGGTGCTTTTACTTACAGGTGGCTGCAGGATGTTGGAGGAGGTGCAGGCAGCCCCTCGCAGGGCTCCCTGATGCTTAGAACATTGAAAAAAGTGAGCGCAAAGCACTTCCTAGTTGCGAAGCATCAGAACCGTGCAGAGGGCTGTGAAGGGCTCTCCACACCTTCTGCAATGTCCTGCAGCCACATATAAGTAAAAGCAACCCCCTTCCACCCCCATTAGTAATGTAATCCTGGGGATTGCGTCACTGTCCTTGCCCCCTCCTGGGCCCCATAAAGGGATGGGGACCCTTTACACAAACTGGTGGGTCTCAACCCACCAGTTTAAGAACCACTGAACTAGTGCATGAACAACTGATCATGTCAGCCTTCTCCAGTTGGGTGCAACTGGAATACTGAACGAAGCTGGTTAAAAGCACTCCTAGTCAACATAATTGTCTATGCATCCAATAGCACTGCTGGGTTAAGAACTATCCCAGACTACAAAACTGTGTTTGTGTCTCACTCTGTAGCCACTACTGTGAGTGATTTTTATAGGAATCCAGGGGTTTTAGCACTCTCCTGGGAGGGTTTTGTTTTTTTTTGCCCAGATACCTGGTTTCATTTGCCCAAATGTCTGGTTTCATCTGCTTTCTACCAAGCTTTTCACCCATTCAGCTGCGTAGCCTAACTGAGAAAGAGGGGAGCAGGAAAGGGGTCAGCATGCTAACCACTAGGCCTACTGCCCTGGGTCAACCTACATGTCATGATTATCCTGTCTTTTTAAGTACAGCCCCATCAAAAACTGTTGTACTTAAGTTGATTCCTGGATCAACTGACCCAACAATACTCGGTGGTTTATCCACATTCTGACCATCACCATTACAACTCCATGGCTCATGGTTTCCACCAAATTCCTAGGATCTATTGAAAATGAGCGAGGGGGAGAGAGAGAGTGCTGAATGTCATCTCCATGCTGCCTTTAGCTCAAATGTCTGGATGATGTCACACAGTAGTTTCATATAGATATTAAAAAGCATGTGGGACAAGATGAAACCCTGCAGTATCCATAAGCCAGTGGCCATAGGTATAGCAGTAATCCCCTAGGATGTAGCAGAACCACCTAAAAATGGTAGTTATTGTCAGCAAAATAGTTTAGCCTCGGTGAAATGTGCAGTTAGAATACAACTTTGCTATGGATAATGACAAAATATTTTGACTGCTATTTAACTACAAACAGCATGTCAATAAAAAAGATTTGGTCTCTAAAGCAACAATACTTGTTCATTGCACAATAGGTTTAAATCGGTCCTTGCCTAAAACACATTGACATACTACTGTTGACATCCCTGAGTTTCGGATTGGGGCCTGACATTTCAGAAATGGCATTTGGGAATCTCTTATTCTCATGGAAAGGGCAGCAGAGCCTTTACTGTTAATGCAGCACAGGGACTTGCATTCTAACTAATGCTTTTTTCCAGGTATCTTTTTTGCCAAACTCTGTTTATCTAATGCCTGACAGAGAGCAAACTGGGTTAGCTCCTCTGAGATTTGGAACTGTGGTAATATACCTATGAAGTGCTAAACTATGCGTTGTTTCTTTCGTTTAGAGAAATTTTGACACTTTAGAAATCGATGCCACAATTATCAATATTTTTGAAACAAATCTGCTTTTGTTCTCTCTATTGAAAACACTTCAGGGTTTTGTTTTCTACTGTTGTCCCAAACTAAACTATATATAATTTTTTAAAAAAACATGATTATGATAAGCTGATTGTTGATAGCTGATGACTACCAAAAATGTGCAAAAGAAGGCAGGGTAAAGATTTTGGGACATCATCATGGGGCTGTGAAGTAGCTATGCAAGGAAATGAGCAAAAATAAATGGAGTACAAGTACTGATTGTGTACACATTCAGAAAAGCATAAGTAGTTCTGTGAAAATTCAACTTTTACTGTATAAAAGGAAAAGATCTGGATGATTGTTCAAGCTGATGGAAGGGTATCAACAGTTTTTCCTTAAGGATATCAACAGTTATTCCTCTGAAAGTTTAGGTGTTTAGTGAAGTACAAACGTCCAGACTGTACTTGAAAAATAACACAAAAATAGCAAAGCGTACTTCTGTCAAAGCTGGAAACACCCCAATTTTGCACACGTTCTAGTCTGGGTACCTATTATTGAATCATATTTGGAAAATTACAATATTTCACTCTATTTTGAAACCTTGATTTATGTTGAAAGGCCATCCAGGAATAGAAACCACTAATATGATTGGTGAACAGACAGATCATTAAATGAAAGAGTGATTAGCATGTTGTTGCTCTCCAGAATAACCTGGTAATATTAATTCCATTGACAGCTCAGCTGCCCAGACTCAGTGATCAATCTGGAAACAAATTATCACATCAGTTTGATGACTCCCTGGAGATCTATTTCCTTTATTACTTTAAAAATAACAAGAAACACTGACTTTAAGATAATGTTTATGGTGTCTCAAGAAAAAATAATTGTAACCATTCAGAAGCGTTTTGAAGAACATGGTGGTTCTTCAGTGAATTCCCTCCCTTTAATTGTATTTTTACATTTATACAGTGATAATTGTCAAAACAGACTGCATTGTTGATATTGTGTGCCAATATCATCTCTCTGTGTACTAGTAGTCTCTACTACCTAGTAGTATTTTTTATTATGTATTAAAATGATTTGTAGGCCACCCTTCTGTACCACCAAAGGGATCACCAGAATTACTGACAACAATGTAACAAAAAATATAAAACCATGTTTTAAACCAACAAAATAAAATAATGCAACAGAGAGCAGAAACAGAACCAATATCAAGGTGCAACAGAACTAAAAATATTTTGGGAAGACTAAGCAAAGCAAAACAAAAATTTGTAATGAAGAATTCTCCCATTTAAAAACAGGCAAGCTGAGGTCCTGTCTGTCCATCCCCCCCCCCCCCAAAATAAATTCACAAGTGGTGGGCTGCCACTGTGTAGCTCCTGGGCAGCTCAATTCCAACACACTGGAACAGCCAGGCCAAGTGATAGGTGCCGGCTGGTGGGCAACTTGGGCTAAGGGAATATTTTTCTCCTTACCGATAGCAATATCCCAGCCAGCCCTATGGGGCTACTCAGATCTGTGCCAGCTATTTCACTAGTGCAAATCTGAGCAGCCTGTGTAAGGCTGATCAGGCCAGGGATGGGGGTTAGGATTTGGTCTGCACTGCCTGGCTGATTCCACCCCCTCCTGGGCCCAATCTGCCTCCTGGATCACCCTTCCCCACCCAAAAATGCTCCATCCCCATCTTTGTTCCACCTCCCACACCCTCTTCCACCCCCTGCACTGGCCTGACTCACAGCCCAATCCTATCCACACTTTCTTGGGAGTAAGAAAGTCATATTTGGAAAATATTGACTCTGATAGGACTTACTTCTGAGTAGACATGCATAGGATTGGGCTCTCAGCCTGCACAAATTTATCCCATCTGGGCATGGATCTAATGTCCATGGGCCGGCACGTGTGCCAGCCCAGCCTTCTTATAAGGAGACGTGAAGTGCTTTATGGCATGTTCACTATACTCCAAGGCCAGTGTAGGCCTGTGCCGGCACAACGAGCACTGTGGATTGCGCTTCTAATCAAGTAGTCTTTTTTGTCTCTTTACTGGCCTTTGTCCAAATTCTTCAACACGTGTCTCTCGTGTGCTGTTGGAAAAGGCCTGAGCGTTCCCTTTCAAAGTCTGTTATTCCAATCTATACTTTGATAATTTTGAGGAAAAAAGAGAGGCTGTTTTAGATGTTAATGTCTTTAGGTTCCCATTGTATTTATTTTAGTACACATTATACAGAAGGAATTCCCCTACAGAGACTGTTCTCAAGTGATCGATCTGCTTCAAAGGGCACCATTTGGTATTCTGTGAGATCTTCAAGAAAGTTTACTTTCAGTTAAAAATGACAAGCATGTTCTATTAAATTTCCATTTACTGGCTGATGCATCTATAATTTAAAGACAGAACAGAGCTGAATTTTAATGGCATATTCTGTATGCTGATTACATATATGGAGTGGGGGAAGGTGATAGGAAAGCAATACCTCAGGGATTTCTTTGGTATGGGGGGTATAATTCTGGGTCTGCAATAGACCCCCATAAATATATATGAAGGCAGAGAATCTTAGTTTGATTGTGCTTCTGGACCATGTCGATACAAAATTTACTTGGGTAGACGTGTTCAATCTGTGCTATTAATTTTGCGAGTAGCATTTTCCAAGATGATAGACACATCATCTGTGTAATACATTCATGGATGAGTGCATCTAAAAAGTTCATTTTGGTGGTAAAGTATGATTTTCGCAGCAGGAGAAAGGTTGCCATCCACCAGTGCAGTGTAATGGATGGAATGCTGGAGTAGGAGTAAGAAGCAGGTTCCAATACTCAGACCTTGATGAAGCTCATTCTCAAGCTTGGACAGATCACCCTTTGTTAGCCCCCCCCCAAAAAAAACCCCTTGTTCTGATGAATGAAACAGATGGAAACATGTAGACTACTCTCTAAATGATCTGAGATGGGTCAGAGTACTTTGGAATACTCATGTCTTCTCTTTGTACATTTATATTGGAGAATAGGGAACTGGAGACAGTATGCTTGATGATGCCAGCCCAAAAATGAACCACTGTGCTGGACATGATGGTAGGGCATCATGTAGAGAATGTATACCCAAGCTAATTTTATGCCTATGTATAACTTCAGGATTCTCTCAACACACACACACACACACACACACACACACACACAGAGCGAGAGCGCAAATCACACATCCCAGAATGATCACGTTTTCAGGAGCTGGACTAGATCTCTGTAATGTCTGTGTGCATGTGCATGCATGTGAGAAAAAATTTGGGATTGTATCCTAATGGAGCAAACACAGAAGGACGTTCTTGAAATGAACCTCTCCATCCCCTCCTTTCTACAGTGGGGCCCCTCAGTTCCCAAGAATCTATTCTGAGGGCTTGAGGCCCCTCCAGAGCAAAATGTCATGTATCACAGGGCTTCTGAAGGAGAGAGAGGATCATTGAAAATCTACTACACTTGAGCAAAAAGAAGTGCCTTGCATTTGAGAAATCAACTAAGGGTGCAATCCTAACCAACTTTCCAGCATTGGCATAGCTGTGTCAGTGGGGCGTGTGCTGCATCCTGTAGTTGTGGGGCAGTCACGGAGGCTTCCTCAGGGTAAGGCAATAGTTGTTCCCTTACCTTGGAGTTGCATTGCCCTTATGTCAGTGCTGGAAAATTGGTTAGGATTGTGGCCTTAGACTGTAACTCCTGGTCTGTTGCTGCCACATTATTTGTTTATAGAATTTGTTCTCTGTTATACATGAAATTCCTGAAGTAGCTTGCACAACCTGCTGGCAACCTTCAGTCTCAAAAGACTATGGTATTGCGCTCTGAATGGTGGTTCTGGAACAGCATCTAGTGTGGCTGAAAAGGCCGATTCGGGAATGACAATCCCTTCCACACTGGGAGCAAGTGCAGTCTGTCAAAGGTCTGTCTCCCTGGCTGTGGGCCTTCCTTCTTTGCCTCTTTGCATCAGTCTGTTGGCCAAGTGTCTTTTTGAACTGGAAGAGGCCATGCTGCACAGCCTGCCTCCAAGCGGGCCGCTCAGAGGCCAGGGTTTCCCACCTCTTGAGGTCCAGTCCTAAGGCCTTCAGATCCCTCTTGCAGATATCCTTGTATTGCAGTTGTGGTCTACCTGTAGGGCACTTTCCCCGCACGAGTTCTCCATAGAGGAGATCCTTTGGGATCCGGCCATTGCCCATTCTCACGACATGACCAAGCCAACGCAGGCATCTGTTTCAGCAGTGTATACATGCTAGGGATTCCAACTCATTCCAGGACTGTGTTGTTTGGAACTTTGTCCTGCCAAGTGATGCCAAGGATACATCGGAGGTAGCGCATGTGGAAAGCATTCAGCTTTCTCTCCTGTCATGTGCGAAGAGTCCATGACTCGCTGCAGTACAGAAGTGTACTCAAGATGCAAGCTCTGTAGACCTGGATCTTGGTATGTTTCGTCAGCTTCTTGTTGGACCAGACTCTCTTTGTGAGTCTGGAAAATGTGGTAGCTGCTTTACTGATGCATTTGTTTAGCTTGGTATCGAGAGAAAGGGTGTCGGAGATCATTGACCCAAGGTACACAAAATCATGGACAACTTCCAGTTCACATGCAGAGATTGTAATGCAGGGAGCTTGCACAAATAGTAGTAAAACTAACAAATTATAAAAGCAATTTTTAAAAAAATCAGATAAGCAGCAGTCACTGCAGAATCAAGAGAGTTAAAAGCTGCTTCAGACAGGATAATTTTCAGTCTGCTCCTGAGAGCCATTAGGAAAGGAGCCTCTCATTTCTCTTATAACCCCTGCTAAATGAACAAAGAGGCATCTTTTAAAATTGCAGATCTCTTGTATTTGGCAGGGGGGAGCGACTATCCCTGTTCACCCCAGCACAATTTCTCTTCTAGTGGCTGTTCTGATGCTTCTTCTGCTTCTGCTTTTTAAATTATGAGCCCTTTCAGGACCATTAATTTATTGATTTATGCACTGTCTGTGCTCTGTGAACATAGAAGTGGTTTCCGATCACTTTTTCTACTTTTAGAGAAGCTTGGGGAGCTCTGCAAAGGGTGGCGTGGGGATTGGTAAGGTAAGAAACCCCTGATCAGCCCCAGCAGCAGTTAGGTCCTGGGGATCATGTTACTGCCTTTAGCCCTCCCCTGCAACAACTTACCCCAGTTGGAATGGAATTTGGTCTTTGATGAAAAGCACTGAATAAATTGTCTAAACCAGTGCTTCTCACACATTTAGCACCGGGACCCACTTTTTAGAGTGAGCATCTGTCAGAACCCACTGGAAATAGTGTCATGACTGGAAGTGGCATCATCAAGTAGGAAAATTTTTAACAATCCTAGGCTGCAGTCCTACCCACTTACCCAGGGGTAAGTCCCGTTTACTATCATTGTTAAAAGAATATACATAGTAGCTTGTTTAAAATACAGGTCTGTAACATTTTCCCAACTGCAGTCACATCCCATGGTAGCATCGTCTAATATATTAAAATAAAATATTGAAATGAATGGGGACCCACCTTACATTGGCTCACGACCCACCTAGTGGGTCCCGACCCACAGTTTGAGAAACACTGGTCTAAACAGCAGCACAAGCCTAAGCATGTTTATTCAGAAGTAAGTCTTACTGTGTTCAATGGGGCTTACTCCACTGTAAGTGTGTTTAGGATTGCAGTCCAAGTCAATTATTCTTTTGAGTTTAACATTGCACGTGGCTAATGATTTGTAAATTATGATTGTGTGGGTGGGTGGCGTGCACGCATACACTCTCTCTCTCTCTCTCTCTTATTTGAAGAGGAAATTATTGTGTAATCAGAATGTAAAAAAAAATTTGTCTTGAAATGCATGACATGCCAAATAATTAATAATTTTTAAAATACAAAATAAGTATCAGGGTTTAACTTTTTGCCAACTTCAAAAACCTTTCCCTCACTTGGATTCAGACCCAGTTTCTATATTGATTTTTTCCGTGTATATATAGCTGACTGAGGACTCTTTGCAGTTTACTTCCCAAATTACAGTTTCTATTATTGTTCCAAACCTGTTCTACTTTTCTTTCTGAATGGAATTCAGAATTGTATTATTCACCAAGGCAATTTAAAATATACAGTAATATAAACACTGTCATGGATTGGAAGTTTCTGGTAACAGAGTGGCAGCTTGCAAATGTATCTCTTCATTTGTGACCTATCTTTAAAACTTCCATGAGCAATACCACAACCTGTACTGGAGATAGTAATTTTTTTTCTGTCCTCTTTTTAAGAAAGTTAAACACAGTTTGAAAGAGAGACTTTGTAGCATCCCACATGCACCTCTAGTAATTAGATTTTGTTTGGAAAAACCTGCCTATCCTGTTTCATTCAGGATGATAGTGGGACAACAGAAACATGCATATACTAAGTGGAGTGTTGCCTCTCTCAAGTCACTTTAGATTATCTTCAAAACTATTGTGTCTCTCCAGTCTGGCTACATGTGCCAGAAGTGACTTGCTCTTTTATTCTGTCTTTTAATCTGACTACTGTTTTTATGGCCTCTGTAATGTGTTTTTAAATGTTTTTATCTGCTATGTATTAATGTTTTTAAAATCTGTTTTTTAATATGTTGTTAGCCGCCCTGGGTCCCGTTAGGGAGAAGGGTGGGATAAAAATAAAGTTATTATTATTATTATTATTATTATTATTATTATTATTATTATTATTATTAAGTGATGAGAAATAAGCATTCTGCATACACTGAGAGGCATTTTTTCTCAATTGTTACCACTTCACATTTTCCAGGACCCAGCCTTGTTATTGAAAATGGATTCTTGAGCTGAGCTCTGCACAAAGGTCTTATCACGCCTTATTCTGCCAGTATATAATATTTTGTACTTCATCCATATGAAGAAAAAATTGTCCTTTTTCACATAAATCAATTTTTTTTCTCAGCATGCGCTGAAATGAGAGACAGAGGGAGATCCTACACTGTGACCATCCTTTTACTACTCTTGTTCTACATACATCAGAGTTGTTAAAAGCAAAGTGTATTTAAAATGCTAACTCTAGGTCCTCTGCCACATGATCAGAGAGATGCACCATCTTTCTACTCTTATGTATTTTGAAGTTGGTTGCAGAGTGCTGATTAACAAGGAAAAAGATTTCCATTCAGTTTCAAAGTTGCTTTCTGTGTACATCTGTATGCTTTGTGTTAAGCGACTATGTGTCTGTATGTTTCTTGGCTCTATGTAGTTGGGGTACTGCAGGTCACTTTCAGTGCAATGGATCTGACTGTAGTTACTGCAGAATATCTAGTCTGGAAATACTTGAAAACCAACAAAGTAATGACACAAAGTCATAAGCAGTAAGCTTTTGTGCCTGACAGGAAACCATAAATTTGTCTTGTCTATACCTTATAATTTATAACCCTAGTCTGCTAGCCTTGTAGTCACAGTATTACTGAGGCCCCTTCAAATGTACCAAACCATCCCTGCTAGTTGATAATTTTTCTGCATTCTACAGAACACATTAACTATAAAAGAACACTCCAAGCACAAAATGGTAACTATGTTGGTGCCCAATCCAGAGCCCTGCATGCCAGTTCTTCACCAGCATGCACTGTCACAACCATGCCATAGGGCCCAGACCATTACCACGGGCCTAGCACCAGAGCTCTAGTGCTGGGCCCGTGGTTCACTGCCCAGTGGTTCACCCATACCACTGGACAGCAGAGAGGTGAGTGGGGGCGTGAGGAAGGTGGGGGAGCATTCTGGGGTGGGCAGAGAGTGGAGAGGAGGCTTGGTAGATGAGGGAGTAGGGCAGGGGGACAGGCAGAACTGAGCTCCACCGAATCTTGAGTGCCATGTCAGGCTCGCAGCCCAACACGGGACTTCTTGATTCTGTGCCAGCTCAAGAGCTGCCGCAGAATTGAGTAGCCCCATTGCGAGGCTACTTCCCTTAGCCGGGAGGGAGCTGCCACGGGCTGCCCAGCAGATGCTGAATGCTGCGGTAGCCATTTTGGCACCGTGGCAGCCTCACACACCAGGCAGCTTAGGATTCGGCTGCGAGTCTATTGCAGCCAAAAACAGCAAAGAGTCAAGTGAAGCTTTAAAGCCTGACAAATTGGTAGTGTAAGCTGGTGTGTGAAGTGGAATTCTCAGTATTTTTTTTGTGTATGCGTGTGCATACATGTGCACTGTATTTACTTACTTACCATGCAATTGTATCTTGCACTGCAACAGGCAGGCCAGGAGGCCTGCCCCATATCCATCACAAGATAGGGGCCCAAAATGGCTCAGCTGGAGGCAAGAGGAAGCTCTTCTCATTATACCCAAGTAAGCCACTGCAGTCCCAATGGGTCTCCTTGGACTTGCACCACCTCAGGAGGTGGCATAAGTCTGAGGAGACACTTGGGAATGGGTTCTAGGATCTGGCATATCTGCCAGGTCGCAGTCCCACCTCCTGCTCCCCGCCCTCCTGTGCCTGGGACCACCCTCTGCTCACCCTCCCCCTGCCCCAGAATGCCTCCCTCCCACCTGCTCCCCACTTTCCCCAGACCCCTGTGTCAGCCGACCTCTGCTGACACAACCTACCTGGGGTAAGCCGCTATAGAGGCTGGGTGCAGCCTCCGTGCTCCAGAACACCTCCGTGCGCTAGTGCAACTTGCTCCTGAGGAGGCACAAACGTGCTTTATGGCACATTTGCGACCCTCCTGGGCCAGCGCAAGGGACTTGCGCTGGCCAAAGGCTGCTTTAGGATTGCGCTCTTACTTACACTTAATTACAGTGCTGGATCACAAACTGGTCTCATTACACTAAATGTTGTTAGAGCATGTTTAATTCTAATGCATTGAGTGTACAGGAATCATACTTATTCTCCCAGGGTCAGCCCAAAACTTCCCAGCACCTGGTGTGCCAAATGTTGCCTTATTTATCTGGTGTGCACTGGCATCCTGGCACCCTCCTCCTCTTTCCAGGTCCTGAATTCAAAAAGAAAGAGGGGAATGTCAAAAATGAGGAAGTGTAGAGGAGGGAAAAGTGGTGGGCTACATCTCTACTCTCTGCCACACTTCTTCTTTCACTCCATACCCTTCTTCCTTTTTGAATCAATGGACTTGGGAGGAGGAGTGCCAGAGAGAGGCAGCTGGAAAGAGTCAAATATGTAACTGATTCACTTTGCCTCACAGGTGGGCCTGCTCGTGCTCTCCTAAAGCAAATGCTGACTTGAACTTTGCAAGTAAATTGTCCATCAAATGAGATTATTCACATTTCACAGGAGTACTGAGCATATTGGGCACTATATAGCTTTACCTTTGATCAGCTGGGAGTTAAATAGAATGCCAGTGCCACATACATAGTGTCAAAGGGGGAGAGGGCTTGGTTTCAGGCAAATATGCCAGGATAATATATAGTTACATGTGAATTGTGTACTCTCGGTTTCTGTCACAACCCAGTTTGATTGAATGAAGGCAGAACATTCTAAAGTCCCTGTGTTGTACACTCAAAGTGGCTCTTATAGGATTGGGAGCCAGACTTCACTGTGATAAACATTAAACAAACTGTGTAAGTAATGTATTAAATATTGGCAGTGTGAGTAATGTGTAAAATATAGAAGCATTTTATTATCATCTGTAAACTTGTAAGATAAATGTATCACTAGCCCATATGCTCATATCAAATACAGAGCCTTTTAAAAAGTTAATTTTTTCATTTAAAAAATGTAGGCAAAATATTGCACAAATGAATGTTTTATGGTAAATATGTTTGTTGATGCACTAACATATGGCATATAAATATATAGCTAAGCAGCAAAACTACAAAGCTGTTCAAGATCACACTGTAACTGCCTAATTGTGTTACTGAATGTGTGAAATGTGGGCTACCTAACTTAATGAGGCTATATATTTACATGAGTGGTTCCTCCTTGTCGTGATATAATGGCAACTAGATTCAAAAGTGAATAACTACAAAGAAGACAAACTACTACCAATTGCTAGACAGAATACAGCCTTTGAGATATAAAAGTGAAGACAACTGTAAAATTAAAGGAAAACTAGCAGTGCATTCTTTAGCTATACTGCAAGCCCATCATCACCAGGGGTGTAGTGCTGAATTTTGAAGTGTAGGAACAAATCATGACACCCCCCCATGGCTATACCCATATAGCCATGCCCCACTAACAGCCCAATCCTATCCACACTTTCCTGGGAGTAAGCCCCATTGACTCTAATGGAACTTACTTCTGAGTAGACATGCATAGGATTGGGCTGTAAGACTACAATAACAGCAAAAAATCAACTTTGAATTCTTCATTACAGTGTTATACACACACAGGTAGAGCCTATTTATCCACATTAGTTCTGTTCCATGACTCGGTGCGATTAACAAAAAACGCATTGTGCTAAATTCCATAGAGTTATGCAAAGAGGCTGCAGCCTGACACTTCCGGATGGAAGGAAACTAAGGCAGCTGTTATCAATCCCCTCCCCCCTTCTTCCCCTTTCACAGGTGGGATCCTGAGCTTGCTTGGGAGTCCTCTGTGTCCCAGGCAGCCTCCCGACAGCACTGCAGGTTCTCCTCCTCCTCTTAGCTGCTGCCACTCCTGCAGCCCTCCCTGGCCACTGCCATCATGGAAGCTCCTCTGCCCCAGAGCATTCTGGGGCTTGTAGTCCAATTCTCTGCTCACCCTCACCTGTCACTCCAAGGCTTGCTTGGGAAGGCTTGCTGGAGCAGGAGAGTCTGTATCATCAAGGGGGGTGGGATTCAGCAAACACTCCCTGGTTTTTTTTAAAGCAATCCCCTCTCCTCACCCTCCTACCAGCCCCTCCATACTCAGCCCTCCCCGTTGCCAGCTGTCCTGCTTCTTTCACAGGTGGGATGTTGAGCTTTTAAGAGTCCAACCCTATGCATTTCTACTCAGAGGTAAGCCCGATTCTAGTCAATGGGGCTTATTCCCTGGAAAGTGTGGAGAGAATTGTAGGCTAAATCTCATGCTTTGCTTGCTGGAAAGGCTTGCTTTGTTCCGGTGATAGCCTGCACCATGGGGGGAGGGGAATTCAGCAAACACTCCCAGGTTTTTTTAAAGCAATTCCCTCTGTTGCTATTGCACCTGCCTGTGTGTGTGAGTGAGAGAGAGAGCTCCACCTTGCTGTACGTGTTCTGGCTACAGAGATTTTTGGTCCCCCCTTCTGCCTCAGCAGGCTCAGGGGCTCCAGGAATGTTACTGTTCTTTTGCAAGGGGAACCTCTTCCATGGCTCCAGGGCTATTTCCCTGCCTGGCTGAGGCGGAGCTTTCTTGCAGTGTTTTGGGCTGCCTGTAAACAGAGCAGGGCAAAGGAGGCAAAGGAGTGTGTGACTTGACAAGGTGGCTCACCACAGTGAATGGTTCAAGCAGCTTCCTCATGAGGAAGCCTACACCATGGCTTCCTCATGAGGAAGCTGCTTGAACCATTCACTAATTAGGCTATACTATATCTCCCAAACTAGACGTGAAAGGGCAAAATAGATGCCATTTTTGGAATCGGCACCCCAAATTCATATCAAATGACCATAAAGATTGAGAAAAACTTTTCAGACCCACAATTTTGTAGGCCTGTGTTATTGGTGAGTCTTAAGATCCTCAGAGTTGTAATCATCCTTTGGTATGGTTTGACATGTAGCCTTTTGGCAATGGGCACTGAGGGCCCATTAAGCCATTCTTCAAATTATCCTGCTATAGAGGGGTCTTCATTGTTAGGATTGCAGTGGATTTGCAGCAAATGTCTGTGACTGGAGCTAACCATAAAATGTGAGCTTATAAAATATTTACTTTAGTTAGTCTGCATCACTTCCCTCTGATGTCGTGACTTCCCTCTTAACCTGATTACTTAATCTGAAAGAGAGAAAGAAAGAAATAATAGACTCTATTAATTGGCATGTTACGGGGGGGGGGAATGAATTGTTTTTAGTATGAGGTGATACCATTTGGCAAGCTATGTCATTTTTGTAAATATGGTATGAGTAATATTTTGAGTACTTGGTATGTGAAAAGAGAGACACTCCACATGGTCTTGGTATAATGAATTTGTGTTTGAATCTCAGAACAACTTCTTTAGATTTAGTGAGTGTAACTGGCTATATTTTCAAAGTTTTTTTTATAATCCAGGCCTAGTTTTTACACAAAATGGCATCTGTGATTAGATATATCTCAGACCAACTCAGGCAAATGCAATTTTTCCCTTTGAAAAGTGCCTCTCCAAGTTCCAAGCAGGAGCTATTACCAGCCTCAATCATTATTCTCCATTTAGAGAATCAGCCTCATCTTCCCATTGTTCCTTACTACTGATGTACTCCAGGGATCAAGAGGTCAGTGATGGGATTTCAAGTCTTATATGTAGTCCCTCTTATAGATTATTAAGAAACTTTTAAAAGTCATCTTATATACTAAATAAAGTGCAGCAATCTGACAAAAATGGGTGTTGAAACAATATAATAACCAAGTCCATCTTCCGGAGGAAAATGCCATGGGAAATGTCTTTGGAGACTCTCATAACCCCTGCAAAGGAAATTAACTTCAGCTAAATGCCTCTGCAGACTAAAGTATTGAGGGCTGAGAGTCTTTCTAAGATCCCAGAGTGAAGTCTTTGTAATTGCCAACTGAGCACAAGCTGCAGGTAAACCAGATCTATCTTATTACTGCAGTCCAGTAAAATCTCCTATGATATTGAACCAACCCTTCAAATCCCTGCTCATGACTGAAGTTAGTATGGGCTGTGGAGAGTTGCGGTGAAACTCCAGTTATTGTTACAGCCTTAAGGGAAATTGTATGAGCTCATGCACTGTATATCAGGGCTCTAAATCTCATTTCCTCTCATTCTGGCATGTTCTCTAGATTTAACACTGCTTCCCTTTCCATCTTGCCACTACAGAAATGGTAGTCTGCTTTCAGCATGTTGCTTTGACCTTTTCATTTCTTCTTCATGTGCACATATCAAATGCATCTTTATTAGAGTTTCCTGACATTCTGAGGTTCAGATCCTGAGATTTGGGGAACAAAGCTTGGTAGTTAGTGTGATGCCTGGCAGTCTGGTGGGGTAGGGGCAACAGAGTCACCTCCCTTGGGGCGAATGATGCTTGGGACAAACGGGGCTTGGCCTCTCCAAGAAAAAAAGGAAAGGGAAGGGAAAATGCATTAAAAAGTTTAATTGCATTCAATTAATCAATTAAAGATTTCTGGGTGATCTTGGCTAAGTCCACTAACTAATCCTGGTTTTCTTCTGATTGTCCAATCCCACTGTTTCTTTCTCATGTCTGAGTCTCTATTTTCAAACTGGTTGTTCATTTAGGCCTCTCTAAGCCTGTCAGGGCAAGAGGAAGGGGCCTGCAGTCTACAAATTCACACGATAAGGCCCCTTTACAACAGCCTTCTCAGTGCAGGGAGGGCCAGTGTACTTGCTCCAATTGTTTTAGCCTGTCTTCCACAATATGAGAAGAGGCACAATTCTAAAGAACAGATTCTAACCTTCTTTGCAACTGGTCTTGTTCCTAGACTGACAAACACAGTTGGTGTTAGCTAGGTTGGGGTTGGCCTGGTAGGCTTTTATGTTCACATTTGACCTCAATGTTCTCTCCCACCCACCAAGAAATTACAGATGGGGCCTCGGTATCTGTGGGGATCTGTTCTTGGACCTCCCGCAGATGCCAAAATTCGCAGATAAACAAATTCGTGATCAGACACTTAAGCCCTCTGAAGGGGACCAGAGCTGTGTTTTGGTCCCCTCCAGAGGGCTTTCTCAAGCTCGCAGAGGCAGCGCGCATCCGCCCGCTGCCTCTGCGGGCTTCAGAATGGGTTGGAGAGCCTAAAGAATGTGACTTCCCCTTTCAAGTCATTCTGAGGCCCAGGGAAGCCCAAGTCTGGTCCAACGTGTGTCCAGGGGACCCGCGTTGAATTGGATCTGCAGATGTAAAATCTGCGGATAGACAGGCTCCACCTGTTTGTTCATATTTGAGTCTCTTCCCTCCGAGGAGCTCTAAGTGCCAGATAAATCATTCCCTCAGCCCCTCTTACCCTCACAAAAACCCTGTGGTTAAACTGTGAGAAGTGATTGGCGTACATAATATATCTATATCTGATGTGTTCAATATTAATTATTTCTAAATAGATAAAACACATGGTACTCCAAAGCAATGTGGATATGTTGCTATTTTGCTTTCTCTGTCTTATTCTTGGAAATGAAACTCTATGGACACAGACAAGGGTGCCTGACTTGAAACATCTGAATGAGAAAGTGAGAAAGCATGACCAAAGTCCTGGCATGCCCCTGCTCTGCAGGGGTTCTGTTTTGGAACTCCCAAGTGGATACAAGAATCTGCAGATACAGGGGCCACCTCCCCCCCCCATCCTCTGGAGTCTAGGCAAGCTCTGTTCCCCTCACCTACAGAGGGTATTCTGAGCCACACAGAGGTCTTATAAGGCATTAAAAGGCAGGTTTTATTGAACGCGCTGTTCTCCCGCACTGGGTGATGCAAACCCTAGTGACACCACTGTTTTCGCATCATAACCAATGGTGTGTTTTTGCACCAGTGACAGGAGACCTCCAAAATGTTTTTGGGCTATACCTTTTGAAAGAACACAGATATTTCAATGCAGTTTGTTTCATTGCATTCTGCAAGAAATTACACATCGGTTGATATATAAGATGATGGTATTATTCCTATAAACCGTGATTTTTGTGATTTTGGTCATTAGTGGTGTTGCCCCCTCCCCCTAGGGAGTCACCTTACTAACAAACACCATGCTGAGTCATAATAACATTTCATTGGCTGTTCAAACAATCTGTCTCATTGGTCCGTTCTAAGTTAAGAGAATGTACTTTTTGATTACATAAGACAGTTGCATTTTAGTTTTCCTGGTTTTTGGTCATAACTTTTGATAAAATGGAGATATTTCACTCTGGTTTTTTTTATTGCATTCTGCTGTAAATTACACATGAATGGTATATAACATGATGGTATTATTCCTAGAAACCACGATTTTGATCATTAGTGATGTCACCCCCTTTGCGCGTCACCCCCCTTTGCGCATCACTCAGTGCGGTTCGCACCCCCTACACCCCGCCTAGCGATGCCACTGTATCCATGTACATTGTCCAGCCAAGTTACTGTTACACATCTGTTTTCACATGTTACAGTATACCTGGGCAAATAAAACTTTTCCAACAGCAGCAGATGGGTCAGGGAAAGTGGTCACGACTCAAATTTTGGTGGCTCACGAAACTGACAGAGTAGATTAGGCTATGTGCATCAAGGATTAAATGACTTGCAACTTGGGGGGACCACTGCTGGCCAATCACCATCTTAGCCACAGAGGCATGAACAGTTGATAAAGTGAAACATCTTTTTAGGTAAATCCCGATACTAAAACATTTGGGAACCATTGGGGTAGAGGGAGTCCCTTATCCAAGGTTTGTTTTTTATTTCACTAGAGCCCCTAAAAAGGAGGATTTCACTGACATTTTAGAACAAGCCCTGAGGCTCTGCAGGCCTAATATTGAAGCAGTTTCAGTGGCCAATGTATGTGGAACTCTGAGGACTTACAGTAAAATTAATTCTCACCATATTGGTATGGTTTAGGAACTTTTTTTTTTACACTGGAAAGTCATCCCAGAATAAACTAATCCAACTAAGGGTGCAATCCTAACCTACTTTCCAGCACTGACATTAGGGTAATGCAACTTCGAGGTAAGGGAACAAATATTGCTATACCTTGAGGAGGCCTCCATGACTGCCCCCCAATTGCAGAGTGCAGCACATGCCCTACTGACACAGCTATGCCAGTGCTGGAAAGTTGGTTAGGATTGCACCCTAAATCTAGGCTCCTTTTTACTCAATTTTTCTGGAAGTTGTTCTGTTGCTCTAGAAGAATATAGAACATAAAATGTTTGCCTCACCGATGAGACAGAAAAATATGAGTGTCATAAGTAGATATTTTGAAAAGGGAAAAATCTAGGCAAACTGGTTTTAAATTTCACATTAGTTTTTGCAGTATTTTAAGGATAATACTGATTTTGCAATCCTATGCATATCTACTCAGAAATAGTGGAACTTGCTCCCAGGTAAGAACCAATAGGATTTCAGCTTGAGCCACTGAATAAGATTTCTGAAAGACTTAGTTTCAACAAGCTGAGCAAAACAGGTAGGTCTTTGTAAAGCACATAACCTCATATAACCAGTATATTATAATGTTTAAATTAAGGAGAGACAATTCAAGTGCACCCAGACTTTTCCCCCAGCTATTCTTGTCCTTGCATAGCACTGCTGGCTTGTTGCTGCTGCCTGCTTGCAAAACTCACATATGAGCAGGAGGTTCAACGGTTGCAGAGAAAACGAAGATTACAGATTAGAAAAGAACATAATCAGGTAGATTGACACTGTGTTGGAAGAAACCATTACCTTGGAAAGGGAACAGCCACAGAAATACCAGACTAACAGTGCGTTTTGCAACAGTACCAGTGGAAATAATGTTCCTGTAGACAACTAAAAGGATTGTGCTATTTTCTGTCTCAAAATTGCACGAGTATATGTGCAGGAATTACTTTCACTGTGTTAGAGAAGAACCAACTGGGAAACTTAAAAAGCTTTCTCATGGAAGTAGCAAGAAACCACAGTATTTGAAATGTCTGGTGACTCATCTGGTAAGTAAAAAGCCCCATGTAGATAAACATGACAAACATTAAAATGTGTGAACGTTTTAACGATGCCATTCCCTGGATAGATAGCCATTTGGATCAGTTTGCCTCTGCTTCAGATATGTTTGTATTACTGCTGTACTCTGACCTTAAAAGGTAGCATTTTTAAGAACTTGGAATAAAAAGGAACAGAAGTTGAAAACAAGATTTCGCCGTTTGAGCAAGGGTACAATACTTGTATTTTTTGGGTAGTTGCACTGCATAACTTTGATATTGGTATCTAGTTTGATTATGGAAAATGTGAGTATGAAAATAGTAATGCCGAATAAATTACTGAACGTAACCCAGGAGGTGCTTTACAAGATTTGCAGCAGAATAATTGTGTTTACATAGATGCAGTTAACATGAATAATATGTTGTATATGTTTAGCATACAATACTTACAACTGCAGCACCCATTAGTTTCTAGATTTGGTCCTTCAGCATTAGCAGCCTCACAGGCCCCGTACTTTTAGATATACTTATCCAGTCCTCTGAAAGGACAAAGCTGGCAATTTTTGTTTATAAATATTCATTGTCATGTAAAAAGTATGATACACATGGGTTTCAAGATACATAATTCTAAACTATTTATGTGAGATTTGGAGATTAACAACTGGTCAACGAAAAGGGACTCTCTGTGCCCTCAAGATGGCAAAAAGATTCATAGTACTTAATTGGAAGCAGAGTAGCCCACCTACTTATATTCAATGGATGGATGATTTTCTGCGCCTATCGGTTTTTGAGCGGTGTATAGACAGCAGTTGTGTTTGGACGAATTTGAAACTATCTAGAGGCCATTCCTCAACAAAGCAATTAAAACTGTGTGTAGCTTGTAGATACATTATTTAATATTTTAGACTGCTGATATATCTTTTTTGGGGGTAACTAGTAAATTGATAACAATCACATTTATGTATGTTTTTTTTCCATTGCACAAAATACAATAAAGTTTTTTAAAAATGTTTTGTTTACAATGGAACAGTGATTCTTAAAGGGATAATCACAGCCTGATTCTGTACCTATTTACCCATGCTATTAAATAATAGTAAGTTCTATTTAATCCAAAGTGACTTATTCTCAGGTAAGAGCCCAATCCTATCCAACTTTCCAGCACCGGTGCAACCATAATGTAGCCCTGAGGCAAGGGAACAAATGTTCCCATACCTTAAGGAGGCCTCTATGAATGCCTCCCCATCAGAGGATGCAGTGCATACCCCATTGCTACAGCAGCATTGGCACTGGAAAATTGGATAGGATTGGGCCCTAAGTCACTTACGGCACAAGCCTAACCAGGTCTGCTCAGAAGTAAGTCCTATTTTGTTCAATAGAGCTTACTCTCAGGAAAGTGTGGTTAGGATTGCAGCCTTACCCTCATATAAAGCATTGCCGTACAGTAGTAAGAAAACTGGGTCACTGGGTTAAAAACCTTTTATGCCTGTGGTGATTAGCTACTAGCGGTTCAGAAGCATTTATTGTGACTCATGAATCTAAAGACTAACAAGCAATCTTTAAAGTATTAAAGTTATGTTCAAAATGCTATATCCAGATATGATTTGGATTTTGATATAGAGAGGTATTTGATTTCATAGCAGGGTATACAATATTCAAGATTCCATAATACAAGATTCTATAATAATTCAGTATATTGCTCTATGTACATATCTTTGTAGGCCTGTCCAGTTGTTTTGTTTTGAACAGAAAACACTGAGTGCACAATTTAGCAAAAGTTAAGAATCTAATTCCATTCCCCCACTCAAATTGACATTTATAGTAATTCAATCATAAGAACATAAGAACAGCCCCACTGGATCAGGCCATAGGCCCATCTAGTCCAGCTTCCTGTATCTCACAGCAGCCCACCAAATGCCCCAGGGAGCACACAAGATAACAAGAGACCTGCATCCTGGTGCCCTCCCTTGCATCTCGCATTCTGACATAGCCCATTTCTAAAATCAGGAGGTTGCACATACACATCATGGCTTGTAACCCATAATGGATTTTTCCTCCAGAAACTTGTCCAATCCCCTTTTAAAGGCATCCAGGGCAGATGCCATCACCACATCCTGTGGCAAGGAGTTCCACAGACCAACCACACACTGAGTAAATAAATACTTTCTTTTGTCTGTCCTAACTTTCCCAACACTCAATTTTAGTGGCTGTTCCTTGGTTCTGGTGTTATGTGAGAGTGTAAAGAGCATCTCTCTATCCACTTTATCCTTCCCATGCATAATTTTGAATGTCTCAATCATGTCCCCCCTCAGGCATCTCTTTTCTAGACTGAAGAGGCCCAAATGCCGTAGGTTTTCCTCATAAGGAAGGTGCCCCAGCCCAGTAATCATCTTAGTCACTCTCTTTTGCACTTTTTCCATTTCTATGTCCTTTTTGAGATGTGGTGACCAGAACTGGACACAATACTCCAGGTGTGGCCTTACCATCGATTTGTACAACGGCATATTTGTACAACAAGCATTTTTATGTAGAGGTAAATTCTACTATGCTCAGTGAGACTTACTGCTAGAGAAATAGGATTGTTGCCTTCACTATGACAAACTTTTGCTAGCTTGTAGTTGTATCCTGGGTTGTATTTTAACTTCTGCAAACAGAAGGCATTTGTTTGCAATTCCAAAAAAATACCAACATTTTAAGATTTAAGCCATTTGTGCCCAACATTGCTTATATTCAACAGGGACCAAATGTGTACACCTGTGGATTGGGCAAAAACAGGTTTTAATGGAGATCAGAAAGAAGTATCAGGTACCTTTAATAGGGAAGAGGGTGTAAGCAGGCAGATTAAACAGGTGGTTAAGTATATAATTAGAGACATGAGAAAGGTAATGAGCTGTTTGGTGGGAACCTCCTGGGATCTGGAACATTCTCACTATAACTACTTGCCTGGATTGTGGTGTTTTAACTTTTAGCTGGGGTATTTGAGTTTTAATTTTTTTTTACCAGTAGATCAATTTTTAACTTCTCAAGTATTTTTAGTCCTTTGATAATGCCCTATACGTGTGAGGGTGAAACATTAGGAGGACAACTTAAACTTGCTGAATGTGGTCAAAAATCCTGAAAAAAACTTTTCACTTCAGAAGGCATTTGTGTTTGTGAAAGAAGCAGGTGATTTTCACCAGTTCTCCCTTATCATCTGCAGCACCCCATACTACAATATTGACCATGTCTGAAAGACCCCCCTTCCTCAGATGCCAATTTTTCATAGGTGTGTGGACAGCAGAAGGGGAGGGATTTGTGAAAACCACCTGTCCCCTCTTGCGAGAATGGAAAAGTTTTCCAGTCATGGAAGAACAATTTACAATACAACACCCTACGTATAAGAGTTTCATTTTCTGAAGACTAAACAATTGTCTTTCAGTGAGGTATGAAAACAGCGCTTAGCTTTTTCCTCTCTTTGATTGAGAATACTGTATTTCTTTAACACATCTGTAACATATGAAACTTATTTTTATAATGTTGTATGGCAATTATCTATATTCTTACTAACATGTATTTTTTTTCTTAAATTTCTTTCTCCATGCTCTCAATCCATAAACTCCTGGATTTTTGTGCATCTGATTCCTGTGATTTTTCTTTAAAGACATTTTCCTTAAAGCTAATAAAGTATTATCTAGCTTACAAAAGTTCATACTACGATTAACTTTGCTAGTCTTTCAAATATCAAAGGACCAATGAACATGGCTAATAATGTGACTCTTGATGCTCAGCTGAATACAAGTTTGCTATTTGATTTTATCCGAATATCTCGCCTTGTAAAAAAGAAACTGACTGGGATCCAAAGAATGAACTTTCCTGCACAGTTCTCTCTGAGACCTACATACGCAGTTGGAACTTAACCTGCTCTTATCCCTATAGTAGCTCTTACTCCTTAAAAGAGACACTGCTTTTTAAACTAAAGTATTTGAATAAAAATAAACTGGAAGTGCAAGTATTGCAGTGAAATGAACAGATCATGAATGTCAAATGTAGTGTTCTACTCAGGACCATTATATTTTAAAAGCCCACTTGCTGTGGTGAAGTTAAATAGCATAGCTATTCTGAGTTTAGCCTCCATCTTGGGATATAATAACCATAAAAACCTTACTACACTTATGAAATGCCACTTTAAAGTATCAATTTGCTACCATCTGGTTTCAGACAATGTCTAGTGGCTGCTCACTTAAGACGTATGGACTGAATCTGGAACCATCTGATACTAGTAAAACTTATGATTACATTATTAATCTATTATAGAAGGCTATGCAAATCAATGTATCTTAGAGAAATTAGATACAGGTTTGTTCTCTGTGTTTTGTGATATCAGGAAATGAGTGATACAGGTTTCGAAAGTGATACAGATTTTGAAGGCTTGTGAGTTTCATACAGGGCACAATCCTAACCAACTTTCCAGCACTGGCATAGCTGTGCCAATGGGGCGTGTGCTGCATCCTGCAATTCGGGGGCATTCATGGAGGCCTCCTCAAGGTAGGGCAATGTTTGTTCCCTTATCTCGGAGTTGCATTGCCCTTATGTCAGTGCTGGAAAGTGAGTTAGGATTGCAGCCGTAGTCAATCAAATCTTGGAACAATTCCCATTTTTGCATAGCCATTCAGTCAGGCAACAAACATGTGCCTGGTGAAGTCTGCATGTCAGGACTGGTGCTTGCCTGAAGTAGGGTGAGACGGGCCACATCAGATATCACATTTGGGGGTTTATGTCAGATATCCCTACTTATGCACTTGTAAGTGAACTTTATTTACATTTATATAGAAAAAGGAGAGAATGGAAATGGTGTTGTGATGGCTCACTCAAGACAAATTTTACAGCACTGGTTTCCTACTGGAAGGGAAAAAGAAGAAATAGGGCTCTTGGTCAGCCTCTGAAGACCCTTTTCTCTGCCAATGGAGAGAGCATGGAAGGAGAGCATGACCCAGAAAATCTGCCAATGCTGCCTCAGATCCACCATTGCTGCCTCTGCACAATATTTTTAAAAAGCCCTTACTATTCACTTCACACAGTTTCTTTAATTATGGAAGCACTTGACTTCCAGTTTTATTTAAAGAGTCCATGAAGAAGAAGTATTTGTTAGTCAAACCAGAAGTCCTGCACTTTGTATTTGAAGACACTGTGCATGGAGGCCCATGACCTACTTTGTGCTCACTTTTAGCAGGTGGAAAGTGGAGGCAAGCAGACCTGGAAATCCTGAATCTGCTGCCCTTTCATGACCCCACTATCTGCTGCTGATGCAGCCCTTATCATCCAGCTATGATTGGGCTGCCCCTGGCTCTTGTCTTGCCTAAGATTCAATTGAAACTGCAAGAGGCTTCTGTTTTCTAGCCCCAAGGGTTCTGCAAAAACTACAACAGCCCAGTTCTATCTAACCACCATCCCCACCAATGCAACTGCACTACTGGAGTGTACACTGCATCCTGCAGAGGGGGCAGCCACAGAAGTCTTCTTAAGGGTAGACCCTCAGGGTAAGCCTCAGCTGCCTTGATGGGGCTGCTTGGACTGCACCAGCAATTTTGCTGCTGCAAGTCCAAATGCACCTGGTTAGGTAGATCAAGGCCAGGAAGAGATATGGGATTTCAGTGGAGCTGCTGCTACCAATAACCACCTCCTTCCATCCTTAACACACCTCCATCCCTTCCCCATTCTGCCCACCCCTACTCCTGTGCCAACTTAACAGTGCTGGGGGGGGGGGTCACATATTGCCTGATTGCCCTGTTTGTGGTGGCCAGGCTGTGGTCTGGGGCACAGTGTATTTTGCAACAGTGCAAATTGTGCTGCGCTGCTGGAACATGAGTTTTTCGTTACTCCGCAGGCCCATAGGAGTGAACTGCAAGAATAGCAACAGTACTTAGAGTCTCTGAGTCAAGGTCATGCCTTACAATCATTTGAAGCAGGAATTTTAAAAAGGCCTGGATTAACCCTGTAGGGTTTTGTTTTTTTTAAAGCAGAAGAAATTTGTGTAATATGGATCCTTTTTTAGGAGTTATGTTAAAAGTTACACAAAAGTTCAAAAATGCAATTGCTAACAGAAGATTCATGCTCCTAACTGCAGTGTTAGGATTTCATCTTCTTCCAAGAGCACAGTGGGTTCCATAGCTGAGAATGGATAGCTGAGTGGACTTCTTTTATCCAAAACCAACACTGTGGTATATAGAATACCTGTTTGCCTGAAATCCTATCATGCATGTAACTTTCTTGCATGTAACACAGTGGGACTGACATCTGAGTAAACATGCATAGATCATGCTGTTTACTGCATGGCAGGTTACTTAAAATTATTATTTCTCTCTGTGAAAAGGCTTTCATTTGTGTCTAATAGACACAGTCTCACTCCTCCTTAGTTGCTTAAAATAATATATGTAATCACGTTTTCATAGCTTTAATTTTTAGTGTATGTGTATGGTAGAATGGAAGCCATCTGCAAATGAGAGCTAAAATGTAAGTATTTGTTTTACTGGCTTATCGTTATCTACATTTTCAATAGCACTGAAATACAAGCAGAGAATGGAAAATAATCAAAATATATATCATGCAAATGGTGGATCTGTTGAGTCACTGTGCAACGATTAAAGTTCAATGAATTCTTCCTGGATCAACCTGCTTTCAATGTATGTATGGAAACCTGCACATATTTCTTGCCAGAGAGTTGAGAATTCATTGATCATTATTGACTATACACAACCAGGAGGAATTAGGGAGTAGTAATTGGATGCTGAATGGTCTAATAGTCTGTTGACCAGCAAATGTAGCAAGCGCTATAACTATAAATTAAGGTCTGAGACTGATTTATGGGATTTTTGCATGTGCACTTGCCCTAAAAGTTTAGAGAACCTTTTGAATTGCTGTTCTGTAAATTGTAGTGCTGTTATATTCTACTGCGTTCTATATCCTCAGTCAGCAACTAACTTTGCTGTCAGGCTACTTTTAAGAAGCCATCAAGGTATTTTGCTACAACTTATTCATAATGCCATCATTTTTTCCCCCATTCCACTTCCCACTTCCTTTGTCTCTGTGCACAACTCTCTCTCTCTCTCTAGAAATGGAGAATCCTTCTCCATTCAATCCAATGGATTCTCCTTCTCCATTTCTTTTTCATCCTCCTCCCTCTCTTTGAGTTCCCAGAAACAGATATTCCAACAGTAGGGGGAGAAGCTACACCTTTGTATGCAGAAGGTGGAGAAAGAAGGTAGCAAGTAATATATATATATCCTTTTTCATCCTAGAACAATGTTTCTCAAACTGTGGGTCGCGAACCAATTTCAGGAGGGTCCCCATTCATTTCAATATTTTATTTTTAATATATTAGACTTGATGCTACCATGGTATGTGACTGCATTTAGGGAAAGGTTACAGACCTGTACTTTTAACAGTCTATTCTGTATATGTTTTTAACAATGACACTAAATGGGACTTACTCCTGGTAAGTGTGGGTAGGATTGTTAAAATTTTTCCTGCTTGATGATGTCACTCCCAGTCATGACATCACTTCCAGTGGGTCCTGACAGATTCTCATTCTGCGAAGTGGGTTCCGGTGCTAAATGTGTGAGAACCACTGTCCTAGAAGCATCTGATTGGCCAGTGTTGGAAACAGAATGGGAGATATCAGTGGGCCTGGGGAGCAGGCTTGGGGGACGGCAAGGGTTAAGACAGGGACAGACAAAACTTAATAAGTGAGTGAAATTAAGGCAGTCACAGGAGTCCCCAAATCAGATTGGTGATGCTGGGGGAGGTTGATCTCTCTCCTTGTCTAGGTTCCATCCTCCGCCACCTGTTTTTTGCTCAGCAGAGAAAAATATACATTTATATTATAGGTACCTCCTGTATTGGGGTATTGCTCGCTTGAGTGTGAGTAACTGCTCCATACCTGCCATTATAGTGTCTTTTCCAATGGTAGTTTGCCATTGATTCGCTTGTCCTTTACTTGTTGTTGTTGAAAAGCATGTATAACTTTTAATCCAATTCATGGTTACTGAGAAGTACATTTTGCTGAATTGGGTGGGACTTAATCCCATGAAAATAAATAGCTATAGGATTGGTGAAATGGTGAAATATGAATGCATATCATATCTGCATGTGTTGATTTATGTCCACTTTACTCTCCCTTCCCCATAGTTTTTTTTATTGTGTGCAATCAGGGGGTGTGGCTTGGCTCTTGGAAATGTGGTTGCAGGGGGACATCATGAATTCAAAAGCTGCCATTATATCACTGGCCTTACTGCTTTCAGTGTACTCTTGTGTGCTTAATAACATCTCCCAAGTTTTTACCTGTAAGCTTTTCTTTACTGAAAGGATGTCACACAGCTCAGCTCTAAAGCCCTTCGAATAAACCTGTTACTGAAGCAGTATGAAGTCTACATCTTTTAATTTTTGTTACTAGCAGCTGCTTCCTACTCAGCCTAATTGCATTATAATAGTACTATGTTACACCAGCTGTTAAGGGATAACACTTTCATTCCTGGAATAAAAATATCTCCTATATAAGGTCAGGAATATTTGTTTCACATTCGTCAACACACAAAACAAAAAGGCTCTGAAAACATAATGGGATGGATTGATTCAGTGTATAGAGATCCTGAAGGTGACCCAGAGATTATCTAGTTCAGCCTCTTGATCTCAACCTCTTGTAAAATCCTCCAGGCATTTATATGCTTCCACTCCATGTACTAGCCCTCTTTAACCTGCTCATGGTGTGACATTACAATAGGGAGAAGTGTTGGACTGAAAAAGTTGTCCCGTGCCACAGATCCCTACTCAAATCAAGGAGTACTGAAGTGAAACAAGTTAGGGTTGATCAGCTTAGCTAACATCTGGTGGCCTCAAAAAAAGACAACAACATTTACAGCAAGAAGTCTGAGCTAGCAATTCCAGGCTGTAGCTCTGTGGTTGGTGTTCAATGTTCAAATTCTGTAAAAATAGAATGTGTAAAGTAATCCATTGTTCATAAAATGGGGATGCCATTTATCATATTTGCATCCTCTCCACTTTTTTACTTTTTATTTTTTAATGTTAGATTTTTCTAATAGCAGAACATGCAGGCAGTGGAGTCCAGACCTTATGTACACAGAATGAAGTTTACATATGAGAACTTTCATACACTCAGTCTTTTCCCCAAATCAGCCCCCTACTCCCATGAACTACTGCTCTTGAAAACTGGGAAGTCCTCAGGAATGAGGTAGGATGGTGTGCCAGAGCTTCAGCAAGAGGAATTGCCAACAGATGTCTGGTGGCACCTTCCATGAGCACAGCAGCAGTCCTGGAAAGTGCCTTGACACAATTTTGGCAATTTCTTCATCCCCTACACCAGTGGTCCCCAAACTTACCTGAGTCACAATGCCCTCAAATGCTCTTCTTCCTGGTTCAGGCTGGAGCCACCACCATGGATCTCATGAAATCTCGCAAGATCCAAGATGGCCGTGCCGGGGAGAACATGTAGGAGGGGCCACTGGGGACATCCCTTGGTGTCCCTGTGAGTATGCTGCAAAGCCCTAAGGCAGTGGTTCCTAAACTTTTTTGATTGGCAACTCCCTTGACCTACTGGGCCATTGGCCATGGCTCCCCATTATGGCTACAATCCTATACATTGTATAGTGCGGTGTGTATTTCATGAGGTTTCTGCAGCTCCCCTGGCTGGTTTCCACCAGCTCACAGTTTGAGAATCACTGCCCTATCCCCATCCCACCCCTCTTCCAGAAGTTTCCTGAGCTTCTAGGAGTATTTGGAAGGTGCAGGTGATTGTTGCAGGTAGGAGAAAGATGAAAGTTGTCTTGTGCAAGGTCTGGATTCAGTCTATTAATAAAAACACAAAGTTGGGTAAAAATCAGGGTGTGGGTATATTATGAGGCTTATCACTATGACAAGTTTCAGGGAAAAGAGTAGTCCCTTGGTACTGAAAGAGAAATATAGAGAGAACTTCCACAATGCATTTTCTTTTAAATAGGGTTTCATGACACTAAACCTGAAAACAATTGTTTAAATATCACAGATTAGTGCTTTTAATTAAAATATTGAGAATCTAGTTTTAATGAAAAAGTTGGTGTATTACATTAAATGTGGGTTTTTATTTCCTTTTCATTAAGCTAGTCTTGGTTTATTAAGTTGCTTTTAGTAAGCAAGTAGTATCTTCTGAGTTGCATACTAGCCTAATTTGTTAAGTTATATGAAATAAAATTTTATGGGAAGGAAACAATCTGTCTTTATGGTAATTGTGGGGACATTCATAACTCATGAATACTGTGATCAGATTATAATGTGGCCATCCCCACACAGCCTTGCGAGAATCTTATTAAAAGAAAATCTCAGAGGTGGGAGTGTCGATGCACTTTCAATTATGCTGCAGGTTTATTGTTACTGAATAGGGTTATTTGCAAATTGTTTGAGCTGAAACAATCTGATGTAAATAACTTCCAGATTGTTTTCCATATGACTATGAGGTTTGATTTGGGGGATGATTTTGGGGGGTGAGGTTTGATTTGGGGGATGATGACAAGAAAAGGCAGGTGAATGCAGTGACAACTCTTCATGAACTGACAACCCCTCTAACTACCTAAATCCCCCTGCTGACGCCGGTGTCACCAGAGTGCACTTCATATCCTGCCTGATGGAGTCACAGAGGATTCCTCCAGGTAAGGGAGCATTCGTTCCCTTTTCTGGGGGTAAGCCCAATGGGTCATCTTGGATCTGTGTTAGCCACTTTGCTGGAGCAGGCCCAAGGTGAGTAAGGGAGAGGGAAAGAAGGAAAAAGGTATGAGGATATTGGTGCAAGTCACTGTGTCACCTGTCTGTCCCATCCCAGTTTGTTGGCAACCTTCAGTCTCGAAAGACTATGGTATAAGCCTACAGCACCCGGTATTTCCAGGCGGTCTCCCATCCAAGTACTAACCAGGCCTGACCCTGCTTAGCTTCCGAGATCAGATGAGATCGGGCATCTGCAGGGTAACAGTCCCATCCCAGACAGTACCCTGTTCTTCCCCTCCCCCTCCCCCTCTACCCACTCTCCATCCCCACCACGGGCTTAACAGCACTGGCGGGGCCAGCAGGGTCTAGTAGTGAGGCTGTAGTGCAATGCTCACAAAATGGCCAGCAGTGGTGCAAGTGTCATTAACATACATTTTAAGACAGCAGCTGTTCCGTTGTCATAAAGTTCTCCATGCACTGGACCAATCCTAGTTAGCATTGGGCTCCAAATGGCCTTGAGCAAATCATCATTATCACCACAGTCACTTGAGTATAAGTCAATCTCACAGATAAGTTGAGGGCAGATTTTGAGCCTAACAATCATGGAGTTTTCTATTACTGTTGGATAAGTTGGGAGGGGGTTTTTAAAACTGGTGTGTGAAATTCTTTGGAAACAACTTACAAGGAATGGTTCTGACACAGCAAAAAAAGCCAAAAAGAAGAAAAGGAGCCGTTTTACATTCTTCACTAGACAGTAAGGGAGATGAAGGTGCTTATGGCTTTATGAGGAGTATAGTACTGCACCTCCAAAGCAGCAGCCCTCATACAAACTACCATTCCTATAAACACCTTCACTTCTCTTCCTGTCTGGTGTTTCGGGATGGGCGTGGGTGGGAGCGCAGGTGGGAGTGTGGGCAGGGAGCAGGGGGTGGGACCAGAATCCAGCACTTATGGTGGATCCTAGTCCTGTTCCTGGGCAGCTTGGGCCAGCCCCAGGTTGCTCGGATTTGCACCACCGACATAGGTGGCATGGATCAGAGTAGCCCCTTGGGGGCTGCTGTAGTGTTACCTGTGGTAAGGGGAAGTATTTGCCCTTGCCCTTGCCCGGCCTGCAGGCAGCCCCAAACCTGTGCAGGATACAGTGCAGGCCCGTCGGCCTGCCTGTTCCAGCGCAAGTTAGGATTGCACTGTTAGACTTAGAGTGGAATATCAGCAGTTTCTTACTCTGTGTAATTGTTGCTGAAGTCTCACTTGCAGTGATATGCTAATTCTTGGGCTGTCAACATAAACAGTCTATCTGCTTTTGTGACCTTTGAATTTGAAAGCATTCTTTCTTTAGCTTCATCTGAAAATGACTTATTTTCTATTGTTTTGAACATAGCCCCTGACAGGATGGCTCTTGTTGCTAAAACTGCAGTGCATTATTAATTACCTATAGAACACTGAGTCATTGTCTGGTTCTGTTTCCAGTTGATGGCTGAAGGTTTGCTTTTCTGTGTCACATTCTGGCTGAACTAGGCTAAATACTCAATAAATGGAACATCGAACAGACGTTGCACTAGCATGATACACTGCTAGAGAGAGAACATTCACATCTCACGGCCCAATCCTAACTAACTTTGCTGATGCAGCCATGACAACAGGAAGGTGGTAGCTCTGCATCCTGTGGGGGAGGCAGTCATGGATGCCTTTTCAAAGTTAGGAAATGATAGGTCCTTTCCTTTGGGGCTGCATTGCAGTTGCATTGGAGCTGGAAAGTTGGTTAGGATTGGTCTGTTAGTTTATTTTTGAATGTTACTGCATATTTTTATTTAGGACTTGGAATCTCTGTGTTGCAGGGAAAGATTGATGGTGGGTAAGGTGACCTTCAAGGCTTGTCTGCTATTACTGATCTTCTCACTGAGGAATTCATGAGTAGCATCCAAGGAACTGTAGGTTTTCCCAGAATTTCCCAGACTGAAAACCACTAGTTTGCAGATATAGGCTGCAGTCCTATCCATACTTTCCTGGGAGTAAGCTCCATTGACTATAATGGGACTTACTTCTGAGTAAGGCATAGGATCCGGCTCACAGTTATTACCTGCACACAGTCTAAGAAAGGTTAAAGACTCTTAGGTGACCACCCTTCTATCAAGATTTATAAGGGCCCAATCCTATCCAACTTTCCAGTGCCGATGCAGCTGCAACACAGGCCTGAGGAAAGGGAACAAATGTTCCCTTACATGGAGGACACCTCCGTGACTGCTCCCCTACTGCAGGATGCAGAGTCTGCCTCGATGGCACAGCACTACCAGTGCTGGAAAATTGGATAGGATTTGGCCCTAAGTGACGTAAATCATGGTACAGAATGAATATGCAATTGTATTTATCTAGGTATCCAAGGAGAGTGTTGGCACAGAGGTAATGAAATGACTGTATAAGTCTGTTGTATGACAGGCATTATGAAATTAACAGCCCAATTGTATCAAGAGCCTACGGCAGCGGATATTGCAATCCAGTGCCGTAGGCTCTGTTGCAGCTTTGCAAAAGATGTGCTGTGATTGTGTGTGACAGAAGCACTGGTAGAAATGGCCAACAGGACCCCTCATGTGCTATGTACATGCCAGACTCACCCAGATGTTCTGCAAGCCCAGGTAAGACTGTGGTGGAAGAGACTGTGGGTGGTTTGGGGCAGGGAGGGAGGAGGGTAGACTGGAGAGGTGGATCTCTGTGGGAAAGTTGCATGCTGGATCCTAACCCTCATTTTTATAACCCTTCCTTCCCCCTTCCTCAGATTTATGCCAGCAAAATAGCTGGTGTGGGTCCAAGGAGACCATAGATGATTAGGTGGCCTATCAGGATGTAAGTAAAAAATATGTCTTGCTGGCTGTCTGATTTCCCCACCACCACTATAGCATGCAGTGTGTGCTCCATAGTTGGGGCTGCATGCTATAGTGTGATCAGGAATAGGATGGGTTGTTAAGCAAGGCTAGTATTTTCCTTTCCTTTGAAATGTTATTGGTAAATCCTTTAAAGCTTCCTTGACAAGTTAACTGAAGGGGATTTCTCTGAATTGCACTGAGTTAAGTCAGAGGAAAGCTGAAAGTCCTCTGTGGCTTTGGCTTCAGTGCCAGGCTACTTTATTTTACACCACAGGAAACCAACAAGAAGAATAGACATATATCAACTGGACTCAGAGGTTTATTCTGCGACTCTTGTATAATATAATCCTATGCAAAAGTAATGTATGATTTTAAAAAATGTCTAATTTATTCTCTGAAATGCTGTCTTTGAAATATGTAAGTAAGCACAACCCCATTAATAACATCTCCTTTTGCTTGCATTTGTACTTAGGTTCTAGAGATGCAGCTATAAGGTTTGACAAACTAGTGTATGAAACTGCTTTTCATACTGAAATGGCATGCATTTTTATTAATGTGGGAACTAATCTTATCTCAAGTGGCCATTTCAGTGTTTGCTTTTTTTCCCCTTGACTAGTTACTCCATCTCCAAAAGGAAATTTAGTGCTATGTATTTAAATCAGCAGAACCTCATTAATATCACATCATTATGCTTTCATGTGCCCTTAAGACCTAGTGACACAGCTATTATAACAAAATGGCACATGAAACCAGATTTTCATACTGGAATGGTGTGCATATCCATTAGTGTCGGAAATGTAATCTTATTCTTAGAGTCTATTTCATCATTTAATGCACTGGTTCTCACTCTGGGAGTTTAAGAACTAGGGTAATACATAGTGGGCATAACGGAAACCTGGTGGAATGCGGAAAATCAGTGGGATACCACAATCCCGGGGTATAAACTCTACAGCAGGGACAGGGAGGGGCGTGTTGGAGGTGGGGTGAACGTTTACGTTAAGGAAAAGATAGAATCCAGCAAAGTAGAGATTGAAGGCGGGTCCGACTCCACCATAGAATCTCTGTGGTTTAAATGATCAGGTCTGAGGAGCGATGAAATAATGGGGGTGTACTATCGTCTTCCAGACTAGAAACCAGAAGGGGACCTTGAAATGAGGAAACAGATCAGGGAGGTGACAAGGAGGGACAGGGTTGTAGTCATGGGGGTCTTCAATTATCCTCATATAGACTGGGTCAATTTGTCTTCTGGTCATGAAAAGGAAACTGGATTTCTTGACATGTTAAATAACTGTGCCTTAGAGCAGCTAGTCATGGAGCCCACCAGAGGGCAAGTGACTCTGGATTTAATATTGTGCGGTACTCAGGACCTGGTTAGAGATGTAAATATTACTGAGCCGTTGGGGAACAGTGATCATGCTGTGATCCGTTTCGACATGCACGTTGGGGGAAGAATACTGGGCAAATCTCTCACAAAAAACTTCCGACGAGCGGTCTTCCCTCAAATGAGCAGGCTGGTTAGAAGGAGGTTGAAAGGGAAGGTAAAAATAGTTCAGTCTCTCCAGAGTGCATGGAGGCTGCTTAAAACAACAGTAATAGAGGCCCAGTGGAAGTGCATACCGCAAAGGAAGTCCAGGAGGGTGCCCACATGGCTAACCAGCCAAGTTAGAGAGGCCGCAAAGGGCAAGGAAGCTTTCTTCCATAAATGGAAGTCTTGCCCTAATGAAGAGAATATAAAGGAACATAAACTGTGGCAAAAGAAATGTAAGAAGGTGATACGGGAGGCCAAGCGAGACTATGAGGAATGCATGGCCAGCAACATTAAGGGGAATAATAAAAGCTTCTTCAAGTATGTTAGAAGCAGGAAACCCACCAGAGAAGCAGTTGGACCTCTGGATGGTGAGGGAGGGAAAGGGGAGATAAAAGGAGACTTAGAGATGGCAGAGAAATTAAATGAATTCTTTGCATCTGTCCTCACGGCAGAAGACCTGGGGCAAATACTGCTGTCCAAACAGTCCCTCCTGACCAAGGAATTAAGTCAGATAGAGGTTGAAAGAGAAGATGTTTCAGACCTCATTGATAAATTAAAGATCAATAAGTCACCGGGCCCTGATGGCATCCACCCAAGAGTTATTAAGGAATTGAAGAATGAAGTTGCTGATCTCTTGACTAAAATATGCAACTTGTCCCTCAAAATGGCCACGGTGCCAGAGGATTGGAGGATAGCAAATGTCATACCAATCTTTAAAAAGGGAAAGAGAGGAGAACCCGGGAAACTATAGGCTGGTCAGCCTAACATCTATACCGGGTAAGATGGTGGAATGCCTCATCAAAGACAGAATCTCAAAACACATAGAGGGAGAATCAGTATGGCTTCTGTAAGGGTAAGTCTTGCCTCACAAACCTTTTAGAATTCTTTGAAAAGATCAACAGGCATGTGGATGCGGGAGAACCCGTAGACATTATATATCTGGACTTTCAGAAGGTGTTTGACACTGTCCCTCACCAAAGGCTACTGAAAATACTCCACAGTCAGAGAATTAAAGGGCAGGTCCTCTCCTGGATTGAGACCTGGTTGAAGACCAGGAAGCAGAGAGTGGATATCAATGGGCAATTTTCACAATGGAGAGAGGTGAAAAGCGGTGTGCCCCAAGGATCTGTTCTGGGACCGGTGTTTTTCAACCTCTTCATAAATGACCTGGAGACAGGGTTGAGCAGTAAGGTGGCAAAGTTTGCAGACGACACCAAACTTTTCTGAGTGGTGAAGACCAGATGTGATTGTGAGGAGCTCCAGAAGGATCTCTCCAAACTGGCAGAATGGGCAGCAAAATGGCAGATGCTTTTCAATGTAAGTAAGTGTAAAGTCACGCACATTGGGGCAAAAGATCAAAACTTCACATATAGGCTGATGGGTTCTGAGCTGTCTGTGACAGATCAGGAGAGAGATCTTGGGGTGGTGGTGGACAGGTTGATGAAAGTGTGGACCCAATGTGCGATGGCAGTAAAGAAGGCCAATCCTATGCTTGGGATCATTAGAAGAGGTATTGAGAACAAAACGGCTAATATTATAATGCCGTTGTACAAATCGATGGTAAGGCCACACCTGGAGCATTGGGTCCAGTTCTGGTTGCCACATCTCAAAAAGGACATAGTGGAAATGGAAAAGGTGCAAAAGAGAGCGACTAAGATGATTACTGGGCTGGGGCACCTTCCTTATAAGGAAAGGCTATGGCATTTCGGCCTCTTCAGTCTAGAAAGGAGACACCTGAGGGAGGACATGATTGAGACGTACAAAATTATGCATGGGAAGGATAAAGTGTTATCTGGTGTGCTCCCTGGAGCATTTGGTGGGCTGCTGTGAGATACAGGAAGCCAGACTAGATGGGCCTATGGCCTGATCCAGTGGGGCTGTTCTTATGTAAGTTTTTGTGGGGCAAGGTAGAAATCAGCATCACAGTCCCCAGGATTGCATCGCTGCAGGGGAAGTGGAATGTTTTGAATGTTACTTACTTGCTGCCAGGGTCGAGAGCATGCGGGGAGCCCAGTGAAACTCTCTGCAGGGCTACCCGCAGCTTGTAGAATGTTAAAAACCCAATTTCCCGTTGTGATCGCTAAACAGGAAGTGGGTTCTGATCTTTTTTTAACATTCTATAAGCTGTGGGCTCTGCAGGGCTCCCTATACCCTCTGGACTCCGACAGCAAGTAATAAACATAAAAAATAGCTCTCCTTCCCCCGCAGTGGCACGATCCTAAGAGGGAAAGCCCTCAGCCTTCTCCTTGAAGGGAAAAGGGCAGGGATTCTCAGGCTGGTGGGTCATGACCCACCATTTTGAGAACCACTGGTTCAATGATCATCCAGATAATCTAATAAGTTTTCAGTACTATGCTTTAGTTCTACTTTCAAGTATTCTTTTCTATTATCACAGAATGTGGGGATTTTTTCCCTGGTTGGCTCCATATTCTTCATCTTTATGGCATTCCCCCTGAGTGTAAAGGTGAAAATACAGAAATGGATTGTTTTAAAATTAACGCTGCCAATATGCAGCTATTGCCAAGAGATTATAGGCAATTACATGTAACATGGGAAGAGGTTGTTTACGGCTTTTGCTGTTTTCTTTTTCTTCCTGTGGTTTTTCTTTGGCTACTGGATTGACACCACTTTTTAATGGATGAGCATTAGCACGATTCAATCTGTCCGTAGTCTTTTACTGAAGCATGCTTTCAATATATAGGACAAGAGGTTAATCCTATTACATTCTGTGATGGAGTCCTTAAATCAGCTGCTGACAGTTGCTTGTCTTCTTGTCTTGATATAGTGTCTATTAGCAAATATAATTTTAATGCATCTTGTAATATTCATGATTCTTAATTACGTTTGTTAGTTAAGAAGCACTTTGATATGGCCTGTTTGGCAGGTAAGCAACATTAGCTCCTGAATGAATTGGCATCTTTCCAGGCTGAAATAAGCTAGTAACATACCGATCTTAACACATTCAGATCTTAACCATAGATTTCACACAAATTCAAATGTAATATAGACAATCCCGTCATCTGACCAGTGTCAATGAACCCACCCCTGTCCTGGACCTGATCTACCCCGTGTCCACTCTTCCCCACCCCATTACAATCCCTCCCTTTCCTTCTCTACCCTTTCCTTGCCCCTGCAATGCTCAAAGCAGCTCTTACCTGCTCTGGCACACATTTCCTCTGGATTTGGCACCAGCAGGGTGGTTGAGGTCTTCCCACTGGTGCTCCTAAGAGGTCAACTGTTGCAATGTGCTTTGTGGCACATTTGCAACAGCCTAGGCTGGTGCAGTGCAGTCACTGCACTGTCATAGGATCGTGCCATTAGGCGCTAAGTGGAGCATCTATTAGGAAGTGTAGCAAATCCTGCCAGTTTGGAGCAGCTAACCCCTTGAGTGTTCCAACATCATAATTCTTTCTGGGGATACAAATTCAAGTTGCCTCACTGTCTCCAAAAGCCTCATGAGAACAAAGCAGCACCAGCTTGGAACACATGCAAAGATAGCTGGTTGTGAAGTTTTAATTTTAGGGATCAGGGTTGCTGTCGCTCCCCCCCCCCCATGAGACCAGCACATTCATGCATATCTAACGCATTTCCACCTACAGAAGCACGGCTGTAGTAATAATGGGCATAATGGTAGGCAATCTGTAATAATAGTTTCTTAGTTCTGTGCGTCAGCTCGTAATGCTTAAAAGAGTTTGTCTTCTTTTAGATTGAAATAATTTTGTTTTACAAATCAGATGCTACTTTAGTAAACTCAGCAAGCTCTTAATTAAGGCATCTACAATGGGATTTCTGTATCATTATGTAGATGTGATGGTGGCAGATTTGTGTATTTTTAAATCTGCCTACTGCAGTCACAAAGAATGTAGGAGAAGGCACTAAGCAGCATAGAGGACATGGGGTTGAGGGATACAGCTGTTTCTCAGTGAGCACCTGATTGGGCTGTAAGAGTAATCAAACTTGTTATGAGTTGTCTGAAATCCAAATGGTTCATTTATTTCTGCTCTTTATGGGGACACATAATGTCAACGTTTTAGGAATATGAAGACTTGAAAGGAGGTTTATGAAACATTTGTGGTGGAGTGTCTATATTTAATAATTTATGTCTCATAAGAGAACAATGAAAATATTTGATTGTCAAACAGTTCTCCATTTCAGTTTTTTTCAAAAACACAAATTATAAATGGCAAACAAATTACATTTCCTAGTTCCATAAGTCATAGGCGCACATATATGCTGGTCTGCTGGATCAGATGAGGGGTCCATCAGTCCCAAGCAAGGTTTAAAAGCCATCTCCTGTTGCTACTCCCTACTAACTAGTATTCAGAGATGTAGTGCTTTGGAAACATTGATGTTCCTCATACTCATCATGACTAATAGCCATGCTATTCATAGATCTCCTCATCTATGAATTTGTCTGATTTTTTTTTTAAAGTCATCAGAGCTAGCAGCCATTGCTATATCCTGTAGCAGCAAATTCCATAAGTTGATTATGCACTGTATGGAAAAAGTACTTTGTTCTGGCTAATTGCTTCATAATTTTAGAATTTTGAAAGGGAAAGAAAAACTTTCTCCCTTCTATTCATGATTTTATACAGTTGAGTCATACTCACACTTAGTAACCTGTTTGCTGATTTAAGGAGCCCCAAACACTTTAGTCTTTCTTTAGAGAAGGATGCTCATATCTGCGTCATTTCTGGCCTTCCAGTACATTTATAGAGATGGGTTGACCAGATCTATACACAAGTGTGACTGTAGCAATGATTTGTTTCAAACAAATTGTGGTTTTAAAATTATGTTTGCTTATTTCAAATACAAGTGTATTTAAAATATGAGAGCCCAGTGCTACAAACACTTGTTCAGAATGTATACATTCAACCAAAGCAGGACCCTGTTCTAGAAACAAAGTGATTTCCATTGCGTTAAAGTCTCATGCGTAGGATCATTTACTACTTAATAATCTCTAAGCATGCATTCTGTAAAAGGAGAAGGCAAAGATCCAGCTTTGCTTTAAACACACACACACACACACACACACACACACACACACACACACAAAAGAATGAAGAGAGAAAAGCCAGTCAATGGCTCATTCTGCAGATTGATTTCAAAATGAAATAAATCAGAGGGTGTGAATAAAGATATTCTGTTTGGAAGTGATAACATTCACTAAATCATTTAGAATGAAGAAGTGTCTTTTCCTACCTCAACTGTTAATTCAAAAATAGCCATGAACTAAGAGCCTTTAATCTTGGCAGAGTTAAGTACTCAGATGTCCTAGGAGTTGATTAGATTTAGAGGTAATGAACTTAAATGTGAAGGTCAATTAGTGTGGGTTGGCCATTTTGAGATTATTTGGACAAGAGTCTTATTTCTCTTTTCCTTGTCAATACTGAATGGTTAGGACCAAAGGGAGAAAAAGTAATTTGAATTTCAATATAGTGTGATAAATACTGCTTATGTAAAAAACCAAGGACTTCTGTTGGCTTCTAAGGTTTTTAAACATTATACTGCATTATACTTTTATACATTATTCTGCCTTTTTATACATTATTCTTCACTTTGGGTATACTATGTATAAACTTAAGTACTACTTAATTCCAGGTTAGGTTCTGGAGGTCTGTAATTAACCCATTTTTACCCAGCCCACAGGTGTACACATTTGGTCCTTGTTGTGTATGTGCAATGTTGGGTAGGAATGGCTTAAGCTGAAGCATTTATTTATGCAACACAAACTGAATGGTGAACAACTTTCTGTAGTGGTTGAAAAATAGTGTAGAAATATTTATTTCTATGAATAAATTATGATTTATAAAATAGATAATAATTAACTTCCTAGTGAATGTACATTCCTAGTGAATGGAGTGGTAAACCTGCTTATTGATTGATTGATTTGATTTGTAATCCACCTTTCTCCCCAGAGGGCACCCAAGGTGGCTGATAACATTTAAAAGTCATAAAATACATAAAAACAATAAAATAGATAAAAAAACAGCTAGCAGCAATAAAATCAGCAGTAAAAACAATTGCTAAAAACAACCATCAGGCATCAAAGGCTTGCTAAAATAAAAACGTCTTCAGGCCTCACTAGAAGGTTAATAAAGAAGGAGCCATTTGTAGCTCTAAGGGGAGGGAATTCCACAATACAGGCGCCACCACTGAGAAGGCCCTATTTCTGGCCGCCATCCCCCTAACCCTGGGGTCGGCAACCTGCCATTCTGGAGCCGCAAGCGGTTCTTTCAGCCTTCTCCTGTGGCTCCCTGCGGGGCCAAGCCGTGGGGGGAGGGGCACGCCCCTTCCGTGAAGCTGCCGCTGCTCACCAGCCCGAGCGCACAGGCGCAGCTCCCTCACCTCCTGCGGCTGCGCCCCATAGGAGAGGGCATGAATGGCTGGCGGAGCAGCTCCTGCCCAAAGAGCCCGCACCGCAGCAGCTGCCGCCACACGTTCCCTGCCACCCGAGTCGCAGGGCCAGCCGCCTGCCCGTGTAGGGGAGGGTGGGTAAACGAACCTGACCCCACGGAGCCAAGGCAAAAGCAAGCAATTGAGTGCAGCTGCTCTGTCCTCCTCCCAAGCTCAGGGCACAATCCTGTGCATGTCTCCTCAGAAGTAAGTCCCACTGAACACCCTGATGACCCCACAAGCAGCCCTGACCCCATGGAGCCAAGGCAAAAGCAAGCAATTGAGTGCAGCTGCTCTGCCCTCCTCCCAAGCTTAGAGCACAATCCTGTGTGTGTCTCCTCAGAAGTAAGTCCCATTGTGCTTGCTCCCAGGAAAGTGTGCACAGGATTACAGCCTTCAAGCTCCCCACTCAGCATCCCCCGGTCACTCACTCACACTCTCTCTGCCCCATTTCCTTCACTTGGAAACTTGAAAGGGGTTTGGAGACCCCTGCACCAGATGGTATTCTGTATATGTTTGTATACTGTATGTGTAACATACTGTATGTGTAACATACTGTATATGTAGCACCAAAGCATATTTCATGGTTGGGAAGTAATCACTGTTAGTATGCCTTTTATTTTATGGAGTTTTGAACTCTTAGCTTGTTTGTTCAGGAGCACCTTTGTGAACAGCGTTAAGTAGTATTAAGTGGTCTTGTTCAGAGGTAGTATTGTGTGGAAAGGCATTTACAGAAGTACAGAAGTAAATGACAGTAAAGAATGACAGTATCTTTCACAAGCAGTTCACCTGTGCACAATTTAAAACAGTTGTTCTCCAACTGTGGGTCTGGACCTGATTTTTAGTGGGACCTAGAAGAGGGAAGTGTATTATATAACTGTGACCTACAAGAGGGTAGTACAAACTATATAAGCAGTGTATATATGCTCCCCAGGGAGTGAGCCCCGTTGACTCTACTGGGGCTGACTTCTGAATAGACAGGGAGATGAGCCACTCGCAGGCTGCACTCCTGTCCATGCATCCCTGGGATGAAGCCCCGTTGACTCTACTGGGGCTGACTTACCTTTCCCCTTATTTTTGCACTGGTATGTATGGAGATCTGCCCCCCCCCACTTCCATGTGTTGGTTCTGTGTGCAAGGGGTTTTGCAATGGTCTTGCTGTGATATCTATATAGAGATCTTCCCTCCCCCCCCCAACCTTCTCCCTGTTTTTGCACTGGTCTGTATAGAGATCTGCTCCCCCCCCACTTGTATTGGAATCTAGGAAGATCTGGTGAGTAGGTAGATGTGGTGTCAGCAGTGGCGCCTTTGAGGGTAAGGCCTGGGCATCCAGCAGAGTGTGCTGCACAGCTGCAGCCACTTGAAGGCAATAGGGCCCTCAGGGATATAAGAGCACCTGAGGCAGGAAGGGTTTGTGGGTTGTAGAAGGAGTGCAGGTTGACTTTGGAAGCTGACCTTGGATTGTGACTTGGCTTATTGACTTTGGACTCTGCCCTGGATACTCTGACTGACTTTGTGACTAAGGGACTGCTAGAGACACTGGAATTTGAAGTGCGGCTGCTGTGCCCAAGGTCTGCTGTAGTGGTGGGAGGCTGCTGACAGGAGAGAGGACCTCTGCAGGTTGAACAGGGGAGCTACCCTGGAGGTGGGGTCCAGCAGGACTGCAGGGCAGCACTAGGGTCATTTGTTTGGGGAAAGGGAAGCTAATTTGCTTAAAGTGGGCATAATTCTCCAGGCAGAGAATGGCCTTGGAATCAGGCAAAACACCATAGAGGACCAGGTGTCTGAAAACACAGGACAAGAATGTATGACAAAACTAACTAAAAGCTACAAGAGGGGGCTACTTTATAAAAATGGGACCTATAAGAGCATAAAGGTAAAAAAAAAAAAAAACTATATATGCAGTGTTATCTTCATTTTAGGTGTCAAAAGGGTTTTGTGGCTCCCGAGGTTTTTTTTCCTCTGGAAAATGGGTCCAAATGGCTCTTTGAGTGTTTAAGGTTGCCGACCCCTGCCCTAACCTCTCTTGATGACAGCACAACCAACAGGCCCCCCTCTAATGACTGAAGAGAATGGGCCAGAATATACGGTAGAAGGTGGTCTCTCAAATATGTTGGTCCCAAGCCGTTTAGGGCTTTAAAGGTCAAAACCTTGATTTGGTTTTGATTTGGGCCTGGAAATGAAGAGGCAGCCAGTTCAGCTGCCGGAGCAGCGGTGTGACAGAGTCAAACCGCTGACCTCCAGCAACCACACGAGCTGCCACATTCTGCACTATCTGCAACTTCCGGACCGTCTTCAAGGGCAGCCCCACATAGAGCGTATTGTAGTAGTCTAATCTTGATGTCACCAAGGCATGGACCACCGTGGCCAGCTCCAACTGAGGCAGCTATGACTGCGGCATTTTTTGTTATGTAATGTACAAAATGGACCTTATAGTGACTTAGATGGGGGGAGGAGACTGCATTTACAGTATATTAGTTGCATTTTACAACCTTTATTTTACAAGAAATTACTTTGTATTTCTTTTTGCTGGAGAAGGAACATAAGTACAGTTCTGTTAAGTACTGTATGGGCTACCCACCACTTCTGTATCTTTAAAATGCAGCATCTCTCTCCCTCTCAGAAACACTGTGTCTATCTCTGCTCCCAAAACCAACGTCTCTTTCCTTCTCACAAACCAACACTACTGCACTTGTGTGAAAGTGTGACATGGCTGTCTCTCTGTAAGTTGGATGTCCTTAAATTGGGGGCTATCTATTTACACAGAAGAATGTTTAAAGTGTACATTTGGAAATGTAAATTGTGTATGCAACAAACATACATTTTGTTGTTTTTGGCCTTCAGAAATGCCTCCGAACATGATCGGAGGGCAACAGGTGGGGCAGATCTACAGGTTCAGAACCTGCGGTGAGGTAAAACCGTGAGTCCCATATCCATGGATAAAGAGGCAAGGCACCACCTGTAATGTTCATTCTGCTACATTCATCAATAATACTGCAATGTGACCTCCATGTATGGTGTTGACAAAGGCTGCCAACTTTTTACCAACTCATGTCTGTGCTTTCATATTAAGCAACAGAGAGAGACCATTATCCTGTACACACAGTGGTTTTCAATGGAGCCTGTCTTCAGTGAGTTAAGTATGTTCCGTAATTAGTTATTAGAAATCACGTGATGTGCATCTGTCTGCGAACTGGAACTCTGAGTGACTAACATCTTGTATATTGTATCCACAAGCCAATGTACAGTTATATAAGCTGAAATCCCTTCAAAATAACTGCTATGCTGGATGGTGGCCTTTGTGTCATTAAAGCACCAGTCTAGAGATACAATTTTGTCTTTATGCAATATGTGAATTAATCTTAGAAACTGTATATTTTTGAAAGCCACACAGGTGATTTTCATTTGAGATCTAAAAACTGAACATATTAACTAGACACCTTGGATGTGCCAGTCTAGATTATGGTATTACTTTGAGTATCTGTTAAATAAGAAAGCTTACTGTTAAGATACATTTCTAATTTCTAGTTTTAGAATACTTCCGACAGCATGTGCATCAGCATATGGATTTGGAATTAATCTGTACACAATATATTCCATATAACTTTCAGATAAGCTAGGATGTTGGACTTAAATGGACCCCCTGTTAATAGAGTAGATGATATACAATTAAGGATTATCAGTAATCGTACCATCATTCAGTGGCTGTCTACTACAGTTGTGGGAAACACACCTTAACACAGGGTTTCTTAACCTTTTTTTACAATTATAAACCCCCTCAATGGATTACCAAATATGTCAACTTACTCCCATTGCCAGATGGTTGAAATCATCATCTTCACCAGTCCTATTGCTTACCCAATATGACTTCGAAAGATGCCAACAGCTTGGTTATACTTTACACATGGATAGCTCAGAACAGAATGCCTCAATCTGTATTAATCATGGTAATAGTTAATAATCTAATAACAAAGTTTTTTTGTTGTCCCAAGGGGTATGGCTACCCTCAGTTAAGCATCTCTGCCTAATAGATGCCCTAGCAGACACACATCAAACCAGTGACATAGGCCAGTGATTTCCGAACTTTTTAGCATCAGGACCCACCTAAAAAAGTTTCATTTTACTTCCTATAATGTGGTGGCTATATAGTGTAGTGACAACTGTAATCTGTGGCTATAACAGTGAATGGGTGGCAGTGCTTACCCCACCTCCAAGGAGCAGGTTGTTTAACCCTTGATGCACATAGCCTAATGTACCCTGTCAGTTTCATGAACCATCCAAAACTGCATTGTGATCCAATGGTGGGTCCTGGATCCACACTTTGGGAACTGCTGATGTAGACTAATTGGTATTTTGTAGTGGCAAAATAAGTAGCTGTTTTTTTTTAATTTGGAAAACCCACTCCACAATGCTGCATTGCAGTGTGACAAAATGGCCGAAGACCACAGGGACAAAAGTATTATAATCTGAAGGCAAAATTGGAAGTAATTCTTATACCCTGAGGCATTTTATTCATTAAAAAGATTGTCCTTTTTCAGTGAGCAAGGATCCAATCAAAGGCAATTGCAGAGACTGTCGACTAAATGAAATTTGACTGCTATGGGTAGAATGAAGCTGGCAGCTCCTAGTACGAAGTAAATAGGCTTCTACATTTCTGCAGCATCGCTTTGAATGTGAAACATGGAAAAACAAACTCTTGTCTCTAATTATAATATTGATTAAATAAGGTTTGATTTTCATTTTTTTGCTCAGTTTCTCAGTGGAAGCAAAAGATATGATAAGTGATATGTTATTGATTCCTAGTTGGCCTTTCTGTACAATTTCAATGACCAGTTATAGGACAAGATGAATTGGGGAATATCAGGATTAATATTACGGAAATGCCATTTTAATCCAATTTAATTAAAAGCAGAGGACTCTGTAAATCAATAGGTCCACAGATATAGACATGTCTGTGTTTTATACAGTGAGGATAAGTGAGGAAAGAAAAATGAGTTTGACAGTAAAGTTAGATTTAAATTGCAAAAGATTCACCATTGCAGACTTGCCAGTTTATACCCAAAGGAAAAATAAAGAAAACTGAGCACATCATTGGTGCAATGATTATATGATGATGATAATATGGTTATAAATACAAATTCTACAATGGTTATGGTTCATAAAATGCCTTAACATTACCTTTGAAATCATTTTTTTATGCTTGAAAAATTGTTTACTAGAGATGATGCAATAATACTTTCCAAAACCATCTTTGGGCATTCAAGCCAGAATACATTAGCAGGGGTAGGAATGTGCTGAGTAGCTACAACCCTTCACTGACTGTTAGCCACGCCCCTTGCTTTCTTCCTGTGTTCTAGAAAGTTGACTGACCAGGGTTCTGAAATGTGGAAGAAACTCTCCCCGTTCAGCATTTGCCCTTACACTGAATTTAGGGAGATTCAGAGGCATGGGGCCATAGAACACATGAGAACAGGGGGATAGGTAGTTGGCAGGAATGGAAACTCGGGTCAGGTGACTCAAGTCTGAGTCACAAAATTCAGCGTTTTTTGCTGACTCAAGGAAACTCGAGTCATCTGTGCCAATGACGGGCATTGACTTGAGTCTGAGGCCACTTGATTTGGCACTGATTCTCCACACACGCACACTAGAGTCTGTCTGTGTCTGAGTGTGCTTGCTTACTTTTTTCATGACACAAAAGACCATCATTCAGACCGGGAGAGCAGCAGGGAGGTTCTAGCCAGGAGGCAGGGAAGGGTTAATGTTTTGCTTTTGCATCAAGTAGGAGCGGGAAGGTGGGAGCAGGCTCTCTTTTCCTTTGAAGATCCTTGGATGAAGGATAGGCAGTCTGATTTTTTTTCTTTGGCTGAAGTAGGGCAGAAGGAGGAGCCCAAGGGGGTTCTTGCCCTAGAATTGGCTGGAGAAGCCCAGGGAAGGGGAGGAGGCAGTTCATAGTGATCACACTTTCCAACCACATGGCTGGCTTCTGTGGGCTCCAGTAGCATAGCTAGAGGGAGTGCAAAGCACTAAGTTTTGCAGGGAGCCTCAACTTGACTTTCAAAGCACTACGTGTTGCACACAGCCTGACCGCAGGCATGCAAGTGACTCCCCCCCCTTCAGAGCAGGGGCAGCAGGTGAGGCAGAACTGCCCTGTTGTTGTCCATGGAAAAGCACCGCAGGTCCCCTGGATAAGGGAAGTATCCCCGCAGTGGGGCTACTCGATTCTGTGGCAGCTGGATCTCCGCTGCTTAGCAGTTTCAGTGAGCTGCTAGGTGGCGGACCACGAGCCCAGCGTCATAGCTGGTCCAGCCCGGACTTGCGCTGGGCTAACCCTGGCGCTGGGCCTGTGTGTGCCAGCAGAAAACCGGTGCACCAGGCTCAGGATCAGACCCTTATCCTGCTGAATTTTATCACTCCTGCACCATGTTGCTTTCTGTGGTTTGGTTTTGTTTTAACATTGAGTTTTATTGCAGTTATAGTATTTTTATTGTTTTAATATGTTAGCCACCCTGGGAGTTTTGGCATAAAATGCAAAAAAATAAAAGAACTTAATTTGTTGTTGTAACACAGTGCAAAATAATGCTTTTTATGATATAAGTATCTGCTATCATTGGGATCCAAAGAGTAATTTGGATGTGTGCAAGCACTTCCCTATAATATGCAGGAAAGCTTCCTGTGGTTTTTGTTGTAACCATAACTCCTTGTGCTACATGGAAGCCTACTTCTAGATGTGTCCTGATTTTTGAAAGTAGCTTGTTGGACAGCAGGGAGATGGGACAGCTTTATGAAGGAGTTCAGAATCTCTCCTGTACGTATATGTGTAGCAACTCTTACCATCCTTTGAATCCAGCTCGGTTGTTGGTGGTGTTGCTGCTAACACACATACACACCTGCACATGGCTACCACTTCACATGCAAATACACAGTCTCAGGTCCGGGTTTGTCCGGCACAGAATTAAAACCAAATCAGTTAGTGCTCAATAACTAAAAAGCCTGGGGCTCGGTGAATAGCTGTTGTAGTGAATAGCTGACTTTATAGTGGAGTGAGGAACCTCAAAGTGCCTCTCACTACATTACCAGAAACTACAAGACAGAATTTTCAAAAAGAGTATAGGTTTATTTAAAAAAAAAATAAAAAAAAGGAAACTGGAAAAATGGCAATTTTATTTGAAAAGACTTGTTGCCTAGAGTTTCACTGGTCATGGGTGAGTGGAAGATAATTGAAAAGAGTTCCATTTGGACAGACATGGGTTAAGTGAAAGCAGAGGAAAAGGGTCAGGTTGTCAGCTGTGCTGAATTTCCTCCTCTTGGGACCACAAAATGAGAAGTAAGGAAGATTAGCAAGAGGTTTAAAACAGGCACTAGGAAATGGAGGTTTTAGAAGGGAGTAAGAGTTGTTACCAGTTGGGAGAAGGTTAGCCTATCTAATCCAGCATTCATTTCCCACCATTGGACCACCACCTGCATCTGGGAAACCCCAAAGCAAGGCAGAAGGGTATACCTCTCTTCTGCCATTGCTCCTCTGCCACTGGTATTCAGAGTTATACTGTGGTGGGACTTGGAAGGTAGTGTGTAGCCTTTGGTAGTTATCTTCTCCCTGAACAGATGCTTAGCTTGCTTATTTGCTTCCTAATTACCTTTAGCTTTGTCACTGGCAAAATAGCTCCAAATTTATACCCCTGATTAACTTCCTCCATGAAAAAGGATGTGCCTCAGCTGCTAGGCTTCACCAGCTTATACTGAGTGCTAACTTAATGGAGATTTAGAGTGTGGTCCCTGGGGCAGGTGACTTTTCTCATTTAGTGGACAATGGATGCTGATCAAAGGGACATTAAGGCAGTATCAGCCCCTAGAGAATGAAATGGTCTGGTTTACTTTTTGTCTAATTATCCCTATTCTGAACTTATGTAGGTACATAAAACCAGTGTTTCTCAACTAGTGGTACAGGTACCACCAGTGGCACTTGAGGTGGTGTCTAGTGATATCGCGGTACCCTTGGAGTCATGCCGCCATGCAGCGAGACCAGGAACGTGATGCAACTAAACAGCGGTAGGAGGCTCAGTTCAGCAGGCAGAGTTCCAAAGCTTGCTTCTCCAAGGTCAATCCAAGGTCAAGGAGATCAGGGGTCTCAATGCGTGGATGAGACGGTGGTGTAGGGAGGAGGGGTTTAGATTCGTTAGGCACTGGGGAACGTTTTGGGACAAGCGGGGCCTGTACAAGAGGGACGGGCTCCATTTGAACCAGAATGGAACCAGACTGCTGGCGCATAACATTAAAAAGGTGGCAGAGCAGCTTTTAAACTGATCCCTGGGGGAAGGCCGACAGGAGCCGAGGGGCATCCGGTTCGGGACTCCTCATCCCTATGGGATGAGGATGGGGAGGTTAGAGAACAACAAGACAAAGGCAGGGTAGGAGAAGAAATTGGGAAAGGTAGGGTGATGGGATGTGATAGACGGTTTGGCACAATGAGAGGATGCGGGGACAAAGGAGCAAATAAGCAGCCCATCCTGGGGCATTCCGTGTATAAATGCTTTTATGCGAATGCCCGAAGTCTACGAGCAAAGGTGGGAGAACTGGAATGTCTGGTGACAAGGGAAAACATTGACATAGTGGGCATAACGGAAACCTGGTGGAATGCGGAGAATCAGTGGGATACCGCAATCCCGGGCTATAAACTCTACAGGAGGGACAGGCAGGGGCGTGTTGGAGGTGGGGTGGCCGTTTATGTTAAGGAAGGGATAGAATCCTGCAAAGTAGAGACTGAAGGTGGGTCCGACTCCACCGTAGAATCTCTGTGGGTTAAATTACCAGGCTTGAGCAGCGATGTAATACTGGGGGCGTGCTATCGTCCTCCAGACCAGAAATCTGATGGGGACCTTGAAATGAGGAAACAGATCAGGGAGGTGACAAGGAGGGACAGGGTTGTAATCATGGGGGACTTCAATTATCCTCATATTGACTGGGTCAATTTGTGTTCTGGTCACGATAAGGAAACCGGATTTCTTGACGTGCTAAATGACTGTGGCTTAGATCAGCTAGTCACGGAGCCCACCAGAGGACAGGTGACTCTGGATTTAATATTGTGCGGTACGCAGGACCTGGTTAGAGATGTAAACGTTACTGAGCCATTGGGGAACAGTGATCATGCTGCGATCCGTTTTGACGTGCACGTTGGGGGAAGAATACCGGGCAAATCTCTCACAAAAAACTTCCGACGAGCGGTCTTCCCTCAAATGAGCAGGCTGGTTAGAAGGAGGTTGAAAGGGAAGGTAAAAATAGTTCAGTCTCTCCAGAGTGCATGGAGGCTGCTTAAAACAACAGTAATAGAGGCCCAGTGGAAGTGCATACCGCAAAGGAAGTCCAGGAGGGTGCCCACATGGCTAACCAGCCAAGTTAGAGAGGCTGTGAAGGGCAAGGAAGCTTCCTTCCGTAAATGGAAGTCTTGCCCTAATGAGGAGAATAAAAAGGAACATAAACTGTGGCAAAAGAAATGTAAGAAGGTGATATGGGAGGCCAAGAGAGACTATGAGGATTGCATGGCCAGCAACATTAAGGGGAATAATAAAAGCTTCTTCAAATATGTTAGAAGCAGGAAACCCGCCAGAGAAGCGGTTGGCCCTCTGGATGGTGAGGGAGGGAAAGGGGAGATAAAAGGAGACTTAGAGATGGCAGAGAAATTAAATGAGTTCTTTGCATCTGTCTTCACGGCAGAAGACCTCGGGCAGATACCGCTGCCCGAACGGCCCCTCCTGACCGAGGAGTTAAGTCAGATAGAGGTTAAAAGAGAAGATGTTTCAGACCTCATTGATAAATTAAAGATCAATAAGTCACCGGGCCCTGATGGCATCCACCCAAGGGTTATTAAGGAATTGAAGAATGAAGTTGCAGATCTCTTGACTAAGGTATGCAACTTGTCCCTCAAAACGGCCACGGTGCCAGAAGATTGGAGGATAGCAAATGTCACGCCTATTTTTAAAAAGGGAAAGAGGGGGGACCCGGGAAACTATAGGCCGGTCAGCCTAACATCCATACCGGGTAAGATGGTGGAATGCCTCATCAAAGATAGGATCTCAAAACACATAGACAAACAGGCCTTGCTGAGGGAGAGTCAGCATGGCTTCTGTAAGGGTAAGTCTTGCCTCACGAACCTTATAGAATTCTTTGAAAAGGTCAACAGGCATGTGGATGCGGGAGAACCCGTGGACATTATATATCTGGACTTTCAGAAGGCGTTTGACACGGTCCCTCACCAAAGGCTACTGAAAAAACTCCACAGTCAGGGAATTAGAGGACAGGTCCTCTCGTGGATTGAGAACTGGTTGGAGGCCAGGAAGCAGAGAGTGGGTGTCAATGGGCAATTTTCACAATGGAGAGAGGTGAAAAGCGGTGTGCCCCAAGGATCTGTCCTGGGACCGGTGCTTTTCAACCTCTTCATAAATGACCTGGAGACAGGGTTGAGCAGTGAAGTGGCTAAGTTTGCAGACGACACCAAACTTTTCCAAGTGCTAAAGACCAGAAGTGATTGTGAGGAGCTCCAGAAGGATCTCTCCAGACTGGCAGAAAGGGCAGCAAAATGGCAGATGTGCTTCAATGTCAGTAAGTGTAAAGTCATGCACATTGGGGCAAAAAATCAAAACTTTAGATATAGGCTGATGGGTTCTGAGCTGTCTGTGACAGATCAGGAGAGAGATCTTGGGGTGGTGGTGGACAGGTCGATGAAAGTGTCGACCCAATGTGCGGTGGCAGTGAAGAAGGCCAATTCTATGCTTGGGATCATTAGGAAGGGTATTGAGAACAAAACGGCTAGTATTATAATGCCGTTGTACAAATCGATGGTAAGGCCACACCTGGAGTATTGTGTCCAGTTCTGGTCGCCGCATCTCAAAAAAGACATAGTGGAAATGGAAAAGGTGCAAAAGAGAGCGACTAAGATGATTACGGGGCTGGGGCACCTTCCTTATGAGGAAAGGCTACGGCGTTTGGGCCTCTTCAGCCTAGAAAAGAGACGCTTGAGGGGGGACATGATTGAGACATACAAAATTATGCAGGGGATGGACAGAGTGGATAGGGAGATGCTCTTTACACTCTCACATAATACCAGAACCAGAGGACATCCACTAAAATTGAGTGTTGGGCGGGTTAGGACAGACAAAAGAAAATATTTCTTTACTCAGCGTGTGGTCGGTCTGTGGAACTCCTTGCCACAGGATGTGGTGCTGGCGTCTAGCCTAGACGCCTTTAAAAGGGGATTGGGCAAGTTTCTGGAGGAAAAATCCATTACGGGGTACAAGCCATGATGTGTATGCGCAACCTCCTGATTTTAGAAATGGGTTATGTCAGAATGCCAGATGCAGGGGAGGGCACCAGGATGAGGTCTCTTGTTATCTGGTGTGCTCCCTGGGGCATTTGGTGGGCCGCTGTGAGATACAGGAAGCTGGACTAGATGGGCCTATGGCCTGATCCAGTGGGGCTGTTCTTATGTTCTTATGTTCTTATGTCAAAAAAAGCTCTCCTATCCACCCTGAGCCTCTTACTGGTGTTTGTTGCACCACATCTGGTATCCCAACTTAGAAGTAGCAAGCAATCAGATGTCACTACCAGTTACTTCCAGTGGTACTTCAAATAGGTGGACTATGTGAAGTGGTACAGCAAAGGACAAGCGTTGAAAAATCTAGATTTAGACTAAACTTGCACTGAAGGCTAAACTTTCACTTAAATTTTTGCTTTCACTTAAACTTTTCCTTCTCTCTGCAGTGTAGTCATTCTTGATTTAGGAGTATGTGTACTAGCTTTCCCCTCTTCAATTTTGAGATTAGTCTGGGCTTTTGGTCACATCATTCCCAGGGGTGGTCCTTCCTAAACTACGACCACCCCAAATTCTGCCACCCATGCACTAGTACACACAAATAGGATAGAGCTGGCCTCCTTTGTAGGCACTGTAGGATTGGGGGAAGCAGGAGTGGGGTTAGGGCACTCCCACCAGCTTGCCACTTCCCCTGACTTGCCACCTGAGGTGAAGCTTTCAACTTGCTTCAGAGATAGGCAATCCGTGACTACATCCAGTTAAGCCTTAATTGGTACAACAGAGCTAAAAAGCTATAGGTTTCTACAGAATTAACTCCCTAGGATTTGGCTACTGACAATCAATGCCCTTCCTAGCTATGCTACTGTGTAAACTTCAGTTAGCTAATTAATAAAATAAAATACAAAGGGAGTCCCATATCCAAAATCCTGTAATCACAGTTTTGCTTATCCGCGGATTTGCAGATGTGGCCTCTGCACCTGACTGCATACCCTCTGGAGGCAAGGGGAGCTGCACACATCTGCCTGCAGTCTCTGCAGGCCTCAGAATGACCATTTAGGCAAAAAAAAAAAAAAATGCAAATTCCTGATTTTTTTTGTAAAACCAGAAGTGACTTTTTAATTTTTAAAAGGCATTATTAGGGTCCATTTATTTCCATGCTTTGTTGTTGGGATGGTTCATCACTGGGGCTTCCTTGTGATCATAGCTTTGGTCAAGAAGCTATATATAAAATCCCAAGCATTTTTTCTTAGATCAAAAAGAGATTTATCTCATCTCCAAGTCAATAATTCAGGAATATGTATTTTTGGATGAGCTGGAAGCTCTCTCTTAAGATATAATGCTGGAAGTATAAACGTTATTTAATTTTCCCCTAAGGATTTACCCATCTCTACAATGAAATATTAGCTTGGATAACTTCTGGTTTTCAAACAATATGTAGCTTTTTGGCAGGGATCAAGATATAAATCTAATTGCTCAGGTTCAGCCATCTCAAGAGTAATTATATTTATATTGCCAAAGAACTGCTATTGCTGTAGGAGAACTCCACAAATTCAAAAAATAGCAAATTTTCAAAAAATCAATGTATGTATGAGGTGAGGATTCCAGTTCACATTGGAGTATGTGAGATATTTTTCCACACCCCTGGTCCAAACTGCTGAATTTGTAATTTTAATGCTACGATAGCAACAAACAAATGTAACTTTATTAGCTACTGAGGAATTTTTTTTTTAAATGTTTTAATCCTTGTATCCCACATCTTCTACCTTGGAGAAATTTCTAACAGAGGTAAAACAATAAAAACAGATATAAAGCAGCACCAACATAGAGTGCAATCCAAAGGATGTGCTGGGCCAGCGCAAATCCCTTGTGCCGGCCCAGGACAGTTACAAACATGGCGTAAGACATGCTTGTGTCGACTTGGGAGTTAGGGAGGCCAGCGCAAGGATGTGCACCAATTTCCCTGTGCTGACACAGACCCTGGACCTGGTAAGTTCGCACCAGCCTTTCCGGGCTGTTGTGGGGGGGGGGGAGCTTGGAGAGAGAAGGAGGGAGGCATTTCTGGGCAGAGGAAGGGCAGGTGGCAGGCGATCCCATGCCAGATTCTATCCCTGTTCCCAGGCAGCCTTGGCCAGCCTGGGTGCCTGGATCTGTGCCACCTCTTCAGGTTGCTGCTGCAGTGCGACTTGGGTTAAGGGGAAGCTATTCCCCTTGCCCAAGGCTGTGCCACTTATGGCTCTGGATGCAGGGCAGGTCTGCTGGTCTGCCTGCTCCAGGGCAAGTTAGGATTTCGCTGATAAAGAACAAGTCAGTATAAGTGTCAAATTGGATATTACATGAAGTGTGTAAAGTAGCCCAGTGGGTCTGTTCATTTAAAAAAGCAACAAACAAACAGTGGCTGGGTGGGGGCAAAATGGAGTGGAACTGCAGCTGGGGATTGGGAAGCTTTCGACTTTTGCCCCACTATGGCTCCACTCCTGATCGTGCCCCTGGTTGCTATTTTTTTAAAGGGAGACTCACCAGACTATATTATGCATGTTGTGTAACATGTATCTCAAGCCTAATAATAAAGTCAGTGAGTCATACATTGTACATACATGAAGTGAGCTAAACAGCATTGTCAGTTGCTTCCATGTTAAACAAGTGCTTTGTCTGAAGGGATCCAGCACTTGATGACCATCACACTTTCAACGAGCTGAAATAAAGCTGAAATGTGGTGGTAGTGGAAGGTATTTTCAGTAGTGAAAATTTTTGGGGTGGCCCAGTGATTCCACCACATACCAATACAAAGTGTTACCAAGTGATTGGGGGGAACTACCACCCCTTAACACATGTCCTTGTTGCCTGATAACTAATGTGTGCAATGGTGTGACTCAACCTTGCATAAATCTTTGACATTCTAGCAGATTTCTTTAATTAGCTATGTCACCTATGACAATCAGAGTATAATCAGGTGGGTGCACTCTATCAGCCAACACTTCCTTTAGCACTATTCCTTAGAAAATCTCCTCATCTGTGACGTTCCCTCAGAAGCCTCAACATAGCATCTCATGTTCAAATCAGTCAAGGGAATATACCCAATGGTCAGTTCAATATGATACAGACCAGAGAGATCATAATCAGCTCTAGAAATCACTGTTGTTGTTGTTTTTTTACTGTATGTAACCATAGCACTTTGTAGTATGCTATATTCTTGTCAGTACTTATTTCCCTTCCACGACATCCTTGAGGGTTGAAACAAGTGCCACTTATTTTGTGATTGATAGTTTTAAAATGGTGCATCCTGTTCAGACAATCTGTAATTGTAGACCCTGACCCTGGCTACTGGCAGTTGCAGACCTGGCCCCTGTGCTGCTCTGGGGAACAGGACCACAACATGCCACCTCCGCCCCACAACACACCACCCACCTGGGAATATTTACCAAGCTCTGTACAGATCTTCGTGCAATGTTCCTGAGCTCTCCAAAAGCCTTCTGATGCTTCTGCAGCACACCTAACAGTACTTCCAGTTTTCCACTGAAAACCCGAAGTACTGCTTAAGGCCTCAGAAGGCGTTCAGAGTACCCACACAGGGCTTTACTTGCCCCTGTAATGGCTCCAGAGGGCAGGTGGAGGCGGGAGTGGCAGCAGTGCCATCCCCAAAGGGCCCACAGGAGCTTCCCCCCCCGGGACCCCCATTGGTTACAGCATGAATAACAGAAAGCTGGCAAGCTCTGTCCTGCTAGAGTTGTAGCATCTCCTTCTCCTGAAGAGCATTTGCCTCTTCAAACAGTCTCCATGAGGGAAGGGCTATGTGTATGGTGGCAGATTTTTATGTTGTTGACACGCTCTTGTTCATGTTGCAACTTGGGTGGCCTCTATGGTTACAGATTATCTGATCTGGACAATATTTTTGTCATAAATATTTATTCCACATCTGAAAGAAGGTTTGATGATAAAATTAAGTTCTGTAATTCTGAAGCTCCGAAAACAGAAAGGGGAAAATGTTAAGAACTCACATACCATCTGCCTTAATCCTTAAAAATGAGAGAAAATACAGTCATTTTGCTGCTCTGCTCTGATATGGATTTTGCTTGTGGAATGTGAAATAAATCCATATAAGCTAATGCCCAGGAAACAAAGAACCTTGTTTCTTTTTTCATAGGTCAATGATCTACTATCCACATGAAGGCACAGAGCACTTTGGCTCTTTGAGTTTCATGGAAACTATCCAGCAACTCGCATATCAATAAACCTAGAAGTGCATTATCTCTGTTGCCATAGACCAAGCAGATTCTTGCCCATATTCAGAAAGCAGTAATGTAGGGTATATACTTTTTCTGTGTATTTGCATGCTCAGTGAAAACCTATGATTTTTTAAAATGGTTAATTTAATTACATGGAGATTGTCTCTTGTAATGACTTACAGCCCAATCCTCTGCATGTCTACTCAGAAGTCAGTCCAATTGAGTTAAATGGGACTTACTCCTAGGTAAGTGTGTTTAGGATTGCTGCCTTAAAATCTTAAAGATCAAAATGGATATTTCTTTCTGAGTTTGTAGTTAGTATGGAAAGTTTGGACAATATGGATTTATGGAGACACATTCTCAAAGGCTCTTCCCAAACAAGCTAAAGTCAACTCTGAACCTTTTCAAGGACTTTATTTAAAATACAGTATTTATATCCCACACTTTCTATCCCCAAAGCTACCACCAGGGTAACTAACAGCAACAGTTTAAGACACAAGCTCAAAAACAAAATAAGCACAAAAAACAGAAGAAATGGAAGCATAAGTAGATACGGGAGTGACACAGAAATGAGACCAAAAAAGAAACAATTGCTGGAAAGCTAATGGCTCAATCCTACTTAACTGTTCTGCAGTGATGTAGTGGTACCTGTGCAGCACCTGCAGAACCCTGTGGGGGTGTTTTGGCTTTGGGAAACCTCCTTAGGGGAAGGAAACATTTGTTCCCTTCGCCCGGGGTAAGTCTATGCCAGCCCAGTGGGCCAGCTTGGACTTATGACATCGATATTGCTGACTCAAGTCTGTGTTGATCTGTGAGGGTGGATTGTGCCTGGGAAGGAGATTAGGATTTGGCGGCTGCTGCTGCTGAACCTGCCCCATTGCCTCCCCATCCCACCCTCTCTGCCATCCCCTGCAATTTCACCTGTGTTGCTGCGCCTTCTGACCCTTTCCACCTTCTTTGCCTTTTAAAAAGTAGGGAGCCAGGGGGAGTGGGTGGCAGGTGGATGCAAGAGGTGGTAACCATCTTGCTTCTTGGACAAGGTGATACCCTGGACCCCAAGTACCACTGGGCCAAATTAATGGGCCCTCACAGAAGAAGACCCGCAGTAGTTGATGAACACTAGGCTGTTTTGCATTTTGTCTCCTCCCCTGAGGGAAAGATGGTTCTGCTATGCTTGTGATGGCAGTTGAGGGAGGGAAATGCCATAAAATAGTTTGTGCAGTTTTTCTGGCCAGTTCTTTGGCCAAAGCTTAGTGATGGTGCACAGGCCGAATCCCACCAGGTACATTTCAGTCCAAATGTTAATGCTCTACTAAGTGGTTCTCAAACTGGTGGGTCATGACCCACCAGCCTGAGAACTCCTGCCCTTTGCTCTTTAAGGGTCAGGGGCAAGGGGAAGGCAGCAATGTGATCCTCAGGATTGTGCCACCGTGGGGAAAGAGGGGGCTTTTTCTAATTTCCCTTACACACTACTGGGGTCCGGGGACTGCAGGGAGCCCCACTAAGCCCTTTGCAGGGCTCCCTGCAGCTTGTAGAAAGTTAAAAAAGCGATTGTGACCCACTTCCAGTTTTGCGATTGCAACCTGGAAGTAGGTCCAATCACTTTTTTTCCACTAATACAAGCTGCAGGGAGCCCTGCATAGAGCTCCATGGGGCTTTCCGCAGTCCCTGGATCCCAGCAGCAGGTGAAGGAAGTTAGGAAAAGCCCCTCTTCCCTGTGGCGGCAGAATCCTGAAGATTGCATCACAGCCGTTTTCCTTACCCCCGCAAGGACTTACTCTGTGGCTCAGACTCCAAGAAAGTTTGTGAACCAGTGTTCTACTTGAAGTTATGTCCTGACACCTGGTCTGCAATACTATATATCAGGGGTGCCCAAACCCCGGCCCTGGGGCCACTTGAAGCCCTCAAGTTCTCTCAATGCAGCCCTTAGGGAGCCCCCAGTCTCCAATAAGCCTCTGGCCCTCCAGAGATTTGTTGAAGCCCATGCTGGCCCGATGCAACTGCTCTCAGCATGAGGGTGACTTTGACCTCTCGCGTGAGCTGTGGGATGAGGGCTCCCTCCACTGCTTGCTGCTTCACGTCTGTGAGGCAGCAGTGACAGCTAAGGAAAGGCCAGCCTTGCTTTGTACAAGGCCTTTTATAGGCCTTGAGTTATTGCAAGACCTTCATTCATTCATATAAATTCATCTTTAATATATTCATTTATGGAAACTTATACAAATTTATTCAAATTTAAAATGCAAATTAATTCTTTTTTTTTTTGTCCGGCCCCTGACACAGTGTCAGAGAGACGATGTGGCCCTCCTGCCAAAAACTTTGGACACCCCTGCTATATATTAATGTGGAGGGGGAAAAATACTCAGTGTATATGATTGATGGATATAGAAGAAACTATGAAGTTTGCATTGTTGACAATGCAAATAATTTTAAAGGAGGTGCCTGGCAGATTCTAACAAACCATTGATATGTCTTAGAAGTTTAGTTCAGACCCAATGCATACTACCAGCAATGACCTGGAGTGCCCTGTGGCATAGCTGTAGTTATGCTTCTCTGGAAACCTTTGAAAGGAATATGGGTAAGTTTGGTGAAGTAGTTATTTCATATTCGAGGATAGCACTGATAGTGATGCTGCTTTTGGAATTAAGTAGCAGCCCCTTTCCAGGTGATCAAATGTTACTGAACCAGCTATGCCACAGCTGGTAATGTATGTTCTGGACCTCAGATCTAGGGTTGTGTAACACAGAAGCAGTCCTTGCCTGCAGCGTTGTGCAGATGTACCAAGCTTATATTGTCACAAGCTCTCTCTTAGCAGTCCACTTTAAATAATGAAAGGTTAACAGTAATCTTGGTTTTTACTGATACCATCAAAGTGGCAAATATCTGTCCAGGTGATTTGTGGGTGACCAACACTAAACACTCTAAATTACTTCACCCATTTGTGTTTATCAAGTCTTCCCCTTTGCCAAAGTGATGGACACCAGAGGAGGCCATATTTTATGCAATGTGCTAATATCAAATTAGTCTTGACTAAGGCTGAAATCGTACACACACACTTGCCTTGAGTAAGTAAACATGTATAGAATTGCTTTGTCAGCCTGCTGCATGTGGTATTTTTTGCTGGAATATACCCAAGATATTCTATTTATAAATTGTTTTGTATCATAGTGTTCCTACGTATGCCAATATTTATGCTTGGCTTCTCCGTAGCTGGTTCGGGGGAGGTATTTAATTGTGCTTTGCCTTTATGTTGAGCTGCTTTGTCAGCTTTCAAAATGCTCAGGTATCATTAACTATGTTTTTCATTAGCGTGGGTGATTTTTAAATTTCTCTCAAGCGTGTATATTCCCTTGAATGTATTATATTCAAGCAAATAAGCCAGACTCCTTCGAACACGAGATGCTTTGTCGAGGCTGCTGGGGGAATGTCATAGATGATGAGACTTTTCTAATGAATTATGCTAAAGGAAGCATTTGGCTGAAGGAGCACACCCACCTGATTGTACTCTAATTGTCACAGGTGACACTGGCTAATTAAAGGAGTCTGCTATAATGTCAAAGACTAATGTTTCTGACCTAGTCCAAAGACAGCTCAGTAATTTCCCTTCTACTATTATAACCAAGTGCCGTTACTTTCTATATCTTCTCTATCTGCCTGTTTGCTTATTCCTATTCCTAAATGTATCCCATAGGCTTTTTCCTCTAGATAAAAGGCAAGTGCTGTGAACTGTGGATTAATGTTCCTACTCTTCTCCAGATTACCATTCATGGTATCTAGATTTACTGTCCATACTCCTCTAGTTCTAAAAGTTGAATAGACTGGAAAATGTCACTGTGCTGCAGGAATATTTGACTTGGAAATAGTTACCAAATCTGCTTCTGCTGGATCAGAGACATGATCAGTGACGCACATGATGTCATGGTGCCCCATTGACCCAGAAGTAACCTGGATCACCTCTGGACACAACCCCTCCTGTTGCCTTTGGGGGGTGTTCTGAGGGCCAGAGACACTGCATGCAGCCTCTCTGGCCCTCTGAAGGCCTTTTAAGGCCTCCAGAAGGCCTGAGAAAGGTACTTCCAGTTTATTGATATCAGAATGCCTCCAGACCCAACTTGTCGGTCCTTTTATTAAAGACTAATTAAAAAAAATACAAAGACTTGTTAAGGGCTTTTTCTTTCCTTTTTTAAAAATGATTTTTATGCAGGACTTCAGTTATGCTACTGCAATGAAATGTTGGTTTGTTTGCATGCAAAATTCACAGTGCTGAGGTTTATTTAAAAAAATTCTTGTATTTTGCAAACGCAGTCCAAGGATACTTCATCTATTACGCTTTCACAGGGATGCCCTTTACATGTTTTCCTGGTTCCATGTATTTATGAGTGCTTTCAAGGAAGAATGCTTAGGGTTGCAGCCCTATGGACAGTTGAACTTGGAAGTGCCATTGAATCAATAGGACTTATTTCTGAGTAGATGTGTATGTACTGTACGTGACCAAACCATGTGGGAGGGAATGTGTGAGTCATTCCCACTGAATTACCAATTCCCCCATGGAGTGCTGATGATTTTAGTCTGCACAGTTGATCCCCACTCATATAGCTGGGCAATGTGAGACACCTTTTCCCATTACCTGGGTCCCTTTCAGGGAGAAGGGCGGGATACAAATAAATTTTATTACTACTACTGCTACTACTGTGCTGCAGGAATGTTTGACTTTCTAAATAGAGTTAGTGAGAAAGTGGATCCTTTTTTTTTTTTTTGGTATGAAGTTCAGTACATAGCTCTACTCTTGAGTTGTTGGTTGCCCTTACACCCCTCAATGAACATGGGAGACAAGTTGTTTGAGATATAAATTGAGCCATATTTATTGAATACACCTATCATAAATTCAAGAATAACTCAGCCATGGCTCCTGTCTCCAAAGTTCACTCCCCTTCAGTGCAGGCATCTAACCTGGAGGGGACAGCAAACATTCTTTCCCTGCATTCTGTGTGCATTAAGACATCCTAATTTTCCAACCCAATAGCATTTGTTAGGGGATTTTTTAAAAATGAATAAATTAAAATTCAGTCCCAGATGCCTTCGTTTTTACTAATTTTATAGCTATTTTCAACCCTAATTTTTTCCTTAACATATTTTCTAGTTTTTTTAAAGACCTCTTCTAATTGAAAGATAACTGTAGCTTTTCACATTGGAAAGGGAAAAGATATTGAGCTCAACTGAAAACTTAATTGGTTCTAATGCTATTCAGGATGAACTGTGGAATTGTGTATTTATTTCAAGAGAAAGTTTGGTTTTGTACCCTCTTGAGTACAAATTTAATAAAGTTAAATTGAAGAGGTCTCAGGATGCCAAATTTACAGTACAAGCCTATGCATGCCTACTCAGAAGTAAGTCCTCTTGTGCTTAATGATGCTTACTCCCAGCAAAATGTGTAGAGATTGTAGCCTTAGGGCCCAATCCTGAACAGTGCACGCCAGCTTTGCGCCAGTGTGCACCGTCGCAAATGTGCCATAAGGAATGTTTGCAGGTCTAGTGCCGAACAAATGCTGGTGGTAGCACGGACCGCCGAGCAGTGCAAAGGTAAGTGGAGGTGTGGGGGAAGGTGGGGAGGAGGTGTTCCAGGGAGGCAGGAGGCAGGCAGAGAGTGGGGAGAGGGCGGGGGGAGGCATGCCGGGGGAGGGAGAGAAGCGGGACCAGTGGAGCAAAGCTCCACCAGATCCGGAGACTCAGTGACAAGCTCACCGCCCAACACAGAGGCTCTTGATTCACCACCGACCTTTTGGTTGGTGGTGAATTGAGTAGCCCCATTGTGGGCTACTCGCTTTACCTGGGGGAAGGGGACAAAATACCCCTTTTCCTGAGGAGCCGCTGGCAGCTACCCTGAGTATGTAGGATGCGGCGGCAGCTATTTTTGGCGCTACTGCAGCCTCACACCCCAGGCAACTCAGGTTTGGACTGTTATTTTGTTTCAAAATGCAAAGACTTTTACCTAGCTTTTTTAAAGGATCCCAATGCCTTTTTAAAACCACCAATGAATTAAGAGTATTACTGGCCTATTCAGGGTAGGATAGAAATATAGTTGTAGACAGTGAAAGAATGGCACATCAGAGAAGTGGTTCGTAGGGTGGCAGCAGCAGATCCTGCAACTGGAACCAAATGACGTATTTTTCCATTCTTGCCTCTAATTATAGTTATACAAAGGAATACTTACTAAAAACACTCTGTTCCTAAGAATTAGTAAATGAAATAGTCGTTGCAGTTTATCTATTCTGGCAGCATTGGAATTAAATAATACAGCAAATTTTAGGTAGAGATTCTGTATTTTTAAGGTTTTTTTTTAAGAATTCCTCTCTCTTTGTATATCTTAGATGTCCATCTTGATCTGACATTTGCAGTCATTTCTTGCCTGCTATTCTTTTCCACATTTCATGTGGTGCCTGTGTTCTTCGCACACAGAAAGAAACCTTGCAGGTGACAGCCATTCACTTTGAGGCACTATGTTGCCTTTTGAGGTGCTGAAATAAGTAAACTGTAATATTTTGCTGAGGTTTTAAAAATGAATGTCAGCTGTTTGCATAGACACAATTTTAAATGCTTACCTCCGAATCAACCGCTGGAGTCCAATAGTAACTCAAAGAGATATGATTTATCAGCCATAACTGGTAGTGAGCCCGTGCTGTTAGCTTTAGATATTTAGCCTTTGGATGTGTGCATTGTACTCTAAAGTATTTTGTCAACTTTACAAACCATTTGAAACCTTTGTCGTAATGGAAAGGTTTCATTAATATGAGTGTCAGTGTAGCAGTTCAGCACTCCTTGCTTTGCTGTTTTGAATTGCTTGTTTGTTTGCATTTGGTTTTCAACCAAGAAGCTTTGTTCTATCTGTTGATGCAATTAGTATCACATTATGATAAGAACATTCATACAGATTGAATTATAGATTCATTAAGTCAATCGCATAGCACATACCCTGGCAAATAAATACTCTTTGATTAGGATTTTTTTTCCTCTGCGTTTCTAAATTTATCATTAGTGTACAGGAAATGGCATCAATTCAGCTAAGGTTTTTATAGATGGGCTTATTCTATTTGGTAATTTGTTTCAAATTACTCTGAAGCTGCCACTGTTTGGAAGGAATAGCCATGTAGACTTGGCCTTTAAAACCATGTGGCATTCTCAGCTCACAGCAAGCTTATTTCAGACTATTTATTCCATGATCTGCTTTAGAACATGCTTCATGTTCTAATCTTTCTGTAGAGATGAATAGTGTATGACATTTTACACACCAGGTTTGCAACACATTAGAAAGCCACAATTGGCCAAATTGGTATAGTGGTTAGAGTTTGGGCAGAAAGATTTTATTCAAATCCCCACACAACTGTGAATCTCACTGGCTGAATTTGGGCCAGTCACTGTATCTCAACCTAACCTACCTCAATGTGCTAATGTGCCAGTAAAATAGGAGGGAGAGAAACATGTGTGCAGAATTGAAATATTTGAAGGAAGAGTGGAATAAAAACATAATGAAGAAATAAAATATTAATTTCAAAAGCAGCTGAATGTTAACTAATTTTTACAGGAATTTCTAGAGTGGGGACACTCTCAATAGTTTAACAATAGTCAGTAAAATTGCAAATAAGAAAAAAATTTCTCTACCATTTTGCTGTTGACTTCTTTATCACCCTCACAACACACGCCTTTGCATATCCACTCAGACGTATGTCCTACTGGGTTCAATTGGACAAAAAAAAGAAGAATATCAATGAGTTGCCTTTAAATTTGGTCTTTGTGCAGCAATACTGGCTAGTCCTGAAATGTAACTCAGATGTAGATATGTAGGGCGCAATCCTAACCCCTTATGTTAGTGCTTTCCAGCTCTGAGGTAAGGGAACAAACATTCCCTTGCTTTGAGGAGGGCTCTGTGAGTGATACCCGACTGCAGGATGCAGCACATGTCCCATTGGCACCGCTATGCCAGTGCTGGAAAGCACTGACATAAGGGGTTAGGATTGCGCCCTTAGTTATGTATGCCAGTCATCCCTGTGTGTGGCTTGGGGTGCTACAGATAAATTAGTACTGCCATCTGAGACACTATTTTTCAGCAGGCTCCAACTGGTGGACTTGAGGTTCTATTAAAAAACAAAAATAATGCAAACAAGCCTGAAGACTTCTGGTGTTGGGTTTGAAGAATAATAAAACAATTTCATGGTTTGATCCTTAGGTGTTGTGCAGCGCAATCCTATCTTGTGCTGGAACAGGCAGGCCAGGAGGCTGGTACTGTATCCAGCGCAAGATAGGGGCTTGGCTCAGCTGGAGGCAAGGGGAAGCTCTTCCCCTTACCCCCGGGTAAGCCACCACAGTCCCAATGATTATCCCTTGGATTTGCACCACATCAGGAGATGGCATAAATTCAAGGAGAGCAGAGCAGCTTGCAGCTACTCGGAGAATGGGGTTGGGATCCAACATAACTGCTGGGTCCCAGCCTCCCACTCCCCACCACCCACCCCTGGGACAGCCCTTGCCCTGCCCTGGAATGCCTCCCTCCAGCCTCCTCCCCACTCTGCCCAGACCCCTGCATCAGCTGACCTTGGCTGACACAAGGTTCCCTCCCCAAGTTTGCGCGAAGGCTGGATTCATTCTCCATTGGCTGGCAGACATCTCTGTGCCGACCCAGCCAACTTTTGAAGAAGCTTAAACATGCTTTATGGCATATTTGCGACCCTCCTGGGCCAGCACAAGGGACTTGCACTTAGGATTGTGCCCTTCGTTGTAAAAGATTGGGGAGAAAGAAGTGGCAACCCTTTCTTCAAGACTGAACAGATTGGTCAGTTTGGCACAGTTTTTACTGGCAGCCCAATCCTATGCATGCCTACTCAGAAGTAAGTCCCTTTAGAGTCAATGGGGCTTACTCCCAGGAAAGTGTGGATAGGATTGGGCTGTTAGTTAGCTTTATTTCCCCATAAAACGAAAGCAGAGAACACTATCTTTAAAAACAATCCAATCGGTAGGGAGAAGTTGTGCACCTTGATGGTCTGTTACAAATAGAACAGTTAATTTGCAATATTATATTCGTGATCACTAGTACTTAATTTCTATTTCATTTTAAAAGGTCTGATGTTTCTAAACTCAGTGCAAAATGTAATGAGCTACTGCATTTCTAATTAGCTTTAATTAAACCAGTATTAATTTTACAAACATCACTTAAGGGCCATAATCCCTGTAGGCTATTTAAAGAGACTAAAACGGTGAGAGATTTGAGTGACTACATAAAAGTACTATATAGCAAGTACTTTGAGGGAACACTGGCACTTTCCATTAGCTCTTGTTTTGGAACATTATTAGAAACTCAGATGCAAAATGGATGTTGGTGATATTAAAATATGGATTTTTGCCCACTCTAATAATGTGAAAGTAAATGAAAGTGAAAGTAAATAAATTGAGCAGAAGTCTGAGACGGGTTACCTTGAGTGGAACATCACCTTACACATGTCAAGAGAAATGCAATTTCCAGCAACTCCATCTTCCACTTGCAGTCCCCTGTGTCAAGTATCCCAATATTCCTGAGAGTTCCCTGGTCCTCGGGAGTGGTTGTGTGGTGTTTCTGAGGGGCTTCAGAGTGGGAAAGCAAAGCCCTTTTTCATGTGTTCTCTAGATTAGTGCTTCCCAAACTTTGTAACCTGACTGTTGGTGAATCATGAAACTGGCAAACTGATAGCTAACAAGGAAAATGTATTGATCCTTATAGAAAAGCTGAAACTGAGCTACACCTGCATGTTCTTTCATGAGTAGATGACCATGCCTTTGTCCACTTCAAAGGGTAGGCCAAGAGAAACACAGCACCACAGAATGATTCCAATCCAGTGAACGCAGGGCTCCCAAAACACACGAAGAGTCCCTGCTCCTGACAAGGAAGATGTATTGAGCCCTATGGAATGTGAAACTAAGCCACACATGCACACTTACTCATGAGTAGGCAAATGTGCCTCTGGTCCTATCAAGGTCAGGCAAAGGAGAATGCATGGCCATAAGAATAGTCCTGGTCTGATGAATGGGGAGCTCATCAAATGCTCTAGAACAGGGATTTCAAACTCATTTCATACAGCAAGTCGAATAGCATTCATGATGCCTGCTGAGGGTTGGAAGTGATGTTATTAGGCCGGAAGTGAAGTCATTAAGTAAGTGTAAGTCAAAACCAAAACCACTCTGTTCTCATGTAGGAACTCATTAGCTGCAAATGACAGAAGAGAAAATACACAAATCTTGACTATATTTCAAAATATGGGATAGTCCAATTATCATGCAGGCCACCCTTTCAGCAGTGACACCTCAGCATTGCTCAGGAGCTGAGAGCCCGAGACATGGATAAAAAGCTTCTGCGGGCTGCATTTGACACCCCTGCTCTCGAAGGTGGCCTCCCCCACCATAATAAAAAGGGACAAAAAGAGGCTTGAGCATCCGGTGAGATGAAATTTTTTTTTAAAAAAAGTCTCGGAAAGCTAGCTTTAGCATCAAGTGATCCTACATTTCACTAACAAATGTTATGAGGGCAAATTATAATTTTATAAAGCTTGTGATTTTTAAAATGCCAACTCTGGACTCATCCCATTGAATTTTATTCTGGCATAAAGGCGTTATATTTACTCTGTTAGGGCCCAATCCGGCTTACTACCAGCATGCACTGTTGCAGACGTGCCATAAGGCACGTTTGTGAGCCTTACGGCTGGGTGAGCGCTGGTGGTAGCCCAGCGCTGGCCAGCGCTGGGCTTCTGCTGGATGGCCACTGGAGCTCTGCCACTCGGCAGTCACGTGGACCACCAAGCAGCAGAGAGGTAAGTGGGGGCATGGGAGGAAGCGTTCCAGGGAGGGTGGAGACAGGCACAGGGTGGGGAGGAGGGGTTCCAGGGAGGGGGAGGCAGGGAGAGGGTGGGGGGAGGTGGATCCGGTGGAGCAAAGCTCCACTGGACCCAGAGGCTCTGTGTTGAGCTTGCTACCTTACACGGAGGCTCTTGATTCATCGCCAACCTTTTGGCTGGTGGTGAATGGTCCCATTGTGGGGCTACTCTCTTTACCTGGGGGAAGGGGACAGATGTCCTCTTCTCCTGAGGAGCAACTGGCAACTGCCCAGAGCACGCAGGATGCGACGGCAGTCATTTTCGGCACCGCAGCAGGCCCGCACCCTGGGCAGCTCAGGATTGTCACTGTTAGATGACAACAGTGTGCCAGACCCAGGCTATGTCATTATTTGTTACACTTTATGTTCAGTGCCTCTGCTTATACAGTTCTGAAGTATGAAGTAATGAAAGCACAATGACATTCTGTGAAAGTTTGAAAAGATTTCCCATGATGCAGCAATTGTTGACAAATTGTTTTAATAGGGTTGTATCCAAAGAAAGTTAGTCATGCCTAACTTGTTTTATTAACTTCAATGGAGCTTAGGCAAGATGGACAAATCGATTGTAAGGCCACACCTGAAGTATTGTGTCCAGTTCTGTTCGCCACATCTCAAAAAGGACATCAAAAAGGACATAGTGGAAATGGAAAAGGTGCAAAAGAGAGCAACTAAGGTGATTATTGGGCTGGGGCACTTCCCTTATGAGGAAAGGCTACAGCGTTTGGGCCTCTTCAGCCTAGAAAAGAGACTCCTGAGGGAGGACATGATTGAGACATACAAAATTATGCATGGGAAGGATAAAGTGGATAGAGAGATGTACACTCCCTACATTTTCAAGTTTGAAGGAGAAATATTTTTTCTGTGTTTAAAACTAGTAGGCCATAAGTGTTTCTATATGATCCAGCAGTGTAACTAAAGAGTGAAATGGAAATGTGCAAGATTCCTTGAGGAGACAGGGTGTGGTGTCAACAGTGGCCCCTTGATCTGACTGGTCTGAGAAGCATGGGGTTAACACCAGGACCTTAGAGTGTAGTGAGTGCTACACAGCTGCAGCCACTTAGAGGTAACAAGACCCTCAGGGATAAAAGCAGCACCTGCTTTTATGGGTGTAGAAGGAGCATAGAATGACTGAGAGAGCAGAAGGGAAGGGCTTGGAGGAAAGAGTATGTACCAGCTAACTGACAAAGGACTGGCTAGCTGACTGATGGAACAAATGGAGACTGCTGTAACAGAGAGAGACTGGTGTGTGGCTGCCATGCCCAAAAGCTGCTGAGAACCAAGGTGTGCAGTGACCATAGAAGCTGCTTCAGGAGAGTGGAGGAAGGAGGAACTCTGCAGGTTGAACAGGCGAGCTACACTGGTGGTGGGGTCCAGCAGTGCAGAACTAGGGCCATTGTTGGGGAAAGAAGGGGAACTAATTAGTTTAAAGTGGGCATCAGTTCTCTTGGTGAAGCTTGAAGTGGGAATTTGGCAAAACAAAGAGCAAAAGAATTTCAGAGCTACTGTAAATGCACAATTCCATGTACACTAGCTAGAGTTAATGGATAGGATCCAGAAAACCATTAGTTGTCTTCCTCTCACAAACATACGGCTTTCCTACCTGCTCCTCCATGCTGTAGCTGAAAAGCCAATCCTGAAGGTCAGGGCTACTGGTGCTTTGTTCCCTGATCAATGTGGCATCCCTGCCTGGATTCTAACAGTCCTTGGGGTTTAGTAGAATATGTTGGTTGGCCATGACTAGGGCTTCTAAAAACACCTCCCTGAAAACAAAGAGTGTTAACATATTCCTATAATAGTAGAACAGGCTGCTTCAGATGCAGAGTGATCATTGAGAGCTTGGTTGCCATGGCAAAAATACCCATAACAACTGCTATTATGAAATAGCATAATCTAACAAGATTTTTAGATCTTGTTTGATTTTTTTAAAATTAAAAATATTGTTAGTTTTAAATTGAATTTGAGCTGAGTAGGGGGAGGCAACAAAACAAATGGAACATTTTTAAGAAACAAATTTTTCAGGGTAATGCTCATTTGAAAGTTTCTGATGTTATTCATGATCTTGTGAAGAAGTTCAGAAGCAGGAGCTGAATACCATTCTTCTCACACCACAGTGTTTGCAGTGCTGATTGAAGTATACCACCTATTAGCAGTTGAATAAGTAGTTCTATTCATGTGCATCTTACAAGATGTAATTTAACATATGATATAATAGACAACACTGAAATGTTGCTTTATTTTAAAAAAAAGTTTGTTGGGTTGTGTAAATTTAATAGTTTATTGCCGTTTAAATCATACTTTTTCTCGGTTTCCATTCTTAATTTTTTTCACAAAATGAATTGACAATTTGTAGAACTTAATATCTTTCTATGAAGTGACAGATATTAGAATCATCTTTTTTTTTTTTAAAGTGTACGTAAATTCCAAGGTAGGTTGATGTTGCTGAAGGACAGCTATCTGGCGGTTTCGGAAAATCTACTACTATAAGCACCAAAAGTCAGCATAAGGAAAAAGAACATTCTAGTAATTTTCTGTGCTGTTGATGCCTCTATAATAGGCCATTTACTGAAAAATGAAAGAGGGATAAGTGGACATAAGTGATCCATACTGGATGCTTTTATGTTCTTAAACATATTTGAGCAGTGGTTCCCAAACTGATCATGACCAACCAGCCAGGGAAGCTCTTATCCCTGCCCCTTACTTGCAGCAAGTGCTGCAGTCCTGGGGGGGGGGGTCTGAGTGGTCTGGGGAACCCTCTGCAGGACTCTCCTTGCCTGCGGATGTCTAAAAAAAGGGCACTTCCAGTTTTCACGATGAAACAGGAAATGCACTTTTTTTTCATAAAGACTTTTGCAGGCAACGCAAACAGGAGTGCCCCCCAGGACTCCCACCCCATCCTCGTTGGCAGCAGCATGAACCTGGGGATCGCGTTGCTGTCTTTCCCCACCCCACACATCCCAGTGCTCCCAACTCCCTTGTAAGAGTTTGGGAAGCACTGTATTAGAGAAATGTGGTGTTGGTTGTTAAGAAAGCCAAGCATTTATGATTAGATGCACTATAGTAATAGTAATAATTACTATTAGAAATATGGTAATAATAATAGTTAATATCTATCTAGAGCAGGGGTCTCCAAACCCTGCCCCGGGGGCCAGATGCGGCCCACAGCAAGCCTCTATGCGGCCCGCAAACCAGGCTCTTGTTCCCTGAAAGCTTCTGGCCCACTCAACTGAACACAACCAGCTGTGCTCTGGTTGTGTCTGGAGGGTGTTCTGAGGGCCAGAGAGGTTGAATGAATGAACCCATTCATTCATTTATTCACTCATAGAAGTTCCATCTCTAATTTTTTCATTTAAATTTTATATTTAAATGCTTTTTCCGGTTCTCAACACCATGCCAGGTATTTGATGCAGCCCTCTGGCCAAAAAGTTTGGAGACCCCTGATGTAGCGCAAGAGTCACAGGATGGACAGATTTACACAGGGAGAGATGATCCTTCAATATTGAGGACTCAATATTATTTAGAGTAGGCTCTATAGGTCATAACCAGCAATATGAACTGTGCTCAGAAACATAGTGCTGATAGATTAATAGGGACAAACATGTGACTGGGAAAAGAGGTGGGACAGAAGGAAGTATAAAAGGGTGCTCAATAGTCTTTAAGAGAAGGGGAAGGGTATTTATGGTACTGGGTAGCCTAGCACTAATATTCTAAGAGCAGCTTAAATAAAACAAGACTTTGGTAAGACTGTGGAGGAATGCTGTTTATTCACGTTTAGAATGAGGCTGAGACTTCTTAGCTTCAGGCTTTTAGTGGCCTGATCTTGTTTAATATTAAATATGTGAAATTGTCCATTAAATTGTTTGGCATTTAGAATTTGCTCTGATTTCTGTATGTAGGGATAAATAATGGATGAGGTCTTGCACTATTTGAATATCTACTGTGTCGTTTCACTTTGAAGTGCATTGTTCTTCAAAGTAAAACAGAACCTAGTTGCTGAAGTTCATTCTAACTATTGTAGAAAAAGTGAGATGTTACATTTCTTATGCATTGGTGTCAATCCAAGAGGCATGAATGGGAAGGTCCATGATTTCCAGTAATCCCTCTTAATGTGCTGCACCATATTCCAAGCAGTTCTTTACCTTCAGAAACCATAATTCTGGATATTTGCGGCTGTTGAAAAAATGAAAGGGTGAGAAAATCCAGGGCAGTCTTTCCTATGTCTCAAAATGCAGGCCTATCTGTGCTGGGGGCCCACAACCCCTGGAGTGCCCTAGGCCTCTGGACACTGCAGATTGGCTGAAAATTTCTTTGAAAACTTCTAGGTTTTCTTAAATCTACATGTGACTCAAATATAAAGTTGAGAAAATCTAGAGGCGCAGTGACTCTAGATCAGTGGTTCCTAAACTTCTTCTCAGAAGTTGGAAACCCTGTAAGGGGCAGGGGTCGTGACCAAGGGGCCTCAGTGGTGGGGTGACCACCACTGGGTGGTGTGGGGTGTGGTCGTGACCACACCGCAGGAATTGTGGCGCTGTGGTGACCAAGGGGCTTCATAATGTGACTAGGGTAGCGCTGGACATCTGTAGGGTGTGGGTATGCTCACTACTCCGAACAGCTCGCATCTCCAATCATGATTCACGTCCAGAAGTGGGTCATGATCAGAGATACGCAGCAGCAGCAGCATAATCACTGTGGTGCTTATTTATTTATCACATTTGTATACTGCCCTTCTTCCAAAGAGCTCAGGGCAGTGTACACAGACTGCTCCCCTCCTTTTTCCCTCACAACAACCCTGTGAGGTAGGTGAGGTTGAGAGAAAATGACTGGCCCAAGATCACCCAGGAAGCTTTGTGGCTAGGGGGAATTTGAACCTGGATCTTCCAGGTCTGAGTCCACCTCCCAAACTACTACACCACCCTGACTTGTCACTGCCATTATTGCTTGGCCACTTCTCTTAAGGGGGAATGACCTACTTCCGGTTCCCCTGGTGGGTCATGACCCTTCAGTCTGTGAACCGCTGCTCTAGATTGTTCTAAGTGAACTCTTGGAACTTAGAGGCTGCCATGATTCCCAGAGCTGCTATGACGCCCAGAGTGGCCACTATTATTAGCCTCTAGTAGGAGAGGGAAGAAGAATGGCATTTTAGACTGCAAATGTCTTCCTCTCTCCCATCCCTGAAGTAGGTGCAGCCAGGATGCTTGCAACAGTGGCTAGATGTCCACCACTTAGGAACATACCCAGGTAGGAAGAGTGAGAGAGACAGAGGACATGCCTGCTCTTGCTCATCCCTGCCAAGTTCTGCTTTCTTGTGATAAATGGTGAGCTTACTCATGGACCCTGGATAAATCCCTGTTTCATGAGCGGTGTTCTGCCTACTCTTCTTAGGATTCAAACATTGAGTTGATTTAAGATGTTTCTGCCCAAGGTTGCGTATATGTAACAGGGACCAATTGCATTCATCTGTGGGCTGGGCAGAAATGGGTTAAACTAATGCAGATGTTTGAGCCATTTTTGTTCACACATGTCAGCATCTGTGATATATGGAAGAAGAAGATCCAAATTTGGTGCCTTTTGTATTGTAGCTTTAGAAGTGCATAGGCTAGGGTGTGCTGGGCTGCTTAAGGGCGCAATCCTAAACAGCTTTCCAGCACTGGCATAGCTGTGCCAGTGGGGCATGTGCTGCATCCTGCAGTTGGGGACAGTCACAGAGGCCTCCTCAAGGTAGGGTAATGTTTGTTCCCTTACCTTGGAGTCGCATTGCCCTTATGTCAGTACTAGAAAATTGGTTAGGAATGCGGCTTATATCCTGTTAGGATTGCAGGCCTGGTCTATTGTTTCTGCACATGTACAATACAGGGCAATCCTGTTGGTTTTTAAATTAAGTACACAATTACAAACAAGGAGCATTAGGAGGATTATAGCCCTATATTAATAAAAATGTTTAAATATTTTAGTGTTTCCTTTGTGTGCGTTTTTCCTTTAGGCTGTGACTCTTATCAGGTTATTTATCCCTTTTGAAAGGAAATAATTGCAGTTATGCTTCATTATGAGACTTTGTGCTGCATTGCTCTGCCATTACTGGGGCAACTAAAAAAGCAATATTGCAAGTATAATTACATCTTCATTTTAGCTTGATCAGTAGCTAATGCTCATTGTCTTTTTGGTAATTGTTTATTATGATGTACCGTAGAATGGGAAAGTAAACTTGATCTAGTCACTTTAAAAAAATCTCTTCATATCTTGGAAGCAACTCAGGGCATTTAATTAGATTTAGAAATCTGCCCAGTTTCCCAAAGATGAGATTGTACAATTCCATTCAAAAAAATTATCATACCCATAATTACTCATTTACTCAAATACAAAATAAAGTGTTTAGAACAGCAGATTAATTTTCCTGCTGTCTGTCTGTAAGATCAACTTTTTTAGTCTTTTAATGGCCCATTCCTATAAAAATCAGTGGATCTCATGAACTGCTGCTGTAGGCCCCATTGTGGAAGTGTGAAAGCTGATGGAGTTGCTCATATGCCAGGCTCACCTGGATGCTCCACTGCCCCAGGTATGTGGGCAGTTAAGGGGAGGTTTGGGGCAGATAGAACAGGGAGCTAGAGGAGTGATCTCGGCAACAAAGGTGAATGCTGTGTCCTGTACCCCATTATTCAACCCAATGCCCCTTCCTCTCCTCGGACATATGCTATCAAAATACATGGTTGGCTCTGAGGAGATCCATAGGCAGCCAGAAGACCTACTGATGGGCAAGTAAATCTTTTTACTTACCTCTTGTTGACCTTCTGACCATCACCACCCACAGCAGCACTGAAGTGCCTGCATGCTATACTGTGGTAGTGGCTATGATGGGGCTGTTAATTTATTTTAAATAAATTGTTTTTAATTTTGGGTCTCAGTTTTAATATACTTTTTATACTAATCTGCAAGTAGCAGATTACTGAATATAAGAATGGAAGAAACTAGCTTGCATATAAATGTTCTTGAGAGTATTGAGGGGCCATATCTGTGGATTGTTATCCACGGATCAGGTCCGCAGGGCCCGCCATGCATACCCGCCATGTGCAGCCCTAGAGGAGGAGTCTCTGAGCCCAGCAGAGGCCACGGACGTCTGGGGTTTTGCCCAGCTTCCTAATGTCTTATAAGGCATTAAAAACATAATTTTCAGTTTCTCTGTGAAACCTGAAATCATGTGTTTTGAGCTCCTGGAATGGAACCCTGCGGTTTCAGGGCCATGCCCGCACCTGTCTTATTTAAGTTAGTATTGATCTGTGCTCCATATATCAAAATGAAATGATTTATTATCACTTCTAACTTGGAGAACTTCCTTGATCATTCATTACATGGTATCAAAAGGGCTCTTTTTAATGGACTCCAATGGACTTTCAGGAGAAGTACTCATGGTATTTGTGCCACAGCAACCTTTGACTAAGGCAGTCAAGTTTCAGCATAATGAATGATGTAAACAGTCCCAAAGTCCATTTCTTTTTATTGTGTAAATGATATGCTAGTGCCAGAAATGAAATAAAAATGGTATCGAATATATTATTTGAGTAATGTTGTATTAATGAGCAAAAAGATGAATTGTAGGAGAATTTAAAGAGATAGCATAGAAAAATTGAGAAAGTGCAAGGAGTGTCTCAGAGAAGGATGAGAAAGTGAGAAATTAGTTAAAAATAAGGAATAGGATAAATCTCTGCAAGAAGTGTATGAATTTAAATAACTTGAGTTAATAACGTGAGCAGGAGAGGACAAGGAGGAGAAATCCAGGATGGCATAGTGGCTCAGGAGCTGGATCTAGACCAGGAAGGTACAGGTTCAGCCATGAAGCTTCCTGGGTGACCTTGGGCCAGCTGCTGTCTCTCAAACTAAGCCACCTCACAGAGTTGTTGTGAGGACAAATGGAGGTGGAACTTTATACACAACCCTGAGCTTCTTGTAGGAAGGGCAGTATGAGTGACCCTTCCAACAAATTCCAACAAATACATCTTGAGAATTTGGAATTCCTTCATCACTTAAGTTTTTTGCCACAATCTTTCATTGGTTACATTGCTATCTTAAAGTAGTTATCTGCTCCAGTCATAATTGCTTACCAGTAGTTCGATATTTGGGGAATAGGCTTTGAGCTCCCTTCCTCAAATATTCTGTTCCCTGTTCTCTTTTTAGTTTAGCAGAACTGTAGTTGACATGTTGTCCTAGCAAGGTAAGCAAACTATCATTCATGTGTAGACAGTGATTTGCCACTTGGATATCACAGCAAATAAAGGTTTGCTCAGAGGGAGGAAGGGAACTGGTTTTGAATAGGAAATAATGGAAATGAGAGTATGTTATAGCCCATCTGCAATGGCTACTGTATCTGAACCCAGGCTACTAGTGAAAGTTACCACAAAAGAAGAGAACAGTGGGTCAGTCTGGATGATATGTACCCATTTGGTGAGCTCCATGTATCAACTGATGTGAGTACTCGTATCATGCATGTGTCCTGATCTTTCGTCTCACTTTCCAATTTTCCTTCTATAACTGTGCAGGGGGGGCGCTTCATGTGAACCGCCCCCTCGTGAGATTAGGAAGCTGAATAAAGAAAGTAGGGTGAGGAAGGGACCAAGATGTCCTGTGATTGTGCTTGTCATTTAATGTGTGAAGCTGAATTGATGGGGTATCACCTGAACCTACCCAGTGTTCTAATAAATTGCTTTTTTACACCCATGCAACAACCTCTGCCAGAATTATCTTTCTTAGTAGAAAAATATATGATGAACAGTTTTTTTTTACTGTCTTTCAGGATAGATCAAGCTGTTCTCCCCAACACCACCACATGTGCACACACTCTTTTCATTTTTATTTCAGATAGGCAACTCTTGTGATATGGAGTTAATTAACAAGGTTTTAGTAGCATCAAAATAGGTTGATTGAATGATAATAACGAATGGCTCAAAGTCCCCTCTTATTCATTTCCTTAGCATTTTTTCATGTACAAAGTACTTTACTGACTCTTTTCTAATTTAAAGCGAAGGGAATGGGACTTATAAGAAGCCTTGAATTAGAAACAAGGTGACATTTCACATAATGGGGTAAAAGAGATCATTGGAGAATAACCCCAATAAAAAAAACTATTACTAAGTATACTTTCAGAAAAAGATACTGTAAATGATTCATCATTTCTCAGTGAATGATTCCCAAGGTAACTGTTATCAAACGAAAATAGTTTTTGAAAATGGAATTTGTGGAGAAATTTCGGTGGCATCCAGAAGAGAGGAAAAGAAGCTATCTTAAGCAATCCACAGTAAGGATTGAAAGAGAGAAAATGTGTTGCTTTGGAACTTTACATATTGTTACTGATACAGTTTTGCTATTTAAAAAGAAATAAAAAATTAAATATAAATAAAATAACAAGAAATTTCCTAAGCATGGCCTTTCAAAGTTTTTGTCAGCATCTATGTGCATTAATTGCAAGAAAGCGAGACATCATAAATCTTTTCTATGCTTGATTTTCATAAACTATTATTATTAAGAATGTTCCTAAATCATAATTTTCATTAAATGGATACAAATTTTTATTCTGTGTTTTATGCCGTGTTGCTATATTAATTTATTACCCGTGCATCACACATGTTAACTGACACTCATATAATATCCTCTATGAATTTGAAAAGAAAACTCACAGTCCATTTTATGGCAAATTATACTATGTGGAATATTTTTAATCTTCTTCCGATATGCCTCTGTGAATACATACCAAGTATGAGCATTCGTATAGAAATACAGCAGTTTAAATAATGCAGCTTTTTCTATGTTGGTTATCCATAAAAACATGAATGAGTATTGTCAGATTATGGACACAAAATGATAACAGGTGTTTTTTCTGGGGGGATAAAAAGAACTTCAGTGTGGAGAGTTAATGTAACCTTGCCTAATTCAATATGACTTTTTAAAAAAATTGGAGTATTTGTGATGCTAGTTTCTGGAGGTCCTGAGGCATAATGCATCTATCATAAGAGAGAGACGGTGAGGTCAATGTGAGTTGCATAACTCCACTGGTTTTCAGGAGGGGGGGAGAGAGAGGGAGAGAGAGAGAGAGAATATATATTCAGTGGTTACAGAAGAAACTTTACTTGGGGCGCAATCCTAACCCCTTATGTCAGTGCTTTCCAGCACTGGCATAGTGAAGCCAATGGGACGTGTGCTGCATCCTGCAGTTGGGTGTCATTCATGGAGGCCTCCTCAGAGTAAGGGAATGTTTGTTCCCTTACCTCAGAGCTGCATTGCCCTTATGTCAGTGATGGAAAATGCTGGAAAGCACGGACATGAGGCGTTAGGATTGCACCCTTGATTGTTTTTCTTGTTTTAGATCATTCAAAACTTTTAAAGTTTTATTGTAATTTTCAGCAACTGTGCTGTATTTGAATTGACTAATGGTTAAAGGGATAAAAATGAAATGTAACTGGTTTTCTCAGTGGTGGGGATTTGGTTGGTTACTGTGATTGTTCTTACTAATGTTTAAAGCAAGGGTGTCAAACACATTTCTTGTAGTGGGTCGAATAGCATTCATGGCACTTGCTGAGGGCCGGAAGCTATGTCATTAAGCAGATGATGGCTAGCACTTTGTTCTCACTGCAGTGGCAAAAGAGAAAATGTGCAGATCTTGTTCATAATTTCAAGATATCCCAATTATCACAGTGGGTGAGTCAAATTATAACGGGCTGGATAAACTGCTTTCAGGGCCTTGTTTAAAATGTCTAGCAGCACAAGCCTATGCATATCTACTCAGTAGTAAGCCCCATGGTATTAATGAGGTTTACTCTCAGGAAAATGTGTATAGGATTGCACCCTAATGCTGCTAGCTGATGTATAAGCATTTTTTTTAAGGCAGACTCTGTCCGTAGATTTATGGCCTAGAGAGCCAAGAGTAGAAGAGGAAGGGGAGATGAGAGGTGGAGGGAAATATAAATTCACCCTGCAAGAGGGAAGAGATTAGTTTTCTTAATAAATATTTGAGATCAGAAATGGAGGAAGCAAGTCAAAGGTCAGTAGGTATGGCATTCAAGAAATTTGTTGTGTACCCATTAAATGAGTTTCAGGCAGCATTATCTGTCTGTATGTTTTACACGTTTTAGAGTCAGGCAGTGGCCTTCAGTTCTGTTTTTTAGACGGCATTCATTCATTGGGCCGTTTGGTACATCAGCATGATTTTATGTATGTTACAGGACTATATTTAGTTTGCTTGCTGCCCTCTGAAATATATTTTATTTTTATTTTATAGTTTTAGAGACGAGCCCAAAGGCATCTTGCTGAAATTTAAAGAAAAAACCAGTTGAATGTTCACTGTGACTTTCCCCTAAGGATTAATGTGAGTTAAATGCTCATGTTGACTGCAGTGCTTAGAGGGAGTTTTGAAAATGAAAATCAAGACTGCATTTCTTCTTACACACTGTTTTTAATGAGACGTTTGCTGTATGCTCAGATTATGATACATTTGCAAAATGAGATTATCTCAGCTTTATAAAGGATTCACTGTAAAAGTAAGAGGTTGTTTTGCTTATTGGATTTGTATTGAGGCGGTATGACAGTGTTTTCCCCAATGGAGCTCTTTATACTGCCATACAAAGGAAATGAAATCTATTTTCATTGTAGCTAACTATCAAAAGAATGTTTATTGATCTCCTTGGTTTAGCTATGGTTTGTTTTCATGCTGCTGGATCTGAGGGCCAAACCAGACAGAATTGAAGCAGTTTTGTGTGTGAAACAGGTGCTTATCTCCTGACAGCCTTCCCCCATAGGCATGCTTCATCAACCAAGGTTACCTCAGCTGAGCTGAAAGATATTCAGAGTGAGAGACTACAGGGAGGTAAGCTGCGAGCAGAAATAGGGTTCTGCATTTCCCAGTCACCCGTATTGATTAGGTTCAAAACCAGACCCCTCTCCCAGGCCCTTCTTTCAGCATGTCTAAACACATGAACCTGCCACATTTGATTTGGTCCTAAAAAAGTATATACTTAAGCATCAATGTACAAGAAATACAAATTAACAATTGATACATATGCTAATAACATTTTACATTTTTATGAACCCCTGCTAATTGGGTAAGAGGCACTTTTTCAAGTGGGTGCTCCTCTTTTTAGCAGGGGGAGAGTAACTGGCCCACCTCACCCCAGCAGTGTCTGTTCTAGTGGCTGTCTGCTGGTATTCATTTGCATCTTTTTAGATTGTGAGCCCTTTTGGGACAGGGAGCCATTTAGTTATTTGATTTTTCTCTGTAAACCGCTTTGTGAACTTTTAGTTGAAAAGCGGTATATAAATACTGTTGATTGATTGATTGATTGATTGATTGATTGATGAAGAATTAAGACAAAATCTCAAATGTAGTCTAAGGTGGGCAAGGTTCTGTATCCCTGCGGTGCTATCGTGAACTTACCCAGTAGCATCCTATGTTCAAAGAGTTCAGGGACATGGAATTTGCCAACAGTATCCTCTAGTTCTAGTTCAGGACACAGTTCCCTGACATCAGGGGTGTTGTCATTTCAGCATTCCAAGCAGCATAGGCCTTGAAGAGTGGCCTCCTGGTCACTGCTGCTCCAGGGTTATGTGCAGACAGCAGAGCTTGTGGGTAAGTTGGAGTTTGGAGAGATATTTGGACAATTGGTTGGGAAAGGGGGAATAAGCAGGAAGGGGAGTCACTGTGTTTCAGGAAAGCTGATAATGTACTTGTTTGGTCTTGTTTTTAGAACAAATGAGAAAATGCCTTAATAAACACATAATGGGAAAAAATCATTTTAGATGGGAGTATAGTTTAGTCAAAGTAGTTGTTTACTCAAAGGTAGCTGTTCTTCCATTACCTTTGATCAGATGCACTCAGACTAGCTGTCTTTCGCTGGAACTCTTTAAAGCATGTGAAATATTTTCCCCTAAAATCAGTGTACATTATCACATAAAGAAAACATAATGTTCCTGTCATTTATATTTACTTCCTACATTTTTTCCCCTAACTTTTTCAGTTTGACCTAGTTTCTGAGCTATTATTTTAGAGTGACATGAGAATAGATTTTTTTTTTCTTTACAATCAAGGCAGTTGGAGTCCTCAATTCAAGGAGAATTCGTAACTCCAGCCTGCCACTATTCTCTATCAGAGCTAGAATATAAGAAAATATGTTTACATACTGCACAGAGCAAAAGCATGTGTTGCAAACGACAGTAATACATGCATTATATTCTCATTAATAACACAATTTCTACTGATATGTGTCACAGCTATTGCTCAAATTAAGTAGCAAAAACTAATTGGGTCACACACAATAAAAGAGGAAGTCAGTCAAGCAGATTAAAATTGTCTGTGTGCTAATTAGTTTAGACAGGGACACAGGAAACAAAGTTATTTGGAAAAATACTGACTTGTGTTAGTGGCTAGTTTATTCAGAATAATTGTGGTGCTGCTCTTTGCGGTGCCACCACCCTTTGCCTGGCCACTACCCCAGCAAGCTGGTACAGAGGTGTGAAAATGGGGCTCCTTTATTGGCCAGCTTGCCACGTGGGGGTAGGGTGCACTTCATCTTCCAAGTATGCCTGCTTCACCCCTCCTCAGGTCAGTTTTGGCGGTGAGCTCTGCCTGCCCACCCTTGGTTCAGTCTGTGATTAGCAGATCATCTTCTTGGGGACCAGGTAGGAATTTTTTGCTGTCATCCTGATTGGATTTTAGCTGGCAGTTTTGCCTACTCCAAAGGGAGTAGCTTGCTACCCTAGGGAGTAGCTTTGGTTCAGGAGGGCTTATTTACATTACATGGTCACTTTAGGCAAGCTGCATGCACATTGTGTAGACAGAGCTGTGTTTTGGGCAGGCATCTTGAGATTGGCAAGGTCAAGAGGTGAGCCAGGACCTCTAAAATGACACCTGACCAGGTTGGTGAGGCTGCCTGGCAAACCCCTTTGGCTGGATTGGTGCCCTTTGTGGGAGTCTGTGCTTTCTGGCTACCTCAGCCCTTTGGATTGACTGTGATGGGCCTACTCTATCCTTGATGGGATTTGGCCTGGAGTCAGGATGTTTTGATGCCTGATTTACCCTGGGGGAGGTAGACGGGTAGCACAGTTTTCCCCAAATTAGATACTTGCATGCTAGCGGGTTTGAGTCTAGATTTGTCCCACTGCATTGTTTGTTGTATTTCAGTAAAGTGGCCCCTTTACCAAAAAGTTTCTGTCTGGTGTGCTTATTTCTGTGGGGTGCACAGGTAATCAAGTTCTCACAGGATTGGTGATGGGTTTTTTTTTTGGGGGGGGGGGCGGGGACTCAGACATAATCCTTGCTGTTTTAATGCAAATATTATATTACAGATTATTTTGCCCAGGTTATTTTGTCCAAGGGATGTTTATAACTTAGGGCCCAATACTATACAGTGTGGGGATCATGTCACTGCCTTTCCCCTGCTACCGCTGCCTTCCCCTCTCCCCCGCAAAGACTTAGTGGCTCTCAAAGTCTCCCAGAGAGTTTGAGAACCACTGCCTTGGGCCCAAAATGTGTACCCCACCACCAGTGCCAATGCACACACACCAAAATGGCGTGCACTGCATCCTATGGTGGTGGTGGGACACTCGGGCAGCCTGCAGGAGTTAACTATAAATATTTTCACTTACTTCCTGGTAGGCTGTGACTACCCAAATGGCAATGGGTAGTCTCAAACATGCACCACATTTGGTTGCATATCTCCAGTGAGAGGAAATAAGTGGGGAGGTTTGAAAAGGAGGGGATAGGATCTGGTGTGTATCATTGCCACTGGATCAACTCTCCCAACTCCTCCCCCTACCAGTCCAGTGTAAATAGGATTGCAGCCTTTGGGATGTTCAGGGTATTTTTTCTTAAACTGACTGCTTGGGAGGGTTAGAAGGGTTCTTTATTTTGAATGCATTTTAAAACTATTGTAAACTTTTAATTTGCTTAGAGCACAATCTTATGCATGTCTACTTGGAAGTAAGTCCTATTATAGTTAATGGGACTTACTCCCAAAAAAGTGTGAAAAGGATTGGGCTTTTAATTCATTTTATTTTGTCCAATGGGGAGGGGTGGTGTTAAAAATTTCTTGCTTGATTATATCACTTCTGGCCATGACATCACTTACAGGTGAATGACATCACTTCCAGTGGGACAATTGTGGTTCGAAAAAGTGGGTCCCAGTACTAAAAAGTTTGAGAACTGCTGATTATAGGATATATGCTACATAGGGGCTAGTTTACCAACCAAATTTGATGACCTCACAAAAGCGCCTTCCCTCTCAAGTTCCAAAGTGGTTTAACAAGATTATATCTGTTTAAAAACAACTAACGGTGATGCACAAGATCCCAGTGTTTGGCTGAAATTACATCAAATTCTTGGGCACATCTCAAGCAAATGTCTGTAATAGCTTGAGCTTTGGCGAACGATCAGTTTCATTACTTGCAAAGAATTGAATAGGCTCACAAAAGTCAAATCCTTGCAAGCATCAAATGTTGCCCACTTTTTATGTTTGTAAGTTGCCTTAAAGACCTATGTCTGCGGTTTTCAAACTCTCCGGGAAACCTGCAGTAAGTCTTTGTGGGGGCGGAGGGGAGGCAGCAGGGGCAAGGGGAAGGCAGTGACGCGATCCCCAGGATTGCATCGCTCAGGGGGCTGCAGGAACTGGGATGCACTCACCAGTCCCTACAGCAGCCGTCCCTGGGTGCAAGGAGCCAGGTTTGAGCACCTGCAGGGCTCCCCAGGTCAGGGAAAGTGAGAGTGGAGAGATCGTGTTCTGCCTCCGTAAAACCGGAAGCGGAGCGTGATCTCTCCAATCTCACTTTCCCTGACCTGGAGAGCCCTGCAGAGACTAGCACACACCCAGGGATGGCTGCTGCAGGGACTGGAGGGTGCACCCCAGTTCCTGCAACCCCATCAGAAGGGAAAGTGGAGCGATCGTGCTCCGCTTCTGGTTTTGCGGAGCAGGGCACAATCACTCCACTTTCCCTTTTCCTGACCCGGGGAGCCCTGCCGAGGGTTGCACAGGGCTCCCCGCACCCCTGGGAGGCTGCAGGAGGCTTGGGCAAGTGCACCCCAGCCCCTGCAGCCCCCCTGCCTTCCCCCCTTAAGGAGGCAGAGGCCAGGATCCACAGGCTGGGGCGTCGTGATGCCCCAGTTTGAATACCACTGACCTTTGTGGTGGAAAGGCAGGAAATAAATGTGTTAAAGAAAGATAGAATATCATCAATATTGCATTTTCAAGTTTGGTGGGAAATGGTACACACACAGAGCTAACAAAGAGACCTGTCAATTGTATAAAGAATGCTTTTTGGTGTTCGCTTCTCATCTGTGATTTATCTTGAATAAGCAAACTGCATCCACTCACTGCAGATGATAATTGAAAGAAATTAAACATCTTGTAGTCCATGATGAAATGCAATTTATATCATATTTGCTGAAATACTGTGCATGTTGCTATATAAATGTCTGAGCTTATCACCAGCCTTTCTAAATTACGACATTTTGAAATTAATAACCTTTGGAATGGATCCCAGGTTGCAAATTTTAGAATAATCTCAAAATTGAGTGAGACTTGAAGATGATATGTGATAGTTAGATTAAGAGAAAAGAAAAAAAAAAAGCATGGAATAACATTCACAGAGGATCCTTCAAAAGTAATTTTAACTAATAGATTTACTTGCACTATAAATGTAATTTGTACTTAGAGAATGAGTGATGTAAAATTGGCCATGCAAACAAAGGAAAGCTACTGGTTGCTCTAAATGTGAATCCTAGCACAGGCATATTGCTAGGACTAATGCAGAAACTCAGTAATAATCACCTAAACAGAGTGCCAGTAATGCTGCATTAAAAATCAATTCATCAAAATAAGAAATTGTAGAATGGGCTTTCCCCATACTCTTGACATGACAAGACTGGCAAAATCAATATTATGAATTTTTTTTTCCACTTCTCACCGACTTTGATAACTTTCTTTGAATTATCTGTGCTTTGTATTCAGTATGATTCTAAGGCTGCTGAGAACATAATTTGGACGTAGAAGTGCTAATCAGATTTCATTTCAAAATAAGATCTTTTGTTGCATTTGATGCCTGTCATAGATTGTTAGATCATTTTATCTGCATGCTTTTTGTTGATTTTTATTTGATCATTGTCTGTCTTGACTGCTCTGTGAACAGCAAAGCTGATATTGGAATGTAGCCCTTTTCACCAAGAAGTTATACTGGAACAATTGGTACTGTCATGCCACTGATTTTGTTAGCACATCTGCCAAGCTCTCACTAATATGATGGTTTGGCATGAAAGAAGGTCTTAAATAACATTATTTTCTTCAAGCTTCAGCTGCCAATTATGTGTAAACTCCCCAAAATAGGGAATGGAATATCTTTAGAATTTTATATATCAAAATCTAAGTACGATCTAAATACAATTCTCGTATAGCTGCCACTGAGCTTCATTTACACAAAGTATGTTCATTGGCATGGAACATAGTAACACAAGAAGAATCCTGCTGGATCAGGCCAAGGGTCCTGATCCAGCTTCCTGTATCTCACAGTGGCCCACCAAATGTCCCAGAGAGCCCACAAAACATAATATCTCTATCCTCCTGCCACTCGCTTGCATTCAGTATTCAGACGTAGGCTACCTCTAAAACCCAAGGTTGCATATCATAGTCTGTAACCTGCGATGGACTTTTTCTCCATAAATATGTCTAATCCCTTTTTAAAGGCATCTACGCGTAGGTTAGGCACCATCACCACATTCTGTGGCAAGGAATTTCAAAGATTAATTACTCATTGGGTAAAAAACTATTTTCTTTTGTCTGCTCTAACTCTCCAACCGCTCAATCTTACAGCCCAATCCTATCCAGCACAGGAGCAATGGCTCCAAATGGCTACCCCTGGAACCTATGCTGGATCTGAGCAGGCTGGAAGTCTCCTTGCGGAAAGTGGCCGTTTGTCCCCTTACCCTGAGTAAAGATTAAGCCTGCTCAGCGGGGCTTCTGCTGGCACAGGCTCGAGAAGCCCTGTGTCAGGCTTTCAAGCCTGTCATGGGATAGGATACAGCAGAGGAGGCCTTCACCAGTCCCACCCCATCCAGGGCCTGTTCCTCCCTTCCTGCCCCCCCCCCCGAAACACCTCATTCTCACCACCCTCCCCATGCCCCTGCGCTGCAGTGCACTTTACTCACTGGTGGCAGACAGGAGTTGATCTGTGGTGCAAACAGGGCGGTGCAGACCTACCTACCAGCACTGTTTCCTCTCTGAATGGTGCAAAAATGTTTTATGGCATGTTTGTGACATCCACTGCTGGTGCTGGGGCTGCAGTGCCAGTAGCAGTACAGCACTAGCAGTAGAGCAATCAGGTAAGATCAGGTTGCTCAGAATGCTCAGAATCAGGTGGAGCAGATCTCACCTCCCCGCTCTCTCCCCACCCTCCGCCTGCCTCCCTGGGATGCCTCTTCCCTGCCTCCCCCCACACCTCTGCTTATCTTACCATGGCTCAGCTGTCCATGTGACTGCTGAGCGGCGGAGCTCAGGTGCTTGTCTGGTGCTAACTTGCCCGGGCTACCACCAGTGCTCGCCTGACGGTAAGCTGCATGCACACCGGCGGTGAGCCGGCACGCCAAGCCCAGGATTGGGCTCTAAGTTTGCATAGTTGTGACTTCAAAGCCTCCTGACATCCAGAACTATCCAACAGCTTCTCTGTCTAGTAAAATTCACATAGTGATGCCCCATTGCATTTGAGCTGGGCAGTGTTGAGTATTATGGATTAAATTTTGGAAAATTCTTGAGCTTTGGAATTCTGGGTCAAACAACTAGGCTGTTCAAATATTGCTTCAGTTCAAGGGTGGCTTCAGACATTATTAACTAGATAGTTCAGGAACCAAATGTCTCTTGAATTGTGCTTGTTGCAATATCGCATGCAGAACTTGCATGTCTTTCCCTGCATAGATATGTGCAAACTCTCCAGCTCTTGCTGCAGCAGAGGTTGGACCACAACAAAGATGCCCATGTGACAAACTTCACTGTTTTCTCTGTATCTTTTAATATCTGACACTCAGTCTGAGCTGAAGAGTGTTTGAAATCACACTGAAAAAGTGGTGCCTATGGCAACCATGATTTGCTTTCAGATTTCCTGAATGATCAATTACTGATCCTGCAGTAACTGAATTTACAGAACTGATTTACTTGATAAGCCCAGGAAACCATGCCTTTATTATTGAACTTCCCCCTAGTGGTCATTTGGTGGCATAAGCCACTAGAAGGAACTCAGTTTTTGCTGTGGGAATCGAACTACCCATTTGCTTCATCTGAAAGCTATTCAGCAATCAGCCTGCCACTAGCTGTTTCATTTCATCTGTAAAAGAATCATGGCTTAGCAGATGTCAAATCGCAAGTTTCTCATAAATTGAAACTCTTACTCCAGCAAGCTTTGTAGTCATTTTGCTTTGGAGATGTTGGTTACACGGGTGTCAAACATTCATATTAAGTGGTTCATATGGCCCAACTGTGAGGAATATAACATGCCTTTTTCTGACTACCTGTGCTATTTTTCAATATACACAAATTTTAATCAGCTTCTCCTTACTTTTTCTGACTTTTTTTGTTTGTAGACATCTGTGCACTTATTCTTCTGGTACCATTACTGGTACCAGAACTGATACTGGTACTGGTACTGATTACTCAGGTACCATTGATGATAATAATGAATCAATTGGTCTCTAGATGGGGCTGGATGTAATGTAATCTAATGGATTAATTTTATTCTATTAGATTACATTACATTCAGCCCCTATCTAGTGACCAAATGCAGTATAACTCTATACTGATGCATTCTGGGGTGATGTTGGGAGATTATATTGGGCTATTTTTAGCCCGAGAGGCTTGGAAAGGCCGCTGTTTTGCCATGTGAAGTTAGGGAACCTGATACCTGATTTTTATGTACCCTTTTTGTATTTCAAAGGACATTTAAACTGGGACAATGGTATCCGTGGATTTCGGTATCTGCACCCCCGCGGATATCGAGGTCCGACTGTACTTCTTCAGCCAGTAACATCAACTGATCTCTGTATGTTCTTTTCCAGATGAAAGGGAAGATGTTCAGAAGAAAACATTCACAAAATGGGTAAATGCACAGTTTGCTAAGGTAAGTGACTTTATTTCATATTCAACAACAAATATTTGGTTGTTAGGGATAAATTTTCAAAAGTATTCCGAATTTGTTGTGGTTAAGCTGCAATGGAAGGTTGCGGTGGGTACTGAAGGAAGCTGTGGTGAAGCCCACATGATGACTAGCCAGCTTCCTTGGGCTAGTTTTGTGGCTGCAGTTCAGGTCCAGGCATTGATGGGTTAAACTGGGTTTTAAAATATTCATTTCAGTTTAACTTTAGTGACTGAAACAGCATTGGTGGCCCTGGTGATTTGGTATCGGTATGTAGCTGTTTCTAGAATGGTTTTGTCCAGTTCTGTGGGCTTATTGTGCAATAACTCATTTTGATAATGATGATTTCATAGTACAAATGGGTGAACAGACTAATGATATGATCAATAGTTTCTCATCACTGACATCTTTGTGTACAGAGGATTGTGTGAGTATTTTAAATGAATTGCCTCTTGATTGCAGAATTGAATTGGATAGATAGCTAGTGTGACTTCAGAGATGTTTTTCTGCATAAGATTAGGCTAAAAGGTCTGCCTTTATTATAAACAGATGGCTAAAAACATGGTGTTTTAGAATGGAACTGAATTCATTTATTCAGAATAACAATTTTAAAGGATGACTGGATTATATGAAGTAAAGAATAAAAACTGTGGATGAAATGACTTTCTTTCAAAAGTTATGTTTACCCCTTAAGAAAACAAGAATACAGGTCACTTTACAATGGGGATGAGTTCTCCATTCCCTGTTATGTGATTAGGCTGTTAAGTGAACATTCAGCCCAATTTGTGCCTTTGTTGTGTAAACGGACACTCCCTGCCACACACTAGCTGGCTGCACAGGCTACTGGAGATAACCTTCATCCTCTTTGCATTAAGAGCCTCTTTGTTGTGTAAACAGACATTCTGCTGCAGGCTATGGGAGAAGTGACTGCCTCATTAAGAGCCTCTTCATTGCACTTTGACCAGTGTCGTATATGTGGTCCATCATTAAGCAGAAGGTCATTAAGCGATGCATGCCCGTAGTCAACTGGCCATCACTATCAGTGACTGGTTTGTAACAGCATATTCTGTACAATGTTTAGGTTGAGCTGTGCCTTCTTTGAATTTAAATTTTGAAAAATGATATACAATCTTCACTCATATTTCAGATCCTTTGTGAGCTCGGTTTTTATTAATATTGCAGCTTGAGAAGGAGGGGAAGCTTTTAAAAATTCTCTGAAGAGTTCACCACTAATTCTCTGGAGCCTGCTAATTTTTAAAAGCAACGTTTGCTCTCATGTGAATGAATCTTTAGGCTCTTTGTCATGAGCCTAAACTCTATGAGTTTGGGATGAGCTCAGCCCAGAGCCATCCTTCCTAATACTGCCACCCCTTTCTCTTCCCCTTCAAACTTAGGGACGTTGGATGCTGCCTTGTAGGCAGATCATTGGTCCGTCTCCGTCTGACTCAGTATGGTCTATTCAGTCATACCTTCTATAGAGCTGCTTCCTTTAGCACTGATTTGTTACAGTACTCTTTGGTTCAGTGTGATTGACAGCCATTCTACCCAATGTATTCTAGGCCAGTCAGCATCCATTTCCTGCATTTTAGATCAGTGATGTTTCCAGTAGCGCTGTTTCAAAGTGGTCAACTGTTAGGGAACATATCCCCCATGCTATTCAAGCTATTGCTGTATTGACTGGAAATGACAGTGAATGAACTTGGTTCTTTCTGCATGCAAATCTTATATATAGCTTCCCTAGCACCCAGGGCTGCAGCAGTGCTGAAATGGCAACTGCTGCATCCAGTGGAGCAGGGAAGCAGCACCAGATCTCACCCCCCTGTCCTCCCCCTCCCCTGAAAAGCCCTGCCAACGGTCAGCAGTATAACTTACTGCTGGAAGCCCTTGGTGTTCTTCCTCTGGTGCTGTGGCCTGCACCAACTTACGCTGGGCCCAACACTGGTGGTGCACCAGTACAAAAGTGATACTAAAGTGCCTTATGGCAATTTTTGTGACAGTTGGGCCCGCAGCCCATAGGTTTGGGCTCATAGTTCCCATGGATCCCAACTTTATTTTTCATGGAAATTTGTGTTGGGGTAACACAAATCTTTTGGATCTTTTATTTTGACAGCTTCCTGAACTCTCAGCAATACAGTTTTTAAACATCCTGAAGGCTGGCAAGCCACATTTGCTTTTCTGAATTGGGCAGATGCCACTGAAAAAGGGCTATGTTAATGACTGAACTGTGAACCAACAACAAATCACATCCTATTATGTATGGTTTCCAATACAGCATTTCATTTTAGCTAGATTCCACACTGAATATTTATACATATTGCCGAAGGACCATATGAGACTTCCAGGTAATCAAGGCCTTGAATAAATGCTGGTGCTATATGCTTTAAATTTCATTGGCCTAAGGCAAAACGAAGTGGAGAGTGTGGACTGATATGGGATATGGCTGTGGGATGATATGAGAGGCTCTAGGCTGTAGTATCAAAGGAAAGAAAGTGAATGAGATTAGGAAGAAAGGTGGTGTGATAGACTGAACCTGAGAGTTTTAAATTTTCAGTTGGTGTTACTGGGTTCTACCATTACATTTGTATACTGATATTTGGTTGTGTTACTTCAGTGATTCTCCAAATTTATATTTGCTTTGTATCCTGAGGGTTTCAGCAGAGAGCAGGGTGAAATATAATAATAATGATACGGTGACCAACACCATAAAATTGGATAATTGGATTTTAGAAAACTAAGGTTTATGTAAGTTTGTCTTATCACTGGATTGTGAATATACAATTAAATACAGTTGCAACCATGCTTCTCCAGCTAATGCAAAAACATGACCCAAATAAAGGACAGGCAATTTCATACTCTCTGGTTCTAGTCACATGGAGTTTCTCATGAAACCTGATATATGGTACACATAGACCTTTATTTCTGGTGTTTAAAAGACAAATTATAGTCCTCAGAACTTTGTTAATAAGTGACATGTCCAGTGACCAGCAGTGACCATCACTGAAATTTTCTGTGTTAGATTTGGGTGAGGAATCCTGGATGGGGATAGTGGTTATAGCAGAATGGTGGAAGCTCTTCACCTCTCAATTATTGCTCTTCCCCTGCAGATTGTCCCTTTCTAATGATACTTTGGAGAGGGGAAGCCATAGCTGAAGTTCCAAGACACAAAGGTCCCAATCCTATCCAACTTTTGTTCCCTTACCTTGACACTGAACTGTAGCAGCTTCTGTGCTGAAAAGTTGGATAGTACTGGGTCTAAATAACTGTGGAACATATAGGTCCAGCCAGACACCCTCTCATTGTCTTGAGAGATTTCTAGTTCCTGAGACAATTATTGCCTGAGGGCCATGTTACTGATTTCAGAGACGTAAATCTAAGAGTCCCCTTAGAGATAATGGCGACAGGAGCTCCCTGATGTGCATCGTACACGTTTTTTTTCCAAAAATCATTTTGGGTAAGTACTACACTAATAGCACATTCCTATGCATGTTAACTCCTAAATAAGACATTCAATGAGATTTACTTTCAGGAAAGTGTATATAGCAGTGGTTCTCACACATTTAGCACCGGGACCCACCGGGACATAATGAGAATCTGTTGGGACCCACTGGAAGTGATGTCATGACTGGAAGTGACATCATCAAGCAGGAAAACTTTTAACTATCCTAGGCTGCAATCCTACCCACACTTACTCAGGGGTAAGTTTCCTTTACTATCATTGTTAAAAGAATATACATAGTAGCTTGTTAAAAGTACAGATCTGTAACATTTCCCCATCATCATCATAGTTGGCAACCTTCAGTGTCGAAAGACTATGGCAGGGGTGTCCAAACTCTTTGGCAGGAGGGCCACATCATCTCTCTGACACTATGTTGGGGGCTGGGAATAAAAAAGAACTAATTTACATTTAAAATTTGAATTTACGTATATTTACATAAATGAATATATTAGAGATGGAACCTATATGAATGAATGAAGGTCTTGCAATAGCTCACAGCCTGTAAAAGTCCTTACACAAAGCAAGACTGGCCTCTCCTTAGCTGCTGCTGCTGCATCACAGACGTGAAACAGTAAGCAGTGGAGGGAGCTCTCATCCCACAGCTCATGCAAGAGGTCAAACAGTTGCCCTCACACTGATAGTAGTTGCATTGGGCCAGCATGGGCACCAGCAAGTCTCCAGAGAGCCAGAGGCTCATTGGAGCCTGGGGGCTACCCGCGGGCCGGATTGGGAGTCCTCGAGGGCCACAAGTGGCCCCCGGGCCGGGGTTTGGGCACCCCTGGACTATGGTATTGCGCTCTGAAAAGTGGTTCTAGGAACAGTGTCTAGTGTGGCTGAAAAGGCCGATTCGGGAGTGACAATCCCTTCCACATTGGGAGTAAGTGCAGTCTGTCCCTGGTCTGTCTCCCTGGCTATGGGCCTTCCTTCTTTGCCTCAGACTGTTGGCCAAGTGTCTCTTCAAACTGGGAAAGGCCATGTTGCACAGCCTGCCTCCAAGCAGGCCGCTCAGAGGCCAGGGTTTCCCACTTGTTGAGGTCCACTCCTAAGGCCTTCAAATCCCTCTTGCAGATGTCCTTGTATCGCAGCTGTGGTCTACCTGTAGGGCACTTTCCCTGCACGAGTTCTCCATAGAGGAGAGCCTTTGGAGCCATCATCCATTCTCACAACATGACCGAGCCAACGCAGGCGTCTCTGTTTCAGTAGTGCACACATGCTAGGGATTCCAGTACGTTCCAGGACTGTGTTATTTGGAACTTTGTCCTGCCAAGTGATGCCGAGAATATGTCGGAGGCAGCGCATGTGGAAAGCATTCAGTTTCCTCTCCTGTTGTGAGTGAAGAGTCCATGACTCGCTGCAGTACAGAAGTGTACTCAGGACGCAAGCTCTGTAGACCTGGATCTTGGTATTTCCTCAAATTTCCCCAAATGCAGTAACATCCCATGGTAGCATCAAGTCTAATGTATTAAAAATAAAATATTGAAATGAATGGGGACCCACCTGAAATTGTGACTCACCTAGTGGGTCCCGACCCACAGTTTGAGAAACACTGGTATATGGAATTGCAGCCTATTCTTATGAAAGTAACAAGTAAATGAGTTCTTGTTCATTTTCTTTCTTCATATGTTGTAAATTTTGCAGTCAGTTTTTCATCTTTGTTTCCAGTCTTTTCTAAAAAGTTCATACCTCTTAGAAGAAGAAATGAGCCTAGTTCAAATGTCACACTAAACTATGGTTTGGCATGAGCATCAGTCTCATTAATTTATTTTATGCATGAGTAGAGGTGGTTTTCTACTTCCGTTGGTGGTTTGGAGCAAGCTGAGATTTGTCATGGCATTCAGGCCCATCAAATTTTGAGTTTCTCCATAAATCAAAGTCTCATTAAAGCTTACAATATTGATTTCTCAGCATTAACACTCATTAATCTCCAACACAGATAGACAGTCTTTTTAGCATTCCTTCATCCAGAGTCTTCTTAAAGGAGACACACACACACACACACAAAATCAGTTATATTTTTTCTCCACTAGATGTCTCTCTACTTCATGGTATCCTTATCCAGTGTTTGAAATGTCCCTTACAGTCTGTAGATTATTTTTCCTTACTTGTTGATTGCAGCTTAAAAAGGCAGCAAGGCCATCTCAGCAGGTCGCTCTGAATTTCCCAAAGTTATTGTTTCCTTAATTAGTCTTATCTTTAGTCTTTCAAATTGTAAATCACAGCGTCTTTGATGCGGGTTTCTGAGGGAACGCCATCTCTTCAGCTCCTCCTCTCTCCACCAAGAACAAATTCCCTCAGTCTATTAAGCAACTGTATCTTCTAAATAACCCGGTCTTCAAAGACATCAAACTGGGAGATTACTCACTCCTTGACTGAAGAGTTGAGAAACGGCTCCAAATGTTTTTTCTCTTCCTTCTATCGCTGCAGTCCCAGCGATAGAAGGAGGGGAGAAACCAGGCTGCCTCTGCCAGAAATGGCTGACAGAGTTCCTTCGATTTGTTGCTATGAAGACAGGCTTTGCCCCGCTCCTGGGGTTGCTTTCCCCAAGAGTTAGCTAGCCTCCAGTCTCAAGCACTTTCCTGGCCTCTCCTAGCCAGAAAAAGCCCCCCCCCAAATCCTTGGAGGAGTTTACAAATCAGAGGGACCGACAGAGCTCTAAAAGCTGCGTCTTGTTGCCTGGGCTGTAGCTTGTTGCCTGATATGGTAGTTATTGGTATAAGAGCAATTGAAATTATTTTGTAGGGATATATTGTTTTGGATGCCCTGTCTATTTTTTATTTATCTCAATGAACAATGGAATATTCTAGGAAACAATCTTTAAAAGCTCAGAAAGCCTCACCAAATACCAGTACTTCCATTCAGACAATGTTAACCCTTGAGAAGAGTACAGAAAGAAAGAAAGAGGACCAAGCAGGAATCATGGATGTTCTCAGAGAGATCCGCGAAGAGTCCAGACAGATGAAAACCCAGATCTCTAATCTAGATAAAAATTTGACTGAGAAACTAGACCAGTTATCATTTAAACTGAAGGAGATGGATGAGATGGCGAAGGAAACACGTAAAAAGGTCAATAGAAATCAGAAAGAGATCAATAAGATGAAAGAACAAGCAAAAAAAGACCAGGTAAAGATTGAACAGCTCACTCAATTCGTGGAGGTTGCTGATCAGCGCAACTTAGTCCTTGAAAGAAGCATTATGTTACTGGAGCTTCAACAGGCAGGCTACATGCTCCTCGTTCAGAACTATCCAGAAGAAAAACAAGAAGATATCAGAGCAACAATGATTCATTGGTTGGGAGAACAAACGGAGTTTGAAACAGAACTTTTAGAAGGTGGATTGCATGCAGTGTATAGACTTAGATCTGTATATGCAAAAGCTCACAATCTACCAAGAGAAATAATGTTGAAGTTTACACAGAAAAGGGTGAGAGATATGGTTCAACAAGCATTGATGGAGAAAACATTAATGGTTGGAGGAAATCCTGTGAGAATTTTAAGGGAAATACCATGGAGCATAAGACAAAAGAGATTACAATATAGGACTCTTACATCATTTTTGAGAAGAGAGAATGTTAGATATAGATGGTTACTCCCAGAAGGATTAGTCTTTACATATCAACTGAAAAGATATAGTATAACATCAAGAATGAAAATGAGAAACTTCTTGGAGACTGTGCAAAGAGATCAAGAGGAACAAGAACTACCAAAAGACATAAGAAAGGATAACTATGATCGAGGAAAAATTAAAGCGTCTCTAGAGGATACAACATCCTTAGAGAAAGAATCAGAAGTAGGATTGGACCACAGCATAGAAGATGAAGAAGCAGATGAAGAGGGAGAGGAGCAGGATGATGAATCTGAAAAGAAAGAAACCATTAAAATTAAACAACAAAGATGTCAACCAAGAAGAGAAGTGAAAATAAAAAGGAAAAGTATAGAATGATAGCTGCAGATACCCAACTTGAGATTTTATCCATAAATATTAATGGATTAAACGCACCACGAAAGAGAAAAAGGATTTTTCATCAGTTAGAAAAAGAGCATAAAGATCTAATAGCAATTCAAGAAACACATATATTGAAAAAAGATTGGAAATTTTTACAAAATAAGAAGTTAGGTGAACTATTCTATACAGCAGAAACAAAAAGGAAGAAAAAAGGCTTAGCCTTATATGTTAAACCTTGGTTGAGTCCAAAATTGATTTATACAGATGAAGATGCCAGAATATTGATAGCAGAAATCACATATGCTGAAAAGAAATTATTGGTGGTAAATATATATGCTCCTAATGACTCTTGTGAAAATTTTTTTGAAAAATTACATAGAAAATTGGTTACTCTAAATGAATTTGACTTGATCTTGTTAGGTGATTTTAACTCAACGTTTGACATAAACCTAGACAGATCGGTTAAAAGGAAAAAAAAGGAGGTAATCTACCCAAATCATTCTTACAAATGGCAGAAGAATTTAATTTGATTGATGCATGGAGAGTCCAAAATCCAGAGAAAAGGCAATATACTTATTTTTCGACACGACATAAAGTATGGTCAAGAATAGATATGTGTTGGATTACAGCAACAACAGAAGCATTTGAAGCAGAAATATTACCAAATACCTTCGCGGATCATAATCCAATTAGTTTAAAATTTAATAGATCTCGGAGGAAAGGGCTCTGGAGATTGAATGTTATTTATATGAAAGATAAAGACTTTGTGAACTTAGCTAAAGAAGAAATGAGCTGGTTCTTTAAAATAAATAATCATCCAGAAATGAAACCACAAATTATTTGGGATACAAGTAAAGCGTACTTTAGAGGAATTATGATGAAATTTTCAGTAAGGAAAAAAAGGAAGGAAATTCAACTTATCAAAGAACTAACCTTAAAATTAAAGAAGAGAGAGCAGGAGTTCCAAGAGAATCCATCTAGAGAGGAATTAGTTGCGAATATACAGAAACTTCAACATGAGATCAGAATCATACAAACGGAAGAAATTGAGAGAAAATTAAGATTAATTAAACAGAATTATTTTGAAAACGCTAATAAACCTGGAAGATGGCTGGCACACAGACTGAAAAAGAACAACAGAGGAACTTTATAAATAGTTTGATAGATGAAAATGGAATTGAGAAATACAAATCCTCAGAGGTTAAACTTATTATTGAAAATTTTTTTTCAACAATTATACAAGAAATATAATGTAGATCCGGACCTGCAAGTGGATTATTTATTAAAAAACAATATGCTAAAATTGACATCAGAACAGAAACTAATTTTAGATCAAAAAATTTCCATGCAAGAACTATCAGAAGCAATCAATAGACAGAAAAATCAGAAATCCCCCAGACCAGATGCAATTCCAGCAGAATATTATAAATTATTTGAAGAGATGATACAATTACCATTTAAGAATCTGGTTAATGATATATGGGAAACGGGAAATATTCCAGACTCATGGACAGAAGCTTTAATTACGTTAATACATAAACAAGGAACAGAAAAGAAAGAAATTAGAAATTATAGGCCAATTTCTCTTTTGAATACAGACTACAAGGTTTTTGCATCAATATTGGCTGGAAGATTAAAGAGAGTTCTGCTGCAAATAATACACCAAGATCAAACGGGCTTCTTGCCAAAACGACACTTAAAAGATAATGTGAGAGTTATTATTAATATAATAGAATATTTTGAGGCACACTCAGAGAAAAAATTAGGATTAATTTTCGTAGATGCGCATAAAGCATTTGATAGAGTAAATTGGAACTTTATGATTCAACAAATGTACCAGATGAACTTTGGGCCAAAGTTTATAAGGGTTATAGAGAAGATATATACCAAACAAACTGCAAGAATAAAGATAAATGGTGACATAACAAGAATGATAGAAATCCAGCAGGGAACAAGACAAGGATGCCCTCTATCTCCATTACTGTTTATTATAATTCTGGAAATATTAAATAATATAGTAAGAAGAGATGAAAGAATTGTGGGAGTGAAGGTACAAAATGAAGAATTTAAAATTCAAGCTTATGCAGACGATCTTACTTTTATCTTGGAGAATCCAACCCAGTCTTTAAAATATTTGATAGAGAATCTGACAGAATACGGTAAAATGGCAGGATTGAGGATAAATTATGATAAAACGAAAATATTAGTGAAAAATATGAGAAAACAAGAGAAACAGCAACTACAGGAATTTGGTATTAATATCACAAAGAAAGTTAAATATTTGGGAATTACTGTATCAGATAAATGTAGTGAGTTGATGGAAAATAATTATCTAAAGTTAATGATGGAGATTAAGAAAGACATAAAAAGATGGAATGGATTAAATTTATCATTGTTGGGTAGAATAGCAACAGTTAAGTCAAATGTGCTGCCAAGAATATTATTCTTATTTCAGACAATCCCAATTTTATTAAAAAAGGTGTTCTTTCAAGATCTGAATAAAATGATGGCTAATTTCATTTGGCAAGGGAAAAAAGCTAGAATAAAGATGAAATTATTACAAGATGTGAAAGAACGAGCTGGTTTCGGAATGCCAAATTGGGAAATTTATTACTATGCAGCGGCATTAAATTGGATAAAGGATTGGGCAGAAGCTGAAAAATCTAGAGAGTTAAAATTAGAACTACACGATTTGCAGGTTGGTCCACATGCCTTTTTGATTTATGATAAAGCCAAATATCATAGTTACTTTAAACAACATCTGATAAGAAGAGCATTGTTGTTTGTCTGGGAACAAATCAGATATAAAGTTTACGAGAAGATTCCAAAATGGGTGAAACCGTTAGAAATTGATACTAGGCCAATGTGGTTGCGAGGTTCACAGAACAGGAGATATGATGAACTATTAGATGAGAAAACAGTTATGTACTCAAAAGAGGTATTGTGGGAGAAAGGGATTGAACTGGATTGGTTGACGGAGTTACAGATTAAAACAAGATGGTTGAAAGATAAAAAAGAAGGAATCTACCCAGAGGAGACGGAATTTGATAAAATATTCTTATCAAATGAGCAAAATTATATCAGAAGGATGTATCAATATCTGAGTATGGAAATGGTAGACGAATCGGTAAAAGAGGTAATGATTATATGGGCAAAAAATATTGGACATAATATAACAATGAATAATTGGGACCAGCTTTGGAAGAGAAATATGAAGATAATTAAGGCAGTAACAATGAAAGAAAACATATACAAAATATTTTATAGATGGTACCTGTCTCCAGATTAGCAAAAATGTATCCCGGCACATGCGATAAGTGTTGGAAATGCAAAGAGGTGAAAGGTTTTTTTATCATATGTGGTGGCTTTGCCCTAAGGCCAAAAAATTTTGGCAAAAAATATATAGAACTATTCAAATTATTTTTAATTGTGAAATAAATTTCCAACCAGAACTGTTTCTCTTGAGTATTTTTCCTGAAAGTTATAACAATGATCTTAGACATATTTTGTTGTATGCAATTATTGCAGCGAGATTGGTGTATGCTAGATTGTGGAAGAACCCTGCTACTCTCACTATAGAGATGTGGATTGAGAAATTATATGAGATGGTCGAAATAGATGTATTGACGGAAAGATTGGGAGATGGCGAAATAGAGAGAATACAGAAATTGTGGAAACCATTGTATGAGTGGTTAGATAAACAATAAGTTATTCAAGGATGATAGGTAGGGAAACATAAGAGTATCGGCTACAGTTCTGCGATTTCCTGGTGTTTCTTCCCTTGTATATTACCCTGTACATATATGTTTGTGATTTTTCCTGTACCCATGTCTTAAAGTAAGTAAATAAAAAAATAAAAATAAAAATAACATTTTTTGAGTTTCTCTGGTTTGTGAATGAGTCAGAATATGAAACTGGAATTAGTTTGGGTGTCATGACAAATTTGAGCTTGTTCAAAACCTGCAATGGAAAAAGAAAATTTCATTCCCTTGTGAAGGAGGAGCATGCCATTGCAATGCAATGCTGAGGTTAGCAATCATTAACCATGATTAATGACATTAATTGTATTTGCACCAAGCCACAGTAAATTATTTTTCAAAAATTTGGCCTCTTCCTTAATCAGTTATTTGTAAGAATGCACACACGTGTGCATAAAAAAATAATAGGAATTAAAACTCATAGTTGCCAAAGGTAATGTTTAATTCATTTCCATTGAAGTAGGGAGAAGGGGAACTAGAGTAAAACCACCAGCTTAATATATCATGACTCTCAAAACGATGAAATGACAAGTATTTTTTAATATGGTAAGAATTACAGCATCCTAAATATTAGTAATTTTCTAGGTTTTAGTGCCTGCTCATCCAATTACAAATCTGAACACCAAAAATTTAATTTTCATGAAGTTACATTTTTAAACAATGCAAAATTGGCATTTGTTTTCAGTTAGGCCATTAAGGGATCATTGAATGTCTGCACTGATAATGAAGTAAATAAAATAATAAAATATAAATATAATAATGAAAAGGAGATTTGGTTTGCAAAAAGTCATAATGGGATTGTGACTAACGCTTTTTACAGTCACATTAGACATGCTGTCTTATTTAGCTTCATTAGAATTAGCAAAGAAAGTGTAAAATGTTTGTTATTTAAACCTGGGATGGCAGATCAGCTGGAAAAACACATTCACTAAAGTATTCCATTGAACACGAACTTGTTGCTGAGCCAAAAATAGTCACATTTGATGGATGATTTTTCATCTAGAAAAATTCTAGATGAGAATTTAAGCTCCATGATTCAGCTCTATGCAGCCCAGTTGCAGGGATAGCTGTCTGTTGTTCTGTATTAGTGAGCAGGAGGAGATTAATGCAGAAATGTATTGGTAACCTTGACAGTCATACATCATGATTATCAACATGATTCAGGATCATGCTAGGAGACCCAGATGTAGGCCAAAGGCTCTTAAGGATTGGACACAAGTTTCAACTCTTTTTCTTCTCAACTGATACAGCTTTACATTCCCCTAACTATCCTATAATCTTTTCACTCTGTGTAAAACCCCATGCACACTAATGGTGCTATATAAACAAGTAAGAATTCCCCTAGTCTCCATTGGCTTGAACCCTTTAAGCCTAAGTAATTTTAGGCTGCAAACCTATACCCATTTTCCTAGGACTGAGCCCCACTGAACACAATGGAACTTACTTCTGAGGAGACATGCATAATATTGGGCTGTTGATATAACACTATGCAGTGATGTTTTATATAGGAAAGAAATTTTCTTCAGTATTTTGATGAATACCCTGTGCTGATGAAATATATTTACAAAAACATACCTTACATGCAAGAAATAATCTCTAAATTGATTCTATATATACCATCTAGAGATATGGTACACATTGCTTTGTTTCTTGGTCTATGCTGTGTTTGTAAATTCTGTGATACTTATTGAGAGAGTGAGAATACATGACTTGGTTGCCAGCCACACTAGAGGGCAACTGTGCCAGTCAGATGAGACTCCTCACCATGCTTTACAAGCAGATTTGGAAGGGCAAGATGCCTGATACAATAATTTTATTACGTTTAATAATAAACATAATGTGTGTATGCTTGTGTAAACAGGATCCCATATGCGCAGATTTACTTATCTGTAGATCTGGTCTGTAGGCATCCCCCCTGTGCGCCCCCTGCATACAACCCCTCCAGATCCTCTGCTGGGCTCAGAGGACCCTCTGGTGGTGAGGGGAGCAAAGCTCCCGTTGCCTCTGGAGGGCAGAGGGCATTTGTTGGTATCTGTGGTTTCAGTAAACCACGGATACCAGAGCACATCTATATATACACACCTGTATCATAAACTTGAATTCAAAGAGCTGTTTGAGCATGTCCAATGGAGTCTCTGGCTGTTCCCTTTTTAGTGACTGATCACCTTGCCTTTTCACAAATTGCTTTACAAATTTTTGTCAAAACTTTATAAAGCAATTTGTGATGTGAGGATCTTCTACTCCAAAGATTCCACTGGGCATGCCGTATCCCTTGGGTGTGCGCAGATCTCTTTGGATCAAGTCATGGAATTTAATTATTCTTGTTGCTAATAGAAGATATTGTCACTGTGATCAGAATTCATTGTTAAATCTTTCTATCTTTAAAGCAAGAGCAATTTTTCAGAAAATACGTCTCCTGGTAGATTAATCTTCTAGATAGGTAGAAAAATAGAGCATGCTTTAAAATTCAAATTGTACAAACATAGGTAGCTGCCTTGTACTGAGTCAGACATGACTGACAGCAATTCTCAAGGATTTTAGATGGGCCTTTCCCAGCCTTACCTGAAGATGCCAGGGAATGACCTATCTTCTGCATGCAAACCAAGCTTTGGTCCACTGAGCCGTGTCCTTTCCCTGATTCCCATTTCTTTGAATTTCATGCATGCAAATACACTAATAATCATATGCTTTGAAACACAATTATCTCACTGCAGTGCATCAGTTCCAGCTAGTCCTAATGCACAGAAACAGGATTAGGGAAACTGAAGATGCAAACAACATAGGACTGAAACCCAGGCCTATGGTTTCAATAACTGTTTTGAGTTTCTTCTGTAGCTTTTACTTTTTGAAGGCTGCAATCCTATGCACACTTACCTGGGAGTGAGCCCCACTTACTGTGATGGGGCTTCTGAGTAGACATACATAGGACTGGGATGCAAGTTTTGTTCGCTAATCTCTGATCTACATCAATGGGTAGTGGAGTGAGTGACCAGAAATGGAATAAAAACAACACAGTCCTGAAAAATTTTAAAGGCTAACCAGCTGCAAAAGCTTATTCTGAAATTGTTTCATTTTTACGATGTTACAGACTAACATGGCTACTCCTCAGGAAGAGGAGGAATGCCTTTTTCAATATTTCTAGAACAGTTGGTCACTTGAGCTCACAGGTCTCATCATTCATTGTGTCATGAATGATAAGACACATCATTCATGTGACATGATGTGTCATTGGCTTTGCATGTTGTACACTGGCTAGTTTCTTCTGTAATGTCAAATGCTAATTCATGAATCTTCCCCCCGTGGAAGAAACTACCTAGATGTATGCATTCCACATATATGCAGAGCTCACGTCTCTTATTGCTGAGAGACTCCCTCTGCTTATATGCTATATTGACAGCCATTCTGCTAGTCAAACAATTTCCAGACATGTTAAAAGTGATAGTCCCAGAATTTCAATCTTGCTGAAATATGAACATTAACCTGAGCACTCAAACTTATGGTAAACTCTATACATAGCTCTGGGTATTCCACAGAGCCCCAATTTTTGCAGTACACACAGTGGCGTAGCTAATAATCGTGTAGCCCGGTGCCAAGCTCAAAATGTTGCCCCGGAAGTGATGTCACAACCGGAAGTGACATCACACCAGACTTTTTAAAAAGTGAAAGTTGGGAGGATCCCACTTCCTCCCCCCAGCAGCTTACCACCCACTTGCTCTGCTGCCTCCCCCCCCCGGTCAGTGGCATAGCTAAGGCATCTATCTACAACCTGGGGTTAAAGAACATTTTGTAGCCCCCAGCATGATAAATCTAATTAAGTAAATATATAAAAAGTTATTGGTTCTATGCTGTATCATAATAACATCTCATTGGCACTCAGAACAAACAGTCTCATAGGTCAGTTTGGAGTTAAGCAAATCCACTTTTGTTCCAAAAGGCAGTTGTGTTTTCATTTTCTGGTTATTGGCCATACCCTTTGATAGAATAAAGATATTTCAATACAGTTTGTTGCATTGCATTCTGCATTAAATTATCTTTCCAATGATATATAACATGATGGTATTATTCATACATACCAAGATTCTTACCATTTTGGTCACTACTGTCAAGCTTATCTTGTTGCTGCCCCCTAAAGCTTGATGCCCGGTGCAACTGCTACCCCCTGCCGCCCTTAGCTATGCTACTGGGTACACAAACAATTGGCTTAAAAAATCAAGCTTAACCTGATTGTATCACACCATCCTTGACTCCTGGCGCGTTCTGATAAAGCTGATGCAAGGCATACATAATAAAATGAAAGCTGAAATTAGTATATATACAGCATATAAACTTTGTCTGAAATTGTCTGCATAGTTTTTAACTTCATTTTATTTCTGGAGAATAAAGAAATGTCTTTTTCTTTTGCACAAATACAATCATATCCTCTCCTACGCAACCAGGTCACTTGTGTCTTCATACCAGTTAGCTATTTTTAGTCCTTTGCTTGTGCTCATCTTCTGGAGAATTAGCCTTTTAGCAATTAAACTCTCTCTCATTAATTTTTTTTTCATGACTTTATAGATGTGCTGTGCATATTTTAAATATCCAAGGACAAAGAATAACTTGCATTGTTGGGTAGATCTGTGTGTGTAATCATCTTAATTCCTTTCATTAGTTGTCAGGAAGAAAATAATAAAGGGCACTTTTAAAATTTCATCTGTGTTTGCTTTTGTTTTCATCTAACATTTGAATCTAGCAGATTGGAGGTTTAGCTGAAATCTAATTGAGGTTACAGTCTGCCTGCTTTAACTCTAACTCCCCTTGAAGGGAGACATGGGACAACTGGGAAGGGACATGAAGACTAAGGAAGAGAATAAAGTTCTTCCTTCTGCCAACAGGCAATGAATAAGTGTGTTTGAATGTCTTCTGGCAGATTATTGTAATTGGTCTATATTAGATTTTGAAAGGAGACATTTTTCTTACTGCCCTGTAATTCCAATCTAATCTTGGAAGAAGGGGAGGTAGGGAAGAATTTATGTTTTGACTGAATAATGTTTCCTGTGTGGCTTTGAGAAGGGATCCTCTTAATCTTTCCTGCTCACAGATGATATCTATTCTCCTTCTGAGGAGCTGCTGTTTGGCTTTTTTCAGTGTGTGATTAATTGTTGCTGTTTATTGTATTTTAGTGTTAGGTACCTTTTATGACTTTCAGACTAAAGTAGAATACAAAGATAGAATATAAATCTTTTAAGTGAAAAAATTAATGTGGGTATTAGCTGTCCAGAGCTATTCGTATGCAGCAACTGGCTCCACATGCAGAACTGTACACAACAATCCTTGTATACTCGCTTGCACAATAAACTGTTGATGTTCAATTAGGCGACAAGCAGAGTAAATTAAGAAGGATCTGAGTTCAGAAAGTGTGATAAGTAAATATTTTTATCCTTGCACCTCTGAAATGAGCCGGCCAGACAAAGGGTCACTTGGGATAAAGGGTCACTTTATTAATACAATCGGAAAACTTGCAGTAGGGCATAACCAATCTAAAACACCTCCCCACATGTGGGCTACTAATTTGGGGGAAATAGCACTAGCCGTCTACTTCCTCCAAGCTACACAGGCATCACATCCTGACTCCAAGCCCCCTCAGTTGTTGCCCAAGAGAACTTATTGCCACCAGCCCACCAAGGTTTGAGGCAGCGGGACGAGCAAAGACCTCCGAGGCCACGGCCACTGTTGTACACTGCTGAATCCAGCCTGGTGGCTTGCCAGCCACCATCAGTGACCCAGACACTTATTGACTCAGATGTCCTGGCTCATCCCCTGACCTTGCTGACCTTGGAATGTATGCTGGATTCTTTACAGCCCTGGCTACCCTGTCCTTAGGTCACCTGCCCAAGTGATCAAAGGCAAATAAACTTAACATATAACCCAACACCCTCCCACACCAGTCTGGGGTAAGTGAAAAAGTCACCAGCCAAGGCCGATCAGGCTGGTGACAAAAAAATTCCTACCTAGCCTCTTAATAGAGCGACCAGCTAACCTCAGCTAGGGAGGGAGGGTGGGGATCGAAACTTCCAGCATGGGAACCTTCAGGACATTGGCCTGCCCAGCTCTCACTCGTTTATCAGCCAATGATTTGCTCCCATTTTCCTGCCTTAGGCTGCAATCCTAACCTCACTTTCCTGGGAGTAAGTCCCATTGAACACAAATAAGTAAGAAGACTTACTTCTGAGTTGAACTGGTTAGGATTGTGCCCTTAGCCTGGCTTGCCTGGAGTGCTGGGCAAAGGGGGGGGCAAAGCTCTTATGGAGTTTCACCCTATGTTTCCCCACAACTGGCATTGGCTGCAGGCTAGATTGGGAACTAAATCAGGCCTAGTTTCTCCTCAACCCTCATGTATATGCATGGGATGCTTTCCCTTTCTGTCTCAAATTTCCTCTATGCTGTACGACAGAGTATCTTTCTTTATACATCTCATGGCATTGTTGTACCTTGGTTGAGCATCAGGACAGGCTGTAATAGATAGTCTTTTTCAGGCACAGGCAGGTGAAAAGCAGAGAGAGAGAGTTACTACGGCGTTTGGGCCTCTTCAGCCTAGAAAAGAGACGCTTGAGGGGGGACATGATTGAGACATACAAAATTATGCAGGGGATGGACAGAGTGGATAGGGAGATGCTCTTTACACTCTCACATAATACCAGAACCAGGGGACATCCACTAAAATTGAGTGTTGGGCGGGTTAGGACAGACAAAAGAAAATATTTCTTTACTCAGCGTGTGGTCGGTCTGTGGAACTCCTTGCCACAGGATGTGGTGCTGGCGTCTAGCCTAGACGCCTTTAAAAGGGGATTGGACGAGTTTCTGGAGGAAAAATCCATTATGGGGTACAAGCCATGATGTGTATGCGCAACCTCCTGATTTTAGGAATGGGTTAAGTCAGAATGCCAGATGTAGGGGAGGGCACCAGGATGAGGTCTCTTGTTATCTGGTGTGCTCCCTGGGGCATTTGGTGGGCCGCTGTGAGATACAGGAAGCTGGACTAGATGGGCCTATGGCCTGATCCAGTGGGGCTGTTCTTATGTTCTTATGTTCTTAAATGGACCAGAGATGGAAGATTGAGTCAGAGCCAGGCTTCTCAGCCTGCTGGGCTAGCTTAGAGTCGTCTATTTTATGGGATAACTACATCATCAGTGGGCCAAGAAATCAACTGACCACATCTAGCCAAAAGCTTAGCTTAGTATGGCATTTTATTCTAGAGTGTGTGCTTGCTCCATGAAAGCTTAATCTAATTGCTTGTTGAAGAACCAAGATGTGAGAAAAAGAAAGTAAAAGTAAGGGGACTGGTAGTTATAAGTTCTAGTTTAGGATGTGACCCCCACTGCTTGCACCTTGCAGACCCAGCACTAGAAATTTCACTAGTCTTATTGAAGCTTGAAGCTCTTTTGGCTTGCCTCAAAATTTGTTAGTTGTTGCATCTGAGGAGTAACCTATGGAGAAACCTGCATATTTTCTTCACATAAGTGTTTAGGTAAGATCAGGTGATATCCAAGGGTATCTATGGCCAATGCTTCTCCCATGATAAATTCCCCTAGTCTTGTTTTGACTTGTCTTCAAATTTTTGAGATGTTTCATGAAACAGAACCTCAAGGTTTCCTTCATATTTTCCTTTAGGTAATATTTTGTAATGTGTAAAGGTCATATTCCTTAAGGCAGTGGTACTCAAACTTTTCCGGCCAGTGGCTCCCTTGACCCCCTGTGGCTGTTGGCCATGACTCCTCATCATGTTCCTGAAGGTTGGAAGTGACATCATTAAGCAGGAAGTGGCCAGAAATATTAACTATATTAATATTAATTATATTTAAATTAAATATCATTAATTAAATGTGGATCTTAAAAATATATTAATGCACAGCAATATACATGCTTTATAAATGATCAGCTGCTGATCACTGTTGGAGACAGGATGCTGGAGTAGGTAGATTTTGTCTGGTCCAGGAGGACTCATTTTTTTAAACTTTGTATGCATACCAATAGAATTGTTTTATCAAATGAACTTTGTGGACAACCAGTCTGACAAACATTACACACACACACCCCTGTGGACCCAAATCCAACTAGTCATTTCTCCCATTCTCCTTGGATAGGATTGAACCCTTTATTAATTTAATGAAATTAAATTTTTCCAGCAGCTGGTGGGGAAAACAAAAATAGACCATGAAAATATATCAGAGCTGATAAGGGTTTGGCTAGGAGTCTGATTTGTCTCCTATACTAGGAGATGCACAGCTCAATCCTATGCATGTCTACTCAGAAGTAAGTCCCATTAGAGTCAATGGGGCTTACTCCCCGGAAAGTGTGGATAGGATTGGGCTGGCAATCACCTCATCAATGGGTGATAAGTATTCCCTTCAAATAGCAAGATTCATCACTTTAAAAATACAGCCTCTCCTCTTCAGTCAAACAACAAGATTAATAAATCACTTTAAAAACAGTACCCTTTTTCTGCTCCTGGCCAAGTAAAGTGTGTGCTTCTCTCTCCCCCCCCCCCCTTTGCCAACTGCATGGAAACAACTTTAAGACTCCCTGGTGACTGGTAAAATAGGAAGAGTTTTATTTGGGGAGGGGGAGGAAAGCGGGAAGGTTTGGAGATCGAAAGGGGGAAGTGGAAGAGGGAGGGGGTTGAAAAGAGAGATTTCACTTCGATGAGAAGCGATCCCAGGCTGGGAACTAGGAACCAACCAGACAAGGATCAGCGAAGGTTAAGGACTGCAAGCTGAGCATGCTTGGTACTTGCCAGATGGGGGTTGGAGTCAAAGAGCTTTGGAAACAACATGCAGCTCTCCAAGTCACTCTTGGAAGGAGCAGCTGAGCAACTACCATTTCTTCTGCTTTAAAAAAAAGTGCAGAAGACAGGCTCCTATTCTGCCCAGGGGTGTGACTGTATCAATGCAAGAGGACATCCCGCGCCTCCCCTTTGAGTCCCTGTTGCCTCCCTAAGGAGACGCACCTCACAGTTTGAATAACACTGCCATAAGGTAATAATATTTCAGCAACACTATTTAGAGCCCCTAACTGGAGCAGATGGAGGGAAACAAAGGAAACTGGGAAAAGTTCAATCCTGAAAAGATGTCAGACCAGTTCTCTTTCAGGTTTTCCCATTTTAGGATGACCACAAATAGGAGAGAGGTCTGTTGATCTCATTCATATTTTTTTCCTAGTTGTCCTTCTTTCTCACATCTTCACTTAACTAGAATGAAGGAAGGACTGTGAGAAGAGCAGAAACAAAAACATGAAACAAGCAATTATTTCAATTCTAACCTTGTTTTGCATCAGATGGTTGCAATAAAATATGTTCTGCAATATCAAAGTGCACACCTGTCTGCATCTGTGAATTTCTCCTTCAGTCTTTGATATTACCCATATTTGCTGTTTTGTATAATCCCTTCATGCCTGTTTGCATCTTGCTTCATGTCTCTGCTGTTAACAGGTGGAACATTGACACCAATTACAGGGTGCACAAATGTTGAGTTATTGGCAGTGCATTGAACAAGCTATAGAATAAGTAATTCTAAAGTGTGCTACATCAATAAATGCAAAGAATAGCTCTGTACAGTTCATTTATTACAATGAATCTACATCAATTCATACTCAAATCTATAGTGATTTGCATATTTCCTTTGTAATGTCTTAAAAGTGTTCTTTGGTGCAGGTATTGAGCATTAAAGTACCTGCATTTAAATGGTAAATCACAGGCATTATTCTGTGATTCTTTTTATATGTAAAAAGGTTTCACACAATTTAAGGTTTAATATCTTGTTAATCTTTAAATTTCAATGCGAATCCCTTTATTCCTGTTCACATTTTTCACAGTTTAAGGAGTGGGTCACCCTTATGTATGCAGTAGCAAGAAATGTTAAGACTAGAAAAAAGAAGACAAATTCCTGAAGCTTTGATAAAGTGTTACCCACTCATCCTTGTTAGATAAGAGAGAGGTTCTGAACTTTAAAGGATAGTAGGGTCCTATGGGACCTTTTTTAAAAAAAAAAAAATCACAAATTGTAGGGAGGGCTTGGTGCAATGTTGGATCAGTGCAGTACTGGATATATCATATATAGTATAAGATGTACAGTAAAAGCTATGATATCTGGCAAATCATTATTGTTAACCCTGCAATCAATATTATTTTTTAGTTTGTGAGCCCCTTGGGGACAGGGCTATTGAAATGTAGAAATATACTGTTAGTACTGAGCCCATGGGCTAGACAAGAATGTAAAGTCAAACAAACATCTAGTTTGGCAAACCACTGGTGCAACTGATGAATGAAAGCAAGAGGTAGATATGGAATTATAAATATGCCCCAACTGTTTTTGGTATAAATGGTATGACCTTGAACTGCACAAGATGTAGAACTCCAGTCATATGTGAGAGTATCAACCTGCTTTGGGGAATGGTGGTAGACCCAAGACCTTACCCAATACCCAAGGCTGTATTATCCTCACCTAATACAAATACAACAGTGGAAGATACTGTAAGAATGGGGCTCCACCCATATCTGTGGGAGGAGGCTTCATTGTTGGGTTTCCATCCCCAGAGTAACACCCAAGAATACCATTGGGCAAACCAGAGGGAGTCCTGCCAAGGCAGGCAGCATCACAGTGCCAAGGCCTCTAGCAGCCTCCTTTCTACTCTTTCGTATCTACTACCTTAGCACATGAGATGTTGGCACCTGCTTCACTTTTTATTTGTGGGTCCCTTTCAAAACACAGGATGTCCATTTGAAAGGAGATGGGACAATTACAAGAGACTGCCAGCAGCATTTATCAGGGCAGGACAGCATTTGCTTCAAATGTCTAATTACCTTGGGCTTTTCCTACTGTCACAGATGTGCTAAATGTTCTGCACAAAGTGTAGGATGCCATATGCGTTTGAAGCCTTGCTTGAAGTATAACTTGGGGCACATGTGAGTCATGAACTCTTTGCACACAACAGGAGAGGAAACTGAACGCTTTCCACATGTGCTGCCTCCAACACATCCTTGGCATCACCTGGCAGGACAAAGTTCCAAACAACACAATCCTGGAACAAGCTGGAATCCCTAGCATGTATGCACTGCTGAAACAGAGACGCCTGTGTTGGCTTGGTCATGTCATGAGAATGGGCGATGGCCGGATCCCAAAGTTCTCTATGGAGAACTGGTGCAAGGAAAGCGCCCTACAGGTAGACCGCAGCTGTGATAAAAGGATATCTGCAAGAGGGATCTGAAGGTCTTAGGAATGGACCTCAACAGATGGGAAACCTTGGCTTCTGAGCATCTTGCTTGGAGGCAGGCTGAGCAGCATGGCCTCTCCCAGTTTGAAGATATACTTGGCCAAAAGACTGAGGCGAAGAAGAAAGGCCCATAGCCAGGGAGACAGACCAGGGACAGACTACACTTGTTCTGAGTGTGGAAGGGATTGTCACTCCCGAATTGGCCTTTTCAGCCACACTAGACGCTGTTCCAGAACCACCATTCAGAGCACAATACCATAGTCTTCTGAGACTGAAGGTTGCCAACAATATAATGTGAACCACTCATTACTATTAACCTACAGCAGAGTTTCCCAAATTGTGGATCTTGACCCACTGGTGGGTCACAACATGATGTGCAGTGGGTTGTGACCTGACCATAAATATTCTGCCACAGAGCACTTTTAGAGGCCTCTGGAGACTGCTTCCAGGTCACATTGGGCCCACAATCCACTCCAGTAGCTTCTGTGGGCCCCAGAATGCCTTGTGGGAGCATCTGGAAGCACCTGGTTCGCAAGGTCTCAGGAAGAAAAGGATGTTTGCCTTCTATTGCTTCCAGCATCTCACTGAGCGAGCACTTTTTCACAGAGCACCAAAATGTCAGCTGTAGTTGTGGGCAGTCCATTCTTCGCCCTCTTTTGTGGTCTCTGGAGGAGCAGTGGCTTGCCAGGACACTTCCCCATTAACCACCAGAGGCAGAGAATAGACTGTCCACAGCCACAGCCAGCACTTCCAGTGTTTCACTGAGCACTCCCCCATGAACTACCAATTGGGGGTTGTGAGGTTGCTTGTGGTCCATGTCAATTCCAAATTTTGCCTCAGTGGTCCACAGCTCCTAATTGTAAGTAGACTGACTTCAAGAGAAATTGTTGCTAGTCAAATGCAAAGGCTAAAGCTGAAAGAGCTTTGTGTCACTGATCAGACATCAAAACTGTCTTGTGAGAAACTGAATAATGAAAATTTAGCTAATCAGCCACCTACTATGCATATCTAATGTGCAAAGTGTATGTTGGCAGTGATTTAAAAGCATTGAAAAGGTTTAAGTTCACTATGACATTTACTTGAATATGAACTACAAAAGGCATATTGTTCTAGGAGGTTCATTATTGTCATGAAATCAAACACTTGCTATCTTAAAATTGGCTTTTTTAACCTAGACATTTCAATCGTATGTAAAAAAAAAAAAAGTGCTATACTTATGATAGCAGCACATGTACTCTTTGTTCCAATGCAGATCTGACTGCTTTGGTTAAGCTGTTATTTATCCAGTAACCTGCTTCAACCCTGAGATGTGTGTCTGGTCTGGGCAGACAAGAGTGTCCTAAGGAAGATGATGAAGAAAGGGGTTAGTCAAATTCAATCAAGGTGTACTTCCACTTTAACACAGAAGTTATTGTTTTGCACCCAGGAAGAGATGTCCACCTCATTCCTGCCTGTGGCTTTCATTAACACTTAGTCATCTTATGCCCTGGAGACTCACCTCCTCCCCAATCAAGTTACTTTGTTTCTTTCTCTAAAGATAGTCCTGGGTTGACTGCTGGTGATTCAGGCCAACAAACTCTGTCATCTTTTGTATGAACAAGTATAACTGGAACACCTTAGACCCTTCCATTTGGTCCTCAGACCTTAGAACACCTTGCAACAGAACCAGGGCCAATCAGTCAATGAGGTGACCTGAAGCTGTTCCATCAGGTACAGGATTGGTGGAGGTGATGGATTGATGTGGGACCTCATCCTCATGTCTATCCTGTTGGGTGCCTCATCTGACCAGAGTTGGACTGCAAAGTGGGGACAGAGTCATTACTCTTGTTGCTCAGGCAGCAGGGCTGATCCTGCTTCCCAGGGTGATTGCAGCCCTGGCCAGTTTTGCAATGGGAGGCTGAGTCATGCTTCAGCTCTCCCTCCTGAAGAAAGGGGTGGTCTACAAGGGAGGAGGTATTAAGAGAGGATACTTGAGAAGAGCACACAGATTGCTTGCAGATGGGAATAAGGAAATGGTGCACAGCTGAGTTTGTCTTGCCGTTTGCTCCTGGGAGACAGGCTAGGTGAGGGAGCCAGTGACGTGGTGGTGACCCACAGTGGCCAGCTGCCCCTTTAAATTCCCTCCAGCCCCACTAGAGTCCTGACAAAATTAAAAGTCAAAGGCAGCTGAGAAAGTGAACAAGGGGATGGATACCATTGATTCCCTCCCTTTCTAAACTGAGGGGAAACAGGAGGCAAGACACACCCCTCACCCACACAAGGTGAATTCTGGAAGAGGAATCCACAGCAGTATTTTTGCAAGCACATGCCTCACCCCAATAAAGAGTGGGACTTAGTAACAGCAACTGATAAGGTGCAAACCAGTAAGTAGCAGAGACAATAATCGGCTCAGGAAGAGGGACCATTTGTCTGAATCTAGTTGGATGTTCTTCATTCTCCCTCATAGTCTTGCCTACACTTCTGTTTTTTTTTTTTTTTTAAATTTTATTTTTCCATAAACACATAAACACATACATACAAACATTGAGGTTGCAGGATACCATATACCAATTAAATTCATTCTACCAGTAATTTCTTATATCTCTTAATATAATTAAAAAGAGAGAGAGAAAACAATTATAAAAAGAAGAAAAAAGGATATCCAAAAAATACATATTCCTTTCTAAAAACCCTGTTTCATATTCTATGTACTTCACCCTTTCATCATCATAATCATCTCTCCCCTTTTCCCATAATTCTTTAAGTTCCTTCTTTCAATAAACTCTTAAACTTTTATTAATACAATTTATTCTAATACAAATTTACTACTAAATACTTATCATAAATCTAATTATAAACAAATCGACTAAAGCACTCATATATTCCATATTCATTGCTTTCTAAACTTTACTTTCTACCTTCATATCATCTCCCCATCTATAAATTCCAAAACAATATCAAATTCATCAAAATTAATTCATCAAAATTCATCTAAATCTAAATTCATCAAAATTAACCTATAAAATACAAAATCTTAAACTTTTATTAATACAAATTTACTACTAAATACTTATCATAAATCTAATTATAAACAAATCTACCAAACCTCTCATATATTACATATCCATTACTTTCTAAACTTAACTTTCTACCTTTATATCATTTCCCCATCTACAGATTCCAAAACAATATGAAACAAATTTAAACCTAGTTCATCAAAATTGACCTATAAAATACCTAGATATATTTTTTCAACTCTCAAAAAAAAATTTAATCCACTACCTAATCATGTTATTATCTCGAATAGCAATTCAAAACTTGCATATCATCTCTAAACTTTTTTTTTCTCTTTTCCATCTTTTTTCCTGATAAACTTCACAAGAATGTCTCTTAAGAGTTCATGCTTTGATATACATCCTCTTGTTAGTCTTCTTATTCCTGCCAATAGATCCAGATCCTGGCAGGTCATTTCCTTCTTTTGGTCAATCACTTGGTCAACTACGCTATGTCTCTTCCCCGTTCTGGTCCAATGCCTTTTGGGTACTTATCTTCCAGTCTGCCCCATCTTTCTGTATTGTCATTTCAACTTGTTGGTCATTATTCTTCATTGTAGCTTTAACTTCCGTTTCATTAAGCTTATTTATCTGTTGGCTTTGACAGGAGGGCTACATCATCTCTCTGACACTGTGTAGGGGGTCAGGGGGGAGAAGAATTAATTTACATTTACTTGAATAAATTTACATAAATTAATATACTAGAGGTGGAACTTATATAAATGAATGAAGGTCTTGCAATAGTTCAAGGTCTATAAAAGGCCTTGCACAAAGCAAGGCTGGCCTTTTCTTTGCTGCCGCTACTGCATCACAGACGTGAAACAGCAAGCAGTGGAGGGAACCCTCATCCCACAGCTCACACGAGAGGTCAAACAGTTGCTCTCACGCTGAGAGTAGTTGCGTCGGGCCAGTGCAGGCTCCAGCAAGTTTCCGGAGGGCCAGAGGCTCATTGGAGACTGGGGTCTCCTTGAGGGCCGCATTGGGAGTCCTTGAGGGCCCCAAGTGGCCCCCGGGCCGGGGTTTGGGCACCCCTGGCTTAGGGTTTCCACACTAATTTGGATTTGTAAAATTTGGATCACTTGTCAACTCATATCAAGCAAATATTCTAGCTTTTGTTGTAATAGATTTTCCCAATTTGTTTCTGATGAATCCATGACTTTTCCCTTACACTTTTCTTTTAGTCCACTAGGTGTCCTGGGCAATCTCTTTGCTATGGAATGCAAACATTTAGTTTCCCACAGACCCCGACCAAACAATGTTCAAATCACCACTCAGTGATAAGAAATCCTTCCATGCTCAAATAATTCAGAATTCAACATCCAATAAAACTTATATCTCATACAGGTTGAAGATTTGTAAACTTGTACTGATAAAGTTATACTCCACATAGTGCCAAAAACTCAAATGTCTCTTCTCAGATTTAAAAATCAACAGTGAGGTGGAGGAATCCTCCCCCCTTCTCCTTTTTCCAAACTCAGTTGTTTAAAACCGGGATTTGCAAAACAGCATTTACTTCATTCTTCCAAGTATCTTCTTTCAATAGATGGTATCAGTTTCAGTAGATGGTATCTCCACAGGGGTTTGCAGTTAGTCATGACTTCATGTCTCCTCCCCCACTGCCTTGAACAGCCAACTCCTGAGAAGCAAGCCCCCCCCCCCCCCGGCTGGGCTCCAACCTACTCAAGTATCACTGTCAGTATGACTAAACCTCTCCTGGCAAAGTCATCGGATCTCCTGGACCCACAGAATAGAGGTGAGAAAGAGGCTGAAATTTGGAGCCCCGGAATTGTGCCTGTTCAGTTCACTGCATAGCCCTGCCTCCCCCCCGCTTTTGTTTTTAAACAAATGAAGCAATAGTCATGTATGTGCTAACTTGAGAGTAAACCCGTTGAACTTCAGTGGGGCTTCCTTCTGAATAAACGTGCCCAGAATCAGGCAAGTAAAGAACAGAAAAAGTTTATTATTGAAAATAACTTATCACATTTATATACTGCCCTTCTTCCAAGGAGCTCAGAGTGGTCATGGGATCCTTCCCACTCCCTTTTAATACTTGCAAGACCTCTGTGAATTAGGTGAAGCTGAGAGAGGGTGACTGGCCCAAATAAACTACATGACTGAGCAAAAGTGACTAAGCTCCTCCTTGGCCAGGTACAACACTCTAACCATGACACCACACTGCAATCCCATGCCATTGTCCCCTGACCCCCCCCCCACCGATTCTGCTGAACTAAAGTCAGTCAGTGATGGAGCTGGGGGGGCACAGCAGGTTGCAGATGGGCTAGGAAAACTTCCAGGTTGCAATTGGAAACTAGCTTGCTTGCTCTCTCCATTAAAGAAGGAAAGCTCTGTAATATGCATGACAGGTCCAGGCCCTGCCCCATGGGGGTTACCTAACAAGAAGGAATGGGCTGTGGCCACCGGGCAGTGAGCTCAGCAGACAGAACTACGAGATGCCAAGAAGGTTACTTTGCCAAGCCAATTTATCTTGTGTTGCTCTTCACATTCATGGGGCCCTGTTACATCACATGAGCCCCTTAGATAGAACAATGTCGCTCCCTCCCCCTTCCTGGTCTCATGCCCAAAGAACTGGTCTGGTATTGAAGGTGCTAGTCTGGAGTGGCTGCCAGCTGTGGCGGGGGGGGGGGCAGCCTGTCCATGGCTAGGTGGCCTATGGTGTCCCTTGGGGGGGTGGATCACACAAGGTAGATTATCCTACCCATGGTCTGTCTGCATTGCCTTCAGGCTGGTGGTGTAGGCTCCATGGAGGTTGATGCCTCTGCCTACCTGTGGTGGCTTAAAAGCACAAGAAACCCTGCCAGGTCCTGGTCCCTGGGTGCCCCAGGTCTGGTTCCCAAGGCTCGGGCTGGGGTCCCTGGGACCCCTTTCCAGTTGGGGACAGGCAGGGAAGGACAAAGCAGGCGCTCTGCAGGCCACCTCCCTGATGCTGCAACCACTAGGAGAGGAGCAACCTCTCCTGGCGGTTGCTGGGTCTATTATGAGACTTGTGGCTCAGGCGGTCACCACTGCCCCTTCTAGTTCCAGCGCTGGCCTGGGATCTTGCAAGATCTCGGGCCAGCTAGCAGTCTGGCCAGACACTGCAGCATATGGCTGCTTTCCCGAGCTACTCCTGCTGTCTGCCCAGCAGCAAGGCAAGGCTCACCCACCCGTGAACCTCGCAGTGGGCTCGGTGTCCAGCTCCATGCCACTCCCTGTAGTTGTTGCTCTGTAACCAGACTGACCATGGGGCCCCAGGGGTCAGCTCCAACCAACGTGGGAGCGACCTGACTGTCTGCGGGTAGTGGGGGAGCTAGGTAAGCCCCCTCCTGTTGCACCAGGGTCGGTCCCCTTGCCACAAGCTTATTCCTCAAACCTGGTGCCTTTCTTTTAAAACACAGCAGACAGTTAATGATGTGTTTATACAAAGAATAAGACCTCAAGACTTAGATGTGTTACATTACAGGGTTTTACAATTGAGGCTGTCTCCTCGCAGTTTGCTGAGGGGTCAAATCACTGCATTTCAGATGGTTGAAACCAACCCCTGCAACCCTCATGGCAAATTAATCTGCTGACAGTTGTAATATTTATGGAATAATCTTATGGTTGCTTTAGCCAATGAAATGAGCAGCAGATGCTTATTCTCCAGAAGGTGATCTGAAGTTTCCATTTTACTGAACTTGTACAGAATGTCCAATTTAACCAGCAGCAAAATCAGTCCAAGTTTAGTCAAGTGTGGTATATGGTCAACTTTCTAAAAGAGAATTGCTAACGCTTGACAGCCTGAAAATGAGTAATACCATTGATCCGTAAAGGTGAATGCAAAGGGGATTCAGGGGTCCTTTGAGAAAGATTTGTCCCCCCACTTCCTCCTCCTTTCTCCCCCCATTAACATAATAGGTAGCTGCTTTGGCCCAATATTAAAGCTGTAATCCAAAAATTCATACTTGCAACATCTCTGTGATGCCTCGCTCACTATTATCATTATAACAGAACAGAATTTCCTTTATACACAAGCCAACATAAGTTGATTATCAGCTAACTACAAACGTGATGTAGAAATTCTCTGACTGATGTACTAATTGATGTCCTAATGCTGCAGTCAGACCCTACCAATTCTCTCTCTGTGTTTGGTATAGCACTCATATTGCAATGTTTTTCAGACTGTGGGTCAGGCCCCACTAGGTGAGTCGCGAACCAATTTCAAGTGGGTCCCCATTCATTTCAATATTTTAGTTTTAATACTTTAGACTTGATGCGACCAGGGCATGTGACTGCATTCAGGGAAATGTTACTGATCTCTACTTTGAACAGTGTACAGCAGTGGTTCTCACACATTTAGCATGAGGACCCACTTTTTGGATTGTCAGGACCCACCAGAAGTGATGTCATGACGGGAAGTAACATCATCAAACAGGAAAAAAATTTAATAATCCTAGGTTGTACACTTACCCAGGAGTAAGTCCCACTGACTATCACTGTTAAAAAATATACCTAGTAACTTGTTAAAAGTAGAGGTCTGTAACATTTCCCCAAATGAAGTCACAGACCATGGTAGCATCAAATCTAATATATTAAAAATAAAATATTGAAATGAATGGGGACCACCTGAAATTGGCTCGCGACCCACGTAGTGGGTCTCGATCCACAGTTTGAGAAACACTGGGCTACAGGCTTCTAACAATGGTAGTCAATGGGGCTGACTCCTTGGTAAGTGTTGGTAGAATTGCAGCCTAGGATTGTCAAAACTCTTCCTGCTTGATGATGTAACTTCCGGTCATGACACTTCTGGTGGGTCCTGATAGAGTCTCATTCTAAAAAGTGGGTCCTGGTGCTAAAAGCTTGAGAACCACTGTCATATTGTGAATGGAAGAATTTGAGGTCATTCTGTGGATGTGTTAACTCTATCATCATGTAGTTTTCTTGCATCGTGATTCCTTCTCACCTTGTATAATTTAGAAATCACGATTTCATGTCTTGACGCTACAAAACATACAAAGACAACATTTTTATATTTTACAGTCTAAACCAGCAGTCTCCAAAGTAGAGATTGCTGCGCAGTAGGAATGCTGGCATGACTAGCACTTACTATTCCGGTGTGCCGTGCTCTCCATTTTCCCTGATTGGGATGATGTAATTCTCTGAGCAGTCGTATCTATGATGCAGTGTCTCAGCAGGCATTGCACCCAGATTTCTGGGCAGACATGACTGCCCAGAGCATCATGTCGTCCTGATCTGGGGACATTGAGAGCTGCAGTGCACCAGAACGATAAGCTCTGCTCACGAAGTGGATGACTTTTCCAAAACCCCAGATCAGGCCCATGGGTTGGGTTTTGGAGGGAGCTGGTCTCAATAAAAGCAACAGTAGAGTGGGGGGGGGGGATTAAAAAGAAGGAATTGAATTTGGACCAAAACTGTTATAGAAAAATCTCATAAGATGGTAATTTATTTTCTTTTTAAGGAAAGTATTTCAGCTATTCCCAAATTGCACATTTGTGATGGTTTTTCCTGTATTGAAAAGTAATTCTGCTGGAGTTTTGGAGAGCCTTTGAGAAGTGTCCTTCATATAATGCTCTTGAATAGTTGGAGATTCATGCTTAAAAAGCAAGAGCACCAAATATGTTGTTGAAACCCATTCTATGTTCGTATATTCATCCTCGGGCTTCAAAGTGACTACTGTACTCATTGTCTCTTCCTTCTTCAGTTCTGACCAGCACAGAGGAGATTGTAAAGATGTATAAAAGGTTTTTGTTTTTGTTTTTTAAATAGCAAACTCTATGCCATATTCAGTTGGAATAAATCTTATTGAATGCAAATTGAGAAAACGGCTCCCATGTATATTTAATAATCACTGAATGTAAATGAGCTGCTGTTACTCCAAGCAGGTTTTGGAATCTCTTTGGATAGCTTCCTGAATATATCAATCAGCAAGGTAAATAGAATGTTGCCGCCTGTCAGAAACAGGATAGAAAATAATCTAGACAATATTAATATCCTATCAGTAATGTGTCTACAGCGGATTAAATGTGAACATGCTTTATTAAAAAAATGCTGAAAAATATTTTTTTTTTTTCAATTTAGGAATAAGTTAGCACATGAAACATTCCAGGAAAATAATATGTATTAGGCTTTAAAACAAAAGAGCATTTGAGTGTAAACTTTCAAATGCTCAACCATGGTTACAGCAGTGACCAACAGTATAACAGAGAGCTCAAAAGGAACAATCAAGGACATCTGTATGATAGGAATGAAAGTGGCTATTAACTAAGATTGTCAGCCATTAATATTCACACTCAAGGCAAACAAGATTGTCAGACCATGAATATTCATGCTCAACGCTTACAAAATTATTAGACTGTCAGCAACTGAATGAGGAAAGCAGAGAATAATTCAGTATTGCTTTTTGCTGCTGTATGTTAAGAGTGGATAATGGGACATGATGATGGTGGTGATAGGATTGTCAGAGAAAGGGAAGAGGAGACTGTATGCCAGAAGAAGGCAGGGTCACCGAGGTGGGCCATGCATAGTGGGTAGTGTGTACACACTTGTTCCTGCTCCTCATTTCTCTTTAGTGGACCTGCAGCTGAATGGGGTAAAACCATCACTGCCACAATTCCAGGCTACAGACCCCAGAGCTGAGAGGGGGGATTTGGAGCATTGAAACCCAGATGTTCTTATTAAAAATCAAACCTCTAGTATAGTGTTCCTCAATGTTTGTCCTCCACTGTACCACTTCACATGGTCCATCTTTTCAAAGTATCACTGGAAGTGAGTGGCAATGACAACATTACCAGTAACGTCTGGGCCAGGAGGCCAGATGCAATGCAACCAAAACCAGAAAGAGGTGTGGGTGGATAGGAGGGCTTTTTTGAGCGTAGAAAAGCTTGTTTTGAAGCTTCCTACCACCATTTATTGTGTCACATTCCTGGTCTCGCTGCTGGGTAGCAGATGTACAGGGATCCTGCGAATATCATACCACCTCAAGTACCACTGGTGGTACCCATACCACTGGTTGAGAAGAAGCACTGCTCTAATAGTATCTGCAGGGCAAAGTGATGCAGCAATCTTCTGAATTACCTGTGAACATGGACCAGACAGACCAATGCTCAAAATGAAACTAGTTTATTAAAAGTCCAAGAGAAAAGGAACTGGAGCAAAATGGGGTAAAGGTGGGTAGTAAAAGTACAAACTGACTCATGGAAAATCCTTGAGCTTTCCTGGAATGCACCAAAAAAAAAAAAAGTTTCATCAAATGAATATAGTAACCAGTGATGTCCAGCAGATGAAGATGGGTTGCTACTGAAAACTCTCAACCCACAACCCCTTGTGCTAGACCCTGGGGATGTTTAACAAACTTGTTTAGCAAAAACAAACAAAATTCCTAAACATGATCGAACTAAATAGTCTCTAGTTTAAGCTTCTGACGTTGCTCAAGGAATCCCCAGTTCTTGCACTTGTGATATATTATTTGGGGGTAACCAACCTTGTCACTTTGTCTGGCTTTTTCAAGTACATAGACAGGTTTGGCTGCCCAGTCTCTAAGCACATGGCAGTCCTGAAGGTTGTAGTCTGTTGTGGGAGGGTGTAAGAGTTTCTAGCAGAGCGAAAAACAAATGGCAGCGCAACAGAAACTGGAGGCTAATGTCCAAGGCAATCCCTCAGGAGGCAAAGAAGTACTCGACACGAGAGTTAGGTTCCATCACCCAGGTATATTATTTACAAGGATATTTACCAAGTCAAGTCAAGTAAACCTTTATTAGGCATAAACATTAGGTAGGTGAAGACTCTGTACAGAAACCGTAGAGAGAATATAAACCTAAGTAATACATAAGTATATGTATATGTGCACACCTACGTGTACACACAGATACAAACGTACAATACATTTTACATACAAACATGTATTAAAAAAAACAACAACAATCAGTTACTCTGCAGATATTGCCAAAGATGTAATGTGCTCAGTGGATACTTGCTACAGAAAGCTTGGCTCGATTCAAATTACTCAAGTTTAGGAACTGTGCGACTGAGAGGGTTGTATGCTCTACGTCACCTGCTAGAAGGAATTGAATTATAGCTTTTTCAGAATGCCCTGTTTTAGCATGGAGCAAGGGAGAGAGAAATTGCTGTCTTAATGCTTGACATCTGGGACAGTGCAACATAATGTGGGTGGATGATTCTACTTCACCTAAATTGCAACTACATGGATATTTACGATAGCATGGTCAAACATACAGTAACACACATATGGCTTCTCGATTCCTATGCCCCCCCTAACACCATTCTAGGAGCGTTTGTCTGCAGGCTTGTTTTATGCACAAGGCACGCCCACAATCAGGTGCACAGGGTTAGCAATCAGTAACAGCCACTACTTGCTACATGCTACAGACAGGCTATTCAAACATAGTGCTTGTCACATTTCCTCCTGTGCACAGGACCTGAGTGATTTCACTGGGTTCAGACCTCAACATAGTCATTTCAGACAGGAAGACCAATCTACAAATTCATGTGCTCTCACTTTAGTAATTGAGTTTCATGCAAAGGCTGCCTGCAAAATGATGCCTCAGCAGCTTTTGCTTGCTGAACTTACACAGAGGCTAACAATTTCCCAAAATACAAAATTGGCCAAAAAAATTTGGGGGGGGGAGGGGAGCAAGCATTCATCACACAGATGCACAACATCAAGTAATTGATTGGACACATTTTTCTCTAAAAATTGTATTTATCTGTTAATTTACGTTGCAGGAATTCCTCCTTATAGAAGTTGTGGTTACTCCTGTGTGTGTAGTTTCAGGTTTAATAATTGCTGCAGAATGTTTTCTGTTGGCGGAAACAAGTCTTTGTTAGACTGCAGTCCTGAACATCCTTACTTGGGAGTAAACTCTATTGAACAAAAATGGATTTAGGTCTGAGTAAGCATGTATGGATTATACCATGTCAGTTTGTTTTCACTGATACCACCTGTGAGAGAGAGCACATATAGATGAAATTGGAGCACAGGGTAGCTTCTTTGAATGTATTCACATCCACATGTTGCTGTGACACGGCTATTGTACAGAACGTGAAACTTTTTTTGGCACGTAAGTACAAACTCAGCTGTTTGGCATGTGACACTACTTCATGCAATGGCTCACCACAAGCTTGGAGTCCCCCTAGGAAATCTTCTACTGACTCAGACCATTGATCCATTTAGCTCACGATTGTCTGTACTGAGTTGCAGCAACTCTCCAGGGTTTTAGCCAGAAATCTTTCCCAGCCCTGCTTGGAGATGCTGGCAACTGAACCTGTGACATTCCACATGGAAAGCATGTCTTTGTCCACTGAGGTGCCACACACTCCGAAAATGAAGTAGTTGCCATGTGTCCTGGACTTGTCTGTACTGATTTTATATACTATTTAAGAAATATTTGAAGTTATGATCTACAAACAAAATCTACCCCATATCTGTCTGGGGGGGGGGGGGAAGCAGGTTGTTACTGAAACTTCAAAGCAGGCTTCACATACCCAAGAAACATTTAAGCCATAAGCAACAGGAATCAAGAGACATGTACCCCAACACCCAATGAAGTTTGCTTACTCTTAGGTTTTTATTGTTTGCAATTTCAGGTGGAACTTTCTTTGAACTCTTGGCTCTTTTTTTAAAGGAAAAATAAAGTTCAGAATAGTTTGGTACAGGTACTGAAAAGGTACAGATTACACCTTCAGCTCACCCCACCACCACCATAGGATGTGACATGCACATTTTGGCATGGCTGCCCCTGTGCAGGCAGCGGGGGATAGGACTGGGCTGTTAGTTTTTACCAGGGAGACATAACCTTGAAAAATAGAAACCATCACTATTGTTGTAAACAAAAAAGCTTTATCATCATCATCTGGAGTTTAAAACAGTCCTCTTTTCATACTAGATAATATCAGCATTATCCAGACAACTGGAAAATTAGTTTACCAAACTCAACGGTGGAATGAGCATACCTAACAAAATCAACAATTCCTTTTTCAGGTGGCTTCCATTTTCTTTATTTCTTGAATCTGATTCCAGTTTAACAAATCATATGCAAATATGCTATCGCTAATCCTTGATATTAAGGTGGAAGAACTGAGAGTTATGCATGTCTGCAGTATATAGGAATTGTAATTTCTGATACTGCAGATGGTCATTATCAGAAAAAAAATTTTTGAAGGAATAAAAACCAGATACAAAAAATATTTTTTTAAAAAGTCACTTATCACCCTAAATAAAGTTTTTTCATAATCAGTTTTTTTTTAGTATTCTTCCAAATTCCTAATTTTCTAGAATTTTTTTTTTCAAGGTTTTCACATCTGTAGTTGTGACATGTTCACAGAATTTGGTCAGTATCCAAGAACCAGCTTCTCTTTGTAGAGCTGGTGGTTTTTGTTTTTGTTTTTCTCAGCTTGCATTTTTGAGTAAACCATTTTGCTTTCCGCACAGAGCAGATTTCCTCTAACCAATAGCTAAGTAAGCTGTGTGTTTGGCAAGGCACACCTCTGGGAAAATGTTAGCAGAAAAGAAACATGAATAAAAATTACTTGCTTGTGCTTTGGGCTTTCCAAAATCCATATGTAATGTAGGTGATCTTCTGTATGCTTGTGTGCTATAGGCACTAACTTGAGAAAAACCCAGCAGCTTGCCATGTTTAAGAACAGTGACGACAGAAGTTTAAAAGAATGCTGTTAGGCAGAACTCTTTTTCAGTCGTTTTCCTGAAATTTTTTTTAAGTTTCTGGTACAATTTAACAAAAATGGGGACATGAGTCCAAAAATTGTAATTTATCAAGGTTTTCTATTTTTTTATTTTTAGCAGTTGCTCTAGGGTTTTTTTTTTTTTAGTGACTATTTCATTCAGGGTTATTGACTCTAAAAAAAACCCCATAGGAATGTCATGTTACTATTGTAAGAAGACCAAGGTGATGATGCTGTGTGGGATGCTTTCACACACTGGTCCCAATTATTCTGTTGCAGTCTTTGACAGTGAAGTTGAGAACTTTTCTACCAGTGCAGATGCCTGAGACTTTCTTTTTGCTACAACAATGAAAACCATTCTACAGTGTGTTGTGGGAAACTTAATGCAACTTGTGGCTCTGCCTGTTGCCAACTGCAGTGAGGCAGGGTGAAGCAGATTGGATCTGTAGGACTCAATTTTAATAGTAATTCTAGTAATTACTAGACTAGTAGTATTATTACCTTCCTGTTTTCCAGGTGGGGAAGATTAGAGCAAGAACATTTATGCCCTGTGGCATCAAACATTGTTAGCTGTTTATGTGTACTTTTATCTCTACCTATCCCTATACCTGTATGCTTCCCTGTTTGCCTGTATCTAACCTATCTAATAAATTGAATTACATTAAGTAATAGATCTTAAAAAAGAAATAATTTCTATGCTTGGTTTTGGTAGTTTTGTGTAGTAGTCTGGGTGGATGCTCACGTGGATGAGTCAGCAAAACACTCAAGTCAAGGGGCCCTTGATTCAATGCTCGTTCCCACACATGCAGACTTGAATCTGTCTCTGTCTGGGTGTGTTTCCTTACTGTTTTCTCAGTGTGAAAAGTCTCATAAGCCAGAATTCAGACTGGGTGAGCAGCCAGGAGGTTCCAGCCATGAGGTAGGGAAGGGTTAATGTTTGATTTTGCAAAGAGTAGGAGACGAGAGCCCATCTCTTGCCCTTCTGTGAAAGAACCAATGATCATTGGATGTTTGGATCATTGGATGGGAGGTTTGATATTTTCTTTGGCTGAGGTAGGTCAGGAGGAGGAGCCCAAGGGTGTTCTTACCTTATAATTGGCTGGAGAAGCCCAGGGAGGGGAAGGAGGCAGGGAACCTAGGGGGGAGGCGTTTCGTAGCAATCATGTTTGCTAACGCATGGCTCCATTGTTACGAGGGAGGAGGGAGCCTCATTGAATGTCTGGTGCAAATGGGAGGGCTTCTGAGTAGAGCTGTAAAGGATTGGGTTGTCCTGGTAAGCTGCTGCACGTGACTATACTCCATCCCCACTCTTGTGTTGTTTGTCCCATCCTCTCCCGTCTTGTTTACAGATGGGCTGGAACAGCAGGGGAGTGTTTAAAGATAACTCCAACATACACCCCAGCAGCAGCCCCGTTTTTTTCCATGGCTGGATTTTTAAAGGGAACGAATTGAGACTCAAGTCTTTTTGAATCAGGAAAAGATGACTTGGCAACTTGGACAGTGTCCCCGTTTTGTTGAGTCATGGGGACCAAGACTCATGACTTGACTCGAGTCAAGCTGCATTGACTTTGCCCATCCCTGGTGGTTTGTGTAGTGATCTATAAGAATGGGTTCAGCGCAATGAGGAATGTCTCCGAAATGAATGTCAAGATACTTTTATTTTTGGAACTGGATCCTCCAGCTCGTATATACAGTGATGTTGTTTCCTTGGTTGATTAGTGTTCTTGGAATCTTGGCTCAGGTTTTGTTTTGGGTTGTCCTTGAGATGGTATGCCTCTGGTGGCTGTGACAGAATAGACAGTTTCTTATCTCTTCGTCTTGAGAGCTGCTCTTGCAAATTCTGAGACAGTACAAAGAGAGGAATGTAATGGATGCAGAATTTTCAAGCCTTCATGAATCTGTGAATCAAATGTCCTCAAACATGCCTTAGGCAATTATACTGTTTGAGGATTTCGTGTTGAACTAGTGCCATTTTGTACATAAAGGCCAGCATTTTTCAGTTCTTCATGGACAACAGGATTGGAATAGGCTTTTAAAATGGGAACTTTTAACATTTTTAGCCCCAGGACATTAAAAGGTCAAGGATAAACTTTGTTTGCAAAAATGTGTTTTTTTCCTTTTTGCAGAGAATTTACAAGCACTACTGCAGATTAGTAAGAGATTTATGCAGTCTTTATTTTTGTTGATAAGTGTTATGTCTGATGTGAGAAAAAATATTTTGTACTATGCAGAGCCTTTTAAATACCCTTCATGAAGTAAAGGGAATTAAAATCCCTCCATTCCTTTTGCTAGATAACTAATATTATAGCTCAATTTGTTTAATAGTTTAAAACTATTAGAAGCTTTAAACATTGAGAGATCTCATCTGAATATATAAAGTCTCTGGGTTGCATCTGAGATTTTCAGTGGAACTTCAGTCATGACTAGCTTCTTTACAGGATACAAATTATATATATACCATTGCCTCTAGTACCTCCCGACCCCTCCCCTAATGAAGACACAAAGGTATATGGATTATCATTGAACTACATTCATCAAATCAATGGCAATCAACAAGGCACTGTCAAAGCCCTGCATTGGATCCTACCTCCTAAACAAAAAAGCCCTCTCTTAATATGGAGACCTACTCTGAAGGAGACAGCAAATAACTATGGATTATGTCTTTCAGCATTTCCACCCTGACTCAAAGCTGGGAACCATCTGTTAATGATCCAAGCTTGAGGGGTTGCCAGCCAGCATCCTCGAGTCAGACAGCCTTAGGAGATTAGTCTAGGCTACAGTGCTGAATCTTGCTTACCCTAGGGTACACACCAAAATTTTATACTCTTACTCTCTGTCTCATACTACACCTGTCAGTTGTGACCAACGTGGATAGCAAAAACCACTATTCAAAAAAAAATCTGGAGTAGGCAAAAATCCTCTCACCCCTTGTACAGATGAACTGCAAAAGATTCCTACCCAGCCCCATTTGGCAACCATTTGGCCATTTAACATCAGACTGTCCTTGTACTAAAATATTTACTTTTTAATGCTCTATGAAGTTAAACAGCATGCACCACTATAGTGAGTTAAGAATTTTAAACAGTACGATCCTGTGCATGTCTCTCAGAAGTAAGTCCAATTATGCTTATGTTTTCAGAAAGGCAGCTTAGAAAGACATTAAATAAGTAAATATGTTATGATTGTATGTATTTTTGTCAGTGATCAAGGCAAGTTGACCTTAAAAAAAAATGTGTACAGGTAGAACCCTGTATCCCTGGAGATTCTGCTTCTCTCCCCCTCCCCCCCCGCACGGATAAGGAAACCGCAGATACAGGGGGTCACTATATAAATTAGCAGTGTTGGGAACTCGAGTCGTGAAAATATGTGATTTTGGGTGACTCATTGACTTGTGCGTCCTGAAGACTTTGCATCGGACCCAAGTCAGGGACCGCCTGACTTGGCACTCATCCCCACGCATGCTGACTAGAGTCTGCCTGTGTCTGGGAGTGCTTGCTTACTGCTTGCCACGTGGAAAAGCTTGTGGGACAAGCATTCAGATGGTGAGCAGCAGGGAGTTCCAGGCAGGAGGCAGGAAAGGGTTAATGAATCAGGCGGGATGGAGGAGGCTGCAGTGATCTCTTTTTCTCCATCTCTAATAGGAAGGAAGGAACCAATGGCGTAGCTAGAGGGGGTGGGGCACTAAATTTTGCAGGGAGCCTTCCTGCAGTGTGCAAGCATCCTCCTCCCTCTTGCTGCTTCTGTCTCAGCTCTCTTGCAGTCCCTCCCACCGCCTCCATCCCTGTTTACAGATGGGCAAGGACAGCAGGGGAGTGTTCAAAGAGAACTGAGACACACTCATTCGCTGGCAGCAGCTCTGCTTTTTCAATGGCGGGCTTTTTAAAGGGGAAGGGACGACTTGAGTCCATTAGAGTCACTAAAGGGTGACTAGGAAACCTGGAAATTGCCCCTGTTAGGACTCTTTTTCGAGATGAGTCGTGGGAGGCGATGACTCGACTTGAGTCAAGGTGTTTTCCCAACACTGATAAATAGTGCAGCCTGTGCCCTGCTGTATGCCATTTCTTTTACTGTAGTAGCACTTGCAGTGTGGGTCCTTCTTGCTTACCCTTCTTCCTTAACTGAAGAACCAAACATGCAAGCAACAAGGCTGCAGCTTATGTTTCCTGCTTCCTGTTAGTCACCCTCTAGCATGCAGAGGGTTGCAACCCTCTGGTTGCAAATGTAGGTAGGGTGAGCCACTCAAGGTATTGGATTGTGGGTCAGTTTTCAGGGGCAAGCCCCCTGGATGTCCTGCAGAGGAAGAAAGGTGAAATGGCACCACTCTTCTTCTTCCCTTTCTGAGACAAAAGGTAGGAGCACGGAGATATCTGAAGGAAGAAAGGAACTTAGGGTTTGATTTTAATGGGGAGAAAGGAAGGGGAAAGGTGAGCACACCATTTTGTGTTCTGCTTAGGCATCAAATATCATGGACTGGCACTGATGGAGTAGCTTTCTCTGGCAGTTTGAAGAATATAGAGTTAATTGCCCGGTCTTGCCAACAGAAATCCTAGGCCTATTGAGCATTAAAATGGAAACACCTCTTCTTTCCTGTGCTTGAGCAATTACTTACTGCTTTAATCTCAGCTCTGTATATGTTGGTTTGTTAGTAAAGTTTTAAGGCGTTAACTTGTATTTTAACATATAGCAAAAAAGAAGCTATTTTGCAGTCACCCTCAAATTATGAGTAATTGTTTGTGCTAATACCTTACTCTTTCCATGGCAGTTTCAAACTAAGAACCGTGTCCTTAAATTGAACAATGTCCACTTGCTGCTCTGTAGTCTGTAATTGTACATTGCATCAAGTGCTATGTTTTCATTACTTACAGAAAAAGCATAATGACCTTGCAATTGACTCCCACATTTAACATTTTCATCTCAGTTGAACACATTAAGCAGAACTGCTTGCCTTGCTCACATATGGAGTCACAGAAGCATTATGCTCCAGTTAAAGTAAATAATTGGTGACTTACCAAAAAAAAAAAAAGCTACAGTTAAGCACTAGTCAAGATCATGTGCTGGCTTGTGGAGGCTGCATTCAACCTCATTGCCACCAGATGAAGGTAAGATCGCACCAGCCAAGGGTATCTGGCTCAGGAGTTGGGGAGGGCAGGGGGACTGCAGAACAGGGGTGGGAGAGGGAGGGGGAAGGAAAGCCAGTGAGTGGACTAGACCTGGAAAGGGCAGAACCAACCTCCAGAGGCCAGATCCTTACCCTCTCCCAAGCAGCCCAGCATTACACCAGGCTGTTCAGGTCTGCACCAGTGATTTAGCTGGTGCAGATCCAAGTAACCCCTTTGAGGTGGCTGCTGTGCAACATGGGATAAGGGGAAATAAATCCCCTTACTTTGAGTTGCGCTGGATTCATCACCTACTCTGTGCTGTTCCAGTACCAGATAGTATTGGACTGCCCATCTTCTGCAAATTTAAGTGGGAGTAAGCACCTTTTAACTCAGATTTAGGAGTAAATCTGCATAAGAAAAAACTTCTTTTAAGGAAATCATATTAAGCATGTAATCATTTTAAGTTTCAAATTCTTGCTGTTTTGACTTTAATGGTAGTGCTATTTTAAAAGTATGTCCTATTTTCAGTAATTCTTTGAACCACCAGAAAGAGAAAAAGCTGTGTATCTTTAACAAATAGAGAGAATTAGAATAGGAAACATTCATTGGTTAGAAAAATTTAGTTGATTAATGGATGAGAGCTTCTTTTAATCAATGAGGCTGTGTATTAAGAGCATATTTGCCTATTTTCAAGTTATTTAGGTTCTCTATTATCATGATAGGGAAAAAAGTTTGTTCTTTATAGCAAGTAGTAACTTTTTTTAAAACTGTAAATTAGCTTTTATTTCCTTCACTTCACAAAGACAGCTCTCTTGACATTTTGGTAATATGCATATATAAATTTTCAGAATATATTACTTTAATTCATTGCCAGGCTTTGTAAAAATGGTTTGGCTGAATGATTTCTAAAATGTCCTATCACGAAAGGAAGACCGTGAGCATGGTCACATTTACAGACTTAAATCAGTACTGTAAGTGGTTTTGATGTTGCATGGGCACACTGCCAAAATGAAACCGTAGGAACTTATTACTAGCATCTTTTATAGGTGTGCCTTTATATAGGTGTGTTGTATAAGCATGTTGTCCTTCTGCTAGTAACAGCACTGCTTGAGTTTAGCATCAACTAGGATCTGAAATGCAAAAGGGTAACATGGAACAGATCCTAGAATGCGGATGTGATGAGGGCACAAAAGGAGAGCTCAGGTTCTGCTAAAGTAACAACTTCTATTCTTAGTAGTCATGCCTTTTCAACCAGATATGTGATATTCCATGCCCCTTTCAATGCTGGAGTGTTCTGAGAAGTCAGAAAAGACATAGGTTTGCATTGCATTGTATTCAGCAGCAATGAGGTCGGGTGTATTGTCTGGGCACAGTCCAAAGAACACTCGAGACAACACACGTGGGAGAAAAGGCCACTTTATTAGCATTTAATGCAGACAAAATGAGGCTGAGACCTGCAGTTGCAGGGGTAGCAAAACCCCTGCGTGGTGCGGAGGCGGCACTGCTGGGCAGCCCCAGAACCAACTCTGTCCCCCAGGCCGGATGTGCACCCGACTCCAAGCTGCGCCCCGTTCTTGGGCAACACAGCTCATCCAGGTCTGTCCCTTAAGGGGAAGGCAGCCGGACCGCGGGCTGTGCTGCCACTGAGCCTCTGAGGAGGACCCCGGCGGTCCCGGCCAGGGCCCTAGGCAATGTCCTCATGCTGCTGAGCCCCTGAGGACGGCTATTGGGTTCTGCCTTGCCTATGCTGTCTGAAGCTGCACTCCAAAGTTAATTCATTTTGATAGTTATATCATTTCCTTTCTACAAGGCACTTTTCTCATCCCCATCTCACAACAACCTTTGAGATACGTCAGTCTGAGACATAATGACTGTGTCAAGGTCACCCAGCAAGCTCCATTGCTGAGTAAGGAACTGAACCCAGATTCTAGTCTGGCGTTCTTACCACTGCACCACATTTGTTCTCATTCTCTTAGAATGACCTGTTTTCCCTTACAATAAATAATTTCCTCCTTTTCCCCGCATAACATCCAAGGCTGTATATCCCCCCAGTTATATGTTAGAGTGCAAACAAATTGTAGTGGCAGTAGGGACCCTTGCTAGCATGACTATGTTACTGTACAACAGTGGTAGCCTTTCCTTTTCCATTGGTGTACACAAGATATTATGCTCCTTGCCCATATTAGGCTACTTTTACATTAGCATTAATGCTGGTACTAATGTTTGTTTGTATTATGCATTATGCATGTATTGGGAAAGCCCCACAAAAATGACTTTCAATAACAAAACCCTACAAATATTCATTTCTATTTGATGATGAAATGAGCTGGAGCTTGTTTGTTTTGCAATCAGCTAGATCAAATGTGGGTCATCCTCCCAGGTGCAAAAATATGATGTACAACTGGAAATGCTTTTCCTTCGTACATCTTTGAGACCAGCATGTTGCCATGCTTCCCATTGTTAATGTTTTAAACTGATAATTAAGTTCATGGACATTACTGCTTTATCGATTACTAATCATGACACCAAGTAATATAGAATTTGAGGTTATTACATTTGTATGATCAAAATAGATTTTGATGCGTAATTAACATATAATTCTAAAATATAAGAGCATTTGTTAAAAAAATTTAGAGGCGTGCCCCCGTATCCGTGGAGGTTCTGCTCCAGAACTCCCTGTGGTTACATAAACCGTGGATATGGGCAAACACCTCCCCCCCCACCCTCTGGAGCCGAGGGTTCTCTGAACGCAGCAAAACCTGCAGATGTCTGACTGAGCCTGACAGTTTAAGAAACTGGAAGTGATGTTTTTAATGCCTTATAAATTGTTAGGAGGCCTTGGAAATAGTAGTGCACTGTGCAAATGCACAGCCGCTGAGTGGATGCAAGCATCTGATATCAGAAGACATCCTCCCTGGTGGTTGAAGCTGGGTATGCCACCATGGCGATTACTTAAATGTAATGGATAGGGAGGGTGGTAATTGCCTGTTTGGCTGCAGTAGTTGTACCTTGTCTCTTGGCTTACTGGGAGATTTAAAGGCAATGACCAGTCTCCAATCAAGGCTGCTGGCAACCTTATTGCAATTTGAATAATTGTTTGTGATGGACATGATCTGCATGACATTTAAGTTGATAATATAAATATACATCATTCATTGAGCTAGAGATGGAATTGATGATGTATTGAATGTGAATAAAATTTCATTAATAGCATGTTTGTTGCATTTGGGGTGGTGAAGATTTGAGAAAACTGCAAAGTTTTAGTGCAAACATTTTAGAAGGTTGTGTAAAGAAAGCTTAAAGAAAGTATGCGTGTTTTTTGTGTGTGTGTAACTTTAATAGCCTTACAACCAGCAGATATAAGCAATCTAGAGGAACTAGTAGCCAGTTTCTGGTAAAATAAAGTGTTACAAAGCAACCTAAATAAAGCATTTATGTATGTATACATTTATGTATGTATGCATTTATGCATGCATGCATGTCAATTTTGTTTATGCATTATAGAGGTACTGGAAATTAGATGCTTGCTAGTTTAAGATGTTTCAATTGGAAAAATAAAGCTTGTTAGGAAGTAATTTATTGTTTCTTAAGGAAAAAAAAACATACCAATTAGTACTTCTGTATGCAGAGTTGTAGCAGGCATATTTACAGTATATAGGACAAAGGCCTGTGAGTCATAGAGGGGGAAACGGCTGTCCTCAACTCCCAACTTACAGTGATTGTAAAGTTCATCAAATACATAATATTATGCATGTGTTGAGTTTGCAACAAGTCATCCAAGAAGAGGAAAGGCTTTTCAGAAAAAGGCCCTGAAAGTAGTAAATTCACTATAGCTTTAATTGTAGATGCCTCTTCCTTTTTGACAAAATAATCTTTGCAGCTGAGGTTAAAAGACATGCAGCATGTAGACTGCAATTTATTTTTTTCTGGTAAGCTTCCTGCTTCTAGCAAATTTCATGGAGCGTCTTGGAGGTCTTACTTTCAGTTTTCATAAATGCTAGCAGATATTTTTTACTGATTGCTAGAAAGAAAGGCATGACTTTTGTTCTAGCAATCAGAACAGGCAGCTAAAGCAGACAGTCCTCAGCTGCAATGAATGTCACTATACATCTTTTAAATATAGATCTTCTACAGTACCAATAGATTGTGAATTCATTTTCTGTCCAGTTTCTATTTGGAGTATTACAGTCAGTGGTGTCGCTAGGGTGGGCAGGTGGTGCAGGCTGAACCGGGTGACGCACCAGGAGGGGGTGCCTCCTACCTGCTGCATGCAGGAGGGAGCATAGCTGGCTGCAGGGCGATGGGCTCCAGAGTCCCTCGGGCCAGCCAGAGTCGTCTTCGCATCGGCGTACTGCTCCTTCGCATGAGTTCCTCGCCGTGCCCCCCTGAAGCCCATTCTTCCTTCTCCATTCCTGCCGCTCCCTCTCCTCACTCCAGAAAGAGGGGTGATTGTTCCGCCTAGAGAGAAGGACGGACCAGCGCAGCAGCAGCGAGGCAGGAGGCCCCATCCCAGAACTCCAGCTGTGGGTGGCTCTGGATGCTCCACCCTGGCTGGAACCAGGCGCTATCCCACCACATTACATGGCGGGAGCGTGCAGGCATGGGGATTTCTGATCAGGCCACCCCAGACCAGCTGTGTGTCCATTCCTGCTGGCTCAGCAGGCAGGTAACGGCAACTTGGAGTTGGAGGCTGGAGGAGTAAGAGGAAGGACAAGGAGGGTGGCCTGCGTGGTTCTGGACAATAAACAGCCCAACCCGATGCATGTCTACTCTGAAGTAAGTCCCATTATAGGCAATAGGGCTTACTCCTAGGTAATTGTGGATAGGATTGGAGCCACAGGCAGGAATGCAGGGCTAGCCGTTCGCCCTCCTTGTGTGCATCGCACAGGGAGGGGTGTGTGTGTGTCCCAAAGCCGTTTAGAGGGAGCGTTTCTCTCCAGAGACTGGGTGTCGCTTCAGTGAGATGAGCGCTCAGGAACATGGCCATTCAGTGCCCTGCAAGCCCCTTCAGAAGTCAGCCCCATTCTATTGAATGAGATTCATTCCCAGCAGCTTGTCTGAGGCTGCCATCCTAGACACACTTACCTGGGAGTAAATCTCAGTGAACTCCGTAGGACTTATTTCTGAGTGGATATGCTCAGGATGCTGCTGGACTTTGTCTTGCCTTGAACAAGACCATCACTGAATGTGGGAATAATACCATCGTATCATTCAATGTGTAATTTCATGCAGAATGCAATGAAACAAACCATATTGAAATATCTCTATTAGATCAAAAGTTATAGCCAAAGAAACCAGTGGGGGCAGGGTGATGGTGCATCACCATGCCCACTGCCCAAGGTGTTGCCCCACCCACTGCATGGGAGGCAGTCCATCATGAGGGTGACATGCTGGCTTCCCACACCGAGTGACACATACCCTAATGATGCCACTGATTACAGTAATAGGGTTTATGGGGGAGCTTTTTTTTCAATACGTTTGGTAGTTCTTGTTTATTGCTCTGTGAGTTATCTTGCACTTCAGAAAAAAATACCCTTCTTTCAAAAACCCCAGAAACACCTATCTATCTAGAATTGTGTGTAGTAGCCAAAATGCACTGTAGACACGTATAGTACGTAAAATTTTTGCCGATAATCAAGCTCCAATTTTCACTTTGCCTTATCTCCGGGTCAGTCAGAGCGCAGAGCCTTTCAACTCTGAAAAGTTTCCATTCTTGCTAAAGCAGGCTCATTTGTTTCTATAGCAGCGGTTTTCAAGGGACCAGAGGAGGCAGGCGACAGGTAGAGAAGCGGCTGCTTTGACTCTCACACAGCATGGGGGAAGGAGCAGCCTGGGCTGCTTTGCATCTCCTGCTGTGAGCAAGAGCAAGGCTGCAACCCCATCCTCCTTTACCTGGGAGTAAGCCCTGTTGACTATTATGGGGCTTACTTCTGAGTAGACGCACCTAGGATTGGGTATCAAGTCTCTTGTCTGCCCTGCCTGCTGACTGGGCAACCAGAAAAGCCTGGAGGAGGTCTGGGGGAGCCAGAGGCAGGCAGGCAGGTACAAAGCCAGCGAGTCTGCTAAGGCCAGCAGCCTAAGAATGGGCTGGCTGAGGGTCCACGTAAGTTCCTTTTCCTTGCCACAGTTGCCTGCAGCTCCCAAAGCCACCCTCCCTGCCTTGCCTTTGCCTTTCAGAGGAGGGGTGTTGGGCCACAATCCTGTCCACACTTTCCTGGGAGTAAACCCCATTGACTATAATGGGACTTACTTCTGAGTAGACATGCCTAGGATTGGGCTTTTTCTGAAATACAGGAGCAGGCAATGGGGGGGGGGAGAATGTGAGGCAAGTGATTCTGGACCTTTGGAAGGTGTGGACCAGTGAGGGGAGGGACAGTAGGAGAGGTGCTAACTGCAATTATGAGATGGGGGGGAATGTCCCTGTGGGAGGGGGTGGGGTGGGGGAGAGAGAAGTGCCAAGTGCCTGCTCCTGTATTTGAGAAAAAAGAGTGCAACCAAAAGCCCAATCCTAGGCATGTCTACTCAGAAGTAAGTCCCACAGGCACATTCCCCCCCCCCAAGTCTTTGGCTGCAATCCTAACCACACTTTCCTGAGAGTAAGCCCATTGAACAAAATAGGACTTACTTCTGAGTAGACCTGGTTAGGATTGTGCCCTTTGTCATGTAATGATTTAATTGTATCATGTATTAATTGTATTACATTAAAATTAATTGTAATATAGTAATTTAATGTAAGTAAAAAACTGGGAGTGTGCCTTGACCAATTTTAGTGCCTTGACAGCGTGTGAGCTGAAAAAGGTTTAAAATGGCTGTTTTAATAGTAACTTTCCTGGGAAGTTCCAGCCAAAGTTACCCTTTAATTCTCCTCTGTTCCCGTTTGCTGCTACAACCGGTTTCCTTTTTGCAAATGCATTTGGCAGAAGTCTTTTTTTTCAACACCAGGATGGGATCCTCCTTTCCATTAGAAATAAAGTTCCAGGCTACAATTCAATGCACCATTACTTAAGAATAGCACCCATGGAAAGTAGAGGGTCTACTTCTGAGTAAAAGGGTTGCAAATATATGCAGCTGCATCTCTCTGCTGTGAATTGAATTGCACACTCCCAGTTATGTGTTATATGCTGTATGTTATATGTAGAGCTTCTGGCTCAACACACCAGACACCTTAAAGGTGAATTCGATTCATGGATTTCCTGCAGTGGTCCCCACCCTTTTTCACTTGCATATCCCTTGGCAGTCCATTTCCATAAATTGTACCCTTCATATTAGCAAAACATTTATAATTAATAATACAAGCCCTCATCTCCTCTCTATGAAAGCCCAGACTTCATCTATTCATCACATATTTTCTCTTTTCATCTGTTTGAAGAAGACTCTGCCTTTGCACTGTTTTGCACCAGAAGTGTGCTGAGAAATTCTGGTTCAGCTTTTTTACTGTGCTGGTTTTCAATCACTGGTTCATACATGAATTAATAACCAAAAATTAGCTATTGGTGGGGCTTTCACAGCCAACTAGCTACCTCCCTTCCTGCCTTGCTGGTCCTTGCAAGGCATTCCTGCAAGGCATTCTGGAGCACGACCTGCCTTTTTCTGCTTTTATTCCATTCTTTTTCAAGTACCCCTAAAGGTCCTGTTGAGTGTCCCTGGGAGTACATGAATCCCAGGTTGGGAACCACTGTTCTACTGGTATGTTGTTTACAGTGCACGGATAGTGTTTACAAAAAGGTGGTGAAGACCAGAATTTAAAAAGAATAAAAATGTATCTTATGATCTTTTACTATGTTTTTAATAAATTAGAGACTACAGTTCTTAGGTAACAATTAGTGGTAGGTTATTTTTCAGGATTTGGCCTTGGGTAAAATCAGACAAAACTATAGTCAGACAACCCCCTAAGTTTAACCCCCGACTTATCCGCGGGTCATAGAAAATTTCATTGTTGTTTTTTTTTTTGCTAAAAGCCTGCCCTCAACTTGTCTGTGGGATCAACTTATAGGCAAGTATCTGTGGTATTTAAATATCTTCAGTGTCTCATTCAGTTAAAAGCCAGGTAATCAGTCGATTAAAATAATGTGTGATTGTCCTTCGAAAGATGGTACCCCAATGCCCAGTCTTGTTTCTAAAATGTGTGGCTGACCTTTTCATAATAAAACGCCCAATGTGCCTAAGAATAAAAAAAATAAGCAAGATAAAAGAATAAACAAAAAAAGCAGCTAAAAATACATCAAGAATACAAATAAGTAACTTTAAGATAGAACTACTGAATTCTGCTGTTGGAGGTGTTTTGAGTTACAGGACTAAGCACCTGGAACATATAAAAATATAATGCTTTGAACACGTACAGAATATCTTTTTGCTCATCAATGAGTAACCATGCCCACAACAGGCTCCTAGAGAGGAGATGAGAAGGAATAACTTCAAGATACAGTGAATATACAATGTTCAGGCAATACTGAGACTTCTATGGCCCCCACATCAGGGAGAAGAAATTCAAGCCCTGGCAGAATCTCAGCACCAGCAGTGTTGGATTCTTAGCAAACGTTGGTCAACTACGTAAAACCTCTCACCTGTTTCAGGTCAGTGTGGAGCAGCGGTGCCCAAACCCCGCCCCTGGGGCCACTTGTGGCCCTTGAGGCCTCTCAGTGTGGCCCACAGGGAGCCCCCAGTCTTCAATGAGCCTCTGGCCCTCCGGAGATTTGTTGGAGCCCACTCTGGCCCAACGCATCTGATCTCAGCATGAGGGCAACTGTTTGACCTCTCGTGTGAGCTGTGGGATGAGGGCCACCTCCACTGCTTGCTGTTTCATGTCTGTGATGCAGTAGCGGCAGCAAAGGAGAGGCCAACTTAGCTTTGTGCAAAGCCTTTTATAGGCCTTGAGCTATCAAAAGACCCTCATTCATTCATATAAGTTCATCTTTAATATGTTCATTTATGTAAACTTATGTAGATTTATTCAAATTTTAAATGTAAATTAGTTCTTTTTTTCCCCAGCCCCCGACACAGTGTCAGAGAGCTAATGTGGCCCTCCTGCCAAAAACTTTGGATATCCCTGGTGTGCAGGAATTGTGTTTCGTACCTCCAGTGTGGGCAACAGCAATGGAATATTGATGGGGACAGACAGGGCAAAGTGAATTGTGAGGATGGAAGAGCTTTTGTCCTACATGTCAGCTTTCTAAAACAGAAATAACTGTGTATTTCACGTCAATATTCTCATCCTAAATGGATTCTCTCTGAAGTAAATCCTGTTGATTTTGATGAAATTAAAAATTATCCTGTTGATTTTGATGAAATTAAAAATTATCTTCCTTTCTGCAGTTAGTTCTGTCAAGGACAGACAGAAGGGAACCCCCGGAAACTGCATAAATTGAGTGATTATAATAGAGAAGCACTTTGGGAATGTGGCTGGTGTCTTCTCTTCAGTTAACCACAGGAGACCAGCAGTGGGGGGCAAGCTACATGTCTCGGAGGTGTTTGTCCCAGACTACCCTCTATCACTGCACATTTTCCCCATAGGCTCAATAATTCAGTATCTGCTAATTTGGTATGCACTAAGGAGAACTGACTTATGTACCTGTACTTTGGTGTAGGGATGATGTTGTGAGCCTGTTTCGATGGCTAGAAAATGCATTGTGTGAACTAATTCTGAATAAACAGAGAAATTATATTGTGGCTAATTAAATGAAACATTTCTTGAAGGAAACAAAAAATGAAATCTCAAAACTAAATTTGAATGCACTGGTAGGTATTCATATAAGGACACAATCCTAGAAATGATTTAGGCCGGCACAAGTCCCTTGTGCTGGCCCAGGAGGGTTGCAAACATGCTATAAGGCACATTTGCGCCTCCTCAAGAGGAAGCCAGGCTGGCGCTCTAAGAAGTGCTGGCTTGTGAAGGCTTACGCAAGCCTCCATGCTGGCTTCCTCTCTGCTGACGCAAGCTGCAAAGGTAGGCGGGAGGGAAGTGTTCCTGGGTGGGGGGAGGGCAGGTGGTGGGTGCCCCAGGGGTGAGTGGGCGAGGAGAGGGAGGAGGGGCTGGGATCTAGCAGTTGTACCGGATCCCAACCCCCATTCCTGGGGAGAATGGAGTGGCTTCAAGCTGCTCCGCTCTCCTCAGAATTGTGCCACCTCCAGAGGTGGCGCAAGTCAAAGGAGACCCATGGGGCCAGTAACCCTTACCCAGGGGTAAGGGGAAAAGTTTCCCCTTGCCTCTGGCTAAGCCGCTTCTGGCCACCATCCTGCGCTGGATACAGCGCAAGCATCCTGGCTTGCCTATTCCAGCGCAGGATAGGATTGCGCCCCAATATATTCTTTAGATTTTGTGTGTTGAAGTTTCCAGGTGTTCCTTTAAACCTTTAAGAGAATTAATTCATTAGAGAAATTGTGGTTGCTTCAAGAAATTTGAAGGAGGGCACAATGCAATAGCCATAAATACAGAAATTGAAGTGGATGTGGTGAATGTGTTTAGAAATAAACTCTGAAAAGCTAACAGTACTTGAACACAGGGAGTGAAGCTAGTGCAAAGGTCATAAATTATACCTGGCAGGCTAAAGAGTTACTCCTTAAATAATTTAGCAAGCATTTAGAAAACTGCTTGAACTAAACAGGGCCCTTGTGTCTTGGGAAATAAAATGTTTTTTTCTTCTTCTTCTTAGTGAAAACAATCTGCTAAAGTTAGAAATGAACTAAAATGCAGCCTTTCAACTTGGCATGCATTCACCCACCAATGTAAGATTGTATCTAAGTAATTCTGTTTCTGTATTGCTTATTAGCTCTCTGCAGCTGCATAAATGGTAGACATAATTAGCCTCCTTCCCAAGGGCCAGAGATTTGGGTGAGCTACGCTATTTAGCTGTAGCACCTCATTTGCTTTCATTGTAAAAGCTATTAATTAATACTTGTTGAAGCCAATACAAGTAAAGCTCAGATCTGAAAGACCTCAAAGGTGGGAAAATATGGATTTTAAAATTTGTCGAACAGCATTCTAGAAGTTTTTGTTTTTTAAGGGAACTTGAATGTGGTTTAAGAGAGAGATAAAGATTTTTATTCTCTTTGTCATACGTTGACTAAAAATAGAAAATGTTGCTACTGAGCACTTTAATAGCCAGATTATACATGAAGGTGGAAGATCTGTTTGGCTCTGTGGCAGGTTTTAAAAGGCTACAGGGGCAGTGGTTTTGGAATATCGAGATGATTTTTCTTAGAGTTCCTAAGCACTCCCTATACTAACAAACCAAAGCATTTTGAACATTATAGTGTTATGTGCACATGTTGCAAGGAGAGGAAGTGAATGCGTTTATTCTCTCCAAACTTCTTATGTAATATTAGAAATGAAAGTTCCATGGCGTGGAGTGTATGTTGGTGAAAAAGCGTATGCTTTGCAAGCTGAAGATTGGGTTCAGTCCTTGACTGGGAAAGACTCAGTGTGAAACTTTGGAGAGCTACTCCCAATTATTGTAGACAATCCTACACTCTGGTCTGTGGCACCAGAGAGGCCACAGATGCCCAGTACGGAACAGCAGGAAGAGGAATGCCCATCAGTGATGGTGAGTTGAGGGAAGAGTGGGGGAGAAGAGGGTGTGGCATCTGCCACAGGCAACTTGCCTTGGATGCAAGCCACCATGCCCCCTTTGTCTCTTTGGTCTTGTGCCACCCAATGAGCTGGTGCAGATTTGAGGAGATACATTGGCAGTCGCAGGGGTTACAGAGGGGTAAGAGAAAATAATTTCAATTTCCCCTCCCAAGCCACCCCCCACCATAATATGTAGTGCAGCCCGTTTTGGTGCGGCTGCATGCTGTGGCAAGGAAAAAAAAAAGACTGGGCTGTAATTCCCCTATGTGTATGCAGGTTAGGTTCCAGGAGTATGTATGTAAGGTAAAATGGACACACCTTGAAAAATGCAGCTCTTGCTTGCTCACCACTACTGCTCCTGTGTGAAAGCACAACCCGAAGACATGCTATTCCAGTGCAAAAACCAACACAGCCATCTTAACTTGGACATCCAAAATTCAGGAAGCCATTGTATAAGCTAACTTCCATAGAGGGGATGTGGAAGCTGTTTTCATGTCTGAAGCTTGAACCACCACCACCTGCCATAAAAGTTCCTCTTCAGATGTTATGTTGTAAGAGGAAGCACAAGTAGCACGTGCTTCCTTTCCTGTTGCTTCCGTCCAGATTTTTGAACTGTGTTTTCAAATAATTTTTTATAAGTGCCTCTCTTGCATTTTACCAACTTGGTCAAATGCTTCGTATCTTCTCTGTTTTGCTGAAGGTTATTTTCTCCCTTGCAAACACTTTTCCAATGTATGTTTCATTGTATTTGAATAAATTTAATTAAATAATTATCAGTGGGACAGCCATGCCTCTTCTTCTGTTGATACAAGGTATAAAGGACTGTTAGTTATGCTGTAGTATGCTTACCTGAAACGTAAACATGGTTCATCTCTCTCTGAATGTTCAACTAGAGCAGGGGTGCTCACACTTTTTTGGCTCGAGAGCTACTTTGAAACCCAGCAATGCCCGGAGATCTACCAGAGTTTTTTTTACAATGTTCGCGCCATCATAACATATAACATTTATGTGTACTATGTATGTTGGTGTACCTTGAGCCCCACTGAGTCTAAAAGAACTTACTCCTGAGTAGACATGCCTAGGATTAGGCTGTGAGGCTGCAATCCTAGCCACACTTACCTGGGAGTAAGCCCCATTGAGTACAATGGGCCTTACCCCCGGCATTTCCTCCCAGAGGCACCTGAAGGGGGGGGTCGGCACTCTGCGATCTATTCATTTTGCCTCGCGATCTACCGGTAGATCACGATCCACCTATTGAGCACCCCTGAACTAGAGTAACGGTTTTTAAAATGGTTTCAGTTTTTTTACAAGTCAAACGGTTGGCTGGGACTTGGCGGAATGTCAAATGTTCTTTCTATAACAGAACATTTGATAAGACTGTGCAAGCAAAGAGAGAAAAAAATTGTTTGTGCTTTTACAATTGGTCTGTCTTGTATTTTTTTTTTAACACGCAAGCTCAGTATCATTGCTTTAAGTTCAGAAACATTCGGTTTGAAGACTTTTGGAGCAACAGGCTGCACATACACATGCTGGAACAGTATTAGACACCAGATTCCCCAGATATATTATAGAGAATCATTGTTTTAAGCTTAGCTCTCCTTATATTTTTGTTATTCATTTTAAAACCAGTTTGGTGCATACACAAGTGTAACTAACAATATATAACACATTATTTTCAGTAAGTTTTGGTAGTCTAACAGCATTAAAGGGTTTAAGACAACATATCAAAGTTATTTTCCGGTTCACCGCAACGTCATTCCGGTTAACATTGCAAAGGTCAGGTTCTCAGAGAAAATGCAGAAGATAGTGATTTTTTTTTTAGCTGAGCCACAAAACTTCTTGCCAAAGACAATTTTGTTGCATTTTGAAGGCCAGAAGTAAGTCATTATGAGGTGAGGTCACTTTTGAACAAAGGGGTTACAGTACCACCTACTGCCTGCTCAAATCTGTATGATGTTATGTATGGAATTGCGTAATCTGAAACAACTGGTGATTTGTAAACCAACCAATGAAATATCTCCAATGAGAAATGTATGTGTTTCAAGGAGGGAACCCCAGATTATAATAAAAGCAAGTCCAGGGGGGCGCTCTGTGTGATTTTCTCTTACTTTGGATTTACAATAAAAGCCTGGATTTGATCACCACTGCCTTCTGAGTTTGCTTTGGAATCTTGGGATCTCTTGCAACATCTGGGCTTACCCTGCAACATCTGGGAATATCCTAGAACATCTTGGGTACCTTGCAACACTGTGACCTTCAGCAGTATTTATGTCCTCTTTTCTAGGTTTTAATCATCTTGGAGTACACTGTAGGACTACTGTGTTCATTAAGATTTGCAGCATTTTTGACACACTCTCTAACCATGACTACCAAATTCAGAATAGGGTTTCATTTTAAGAGGCTAGGAAAGTGACAAGAAAGAAGAAAAATGACATTAGGCTTTATTATCTCAATGCTATTTCAGTGCTTTACGAATTTATACGAATTGGAGATTGCTCTGTACTATCCAATCTACGGTTTAATCAAAAAGTGTTAAAGAAACATCTCAGTGAGTTGCAATTTGAAAAAGAAGAAATCTCCTTGAAAACCTTAAGTAACAAATGTGCCTCAAGTTTCTTAAAATATCACTGCACAACTTCTTTGTTGTCCTGTATTCATTTGTAGTCATTAAGGAGACTGATATCTTTGGAGGATACATCAGATGGGCAGTAGACATTGAATCTGAATAGCTTCTTTTCTTTGTGGGTTTTGCAAAGACTTTAAAGTTGTAGCTGCTTCTTGGCGTAATCAAGTTTTTGTCAGAGGAAGGCAGAAAATCTGAGCTACCACAATGTTCATGTGCATTGACCCCAATTCCAAAGCATATAGCCAAAGGCAGTCAACAGACAAATTTCTGTTTTTCTCAACTGTTCAACATTTCTTTTCTTTTCTTGGTACTCTTGAGTTTGGGAACTTGGCTACCTCTTAATCATGATGCTTCAAAATGGTTGGCTCACATTAAGTATGTTATGTCTAACTTATCTTTTAATGACAAATCTAGCCAAATTCTCTGTTGAAAGGACATATTGGTTCTCCTTTGTGCTAGCTGTACTGCTTGAAAGGTTTGCTTCCACAATGCTTTACCTGCGATGATCATGTTTTGCCCTTCTTGACATTGGATTTTGTTTTATAATATGTTGTTTGCTTTTTTGCCAGGACAAGAACAATTCAAAGTTAGGAATACTGGCTTAAAATGAATGTATTGAACCTTAGATGAAAATGCTCTGTAGATGAAAATGAACCTTATTCTTTAGATGGCAAACTGCTATGGATAATAATTGTTAAGGAGACGGTTGTGCTGGAGTAATAATATCACTGACCCTGAACAGTCAATCATTTAAACCTGCTTTTAGGAATGAATTCAATACGTTCGTCATTGATTTCACCAGCATTCAGTACTGTTAATCAGTTTGCATTTTGGGATGAAAGATTTCTTGTTCAGCTGCTTTGATACAAGTATCTCCTCACCTTTTTATTTTGTGAAATTTTGGCTTCCTTTTGCAGTCCTCAGTAGGTGGTCTTTCACTTGTCAGAGAAATAGGCATTTAATACCAAATACAAATTCAGTACACATAGAAGTATAGTCGTGCATTGCTTAAGAACCATTTGCTTAACAACGCACCACATATATGATGGTGGTCAAAGCAAAATAAAGATGCTCTTAATGACATAATCATGTCTTCCATAACCTGTAGCAGAGTGTCTGTTTACACAGCAGAGAGGCTCTTAATGCAAAGAAGAGGCAATCATCTCCTGCAGCTTGTGCAGACAGCTAGTGTCTGACAGGGAGTGTCTGTTTACACAACAAAGGAATAGATTGGACTGAATGTTCACTTAATGACCTAATTGCATAACAACAGGGATAGAAGAATGTATCCCTGTTGATAAGTGGTGCACACCTGTATGCATGTACAACCGCATCTGGCTTTTCTGAATGTTCTCCTCCTTGGCAATGCAATAAAACCCTTTGGCCACACAGAAATAACTGTAGTGAAAAAATTGAAATTTCAGCAAAACCCTAACCAGTGCAACTGAACCTGCCATTCTCCCCAAGAATGAGAGGTGCTAAACCTACCGTCTCCATTGCTTTGTAAACAACTTTCCATGGTAAATAGCAGCTTTGGGTGAGTAACATTTATAAGAACCGAACTGCAGGGGAAAAGTTTAGTTCCCCTCTTTATAGTTCTAATCTCCAATCTTCCTTCCCCTCCCAACTTCTGTAAAAGAAAAAAAAAAAGCACCAATGGAAAGTTGATTATACAGCCATGCCCCGGTATGCATGGTAATTCTGTACCAGAACTCTACGCGGAACCTCAGATACTGCCCTCCAGAGGCGAGGGGAGCTATGGAAGCCCTCAGTGGCTTCCCTGGCCCTCATAACGCCTTTTAATGGCTTAAAAAACATCACTTCTGGTTTTAAGAAAAAAATGTTGCTGCACTGGTCCTGCCTCCCTCCACCTGACATGCCCCCCCATCCTCTCCCGACCTCCCGGTCACGCCTTCCTCCCGCCCACCGCCCGCCTCCCCCTCCCAGGAACGTCGCCTCTACCCACCCCTGCTTTCCTCTATGCTGGTTGGCGGTCCTTGTGACTGCCGAGCGGCGGAGGCCAGGCGCTCGCCCAATGCTAGCCTAGTGCCAGCCAGCACTGGGCTAGTACAGGCACTCATTTAGCATTAAGACTTGCAAACGTGCCTTATGGCATGTTTGTGATAATGCGCACCGACAATAAGCCAGTGCATCGAGCTCAGGATTGGGCTCTAAGATAGCACTGCATGTTACCAGAAATATTGTAGCATAATATCTTTTTGTTTTTTCCCCTGTTTTGGGCACACTGCAGTATTATTATTAAAAAAAATAATAGCACTGGAGTGCCAAAACAGGGCAAAACCACAGTGGGTTGTGGGGCCTTATCACTTTGCCTCCGCAACAGTTCTGATCCCAATTGCATGCCCTGCCCTTACTATATTAAAAAGAAATAGAAGCTTTTATTGGCTTACAATTGAAGCTTTTTCTCTTCTTAAAACAACTTGTGAGGGTGTGCGCAATCAGGATTGCAACCATGATGGAGACGAAGTGCTAACCCCACTGTGGTTTTACCCTGTTTCAGGCAGCCCAACAGCACCACTGTTAAGACAAGCATAAAAGGGCTACTTTATGCCCTTCTCGTAATGTGTACATTAACTTTAACTTCCTCCCTATACTCTCCACCCCCCCAGTCTCCAATAACAGTATACAGAGGGCAGATTTATTAAAAGAAAATGGAAACAAATACAATTCTTTTTCACAATTATATGCACAATATTGTTGAAAAATATATTCAGGCACTGCTTCAATGGGGTAACATTCAGTAAACTTGAGAAGAAAGAAGTTATGGTAATACTAAGCGCTATTCGAGGCTGTGGAAAAAAAAGAAACAAGCAGTCCTATATTGACGTATTCCGTTGGTTTGGTTTTTTAAAAAAATACAACCCCAATAGAATTGTGTGAACAATTGTACTTCTACTGCTCATGGTGCCTTCTCAGCATAATGATAATCTGTTCTGATATAATGAGCTCTCTATATGTACTGTAAGAGTACCATGTGATCAGTAGGCAGTCAGAACACAGACTTGTCCAAAAAGAGGGACTTCTAACTTGCAAATGATGAAAGGCCAGCCACAGAAACTGCGTAGCCATCACAGTGTGACAGTTTGCATTGTAAGTTCAGCTTGGAAAGGTTCTTGGAAAGTGGTACTTGGCTCTTTGATTTAACAGGAGTATCAAAACATAATTGAAAACGCTCTTAATACTTATATAGTGATTTTCATCCTGAATAAATCTCTCACCGTTTTACAAGGTACAGTGTATATTGGACTCATTTCAGCAGTGCCTGATATGTGATCATCTAAAAAGAGCAACAATTTAGCATTGCACAAAATGCACAAATGCAGAAAAAAAATGCACATCCGTTTAAAAAGTTTACGAGGCTCATAAATGTTATAGAATATTTCAAAAGGATGTGACAGCGAGTTTCTTTCTCTTGCTTTCACACATAAAATGCTTATAACCTGAGGAAGGAAAGATGCGCAGTAGCTGTTTCATAACAGTGACCTGTGAGGGGGGGAAAGAGTATTCTGCCATTGTCTGAGGTTTTTAAGAAAAAGAAGCACATCATTTTTTTCCTTCAAAATAAGGGGTATTCAAGTGTGTAGACCTGATGGAGCGCTAACAGTCCAATCCTATGTGTGCCTACTCAGAAGTAAGTCCCACTGTATTCAATTGAGCTTACTCCCTGAAAAGCATACAGAGTACCCGTGTAATCTGCGGGCTCGGCATCTGCAGATTTCATCATGTGCGGCTGCTGAACGCCCCCACTTCCAGCCTCCAAACCCAATAGGAGCTGTGCTCCAGTCAGGTCTGGAGGCTTTTCTGAGGCTGCAGAGGCTCTCTGCAATCACCCACAATCAACTTAGCCTCTGCAGGCTTCATAATGGCCATTTGGGCCTAAAGAATACTTCTGGTTTTATGATAAAACTCTAAGTGACTTTTTTGCCCTTATAAGGCATTCTGAGGCCCGGGCCTCAGAATGCCTTATGAGGCATAAAGACGTCACTTCCCGTTTTATAGTAAAAACTGAAGTAGCTTTTTTTTTTTGTCTCAATTGCCTTTCTGAAGCCCACAGAGGCCATGGGCAGCCTCTGCAGGCTTCAGAAGGGCCTCCAGACCCAACTGGAACACAACTCTGGTTGGATTCAGAGCTTGGGGTGACAAATTCATGCATTTCCTTATCAGCATCGGTTCCTGGAACAGAATCCCCGCAGAGGAGTGCCAGCTGTATAGGACTGCGGTCTAACGGCCCAATCCTATCCAGTGTTCCAGCACTAATGCATGGCAACAGGGCACACACTGCATCCTGTGGTTGTGGGGCAGTCACGGAGGTCTCCTCAGAGTATGTTCCCTTACCTTAGGGCTACATTATGGCTGCATTGGCAGTGAAAAATTGAATAGGTTTTGGTCCTAAGTGCCACTATGGAAGGAAGTACCAAGTAAAGTAGGAATGACTCTCACTTTTAGTTTTTGATGTGCAGATGTGATTATCCTTCTGTGGGTGAGGGCATTTAACATGTCTGGGGAAATGGTTAAACACCATGTTGTCTCATGAGGATCCCTTGGAGTGAAACAGTCTCCATTTAAAACAGTCTTTAAAACAGAATTAAAACTACAGTATGGGACTTGTACATGGAAAATGAACAGGAGAATCCATAGTCATGCATATTCAGAACTCAAAGTACAGAGGAAAACACTTGTAACATATTTCTGATTTTTTTGTTTGTTAATGAACTCCGATTGATTTTCTCCCCAAAGAATTAAGCTGTTTTCAGGGCTTAAATCTATAGTGTTGATGTAGCCAATTATGTTATTGTTGTTGTTTGCTTGTTTGTTGTTAGTGACATCACAGTCCAACAGATGTCTGGACTGTTGTCTATGGATACTCACTAGTTTAAACTCAACCCAAGAGTTTAAGAACTGGTGAGGTAGCATAATGTTTGATGTTTCTAGTAGTGCAGCTGAGCTCTGCTGGATCTGAAGCTCCGCTGGATCCTAAATAGCCAGTGCAGAGTCAAGTAGCCCCATTGTGGGGCTGCTTCCCTTACTCAGGGGCAGGGAACAAATGTCTGCTTACCCCGAGCAGGCATTGGGAGCCACTTGCAGCTGCCTGATGTCCATAGGATCCAGAGGTAGCCTTTTTGGTACTGCTGCAGCCTTGGGCACTGGGTAGCTCAGGACTGGGCTGTAAGGCCCTTGACCAGTGGTTCACAAACAGGGTTGTGGCCACCTGGGTAGCTGCGGAAACTAGCCAGGTGAGCCACGGAATACTTATGAATAACCTACCACCCTATACAATGTATAGGATTGTAGTCCTAATGGGGAGCTGCAGCCAGTGACTCAGTCAAGGGAGGTGCCAGTCAAAAACGTTTGGGAACCTCTGACCTTGGCTATTGTACCAAGTTCATCAGTGACAATAGGGGTGGTTGTTTGTTTCCTTTCCCCAAAGCGGCTGTATTTGACTTTCCAGGTCTTTATAGTTCATTATCTTTTTCAGTTGTTTCTCCTTGATTTGATGATCTCTAGGAACAGCTACATCAATAAGCTTTATCTGTTTCTTAACCGCCGTTATATCTGGCATGTTGTGTTCCAATATTTTAAATGCCTGCATTTTGAAGCCTCATAAGATTTTGACCTGCTTATTGTCTACCATCTTTTTGGGCGTTTGCTCCCACCATTTTTTTTTTCTGATGTCATTCCTAGTTTTCCAGTGAGTAAGATAGGGCTACAGCCTAACAGCCTAACAGCCCAAACCTGAGCTTCCCAGCAACCAGGGCTGCAGCAGCGCCAAAATGGTTACCACTGCATCCCATGGGGCTGGGAAGCAGCACTAGGTCTACTCAGGGTGAGGGAGTTAATGCTCCCTTACCTCGTGTAGCAACAAGGCAGCCCTGATGGGAGTCCTCAGATCTGTGCTCATATTGAGCAGATGCAGATTCAAGGAGACCCATGTTGGGTCTCCCAGCCTGGGACTGGGGACAGGATATGGCAGCAGAGCCTGCCATCATCTCCACCTCCTCCTGTCCCATTCCCTCCCTGCCACACCTCCTCCGCCCTCCCCCCGCCCCAGAACACCTCTCTCCCCACCCTGTGCGTCTGGCCAACCTGTGACTGGCACTGGCCCCACGTGGGCTCACGCTGAACCAGCATGTATCCTCAGCCAGTGCCCAACCTATTCAACTCCTGGGGAATTTCAGTTCAGCAAGTATTAGCGAAAAAAGTTAATTAGGCATGTGACTGTATCAGAGCCACCCTCATAATAAGATCAACTGAGGCAGTCACCACAGTCTGTGGCTGCCCCTCCATTGAAGTAGAAAACTACTCCAAGTCCTCTTTCCCTTCTGGTGTAGGGAAAGAAGGAGTGAAAGAGGTAGTGTGGAAGCGTGTGATGGCTACAGCATCACCCCATGGAAATGATCTAGCTCAGTGCTTCACAACCACTGGTACAGGTACCACCAGTGGTACTTGAGGTGGTATCTGGTGGTACTTGTGGGACCCATGGACATCTGCTGCCCAGCAGTGAAATGAGTGACATGACATGACAAACATCAGTAGGAGGCTTGGCTTAATGGACAGAGCTCCATAGCATGCTTTTCATGCACTCTAAAAAGCCCTCCTGTCCACCCTGAGTCTCTTACTGGTGTTTGTCACATCACATCTGGCCTCTCAACCCAGAAGTAACTGATGATGATGTAATCACAAGTTATTTATGGTGGTACTTCCAATAGGTAGATCATGCGAAGTGGTACGGCAGGAGAGAAACATTGAGAAACGCTGATCTAGCTTACTACTCCTCCCCACTCACTCTTCAATTAAAACACAATATGGAAGAAATATTGTCATCCACAATATGGATGACAAATATGTTGTCATCAGGTGGTGTGGAGCAGCATTTTGCACCCCACCTTAGGTTCTAAAGGGCTGCTGCTATCTATTCAGCATTGCTGCAGACACTGCTTGTAGAGCACCTATCCTTCGGATTGACTGAACACTTCTAAAACAAAGATGGTATGCTATCTTACATGTTACTGCTATCATCCTTGATAAAACTATTCTTTTTTCCCCAATTAGTTAATTTACATAACAAATGTATAGGGACAAAGAGACTTTTGAGTCATGTTTTATAATAATTTTGGTCATTCAGACAGGTCTGAATATAAATTATTAGCGGGTTTGGATATGTTTTTACCCATTTGAATTTCCCAGATGATGCATAATTGTAATGTCTGATTAAACATAGAAATGAGCATCATTTATCATAGTTGCAGCCTTATGCTAGGTCAAGTCAGTAGTCCATTCTGGCTCAGTACTTTGTTTATATCATGACAATTTTTCTTCTGCCTGATAAATGGATAACACACTAACAAATGCACACCCCAAACTAACTTGGAATTCTTTTGATGAAGAACCCATCAGATGTCATGTCTCATTATCTCTTGACAAAATTATGGTGGCACTTTACAAGCATTTATATGTCATGCTTACACATATGCCCTGTGTAAAATGATGGAAGGGCTGGCACACTTCCTTATGAGGAAAGGATACAGCATTTGGACTTTTTTGTTTAGCAAAAAGCATGACCAAATGACATTGTGATAGAGGTTTACAACATTATTCATGGTGTGGAGAAAGTGGGTAAGAAAAAGATTTTCTCCCTCTCCCACCACCTTAGAACCAAGGTTCATCAGATTGCCGGGAGTTTTGGCATGGACAAAATGAAATACTTTGCATAATTAATATATGAAATTTGGTAGCAACAGATTTGACGAGGGGCACAAGCTTAGATGATTGTCAAAGTGATCGAACAGATTCTTCGAGAAGGTAATTGAGAGCTATTAGTCAAGACAGTTATATGCTACCACCAGGTTCAGTAGCAATATGCCTCTGAATAGCTTCTGATGTCCTTAATGCATAATTTTCAACAAACCAAAAACAAAACCTGCCATTTAACTGTGCTAACCCATCCCCCCAGCTAAGAAATGTGGGGAATTAAATGAATATAATATAATTGAATGGCTAGCTAAACAAATGTGATATTTATTAATTAGTAATTAAATGGATGAAGGTTTCAGTAATGAAAATGAATGAAGTAATGACATGATCTCCCCACTTTTACTGATTTTCTTATGTTCAAAATTCTTTGTTATACAGAACATACAGAAATACCTATATTTTGATCTTTCAGTGTTTACTGCCATATACAAAGCAACAATATCAAAGCAGACTATGTTTGCTTTTTAAAATAAGTTCACTGTTGATATCTTCTAAGTAGCTTCTGGTATTTTAGGACCCTTTGGGCATTAATGACCTGTCCAGTTGTGCATCTATGATTGTGGGATACAGTGAAAGGGCAGTATATTGTCCATTGTTATATTTTACCACTAGGCAGTGCCATCTGAATTTTTCTTATCATCAAAATGTCTGGAATTATCTTTGTTTCCCCAGAAGAATAATTCTTCTTTTTCTCCCTCCTTTTTCCTTCCCATTGTTAAGCAGTTTAGGTTCTTTGTGTCTTTATTCACAAATGTGCATGAGATCTCTTGATTCTGAGTCTTATACCTCAAATTTTGCTGTGGGCATGTGTGGGTGCTTGCGCATGCTTTGCAGAAGGTTAGCCTGGAAAGTTTTTACTTGTATTTTTATTTTGCGGGGGGGGGGGGGGGTGTTTAGGGTGGCTTCCATTCAAATTGCTTTGATACATACAAGCACATAAAACTGAGCCTAAGTTTCAAAGAACAGTCATGTATGTCTCTCACAGCATGGAGAGAATTGCATTCGCAGTTGGAGGTTTTTTCCCCCTGTTTTTGCCACAGCAGTTCTTTCCAGCTATCAAAGTAGATGCTTTTACAAATGAACTACAGCTAGTCTGCTACAGCAAACAGAGGAGGCAAAGTTCTTGTTTTGTCGGGTCACAACAAGGATCGGTCTCTAGACCAGTGGTTCTCAAACTAGTGGGTCACGACCCACCAGTTTGTTTAATGCTTCCACCATCCCTTTAAGGGACAGGGGAAGGGGGGAGGTGGCAAAGCAATCTGCAGGATTGCATCGCTAAGGGGGGAGAAGGGGGGTGCTTTTACTTACAGTGTGTTAGGGAGGTGCAGGGAGCCCCAGTGCAGCCCTCCACAGAGCACCCCGAGGATTGGAATTTTCAGACACAGCAAGCACAAGCCATTTCCGTTTTGTGAACGCAGCTAGGAGGTGGCTTGCACTTGCTATTTCTGAAGATTCCAAGCCTCGGGAACACCCTGTGAAGGGCTGCGTGGGGCTCTCCGCACCTCCTACTGCATGCCCTCGCACACACTCATCCCCCCTTAGTGACGTATTCCTGAGGATCGTGTTGTTACTCTTGCCCCTCTCCTGCAAAGATTTACTTTAGGAGTAAAGCTTCCAAAACGTTTGAGAACCACTGCTCTAGACCATTAGGTTTTGGGGCTTGGAGGGGGTCTGGCTCTCAGTACAGTTAGGCCAGAGGCAGGGATGTGGTTCAAATCAGGCACAGGTCAGGTGCCTGAGGAGGCAAGCAACAATCCAAGCATTCATAGACAGATACATGGCTCAAATTGGGTAGAAGTCAAGATTGAAGCAATTCGAGATCAGGATGAACAGAAGAAACATGACAGCAGGTGCAGGCCGAGTTTACAATCCAAAGCAACAACCAGGAAAGGGCAGTAGGAGTTAGGCACAATCCTCACATTCAAGATAAATTGCTAGGACTGAAGCCATGCTTTTATATAGGACATGACAAAGTGAGCTGACAGTACTCAGGCAGGCTGGCCCTACAGCCTAAATGGCACTCTTGAACTCCAGGTGGTCCACGTGACAGGCTTTTAGTGAGCAGAGTACTATCAGTGCAGGACCTCGGGTATGAAGCGTAACTTCTGGAAACTACAGTTCAAGACACAGGGGCACCCCAGCTCCTTGCATGTTGTGTACATAGTTCCTTTCTCCATGCACATGTCATTTATTTGGATTCTGACTTGAATAATCCCTTAATAAGGTATTTGTAATAGGAACCAATATTTCATTAAATGTATTTATATGTTGCAAATATTTGTAGTCCAAAAGCAATAAATAGTTCTAACCATTGTTTTCTTTCATAGTCCTGTATATGTGAAAACAGTTCCTATGTGTTTTCAGAAATCTCAGTGTTTTGACATACAAAGCTTATGTGATAAATTGCAAGACTTCACACAGTTGACATAGCCCACTTAGATCGAGACGGTTTTCTTTTGATAGAAAAAGATGTATAAACACTAGTGGAAGTCAAAGGAATCTTCTTGGGTTAATAGTGGCAAACCACTTGGAATGCTAATGATCACCATAGCAATATATTTTATAGAAAATAGCTCCTTTTATTAATAGTTCAGTATATCCTTCATGCTAATTCTTGGTTTGTATATAGAGAGATTAGGGACAAGGAATGTTTTAATCAGACAGTCATTCTCAAACTTTTCGACACCAGGACCCACTTTTTAGCATGACAATCTGTCGGGATCCACTGGAAGTGATGTCATGGCCAGAAGTGGCATCATCAAGCAAATTTTAAAAAAAGAATATAAATAACTAAATTTTTTAAAAAAATTAAATAAGGGGAGATGAAATGGGGAAGCCAACCATATACCACCAAGTGAATTCTCTCTGTAGTCTGCCTGCAATAACCTCAAACCCCCCCCCAAAAAAATCAGTAAGATTTTCAGCCCTACTCAGTGCCCAGTTCTTATATTTAAACGAATTCAGTGTGATTTGGGATGAAATCAGTTTTAAATCCAGCATGTATTTTGTTTGGCTGAATCAAGATTCAAAGCTTCCCTCTGAAAAGCATTAAAACCCCAGACTGAAGAGGAGAGGAAATGAGATGCGGGAAGGAGTTCAGAAAAGACAACGCCTTCCAATAAATCAATGGTTCCCAAACCTATTAACACCTGAACCCACTGTTTAAAATGACACATTATCAGGACCCACCTAGCTTTACAAATGTAAAACAGAAAAAAATATTCACCTTACCAGCTCAAGCCTCTGTTTTTATCCTATTTAGCGGGGAAGGGGTTTGACTTCTGGAGCATTTGTGGAGCTCTACTTTCATCAGATGGGGACTATTCTGATGGCCTTGTATTCCACTTTGATTAACATTCATCATTAACCAAGGCATGTTTGCTTACTCACAAGTAAATGCGGCCATGTAGCTTAGCTATGCTTCCCATAGGGCTCAATACATTTGTCAGCTTGGAGGGAGGGAAGGTTTTATGGGGGTTGCGTTCATTGGATTGGGACCTTTCTGGTAGTGTTGGATCCCTCTTGGCCTGCCCTTTGCAATGGATCAAGGTATAGTCACCTACTTGTGAGTAAGCACATGATGTGGCTTTTTCACATTTCATAGGGCTCCATGCATCCTTCTCATTGATCAGCTTGTCAGTTTCAGCTTTGTGACCCACCAACAATCAAGTTGCGACCCATCTAGTGGGGGTCTCAACCCACCATTTGAGAAACCCTGATCGAAGAAATGCAGAAGCTGGTAGTAAAACACAACTATGATGTTTTGAAAGACTGAAGCTAGGTCATTGTAGAATAAACCTGTTCATTAATGTACATAAACACTAAATTTTCAAGGCAGTGTCCAACATGTGTTAAGAATAGTTCAGCTAGTGGGCTTTGGGTTGAGTTGTGGCACTCCTGAATTGGCACAGAAATGTCTGTGAGTGCAGCTTTGAAAGAAAGTCAAACCTATCCATCCTGCTTGCTTCTGTTGTGTCATCTGGTAGACTAGTGGGAAAGCTGCATCAAAGAATGAGGTGGCATACACAGTGCATGCTGTAGTGGCATAAATATTTTGGACCTGGTTTGTGGCAACTTGCCAGAAGGTTTCAACAAACAGTAATGTCTGAGTTCCCCAGCTTACCTGGCTCTGTGGGGGAGCGAAGGCAGGTACCAGCCCCCACCACTGACTGCAGCGGCGACTCCAAGGGGACTGGGCAGGAGGCAACCCCCACCACCAGGTGCAGCCCCAGAGATCCTCGGATCACCTCTCTTGCCCTGGCAGCTGGCCTGCCAGGGCAGCACCCATCACGGACCTGGCCCTGCCATGGTCTTAGCCTTGGGCAGTCAATAGGCTACAGAGCCAGCTGCGGGGGCAAGTCTGGGTGAGGTGACAGTGGACGGGAGAGAGATGAGGCCCCTAGTCAGACCTTATAGGACCATGGTGGGGAAAGGGGTGGGGCCTGAGGGAGCCAGCTTCCCACCTATGAGGTCTAGCCTAACTAAGGATAAGAGGCAGTGCGGGCCAGGCTGCAGTCTGGTGTGGAAACCGGCTAGCCTGTCAGCTAGGAGCTGAGCCTCAGATTCAGGGGAGGACCTGGGTGGCGCAACCCCCTTCTCCCTGCCTGAGGCCTTCCAACTGGGTCTACCATGCCAGAGATGAACCCATCTGCAACCCACCAGCCACCCCTTGTGGACCAGTTGGAGCTCAGCTCAGGGGTCTATTCCTGGAGCACTACAGGTCATCTAAAATTACTGTCAGGAACCTGAGAGTCCACTTTGCAAATTAATGTAAATGCCACTAGTTTTAAATTTTTTGTCTGTTAGAATTTTAAAGCAGATTACAGGTTGGGCTCTTTTTTCCTTGTTACAAGGCATTTAAACATAGACCCCTGTATCAATGGTGAGTCAGATCAGTGGATGCCAAATCTGTGGATACCAAGGTCCCACCTGTATTTCCTTTTTTCCTTCTTTCCTTCTTTCTTGCATTAATAAAAGAGAAACCAAGGTGCAAAATAAAGATCAAAATTAAATATGGACAGAAATGTGGTTTTTCTGTTTTTCTAAAAATGTGTTATAACTACCTAAAATTTGATATTTTGATAACAACAACAACAGAAATATAAAACAAAATAATGGACCTTTGTTGACTAATTTGATATTAAGTATGTGGTTGATATAAAAATTATTCTCACTGTTGATATTGTAAAACAATGGAAATTTTTCAGTGATACATGGTGAAAAAGGCATAGGGCATGGCAGTTATGGAAAACTGCCCCATTAAGATTGGAGAATTTAAGCAAAACGGGCAAGCTTTTTGATTCATCTGGCTCCAGAGATCCCCTTCAACACATGAAAGGAGTCTTCATGAAAGAGCTGCTTTAGATCTCATGCAAATATGTTGCATGAGAAAAGTGAAATTTAACCCAAAGGTGCTCTTCTGTTTGTACAAAAGCTTGTACAAGGTCTTGCAGAAGCAAAATCATGAATGTCAATACAGACAATATAGGACCTACTTATAGCACTGTGATAATTTTTCTGCAAGCTCTTGCGGTGTTTTGGAACCATGGTAGTGCATGCTTTCTTTCCACTCATTAACTTTTGGTGAAGTAATGTAGTGAACATTTTTTATGGTGTCTCTTTTTTTTGTCATGCTGTATTTATTAAGGAAATTTATAAATAAAATACTGCCATGTGATTCTCATCAGTAGATTTGATGGGAACTCCTTGTTTGGAACTCCTCTTAATTGGTTTAACAGGCTGTCATTGCTGCCCGGTTTTCTATCTTAGCCTGACTTTTTCTATGCCTTATCCATTTTTTGTCTGTAGCTATTTGTTTAATCCCTCATCTCTATAATTATTGGTTCCCTGAAGAGAAAAAAGGGCAGTATTAAGCCAACAGCCCTTGACTTTATGGCATTCTGGTCTTTATGGTCATAGCATATCTCTTACTTATAAATATTCATTATAGCAATAATTACTTGATGAATTTTAAATGGTTTTGCTCTTTGTGTATCAGATAAAGCTGTTATATGGCAATTAAGGTGAAGTTCAACTTCTGGATAAAAAATATTCTTGTGAAAAGACAGTGATTAATGTGGATGCCAAAGTGACTGTCATTGAAAAATGTTCCTTACCTGCACTGGGATTGCTGCCAAAATGTGCTAGAATATGTATAAGATCCATATTTATTATTTAAATGGAAATTACTTAAAGGAATACTATCTTATTTTTGTAGCTTGATTATCAAAGTTAACCTTCTGCTTTCACAGTGAATGGATCTTTTATGGTACAGTGTGGATCAGTAAGTGTGCTACAGTCAAGCTGAAGAAAAAAAGACTTTCTAGCCACTTATAATGAATTCCTGGATCATTACGCTGATTCTCAGGAAACATACCCATAGTGCAGCTCTCTCTTTTGTACTAGTAGCTTACGAGCTGTTGTAATTGTGCTACTTGTCCAGACAAAACTATATACGAGGGTCGCCCAGAAAGTAATGCACCACATTTTTTTCCTCAGCCTACAGTAATGGTACGAATGCGAAACTTTAGATATACATTATTTGAATTTTCAGGAGTGTGCACACAAATTTTTGTTTTCTTCAGACAGATAGCATAGCTGCAGCAGTGTTTTGAAATGGCGTCTGTAAGTGATGTACGTTACAAGCAGCGTGTCGTCATTGAATTTCTCACTGCGGAGAAAGAAACTGTTGGGAACGTTCACAAACATTTGTGTACAGTTTATGGAGAATCTGCAGTCGACGGAAGTACGGTTAGTCACCGGGCACAGAGGGTGAGGCCATTAGAAGGCAGTTCGGCAGAGCTCCAAGATTTGCAGCGTTCGGGGCGGCCATCCACGGCTGTCACACCTGACAAGACGCAGCTTGCTGATGTGCTCATTCGCGAGGACCGACGCATAACGACTAGGCAGTTGGCGCTGAAGCTGTCAATCAGCAAAGGAAGTGTGGATGCAATCATCCGTGCTCTTGATTACTCAAAAGTGTGTGCACGATGGGTTCCGCTCTGTCTTACGGTGGACCATAAATCTCTCAGAAAAAACATTTCTTCTGAGTTGCTGAAACGTTTTGAAGATGAGGGGGAAGTGTTCTTGTCCAGGATTGTGACAGGTGATGAAACCTGGGTTCACCATTTTAAGCCCGAAACAAAACGACAGTTGATGGAATGGCGTCATCCTCAATCTCCACAGAAGAAAAAATTCAAAGCAACTGCTTCCGCCAGTAAGGTCATGATCACTGTGTTTTGGGACTGTGAGGGCATCATACTTATTGATGTGATGCCAAGAGGCAGCACCATTAATTCTGAAGCTTATGTGAGGACATTAACCAAACTCAAGAAGCACTTCCAGCGACTTCGGCGCCATAACAACCCAGGTGAATGTTTGATTCAACATGATAACGCTTGGCCTCACACAAGTTTGAGGACTTCGTAACACATCACTAAACAGGGTTGGACTGTGTTACCCCATCCACCCTACAGCCCTGACCTAGCTCCCTCAGACTTCCACTTGTTTGGGCCATTAAAGGATGCCATTTGCGGAAGACATTTTGAGGATGCGAAGAGGTGATTCGCACAGTGCAGAAATGGCTTCGTGGCCAGAACAAGGAGTGGTACCGACAGGGCATACATGCCCTTGTGTCTCGCTGGAGGAAGGCCATAGAACTGGATGGAGATTACGTGGAAAAATAGGGAGTGTAGAAGAAACATCATTCTTTCTTGTGTGTAAGTTTCATTGTGTTCAATAAATAATTGTTGAAGAAAAAAAATGTGGTGCATTACTTTCTGGGCGACCCTATGTGCAACATAGGGATGCTCCCAAAAACAGTCTACCCAGATTGAGTTCTCCCCCCAAATCCCTAGGTTATTATGCCATGTTGTGATGTCACCAAATCATTAACCTTGGTGTAGTGGTACTAAATATGAGGGAGGGGAGAGATGTAACATGAACATGATGTTTTTGCCAACAGGACACACAGTGTATCCTGCAGTGGGGGAGGGAGCAGTTACGGAGACCTTTTCAAGGAAGGGAAGCGTTTTGTGTTGTGATTGCATTAGTGTTGGAAAGTTGGATAGGGTCAGGTCTAGTATGTATGTTTTCCAGAACTCTTCTATCACCAGGCGTGATCGTGGATAAAAAATGTATTTGGTAGAAGGAATAGTGACAACCATAACAGAAATTAGGAGGAAAACTCAGGAATCCCTTTGCTGTAGAAACAGACTCCAATTTCCCTGTACCACTAGTGGAGTGCAACTACATTACACCTTCACACATATTTTTATGGTGAACTCCACCATGGTGTGATGGGTATACATGAATTTCTTTTTTCAATAGTTCACCATAAACAGTGACTGTGAAACTAGTCCTGAAATTAGCTCTAGATTTCCACAATATGTTTTCATAGTGAAAGCCGAATGAGATAAAACAAGTCAATCACACATCACATTGATCACTATAGAAACACATGGTATGTTCACGATTTGTGTAAAGAGGCCATGATATTCATGATTTAGTGCCCAATCCTGAACAGTGTGCACTTCTTTCTTCTCAAGACTTACCGCTGGCGCACACAATTGCACACAATTGCAAATGTGCCTTAAGGCATGTTTGTGGGCCCTACCATCAGGCGAGTGCTGGTTGTAGTCCAGTGCTGGGCTACCATCGGGCAGCCACGCAGACCACTGAGCAGTGAAAAGGTAAGTGGGGGCATGGGGGGAGGTGGGGAGGAGGCATAATGGGGAGGGGGAGGCAGGCAGAGTGTGGGGAGAGGGCGGGGAGGAGGTGTTCCAGGCAGGGAAAGGCAGGGAGAGGGCGGGGAGGAGGCATGCTGGGGGAGGGAGCGGGGAGGGAGGCGGGACTGTTGGAGCAAAGCTCCACCAGATCCAGAGTCTCCATGTCGGGCTCATCACCTGACACAAAGGTTCTTGATTCACCGCCGACCTTTGGGTTGGTGGTGAATCAAGTACCCCCATTGTGGGGCTACTCACTTTAGCCGGAAGAAGTAGACAAAAGTCCCTTTTTCCTAAGTAGCCGCCGGCAGCTGCCTGGAGCGTGCAGTTTGCGGCAGCAGCCATTTTCAGCACCACTACAGCCCTACACCCCAGGCAGCTCAGGATTGGATGGCACATCCACCAAGGATGTCTGTGGCACAAGGATATTTTAATCAGAGGAAGTGTGTGTGTGTGTGTGTGTGTGTGTGTGTGTGTGTGTGTGTGTTGTATAATATATATACCCATTTAATACACACACACACATGAGAGAAAGAGAGAGAGAGAGAGCTCTTTCACCCATTATTCTTGGCTTACTGGTCCTAAGGAACTAGACTGGGCCATTCTTCCTCTCCCTGCCAGGAATAATAATCCGCACAGGGCAAATCCAACTCTTTTATGTTACTTGAGCTTTGTAGAGATCAGAGTCCAGTCGATTTGCATGAGAAAAGTTAATTGTGGAACTTATTGATCCATGTCACTCATAGCAACAAAGGGGAAGATTAGTAGATCTCGGGAGAGCAGATAAAGAAATAGTGCTTTCTGCTGAATTGTTTAATGAACAAGATTGTATTCTGTTTCCTTTCAGTTTGATACACCTCTCTCTCTCTCTCTCTCTCTCTCTCTCTCTCTCTCTCTCTCTCTCTCTGAATTGTCATGAGTAGCAGAGTGTCTGATTTATTCTTATTGAATGGTAAGGCTTAAGACCCAACCCATAAAAACTGCAGGTTCAAGGTGAGCAAAAACAAAGGAAGATGCCTCTCCATTTGATTTCCATCCACTAAAGGATCTATTTTGCCCTTCTGTAAAGGGTAGCAGAATTTATGGTTGAAGTTGCCTCTGCTGTTTCTGGGGCCATGTTGCCCCTTTATATAGTTGCATACTTTTCTGAGCAATTGGGACTGGGGTTGTAAAGGCAAACCCTCTGATATTCTTAGCCATACTTCCTTCTCCTTGCATCAAGAAATCAGTACCAATGAAGGAAGCTTCACTAGTGAATTGAATCATGACATCCTGGAGATGATACCCGTATTTGTAAAACTCCGATGCTTTACAGAGAAAACTGTAGCTAAAGGACACTGTAGGCTAATAATAGAAAACATTTGTGGTTATGCTGTTTATTTATAGCTCTCACAATCTGTGAGAATATCTGGTTGTTCATGTAAGATAATATTTATGAAATACAGAAGAGTTCTGCTTTTTTCTGTTGAGAAATATTGTAAGTGGAGGCTCCTCTTGTACTCTCCCCCCACCTCAGACTACAATTGCAGGGTGACCAAATGTCATAACCGCAAGAGATGTCAAGGCACCCCAAAATATAGGACATCCAAGAAAAATGAGGGACATGACAAAATGAAAGCTAAAAAGACTACTGTATAGATTTCATATGGTTAATTTACCAGTGGTTAATTAATTATGATTAATTTTCATGTTAATTTTCATGTTAATTTCCATTCAGAGCGCGATACCATAGTCTTTCGAGACTGAAGGTTGCCAACTCAATTTTCATGTGGTTAATTTACTTAAAACACTGTACAGTTATACGCCACTTAACAATTGGGATCGGGACTGCAATCCCTGTTGTCAAGGAGTGCTTGACGCAATGCAGACCCTCCGCAGGGAAGGGGATGTTTTGCTCCGCTCTCCTCCAGAGGGTTGTCTGAGCCTCCCAGAGGCAGTGAGTGTCGAAGCGCTGCCTCTGCAAGGCTCAGACTGAAGGAAATCATGTCTCTCGTGCGACCGCTGCCCGAACGGCCCCTCCTGACCAAGGAATTAAGTCAGATAGAGGATAAAGAGACAAGATGTTTCAGACCTCATTGATAAATTAAAGATCAATAAGTCACTGGGCCCTGATGGCATCCACCCTAGCGTTATTAAGGATTTGAAGAATGCTGATCTCTTGACTAAAGTATGCAACTTGTCCCTCAAAACAGCCACGGTGCAAGAGGATTGGAGGATAGCAAATGTCACACTGATGTTTAAAAAGGGAAAGAGGGGGGACCCGGGAAACTATAGGCCCATCATCCTAACATCTATACCGGGTAAGATGGTGGAATGCCTCATCAAAGATAGAATCTCAAAACACATAGACAAACAGGCCTTGCTGAGAGAGAATCAGCATGGCTTCTGTAAGGGTAAGTCTTGCCTCACTAACCATTTAGAATTCTTTGAAAAGGTCAACAGGTATGTGGATGCGAGAGAACCCGTGGACATTATATATCTGGACTTTCAGAAGGCGTTTGACACGGTCCCTCACCAAAGGCTACTGAAAAAACTCCACAGTCAGGGAATTAGAGGACAGGTCCTCTCCTGGATTGAGACCTGGTTGAAGACAAGGAAACAGAGAGTGGGTGTCAATGGGCAATTTTCACAATGGAGAGAGGTGAAAAGCAGTGTGCCCCAAGGATCTGTCCTGGGACCGGTGCTTTTCAACCTCTTCATAAATGACCTGGAGACAGGGTTGATCAGTGAGGTGGCTAAGTTTGCAGATGACACCAAACTTTTCCGAGTGGTGAAGACCAGAAGTGATTGTGAGGAGCTCCAGAAGGATCTCTCCAGACTGGCAGAATGGGCAGCAAAATGGCAGATGTGTTACTTAAAATGTAAGTAAGTGTAAAGTCATACACATTGGGGCAAAAAATCAAAACTTTAGATATAGGCTGATGGGTTCTGAGCTGTCTGTGACAGATCAGGAGAGAGATCTTGGGGTGGTGGTGGACAGGTCGATGAAAGTGTCGACCCAATGTGCAGCAGCAGTGAAGATGGCCAATTCTATGCTTGAGATCATTAGAAAAGGTATTGAGAACAAACAGCTAATATTATAAATATTATTTTACAAATTGATGGTAAGGCCACACCTGGAGTATTGCATCTAGTTCTGGATGCAGTTACAACGCAGTTATAATTTTTAAAAGTACCTTTAATTTTTAAAATTTACCTAGTAAATTACATAAGAACAGCCCCACTGGATCAGGGCATAGGCCCATCTAGTCCCGCTTCCTGTATCTCACAGCGGCCCACCAAATGCCACAGGGAGCACACCAGATAACAAGAGACCTGCATCCTGGTGCCCTCCCTTGCATCTGGCGTTCTGACATAGCCCATTTCTAAAATCAGGAGCTTGCACATACACTTCATGGCTTGTAACCCATAATGGATTTTTCCTCCAGAAACTTGTCCAATCCCCTTTTAAAGGCATCCAGGCCAGATGCCGTCACCACATCCTGCAGCAAGGAGTTCCACAGACCAACCACATGCTGAATAAATAAATATTTTCTTTTGTCTGTCCTGAATCTCTCAACACTAAGTTTTAGTGGATGTCCCCTGGTTCTGGTGTTATGTGAGAGTGTAAAGAGCATCTCTCTATCCACTCTATCCTTCCCGTGCATAATTTTGTATGCTTTATCATGTCCCCCCTCAGGCGCCTCTTTTCTAGGCTGAAGAGGCACAAATGCCATAGCCTTTCCTCATAAGGAAGTTGTCCCGGAAACTGCCAGGGCAAATGCCGTATGTTCTTACTAATCACATGTAGTTTTGCTAGTTGTGGAAAACACTGAGTTTATGCCTTTCACTGCTTTAAAAGCCCAGGCCATAGACCTGGAACACAGTCCTACACATATCTACTCAGAAGTAAGTTCCATTATGTTCAAAGGGGCTTACTCCCAGGAAAGATTTTATTGGATTGCAGACTTGGTGGCTTTCTTGTATAATCTGCAGGATACATGCTAGAGAGAAACTATCTTCCAGCTGTTGCTATGTGCCTAACACATGCTTTTAAGGGAGTTGGTATATTAAAGTAATGCTAGCAGGAATCTTAATTAGCGACAAAACATCAAAGGAAGGCTTATTTGGGGAGAAATTGTACTTTAAAATTCTACTTTGCTTCATGTGGTCCTCAGTGTATTCACTGGTACTTTCTCCTCCACAAGCCACATTTTGCAGCTTTTGAAAAGAAAACCTCTTCTTTCTCCCTTTACAGTGAAGCTTATAAAACTGAAATTGTGTCAGCACAGCATAAAATAATAAGCCATGTTTTTAATGTAGCCACCTAATGTTGGAGAACGTAACTGAATTTTGAAGGATTACAGGCTTAATTGGATAAAAGTTTAATACCCAGGAGAATACCAAGTATTTCTATTTGAATCATTTACTGATGCTAAAATATTGTGAACCTCTATTAAAGTTGGCCAGTTATTTTGAAATAAGGTTTTTGTAATTGAGCCTGACTAGAAAAGTTTTTGAAAGAATTTATTGGAATTTCTCCTGGATAGAATCTGAAATCACAAAATAATTTAACAGATTTGTGAAAATCATCACCCTAATGAAAATGTCTTTTTTTACACTTGCCAAATATCTCTAGAAAATCTAGGAAATAGCATGGTTAAAATCAGATAATTTTGGTAATGGAATGTGAGTAATCAATCAAAATAGTAGGTACCAAACCAGTCAGATTTGGGAGGGGAGGGGAGGGGAGGGGCCAGCCAGCAACCGAACAGATGTGCCTTTCTTGAGCTCTTGAAAGGCACTCTGTTTTTCCCCAAAAACTGCAGATCCAAGGTGACCCCGGGGATATTGTTCAGGAGAGACAAATTCCTACATGTGATGACACGATTCCTGAGGAAATAAGCCCCACCAGGGGGCTTTCCCAGGAGATTTCGCTGTCTGGCAGCAGTGGTGAAGAATTCATGCTGAATTAAGCTAAAGACCCCAGCAGGGAGAGACCTTGAGAGACTTAAATAAGTTATTCCGTTGGTGTATGCCTGGCGTGGATTGAGTAATAGATTGCCTGATCTGGTTCTTTTTTGCCATGAAAAGAAGAGGAGGGGGAGGCTTCCCCCCTCAGCTGTTTATCGGTGTGAGGAGAAATTGTAGAAGAGATGTGCCAAGCTCGTTATGGGTATGTGAATGTATAATTACAACTTTATAACTGTGAACTTCGGTGGATTTTAAATTAACTGTCCTTGGATAAAGTTTGTGCATTGGAGTGTTTATTGCCTTGATTTGATACTATTATTTGGGATTGCCAGAAAGAGTGATTGGATGTTTTGAGATTCTTGCGAACAGAGGAATGTGGTTGCCAAGGCTACAACTATAAATAAGAGAACAGAAACAAAAGCAGTGCACCAGTGACATCTAATGACATCTAGTGGATTTAAAAAGACATTGCAAGAAACTAGATTTGTGTCTATAAGTGGAGAAAGGAAGATAATACACTGAGGACATCTAGTGGTTTTAAAGAGCATTGCGAACAAAGGATATTTGAGTTTCAAAGGAAGAGATTGGGAAAAAAGATAAGAAAAGACCAAGCTAAAATATCAGAGATAGAAGAAAATCAGCATGACGCAGAGACAATGTTAATGGAAACTCAGATGGATAGTGCAGCTCAAGTGGTGAGGATACAAAATATTCCAGAAGAGAAAAGAGAAGATATGTTGCGACAGATTTTCAAATAATAATAATAATAATAATACAGGTATTTATATACCGCCTTTCTTGGTCGTCCGATTTCTCCTCAGACTTTATTCAAGGCGGTTTACATAGGCAGGCTATTTAAATCCCCGTAGGGATTTTTACGATTGAAAGAAGGCTCTGTCTTTCAAGAACCACAACATTTCAGATATTTCTTTCTGATCTGGTTTCACATTCTGGCCTCCATCCTCCCACGCTCAGAGCAGATGGAATAGCTCAGCTCAGCTTGTCAGCTGCTTCAAGGTCGCACGGTACCGGTGGCCTCGAACTGGTGACCTGCGGATGTTATCTTCAGGCAAATGGAGGCTCTACCCTCTAGACCAGACCTCCTGCCATCTGTAAAATCACTGTACCTTTCTATCAGAACCTTTTACAGAGATAAATTACTGAAGGTTTCACAGGAAAAGAAATAGACAGTAGATGATAATAAAGCTAGAATTTTGAGACATGTTCCATGGAGAGTGAGGAAGAAGAGAAAAAAGAGTTGTCAAGACAATGTGTGGAGATGGGTTGGTGGACGCACCTATAATTAGAGTCAAGATTTTGGGGAGACAAATAAGATTTTTATATGGCACAGATGCCATTTGATAGACTATTGCTAGAAACAAAAGAAAAATATACTTTAAAAATGTATATGTTTATATTGGATTTTGAGATGCAAGAAGAAATAGTAAAACAATGTATGATAAAATGGGCACAAAATATAGGCCATAATATCATAATATATCAATGGGAACAGATCTGGAAGCATAATATAAAATTTATTAGAGCAACACATTTTTTTAAAAAGGATATTTTTAGATGTTATAGATAAAGAAAAAGATGTGTATATAGTTATTAAGATGTTAATTGTAGTGAGGATGTTAGATATTGGAAGGATTGTAAAATACCAGTGAAAGATGAATTAATAGAGAAAATAATGAATGTGGTGGAAATGGACAGGTTTTCAGAAAATTTGGATCAACAACGAAAACCGACACCAAATTGAGCAACGGAAATTATTTTATGGTTGGCTGCAAATGAAGTTTTAGAAATATATGATAGGGCATTTAGATGATTGCATTACATATATACTAGGATATGATAGATGACTTATGAATGAAAAATGATATTAAGAGGTAAATTTAGAAGAGGAAACTGATTAAGATATGTAATGATTTATTAGTTTTAGTGATATATGATAATGATATATGATTTCCTGCACCCCCTTTTTTGTGTAGTGAAGTCTGTTCTGTTTTTTGTGTTATGTGTGTTTGTTTATATTTGTTTTTGGAAAATAATTAAAAAAAAATAGTAACATGGTAGATAAAAGTTGGGAGAAGCCTTCTTAGATCTCCGAGGCCTCTGTGAGATGAAAGTTTCAATCTACAGGCCACTTGGATTTGGCTTTAAACAAAACTTCATGGAATAGGAGAGAGGAAGTAGCGCAGGTACAAAAGCTGAAGGGGCTGGCTCTGCCTTCCCTCCTTCTCCTTTCCCACTTGGCTGCTTTCCTAATCAATTGGGAGGCAAAAGAGGCAGTGGTGAGATGCAGGCATGCTAACATTCGCACATAGGTTTTCTGAAATGTTTTTTCTTGTTGGGGGGTTACCAGGGGCGGCATCTCCAGTCAGGCCACTAGAAGAGCAATTGTTTCCCCCCTCCCCTACTTTACTTACTGGTGTGGGGTGCGCAGGCTTTACATCCTCAGTTGTTGAATGTTTGCTTGAGGAGCCCAGAGGTAGAATAACTGTAGAAATTCTAAAAAGAGAAGTGCTAACAGTCTGTGCTAAGAGAAGTGTTAACAGAACAAATAATTCATTTGCTCTGAAGCCTGATTCTTTGTGCAAAGTGCCTTTCTCCATAGTTTCCATCCCAAAGCTCGCCCTTGCATGCTCTAAGTAGTGGACAACATGAGGCCATGTAGTGATGCGGTCTCATGCTGCACCCCCTTCTCATCTGACAGGCATACGTTATATTCTGATTTATAATCTAGAATTATAAATCTATAATTTTATAATTGTAAACAATAAACTATAACACAGGCCAACACATATTTTGCTTCCATAATGTTATACCAATTCCTGGGTATATTTGGGGTGCCGATTCCAAAAATGGCATCTGTTTTGCCCTACCACGTCTAGTTTGGGAGACACGGCATAGCCTCTTTAGTGAATGGTTCAAGCAGCTTCTTCAGGAGGAAGCCTACACCATGGCTTCCTCATGAGGAAGCTGCTTGAACCATTCACTAATGAGGCTATACTATATCTCCCAAACTTGAAGTGGTAGGGCAAAACAGATGCCATTTTTGGAATTGGTACCCCAAATTCATATCAAACCACCATATTTTGGGAAAAACTTTTCTGACCCTCAATTTTGTAGGCCTGTGTAAGTAAGTAAGTAAGTAAGTAAGTAAGTAAGTAAATCCCCACCTGTTTCAATCCTGGTTCTTGACATACTTTGATAAGGGAAGATTATGTCCTTTTTGTTTTTAAATCCACTGTATACTCCTGTTCAATCTTACACCTATTTTTAACACTTCATGTATCTGATGAACTGTAGTTCATAAAGATTTATGCTACAATAGTTTTTTGTTTTTTTTTTAAGATGGCATAAGACTTGTATTTCTTGCAAAAGACTGACATGACTTTCCCTCTGGAACTGGCTACCTGTTCATTAGTCGTTTTCAGTGCTAGTCCTAGGTTTGCCCCAGGGCAAAAGTCTTCATTGGGCTCCCACCCATCTGATGGCACATTGGGTGACACCACTGCAATCATTATTGAGGGTTCAGGGGCCAGCCTGGCCAGGACGCTATGCAATAGGCATGGAGCCTTGACCATTACCCAACCTGGCTGGCCCATTGACTTAGCCCTGATTTTTTTAAAACAACATTGATCTCATCTGAAACCTCACATCTAAAAGAATCTTTGTGCACAAATATTGTAGTTAACTTTTTAATGGCATAATGCATTTCAAACCTATATTACTTCCACTTTACTGGACTTTCACTGCTATCTTTTTAATACTTGCTTTTGTTTACTTGTGTGTTTTATTGGACTCTGGAACAACCATATTAATTAGGTACAATATTTTACTGCCCTAGCTGGCATGTCTTGCAAAATATGCAGCAATATAATAAATACACTGACCTTAGAAAAATTATTGAAGGTTTTTTTTCCCCCATTTATCTTATGGCTTCCTGCTGCAATTTATATAAAAGGAAAGATGTACAAAAATTGGAAGTACTAGTTGTTGCTAAATTAAGTATTGGGCTACAAATTATACCCACATTATCTGCTCTGTTGATGGTATATAGCTGTTGATGGTATATATATATTTCTATCATTTCTATATTTTTATTTAAATTTCCCTCACTTTCTCAAACAAAAGAGATACACAATAGGTACCAGTAGGCAATTTTTCCCATTTTTTATTTTTTAAAAATGTATTTCTCTACATAGGCCCAAAACCTAACCCACTTTCTAGCGCTGGCATAGCTGTGCCAATAGGACATGTACTGCATCCTGCAGTTGGGGGGCAGTCACAGAGGCCTCCTCGAGGTAAGGGAATGTTTGTTCCCTTACCTCAGAGCTGCACTGCCCTTATGTCAGTGCTGGAAAGTGGGTTAGGATTGCGCCCATAGTCTGTTAAAGAAAATGGATTAAAGAAAAACAAAAGAGACAAGACAATTGCAAGATATAAGATTTTCAGGGAGAATGTCAAGGAAGTATTTTCTCTAATAAATATAATTACGTATACCCACTGCTGTTCTACAGTGGACTCACCCATACATTAACCCTCTATAGGATAATACATATAATTGAGATTGAGACAGAGAGCAGGGACATGATTACATGTTAGTTGTGAATATTCAGCAAATCCTAGTCCATTTTCATAGTAGGTGGTTTTTGTGAATATCAATGTATCATTCTGATTTTTGCTTTGAGCTGTACTTATATGTTATTTCTAGAGATGAGCAATTTGGATTGGACATCCTTTTTTCCTGGCTTTTTCTGAAAATGTGTTTATCAGTACTGTACTTCTAAAGCATCTGACTTTAGTTTTAGAAGTATGGAAGTTGGAAGTATGGACCTGCAATAAATGGTTGGGTAGGATCCCCAAGCCTGGATGTTATTGAGGAAGATGTCTGAGCCCTTCCTCTGAGCCAACAGAAGCACGAGGAGCATTCTTTACTGGTGGCCAGTCTCAAATAGCCCTTTTTATTAATAGTTAGGTATATCCTTCATGCTAACAAAGCAAGTGTTTAGGAAAAAGAGCTATTCAAATCTGGCCACTAGCAAGGGAAATTCCTCACTAATCAGCTGTGTTCCAAGATTTGGTGCATATTTATCACAGTGACTGAAATCTGTTGTGACCTAAAATAGAAAAGAATTTCTGTTGTGATGTTCCTGTCAGCTGTTATCAACATTACATAAAGTAGATTACTACAATACGATAGTGTTCATACTATTACCTGTTTGTTGATACTGATAAAATATATTCAGTCTAATGTGGGGGACGACGACGACTGAATAGGCTTGTGCTCTAAACTGAGTCCAAAGGCTTATAGACCTGACTATCTGAAAGCTCCCACTGGTAGAATGATGTGATCCTGATGTCAGCATCCTGATAGAAGAGCCTGGATTTGGGGCATATTGCATGACATCATTGAGCTCGTTGATGCTACTGGCGAGGGCAAAGAGGCTGCCAGTGCAGTCCACTGGTGGCTGCATGCTTTCACCAGCAGTGAAGACACTATCCACTGGCACCAGGTAAGGTAGCAGTGGGAGGTATGGAGGTATTTCTGGGTGGAGGAGGGATTGGCAGAACTTGTACATGGCCATATCCTTTCCCCCTTCCAACTCCCTTTCCCTGTCCTCACTCTCCTCGGTTCCACACCAACAAAACAGCTGTTGCGAAATTGAGGAGACCCTCAGGAAGAGGAGAAAGTTCCATTAACCTCAGGAGTCCTATGCAACTGCTGACCACCATAACATGCAACATGTGCCTCCTTGGTGCTGGTGCATAGATGGGGAGTGGATTTGGATAGGATTGGGTTGTAAATGACATTAGCTTGCAGCTGGAATGAATACTGAGTGGCAGTTTTGCACGAGAAAAGACTAGCAGAATCGGAGACAGTCTGCATCTGCCTTCCACTAAGAGTTAGAAGGAGTGGTTATCCCTTCCAGGCCATAGGATGAATGGATTTCCCAATGCTTTTAGCAGTGCAGCAGAGTTGTCCACTGGTAAAGCCAGTCTGAGCCAGTCTTTTGTCCCAGATTTGACCAAATCCCTGACTTTTCTGAGAAACAGAGGCTGAGATGTCAGTTGAGTCTGTTGGGCCTTCCTTTTACTTATGCATAGACTTTTGTTTTGTCGGGTGAAACGTGTTTAATTCCATGCCATTCTACTCACATAATACTTGCCTGCACCCCAAGACCTCATCTGACTCTTTTTCTTGTATGGCAGAAGAGTGTATTACCGTGGCATTTATGTATTATGCATGCTTTCTTTTTCTCTCTTTTGTCAGCAGAAATAGTAGAACTCTTGTCACTCACATCCCTTACCACTTACAATGGTTAACTTATCCCTGTCAAAAGGCATTTTGCAAGAAAGTCATCTTTCTGTGAAATATGAACTGGGATTGAGTTGTATTGTTCAAAAAGTGTTCTCTGTGGAATAACTGAAAACTGTATAATGTACTCAGTTGAAATGGGAAAGAACAGCTGGCACAGGGCCCAATCCTAACCGATCGCTGTGCCGATGGAACGCGCATTCTGCCGGTAGAGCACCCTTTCCAGCTGTTGCAAGCACAACTCTGCCAGAGAGCACAGCCTGGACACTGCTGGAATAGGCAAGTGGCCAGGTCCGTGCTGTGATCAACTGCAGAGGCATCCCGCCTCAGATAAGGCTGCGAAGGTGTCAGCAGGGAAGCAGGGAGGAGTGGAATGGAGTGGTGATGTGGGTGGTGAGGACAGTGGATCAAGCCCGGAAAGGGAGTAGGTTTAGTAGTGGCAGTGCCAGCTAAATCCTGATCCCATTATTTCTTGCTTCTCCTAAGTATTTTCTGAGTATAGAGAATGTTTAATTTGTAAACAAATGAAACACCCTGTTTGAGGGCCTATGTGTGTTCTAGATGGGATAATGCTCCAGGATGAAGCTGGCAGTTACAGTAGGTGGAAAAACTCTTTAGTGTAATAAATTATTGCTGTCTTCACGGCTCATTGCAAAAGTTACTGGCTATGCTATACTGTATGACAATCATAACCTTCCAGGAGAAGCTTATAATTAAATTATAATTAAATTACAAGCTGATTTAAGGACATTCTAGCTTATTGAAAGCCATACCAGAAAACAAAACTAAATGCATTGTTCAACAGCGACTGTGTGAATAAGACTTCATTGAGTTTGCGTGCAATATTTTCTAAAAATCTTACAATAAGGTTCACAAATATGTACAGGATCTCAACCTGGTTAATTTGTTACTTGTGCGGTCTGGTCCACAAATTCTGCTATACTGCTTTAACATGGCCCACTCTCAGTGCAAGTTTGGGCAGCTGAGTTCCAGTGAATAAAGGAATACCAGGGATCAGTGATGAAGCATGAGTCAGTGGATAACAGCCAAGTATGGTACAATTAGTAGAAGCACCCACAAGAACTCCTGGCAGGAGGTACAAGTCTCTGGCACACCATCCATCCTAGATAAACTCTTGGTCTGATACAGTGCAGAAGAGATTATGTTAAGAGTTATGAATGAAGGCAGGAAAATGAGAACCCAGCTCAGTAACTTTAGGGACAGACCAATAATGTCATGATCATGTCGGCCAGTGTGGAGTGTTTTCAGGAAAACCCCAATTCCCAGAAAACATTAAAGTACATTTTCTTGGAAGCTACAGTAAAGATTTTTTGGTCTTTACCAACAGAGACTGCAGTTGATGCAATTATGCGACTATAAAATCTGAGGTTAGGGGAAATCCAGCCTGAGCTATTCCCAATAATAATAATAATAATAATAATAATAATAGTAAATAAATAAATAAATAAATAACTCGGTATTTATATACCACCTTTCTGGTCATCGGATTACTCCTCCGACTTTATTCAAGGCGGTTTACATAGGCAGGCGTTTCTAAATCCCTCAAGGGGATTTTTACAATCATAAAGCTTCTCTCTTTCAAGAACCAACAACATTTCAGAATGGATCTTCCTGGTTTGGTCTCACTTCTGGCCTCCAGTTCTCCCACACAAGCTGACAAGCAGCTCCATCTCTCACATGGAGGGCAGCCAGGACGCTTCTTGCTCACACCAAGAGCAGGTGGAATCACTCAGCTCCGCTTGTCAGCTGCCTCAAGGCCATTCTCAGCCATTCAGGGAGCTGCTGGTGTCCTCGAACTGGCGACCTTCTGATGTTATCTTCCGGCTAATGGAGGCTCTACCCTCTAGACCAGACCTCCTGCCTAAAAGGTTATCCTAAAAGGTTCAGGTGCACAATGACTCATGCTATCTATCCTCATCTATCGTTGTCTTTCAATTATCATCATGTTATGTATAATCTACTAATACAGGCTGCAATCCTAACCACACTTTCCTGGGAGTAAGTTCCATTGAACTCAATAGGACATACTTCTGTGTAGATCTGCATAGGATTGTGCCCACAGTCTAGCAACTACCCTTGTTTTATACTTTGGCTCACCTTTTCTCTGGACAAAAAAAAAAAAATGAAAATCAATTCCTTTATCTTTCCATTGCCTTTCAGCCCCCAAAATACTTGTCACTCTTCCTAGTAGGCCTACTGTGACCAGGAGGTTGAACTTATTGGTCTGTCCACAAATGCTTCCTTCGCTTTTGCAGTTGGCTTTTCAGGCTTCAGAAATGGTGGACTTTATCAGCAGTTTTTGAGGGTGGGGCCACAGAAATGTACTGGTGGAATCAGCAATATTCCTCTCAGCAGTTGCCAGCTGGACACCTCTAATTCTTCCTTCATAATGCCTTGTGGCGCAATGCGACATCTGATGGGCACTCTGGGGCAGTGCCCCCTACAATGATGATGATGATTTATATAGTGCCATCAACATACATGGTGCTTTACACAGAATGACAGGACAGGACCGAGCGTTTATAATCTAGATCAGGGGTCTCCAAACTTTTTGGCCAGAAGGCTGCATCAAATATCTGGTGTGGTGTGGAGGTCTGGAAAAGAAATTTAAATATAACATTTAAATAAATTGGAGATGGAACTTAGATGAGTGAATAAATGAATGAATGGGCTCATTCATTCAACCTCTCTGGCCCTCAGAACACCCTCCAGACACAATCAGAGCACAGTTCTGGTCATGTTCAACTGAGTGGGCCAGAGGCTTTCAGGGACAAGAGGTTGGCTGCGGGCTGGAAAGAGGCTTGTTGCGAGCTGCATCTGGCCCCCAGGCCGGGGTTTGAAGACCCCTGATCTAGATCAAGGTATCAAACCTAAGGTCCTTGGGCCGAATGCAGCCCCTGGAAGCAATTTATTCAGCCCCTGTTATAATTGGGCTCTTCTAGCTTGATAATTGTGCTCTCTCACTTCTTCAAACCTTTAGAACCAGATATGGAACAACTGATTGATTTAAAATATGGAAAGAAGTATGACAAGGCTGTATATTGTCACCCTGCATATTTAACTTATATGCAGAGTATATCATGCGAAAGCTGGGCTGGATGAATCACAAGACGGAATGAAGATCGCCAGGAGAAATTTCAATAACCTCAGCTATGCAGATGATACCACTCCAATGGCAGAGAGTGAGGAGGAACTAAAGAACCTCTTGATGAGGGTGGAAGAAGAAAGTGCAAAATGTTGCTTGAAACTTAACATTAAAGAAACTAAGATCGTGGCATCCAGTCCCATCACTTCATGGCAAATAGAAGGAGAAGAAATGGAAGCCATGACCAAGTCTATCTTCTTGACCAAGATCACTGCAGATGGAGATTGCAGCCAGGAAATTAAAAGACACTTGCTTTTTGGGAGGAAAGCTGTGGTAAGCCTAGACAACTTGATTAAAAGCCAAGACATCACCTTGTCGACAATGGTACATATAGTCAAAGCTATGGTTTTCCCAGTAGTAATGTATGGCTGTGAGAGCTGAACAATAAGGAGGGCTGAGAGTTAAAGAATAGATACTTCTGAACTATGGTTTTGGAGAAGACTTTTGAGCGTCCCCTGGACTGCAAGGAGATCAGATCAGTCAATCCTTCAAGAAATCAACCCTGACTGTTCATTGGAAGGACAGATACTGAAGCTGAAGCTTAAATACTTTGGTCATCTCATGACAAGGGAGGACTCTTTAGAAAAGACCCTGATGCTGGGAAAAATTGAATGCAAAAGGAGAAGGGAACAGCAAAGGATGAGATGGTTAGATAGTGTTACCGAGGCTATGAACATGAATTTGGACAAATCCCAGAACTTAGTGGTAGGCAGAGAGGCCTGGTGTACTGTGGTTCATGGGGTCACGAAGAGTAATGACTGAACAACAACATCTTCAAAATATTTGAACATTTCTCTTCTGTCATTTGTAGCTAATGAGATTCTATGTGTGAACAAAGTGCTTATTTCTATCCATCATCTGCTTGATTATGTCACTTTCTGCTTAATGGCATTACTTCTGGCCCTCAGCAGGTACCATGATTGCTAACTTTGGCCCTCTGTATGAAATGAGTTTGACATCCCTGATCTAGATAGCACACAGGAAATAAGGCAGGAAGGGAATGGATATGGAAGCAAGAAATGGCAAGAAAATTTTTTTTTCTGTTAGTCAAACTTAAATACACATTAGGGTGGACAAAGACATTAGTACAGGAGAAATTAGATGTACCCGCATGGGAACTGAATGTTTTTAAACTGATACCAAGATCTACTGGACAACACACTTACAGCTAAGACCAGCCCATCGGCAAAGCCAGCTGAAGCACTCACATAGAACACCAAATTTTAAGAGGGCAATAAACTGATAAGGGGTGCCCTGCATCTGCCCTCCGGAGCCTCCTTCTTCCTCCAGCATTGCTAGAGGAAATACCCCTTTGGCTATCCAGGTGCTTGGCAAAGTAGCCAGGTAGGCAAACAGAGGCAGAGCACAATGCCCAATGCCACTCCTTACCTGCAGCTCTAGTGTGGTCTCCCTTATTCCACACTGGTACTAAGATAAACAGGACGGAGCTGCAGGTAAGGGGGCAGGATTGCTGCACTCCACCTCTCCCTGCTTTGCCAAGTAGCTGGCAGGCCAAAGCTGAGACAGCAGTGGCAGCTCTAAAGCTTCCTCTCAGCTGTACACAAGGAATACTAGCAAAAGTTTTCAAAAGCACACAACACTATAAAACTAAGATATGTTCTTCAGAGTGCATTGCTGAGCGCTCACACTTCTCTCTGATTCAGAGTGTAGCTCCAGGGACTTGGGAGTTAGTAGATTTCTCTGTTTACATCCCTCTTGCTTGATATCGGGGAACAAATCAAGGAGCCTTTGAAAAATGTCCAGTCACTGGCTGAACGAGGGGACTTGACTGCCCGACTGAGAGCAGTGATAAATTCAGGCTCACAAATACTTTTGCTAGGATGCTGATGGATAGTAGGCACATTTGTCTGTATAGCTTAAGTGTTTTAAGGCAGACTAGAAATTAAATATAGTAAATATATAGTGGCCTCAGGAATCCCGAGCTACGCTTCACACAAACATTTGTTTGGGATTGCTCAGTGTTCCATACAATAGATAAAAAAAAGTCTACCAGTTATGCTACGTGTGCCAATGTCCAGGTTTCGGCTCAGAAGTATTAAGAGAAAATGTATTGAAGATAATAATGTTTTTATGCTGATAGCTACAAAACACAACTATGTTTTGAACAACAACAAAAAACAATTTAGTGAGAAGAGAAAACCCTGGTCTTTTGAGCTTGGTAATGGGGGGAAAGGGGAATGAAATAGGTCTTGCCATTTGTGTCCTTTTTAATCACACTCATAGTATAGGCAGGGTTCCTTCTAGTAGCCAAATAAGTGACCACCATTTTTCCCATTCATCCCTCTTTTCCCCCACTACTTTGTCCGTCTTCTTTGTGACAGCTCCCTTGGCCTTGGCTTTCTCTTTTCACAGCAGCAGCTTTTGTACTCTGGCTCCGCATTCCATAAAAGGATACTGACCCTTTTTCTTAGATTTTACTCATTCAGATGGCCAGTTTTAAGTTTCATTTTTCCAGATCAGTATCTCCAGCTTACTATTTTCCCAATATATTTTTTTCTGACCAGTACGGTTGGTTTCTTTTTTCCCAGGTAGCTATTTTGTCCTTTTCCCTTCCAGAATAGATCTGCTTGAAGTGTCTGTTTGCCAGCTGTATTTGCCAGTTGTCTGCTGCTGCTAATAGGCAACCTCTAATCAGCAGCAGAAACACATGACAATAAAATTCCAGTATTTCTTTCTTTAGTGCAATTAATCTTAATTTACTTGAGAAGATGGCTACTGAAGTAAGATCAGGAGGACAAGAGAAGTGTGATTTTTTTGTTCTGTGAAGAACAGATACCTGATTCACATAATGTCTGGGCTCACGTTGAATTTTCAACCCACATCCAAGCAGTCCTCATCTCTTTCACAGCATGCCCAGTTCCCAGCTCACCATGTTTTCACTGTCGATATACACCATAGTGATGGCTCACTTTTTGCCATCACTGCAAGCTCAAGGTGTGTGTGAATCAACCCATGTGGGGTGTATGTCTAAGTCTAATTAGGCTTGTTAGAATTCAGTTTCCTTGTCCCCCTTGAGACCTGGAATTTGTATGTCTTTATGCTGATGCTTGATAAAAAGATCTGTTTGATGCTAAAAGAGACTGTAATGTGCTGAGTGGTCATGAGTTCAGTGCTGGCAGGTAGACCCACTACTCATATTTTTGATGCCCAAGAAGCAGTGTGAACCTAAGTAGTAGACTGATAACCGATCAGTCTGTCCACAGCTTATGTATTTAAATGGTTTGAGGACATTATTCTCCTGGATATTTGCATGTGGAAGCAGCTAATTCAGTGGGACTTGATATTTCTTATGATATTCAAACCAAATCTACTCACTATTTTTTAAATCAAATATATATGGATAGCATTAAGAAGGTGAGTTTAATTTTATCCGTAAAAACATCTAGAAAAGCATTGGCTCATTCCAAAAGGTGAATTTCAAATCAGACTGACCTTTTGTGCACACTCCAATTAAAACAGGGTTTATGAATGCTTACCTAAAATAAAACCTAAAATAATCAGCTTTTTCTGATTAAAAAGTTATACAGAGTACTTTCACTAATATGAAATATTCATCAGTAGAATTGTTCAGCATGTATGATTGTAGACTAGATTGGAAGCTCTGTTGAGACAGGAAAATGCACACAAGCCAGAATTTGAATATTAAATTTTTTCCCCAAAAATTATTGATGTCATCCTATAGCAAATATAATAAGACTTTCCTAAGAAGCATAATTTCAAATCCTGTAACACAGTGGTTTTCAAACTCTCATGGAGAGTTTGAGCCACTTTAAGTGCTTGTGGGGGCGGGGGGGAGGCAGCAGGGAAGGCCGTTGCTAAAGCGGAAGTGGAGTGTGATTACTCCGCTTTCACTTTCACTGCTGTGGGGAGCTCTGCTGAAGGTTGCGCCCGGCTCCCCGCACCCCCGGGAGGCTGCAGGAGGCTTGGGTAAGTGCACCCAAGCCCCTGCAGCCCCCTGAGCAGCGAGATCCCCAGGATCGTGCCGCTGCCTCCTCCCTGCCTTCAGGCTGCCCCTGCCCCTTAAGAGGGCAGAGGCCAGGGCCCACAGGCTGGGGTGTCGCGATGCCCCAGTTTGAAAAGCCCTGCTGTACCGAAACAGCAAAATAGACTAGACGATCCATTGTATCTCCTTGATTCTGATATATGTTGATCATTCTGAATATTTCTGAATTATTATAAATTATGTGATATGCATGAATATGTCAGGCAGCCCAAACCTAGCCAGCAGTGGGGCTGCTTGGCCCATGCTGTATCCAGTGCTGGGAAGTTGTGGGCCGGAGGTCTCCTCCAGGCAAGGGGACATTTTACCCCTTACCATGGGTAAAGCCCCAGTGTGCATAATGGGGCTACTCAGATCTGCAGCTGCCAAATGTCTGGCATAAGTCTGAGAAGCTCTTAATGGGCTTTCCAGCACAGGAGGGGGAATAGGATTCAGCATGTGCCAGCACTGCCAATTCTACTCCCTCCTGGGCCCAATCTGCCACATCTCTGCTCTACTCCACCCTGTTACACCTCCTTAACTTCCTTCTCTCTGCACCTGCGCTGCCCTTTGTGAACTTACCTGCTCCATCAGGTGTTCCATTGCAATCCAGCACCAGTGGGATAATGCAGGCTTTTCTGCCAGTGCTACTTACTCACAGGGTGTTGTGGGTGCTTACAGTGCTTTTGAGATACCTAGGCTGGGCACCTAGGCACACTAATAATATTTGCAGAAGGGCAAAATTAAACCACAGAATTAAATAGTTTGCTGTTGCAGATTGTCCATCTTTTGGAAAGGGAAAAAAAACTAGGTCCTTAATTTTGAAGGGGAGAAGAGGCAGAGATACCTTTTGCTCACTGATACCATTATGTTATTCTTTATACAGCAAAGATGGCAACCTAGTGATGTACAAATTGGTTCTGGTTCTCAAACAAATATATCTTACCCTTCAGGGATTTTGACAGTGCAGTATAGCAAGCAACATTTTATAACAGCAGTGTGCAGTGTGGGGGTGGAAGGTGAGGCAAAACTGTCCCACTGGAGTTCTTTGAAAGGTGCCACTGCTGTGGCTGTGATCATGCAAACACTTACAACTCACATGCTCCAGCCACTGGGAAGGCATGGTTTGTGTTTGTGCACTCACAGATTTGTAAGCGGTAGCTGAACTTTTTGAAGAACCCCAGCGGGGTTTTGTTTCCTCACCTTCCGCCTTCATACCACGCTGACTTAAGGGCAATGGAACTCTGAGGTAAGGGAACAAACATTGCCTTATGTTGAGGAGGCCTCCAACTGCAAGATGCAGCACATGCCCCACTGGCACAGCTATGCTAGTGCTGGAAAGTTGGTTAGGATTTCACCCTAAATAACTGGCATAAGCCTACGGTGACCCATTAGTGGCCAGGCAACTTATGGGGAGGTAAGTTTTACTTTCCTCTGCTAAGCCATCTGGTCTCCTTTCCACCATAAGATGCAGCATGTGGTCTGTAGGCACTGCAGCATTGCATAGACTGATTGGGGATAGGATTGGGGCATTACAGTCTAATCCTATCAAAATCACCCTGCCAAAGCAGCCAATGCAGCCACACCGCTGGAACATGTGTTGCATCCAGAGGGGGCACAGTCTCATTCAGGTAAAGGGGATATTTGTTCTCTTGGCCCTGGGTTAGCCTCTGCTGGCCCAATGGGTCTATTTGTACCTACACCAGTAATTTTTCTGGTGCAAGTCTGAGTGGACCTTAGTAGGTGAACTGAAGCCGGGAAGGGGAATAGGTTATCAGCAGAGCTGCTACCACTGATAACTGCCCCCTTCCTGCCCTCAACACACTCCATTCTCCCTGTTCCTCCCAGCCTAGTACCAATTTACTGGTCACCTGCCAAGGCTGCTGTCACCTGGCCACCCTGTTTGTTGTGGTGGTCAGGCTGCACTCTATGGCACATCTCATTCTGTAACTGCTATAAAGTGAACTGCACTGCCAGAATAAGCATCCTGGTGACACAACTACTGGATAGGATTGGGCTATGAGTCTGTTATTAACGCAATATATTTTGGAAATGAGAGCACAATATCTTTCTGGTTCCCAGAGTACTATTTAGCCTGTTACAAAAAGGAAATTTGCCTTCCTTTATATAAAGTTTGGATACACTTTAGATTTTTCTTGTATCTGGAATGAATTTACTCTCTAGTGAATTTTTATTCCTATGTACAGTCATCATCTTCAGAACTTGATTCATATGGATCTGAAAGTTTCTTTGTAGGATTTGAGCTTTTGCTTTTAGTAATTTAGATGTCAAAGTATTTTTAGACAAGTTCCATAAAGCATTCATCATTGGGTAATTATATGCTTGTTGATTGACAGCAGATGTTGTGTTCAGTGAAAACCAAGTTTCTGTGTACACATCCTTGCTTTAGTCTCAAAGATTGACTGCTCAGATCTAAATTCTCAGGAGGGAAGAATAAGCTAAAATGGTTTTGCATACTATGGTGTGAACAGGCAGTATCATTTGTAAATTCTAAAGGGTTGTTTATCTCTAAATTTTGCCTTATTTTGTTGCTTCCCACTGCTGTCTCTGTAATACAGAAAAAAAATAAGCAGTAACAATAAGCTTTCATTGATGTATATTTCAATTCAACAAGCAATACCAGCAATAAAACACAACTAAACATCATTCATCAAATCATACATTATCTGCAATGACAAAAAGCTACCAGAAGTATTTTAAAAACTTTAATCTGTCTGCATGAACTGGTTAAATTAACTCCAGGTTAAGAGTGCTCGTGTCTTGGTGTTCTGTTCTGAGCCGTTTTCCCTGTAAGGTGTGTGGCTGCACGGCTGGAATTAAAGTCCCACGCAGCTTCCCTCTTGGAGCTATCAAAGCTCAGCGATGATGATTGCAACATCATTGAGCACTCCAGAACAATACCTTCACAGCCATTATAGGGCCCCACGCTCTCCCATTAAAAATTAGAGGGAACATTGGTCCTAAGTTTTTAAGAACATGTTTAATATAATTGCATATTGCTTCTAAAAAAAGAAATTGAATAACAAACCAACTGTAGTAAATGCTATAGTGTACTATAGAACTCTAAAGCATAATGTCTTTCACTTTGAGTATAGGATGTTAGCGTTTCCATTCTGAACTCCATGAGCTTGGATCAACAGGTATGTCAGTAGCAGAAAACATCTTCCATCATGGATGTGTTGGGCAGTGGTGTCACTAGGGTTCGTGTCACCTGGAGCAGGAGACCAGCGTGTCATCCCCATGCAGTGGGCGGGGCAACACTCCAGGTGGTGAGCGTGGTGATTTACCATCGCTCCACCCCCACTGGTTTTTTGACTGTACCTTTTGATAGACTAAAGATTTTTCAGCGCAGTTTGTTTAATTGCATTCTGCATGAAATTACCGTATTTTTTGCTCCATAAGACGCACTTCCCCCCCAAAAAGTGGGGGGGAAACTGTGTGCGTCTTATGGAGCGAATACTGCAAAAAAAAAAAAAAAACTCCGCCCCGGCCCCGCCCCCGGCCCGCTCTGCTCGCCTTCCCAGGAAAGTGTGGGTGGGATGGCAGTCTTGCTGAGCAAGCCCTCCTGTCTACTCAGAAGTAAGTATCAGCGTCACTGGGGCTCACTCCCAGGAAAGCGTGGGTGGGGTGGCAGTCTTGCTGAGCAAGCCCCTAGAGCAGGGGTGCTCATTATGTCGATTGAGAGCTACCAGTCAATCTCCAGGCAAAATGAGTCAATCGCAGGCTTCTCTCCCGTCCAAGCATCCCTAGGACTGAGCCCCTGGCAGGCTTGTGAGCCCAGGGAGGGAGCCTAGGGAGTGAGTCCAGGGAGCCCAGGGAGTGAGCACCTGACGGTTCTGTGTGGTTCTGTGTGCAAGGGGTTTTGCACTGGTCTTGCTGTGATGTCTATACAGAGATCTTCCCTCCCCCACACCTTTTCCCTGCTTTTGCACTGGTATGTATGGAGATCTGCCCCCCCCCCCACTTCCATCTGTTGGTTCTGTGTGCAAGGGGTTTTGCACTGGTCTTGCTGTGATGTCTATACAGAGATCTTCCCTCCCCCACACCTTTCCCCTGCTTTTGCACTAGTATGTATGGAGATCTGCACCCCCCCCCCACTTCCATCTGTTGGTTCTGTGTGCAAGGGGATTTGCACTGGTCTTGCTATGATGTCTATACAGAGATCTTCCCTTCCCCACACCTTTCCCCTGCTTTTGCACTGGTATGTATGGAGATCTGCCCCCCCCCCCACTTCCATCTGTTGGTTCTGTGTGCAAGGAGTTTTGCACTGGTCTTGCTGTGATGTCTATACAGAGATCTTCCCTCCCCCACACCTTTCCCCTGCTTTTGCACTGGTATGTATGGAGATCTGTGCCCCCCCCCACTTCCATCTGTTGGTTCTGTGTGCAAGGGGTTTTGCACTGGTCTTGCTGTGATGTCTATACAGAGATCTTCCCTCCCCCACACGTTTCCCCTGCTTTTGCACTGGTCTGTATAGAGATCTGCTCCCCCCCCCTTGTATTGGAATCACGGAAGAACTGGCAAGGAGGTAGATGTGGTGTCAGCAGTGGCCCCTTTAAGGGTAAGGCCTGGGCACCCAGCAGAGTGTGCTGCACAGCTGCAGCCACTAGAAGGCAATAGGGCCCTCAGGGATATAAGGAGTACCAGAGGCAGAAAGGGTTTGTGGGTTTTGAAGGAGTGCAGGTTGGAGGTAGGAGAGGAGACTGACTGGGTTTATTGAATTTGGAATCTGACTGTGGATTGTGACTGGACTTGGATACCCTGATGGATTTGACTGACCTACCTGGAACCTGACCTTGGACTGTAATTTGGCTTATTGGCTCTGGACTCTGATTTGGTAACTCTGATTGATGGGACTGATTTACTTGGCATCTGTGGACTGGAACTGCACTCACTTTTGCTTGCTGCACTGGTGAGTTTCACAAGGGGGACTGATCAGCCTTAAGCGGGCACGAGGCCCAGTGGTTTGGAATTTGGCAGAACATCATTGTAGCAGAAAGATAATGTGATCCCCTATTTGTGTGCACCTGCTTTTGTGAGCTTCATAAATTCTGACTCTAGCGATGATGAGTTCTTGGGGTTTCCAGAAAACCAGAGTACTCAAACCTTTAAGTCTCTCCATTTGTTAATGACAGTGATAATGGTTCTTAATGCCACTGTTGACTGCTGTTCACTTTACATGGTTCAAATGTTATTCTGTTGTAGTTTATTAAATATTTTATTACACTATTTGGTTCAGAATATTTTTTTCCTTGTTTTCCTCCTCTAAAAACTAGGTGCGTCTTATGGTCAGGTGCGTCTTATGGAGCGAAAAATACGGTACACATTGATTGATATATAACATGATGGTATTTTTACAAACTGTGATTTTAGTGATTTTGGTCACTAGTGGTGTCACACACACACACGCACACACACACACACACACACACACACACACGCACACACCCAGGTGTCAACTTACTAACACCTTATTGGAGCAGTTCTCAAACTTTTAGCACTGGGACCCACTTTTTAGAATGACAATCTGTCCAGGACCCATCATAAAGCAAATTAAAATAAATAATTATAATTAAATTAAAGTAAAACAAATAATTAAATAAGCGGAAGCCAACCCTGTTCCACCAAGTGAATTTTCTCTGTAGCCTGCCTGCAATAACACCCCCCCAAAAAACAAAAGAATCAGTAAGATTTTCACCCCCACCCAGTACCCAGTTCAATTTAAGTTCTTTTGTTTCACGCATATCACTATCAGGACCCACCTGGCTTTACATGTCTGAGAGCCCAATCCTATGCCTGTTTACTCAGAAGTAAGTCCCATTATAGTAAGTGGGGCTTACTCCGAGGAAAGTATGAATAGAATTGCAGCCTAAAACAGAAAAAGATTCACCTTACCCTGTCAAGCCTCTGTTTCATTCTTTTTATGGTGGGGGGCTGCCTTCTGGAGCATTTGTTGAGATCCAGTTGCATCAAATCAGGACCATTCTGGTGGCCTCACATTTTCCTTTGCCTGACCTACCCAGGAGCCAAGGCAAGTTTGCTTACTCACATGTAAACGTGACCATGTGGCTTAGTTTCGCTTTCTATAGGGCTCAATACATTCACCAGCTTGGAGGGAGGGACCACCTCCTCCGGTGTTTTTTGGGGGCTAAATTCATTGGATCAGGACCATTCTGGTTTTGTTGTATTCCTTTCAGCCTGCCCTTTCCAATGAACTAAGGCAAGTTCGCCTACCTGCGAGTTAACATGTGATACGGCTTGGTTTCACTTTCCATTGGGCTCCATGCATTTTTTGTTTTCCAGTTTTTTGCCAATAACTTTTGATAGAAAGGAGATATTTCACTCCTGTTTTTTGCATTGCATTCAGCTGGACATTCCACATCCAACGGTATATAACATGATGGGATTACTTCTAACCACCATGTTTTTAGCATATCACCCCCCAGTGTGTGTCACCCCCCCCTTTGTGCATCACCCGGTGCAGCCCGTACCCCCCGTGTGATGCCAGTGGTGTTGGGTCTCACCTTAGATGGGTGACAGGATACTGCTGGCAAGGGCAGAGGAATGTGGAGAAGTCAGCTGGCAAGAATGGATAAAATCTTGAGAACCAGCCTGGGACATAATTTGCAGCTACCTGTGGAAAGCTCAAGAGCTGCTCAGGATGACAATTGCACTATGAAAAAAAAATACCTGGAGAAATTGAGGGTCTATGAGTTATCTCGTAGAATAATACTTGTCATAACATAATACTTGAAAAAAAAATAATGGGTTTATGGTCAGCCTATCTATGTAAACTGCCTTGAATTTACAAGAAAAGTGGTATATAAATCCTGTAATAAATAGATTCCGTATACTTCTTCAGTCTTTAACTGCATCCACTACATTCTCTCCCCATCCTGTGTGAGTCTTGGTGGCAATGACCTGTCTCTTTGCTATTTGTAAGGTGCCATGTAAATAATAACAAAATGGCATAAGCATATGTACAAGTGCAGAAAACATTAGCTTATGATTCCATATAAATGCATTTCTGACTCCCTGCTCGCAGTTTATGTAGCAGGCACAGATTCTTACTTGAGTGTTTAGTGTGATGAAATGCATACTGCGGGCTCACTAAACATAAGTAGGGTTGCAGAATGTTTGGTATTATAAACCTCCTTGCAAAATGGTGGGCACAATCCTAAGCAGGTCTACTCAAAAGTAAGTTCTTTTGTGTTCAATGGGACTTACTTGCAGGAAAGTGAGGATCAGATTGCAGCCTGTATCTACTACAGATTAATATGTATAGGAAACCCATGGAAATGCTTTCTTGGCTTCTCCTCCACCTTCACTGATTATGGTAATATAATCACAGGCTTCAAAGATATTCTTTGACACTGTTATCCATTACCAGAGTCTAAAAGTTATGAAAAACTAAACTTCATATCATTATAATTGTCAAACTGAATCTCCTTTTTTCTATAACTTCCTCCTTCGAGCAAGTAGAAAATAGTTAATTCAATTTATCGTTAAAAATTTTTTTTTCTTTTACATTTACAATTACTGATTGTATACTGGATGTGGTTATTTTAATAATTATAGAAATTATTAATAAACTGCAATGTTGCTCTACATTCTGTTTGTAGAAATTAAGAAGAGAGTATATGGTAATTCCATTCTTTGTACATCGTTTTCCCTAACTGCTTTTCTTGATCCCATTTATTTGTATGAGTATTTTTTTTAAGTTGTAAAACAATATGACTTCTATATCAATGTGTAAAAAGGGATTCCCCTGCATTTTAATCCAGTAGCCATAGAACAGCAAGATGGTTATGTACAAAAGGTCTAGCAAGATCACAGTAAGAGATCAATCAAGCAGCATGTAGATGCTATATCACTTCCATTCTGTCACGCTCAGGATATTAGGCGTTGTCCTTGAACGAGCTGTTCCAGAGTTAGCAGCATAAAGTAGATGGTTTGTTTATTATGTAGGCATATCCGGAAAGAAAGGAAGTCAAGAAGAGAGGCTTAATAAGAACAGAGAAAAAGCTAATCATCAAATATTCAAACAGTTATAATGAGTCTCTGGTGAAAATTAAAAATGTCAATTTGCCAACTGCTCTACCCTGGAGAGAACTGCATTCTTTGGCATATACCTACAGATGTGAAAATAGAAAAGTTATTAAGTATGATGTATTTTGTATACTTGAATGCATGTTTTAAAAAAAACAACAGCTGTACTTCATAGCATTTAGGCTTTGATTATGAATATTGGAAAATTCACAAAAGCTAAATATTTTAGGTTGTTTGAAAACTTGGCACTTGGTTTAGCAAACTGTCAGTATTATCTCCTTTAATGGGACACTGAGGTATTTCAAGCTGTAAAATTTACTAGAGTCTGGGTAACCAAGTACTGTGTGTTCTTTCTATAGTAATGTTTTAGATAAACTGGGCCATTGAATTTGTCAGACCATTTTTAGTTTCTAAAGCCCCAGTTGGAGCCTTGAGCTGCCAGAACTAGCGCTGTGGCAACACAAGGCCCTTATGGTGGCGTAACAGGTAGACTGATAGGTGTGGTGCATGTGGCAGTGGCTCTGGGAGGTTCCGCAGGCACCAGTAAGATGGAGACGGGGCAGGCTGTGGGTGGGAAGGGGGAGTAATGGCGCGTGTTGGGGGAGGAATCAGGGTGTGTCAGGGCAGGGAGGAGATGGATCTGGCAGGAATCATGCGTGCTAGATATAATCCCCTATTTTTCTGCCAACTCTTGACACTCCTTGAACTTGCACTGCCTATATAGTTGGAAAAGGGCTGAGGAGACCCATAGGCAATTGGGGAAAAAATATTTTACTTACCCTCTGCAAGCTGTTCAATCCCACCCACACCCATAGCATGCAGTGCAGCCTCCATTGGTGTGACTGCATGCTACAACATCTGGAGAGTAAGTGCTGTGAAGGGATTGGGCCGCCCCAACTCCCATGCTGCTTACCCGTGCAAGCCTCTTGGGTTCTCCTGAGTCATCCAAGCCCGCCCTTGAGGGCACACACTCCAAAAATCAGAATAAAAGTTCTTTATTATAACTGAGGTTAGTACTTTAAGTAGCTGCCACCCAGCTAGTGGGCTTCTCAAGAAATGTTCGTACACCCATAGCTATAGGAAAATAAGAAAGCTAACTGATTCTACTCCTTCTAGATGTTCAGAGAAGCAGAATCTCCCCTTGGCATTTGCCAACCCCAAAGGGGACCAAGAGCTCAGCCTCAGCGCAGCTTTATCTCACCCCCCGCCAATCATCACTTCACAATCTTGCTGAGTCATGCTTGTCCCGCTTATGCTGTTTAACCGATCATACACTTGGGTCCGCTTTTGTCATCAGTCCAATCAGAACGCTTGCACGTACTTCTCTTCCATAGCTTGATCTCATCAATTGCACCTGTGTGTTATCTCCGGGCCCTGGTGCTGCCTTTCTTATTCCCAAGGCCATCTAGCCTTCTGGATTTCTTCTACTTTCCACTTCAAAGAACTCTTCCTCCCCCTTCCTGCTGCTTCACACCTTTTCCACTTCATCACTCTGCCTAACTATACAGTTCTAACTTCAAAGGCATTGCTTCCTTTCCCATGTTTACCCTCTATGTTAAGTACTCTCCCTCAGTTACTTTATCCTAACCTTGTCCCATCATAGTTGGCAACCTTCAGCCTCGAAAGACTATGGTATTGTGCTCTGAATGGTGGTTCTAGTGTGGCTGAAAAGGCCGATTCGGGAGTGACAATCCCTTCCACACTGGGAGCAAGTGCAATCTGTCCCTGATCTGTAAGGCGGGCGGTAGCTGCCCAATGAGATGCAATGATCTCTACCACTATCGGAAGCAGCCCCTGGCGTCACGCTCTACGCCAGTCGAGCAAAGACTTATAACCGGTAAACTGCTGCTTCCCGTGTTGTGCCGTTGCCGTATGGCGAAGTTGGAGTGTCCTCTCCAGTGCGCAAAGCCTGGTAAAGAAGGTATGAAGGACAGGCTGTTACCCATGCAGCAAATCCCCCCACTCCACATCGCTGGAATGGTCCAATGGAAAGGCAGAAGCCAATACGGTTGGTTCCAGCGGCGTCGCAGGAGTTGCCAGAGCATGACTGTGTACAGCCGCAAACTGCCTCAGGGACTCCGGCTTCGGATTTTGCCTCGAGGTTGACTCCTGAAACCTTTTCCACAACTGGATATAGCCACAAGGCAGTGGAGATTTGAGGTCAGAGTTTCCTTCTCTTAGATGAGCTGCCTTCCCAGGCTGACGAGTCCCATCACCCTCTTATATATTAAATAATCCCTTATAATTCAAATTCCCCTTAAAATCCCATACACCTCCTTCACAAGAACAGCGAAGAGCAGTGACACCAACAAATTTCTCAGATTTAAGACCACCCAAATGTTTTGCTTGACAATATAAATTGCTCAGTAACGTGCACCTTTGTGTGTTTGGGGTAATGGTTGAATGGAGATAAGCACAAATATCGTATATATTTCTAGAAAGGTGCAGAGAATATACACAAATGTGGAAATATAATTCCAAATTCATATATGTACAAATTTGGAAATGACATTGGAGAATGTGAATTTGTATGAAGGCATTTTGTTCCTTGGTCACTTGACATGCTATAACCAAGCCCTATTCAGAATTCTCATTGCTTTGTGCACATTTTCCCTGCCTTCATGTAAATAGGCATAGTAGTCTAGGTCAGGGGTGTCCAAACTTTTTGGCAGGAGGGCCACATCATCTTTCTGACACTGTGTTGGGGGTCTGAAAAAAATAATTAATTTATTAATTTGAATAGATTTACATAAAGGAAATATATTAGAGATAGAACTTTTATGAAGGAATGAAGGTCCCATGATAGCTCAAGGCCTATAAAAGGCCTTGTGCAAAGTAAGACCGACCTTACCTTTGTTGCAGCTGCTGCTGCTTCATCAGCTGCTGCTGATGGGAAACCACAAGCACAGGGGAAGCTCTTGGCCTGCAGCTTGCACAAGAGAGCAAACAGTTGACCTTCATGCTGAGAGCAGTCACATTGGACCAGACCTGGGCTCCAGCAAGTCTCTGGTGGGCCAGAGGCTCATTTGGGACTGGGGGCTCCCTGTGCGCCAGATTGGAGGTCCCCAAGGGCCCCGAACGGCCCCTGGGCTGGGGTTTGGGCACCCCCTGTTCTAGGTCAGTGATTCTCAAGCTGGTGGGTTACAACCCACCAGGAGAACTGGAAGGAGGCCAGTCTCCCTTAAGGAGCGTGGCCAAGAAATTACTGAGGCGATGGCATTGCAGCAACTGCTGCTGCCATGAGCAAGGGACTTTATAACATACCTGGGGGGTAGCACAGCAGCAGTATTCTCTGACCCCTTCCAGAAGTATTCAACTCAGGTTACTTGCATTTCTGAGCAAGAAGGTGACCTTCTTTTCTACAGTGCCCTCACCTTGCTCTCCTTCTTTCTCTGCATTTTGTTTTTTTCCTGTAATCCATATTCTTGCTTAACTTGACTTTGCTTGACCCACCTTAACTATCCAAGAGCTGGGTTTGATAGCTAAAGAGGGTAAGAATATGATATTCAGGCTCAGCCCAAGTGAAATTGGTACCCTTATGTTTTTTGTTTTGATTTGGACCAGCGTGCTCATGTCCTCCCTCACATTGCCTCTTTCTCCTCCTCACCGCCTCTGCCAACTACCACATCTTCAGCACTGGCTGGGCATGGAGGATTTTGGAAGTTCTACTCCCAGGCCAATCTTTAAGGTGCTGTGGAAGAGAAAAGGAGGTGGCAAAAATCAGGGACAGGATTGCAGTAGCCCTTACCTCTTCCAGCTAATAGCCTGATCTTCAACAATGGCACTAGAGGAAGAAGTTCTTTTCATCTTCTTTTTGCTTACTCTTTAAAGGAGAGTAAGTTAGAAGAGGGCAGGAGGCAGACCAGGAGAAGTGACAGACAGGTATGAAGTATGGGGCCTGCTTGCCAGCTCACCATCTGCCCCTGCCTGTCACTTGCAGCAGACTCTCTATCCCATCTCATGGGTGAGCCAGCCCTGATGATAACCAAACTTCAGAAACACTGTAAAGTTCTAGCTTATTCTGTTAAAAAAGTTTGATTTTGCTAAGCTTTTAAAGGCATATCTTATTTTTTGTAACTGTCATCAGGCATAAAATATCTTCATTGTCACTTTACTGAGTCTAACAGAAGACTTCAAAAGGGACACATTAATTATTGTGGAAAAATTAAGCTTTGTCAACTGAATGAACAAGTGAAAAATCACTACATCAACATCAGAATAGTAAATGAATACATCAGAATAAATTATTATGGCAGTACTTACCTAGAGTCAGTGCTATAGCTAGATGTTTTTCTTATATTTTATGGTAGTGCCAAGAGAGATGATAGAAATGAAAAGTTTGTACTATTTACATGGTGAAACTTTGTTCATTGAAGTCTCTTCATGCCCTGTCATATGCCATGAGTTGATGTCAATATATTCAATGCTAAAGAGCATTTTTCAAAAGCAGATGGTGCTCATATAAATGTACTTCTTGAGAGGAAACCACTTATGATTTAATCAGGTTTCAGTATTTTATTTTAGATGTAGGAACCATAAATCAAATGCCGACTGTGTCTCATGCTTCATTTGTCAGTCCAAACAACACATATATAATACATTAAAGCTCATATAATTGTTTGCAATATTCAGTTAGACAATAGAATTTAATGAGGCTTCAGATAGACCCAGATATCATATCTACTCATTAAATGAGTAGTATTTTAGTCATATGGCTCAAAAAATATGGGTGCTCACCAAACTGCATGTGGCATTAAGCCTGTCTGTAGATTGACTTAATGTAGAAGTAGACTGAAAGCAGCCTTTTAACTCTAAAAACATTAGTGGGGAGGTGAATCTGATGCAAGAATGTGATTCACAGTGATGGGGAATATCAGTGCTTTTTCCAGTGATATTTTTGCACCAAAAATTGCCCCCAAAGCGACTGTTTGCACATACACCCAACTTCTAAAGATGAGTTTAATGTTGCATTTGATTTGATTCAAACAACTATCTTACTGATGTTACATTTTGCTCTTTTAAATGATCGGAAACAGTTGAAGTTGTATTTCAGC